>NC_089236.1:1210000-2410000 GCF_963924675.1 Phocoena phocoena | reverse complement strand
TAATGAAGTCCAGCTTATCAATGATTTCTTTCGTGGATCATGCCATTGGTGTTGTATCTAAAAAAGACATAATTGTACCCAAAGTCGTCTAGATTTTTTTTTTTTTTGGTTATCTTCTAGGAGTTTTACAGTTTTGTGTTTTACATTTGGTCTGTAATCCCTTTGGAGTTAATTTTTATGAAAGGTAGAAGGTCTGTCTCTAGGTTTATTTTTTGGAATGTGGATGTCGTTTCATCACCATTTGTTGAAAAGACAGTCCTTTCTCCATTGAACTGCCTTTGATCCTTTGTCAAAGATCAGCGGGCAGTACTGTGAGGGTCTGTTCAGGGCTCTCTGTTTCACTCTGTTGATCTATTTTTCTATGTTTTCACCAACACCACTCTGTCTTGATTACTGTAGCTCTATAGTAAGTCTTGAAGTTGGATTGTGTCCGTTCTTCGAATTTGTTCTGCTCCATCAATACTGTGTTGATTTTTCTGGGTCTCTTGCTCGTCATACAAACTTCAGAATCAGTTTGTCAATATTCACAGAGTAACTTGCTGAGATTTTGACTAGGATTGAATTGAATCCACAGAATTTGATATATAGACCTACTGACAGAGAGATGCTGGGAATAACTCTTTGTTAGAACTCGTCACCGTGCGCTAAGACTTTTTCTGATTGGTGACCTGTAGGTTCCTGATCGGCCTTTGGGGCACCCCCGTTCAACTCCTCGGTGCCTGCAGTTTTAGCCAAAGTGCCACAGATAACAAGGTTATCCTCGTTACCATAAGATATGATGTGATACTCAGACTAAATATATTATTGGAAAAATCAGATACAATGATCAGGGTGATGAAAATACATGACAACCTAGTGCATCCTTTACATTTGAATGTTTTCCTAGCATTCTTTAAACACCCTCAGATGAACAGGCTTGGGTACCGTCTCATCCTCCCAGTGAGGAAGGTGACGGGCAAAGAAGCTCAGATATTGTCTAAGATTATACACTTAGCAAACAATTCAGTTGAGGCTAGTCCTCAAGACTTCTGAACCTTAAGTCAGTTCTTCTCCAAGTACGTTTGATCTGGATGGAGGTGAGGGTGAAAGAGGGTATTGACAGGCTGACCTCAAGTCTTCGGTGGTTCTGCTGGTCACTACAGACACTGCCTGGTCTGGGCGGGAGCATTCCCAGCTCGTTAAAGCAAGTTTCTTTGGTGCTTTCAGGATGTTTCCCAATTAAGTTTGCAGAAACAATAAACTAGAACAGCATGTTAAAATAGATTTCCCCTAATAAAATCTATCAGGATTCTCAATCTTAATACAGTCAATTTTATATCACTTAGAATTTATTGATCGGGAGGTAGGAAAAATGTGCCTAAATCCAAACGGGTCCTCACGCTCAGCCGGGGACCTGTATCTCTGAACAGTGAGTTACGGAGCTGCCACCTGTGAGGGGCAATATAGCTGTCCTGACCTCTGAGCAGATCTCATTGTGGAGAATGTCATTGCGAAGCTCTGTCCTTGAGTATGCCTCATGGAAGAATGACGTGGCATCCATCAAGGAAACATCTCTCCCGATGCACTTAATGGAATCTGACCTGAAGTTTATTTTGTGATGAATGAAGTCTCGTTGAGGTAGAGTCCTGAGTTATGACTCCATGCTATTAGTTCAGGTACAATGGCGTGAAAACCAAAATAAAACGAAACCTAGGGCTTCCCTGGTGGCGCAGTGGTTGAGAGGCCGCCTGCCGGTGCAGGGCACGTGGGTTCGTGCCCTGGACCGGGAGGATCCCGCATGACGCGGAGCGACTGGGCCCGTGGGCCATGGCCGCTGGGCCTGCGCGTCCGGAGCCTGTGCTCTGCAATGGGAGAGGCCACAACGGTGAGAGGCCCGTGTACCACACAAAAAAATAAATAAATAAAAAAAACGAAACCTGTCTTTCTGAGGCTGACTCTTAAGACGTTTATGGAAGAGTCCGGATAGTCCGGAGACTTAGGGCATGGAGAGATGGGCAGGATGTTCTGATACTGAATCTCTATAGAAAAGGACATTTCTATTCCCACATGTTAATTAACGTAGTATAGCCACCCATTAACGATCTGAGTTTACCTTAGTGATAATATTTCAGACAAGATATGTAAATACATATATCATATATAATATCTTGTTAATGGTTTTGTATAGACTATATGTGATCGTTATTTATATATAATATCCTATTAATCTTATACGTGTGTGTGTGTGTGTGTGTGTGTGTGTGTGTGTGTGTGTATTCTTGTGAATTGTTCTCAGTCTCTTCCTGCTAGAATATAAGCTTCCCAAGGGCATGGATTTTCATTCTGTTTGGTGTCTGTGCAGTGGGAGGGTGTTTATGGCCTTTGAATAGCTAGTGTTTTTGCTTGGTCGAGATAGTTTGAGGTGTTGTAGTGAAGATAGAATCAGCTGCTGATTTCAAGCTGTTAGGTCTTGAGATAATTACTTAATCTCTCCAAGACCAACTTCCTCCTTGATAAAATGAGAACAACAATATATGTTTCTCTGGAAACAAGACCATTCTCTGGTTGTGACCGTTGCAAGAGAAAATGGATCTAATATTTTCTGCTATGTAACTGGTTTTAAGTAAATGTTAGTTTTTTTTTTCATTAAACCTTGCTGTTTCTTGCTGCAATTTTGTAACCAGCACATAGGGTTAAACAAGCCCCAGATAGGATCAAACGCGACTAAAGAGACAGCTGCTGTGCACAGAACAAAGACAATAAACCGTGACCTCTCCCTTTCATTTTATTTTTATTCAGTTTATAAAACGATGAAAGAAGCAGAGACAGGTGTGAGACCCTTGTGTCACTGAGGTTAAGACTCTGTAGCCTGATCAAGCAGGACAATTTAAATCTTATAGGAAGGAAATAAGATAAAAATTTCCTACTTGGAAATATGTGTTCGGTGCAGTCTCTAAATGATAACAATATGAATTCATGCGTGTATACTTCTAAAAATAGTGTTTTGAAAGGTGCAGAGAAATTACAAAGTTATATATGACAATAGGCCCAGCAGGTGTTGGGGGAGGAGGCTTCTAACAAAACATGACCAAGCTAAGTGAAGAAAGCGTCAGCTTACTTTCTAGCTACAGAGCTATCAAGAGGATACAATGAGGGGCTTCTCTGGTGGCGCAGTCGTTAAGAATCCACCTGCTGATGCAGGGGACACAGGTTCGAGCCCTGGTAGGGGAAGATCCCACGTGCCGCGGAGCGGCTAGGCCTGTGCGCCACAACTACTGAACCTGCGCTCTAGAGCCCGCGAGCCACAACTACTGAGCCCGCGTGTCACAACTGCTGAAGCCTGTGTGCCTAGAGCCTGTGCTCCACAGCAAGAGAAACCACCGCAATGAGAAGCCACCGCAGTGAGAAGCCTGCACACCGCAACGAAGAGTAGCCCCCGCTCACCGCAACTAGAGAAAGCCTGCGCGCAGCAATGAAGACCCAATGCAGCCAAAAATAAATTAATTAATTTAAAAAATATATATTAAAAAAAGTATATATTGATAGCTCCTGTGTGGGTCTTCAAGTCCTTTGACTGTGTGCCGCACTGAATCAGACCCAAGTTCACACCAGAAGGTGTATTATGATGCATTGACGAGGGGTTCAGATGTCCAAGCATTTAAATACATTATGAGTCCCTCTGTTGCTTCAGTTATGGCTACGTAGAGGATTAGCTTGCTTTAGAAAACATAAATCAAATAGTTGTGTATTACAAGCACTTGAAATTCGTGTCAGAATCATTATTTGGGTCTAGTTTTCCTTGATAGCACCTATCAAAGTGGGATTTTAAAGCTTTTAAAATTATTTCTTAATTTCTGTTGCTTCTTCTATAGTTTAAGATCCATGATGGTAAATATCATTCTTATTTATTCGTTTTCTGGATCTGTTACTTGGCGTTAGTAGATGTTTAATAATTGTTTATTGAATAAATGAACACGTTTTCTTTAGAGTGGGGCATATGCTTTATTTGTCTCAATATTTGGCTTAGTGCTTCCACATAATTGATTGTTCAGTCTATCTAATCATCTCTTACCTATTTAAGTCTATCTATCATCTATATCTATTGTCTATCTATCATCTACCTATTATCTATTTATTATCTATCTATCTGTCTATCATCTCTGTCATCTATCATCTCTATCAATCATCTCTCTACTTTTTTTACCTGGTGTTAGAACAACACCAACACTCCCTTTACGAGCTTTGCCGAGCCTGCCCTGTATCATTCTATAGGGGACAGGTCCTTTAAGCATCAGATACTCAAAGAATAACCCAAACTATGATGATCTGAGGTCACTTGCTTTCCTTTAGAAGTTGACTCACAAAAGCAGTAAAGACTAGAAAAGTTTAGATGATGTAGATTTTCTTCTTCTCAGACTTTATGTTAAATGTATAATTTGGTTGGAAAATATTTTATAAGTGTGATTTTCTCAGGGTCCAGAAATGTGTGAACTGCATTATCGATCTCACCAATAGCCTGAACATAGACCATTGTTTCCAAAAGATATTCTCCAGTTAGGTACCAGTGTGGTTTTATAAAAGGATTCTGCATAAACCGGAAAGATCAGGGGCCTCAAAAACTCAAATACATTGTGATTGCCTGTTATAAGGTAACAGTACTGAAAGGATGGGTAAAATACAATGACGGCTATATAAAAACAGTGAAAAATTAAGCTTCTCTAATGATAGGGTATTCTTCTTCCATGGACTGAATTGTTTCTCCCCCCAAATATGCTGAAGCCCTAACCCCCAGTGTGACTGTATTTGGGGACAGGACCATGTGGAGGTAGCCAAGGTTAAGTGCCGTCCTGGGAGTGGGGCCCTGACTTTGATGAGTCGTGTTCTCGTAAGAAGGGGCACCAGTGGGCTCACACCGCAGCCCCTCCCCGCCCCGGTCCCTCACACTTGCACAAGGAAGAGGTCGTGTGAGGACACAGTGGGAGGGCAGCTGTCTGAAGCCAAAGAGGGAGTTCTCACCACACACCAAGCTGGCTGTCACCTTGACGTCGGACTTCAGCCTGCAGAATTTCCACTGTTTAAGCACCCAGTCTTGGTGTTTGTTAACGGCAGCCTGAGAAGACTCAGGCATCTTCCATATACCAAGGCTTGAAATATGGGATTCATCCTTCTTTCTCCTCCATCCTCACCTATTCTGATTAGAATCATTTAAACATTTTATTCCCTTACAGTTTGTCTGTCTAAAAACTGAGTCCACCATCCCCTGGCCAGGATCCTAATTTAGAATCTCTAACACAGAAGATTATAATAGTTTCTCTGTCTCTGTGCCTCCAGTACTGCCCTTCTCTCCATTTATTCATTCTCTTATTATATTGCCAGAGGGCTCCTTCTGAAGTATAACATTGGTCCTATTGTTCTCTTGCTTAAAATCCCTAAATAGATACCTTTAACAGGAGAACAAAACCCTGTTTCCTCGTGTGGCAGTAAGGGCCCATCCTGTACGAATTGTTGCCTGTCTCTAGTCCCATCTTTTCCGCTGTTCCTGATGTCTCAGACTCAGTATTTCAATCCTAATGAAATTCTCAAAGTTTCTCAAACACCTCTTTCTGTTTCAGAACTTTATGGCTTTTATTGGTTCTAGGTGCTTTTGCTGTGAGCGTCTTTGCGTAAGCATCTTTGCTGTGAACGTTTTTGTCCCATAACTGATTGGCTGTAAGGCAATTTTGCCGTCGAAGATAAAATTACAAAAGATAAAGGAGGAACATTAAAAAGGACATAAATGTGAAGCATGGAAAAATGAGTAACAAAATTAAAATGTTTTTTGTGAAATAGAAATATTTGAATGCATTTAAAATGTGTGTAGATTCATAGCAGTACTGTGCCAATAACTGATTTTATTTTGTGGGTTGTATGTAAGCACTTGTCCTCCAGGTCTTTCATTCATAGCATTTTGTTCGTTTTTGTCTTCTTGTTGATTCGTCTTCTCGTTCAGCACGAGACCTTTTCTATTTTTGCTAAAATTTCTTCCCTCATTAGGAGAGGTGTCCGTTACCAAGCACCGGGATGCACATTTGCACCTGAGCTCTCTGTTGTGCTGTGAAAGCCTCCTGACAGTTCTTGGCACGTGGTCCCAGGCCCATCCATAGACGTTCCGAGGTTCTGTGGGAAAAGTGGGCTCAACTCCGGGTCCTTGAGGCCCTCGGCCTCTTTCTTCTCCAATGTGGTGTGTCTCAAAATAAGAAACCAGCTCTTGGGGCAAATCATTGTGATCTGTCAGCTGGATAAAACCATCAATAAGGTCGATAACTGGAAGAGATGCTAACGCATTTCAACCAGTCGAAACCAAACCATCAAACCAAAAACTGTCAACCAGTTATTTTATTCTTCATGGCAAACTCGCCTTTTGGCCGATTAGATATGCAGCGAAAACACTTGCCAAAAAGATGCTTATAGTCACAGTACCAGGCACAGTTTGTACCATGCTGTCTGACTGTCACTTACCTGAAATTTCCTTGTCCTCTTTCTCTTCATTGAAATTATTTGTTTATCTCTAAAAATTCAGCTTAATTGTATTATCCTTTATGAAACACCTTTCCTTGACAACTCTGTCCCCATGCTGGTAAAATTGTCCACACCTTGCCTGTGTGTCCTCTGCAGCAACGGGAATATAATGTCATCGTGGCACCTTTCTCTTTTCTTACGTGTTTGTCTCCTTTGTTATGTTCTTACTTATTTGTGTGATGAAATAGAAATGATTCATGAGCTAGTTCTGAGACTCTTCTTTCCTCCCAGGACACAACAGAGAATTTTGACTCCGACATGCCAATTCTTCCTGAAAATTCTTGAGGCTGAAAAAGAGGGAAGCGATGTAGGTTCCATAACAAGATTCTGAGAGACCGTGGAGGGAGAAGCCCGATGAAAGAGGGCAGTTACCAAGAAGCAGGCTGAGGGCGGGGCTGATGCTCTGCCCTTTGATTTTGCCCTTGCTTTGCAGTCTGTCCTTGGAGTCTTCCATTAACCAAAATCAACCATGAATGAGAGAGCTGGGAGCCTACAGGAGACCGCCCACAGAAGGCAGCTTTCCCAGGCAAAGAGCAGGGAGGAGCAGGGTCGAAAAGGGTTGTAATGAGGCAAACAGAGTATCCGGCACCGGAGAGCATCTCTTGTGAGCACTTTCTAGGAAGGGCCCGCAGCAGCTTCCTCCTGGGTCCCCTTGATCTTATTTGAGTCTTTACTTTTTCCTAACTCAATGTTTATGGCCAAATCCTGAGCTTGGGGTGGGATCAGCTGCCCTGGAAATGCATAGACTGTACTTGTGGACAGGTTCCTGCCTGGATAAGAAATCAGGGTGCTTTTAGAAAAGAGGAGCTGGATGGGTGTCGGGCCGTCAGGAGCACCAAGTGGCCCCGTGGAACCCAGTGCATGAAAATAAATGATTTTAATGGATAGGAACATTGACTCTTCAAAAAATATTTTTAAAATTTTTTATTGAAGTATAGTTAACTTACCGTGTTGTGTTAGTTTCATGTATACAGCAAAGTGATTCAGTTATACATATACATATGTATTTTTTTCAGATTCTTTTCCATTATAGGTTATTACAAGATATTGAGTATAGGTCCCTGTGCTGTACAGTAGGTCCTTGTTGGTTATCTGTTTTGTATGTATGTGTGTGTGTGTTAATCCCAAACTCCTAACTTATCCCTCCCCTCCCCCACTGCTCTCCTCTTTGGTAACCATGTTTGTAGAAGCACTGATTCTTAACCTAGTTTTAATAGCTAGAACACGATGCTATATAGAGCTATAGGATTTAAGAGCATGTCCATGAGGCATGAAAACAGACCTAAGATTGTTTGGTGTCTCCTATATATCTTTAGCATTATGTGCATTACATAAGTTAACATTCATATAGGCCCAGAGAATTAAAATAACTTATCCGAGATCACTTAGCTGATAATTAGCAGATAGGGACTTCCGTGTCACAGCTGTTTCTAATCTAAATGTAAAATTTCCAGACCTTGCTTTCAATTCCTCCTAACTTCCAGTTGAGAAGTCCTTTAAAATCTTTAGGAATTCCTCATTACTTTACAAAGGACAAGCTATAATTTATTACTGTACAGAAATTCCAAATGTCAGTTCATTGTGATTCTACAAATGCAACTGAGGTTTCATTGAGACCCAGTTTTACCTTCAGTAGTTGTATAAATCCACTGTCATTTCTGCATCTCCACTAGGATGTTTATTGGTGGTGTTGGGGTGAAAATTATTCCATTATGCTCTTGTTTACAGTAGCATTTCTCACCTGTGTGCTGTGGAATACTTCTTCCTTAATATGCTCAGGGTGTGGTTATATAGGTTTGAGAAATTATATCAAAAAGTTCTAGCAGGTTCTTTACTCCAGAATTTCTCAACGTCCTTAAATAATAATATTCATTGTGAATCTCCAGGAAGGAGATGTTATGTAGGCTTTTGCAAGGTTATTTCATCATAGAGCCTTTCTTTTTTTAAATTAATTTATTTTATTTTTGGCTGCATTGGGTCTTCGTTGCTGCGTGCGGGCTTTCTCTAGTTGGGGCGAGAGGGATCTACTCTTCGTTGCGGTGCGCAGGCTTCTCATTGCGGTGGCTTCTCTTGTTGCAGAGCACGGGCTCTAGGCGCACGGGCTTCAGTAGTTGTGGCGCACGGGCTTCAGTAGTTGTGGCTTCCGGGCTTTAGAGTGCAGGCTCAGTAGTTGTGTGGCGCATGGGCCTAGTTGCTCCACAGCATGTGGAATCTTTCTGGACCAGGGCTCAAACCCTTGTCCCTGCATTGGCAGGTGGATTCTTAACCACTCCACCACCAGGGAAGCCCTAGAACCTTTTTTCTATAGAAAACCTCCTATCATTTGCCTGGAATAGTCCTCTGGAGAACAGTTAGTGAGACAATAGCTTGAATGTATTAGGAGAGAGCTGTCTTCTCCCATTTTAATTTAATCATTAAGGAAACAGAGGCTTATATGTGTTCATATGATTTTAACCCAAATTAAAGCTTCCTAAAGTATAAATATCCCATGCAATTGAAAATCATAGACATATAATTTAGGGCTACTTCACTGTTATATCATGTCTTCTTTTATTTTAAATTAAGCCACGTGCAATTCTGTCACATAAAATACCTGCATTTTTTTGTATCCCTTTACAATTTTGCTTCCCCAGAAAAATGAAAGTCAGTTTTGCTTCCCCAGCAGAAAAGTCTTGTATTATTAAAGGAATTTCTGTAAGGAAAAATAACCAGTCGATTATTTGGATGATCTTTTCAGGGCCTGCTCTAGAAGACATGTAATAAGGGATATTTTCAAAGCATTTTTATTTCAAGTCATAATTTTCAAAACTAGTGCTGGATTATTTTTTATATCCCAAGGATGTCTTATATTCATCATCCCTTTCAAAGATCAAATTAACATGACCATGAACTCTCATGTTTAACATTGAAGGAATCTGTTTTTCTCCAAGTTCTCCTTCTAGCAGTAGGAAAGGCCAGCTCTGGATACTAAACACAGGACAGTCTGTCCATAGAGTCACCCTGTCCGCTGACCCACCCACCCTGGTTTTATGTCCTGACAGGGGCATCTCATTACAGAGGTTCCCTGGACCCCGACTCTTGGAAGTTTTGGGTCAGTTCTTCCAGTTCTTCTAAGCAACTCTCACCCAGGCACAGCTCACGATCAGAGTGGGGACTTGCTTATATCTGTGTGGCCAACGTGGTATCTGGTGATGTCCGAAAAGCAGGGTGAGTTCCAGGCAGAGGCCGTTGAAATCATCACCCAAGAAACCAAAACTGCAACCTTCCCAAATGTCCGTTCCTGAACCCAGCCAGGGAAAAAGGAAGTTCCTCTTTATGGAAACCTGACCACACATACTTTATTCTAAAAACACCCTCAGAATTAGGAAAGAGCACACAATCATACGGTCAGATTTGACTCAAAGCAGGGGTTGTTCATGTACTTGTCTCTGAAGCAGTATTCTCTGACTGGTGCATTCTGAATGTGGTCTCATACACTCATGAAACGTTAGAGCAGAGAGTGGCCTTAGATACATCTATTGAGTTTGGAGATGATGGCAGTGAGGAGGACAAGCATAAATGTTTATTCAATAAAAGAGTGGGGGCTTCCCTGGTGGCGCAGTGGTTGAGAGTCCGCCTGCCGATGCAGGGGACGCGGGTTCGTGCCCCGGTCTGGGAAGATCCCACATGCCGCGGAGCGGCTGGGCCTGTGAGCCATGGCCGCTGAGCCTGCGCGTCCGGAGCCTGTGCTCTGCAACGGCGGGAGAGGCCACAACAGTGAGAGGCCCGCGTACCGCAAAAAAAAAAAAAAAAAGAGTGGGATGATTCTAAAACGGTATTCAAGCCCATCAGCAATTCTCAAGATTCGTAAATAAAGTTGTATTCTTCCACAAATAAGACCTAAAGATCATTAACACAAACATTTCATGAGAATCAGGAAATGGATGGCATATGCACAAGCTTAAGAGGTCAAATGTAAACAACATCGAATGAGGCAGCATCAGTTTTAAGCAAAAGTATTTTAAAACTCTTTAAAATTATATCATGGTGTTTGAAAACACACTTTAAACGTGTTTTCACATCTCACATTAAAAAACAAAATTGAAATAACTTTGGATATTTTAATAGACAAAGGTCAAAAATAAAGCAAAAGAATTTTCCAAATTCAGCTTAAATTATGACTGGTATTGTTTAAGAAACCCCTGAAATTAAGGATCAGTGTAACTGGTATGTATATATAGATTAAGGAAGAACCATGGTGCTCTCTGGTGGTAATAACCTTGTATCTGCTTGAAAAAAATAAAATCAACTAACTTCCAGAAGTAAATAATGATATTTTTCTAGTAACTTCCATTCAACATGATTTTCATGTAATTAGGCTGTATTTTTTGAGCATAAATTTCTTTTAAGAGCTCACCATACCTGTGTAACCTGAGAATTATGGGAAATTCAGTTCTGTTTCGTGCCCAGAGCTAGAATTCTGTCTGTGCTCCTGCACCTTTGATGTGTGAACGTTGAGGGTGAGGGGACCCGTGGGTAGAGATCCAGGGATGGGTAACCAGTGTTAACTGAAATGAGGGAACAGCCGTTCGTGAGCTCAGGCACCATTTGGAGGGCAGATGACATCTGTGTGGTTGCCAAGTTGGGGCACATCTGTGACGTGTGTGAGGAAACCGGACCAGGTGATGGCAAAGCACCCCCCATCCCCGTAGGGTCCTGCCCAGTCATACACGTTCTTAAGCTTCTTGTATGAAACGTAAGTGATGGATGAATGCCCTGCTTAGGGGGTGAGATACAGAAGATGAGCAGGCAGAGTGAAGTGTGGTGTCACACGTGGTTGGGGGGGCCTGGGTTTCCAAGGCAAATCCACTGAAATCCATGACACTCTGTGAGCCGGGCACACGGAGGTGGATGTGGATTTCTGAAGGAAAGGAATCTACACTGCTGAAGGGAGTTGACCTCAATCCCGTCAGACCCAAAGGCTCTTTCCTTATAACAGAACAACTTTTGAAATAACTGAGCTGATACTTTGTCATTTCTTTTACAAACATAAACTGTTTAAGTTCCAGGAAATGCCCGGCTTGCATTCCCCTTACGTGGCTGGCTTTGTAATTTTTTTCAAAAACAAAATTGCCCTCATTAGACCCATAATTAGTAGACTGAATATAAGGTCTCCCTTATTCTCAGCAGGTCCGTGGCTCACACAGGATGCAGTTTGCATTCGCAGAGACCAAGAGCTGGGCTTGCATGCAGGTCACGCTCTGCTCATGGAACTGAGTCCTGGGATGTGACCCACGTGCCATTTTCCAACTTATCCACCAAAGGGGATAGCTCCTCCCCTGTGACCTGTGTCTCCGCCAGTTTGGCAGAGTTCACCCTAACAGTTGAGAGAGGGAGGAGGCCAGCTGGTCTCCATGGACTTGGCTGCCAGCAGGAGACGGATGGACCACCTGTGGCGGCTCAGCTTGGACACGGGGGAGCAGAGGAAACGCGGTTCCTTCCTCTCCGTGGCTCCCGCCCGCTTCTTTGATCTCGTCTGAGTCTGTTCGCATTTCCTCGTGTCCTCCCTCTTGTCCTCCATCCTCCAGACTTACTCTCTTCCCTCCATCTCATTCCGTCTTGGGGCTGGTGCCCTTGACCAGGGCCTCGGCCACTCTCCCGACAACCTCCTGCCTGGCGTTGCATCACGCAGGCCTCAAGTCACACCCTCAGAGACGCCTTTCCCAATCATTCTACAGATCTTGTCCTCCTTCCCCAGTCACTGTTTACCAGTCACTCGTTTTCCTCACAGCACTTACCTGAAATTATATTTTTATTTGTTGGTTGTGTGTTTTCCTCCGATAGAAGATGAGCTCTGCAAGCAGAGATCTTTCTACGTGGACGTGGGAAGTCCTGCTTGTGCTGAATGGATTAACAAGGGGCCTGGTCACTCGCGGACCATGACCTCTTTGTGGCCAGGACCCCCTGGGTTTGCAGGGTCATGAGTGCTTTTCTCTGAGTAAATTCTAAGCACTAGCCATTAAAATTACTGAACTCCTTCAACAATTATGACCATAATTTATCATTTCTAATATTGTATTTTTTTTTCAAATTTGAACATCCCAGAAACCAGAATGTATCTTATAGTTGAAATCATACCAGTTTAATTGGCTGCCTGTATTTTCCTTCTTAATGGAACATAAGATAAAGTGTATTTCACAACCTGTGGCATCCTAGATTCAACAGAATACAGTGTTTCGTCAGAACCTGAAAAAGGGCTATGAAATAGCACCTCCTACTGGTGAGGTATCACGAGGTCATCTCACTCTCTTTTTTGGTTGGGGCTTGGCTTCACATCCTGGCTCCCTAGATCACTGGTTGTGTGAATCTGGCAGAAAAGGATCTGAGATTGCTAGCACCTCTGTAAGTTAATGGAAACCCCCTCAAATGACAGAGCGATTAGGGCTGGGCAGACCATAGACCTGAAGGTGCTGTAGCCTATGTCCACCGAGTGTAGTACTTCTGTGTACGGAGCTTGGAGACTAATCTTGTCAAATTTAAGTATTAATGACTGTAGTAATCCGTTTTGAAGACTTCTAGCTTAAGATGGGCAGCCCTATTTCTTTATATGGTAAAATTTAAAACATCTGTAAAAATCATTGAAGCTAGTAAATATAATACTGTGGGAACGGCTGGCATCTACTGAGCACTTATGTGCCAGGCAGTGCATTCGTTGCTTCACTTATGGCAAGAGCTCTTACTCCTATTAACCATCCAGTCCTTAGACAACCTTTAGGCTTGAATATAATCTCCAGTTCACTGATGGATCTGAGGCACTGAGAGAGTAAATGACTTCCTGGAACATGCCTAGATGACAAATCACGGGGCCAAGTTTTGAAACCAGGAAGTCTGGCTGAAGAGTTTGCAATGTTGATCATCGCGCTATCCTGTCTTGTAAAATATAATATTATATAGACAAATACATACATCCCCGAGACTTCGCCATTAGGGGCAGATCCCTTGTGACAGGAATCATTTGTAGCTGCTGCTGTGTTGTATGACCTTTCTAGGCATCGTTGTTCCAGTTTGTTATAGTCTGATCAAAGATGGAAAGCTGTCACTATATCCTTCTGTTTGTATCTCTCTGTCTGTCTGTCTGTCATCTGTCTGTATATCTATCCATCAGTCTATCTATCTTCATCCGTCTGTCTGTGAGCTCCCACAGTTCCTAGGAGAATACTCTATGCTAGTCACGGACTCCACAGATTCTTGTTGAATACATTAGAAAATGTACCCGGGCAAAAGCAGTCACTAACTCTGTTCCAGCTGGTTATGTTTTGCCTGTAGACAACTCCCAGATACTTGGACTCCACTCTACTCATACCTCTTAGTAATCAGAGGCACCCTTGCAAGTGAAGCCTCATTTAAAAAGCACACCCACAAGTAACTCCATGCCTGGTCCAGTCGAAAGCAGCATCCGGCATCTCATCTTTTACTTAATATCCCACCCAAAAGACCAAAGTCACACAAACTTCTCCTTCTGGATGGCAGTGTTTTTGCGGAGAGACAGGGAATAGTGGTACAAGAGGTGATGCTGAAGCCACAGATTGAAGCCCAGGGAGCCTGATGTAAAAAAATAAAACAATGAGGGGCTTCCCTGGTGGCGCAGTGGTTAAGGATCCGCCTGCCAAGGCAGGGGACATGGTCTCAGTCCCCGGTCTGGGAAGGTCCCACATGCTGTGGAGCAACTAAGCCCGTGCGCCACAACTCCTGAGCCTGCGCTCTAGAGCCCACGAGCCACAGCTGCTGAAGCCCCACGTGCTGCAACTACTGAAGCCCGCGTGCCTAGAGCCTCTGCTCCGCAATAAGAGAAGCCACTGCAATGAGAAGCCTGCGCACCGCAGCAAAGAGTAGCCCCCGCTCGCTGCAACTAGAGAAAAGTCCTCGCACAGCAACAAAGACCCAATGCAGCCAAAAATAAAATAAATTAATTTAAAAAAAATTTTTTTTAATGAGTCTCTGTATATTACCACATGGTGGCACCATAAATCCACTTATGTACCTACCATGCCTTGGCAGGCAGGAAAAGAAAAAAGGTATGCATTATAGCCCATTGATTTACACAAAGTCGACAAAAAGTCTACAGCTTCCTAAACGTGGGTAACATGTGTGTACATGAGAAAGAGAGACAGACTTTTCTTAGGATGGATTTCCCTGCAACTCAGAATTGAAAAGGAATCCAGCCTGCAATAGGGTAGAATCTCAGAAATAGTCAAGTAAAACCGTATTCATCGGGAATCTACTAAATTTGAATTCAGATTATTTGGAAAGGAAGCTGTTCTTTGCATTAACATAGGCAGCTCGCTTACGGCTTCTTCTGTGATCAGGAGAAGTAGGAGGATGTGTTAACCTGGATACAGATGGTCCCAACTCTGCCCCTTACAAGCTGCAGGAAATGACACTCGGTTCCTTTTTCTAGAAAATGGGTAAAGCAACCTGGCTCACAGAGAGTTGTTTTGAGATAAATTTCTCGTTACGTTTCCACTGACAAAAGACTCTCAGCTGATGGCCCGGCACCCCCCTATTCTGCCATTTCCTTTGAGAATCCTGTCCCCCTCAATACGAGGCTATTTGCCCACCGTTTGTTAAAGGGCCACTTCCGAGTCACTGTGAAACTCCTGTAAAATACATACTTAGATGTAAAAATGCTCAGTGAAAAACAGGGTTCTACACTATACTGGGCTTTTGGAGAATCAGTTAACAATATTTTATTTTCTTTAAGAACCTGCATTGTGCTTGGTGGATGAAAGAACAAGGATTTTATTTATTTTGGTTTTAAAATAAAATATGTAAAATTCTTACAAAGCTAAGCCTGAAAGAACATACCTTTTTTCTCTTCTACTACAAGTAGGTCTAAAATGACAATATGGTTTGACTTCATGAAACAATACTACTGTTTTTATGAATTGCGCATTTCACGGTTATGATGGTAAAGGGCAAAACAAACAAAAAAACAGTGTGAAATGTTACTGCCAGATACAGTCCTTGGGCCAACGTTGTGATGGCTGTCTTATCTCAAAAATATACACAACATTTTTTCTCAGGTTGGCATATGATAAAGTTTCAACAACATTTAGATAACAGTCTTTAAGATATAACAGTATTTAAGATATGCAGTGACACCACTGGTTTGGTGAAGGCTATGATTTACCAGGGAGAGCGCAGATTCTAAAGCCAGGATGGCACTAAAGAGTTTCCTTTGTTTCGTTAGGTGGTTCTTTAGTTTTATGGAAGAAATTGAATTTGAAATGGTAAGTTAGAGCAATATAGTTAGAGAAGGGGGGGAAACAGATAGAAGTGATGGGCAACCTAACCTTGATGGCAGAGAAAGCAGATTAGAAGGTGAGGCAGAAATCAGATGGGCTTCGTAGGTGGTGAAATGACAAAAACAATTTAGGACCACGGTCTAGAGGGATGAATTTGAGAATGATTTGAATTGTGGTCTGATACCTGCGATTTTGTAAGTCATCAAGTTTAACATCAAGTCATAGTAAAGTTTGAAGCTGATCCTGCCACCTGGACACATCTTTGGTGTTTGCCTTCCTCTTACCTTCTGCGTCCAGGGGGTCAGTCAGCCTCACAGATGACCCTCCCTGCCGTCTCGTAAATACTACCTCTCTGTTTTAATTCCCGTGTGCGGTTCAGGCCCTCCTTTTCTCTATGTGGATAGACTGGTACTTCTACTTTTATCTTGTCCTTCTCCGGTCTGTCCTCAACCCTGAGATCAGAGAAATGTTTCTGACACTCGATCCAACCACTTGTCTCTCCTTTCAGTCTGAAGACTTGTAGAATCTGTCCGTGTCTCCAGCCTCAGCTGTTCTCTTCATTTTTGTGTCCTTAATTTTTAAACCATTCACTGAGAAACTGCTGTGTGCCTAGCACCGGTCCAGGCACAAATAGGATGCAAGGGAGGCGTGAGTGACACATTCTCAAGTTGTATGTGGCTTTTCCAATTGAGAATGCTTATTATGTTTTACATCCTGAACTCCTATATATAAAAAAAATATGCTTCACTAAAATTGAAAGCAGTGGGACTGGCTGATCTGATAGGAATGGCTTAGCCTTTGGGTGAAAAGGACAAATAAAACTGTTCTCCTACACCCCCCTACTGTACTTATTTCTCCAGCAACACAGATCTGTTTATCTCTATACACAGTTAATCCTCCCTCGTCTTTCTGAGCGTGGAACAACCTGACCCCAAGCTAAAAGAAGAAAGCATAGTCACTAAAGTGACCGTCTTTGAAAACCGTGTGACCTGGCTCACGTTAACATACATGTGAAGATGGGGGGGGTCACAGCTGAGGGTAAAAACAGGCAAAGAGATGAAATACCGGGTAGAAAACTCAGATGCCTCTAAAGGCTGCTCACCTGGTGACCTGCAAGGGCACGAGGAGTAAGGGGCCAACTCTCTGAAGATGAGAATTTTGATTCTAGTTAATGTATCAAAGACAAAGTACTCTACCAGCAAAATAATAGTGATGATAATAATTATAATGATAATTTCTCATTTACATTGTTCATCTCTAATAAGTCATCCTACTTAATTGAGGCTGATGGGGACTCTTTCAGGAGCTTGCTAGAAATTCTACTTTAATGTGCTTCCTAGATGATACCTAAAATCAAGACAAAACAAACAAGAGGAAGAAAACCTTGCTCTCAGGAGGCTGACACCTTAACCCTGCCAGTGGTACCACAGTGTCCCCCGCAAGGCTTCCCCTAGACAGATTCTCTCACATGAGAGGTTAGAGAAGTTATGTAGAATTTAGAAATGTCAACTTTTATATTTGAAATATGTTTGTGAAAATAGTGTATACAATGAATTCTGTCTGTTGTGCCCAGTGATGCAATAAACATTCATGTGCACCTGTCTTCATTTCTCTAGTGAATCTACCTAGGAGTGGAATTAGGGGTCCATACGATGGCTCAATAGTTAAAATTTTGAGGAACTGTTGAACTGTTTTCCTACCAGCAAAGTATAAGGCTTCCAACTTTTCTGTATCTTCCCAACACTTGCTATTGTCTGTTTTTTTAATATAGCCATCTGGTGAATATGATGTGTTACCTCCTTGTGGTTTTGATTTGAATTTCCCTAATGACTAACATTTCCATCAGCAGATGAACGGATAAACAAAACATGATATATCCACACAATGCAATATTATTTGGTAACGAAAGGAACGAAGTGGTGACACAGGCTGAGACGTGAATGGAACTCAGAGATACTGTGCTCAGTGAGAGGAGCCAGTCAAAAAAGGCCACGTATTGTATGAAGTCATTTACATGAAATGCCCAGAACAGGCAGAAAGTAGGTTAATTGTTAACGCCTAGGGCTGGGGTGAGGGAGGACAGAGTGAGTGCTAATGGGTACACCATTATTTTTTGAGATAATGAAAATATTTTAAGGTTAGATTGTGGTGATGGTTGCACAGATTTTTAAGTATACTAAGCCCCATGAACTTGTACAGTAAAGTGAGTGAACTTTATTATAGGTACAATTTACATCTAATAAAGCTGCCAAAAAACAGCTATACTTTGGATGATCAAAGCTGTGCTAAAGTTAGTAAATCTTTTGTAATGTGAATATCTAAGAATTTGCTTTTTAAAGAAGTATGTGTTTAGAAATATTCAGTTTTTGTAAATTAGATTTTTTTTGTATTTATCGAGCTCTAGAAAAAAACCACTTATTTTGCAATAGATAATAATCCATAAACCTTTGTCAATTTGAAATTGAGGCCTGAATTTTAAACTTAAATTATTTAATTGCCTCTTATCTTGGCCAAATATGGGCTTGTGGTCTCAGTTAGAAATTGCTTCAGGTTGAGAGCTAACACAGCAAGTGACCGGAAGGCAGGGCAGAAAGTGCTGACGAATCCACTTTTCTCTTCTGTTATTCAGTCAGTGGTCCAGTGATTTCTTTGTCTGTTAGAGATGAAAATTGGAAATGGAATGGAGAACAAAATTTTAGATTAAATTTACATTCCCTATCAGTGAGATTCACTCTAAATTCAACCCAAGGATGAGTTCATCACAATATTTCAGATTTTTTTCCCCAAACCAATTCCACATGCATTTATCTTATTTGGTCCTGAAAAAAAAAAAAAAAGCTGTGTGTGGTAGGTCCACAAGATATTGACTGTCAACTTTTGACATTAGAGAGCTTTACCAACAAGACTTAGTATGTAATTTGGTATCGGGCATTGGAACTGAGGCTGGAAATTAAATTCTCTGATATCCTGCCATTTTCATCTTATCCCCCCACCTGCCCTCAGTTGAGACTGAACTTTACAAATATAAAGAAAGCAAACCTCCGAGGCTAAAACTAAGACTTCACTCAGGGTGGCTGTGAAAAGAATTCCTTCTTGGAATCAAAATGTATTTTAGGAACAAAAAAGCTTTAACCTCAACCGCGAGTTTGGTCAATTAATCATTTTAGGTATTTGAGTTCAACTTTGTTAACATTTAAGATGCCTGTCCTCCAAATGCTGTCTTCATACCTGACTTTTAGGGCCTTTCAGTTTTCTTTCAAAAGAGGATTGTTTCACTTTACCTGCTGAAGCCTTATCTCAAAATTCCATTGGACGCTTAGCTCCCAAGCTTGGGAAGACTATCTCAGAGACATGCTTTTTATTCACTTCCCAACTTTTTTGCCATAATGAGTGGCTGATGTTAAAGCTTGCAATTGAGTGAGGCTAAACTAATAAAATCACTAGAAATACAAGACGAACGTCTCTACCCGGTATATTGTTCGCTTTTAATCCTCTCTCCTAGTGGGGCCCAGAATGTATAGTCGTCTTTGTGAGGCTTCAGAAATTGCTGAAGATCCCTTCAAAGCAAAACCAATTTGACAAAAATCTCCTCCTCCCCCATCTCCCCCAGTCACGTGACCAGGTAATGTACTCGATTCATACAAACAGGTAATCCGCAGGCTGCACTCCAGACAGCTAAGTGGATGTAACGTAAACTCTTCCTGCAAGGGGGAGAAGCCAGATAAAAGCATCATTTGTCTTCTGAGCACTTGCTGAAAATCTACCCATTATACGGTGCAGACCTGGATGAAGGCTGCTGGTGCCTTTTGGACGTGGAAGAATTTCCTGCGTCCCGTGAAGAGTCAGTGACTCAGCTTTGCTTTCCCTTTGGCAGAATGCTGCGCATTCCAGGGCCTTGATAGATGGCTTGGCTGAACTTGGCCTCTGCCGACCCAGGGGATCAAGTCTTGGACAGATTCTTTGTTCTGTCTTGTGGTGTCAGCAACTTGGAGCAGTCGGTCTGTCGACTCCAGGGCCTTTCAGTGGGAGGACCGATCCTTTAACTCACAGATAGAGCAACAAAGGTCTGCTTATGGAGTGGTGGCCGCCTCTAAAAAATAGCTTTTTTGTGTCAGGACGTTTATCATGTGCTCATGTCATCACCACAGGGTGGCTTGTGGCCGTCCTACCCCGGACGGTGCACCAAGCCTTTTATCTGTGAATGTGAATATGGCTTTGAAGGCTGGGCAGGGAATACATTACAAGTTTAGTGATAGAGGAGCTCAAATAGTTGGGTAAGGACCGAGAGAGGATGAGAAAGATATACAGCCGCTAATGGGAAAACGGGGAAACTAATCTCATCATCCTTTAGTTAGAGAAATAAATCCTTTGTTCCCCGCCTTACTGAAAAATCTCAAGTATTCAGGGGCATGTCAGTGTTGTTTCATCTTATTCCTCATCTGGTTTTATGATTTGCAATAAAGCAAGGACTTCAAGGCAATCAAATTAATTAGATTATTTTTCTACTCACAGAATGGTAAGATCAGAGTACCTGGGGCAAACAGAGATTATCTCCTCACTGGAACCACAGCTCCTGTTTACATTTGACTTTAATATTCTCCATCCAGAAAAGCCAAGAGGCGGGTTGTTTTGGAGTCCTATTTTATCAGATCTAAATTTGCTCGAGTTGATTCATTCATTTAAATTGAAAAATAAACTCAAAGTGAAATACATTTCTTTCTGATTAACTGTAGTCTTTTATAAAAACAAAATCCCAGAGCAACCATAGAGCTTCCTTAAAAAAGTACTGGTGTGTGAAAATGCCCAAGACAGAATTCTAAGTGAAGATACCTAACACTTTATGAATTGATGAAGTTTAGGAAAATAAAAAACAGGTTACGTGCCATTCACTGCACTGTACAATGTTTAAGTTAAAATTCAAATAAAATCTCTTGGACAGAAGCTTAACCTGCTGATATAGGTGGCTGGTTTTCACCACTAGGTATAATCACATAGTTACTGATTGTTATTCGTGGAAAATTATGACCAAACTTGCACTCTTCGTTTATATTGAGGAAAACAAGTTTATTCACGGGCACTACATATGTTTACTTAAAAATAACATGAAGTAAAACGTGATCTTAGCTATGCTAGAATATAATTCTAGTGGAGAAGCATAGTTAGCAATTTTCTTCTATGTAGCTTTCGATTGTAAATAGCTAATGAGAAACAGGACACGATTTTACTTGAACTAACGACGACGCTTCTTTTGTTTTCATTGTCCCACTACCTATGAAAATAGATTACGGTTTATCATACGTGAGGGACAGTCTCTAAGCTGAAACCCACACCAAATAAACTGTTTACATACGTATATATTTGTTTTACTTCCCAAAACTGATCGTTTTTCTCCATGCAGATTTCGTTGTCTCTCTGCTTCTTTTTCCAAATCTTGCATTAGTGTATATTTGTAAAATGCTTAATTACTCTTTTGAATGAGCTAGATGTAGAGAGAAGTCAATTAACCGTGTAAGGAACACTATGGTTTTAGAAGGAAATGTGCTCTATTAATCTTAAGGGTTCATAGAATAGTCAGCTCTTAAAACTATGAAAGAAGTATTTTATGCTAGCCATGTGGTAAATACGAAATCAATATTCTGTTCACAATGGCATAAAAATGTTCAGCTGAAAACAGTAAAGAACCGGGACCAATTGGCTCACGCCGCAGTGTTCTGTTATTTATTTAGCATGTGTTCTGGAAGTGGGCAGTCTCAAGGTTATTCCGCTGTTCTGTTCCATCGCTCAGAGTATCTTGATGTTTCGTCTCTATACTTCTCACTTCTTTTCTTTTTATAACAAAAAATAAAGAAAAGTATAAAAGAAGAGCCAACATAATCTCAGCACCCAGATTCTGCCATTAACACAATCTTGTTCATATGTTCTTTTTCTTTCTCTTCTACTGAATGATTTCAGAAAGCAAATACAATACTTTGTACCGCCAAAAATGATAGGCATTTTCTTACATTAAAAGAGTTAGCAGTCATACCTTTGTATTATCTCACGTCCAGTCCACATTCAGATTTTCTAAAAGTGTCTGAAAGCACGAAGCGCCCGCCTTTCTTGCTCACCCAGGTTTGGAGGGGTCACATCTTTCGGGTTAAGAGATGCCCTTCTTCAGATGCTTTTGGACTAAGCTTGCATGTGGGAATTAGGACAAAATCTAGAAAGGAGCCAACAAGGGGTGTTTAGTGATAACCCTGGATTTATTCATTCATTCATCAAATAGTCATTGAATCTATTTCTGTTCTGAAGCAAAGATGGTTTGATTGTACAATAGATTCTTCCCAAGTCTGTTTCAGTTTTCTGCTCTCATGCGACTAAATCCAACGTGAGAAAACGTACTGAGCAACGGCGGCATCACTGTCTTGCTTATTCTGGTGCAGAAACCTTGGGGTCATCTCTGACTCCTCCCCTGCCTTTGTCCATCTCTCCAAAATATAATCACGTCCTCCAGTGGACCTTCAAAATACTTCCTTGTTTTTCATTTTCTTTCTTTTGGTAATAATGGTAGGACTGAATTTTATTAATGAAATATTATGTGGCAGGCAGGGTGCTCTGATAACCTTTTGTGTGTTTCAGCTCATGTGATGTTCACAATAACCTAACAGGGAAGTCCCTTTATTATTCACATTTTACTCAAAAGAAAATTGCACTTCAGAGACTTTAATTTGTACCTAAGCTTGTCCAGTGAGTAATGAGTTATCATGCCAACCAAAGTCTCCTCCCTGGCAGGTCCACGCAGTTGGTCAAGACACTACAATGAAAATTAAAATGATGCCTTCTGGAAAGGACAATCTTTCCAAAATTTTGGAATGTGCTTCTGAGGTTCCCCAGGGTTTCTTGAAGGATCGGGGTCACTGACCTGCATGATTGGCTTCTTAAACACTTGCAAATAAAAGTTGAATGACCACGTCCCCTCCAAATCCAGTAAGCCACATTGTATATACTGGATCAAAATGAATTTCAACCTGACCGAACGGTCACGTGGTTCGTTCAAGAAACTGTGAATAAAGTAAGTGGACAAATTGGACAGACTGAGACCCTCCTCTGCCACCATCGGCCCTTGTTCTGGGAAGAGATAGCAAGGGGGGGTGGTGAGGACACACAGCAGGAGGAAGGGTTTGTAGGAGGTGGTGTCTGTTGTCTAGCTTCCTCACTAACTAGCATAACTAATTGGAACCACGCGTCCTTGTCTGTAGAAAATGAGATGATTAATCCTAAAACCTATTGGGAGGCTCAAATGGGAAAACATAAATAAAGAGTTCAAAGTCTAATATATAATGCATGGTATGGATGCAAAGAATTTCTTTTTTTTAGTCTATAATTCATGGGGTTTTAGTATATTCAGAGTGGTGCAGCTATCGTCATAGTCTACGTTTAGAATATTTCATCACCTTGAAAAGAAGCTCTGTACCCTTGTACCCATTAGCCCATCCATATCTTTTCATGGCTTGATAGCTCCTTTCTTTGAAACACTAAGTAATATTTCCTTAGGTGGATGGACCACGGTTTATCTGTTGATTCACCTACTGAAGTACCTCTTGGTTGCTCCCCAGTTTTGGCAATTACGAATAAAGCTGCTGTAAACATTCATGTGCAGGTTTTCTTGTGGGCATATGTTTTCAGCTCATGTGTGTTAATACCAAGGGGCATAAGTGCTGGGTTGTGTGGTAGGAATATGTTTAGTTTTGTGAAAAACTGGTAAGCTGTCTTCTAAAGCGTCTGTAGCATTTTGCTACGTTAGCAATGAATAGGAGTTCCTGTTGCTCCATGTCCTCCCCAGCATTTGGTGATGTCAGTGTGCTGGATGTTAGCCATTCTCACAGGTGAGTAGTGGGTGTATCAGTGTTGTTTAAATTTACAATTTCCTGAGGCCATACGGTGTTGAATGTATTTTCATGTGCTTGTTTGCCGTCTGTGTATCTTTTTCGGTGAAGGTGTATGTTCGGATCTTCTGCCCATTTTTTTAAACCAGGTTATTTTCTTATTGTTGAGTTTTAAGAGTTCTCTGTATATTTTGGATACCAGTCCTTTCTCTGATATGTTTTGCAAACATTTTTTGCTTGTCTTTTCATTCACTTAACAGTGTCTTTTGCAGAAAATAAGTTTTCAATTTGACTGACATTAATTTATTATTTTTCCCTGCGAGTATGGTGCTTTTGGTGCTGTATCTAAAAATTCATCACCAGGCCAGAAAAAATATATATATTAAAAAGGGGATTCCTTGGCGGGACTCCGTGCTGGCGGGACTCTGAGGGCCTGGGTTCAATCCCTGGTCGGAGAACTAAGATCCCACAATGTGTGGCAAAAAAAAAAATAAATAAATATCTAAAATATTTTTAAAAACAAAGCATTTAAAAATTTTTTTAAAAATTAAAAAGTCATCACCAAAACCAAGGTAGCCTAGATTTTCTCCTGTGTTATCATTCAGGAGTTTTATAATTTTGTATTTTACATTTAGGCTTATGATCCATTTTGAGTTAATTTTTGTGAAAGGTATAAAGTTTGTGTCTAGATTCAATTTTTTGGTCGAGTTCCAGCACCATTTCTTGAAAAGATTCTTTTTTTCTCCACTGAGTTGCCTTTGCTCCTTTGACAAAGATTAGGCGATTATATTTATGTGGGTCTCTTTCTGGGCTCTCTTTGCCTATTTTTTTTCATCAGTACTACACTGTGTTGATTACTGTGGCTTCATAATAAGTCTAGAGGTAAGTCTTTCATTGCTGTGTTGGGTATTTTCAGTCTTTTATCTGTCCATATAAACGTTAATCCGTTTGTCAGTATTCACAAAATAGCTTGCTATGATTTTGATGGCCACTGTGTTGAATCTATAGATCAAGTTGGTAAGAACTGATATCTAGACAATATTGAGTCTTCTTATCCATGAACAAGAAGTCTCCATTTATTTAGATCTTTGATTCTTTTCATCAGTTTTGTACTTTTCCTTATATTAACCGTACACATATTTTGTGAGATTTATACTTAAGTATTTAATGCATTGGTGCTAACGTAAATGGTATTGGGTTATTAATTTCAAATTCCACTTGTTCATTGCTGGTATATACGAAAGAAATTGGCTTTTGTATATCTTGCCACTTTACTATAATTGCTTATTAGTTCCAGGAGGTTTTTTGGACTGCTTCTTTGAGATTTTCTACATAGACATAGAAAATCATGTCATCTGTGAACAAAGAAGGTTTTATTTCTGCCTTTGCTTGTTTAAAGAATTGGTTTATGTATCTTTTTATTAATGAGTTGTAAAAGTTTTTTTAATATATATTCTGGAAACAAGTCCCTTATCAGATGTATAACTTTCAGACATTTTCTCTCATTCTGTGGACTGTCTTTTACAACATAAAGTTTTCCCAGTTTTTATAGCACAAAAGTATTTTTAATTTGATGAAGAGTAATTTACCTATTTTTCTTTCGGTTACATGGGCCTTTACTGTTACAACCATGAAACCATTTCCTAATCCAAGATCACAAAGACTTCTTATGTTTTCTTCTAAGAGTTTTATAATTGACCTTTTTCATTTAGGTCTATGATACATTTTGAGTCAACTCTTGTTTACGTTATGAAGAAGTCTGACTTCATTATTTTGCATGTAGAGATCTAGTTGTCCCAGAACCACTTATTGAGAAGACTAATCTTTCTCTATTTAATTGTCTTGGCATCCTGTTGAAAATCAATTAATCATAAGGGGAAAGGATTATTGCTGGACTTTGAATTGTATTCATTGCACTCTTTGTCTGTCATTATGCCAATACCACAGTGTCTTAAATACTATAGTTTCATAACAAGTTTTGGAACCAAGAATGGTGTGTCCTCCAACTTGATTCTTCTCTTTCAAGACTGTTTTGGCCATCCTGGTTTTATACCATTTCCATATGAAATTTAGTAACAGCTGGTCAACATTTCTAGAAAAATTTGGTACCGGGGATTTTGAAATGAAATGTGTTGAATTAGTAGATAAATTTGGGGCAATATCTCTATTTTCATAATATTAAATATCCTATGAATATTCCATTTATGTGTCTCATTTAATTTTCTTTCAACAATATTTTATAATTTTTGGTGTACAAGTTTTGCACTTCTGTTAAGTGTGTTCCCAAGTACTTTATTCTTAGGTTAAGGTAGTTATCACCTGGCCAAGGGGATGGTATGACAGAGAGAAGTTTCCTTCCTGAATAAGGTGGGAGTGGGAGATTTAGCCCTTCCTCTGCCATTGAATGTGAGGGGGAGAAGCCAGGTGGAGGGAAGGCAAGGGTTTAAGATTCCCTTCTCCCTGACTCCTCTCCTTGGGTTCCTACGTTGAAGTCTCCTTCCATCTCCACTGGCACTTGTAGAGACTCATGAAAAAGTTAAGTTTAAGGCTAGCAGATAGAAGCTTTTATAGAATGGGTAAACAGTCAGGTCCTACAGTATAGCACAGAGAACTATATTCAATATCCTACGATTAACCATGATGGAAAAGAATATAAAAAAGAATGTATATATATATCACTTGGCCGTACAGCAGTAATTAACACACATTGTCAATCAACTCTTCTCCAATAAAAAATATGCATGTTTTAAAAAGTTTAGTTATAGAAAATGGAAAAGTCAGAATTTCTTTGCCTGTTGGCGTAGTGCTATGCATCAGTTTGCAGCTGTGCTAAACTGTCCTTGCTTCTCTCCATCTGCCAAAAGCCTGTCCGGTCCACCTGCAGTTGGTGGAATGGTCCACATCTTAACCCTCTGAAGCTGTGAATGTGACCTTACTTGGAAAAAGAGTCTCTGCAGATGCAATTACGGGTCTCGGGATGAGATCATCCTGGATTATTTAGGTGGGCTCTCAATCCAGTGGCAAGATCCCTCGTAAGAAGAAGCAGAGATGCCCAGGGAGACGGCCATGTAGATGGAGGCAAAGATTGGAGGGATGTGGCCACGAGTCTAGAGACACCATTGACATAAAGCAATTTCTGGACAAGAATTGTGACCTTTAGCTCTGCAGCAAATACCCTAATATATATGTGTAGCCTACATGCATGGACTTGCTCAACAAAGGGACCCACATGCATGGGCTTGCTCAACAAAGGGATCCACACTGTCAAAACTCCTTGATATTATGCCCTGATGACTGAAGAATCTTTTCTCACTGTAAAGCTAGGGTTTTATTGGTTTAAAGTAAAATAAAAGGTACCCTAACCCTCCTCTTTCCAATTCAACTCTGAGCACATTGACACACACACACACACACACACACACACACGGCTAGAGATCCTGAGATATTTAGTCAAAATTAAGCTCTCATTTCTTCACTTAAAAGAGTCATCCTGAAAGTGGCAATAAACATTACCAGATTAGATGGTTTTCAGTCATTTAGGTTCAATTTCAGGTGATTCTTAACAGGGGTCTCTGCATCGAGGCTCATCTGGAGAGATTTCTTTAAGGGATGCACACAAGCTTTCCTGGCCTTCCAGTGTCACACTCCCAGAGTATGTTCCCATCATCCCACAATAGCCTCTGAAGGAGGGGCCTGAGCCCCTTAGAGTTAGTTTTGACTCAGTGGCTTATACGGTTGAGCTCAAGAAAGAAGCAGCTGGGGGGGCGGAGAAGTGGGTGATGTTAAGACAAACACAAAGGCCGTAAGCTTTTCTTTCCCACATGAAATGCCTCCGCCATGTTGGTTGGTTCCTGTGTTAAGGATGCCTGACATTAAAAGAGCATTAAATTGGCCGTGGTCCTTCTGTTTCCAACCATCCGTTGTTTGTCTAACGCTTGACGGGAACGGGAAAACCTGTGGTCAGGTAACCGGCCTGGGCTCCTTCAGGAAAACGTTGGAGAACCAGATTCTTCAGGCACAAAAGGACAGCGTCGGCACCTGTATCGGTTTCTGTCGAATCTGAGCTCCCGTGACCGTTGATCTCGATTCTGTGCATGAGGGAGATGTGGGTTTCTGTCTGCTCCGCTGTGCGTGTTTTATTGGCTCTGCCCCTGGGTGGGATAGAAGTGAGGTTGTGCAGAAGATGGTAGGGGTTTCAGTTCAGCAGAGTCAGCAGAAAACCCTGCCAGAGCTTCTTTCGGATTAAAATGAAACTACGTAATGGTAGTTTCTGTACATTTAAAGGAACGTCTGTGAGTTTGCATGTATCTTAAAGCCCTTCTTCAGTTATCGTCCGGGGTGGTGCAGCAGCCCCCGTTGCTAGGACTTGTGACCCGGAGCGGGGGAAGCAGAAAGCACCTCCACGCGCCAGGACTCGTGCAGCAGCTCTGCCGGGGCTTGCTTCGCTCTCCTTCTGTCCTCTGTTTTATGTTGCAGATCTGAGCGCACACGGTGAATGTAGTCAAAACGAGGAAAACTAACGACGGGCTTCTCAATACTTTGATATGCACAGCTAAGCCGTGTGTCTTTGCTCTGGGCCTCCTGGCGTGCTTCACACGGATGGGGGCCCGCCGTTGCTTCCTTTCCCGGGGGGACATCACACGGACGCTGTTTTTCCAGGGCCCGGCGTCTCACTCAGGGTCTGTGATGAGGATGGAAGCGGGTGTGGGTGACACGGCCTTGTTCTCTGGAAGCCTTTCCTGCTTGAAGGATGCTGAGAGGCTCCTGGAGAAAAGCAGATGGGCTTGGTGAAGTGCCCCCAGACTGTATCTTAACAGCAAAGAACGTTGTCACTTCACGGTTTCCAGGGTCACTCCTGTCGCCTGAGAGTGGCCTGCAGACATGGGATTTCATTGCTGCCGGCGCCCTGGAGCCCTGCGGGAGACGGCGTCCTGCCACTGGGTCAGCCTAACTCCGTTCTGTCTGCTTGCTGCTTCTTGTGATCCACTGACATGTGTCCTTTTCACAAATACAGGGAGTCGAAATATTCATAGACTTTTACTTTAATGTAATGGTTTATGTTACTCAATCCAGTGGCCCCTTCTGTCTTTATTTCACACGTTTCACTCCATCGGTAGCTTCTGGTAGAGAACTCCTTGCTGTCCCTTTGGTGCTTCGCCCGGCTGTCCTCTGGGACCCCTATCCTGTCTCCTCTTCCTCGCTGGGGGCTCTCGGCAGGCTCCCCGGCGTCTCAGGGCCCAGCGCTGCAGCGCTTCCTGGGCCCAAGCCTCTCTCTCCTCTGCTTGGTCTACACTCATTCCCTGGGTTACTGCGTTGCATCGCAAGGCCGACACTCTTTCCTAGAAGCCCGTGATTCCCGAGCGTGTGCCTTCAGTTCAGAGTCCTCCCTTGAACCCGTCTTGTGTCTGATGCCTTCTCAGCGTCTCTTCTGCATATCTGTCCCTCGCACGGTCTCTCCTCTTACTTCTAAGTGGCAACTGTGACCTCTAGATGCCTCTTTTCCTCTCACGCCCACTCCAACCCTCCAGCAAATCCCTCGGGTTCTTGTTTCAAAATATACCAAACCCCCCCAAAACCCTGACCATGTCTCATCACTTCTGCGACTTCCACATGGGTCCCCAGCTCTTACCTGGGTGCACGCCAGGACCTTCCGACGGCCAGAGCGGTCCTACTGAGATGGAGAACATCATGCCACAGCTCTGCGTGTCCCTCAGGGAAGGGGCCCAGGTGTCTGTGGCCTGGGGCTGGCTCCCCTCACCCCTGCCCAGAGTCGCCACGTCTACCCGCCTGTTCACCCGCCCCACCGCAGGCTTGGCCAGGCCACGGCGAGTGGGAGGAAGCTGCAGGTATCAGGCGACCCCACCCTCACTTCCTTCAGACCCTCACTCCACGCCCTGTTTTCCGAGAGGCCTCTTTGACCTTCCTACACAGGGCGTCAACTCTCCTACCCCACACGCCCTCGCCTACTCTGAATCATTGCCATTGCATCCACCTGACATCCTTCTAGGTATGTGTTGACCTATCGACTGCCTCTCCCTCCACTAGAAGCTCGTGGGCAGGGATTTTTCCACGTGCAGTTCCCACGCGGTCTCCGAGGCACCTAGAAGGACACCGCGTTTCCCCCGTGCTCCTTCGATACTTGTTGAAGGAATTAGAAGTACCAGCTCTGGGGAAGTGATAGGAAATTATATGACTTTGAAAACACACACATTCACTCATGAAACGGTCGGCAGAGCTTCAGGGTGCTGGGCTCTGCTGGTTTGCTCTGTTTGGTTTTTATTTGTGGGGAGGGGAGAGAGCTTTGGGGTCCCTGCAGTTTTGACATGGCTGGGTGGCCACGCACTCAGGGAAGCAGGAGCAGGGTGGGGGGCTGCTGGAAGACTCGAATCCCCTACCACCCATGATGGAGATGCTGACAAGGTCTCCTCCTACAGCCGTCCAGGGTGGGGAGTACATTTTCCATGTCCAGGTGACCGACCTGAACCTGGTTAAAAATTTATTTTTGGCCAACCACGGGCAAAGCTACTGCCATATCATTAAATCCTTAAATCAAGTCATAACATCTTTGGGATATAATGTAAACAATTACAGAGCTGGTGGAAAGTATTTCCTTTGCATTTCCAGGAGACTTACTTTCCTTTTGGAGATTTTTCGGGGCTCATATTATATTCAAATTAGTCATGATGTAGAGTTTGGAAAAACTAATTATTCTCCTCTCTGCTTCAAAGAAGAAATGAATTGTGTGTACGATAGTGAAATTATTTTTAGGCCCGTGAAGGTCATACATAGAAAATATTCTCGTTGGCTTTAAAAAGGTCCTTTTAACTCGGATGTGAATAAATATAGACACTCATACTGCTGTGTGTGTGCTTCTATATTTATCCCTGTACAAAGATTTTTCTCACCTTTAGACTAGAACAGATGCTCTTTTGTGCAACTTTCAGAGCAGGTAGTTATGTGTCCTCGTTCAGTCCCAAAAGGGAAATCTATGTAGGTCAAGAAAGCAATAGGAAAATGCGGCCTCTTCCCACGCCCCCTTTTCTGTACCCTCCCCCACCCCACCCCTCCTCTGGCCCCTTCCTCACCCATACACCTGTGAAGACACCCCTTCTTCCAGCCACCAAGCACAGGTCTTTGTCACAGCTAAGAACTGACTCAGAGGGACGCTAATTACAGCCACACCGGGAAAACGAGAGGGTTTTCTGGTGCTTTCCCTCACCATCTTCACCAACAATGATCAAACGGCCCCTCTCCCGGCTGCTTTCAGCTAAATGGAAGATGATTATTATCCAGAGATTCCAGCCAAGTCAAAACTCCCTAAGAAGAGTGTGGGGAATGTCAGTGTCAGAGAGTCAAAGCCCAAGGATGATAAAAGCAGTGTGTTGAGTTTAATTAACTGTTGACCATGACTAGGCTTCATCGTTTGGACTTGTCTCCTGTACGAACTGCCGTTTCATTCAGCTGTTCTTGGTCTTATAACATTTGTGTTATGGGAAATCAGAGCAGTGTCTACAATGCTTTTGATTTTCCCCTCGTACACAAAGTACAGTCTTCTGCGGGCACAATGCTCTCTTGTTGGTGTCCACTGTTAACTGCCTTCTTTCTAGCCCCTCAGCCGGGATCAGGAACCTCCAAGCTCCCATCACAATAGCCATTTGTTTCTGTATCCCCACTTGTTCCTTTGTGTATTGTCCAGATCATATACGTTCCTTTCAGAGTTTGCGGGTGGGGTTTGGAGGAGGGGATGCCGGCTCGCTGTGCTAAGGACCTTTGGAAAGTTAACTTAGCTTAGATGAATACATTAAACTAGACCCGAGTTAGGCAGTCTTGAATGGGAAATTGTTTCCCTTTGTAATCAACACTTGAGTTGTAATTGATAAGAGACATCTTTAAGGAATGTTGACTTTTTTTTATTCCCATAGAAGTATGTGTTTCCTTCATGCATAGGGCTCTCTTAGAATCCGAAAAAGCTCTGCCACTGGAGAAGCTAACTTGGAGGTGCAATGCACAGAGTCAGACCTGTGAGGCGGGGAAACTCAAAATGTTAAGAACAAGTTTCGGTTTTAAAAAATAATCTGCGTTCCAATTATTGTTCTTTTATTTCTTCTTTTATTCTGTCTTTGATTAGGGCTGATTCTGACAGTCCAAGGGCATCCGAGGGAAGCCCTGGCTTTGCTACAAGCATAGAGAGAGATTTCTAGGTATTAAACTCTCCAGTTCAAGTCTCCAGTTAAAGATTTTGTTGCATCTAGAACCAGAGTTTTTGTAGAATTAGGGGAAGTATTCATGTGTCTGTTTCTGTGTATGGGCACAGATTCCTTTTAAAGTTTTAGCATGGATTTTGCAGTGTATCTGCTGTGTTACATCACTTGGTTTATCTTCTAGTTCTTTTCCATAAATTAATTCATCAAGATATATAAACCCATGCACATTTTTCACTGAAGCCACTATACCACTATCACTGGTCTGAAAAGGGAAACTGACATTTACTAAATGTGTACTAAGAGGAGCCACAAACCGTGTAATTTCCATTCATCTTCGTAGCAACCCTATGAGTGAGCTGTTACAATCACCATTTAAGCATGAGAAAATTCAAATGTTAGAAGTTTAGGAATCTTCCAAAAAGGCGTAGGATGGATTTTAAACAAGATCTGGCCTCAGAGTAAACTTTCTTGCCTGGATACCCATTCACTGTCTTTTTCATATTGCTTTAGTGTTATTTGAGTCACACCCGTTCGCTTTTTGGAAAAAGAAGGCTCATTTTATATTGATTGGATTTACATATTTAATTCAGAGCATTTATTGAACGCCTTTGGGATGCTAGGCAGCAGTGATACTCCACAGATACGAACCTGAGAACAGCATCGTTCTGGTCCTTTGGGAAGACGCCAGACGGCCATGTAGGTGAAGTCAAACGCAGGTGGCAAAGCCTCATTGTGATGCATTGTTGATGCATTTTTCCTGTTTAATTGCTTTAAAAGTTTTCTTTAAATCAAAGTAATACCTGTATGTATGAAAATTAAACTTAAAAGAGTAACACAGGATCCAGCCACCCTTGTGCCCAAGCCTCACTCTTTGGGTGCAATCAGTTTCAGATTTTCAGCTGCTTTATTTTCATGTTTGAAATAATAGGCTCAAATGAATACTTCTGAGTTACTCATTCATGGCTTTTAAGTTCCTCTATACTCAACACCCTCTCAGCTACCCCCCCCCCCAAACACACATGTGATTCACGTACATGTTCACGTACAAACACTCATACACATGCCACCTCCAATCTCCCTACTTAATTCATGATGATTTTGGCTAAATTAGCGGTTATAATGTATGGTTAGGTAAGCTTTCTTTTGTTCATAGATGACACATAGTATATTTTGAATATATGTCACCTTGGTTTGTTTTTTATTTTCTTAGAATGATTAATACTTTAAAAAAAATTTGATTGCCTTTCTAAGTCCCTGTAAATTAGTTTCCCCCCTTGAAAGGACTGTGGTGCTCCTGTCAGTTCAGTGTGGCCTTCAGGTGACCTACTAGTCCGTGATCGATGTCCCTCCTGCAGCCCGTGTCCTCCTGCTGCACCGGTCCTGGTCTCCCTGCGAGAGCTCAGCAAAGCGTGCGTCCTACACCGTCCCTCATCGTCATCCTGGCTCCCCGTCGCTCCTCTGTCTTTACTCTGGATCCCTTCCATCTCCCATACAGATCCTGTAAGCACTGTCACCACAGTGTGAGAACCACCCAGGGAAAGGGCTGAAGGGAAGTGAGTGGGGCCATTCAGTGCCAAGGCCGCCCCTTTGCCCACTGTCCCCGCCCTTGCCTGGCACGTCCCTTCCTCTGTGCCTGGTAGTCCCTTCTGCAGGTCCTGGCTCAACTTCCACAGAGAGGAGACCCGGGCCCTGCTGCCCCTGGTGAGGACACGTGGGCGGGCTGCTGCCCCCACTGACGGCACCTGTTCTTCCACCTTCAAGCCCACCTTGCCCTCCACCTTGAGGGGTGCCTGATGCCTCTATTCCTAGGCCTTTCTGCTGCCAGTCTCTGTACAAACCAGTTTGCTTCGTAGGTTTCTTTCATTTTGTTTTCAAATTAGCTGTATTTTTAGAGGAGTTTTAGGTTCACAGGAAAGTTGAATGGAAGGTACAGAGATTTCCCATATAACTCCGGGCCACACACATGCATAACCTCCCCCATTATCAACATCCCCCTCCAGGTGGTACATTGGTGATGATCTGTGACCCTACATGGACACATCATTATCACCCAGAGTCCATAGGCAACGTTAGGGTCACTCCTGGTATTGTACATTCTATGGGTTTGGACCAATGTACAATGACATGGACCCACCATTATAGCGTCACACAGAATGCTTTCACTGCCCTAAAAGTCCTCTGTGTTTTGTTGCTTCATCCCTGCTGTTTCCTTCTCCTCTGTAGGCAGTTAGGGTTAAATTTTCTCCACCATGTCAAGGTCATTGTGCCCTGTCCACTAGCTTTCAGTACTCCATGGCTTTGCCGATAGCTCATCTGGTGATCCCAAGACCATGTCTCTCTCCCTCTCTCCCTCTCTCTCTCTCTCTCACACACACACACACACACACACACACACACACACACACACACACGAATATTACTCAGCCATAAAAAGAAGGAAATCTTGCCATTTTTGACAACATGGAGGCATTATGTTAAGTGAAATAAGTCAGACAGAGAAAGACAAATACCTTATAATCTCTCTTATATGTGGAATCTAAAAAAAAAAACACAACCCCAAATCAATCTCATAGATACAAAGAATAGATTGGTGGCTGCCAGAGGTGGGGTGGGAGAAGTGGGTGAAGGGAGTCAAACAGTTAAAAGAAAAAAAGAAAAGGAAAGGAAAGGACCCCTAGACTAGAACACTAGGCCACTGGAGTGTGAGGAAAAAAATAGAATTCAACTAAATAAATCAAATCTGAACTTTGGTTTTGACCTAGGCTGCTGGAATGATGTTTTCCTTTCTTTATTTCTCTTTAAATATTGCAAAACATCTAAAACTAGGTGTAACTTTAAAATGAATTATTTGTTTTTTTTGTACCTTCTTTAAATTCACACTTTATTTAGCTATGTTAGAGTTTAAATTGAAAGACATATTTCAGTATTTCAATACCAAAAAAAATACACAATGAGTCTTGTTTCCTGTTCAACTGTATTCCAACCAAAAAACTCTAATAAATTTCATACTAACCATGAGATTTACGAGATAATTTGAAATCTGAACTCTGGATATTTTTATTACATAATATCAAAGTGGGTTTTTTATTTTTTGCATTTGCATGTCCTTACATAGTTATGATTAAGAACTTTATCTTCTAAAGTTACATAGTGAGATATCTATGGATGAAAAGAAAAAAGATAAAAAAATAAATACGGAAAATATAGAATACACATTTACTAACCAGTCTTAATAAAGGTGATATACATATATAGAAAGGGGTAATTCAGGAAAGGTAACCTGAATATAAAAATAACAGTTTTTATGTATTAAGGTTATGAATTTAAAAAAGAAGATAAAAAATTTAAATGTGTCACATATATTTTTGTCTTGCATGGGGGAATTAAAGCAGATTTTAATTTTGAATTTAATCAACAAAGAAAATTTATTTCACATACATTTTATTTTTAATTATTTTTTTGGAATATTTATTTATTTGGCTGCACTGGGTCTTAGTTGTGGCACACGGATCTTCGTTGCAGCATGCAGGATCTTTTTCTTTTAGTTGCGGCACGGGGATCTTTTAGTTGCGGCACACGGGATCTTTAGTCGCGGCATGAGAACTCTTAGTTGTGGCATGTGGGATATAGTTCCCTGACCAGGGATTGAACCAATGTCCCCTGAATTGGGAGTGTGGAGTCTTAGCCACTGGACCACCAGGGAAGTCCCCTCAAATACATTTTAAAAAATTAAATTAAAAAGAAGATGAAAACCATCAAAGTCAGTGGTAAAATGAAAGTCAAGAAGATATTTCATATGGTATTTCTTATAGTATAAAATAAGAACAAATAAAATGGATATTAAAAAAATAAATTTAATAATTCAAACAGTTCAGAGTGGCAAAATGAGAATCCTTTTATGTTGATTAAAAGCATAAGTCAAATTAAAATGTGCTTGAAGTTTCATAGCAAAATATAAAAACCAATCAATAAATGATAAATAAATGATTAAAATCAATAAAAATACTGTTTTGGTTACTACAGCTTTGTAGTATAGCTTGAAATCAGGAAGTGTGATGCCAACAGCTATGTTCTTCTTTCTCAGGATTGCTTTGGCTATTCAGGGTCTTCATTCCTCCATATAAATTTTAGGATTGGTTTTCCTATTTTTGTTAAAAACACCCTTGGAATTTTGATAGGGATTGCATTGACTTTGGGTAGTATGGACATTTTAACAATGTTAATTCATCTAATCCATGAACATGAGATATCTTTCCATTTGTTTATATCTTCTTTAATTTCTTGCACAAAAGTCTTAGTTTTCAGTGTAAAAGTGTTTACCTCCTTGGTTAAATTTATTCCAAAGTATTTTATTGTTTCTGATACTGTTGTGAATGGGATTGTATTCTTTATTTCTTTTTCAGATAATTGGTTGTTAATGTATAGAAATTTCTGTATGTTGATTGTATATTCTGTTATTTCACTAAATTCGTTTATTATTTATGAGTTTTTTTGGTGGAGTCTTTAGGATTTTCTACATATAAGATCATATCATTTGCAAACAAAGACAATTTTACTTCTTCCTTGCCAGTCTGGGCACTTTTGATTTCTTTTTCTTGCCTGATTGCCTTGGCTAGGACTTCCAGGACTGTGTTGAATAGAAGTGGTGACAGTGGGCCACTTGTCTTGTTCCTGATCTTAGAGGAAAAGGTTGGGTATGACCATCATATTGAGTATGATGTTGGCTGTGGGTTTGTCAGGTATGACCTTTATTGTGTTGAGGTATGTTTTTTCTATACCAGATTGGTTGAGTGTTTTTTCTTTTTTCATGAGAGGATCTTTCTTTGTGCCATCTATTGAGATAATCTTATGATTTTTATCTTATTTAATTCATATAGTGTATCACACTGATTGATTTGTATATATGGATCATCTTTGCATTCCAGAGAGAAATCCCACTTGATCTTGGTGTATGATCCTTTTACTGTGCTGTTGAATTCAGTTTCCTAATATTTTTTTGCATATTTCTGCATCTGCATTCATCAGGGGTATAGATTTATGATTTTCTTTTCTTGTGGTGTCCTTATCTGGCTTTGGTGTCAGGGTAATACCGTCCTCATAAAATGAGTTTCTGCCTCTTCAAGTTTTTGGAAGAGTTTGAGAAGGGTTTACATTAATTGGTCTTTAATGTTCAGTGGAACTTACCAGCGAAACCATCTGGTGCTGGGCTTTTCTTTGTTGGGAGGTGTTTGATTACTGCCTCAGTCTTCTTACTCATTATTGGTCTATTCAGACTTTCTGTTTCTTCATGATTCATTCTTGTTAGGTTGTAGGTTTCTAGGAATTTAACAATTTCTTCTAGGTTATCCAGTTTTTTGGTTTTATTGTTCATAGTAGTCTCTCATGATCCTTTGTATTCCTGTGGTATAAAACAGCAAAACAAACATAACAAAGAGTTATAGTCAGGATTTCTATTGACGTATATATTTATAAACATATCACAACTAATCTAGATTGTTCTGGACATTTTGGTCAATGCAACAAAAATGCATGAAAGGAGATAGAACTATTGCAAAGTTGGCAACCTCACCACTACTTGAAATCACATAATTCCATGCTTAATGAATGCAAAAGAATCAATTGGATAAAAACCTAAAATTAAACATGAGTATTCAGTAAAGCAAGTGAATGCTAGCATACAACTGAAAGTGTTCTTGTATAGCTTCTATAAGTTTGGTGGTATAGAGATGAGAGAGGATTATGATAGCAAAGAAAACTAGAACAATCAGAAAAATAAAATCCAAAAATTCTACTAAGAATCTCCCTAAAGAGAATTATGTTAAATATACAGGAAAAAACCCAGAAAACTTACTAAGAAACTTAAAAGTGAATTTCAAGGATTAGAGAAATGTGCCATGATCTTGAATAAGTAAATGAACTATGTTAAAGATATTAACTTTTCCCAAATTAACTTCAATTCTTAAAGTGTTAGTACAATTATTAGCCATGGGATAAAGGAAATAGGTTTCATGAGGATGCTGAGGGGGAGGGCTTAATAAAAGTTAGAAAAAAAGGGGAGAATAAAAAAGAATAAGAATGTGGGAAATTAAGCCCTATCAGATGTAAAATGATACTTATATTTAAGCATCCTGGTTCTGTTGCTAGCTTCAACGGGTGGAAGGAAAGCCCCTCTCTCCCTTTCTGTGTGTGTGTGTGTGTGTGTGTGTGTGTGTGTGGTGTGTGTGCATGTGTGTGATCAAGAAGACACACCACACAAAAAAAGAATGGATAGTTTGATTAGTGGTACCGGGAAGAACATCTAATTACTTGGAAAAACTCAATTTTTGTTCTCATCTCATATCATATACCAAAACATAAACACTAAATTATCAATATATTGGAAAGAATTGAAGTCACAGAGGAAAACATCAATTAATTACATTTAACACACTGAAGTCAAAAGATTAAAATTATTAGAGCTAAGAAAACAATATGTTATATAAATGCCAGATAAAGTATTAATTACTATAATATATAATAAGCTTTTGTAAACAAACAAATTTCATACAAATGGCAAATCAATATAAAATCAAATACAATGTGCAATAGATCTGTAATAAATGGAACACAAGTTACGTTCATTAACTATAAACTAGGAAACAATTAAAATATGACTAATTTATGGTCAGGAGGTATGGAGTTACAGTGATTGATAAATTTGATAGAACCTTTCTAGAAACACATTGGCCTTTGTGTTCCAAAAGCATTTAAATGTTTTAAATTTTGAGCCCACAATTTCATATCTCAGAATCCAAGGTCATGATCAGAGATCTGGTCTGGATCCAAGTACAAAAATGGAAATATAATAGTACTGCAGTTTGGAATCATAGAAGTGTTTTCAAAAGGATGGACAAGAATTCATAGCACATCCAAAAGATATTATGCAACCGTTAAGAATAGCGTTTTCGGGACTTCCCCAGTGGCGCAGTTGTTAAGAATCCGCCTGCCAGTGCAGGGGACACGGGTTCGAGCCCTGGTCCGAGAAGATCCCGCATGCCGTGGAGCAACGCCTGGGGGCCACAACTACTGAGCCTGCGCTCTAGAGCCCGCGAGCCACAACTACTGAGCCTGTGTGCCACAACTACTGAAGCCTGCGCTCTAGAGCCCTCGAGCCATGACTACTGAGCCCATTGCCACAACTACTGAAGCCCGCGTGCCTAGAGCCCGTGCTCTGCAGCAAGAGAAGCCATTGCAATGGGAAGCCCGCGCACCTCAATGAAGAGCAGCCCCCGCTCGCCGCAACTAGAGAAAGCCTGCGCGCAGCAACGAAGACCCAACACAGCCAAAACTAAATAAATTAATTACTTAAAAAATAGATATATATAAAAAGAATAGTGTTTTCTGTCATTTTGTTTTTAATTTTTTATCATGCACAATTATCCATTTCATCGGTTGTAAAAATTATTAACTTACTAATTAACAAATACATCATTAAGTACCCATATGGTTTACTTGGGTATAAATAAATATAGAGAGAAAAATCATGAAATTATTATTCCCAAATTTAATCTTTGTTGTCTCTGGATAGTAATGTATTGATTTTATTTAACTCTTTAATCGTTTTATTCATTTCCATTTTTTTCCAAATTAATTCAAATTTATAATAATTAAGGGAGGGTATTAGACATACTTAGCGTTGATGAAATTCATAAAATGTGAAAATCAGACTTCATCTAGAGTGTACATTTGGTTTCACTGCAACGTTACATACAGAACAAAGAAAGTGGAGGGGGAAATAAATCTGCGTGCTCTCAGGAAGATAATATGTCCAGGTAATACCAGCTCTTCATTTCTGGCTGTGACACTGTTTATGCGATTTTTCTGAATCACTTCATAAGGCCTTAGTGGATTAAACAGAGTTTGTAGGTGTGTTGAATGGGTTATTATGGGTCCGGAGTGTGTATCGATGTGCCTGGTAAGGAAAATAAAACTGGGTGGAGGGATACGTTTGGCTTTTAAAAGGGGGCAGGGAGAGGCAGATAAAGAGATGCTGCAGGTTCAGGCGCTTTGCAGGGTGAGAAGGTCCCAGCCTGGCTTTGACGAGGCCAGTTAGGAGCACCCAGAAGAGTGGTGCTTTCACTGCATGCACAGAACAGAGACCTTCACTGCAGACCAACAAACATTTTGCGAATTTTGCCTGAACGCCTGTGAATTGTGATGTAGGCCACGCGCTGAAGTTCTAAGAAAGATCTGTGTTTCTTGCAAGCAGAACAATAAAATGATGCTGGTGGGTGATTTGTTCCCGGAATGTTGCGCCTCCGTCAGTTCTTGGAAAACACCTTTCTGAGCCTCTGCCTTGTTGTCCCGAGAGCATCCATGGCCTGGAGCCTGGGGAGGGGACGGCATGGGGGTGATTAAAAAAAAAGCATTAGACTGGAGGTCTCCCTCTCCATCTCCACAGGCTTAGGTGAATTCCACTAAAAGTTGTATTATTGTCATGAAAATGGCACCAATTCCCCCTGCTGTCTATTATCTCTAAGGCCCTAATATTTTAGCAACTAGATATTAAAATTTGAAATGCAGTGTAACCTGCTTTCTGCAGCTCAACAAAAGCTTTCCTTAAGTAACATTATAGTAACTATTTACAAACATAGGGAGAAAATTTCCAACAAACCTTACTTTTTATGGTATCTACAATTTTTAGTATATTATTGTAGTCTCCTACTTGTAATCTATAGCTTTTAATGAATTTTATTCTCCTCTGTTCTTCTTTTCCTATTCCCCGTGTGTGTGTGTGTGTGTGTGTGTGTGTGTGTGTGTGTGTGTGTGTGTGTACACATACGTATCCTTCATTGTTTTCTGTTCTTAACATTTTTATGTCCCTTTATTGGAACACATTGTCTCAAAAATCCTATAGATAATATAATTATCTGTAGGATTCATAAGGAAAAGATGTTCTAATCCTCCTTAAATAGAAAAAAAAACTCACGAGAAAATACTTCAGAACGCCTCCTAGGGAAATGGTGAGTTAGTGCCTGAATGCTGTAATGTATTAAGTATTAGCTAACAAAGTTTGTTTAAGAAAGATCATCTCAGCCTAATTTAAGTGTAATTCTAAGATAAGATAACATCCCTCGTAGAATGAAGGCTGTGGAGAGTTGAGGACCTGTCTGGAGGATCATTGAGTTGAACATTTGTATAACAGGTTGGGGACCTTGAAAGGAATGCACATTTATGTCACTGGAGGACTTCAAAACTAGTGTCAAATGAATCTTTCCAGGCAAGGGAAGTGCTAATGTCTGAAAGGAGTACACAGCCTACTGCACAGTGCGCTGTGTCTATACAGCCCCTGCTGCTATGGGATAGCTATTACTGTCCAAAAAGAGGAATAAAAACTAGCACAGAGTTCCCATCTCTGGAATGCACAAACTAGGGTTGGAGAGAACAGACACTTTCAGAGTCATTTCAAGGACTGATGTTTTAATATGTTTCAAAAAGAAATCAAATAGCTTCTTAGATGAAAGTGTAAGGTAAAGCAAGAGTTAAATTTTAGGCTGGAAAAAATTAAAGTCCTTCTACAATGTAGTGCTTCTCCGAAAGTAAAAAACTTAGATGAACTGTAAAGATCAAAAAGTGGGTGTTCAAATGATGACATCAGAGAAGATGAAACATCGTACGAATGTAGTAATGCCTGGAAATTGTTGAGCTGATTCGGGCAGGAGGAAAGATACCGAAAGCAGATAACGGGGCGGTAATTAAGTGCCTGGACCTCCCGCAAGACAGTGTGCGGGTCAACAGTTAACTTTGGTTCTAGCTAGAAATACTGGTGCGTTGGCGCGGAGGACCCAGAAGTCTTTTCAAAGAAGCATACTCAAAGATTTCTAAAAAACAAACCACTGGAAAGCTTGTAAACCTATAACACACACCCACACACACGCACACACACACACACACACACTCAAGAGTTCTCAACCAACCCCCTGATTGTGCTGTTCATAATTGAAATGAATTCTGGGAATATTATCTCTGTTCGTGGATTGGTGCACAGAATGTTGATGGAGGGACATCTCTGATGGAAAAGTCAGAGGAAATTGTTATGTGATTCTGCAGAGACTGTTGATTGCTTATAAAATTCTTCAGCTGGAAAGCCCCTCCTTTGCCGAGCACGTGACATCTCTGCATTGTGGTCTGAGCGGTGTAAAGGGTGCCCACCAAACACAGTTTAGATGGGCCAGCCATGTGGCCACGATACCTGATACCCGCTGGTAACAGCCCTCCCCAAGACGATGCATTTCGTTGGAATTTGAAGTGACCTTTGGCTCACTGTTTATCTGGGGAGGCGAGATTAAGCACAAGGAGGTAAACGAATGTTCAAGAGGTGTCACGTGTTGTAACGGAAAAAGTATAAGCCTCAAAATTGAAACAAAATGACACAAACTCTCCCCCTCCCAGTGGGATGTGAAAGGCAGCTTCACCTGGACCTAATTTAGGACCTGGGACTTGCCACCCCCCCACTTCATCTGTGAAGGGGGAATGATAATACCAATCTGACAGTGTTGGGAAGATTACATAAGACAATGTAGGGAAACCAACTGACTTACGGTAGGTGTTCAATATAGGATTGCTATAACTATCAAGTGAATGGTACAGACAATAACTGGAAATGGTTTCTGTGCAGTTCTTTGGATGAGATCTGTAGCTACTGCTATCAGCTAGTTAGGAGACTAGGATTCTTCCTAGGTCCAGAGTTTAACCCAGAACAAGGCAAGAATCTGCTCCTTCTATATGAATTACACTGCAGTTGAATCTACACTATCTATACTTTTTAATAAGTTTGAGGAAAGGATCATTTATCTCTCGGTATAGCCCTTAAACATGCATTTATAGGGAAATTTATCTTTGGGTGGGCTTCAAAGCAGATTGACCTGATTTAAATCATCCCTAGATGTGTGATCTTGGGACTACATTTCTTTGTTTCTCGATGTTTAAGAGGATGATAATAATAATACTTACATCACAAGGTTGTTGTACGTGCACTAAAGTATGTTAGTACACGTAAAGCAGATGTGGGCCTGACATGGAGCAAGAGCCTCATAAATGGCGGGGGGAATTATTTTGTTATTGAAAAGTTGCCCTCAGGATATAAAAGATATTTAAGAAGCGCACATGTGCTAATGCATTAGCTGTATATCCCGCATAAACAGGTGGGTCCCTGCCTGCAGACATGACCTTAGTGTCATGGTCATAGAGCCACCATCACCTGCCAACTCACTGTTGGCAACAGGTAGTGTCTTTCAGGGGTGCAGCTGTGAAAATTCATCCAGTCCAGAGGGTTGTCATAATTCCTGTACACCTAATAGATGTACTCCTTTAACACCTAATGGGACAGGACCAAATGCTTTATTGGTCGAAAAAGCTTCATTTAGCTGGTACTCCTACAATCTGCCCAAAGAAAGAAGACCAAATTCACATCGAGAGAGAGAAGTTTGTAATTCTCCCATTATGTACAATTTGTGGTCTAAAATCCATAAATATAATTTGGACCTCACCCTCTTGGGCTGGAAATATTTAATTACCTAGATTTGGCTGGTTTAGTAATTCATCTGGGTAAAGTGGAATTGGAAGCGATCTCCTCCTTTAAATAGTCCCACTGCCTTTAGAACCATCTTGGTGCCGGTGTTGGTTATAGGGACGGCACCCAGGTATTGCCGACACTCGGTGGTTGCCCAGGAATGGCCTTCTTCGGTGACTCTGAGCAAAGGTGACTGAGTCTTTCCTGGGATAGTTGACGAGCTCAGGGCAGGCACCTGAGTCAGGCAAGTCCAATCGCAGTGTTTGTAGATCAGACCTAAGACCCCCAGAAGACACTAGAACTCAGAGGTGAGTGCCCTGCGGTGCCCACCCCTCCTCTCCTCCCTACCCCTGTTATCCGACTCCTTCTCCCCATGATGGGCACTTGAAATCCCTCCCAAATCCTGTCCTTCTTTTCCTTAGGCTGGTCAGCTTTGGATTCTCACAGCAATAGTTTTGCAGAATTTATTTTTTTAAAAATTATACTTGTAGGCTGCAAAGTAAGGATACAGACCAAAGCGTGGTAGGAGATCAGAATGTTAAATCAAAGAAATAATTTGTTTAATTTCAAAGCCTTCTTAAATTTATAAAGGGATGACCTTATGGTTTTGTATCTTCCTATATTTTTTGAAATGATGTGATTTGCACAGATATAAGACTATTGTGTAAAATAGATATTGGATAGAATAAAACAAACCACGAACTTTCAACCCAACGTTGTAAACTGTAAAATAATATAGCAGAACATTCTGCAAAAGTTTATGTTTAAAATTCAAAGTTAGTTTACCTTAGCATCTGTTTTCCTGCGGGGTGAAAATACTGTATTCTTATAACCTCTTAAACTTAGAACAAGATAAAAGGACGTACATTAGCTGTTCATAAAAGTTGTTTCTTACTACTTTCAATACTTTTTTTTTTTGGTCATGAGACATTCAGTTCACCATGAATAGGTATTTTTAAATATTTGGGAAGATTATTTTCCCCTTGAATATAAACTGTAAATTCTCACGATGCCATGTGGTGGAGCTGGTGGACAAAGTTTAAGGGATTGTTTTCATTGTTTTGCTGGTTGCTATGTTTGAGGTTTTATTTTTTACCACATTTATTACCATGTTAGGTCTGATAAATTTCCTGTGAAACCTACTGTTTACTTTTGTATTTCTCTTCAAAATTCTTATGCATAGTCTTAGTGGCTTAGTTCTTGCAGAGTTGCAAAAATAAATAATAGCCATAATGATTTTTCAATCAGAGGTGATATCTCTTCAGAGAAGGCAAGTTGTGGGACATGGTGTTTATCCCGCAGCCTCAATTACTATACAGGTATTTGGAAAGTAGGATGGGGTTTTGTAGGGCATAACATCATAGCGCATCCTTTAAGTGAATGCATATACTTAGGGTTTAGATACTCAGAGAAGATTCATTACATGTATATTTCATTCACTGAGTTTTCCTCGAAGAAAATAATCAATATTATTCTAAAACTAGCATGTTAATAATTTGAAATCAAGAAACATTTGTTCAGTTAGTCTGTGGAACAGGGCTCGTGGAGGCCTGCTCAGCTTTCTTCGATATAACTTTTATTACATTAATACAACGATGAGAAAAGAAGAGATGCCTGTGTAACAGGCAGAATTATACCAGGTTGTGTGAGAATATAAACATTAATAAAATAATTTTATTTCATACATAGAGCTTATAATCTATTTTGTAAAATAACACAAGTTTATAAAAAAGTTAAACTGAATATTAAAATATTATTCCAGAACAGAATTAAAGACCTGTCACAGGAAAATAGATATTTGGGAACCAAATGAATTTTAGGAGCATGGCTTGGAGTATGAATAGGAATTTGTGTTGTGCAGAAAGAATAAGAGGTGCAGACAGAAAATTAACAGCCATCTGTATACTTCTGATTATAAATGAAAAGAAAAAAGGTTCTTAAAAAACGCTTGATTGAATAATATCATTCGTTGAGTTACTGAAAGCCAATGGCTACACAAAATGTTTAGATGCATTTAAGATACAGTAGGCCTGAGTATATGGGGGTTTCCCCAAAACATCTAAAAATATACAGATAAATATTTTCCCTCTGTAGACAGAGCACATGGTTTTTAAAAAGAGTCGCATCCAATTAAATACTATCAGTTAATTATAAACTAATTCTTGGCTATAAAATTTAATGTAACATATATTACTTGAGTATTACAGAGAGACTAAATGTCTCCAGAAGGAATTAGCTCTTACCAAATGTTCCAGGATCAAGGGCATCAGGTAGTGTAATCGCAAACCAAGAAAAGTTAAAGGGAAAATGAGTTTTCCTCCAAAATTTGTTGAAGATCATACTACCAGAAATGTTAGAACGAGCCCAATAAGAAATAACAGGAACCATTTGTAGAGTGTCAGCTACGCATTCAAAATGCAAGGTTTATTGACCGCCCACGGTAACCCAGGGCTGCACCTAGTCCTTTTACAAATAAGGGAACTTTGCCTCGAGACAGTTGTAATGTACCCAGGATCCTAACTGAGCTTCAGCTTCACATCTGTCTGACACAAATTCTATTCTTTTTTTTTTTTTTTTTTTTCGGTACGTGGGCCTCTCACTGTTGTGGCCTCACCCGTTGCGGAGCACAGGCTCCGGACGCGCAGGCTCAGCGGCCATGGCTCACGGGCCCAGCCGCTCAGCGGCACGTGGGATCCTCCCGGACTGGGGCACGAACCCGTGTCCCCTGCATCGGCAGGCGGACTCGCAACCACTGCGCCACCAGGGAAGCCCACAGATTCTATTCTTTTAATCACAATGCAGATAGATTTAATTTTGAGCCCTGGGTAACTAAGACTGAGGATGTCATTAACAAGAGGAGAAACAGAATTGGGAAGAAATAGGATGAGTTTGGTTTAAAACATGTATAATTATATTTTTAGCAGGAAGACAACGTAAGGAACATGCAGGCCATTACATCGCACAAATGCACAAATGTTTAACAAGCAATGATTCAGCATAAATTACATAGCAGGGACTTCAATAGATATTGAAGCTTCAGAGCATAAGCTTAAAATCAAGGGGTGAAGAGAGACATGTAAAACAACTACAAAAGGGCACTGGGAGTGTTTTAATGGACTCTAAATGTATTCTATATGGGAATAAAAGGAGGTGTAGCTAATTCTGACGAGGTACAAGTATAGTATAAGTACCAAGATTTTTTTTGGCCACACTGCGCACATGCAGAACTTCCCTGACCAGGGATCGAACCCGTGCCCCCTGCAGTGGAAGTGCGGAGTCATTTTTTATTTTTTAATAAATTTATTTATTTATTTTTATTTTTGGCTGCATTGGGTCTTTGTTGCTGCGTGGGCTTTCTCTAGTTGCGGCAAGCGGGGGCTACTCTTCGTTGCAGTGCGCAGACTTCTCATTGCAGTGGCTTCTCTTGTTGCGGAGTACGGACTCTAGGCACGTGGGCTTCAGTAGTTGTGGCACACGGGCTCAGTAGTTGTGGCGCACGGGCTTAGCTGCTCTGTAACATGTGGGATCTTCCTGGACCAGGGCTCGAACCCGTGTCCCCTACATTGGCAGGTGGATTCTTAACCACTGCGCCACCAGGGAAGTCCTGGAAATGTGGAGTCTTAACCACTGGACCACCAGGGAAGTCCGGTACCAAGATTATTAATACACAATCTTGTAAGCATGAGTGAAGGAAGGCTTCATCCAAGAGGCGACATTTGAGCTGGGCCTCAAAAATGAATAGGAGTTTAGTAGGCCCATAAGGTAGTGGGCGAGAGGAGGAAAATTCTAGTCAAAAGAAATAATTTCTAATGCAGTAGTTTTGTGTTATGGAGGTCATCATATGATTCTCTTAAGGTCAAACAACTACTTAGTGCAAAATTCAAGACATAGCTCTGGCATTGGCAAACCGCAGCCCAGGGTGAAATAAGACTTTCTGCCTGTTTCGTAAATAAAGTTTGACTGGAATGCTGCCACCCTCATTTGTTAGGTATTGTCTATGGCTGCGTCTACACTGCAGTAGCAGAAGTGAGTATTTGCAACAGAGACTGTGTAGCCAGCGAAGCCTAAAACATTGACTCTTTGGTCCTTTAAGAAGTTGTTTGCCAACACCTACGCTAAGATCTCAGTTCAGCTTTTTCTTCGGTACACCACTCCAAGGACGATATTGGTGGAAATGCAGGGCGACATGTAAAATAGGTTATGATCAGATATATATTTTGAAAGTGACAATCACAATGGTGACATTTAATACCCTAAAGTTAAACGAGGCCTCTTAAAATTCAAATATCACACAAGCAGGAGAGCACCGGCACAGAATCCAAGGGCATATCCATGTTTAGGAACCAGGGTCAAGGAGAGCAGGTGCAGCGAAACCGGCAGGAGGAGAGGAGAAGTCAGAAACCACAGGAAATGAAACGGAGCGAATTCAGAGGCCGGAGTGATGAACCCCAGCTGGAGAAAGTCCAAGGGGCGAGCAGTAAGAGAAGACTTGCGTTTGGGATTTGAAGCTCCCTTAGAAGTCCCCTTAGCTGATGGAGTCACAAATTCTGGGAACACTTTTCCTCAACTGAAAAAAAAAAAAAGTCTCATCATGGAGCAAAATTTCACGAGGTACTATTTACACGCAATTTTCATTATATTGTATTACACATTTTACAAATGGGAATCTGAAGCTCTTTGTTTGCATATGACACACGATTAGTGAGAAGGTGGGGGCACTCTCAGGAATGAGCTCAGAGTTAGACGGTCTGAAATGTCTAAGAGTTTCCAAGGGCGAAAAACAGATCACGTAAAAAGAATGAACTACCAGATTGGCCCTGGATTTCTCAAACAGCAGTGCCTCGAGCTAGAAGACAATGGAACAAAACCTTAAAATGCTGAGGGAATTTAGAATTTCATAACTAGCCAACTATCAATCAAGAAAGAGTATAATAAAGACATTTTCAGACATTCAAGTTCTCGAAAAAATGACCTGCCAAGTACCATTTCTCAGGGAACTCTGGAAAATGTCTTCCCCTAGACTGAAAAGTAATCCTAGAGAGAGAAAGTCACAGGACCAAGGGGACAGAATCCAAATCAGAGCAGAAGTCAAGGGAATTCTTTTGGCAAAGGTAGAAAGAAGTCCAAGACTGACTGCGGCAGCACTAGAGCGCCTGGGCTTTTGGAAAAGAAACATCAGTAACAACAAGCTTGTGCATTTGCCCTTCAGCAGTTACTAAGGGCCTAACCTCGGGCACTTGCTGGGGAGAAAATATTAACATATAATAATACACGTGTTTAATTGTTTAAAGAATTTCTAGAAGGATGTTACTACCCTGGTTTCATATACATTTCCTTCTGTGCTCTCACAAAATTTTAACATTATAGAAATTAAGATAAAGGACTGTGGTTATATTTCTGTATTCCATTTGTATTGAAGAATTTCTTAACTCTATAATTAATCAACTGAAAGTGAAGTCATATCGCTAAGTGGAAATCTGGGGATACGGCCATATGCTTTTTAATGTGTAGTTTCAGTAAATACCACCCAGGAGCTTCCTTGTGTTCACCTGTAGTTTTCAAATAAGCCTATGAGAGGAAGTATTTGGGGGGAGATTTTCAGTTAAGCGATGGCGGGAGGGGTGTCATGAGTCTGGGGTCCGAGCCCTAGAGGGCTGACCCGTGATGCTGGAGGCCAGGGGAATGTGGGCAGTCGTGTCAGAGTCCCAGCAGCCTCCCATACCATGAACAGTAAGCTCTGCTCTTCCTTGTTCTCTCTGGATAAACGGTTTAAAATCCCTACCTCAAGTCTGTCCTAAATGAATCCAGGCAGCATTAACATTTTTTTTTTTTTTTTTTTTTTTGCGGTACGGGGGCCTCTCATTGCTGTGGCCCCTCCCGCCGCGGAGCACAGGCTCCGGACGCGCAGGCTCAGCGGCCATGGTTCACGGGTCCAGCCGCTCCGCGGCATGTGGGATCTTCCCAGACCGGGGCACGAACCTGTGTCCCCTGCATCGGCAGGCAAGACTCTCAACCACTGCGCCACCAGGGAAGCCCAGCGTTAACTTTATTAAGTGCCAAAGAACAACACCAGCTGTCCTCTGTAGTTTTAGATTGTGGTCATGCAGGATGGTGGCCGGCCCCACTGAAAAAACTGCAAAATACTGCTGCATTATTTCTCAGTGATCATACATTCTTGCTGACACAGAGGTGACAGCTGCTACGTCATTTTGACAGCTTCACTGCCAATCTTAAAACAGCTAAACAAATGCATATATACTTGTTCATAAAACAAAATGTAAGTCACAGGCTCCGAATCAGTCTTCCAAAGTGAAAACTTAAGAGCGATCCAGAACATAACTGCTAAAACCTGAGGATTTATACGGTTTTCGTTCTTTAAAGAGCCATGTATAAAAAATGTTAATAGAAACAGCAAATATCAAAAGAAACAGAAAGCATTACACTGTTATTAACTATTCAGAAGGAAAATGAATAAATGAGAAAGAAAGCTTAATTGTTCTTAATACTATTGAAGTTTGATTAGAGGTCATATAAGCCCAGCACATTCTGGTCCCAAATTGGAGTGATGCTCTTAGGACATTCACTGAATTGTAACTGGGGAGGGGGTTTATGGAGGGGGTAAAAGTTAACATTTAAAAAGTACATTAGGGCTTCCCTGGTGGCGCAGTGGTGAAGAGTCCGCCTGCCAATGCAGGGGGACACGGGTTCGAGCCCTGGTCCAGGAGGATCCCACATGCCACAGAGCAGCTAAGCCCATGCGCCACAACTGCTGAGCCTGTGCTCTAGAGCCCGCGAGCCACAACTAATGAGCCCGCATGCCACAACTACTGAAGCCAGCACGCCTACAGCCCGAGCTCCTCAGCAGGAGAGGCCACTGCAATGAGAAGCCCGCGCACTGCAACGAAGACCCAATGCAGACAAAAAAAGAAATAATAAATAAATAAAATTTTTTAAAAGTACATTAAAAAATTCTTTCTCTAGTCTCAACTGATGGGTGATCTTGCCCCTCAGGGGACATTTGGAAATTTCTAGAGACAGTTTTGGTTGTCTTCCCACGGAGTGGGATTGCCATGAGTATTACCACTATCTAGTAGGCAAATGCCAGAGATGCTGCTAAACAAAAAATTATCCAGCAAAATATTCATGATGCCGAAGTTGAGAAACCCTGTTTTGTCCAGAGGTCACAGATTCATGGGCTCTTCAATTAGGGAGGGACTTGGAGCATAAATGTCCTGATCTACCATACAGATTCCTATAATGCTGCAATCCCATAAGGCAGTATTTTTTGAGGTTAGAATTACTGATGTTTTGTTTTCCTGTGTCATTTGTTCCCGTCGACCACTTCTATGAAAACACCAGATTTAAGATGTTTTAAAATGCAGCTCATACTACATAAATGGTCAATCACTGATTGGCCTTAAATTAATAATCATCTGACCCAGATTTACCCAAGCATTTCCACTTGACGTTCGAAGCTCAGAGTCATGCCCTCTTCAGCATCTTAGACGCTGGAAAGCACTTCATCAAGCGCTAAAGTTAATGAACATGCCTACGTGAAACGTGGGTATTTTTAAGTATAGAGTCGCAGGCTCTTTACATGAAGAAATGTTTTCAAGGTGAGAACACCTCAGAGCGCATGGCACTGGATGTGAGATACCTCCCCAAGCAAAATCCATAAGAAAGTAGCTTGCTAAAGCGCGTGAATGAAAATTTAAGTGCAAGAGTAACCAGAATTCTCTGCTAGGTTGCCAAGGATGCAACAGTGATACTCTTCTATCCTTGGGCTTAAATTTCCCGCAAACTAATTCAATCCTGCCTTTCCTCAGAAATAATTTTTTCCTTTAAAAATTTTTTTAAGCTACAATACATCAAAGAGTTGTATTCCTAGGTGACAGTGGACATTCCATCCCACTCTAAAAAGTTGGTTGACGTCCCCTGGTAACGGGGGTCTACACCTCTGTTGTGATCAGGATGTGACAGTCCTACATTTTCAAAATAACTCCAGAGGGGCTTCCCTGGTGGCGCAGTGGTTGAGGGTCCGCCTGCCGAGGCAGGGGACACGGGTTCGTGCCCCGGTCTGGGAGGATCCCACATGCCGCGGAGCGGCTGGGCCGTGAGCCATGGCCGCTGAGCCTGCGCGTCTGGAGCCTGTGCTCCGCGACGGGAGAGGCCACAGCAGTGAGAGGCCCACGTACCGAAAAAAAAAAAAAAAAACAAAAAGTACTCCAGAGAGTTCCTCGGCCTTGGGAGGAGGCTATTTGCCAGTGAAAAACACTCCAGGGCCTCCATCTCTGCTTCTGCAGTTGAAGGTTGGACTGGCTGAATTCTCGAAGTCTCTTTCCACCCTGCAACTCAGTTAAGTTACACATGAGAGCTTGGGAATGGAAATAACGCTGTCCTCATGCCACAAGAAAATTCAAAGTTGAATTTTAAAAACAGCACTTGACAGGAGGCAATAGAATAAAATCAACTATTTTTCTTTTCATTTTCTTATTTTTCCCCCTTTTCGAGAAGTCTTGATACCAAGGGAACTATCAGCCGTCCTTATAAAAACAAAACACAAAAAATAGATGAATTCACTTTAGCTTCCTATTGTTTGAGTCATACTTTGAAAATCACTCATAGGGCACACCCGCTCTGGGCGTCCAGGCAGACATTTTAAAAGGAGGAGATTTTTGGTACATGAAGTAAGACTACAGATATTCATCTCTGTTCACTAACTGTCTAGACATGGGAAACATCTGGGAAAAAGACCAGTATTTTCATATAAATTTCCTTCCATGCTTCTTCTAGGCTGTGCTCAGGAAACTGCTTACTGCTGGTATCCCTGATAAAAATCGTCAGACTCACAACCTCTTTCCTTTATGTGCTTATCAGCTCCTTCTTTCTGCTACCTTCCTAATCAATGTAAAAGGGAAAGAATTCTTTTTTTTTTTTTCAAACTGATCATCTGTGCATTTTCCTCTGTTCAATGGACTTTAGCATATACTTTGAGTTGCAAAGGCTGTCACTTTCTAAATCCTCCTGAATATGCTAGCTCAGTCAAGAAAATGTGTTTTCTGTCCTGACATTATTGTAACACAGGTGCCTGGTCTCAGCCTGAGTCGTAAGAATCCTTGGTGATTTGACTCTCCCTCGTCCACAGAGTTTCCTGATCACCCAACCTCTCAGAGAGCCCTCACTTCCTAACCCATAGTAACCACTGTTTTAGTTAATTGGTCCTGACAGCGTGTTTCCCTTGTATTATTAGGTTTTTTTAAAATGTGGATATGCCTTGTTGACTCAGATGGTTGCAAGAGGACAGATCCCGCAGTGCATATGAGTGTGTATGCTCTTAAAGACGTTCCATACACGTGGTTGATTCCTGATACAACCATACTTCATGCCCGGTAGAACGGATGGATTGCAGGCCCCTCCCTTTGACATTCACCACAGTGAACCCATGGAAAGGAGGAAATGCTTGAAAATCTGTACATGATCCTTGCTACAACTGATGGCGTAGCCTAAATCTGTTGCATTGTTCAAGTCCACGTGGCAGGATTGTACTTTGAAGACATCATGATTTTTATCAAGTTGGTTGTGAATGATTGAACACTGGTGTTGGAAAGAGTCTGAGAGATCACCTGATGAAGTAGTTCCCAGAGCAAAGTTGTAAGACAGTTTCTAAACGCGGTGGTGTAATGCAGTTCAGACTAAAAACATCAGGACTCTCTGCTTTTGACTAAAGTTACATCCATTAATGATGGTAACAATGATGATTTCATCCTCATAGGAAACCCTGATTAGTTAGTTAGGTAGACAGACATATATCTATTATTGATTAATAAAAGGTAGATAGGTTTTATTAATATTGTATTATTATTAATAACTACAAGCCAGTAAGCACAAAAACATACTTAAAAGTATAGCTGTTACAGAGGAAGAAAAGAGAATGTAAAGAATTGTGGTACTGAAGAAGTGATCGACCATACATCTAGCCAAGCCTTATTTAGATGGGGCATAAAAAATCTGAAATCCAAAGAAATTAATATTTTAGGGCACAGAGGTGAAGTTGACAGGACTCACATCCCATAACTATAAATTAGTTGCTTTTACAGTTCATCTTTTTATAGGCTTTTAGGAATGAACCAATAACCAAGTTTTAAAAAAAGTCAGATGACAAATCCTTTGAGGTGCTAAAATTGTCTGAGAATGGGGTAAGAGTTGTGCTGAAAGAAAGTCATCAAGAGTTAGCTTTCATCCCTGAGTTTAAAGTGTAATTCATTAGACACCTAGTGGGAAGCAGCCGCATAGCACAGGGAGATCAGCTCGGTGCTTTATGTCCACCTAGAGGGGTGGGATAGGGAGGGTGGGAGGGAGACGCAAGAGGGCGGGGATATGGGGATATAAGTATACGTATAGCTGATTCACTTTGTTATACGGCAGAAACTAACACAATGTAAAGCAATTATACTCCAATAAAGATGTTAAAAAAATAAGTTTAAAAAAATACGTTTTTAAAATGTGAAAGTAGTTTGCAAAACTGTACAGTATGGATCTACTTGGGTTGTATAAAGATTTTCTATGCTTACACATGAAGAGAAAATTTCTGAAGGATACGTAAGAAATTGTTGATGATGATTTTTTTTTTATGCTGTTTTTTTTTTTTTTTTGCGGTACGCGGGCCTCTCACTGTTGCGGCCTCTCCCGTTGCGGAGCATAGGCTCCGGACGCGCAGGCTCAGCAGCCATGGCTCACGGGCCCAGCCGCTCCGCGGCATGTGGGATCCTCCCGGACCGGGGCACGAACCCGTGTCCCCTGCATCGGCAGACGGACTCTCAACCACTGCGCCACCAGGGAAGCCCTTTTTTTTAACATTTTTGATGATGATTATTTGTGAGGAGTGAAATGATAGGGTACTTTATCTTTCACTATATACTTTACTGTGTTGTTGAAATTGTCCTAATAAGCAGGCATGACTTTTATAATTTGTTTAATAAAACATTTTAAAAGACTAAAAGAATAATAAAATAATGTATAATTCATGTGAAATAGTTTATCGACATGATGAATTATAACGTTTGCATTCATAATTTTTATTTATTCTGTAGGAAAGTTAATAATTAAAAAATCTTATGGAAATGGTTAGTGGGGAAAATATCACTGATGTATTGAGACAGTGGTGTTTGGTCAGGTACAGGGCTGGTGTTGAGGGTAGATTTCTTTATGAAAGACTAAAGTGATGAATTGCAGGAAGTAGTCAATTAAGAAGAAAAATTTACTCTTTCCATCTCATTTAACTTCTTCTAAATTATTACCATGAACCAGCTTGCAATTCTGTTTGGTGAAGCTTAATTTCTATCGCCTTACAGATAATCCACACTGCAGCTGATAGGGTAGAAATTCATACTCAGGGCTGGACTTAGCTCTCAAGAGTTAGTTAGATTTATTGTACGAATAACTACAAATAAAGGAAAATCACTTTCTCTACTAGCAGATAATGGATTTTAATGACTTTTGGGAGGTTTAAGAATGTAATTCTCTACCACAATATTGGGAAGGAGAAAAATTATTTTTTCTCTCTAGCAACTGGTAGCCCTACGTATGGGTACAGAAGACGAACATAAAAAAAAAAAACCCCAGCAAATTAATCTTTATGCTCTATATAACTTAGGGAAAATATATATTAACATGTGACCATGTTAAAGTAAGACAAAAATAAATAGATTTTTTTAAAAAGCTAAGTTAAAATACCACTGTTTCATTTTCAGACCGTGACCTGTACTTTTTTCCCTGGTGAGTCTAAGCTGAAAATGATCACTCGAGTGAGGTCTCTATACACCAACATTTGTAAGTACATAGAGAAGGAGCCGCAAGGCCATTTAATACTGAGAATTATTTTTAAAAGATTGCATTAACTGTTTACTTCTAGAAGAAACAAATATTAAAAAAATAAATTTAAAAGCTGTATAATTGGCATGTGATTTTAGAGTACTTTTGCTGGCTAGATGAGAATATTTTAGTATTTCCCCTGAAAGAGCTTAGTTTTAATTTTATTTTTAGCATCTTTCAACCAAGACATCAAATTAAGGTTTTTAAAAGCTCTTTTATTTAGAGGTCATTCTTTGTGATTCAGATTCTCCAGTCAACACCTAATTTCCATGTTCATCATGGAAGCAGTAATATAATTAAATGAAATCTGCAGACAGGCTCTAGATTTTATTTCAGCCCCAACTGCAGTGTTCTACCACACTCAACTCTTACCAGAAATGCTGAAGTCTAATAAAATGGGAGGATTCAATTAAATCTCCTTTAGAATCCTCCCCAAACTCTGGTTAGGTTTGCTAAACAGTGGAAATAGTCCATATCTGGGTTAACAATAATTTGGGACTTCACTAGTGTACACGGTAGATCATGCTTTAAAGATAGAATTAGATCCAATATACTGGGACTAAGAATCACGAGGAATGATAAACAGGTTTAACTGGTCGGTAGATAAATGGCAGTGAAGATGGACTGATAGGTAGACACTTGGTCACTCATTGGATTGTTTATAGAATGAGGCCTTCCATTAATTGAAACTTGAGGTCGGAAATGAATAATTAAGATAGTGTTTTTTAAAATTTTGTTTTGCTTTATTTTGCTTTGAAGAAAATCTCCCTGTTACATACACCAGTGCATGTTTATCCCATAGTGAATCAGGTTTAGTAAATAATATTTGTATTTTCTTAGAGGTTCTTGATGCTGTAGTAGCGTGGATTGGAATGTCAGTGGTTGTGGTACAGGGCTAAGGATGTAAAGGATTGAGAAAACTGAGGGGATGCTCCTGATGGAATGGGTTCAAGTGCAAGCCCAGCTGTGGAGGTGGAGACATTGCCAAGGCTGGGCACTGAGAGGAGAAATGCTGCTCTGAGCTGTTGTGGGAGCAGCTTCAACAGACCGGAGCTACTCGTTAATTCTAAGATATTTTGCTTTCAAGAGCAAGACCGCTAACCTCAACTCTGCAAAACCCCCTAATTCCACAGTCATAAATACAGTTATAGCTACTGAATATTACTGCATTCCAGGCACATACTAAGCGTGCTTGGTACATTTCAACATCTCATCATCCAAACAGCGCTACGTGATGGATTTCATTGCTAGTTGCCTCTTACTAAGAGGAAAAGGAGGCACAGAAAGGTTCTGTGATTTGTGAACGGTGATGCAGCTATTAAATCACAGTGCTGGGGCTTGGTTCAAATCTGAGTGTCCAGCGTGGGACTCTAGACTCAACCAGCACAATCTATTAGTAAAGAAACTAGCTTCCTTGTGCCTGGAAAGAGCTATTCTGTCCTCTGGTAGGTGCCCACCCTACACAGAAATAAAATCTCCCTCACCTTTTTCATCCTAATATTTATCCTAATATCATGAACCTAGTATTTTGTCTTCCTTCATGAAGTGAATAATGGTAGAATTTTTACTTGTCTCGTGTATTGGAAATGATATTATTCAACCGTTTATCAGGGCTGATTTTTATCCAACTCAGATGATCTTAAGTAAATATGGGAACTTATTACAAGGATGCTGAGGTGCTTCATAAAGCACGAGACTGGAAAGCAGTCTAAGCTGAGGGATACTTGAACGAGGATGGTGTTTTCCCATCTTATTCGTGTGTCTCCCTGTGTCTGTCTGTCACTCATCCTCCACATTGGTTTTCTCTGCTTTCCATGCAGAAGGATACGATTGGGCAAATGTAATCTATTCCTTGAATCCAAAATTAAGTTACAAGTTCAGCAGGTATTCCCAGCTTTATAATGACATACGAGTCATTAATTTTACACTGCAATTGCCTTTCCTTCTCATTCCTCAAGAGAAAATGAATTAATGGCTCCCTCTGGGCAGTTCTACATAAATGGAATTCTGTTCATCTATTCCATGTTGCCTAAATGATAAGATTTGACTTTGGTGTTAAAGTTATAGTGATAGTAGGGTTGACACTCCAATTTTAAAGGCTCAAAACTGCCAAGTATTTCTCCTTACATTATATTTCAGAGCCAAGCATGAAATAAAATACTTATCGGGCATCTACTGTGTTCCTAAAGCTATGCTAGCAGAATATAGTTCATAATTCCTGGTCTCCTTCAAATATGTCTAATTTGGTGGAAGTAGCAAAACCAAACTATCAGGAAAACAAGTATGTGAAATAAATAATAAATAGTATAAAAATTGAAACATACAATTGAAAAATATTTGCAATTGACAGACATGCCCTGTCTCATCTGAGCCTCGCAACAAGCTCTAAGGACAGTGTCACAGTTCACTGATGCTGAGCTGTCCCCGTGGGGAGTGATTTGCAGCGAGTCCCCAGTTAGAAGTGGTAGAATTGGTCCTTGAGCCCGTGCCTTCCAAATCTAAATCTATACCATTTTCCATTTTCCAATGGCTCTGTGGCCTTTAAAGTAATATCAGAGTCCGATAGTCAGGAAATAAGGCGGGGGGGAGGTGGTTAGAAAAACATGAATAGATTTAATGGAACGAGAAATTGAGGAGTATATTAGTTTAGGCTAATAAAAAAAGTGACAGAAAATAAACTCACAAGGAGTTAGGCAAAAGAGGACTACTTTAGAGAAAGTCTGCTTGTCTTTGGGCACATTTGTCTCTGGAGCTTGGAGAGCAGTAAGAGAGAAGCTGGGAAACAGTTTTGGGGACGTGTGTGCAGGTTCCTTAGAAACCAGGCTGGACAGGATTCATGGAGGTGACGAGGGTGACAGGGATCCGGTAGCCTGATAAGGACAGCCTTGTTCAGGAATCAGCTTACGAGGCCAAACAAGTCACTGACCAGGGAGGTGCAGAGAGGCGTGAGGATTTAGGGACCGGGAAGGAGAACGGGGCAGAGTAAAAACGGAAGTTCTCCGGGAAGGAGAACATTGGGAGGCAGGGTCGGTGTCCTGAGTGAAGGTCGCCGAAGACCGTACCGCCCTCTCCCCAAGAAGTTGTATCCAAGGAAGAATGAAGGTCGGAGCCAGGTCAGCCTCAGGACCAGAGCAGGGGTATCACCGACTAGCCATTACTCTCTTCTATAATTTTCCTTGTAACTGAACACGTCTTTTTGTAGAAAACCCATTGAATGTGTGTGATGTGCTTGGTCTCCTCCCCTTTCAGTCATAGAAGTGGCTAATCAGAGTCTGTACCAACCGGCCACAGTGATTGGTTCAGGGAAGGGGCCATAAGCCAACTGGACCAGGCACCACCTTTCTAAGGCTTTTGCTAGAATTTCCTGAAAAAGATGATTTATTCTCGCTGGATTTGCTGGCTGTAGGGACGTTGTAAGCCCAGAATTGCCACTGGGCCATCTTGCCAGCCTAGAGAGAGAGACTGCCTGCCTGAAAAGGAGGCCAAGAAAATGGAAAACAGAGCCTGGAGGTGAAGAAGAGAAGGCTTCCTGGGGAGATGTTTGCATTCCTGAATCCCTCTATGCCCAAGGCCGTTTGCCCCTTTCTTAGGCAAGGGGGCCAGTATCAAGCTGGTTTGAGTTGAGTTCTGTCACGTGTAACTTTAGTGTCTGCTGATATGGTTAGTAAATGCACACGGCTTCACCTACCAGGTAGAGTTTAGATTCTGTGTGGGAGGCAATTGTAAGCTAGTGCAACTTTGTGATTTTTTTCAGGGGTGAATTACATTAGGATTCAAAACTGGGACATATTAAACTAGATTTCATGAGATTTAATGTAATATTGTTATATAAAAATGAATGAAGAATGGAAAAAGAAAACAAACCTAAAACTGAAATAAACAGGAAAGAAAGTTCTTAGAGAAACTGCCTGTTTTATTCTACCTTTTATTATAGTTATTTTGTTATTATGGTTCCTTAATGATGATTTCTATCCCCTGCAGCACAAGTATCTGTTGATTTGAAATCAATAGGATTGAAAGTTAATAGCTGTTAAAATGCAAGAGAAAGGAGAATGGCACGGCTGATGGCTTGGTACCAGACAGTATAAAACCATTTTCTAATTTTGTCTTATTATTTGCACAACGATCCAGTGGGAAAGGCGTTTGAGGAAATTTAAAATGCGGTAGGATGAGTGGCTACCGAAGCCACACAGAGCTGGGATCTCAACCCACTTCTCTTGATCTTTCTTTTCTGTGATGGTGCCTTTGTGACCCTCCACGTATTAGGAATGGATGCTGACATGAACTGCAGCACAGAGCCTATGGGACTTCTGCTTCAGTATTGGTCCTAAATCGTGAGAACGTATTCTGATGGGTTAACTTCATTGGCGGCCCTTGTTTGAGAAGTAAAACCTAATGGAAGAAATCACAAGTGTTAACCTTTCCTCTCTTGTTTAGAAAACCCTGATTTTTTTTTTTCTCTTTCTCTTCCTGTAGAACTTTAGTACCAGAACCAGAAGCCAAGTTTCCTCAGGTATGTGTTACTTTATAACCACTTCAAGCAAGAGGCCGTTCTAACTGACAGTAGCTTCAAAAAACGTCTTTCTGGTAAATTAAAGGAGGGCCACTGATCACTGAAGGTAAACAGGTGATGAAATGCGTCATTAGTACCTCGTCCGTAATTCATCTCTCCTGGAGCAGTTGACAGAGCATCAGGTCGTGAGTCGTGGGTGCTCAGAAGTGCAGGCTCTGGGGTCAGCCAAGCAGATTCATTACAACCCAGTGTAAAGCGCAGCCTGTCTCTGTGTCAATTACCGTCGTTTGATAACGGATTTTATGTCAAGGTCTGTTCTTCTTCAAGATGCAGCCACACATTTTAAAATCATTACGCGTGTAAGCGTGAGCCCCATGGCCTCGGGGTTCAGTCCATTTGTTACATCCCATTAGGACGTGAAGACACAGGCCGGGGTCTGGGGAGAGCACAGGGTCCCTGCCTCCTCTGCTCCCTTTACAGGGACATGAACTGTGGTTTACTTTCCCCAGGGGCCCTTTATGATCCCCACGATACCGGTGGTGGGGGACAAGTCACCCCTGTAATCACTCCCACTGCAGGGCCACCAGGGGCATCACTAGGAATAAACCTGATCCAGGTTTCAGTGGAGCCTGAGAAGTTTTATTGAAAATGAAGCACTTTCTGCTGGACTCTCTGTCTGCTGGGGATGGAGATGTGCCGTTTCTTTCTCCCCTTTCTTTCAAAAACCACATGTGTGCTTTCCAGTAGTCTTTTCACATCTTGGCCCTTCCAAGAGCGCTTTGTCACACGTTGGCGTGGATTTGACACACGTGACCCGTCATCCAAGGGCAGCCTCTGTGCTGCAGAAATAGACCCTGTCCCGGTCTTTAGACTGATGTGCAAACGCTATAAATAGCAGGGGGGATGCCGTAATTCACCATGAAGACAAGAAAATGAAGAAAAATTATTCAAAACGTCTTTAAAAAATCGAGGGTGCCCAAACGGGCACTGCCTCCGGGATGGGCTTCATTTTCCTGTCTGGAGCCCTGATTCAGGCTGTTTGGGAAGGGCTGGAATCTGGGCCACACACACCCTGCAGGAGTTTGAGTGAACAACTCACATTCCTTTCGTGTTCAAGTCCTCCCTTTACACCAGTGGGAGCCCCACGTGGACCGGATTAAGGATATTCAGTTCCTCTTCCCCTTCTGTAAGGAAACCCAACGAGGAGAACTTCACCCTGACGCACTTTCCCCCAAGCACCCCGACCAGTGTGTGCTCTGGGAATCACAGTGTGGGGTGAGCTGATCTCGGGATTTTCTCCATTTGCCAACAGGCCGTCAGGTGAAGTAGGCCGCGTGGGCTCACACTTCTCCTGGCTGGATTTCCACAGACCCCTGTTCGTTAGAAACCTTTTCAAGGGACCAGCAAGACTGGAGGATGCTGAGAAGAACCCACTGTTAGCACAGATTTATCACAAAGGAAAAAAGTCCATTTCAGAATTTGTAATATATGTTAATGTGCTGCATTAAATACAATGTTTGCTTTCTCAAGGAACGTTTAGGGCTCCTTTACACACATCTAAGCATGAGGAAGAATGCACACAATTCTCTTCCCTACAGGAGGGGGTAAGAAATCTAAACAACCCGTAAGTGATAACCTAGCTCTGCAGGGTAAGGGCAGGAACACGTACAGTCTCTGATTTATTCACTTGGTTGATAGCTTTCTCAGTGTATCTGCGAGTCTGCATCCCTTGTGACCTGCTTCTACACACGCACACGCACGCACACAAGGATATAGGCACACGTAATTCCATTAGATGATATGGAAAGCTTATTTCTGGAATAAAAGAAAACTGCAGAGCCCCTCACTTCTACTAATTTTACGAGAGTAAAATATTGAAACTTCCAAGCGTGTATATACACGTTCATCATCCACATCTATGGAAGATATTTATTAGTAAGTGAGAGAAAGACTTTAGAAATGAATCGTCTTGCAGAATCATTTGATAAAAGACTCAGAAAGGCTCTGGTCATTTTTGATTCCTGTAATTGTTCAGTTTCTAGGGCATTGTGTCCCCAAAAGCAGTTCCTGGCCCAGTTGTGACCTGGTTAATCCACGTATTTTTCACCATCATGGACCACCCCACACCCTGTGCTTAGTTTTAATATGGGGACTTCCTACCATTGTCACCTATTGAATACGATGGAATATTAATAAAAATGAGCCATTTCCACAGTGCCTTGGTCCCCCGGAAGAGACTATTCTGTGTAATTCCTAAATTTGATTCATAATTATTTTACATGTAGCAACTCAAAATGTTCTACAACTTTGGTGAATTCTGCCAGCTCATTTCACCTGCATGCTTTATTAATCACATGAAGATAAGCATAGAAAAATACACTGTTTTATAAAATCAAAGGAAGACGGTGTTTTGTCACAGTTCAGCTCTCTTAATTGATGAGATTTTTGTAAAAATCTTTAGACTAATTTTGACTGTAGCATAATAGTCTAAATATACTTCATCGGGGTCAAAATAATTCAGTCAGTAAGAGAAAGCATTTTAAAATAATTTTTGTTTTAGAATAGACAGATCTACAGAAAAGTTGAGACGGTAGTATAGAGTTCCCATACATCCCAGGCTCACCTTCCCATTATTAACATCTTCTGTTACTAGGGCACGTTTGTCACAGTGAATGAACCAATATTGATGCATTGTCATTAACTAAAGTCCATAGTTTGTTCCTATTTCCTTAGTTCTTACCAGTCCCATCCTGGATTCCCTGTTACAAGGTGTCATCGTATCCACTGAGGGTCCTCTGGACTAGGACAGTTTCTCAGACTTGAGACTCATTCCTAAATGCAGAATCTTAGCTTTTCCTCTCTGTTCTCATTACCTACATATATTTAGGTAGTTTTATTTGTAGAGGGAGAGTTGATTGGAGACAAAGATGGGGAGAGGTAATTAATCCACTTCTCATTATGAAATCAGTCGGATAAATTAGCTAATGCCTTTTGGGGAAATCTTCAAAAACCAGGAAACAATGGTAGATTTAAGAGTACACTGGATGAATAATTTCCAGTGCCAGAGGGGAGATCAACTGGCACGTCCATTACTGTGGGGAAGATAAGGGTGTTTATTCACTTATGCAGGGACTATTTTCCTGGCCGGCGCTCACATGCCATTTTTCTGCCTTACAAGATAAAAAGAAACAGTTTGTGACCATTTTCTATTTAAATAGAAGTTTTAGGTATTAGATAAACACATGTACTAAGAGCACGTATACCCCCCGTGAATTTATTTAAGTGCCAAGGCAATTCTGAATCATCCCAACCAATATAATTCCTTTTACTTAGTGGAGGGGTTAGCATTCCCCAGCGATGCTGAACAAGGTTATTTTCCCAAGTGGGAGCTGTTACAGAAATGGCACTGGTTAAGAGCTCTGCTTCGTTCTCTTTCTCTTCACACTCGTGTCATTCGTTTGTAATATTTTAGTTGTTCAAAATGATAAAAAAAACTCTGCCTTCATATATGAATCTTACTTTTCAATTAAGAAGGAGTATTGGCATGTCGAGTATTCAGGACGTATAATTTTCTAGTAAGGAGGTACAGTGAGTATCAAAAATCAAACGGGTTCCCCTTTTAACTTGTAATTTGGCTTTTAATCTTAAAACGGAGCCCGGTAAATTCGTCTGTTTGCTGAGTTAGAGCCCATTTCTGTAGATAGTTCGGATTGATAAGCAGTACTGCACAGACAATTATAATAATCTGAAAGACATTTGGACAGGCCCTTAATTTCGCTCTAGGGGAAATTTATTCTTGACAATTACCTTATTTTAAGCATGTGGAATCACGGCTTTTAGGGTGTGCGATTTGAAGTGGGAAAGCAGCTCTGGGTTGTCATGGAAATTTTGTGATGAGTGAATACATCCGATGGGCGGGGAAATGGGTGTGAGCCGTTCTCTGTATCCCTTCATCCCTTCTGTGAGCCACTGACCGTTGAACAAACAGTAACGCTGTGTTGGGTACCACACTTGGCTCTGGGCATCCACTGAGGAGAGACTCAGTTTGTGCTTTGGGTGACACATTCTGAGAGGGAGCCGTGTCCATGCAAACAGAAGGGAATAAGACTTAGATTAACTAGTGATGTTAAAACTGAAGCGGTGTGGACAGGGGAGGGCATGGGGCGACACTGTGCTCTCGGTGGGCGCTTCCCACACTGGCTGATTTGGGATCTCGGGGCAGGATCTGCATGAGGGGTTGGGGCACAGCTCAGCTGAGCGCACACACGGGGCATAAAAGACTCAGATTCCGGGGCTTCCCTGGTGGCGCAGTGGTTGAGAGTCCGCCTGCCGATGCAGGGGACACGGGTTCGTGCCCCGGTCCGGGAAGATCCCACATGCCGCGGAGCGGCTGGGCCCGTGAGCCATGGCCGCTGAGCCTGCGCGTCCGGAGCCTGTGCTCCGCAACGGGAGAGGCCACGGCAGTGAGAGGCCCGCATACCGCAAAAAAAAAAAATTGAAAAGAAAAAAAAAAAGACTCAGATTCCATCCTGGAAAGAGGATCACCTCAGTCGTCTTTGGAGTCGTGTTTACACATATGCTGTAGGTCTACATTTTAAATCAGTTGATAGAAGTGTGTGGGAAAGTATCTGAATCCATCAAAGAGAGAAACCCAGAGAGTCTGTGGATGATCTTCTTCTCAGACTTACCCCTTTCTTCTCCCTGAAACATTCCAGTTCATACAAAATCTAATTTAGAATGAACTGGGTTTTTTTTTTAAAAGCAAATCCAGTATTTTTTCTAATGAAATCAACAAAGAAAAGGGAACAAAGAGTATGTTTAATATGATAATGGCATAACTATTTTTTGATTTTCACAGCAATTTAAATACAATTTATATACACTTCAAAGGCATTCTTATTTTGATGATAGTTTCTTACTTTCTTTAAGTAAACTCCCATAAGAGTTAAAATCAGTATCATAGCCTTAACCATAGATCACTTGATCTCTTACTCAGATTTCTGATCACAAATACTGTCCATGAGTGATGGACATCTAATTTCTGAGGTGGGACAGTTTTTAAAATGACTAGATCCTGAAAGATTTACCTGTTGGCTCTGACAGTTGCCATGTAAGTAAGGCCTAGGTGCTTGTTGGAACTCCGTACACGATTCAGTGGTGCAGTGAGGCAGTGTCACCAGCAGATTTGCTCTTCTAGCTATTAGTTTTCAACAACTGGATCAAACCTGGGCAAAAAACTTGGCAGGTACTGAAGTAATTCAAGGAAGGTGGCTCTGAGCAGTGGTAGGTATAAACTTAAAACACATGCACACAAGAGGTCTTGGAGACTGCATTTAGTAGCAAGTTGTTTGGATTATAAAAACAGGTGTGGTAAGGGTATCCAAGCTGGCAAAACTAGGAAATGGGCAACAACTATTGTTGGTGTGATTCTAGCTCCTCTGAGAGCCGATTTCCTTCTTTCAGTGATATTTTCTAATTATTGCTGACATCCTCTCTTGATATTTCCCTCTCTTGATATATTCCATTCTTATCAATTCTTGTTAAAGTATTAACCAACTCTATGTATCAGACCAGACTTTCTGTGTAACAATCTCTCAGAGAATTGTGGATCGTTTATATGTCTCAGTCTGGACTCCCAGGAAACATGCATAATGGTTCCATAAAAATTTCTCCTTATACTCTATTCTTAAAATATTATCATCGGATCGATTAAAAAACAATTTTTGATGGTATGGTGATGTTCCGATTGTCTGATGACGTTCTGGTGGTACGGCAATGCTGTGATGGTTAGTGGGCACGTGTTGGTTGGAGTTGCTGCATTAGCTGATGCTGCTGTGATGGCTGGTGATGCTGTGATGGTTGGTGATGCTGAGATGCTGCTGCTGTGATGGCTGGTGATGCTGAGATGGTGTAATGATGAGTGCATGAGCGGTGATGCTGTGAGGTACCAGGTTACAAATGACTGGGTAGTGACTATATGTAACATTCAGGGTTGTGAGGGTAATAATGAATGGGTCAAAAATGACTTCTTGTTAAAAACATCTAATCAATTTCATGGAACACAGATCTTTGCCATAAAGAAGATGGCTCTCCAGGTGAAAATAGAAGTTAGGAAGATAGAGGCATAACATAGTATACTGCTGCCTTGGGTGAATCTTTTCCAAAGGGCTCGTTTTTCTCTTCCTTAGGTTTCTGCGGATTTTAATCATGATACGATTTTGTCACAGCCCACCTGTATATCAAAAAGTATTTGCTTTGAATAAATACTACTTAAAAATTATAGCATTACTTTTTTACAGAAATGAGTATCTAATGCAAATGTTTATTTTCAGTGCAATGATTGACAATTAAAATATATTTGGGTATGCACTTAGATTTATTGCATTATGTTCTCCTATTAGATAAACCCATATGTTTTCAAATGACTGAAAAAGAGAGATCCTTAATACACATCCATGATTTTATGATATATTTGTATTGAATAAAAGGTCTTCTAACAATGCAATGAAAAACTGTTCATTTCTTTTTTTGTTTTCATTGCAAAACTAGTTTTAGTATCAAAAAACAAAACATGGTAACAAATTCAACAAATTAAATGACCATCAGTAAGGAAAGAGTTAAATAGATTTTGATATGTCCAAGCTGTGACATACTCTGCACCCAATAAAAACAATGGAATTAATCTATATGTCCTGACTAGAAAAGATGTTCTTAGCATGTGCATATGTTAAACAATTCCAAGTTGAGATCAAATATAGTCGTATAATAATGGTTGTAAAACTGTTCATTTCTTAGGAAATTTAAATTACATGGTTTATACCATACCTTACCAGGTAATTTTGTTTTAATTTTTGTAAGCTTTGAGGCTTAATGTATCCCAACTCTGGAAGTGTCTTAAATTCAGAAAGGATCAGGCCCTAAATATTGGGGGTGAGATATTTTTTCCTACTGTACCTGTATTCCATCAGGAACTGTGTGCATGTCGGTTAAGAGCCAGATAAAGAGTGACATGCAGTTTCTGAATTTCAGTCTCTCCTTGGTATAAACCTTGTGCCCCAGAACTTGCACTGCAGGCACCCCGATCATTGTCATTAAAACAGAAAAGCGAACAAACCCCTCAAATAGCAAATAGAGTGGTGTGTACCTTATCCTTGGTGTCTCCCTTCCAGCTCCCGGGAGGCCAGATCTGGGGGAGAGCGTGGCCAGATTTCCCTGGACCCCAGCCCTGGCAGTGGCTCCTGGCAGCAGCCCAAGTTCTCCCACGCGGCCCCTCCTTCCCATGGTCCCCAGCTCCTCTCCTTCCACCTCACTACCTCCTTGTCCTTGGCGTTCCCTTCGGAGTTCCAAACTCAAGCTGTCAAGTCTAATCATGACACCTGCCCACTGTGTCTACACAGGGAAAGACAGTGCCACCGGGGAACACCGTCTCCACTGGCCACCGCGACACCTCCTCGGGTTTGCGTGTGATACGGTGGAAAATGCGAGCCACAGCACTCCCTTTCTGTTAAGGTACGTTCCCTTTGTACACATGCAGCTTTCTCTCTGCGCTTCTATGGAGAGATAACAAAGTTAATACAGCCATTAGCTAAAATATGATAGAGTTTTGCTCATTATAGATACTTAGGGAGCTTGATGCATTCAGTTCTTAAATATAAAGGAAACTCACTGAGCAAAAGGATTAATGTATCTGGGATGAGCCACTTCGGTCAAAATTAGGAACTGAGAGGACAAGACATATCTGCTAATGACCAACAAGTAAATGTGAGAGGACACAGTGGTATCACAATCACTATAAAACATGATATGCTCCCACGTTCAATTTTAGCTACAGAAATGTAGTGAACTCGGCTCCGAAGGGACACGAGTTCTAAATGAAATAGGACAAAGCATCTCCGGGAGGTTTATTGCATGTAATTTTGAGTACGGCTCAGGGTCCTGTGGGCTTAGGGATGCTGTGTTCACTCAGCTCCCACAGGGAGACTCGAGGTCCACACTTTGCAGATGGAAGGGGCGACTGGAGCTTCCTGCTGGTAATTCCTCTTCCCACGTGAATACCCTTTTAGTGCCACTTCAGACAATCTGCATGAGCCTAAAAGACAGATGGACTTCATGGTCAATGGTTTTTTTTTTTTTGGTATTTCTGTAATTTAATATCACATTAAAAATTGAGAGGGGGAAAAACTTGGCTATTTCTTTCACTTAAACCTTTTGAAATTATTGTCACACTGTTGCAAAACTTACCTAAGGTAGAATTTGGTGATCCCCTGGGGCAGTTCAACGGACTAGTAAACTAGCCTTGATGACCTGTAGGTAAAATCGTGCTGGGCTGCCTTGTAATCTTTCCGACATACAAGCACCAAGCAGGCTGCAGACCAGACACTCCTGCCATACAGCAGTTTGCTCTTCAAACAAATTGCACATAGAAAACAAACTTATGGTTACCGAAGGGGAAGGAGGGGAGGGATAAATTGGGAGTATGGGATTAACAGATACACAGGACCATGTATAAAATAAACCACAAGGGTTTACTGTATAGCATAGAGAACTATACTGAGTATCTTGTAATAGCCTATAATGGGAAAGAATCAAACAAAGAATATAGATATATACATACACATGTATAACTGAATCACTTTGCTATACACCTGAAACTAACACAACATTGTAAGTCAACTAGACTTCGATTTAAGAAGATAAATTGCAAAACGCAGTGACTCTGCCCCTGTGAAAACTGGCGCTCAATCCTTGGAGTGCAGGCTTTATTTAATCTCAAAATAATGTACTGAATGTCAGTTTTAGGTCTGCTCTAGAATTCCCGACACTCTATTAGCCGCAGCTTAAAGAGAATTGAAGGCTAAGGCTGGCTCCTCCACCAGCTCAGGTCTGCGCACCTGTAGGTTCTTGGTGGTCTTGTTCACCGATGAAGGTGGCCTCCAGGGTCCTTTTCGGTTCCAACACCACGGATCCAGGCTCTGTGAGATCAGCCTGAAGTCGAGTGTGAGTGTGTCTCATCATGTCAGCCCACAAACGGGCATCGCCGGCCTGTGCAAACCTGCCCCTCAGAGCTTGGGAGACACCCTCACTTAAGAAGACTGCTTGCAGGAGGCACAACTATTGCTCTACAGCAGGAGTTGGCAGCTTTTTTCTGCAAATGGCCAGAACAGTAAATATTTTAGTTTTAAGGGTCATAAGGTCTCTGTCAACATGACTCGATTCTGCCACCGTAGTAGTTTGAAAGCAGCCCTGGATGGTATGCAGATGAATAAGCTAGATTCTGTCCCAAAAGAACTTCAAAGCCTTACAAAGACGCACACTTTCGGTTTGTTAACCTTAGAGGCAAAGGTGGTATGACCTGGATATCGTGGTTACTTGTAACGGTCAAAAGCACAGTCTCTGGGACCGGCGCGCCACTTACGTGCTCCGTGACCTTTGGAAGGTGACATAATATTTTTGTGCTTTAGTTTGGTCAGCTGTAAAGTAAGCCTGTTAACAGCATCTACATCACAGGAGTATTGTGGTCATTAGGTGAATAAATACGTAAAGTCTTGTAGAACGTGACTGGCCCAAACTAAGTGTTATAGAAGGATAGCCTCCTTGAAAAAGTTAACTCATTATATTGTGAAATAAGAGTGAGCTTTAACAGCATTTTAAAAAATGGGATTTAACTCTTACATAAATATTAGATCAGGATGAATAGCGAGGGGACTATTACCGTAGTAAAGATTATGAGGTCATTAGATGGGATATAAAGAAGCAAGATTCTAAATATATAAAGGAGATAATGTCTGGTCTTGCTGACCCATTGATCTTGAGAATTGAGGCTCAGAAAGCATTCAGAATTATTCCTCGCCATCCACGTCTGGGGGACTTGTGTTGGGGAATAACCAGCTTTAATAAAGAATATAAGCGAAATTTCAGTGCTGAGGGAATATTTTGAGCCAATAAGCACTCCTCAAATTTACCCCCAAGTTGGGTTTGATGTCTAAGCTACAGTGTATAACTCTAACATTGCGTTTCCACTTTTCTGTTTATGCAGTTGTCCACTTATTGCCTTTCTCTTATAGTAAAATGTCTCTTCCTTGGAAAAAAAAAAAATAAAAGGAGTCATGCTGAGTTCTTGGTAGAGGGCCAGTAGAAATGTGGTGGCCAGGGCTGTACGGCCAGGGTGGGAGGGTCCTTCTGGCACAGTGCTCCTCAGAACAGCTGTGCTTCACTTGGGTTAACTGCGTGAATGAATGCAAGTTATATCCCCAATATCACTTCAGAGTAGGGGCTCTGGACCTGCAGAGGCTGGGATTCAGGAGTGGGCTTCTGGGGAAGACGTGCACAACTGCAGTTCCTAGAAAAGTCAGTAAAGAGTGTGTGTGTGTGTGTGTGTGTGTGTGTGTGTGTGTGTGTGTGTGAAAGGGAGAGAGAGAGAGAGAAAGAAACAGAGGCATGGAGATCCTTCTTGACAAGTTCTGCCTACAAATCCAACCTCCAAAACATTCTAGTTCCAAAGACAATTAGAGAATTGAATCTCAGTACTGTGGCATTTACTCAGAATGTGTCCCCAAAAGACAAAGAGATTTTTTGAAAATACAAAAGAGCAGTTAGGTAAAGTGGTAGACAGACTTTGAAGGTCCAGGATAAGTCAAAATCTAGTTAAGAACAGAAGGACACCAAGACCAGAGGAAGTGGACCAAAAACAATGTTTATAGAGACAGTGGCTAAAAGCTGAGAATTTTCCGAGTGAAGAAAGGTATGGAGTCTCTAGATTGATTATCCATTTTATTTAATTTATTTTTTTAATTTTAATTTTTTTTTGCGGTACGCGGGCCTCTCACTGTTGTGGCCTCTCCTGTTGCGGAGCACAGGCTCTGGACGTACAGGCTCAGCGGCCATGGCTCACGGGCCCAGCCGCTCCGCGGCATGTGGGATCTTCCCAGACAGGGGCACGAACCCACGTCCCCTGCATCAGCAGGCGGACTCTCAACCACTGCGCCACCAGGGAAGCCCGATGATCCATTTTAAATCCAATGAAAGATTTTAAAAAATCCACACCTAGATAGAGGGGGAAGATATTAAACTAATAATGAGGAAAACTAATTACCCGAACAAGAATGGCAGTTATTTGAATAGACTTCTCAACACCAACAATACAGAGCAGAGGGCCGCAGAGTAACAGCTTTCAAATCACCAAGAGACAAATAATATCAACTTCAGTTCTATACCTAGCTGAATTATCATTCAACAGGGAGCACGGAATAGAGAAATACAAAGACAGGTGAGACTTTACAAACCACGTACGCTTACTAAAAGTACTATAAAAGGTATATTTGCAGGAAGCAAATAAACATAGACAAAAAGAATTGAATGTGTGTGCCTTGACAGAGACAATAGTGAACAGAGAAAAAGAATTAAAAACATATTACCAAAGGTAATTCATTGTCAATCACAAAGATACTAAATCTGCCTATAACAATAAGAAATATGAACAGGAAAGGTTAAATATGCTAAAGTCTTTGTAGTTTAGGGAGAAAGTTAGAGGTACCGAATACTGTCAGATGTTGTTAGAAAAACACGTAGTTAATATATATATTGAAACTTTTCTCTGAGAGGATTAAAAATAGATCATAATCTGAACAGAGTGAGCAGGAGAAATTCAGGATCGGTCAGGAAATGAACAAATAAACTACACTAAGAATTACAAAGTAGGCATAACTTTAATGAACAGATAGATATTTTATTTTAATTAATTAATTTATTTTTGGCTGCGTTGGGTCTTCGTTGCTGCGCACGGGCTTTCTCTAGTTACGGCAAGTGGGAGCTACTCTTCATTGTGGTGCACGGGCTTCTCATTGCGGTGGCTTCTCGTTGTGGAGCACGGGCTCTAGGCATGCGGGCCTCTGTAGTTGTGGCTCGCGGGCTCAGTAGTTGTGGCTCGCGGGCTATAGAGCGCAGCCTCAGTAGTTGTGGTGCACGGAATTAGTTGCTCTGCGGCATGCGGGATCCTCCTGGACCAGGGATTAAACCCGTGTCCCCTGCATTGGCAGGCGGATTCTTAACCACTGCACCACCAGGGAAGCCCCTGAGAGATATTTTAAAACAAGAAAATGCCACATACAACATCGTACCAAACTTCTGAAAATATAGATGAAGTAGACTATTATCTAGAAAAATATACCTTACCAAAATTGTCTCAAATAAATTTGTTTTTTAAGAAACTTAAACCAATAACTTTTAAAAGAAATACATTTGTATGCTGGTCCCTCCTGATCCCTCCTTCAAATGACAAGATGAGACATTTCTTAATAGAAGACTTCTAACAAAACTTCAAGACAACTATTCCAAGAACATAGCAAAATAAAATTATGCACCTTATTTTAAGGTGCATTAAATTATGCACCTATTATTTTAAGCCAATAATCTACATCTAGCTAGACAAGGAAAATAAAATAAAAATCCAGAATAATGTTACTCACGATCACATTTTCAAAAATCTCACCAAAAAAAAAAAAAATAGCGAATGTAGCAGTATTTAAAGAAAATAGAGCATGCAGAGGTGGAATTTGTCACAGGATGCAGTATTATTCTTCATCATTGCACTTACTCATATTAGTAAGGTAAAGGAAAGAGACAACATTGTGTTTGGCACAATAAATGCAGAAGAAGCTGTCAGAAATTCAGTGCACATTCATGACAATAGCTCTTAGCAAACTAGATAGGAGGGTTTTTTTTAACTTTAAAAACATATCTGTTAAAAGTAGCATTTCATGGTAAAACTTTAGATGTATTCTTTTTTTTTTAAACATCTTTATTGGAGTATAATTGCTTTACAATGGTGTGTTAGTTTCTGCTTTATAACGAAGTCAATCAGTTATACATATACATATATCCCCATATTTAGATGTATTCTTATTCAAGTTAGGGATTATCCCTACTATTTAATATTTCTCTAGAGGTTTTAACCAAAGCTAAAATATTTGAATTGGAAAGGGAGATTCAAAATATTTGGTATTTGAAAGTAGTAGAGAGTTTTTATAAGAACAGTAAAAGTAATACAGTAGAATAAGAGATATACTTCTCATTGTCAACAAAAACTATATGGTATATGGGAATACATTTAACAAAAATTGTTTAAGACCTCTGTAGAAAAAACTATGAAAAGTTATGGGACATAGGAACCCAGAATAAATGGAGATACATTTCATTTTGCTAAATGGGAAAAGTAAATATTTTAAAGATGTCAATTGTACTTAATTTAATATACAGATTCAGTGAAATTCCAGTCAGATTACTAAAGGGCAGTTTTAAATGAGACTTGACCACTGAGCCTTAGTTCATATGAAAAACTGAGGAATATCCAAGATAATTATAAATAAGACAAAAGGAAGGAAGAGGAGGAGGGGCGAGTCACTTTTACAAAAGGCAAAATACAGATTTTCATCAGATGGAGCTGGAGCCACCGGACATCCATAGGACAAAAAAAAAAAAAAAATGACCTAAACTTCACAGCTTAAACAAAACATAAGTCAAAATCTGTCATTCTATTTAAAGCTTTTAGAGAAAAACAGGAGAAAATCTGAGGACGTATGGTTGGGCAAAGTGTTCTTAGACTCGCCGTGAAAAGCATAACCCATAAAAAGAGAAATTGATAAATTGGACTTCATCAAAATTAAGAAGTTTTGCTTTGCAAAACACTCATTAAGAGGATAAAAAGACAAGCTATACACTTATAAAAAAATTTTGCAAGCTAAATATTTGATAAATGACAAGTGTCTATAACATATAAAGAAATCTCAGAACAGAACAGTATAAAAACAAACAATCCAATTAGAAAATAGTTAAAAGATATTCACGGGTATTTCAATGAAAAGGATTTACAGATAAATACAAATAAATACACGAGACGATGTCCAACAATATTAGCTATTAGGGAAATGCAAATTAAAGCCGTGAAGAGCTATTTGTACTCACCTGTCGATACGGCTAGAATAAAACAGTGACATCACCAAACGCTGATGAGGGCGCAGAGAAACTGGGTCCCTCGGGCACTGCTGGTGGGGATCTGGACAACAGTTGGTAGTTTCTTAAAAAGCTGAGCGTGTAACTACCGTATCTACTAGCATTTGCTCTCCGGGGCGTTTATCCCAGAGCAATGACGACTTAACGTTCACACGAAGACCTATACACGAATATTTATCGCAGTTTTATTCATAATAGCCCAAACCTGGAAACAACCCAGATGTCCTTCCGTGGATGTGGGGCATCCATACCACTGAATATTTCTCAGCGTCAAATTGGAGGAAACCACTGATGCCTGCAATGACCTGGTTAAATCTCCAGAGAATTATATTGAGGGGAAAAAAAGCAATCACAGAAATTTTCATATAATATATATGTACTATATAGCATATAGCATATCGTATATATGTACTTTAATGTACTAAATGGCACATATGCTATATAGTACATATATAACATATACGTATTATATATGCAATATGTAACATTCTGTATATGTTATATATTATATATAATGTTTCCATATGATTTCATTTATATAATGCTCTTGAAATGACAAAATTATAGAGAAAGTACAACATATTAGTGGCTGCCAGAGGATAAAATGGGGTGGTCCTTGGCGTGATAGAATGTTCTGTATGTGGACTGCATCACATCCTGGTTGTAACATTGTACTGTAGTTTTGCCAGATGCTACCATTGGGGGAAACCGGGTACAAGGTATTCAATACCTGGGATCGCTTACAACTGCATGTGAATCTACATTTATCTCAAAACAAAAATTTTAATTAAAAAAAAAAGTCTAGTCCTTAAGGGACTTGGAGCATAAAGCTTCTGGAACAGTCAGAGTCTGGAGCCATCGAGGTGTAGGTTGGCTTTCTCTGCCCGGAGGGGTTAAATATTTTCCTTAGAATTATTAGAACACCCACTAGCTGTTGAGGTGTTGCTGAAGAGGAGAGGGTGAACGTTGTACAGCTCGCTGGTGGGTTGGCACAAACATCTAGTTTCTAGGAAATCTGGAAATTCAGAGGGTGAGGGACATCAGCCAGCATCAGCGCAGGGCCCCGGGTCCAGGAACCAGAGCACCGGGTGACGATTGCTGCTCCAGAGGCTGGGGCTGCCTTGGAGAGCTCCTGGAAGCTTCAGAGGGTGTATCGACCCTTCAGAGGGTGCTTCTGTGGCTCCTTGCACCAGCATGGGGCCAGAGGTGCCTGAGAAACAGCCCAGAGACCTGCAGGGTCCTTGAAGGAGGAGGCCCAACTGGGACCTGGGAGGTTTTGCTGCTGAGGACCGGCCGTCCCTGCAGAGATGAACATGACTGGATGGCCTAGCCACCCATGCCAGCACTGCCTGGCCCTCAGGTGATGGGCTTCCCTGGAAGTGATGGGAAGGAACTTCCTGCCCCTGGTGGGATTGGGGCATGCCGGGACATAGAAATTAAGTTCCATTATTAAAAAATTATTTTTCTGTATGGGTGTTTAATGCACATTTAGTGCCTTCTATAGATGAACAGGAAAAGTACCATCTTCACCATGGCCCGAGCCTGAATGTGGCTGAATTTGGAGGCACGTAGAACGCTTTCCATTTCCTGGGTCAAAGCGAGGCAGTGTGTTTTGTCCTGGCTGTCGCTGTTTTTCTACGGCTCTTACTTTGGTTCTGGATTTCTCACAGATACACAGGTCCTCACAAGCCCAAAGAGGCTGCTCTGCACCACAGCTCAGAACACGGGGCAGAGGGGCCTCTTTTCACCACCCGGTAATCTACCATAAATTCTCTGACCTGGGACACTCTTGAGAAGAAACTGCTTTGGAGGAAAAGTCTAGAAGGATAGGAAGTCTCCCAGCATGAGGGGCACCACTGCTAAGTTGGCCCAGGTGCTAAGGGGACACGGAAACCTTATCTTTGCTCTGCCTGAACCTCAGCATATCCAGGAGACTGAGAAGCTAACAGGCCCGAGGGGGCTCAGCAGACCCTGAGGGGCACTGTTTCCTGATCTCATTCAGCCCCTGTGGCCTGGTTCGCAGCTGTGAACCCACATCTTAACTTGTGTTTGTTTTCCTCGTACTATAAGGCGAGGTTGGTGAAGATTCTCCACCACTGGAGGCCTGGGCCTCCCCAAACAAGCAATTAAGGACAGGACTGTTTTCTGTCTGGCTTCCATTATTTCTCACACCTTCTTGATGGTTCTTTAAGGGTAAGACATATCTGACAGCTTTGTGGGAAAAAGCATGGCTGTCTGAGACCAAGACTTCTCAAAATCTAACGCACCTGCGACCTCTCCCAAGGGGAGACACCCACCCTCCCTCCAGCACGAGTCCCCCTTCACCAGTGTGGAGCCTCTGGCGATGGATTTCTGAAGACTTTTCCTGATTTTCTCACAAGACCTTGCTGTTCAGCTTAATATCCTGCTTGAATTCTTGTGTCAGCTGCTAACAGAGAAATACATTTTAGTGTCATGGCCCAGTGAACTCATTGTTAAATTCTGATTGAGGGAAAAGAAGATTTTGTGTTTTAGTTTTAGTTTTCTGCAGAGCTTTCTCTTATTTGCAAATAGAGTGACTTTTTGAAAACTAAACTCCTAAACTAGAGATAAAGCTTAATGTAAGGTTAACTAAGACAAACAACCAGCAGAATGGATCCATTGAAAGTGACTTTAAGAGAAATCAGAGAGATTTTCTTTTTAATACAGTTAGCTTTGAGATATAATTTATAATTGGTATTGCAAGGGTTTTCTACTTCTGAAATGCAGCCTGCTCCATTAATCCTGCATACGTCTATATTTTATTGACTGTACCTCATCACTTCCAAGATGTGCAGTCATGGGATTGCGCTACCGTCAGCTTCTTTGGTCTTCCTTGGAGGAGGAGTAATTATGAAACATGGAAACCGCCTCTGCTGGATGGGATTCTTCTGAAGAAAGAGGTGAAGAAGCAGCAGCTGTAGCGAATGAAGTAGTAACTTAATGAGACGGTGTCTAACAGCTGGTTTAGAAGTGAACATTCTTGAGAGGAGAAGTAGCTCCAATCCCGATAGGAATCCCCCAATTAGTAACTTAAACCGAGAGGCGCAGTTAATTACCGTATATTAGTAGAACAATGAGGTAATTCATCTTTAAATTCTGAACTCGCTTCCCTGCAATATTAGGGAAGAATGTGCCTTATCCCTTCCTTGTGTGTTTTTATAGGAACAAGTTATGACTGATCTTGAACAGAAAATCCACCTCCATCAGAAAACCGAGATTCCTTCTCTTGCCGAACATATCGGATTTCTGACAACTAATCCCTTCTTCAAGAGAGAAAATATTTTCATAATGCAACCTGCAAGAAGTATTCAAGATGTATAAACTTGTTCATATAAACCAGAACAAAGTTATCTTTCATCAATGGTTGTGGTAGCACTATTACACATTTAAAATATATGTATCCTGCTTAGACCATATTTACCTGTCTAATTATATGGGTTGTAAACAACTTTTTTTATCCCAAATAATTTCTTTCTTTCTTTTTTTAAATTTTTATTGGAGCGTAGTTGATTTACAATGTTGAGTTAGTTTCAGGTGTACAGCAAAGTGAATCAGTTATACATATACATATATCCACTCTTTTTTTTTTTTTAGATTCTTTTCCCATATAGGCCATTACAGAGTATTGAGTAGAGTTCCCTGTGCTATACAGTAGGTCTTTATTAATTATCTATTTCATATATAGTAGTGTGTACATGTCAATCCCAATCTCCCAATCTATCCCTTCCCCCCTTATCCCCTGTAAACAATTTTTAAAATAGTAGTTTCCATGATTCAAGTTGTACACTTCATTTTATTCAAAGAGGGCAGAAGAATAAATTAATCTGAGGAATGAAAGACCCCTGGATTATCCAGTAATCCAGAGAAGCTGAGAAATTTGGACATGTCATTTCGGACTGAAAATGAATCTTTAATCCAAATGAAGAGTGTTTCATTTCTAGGGAAATAAAAACGAAAATAGGGCGCAGGTAAATCGGCTTATTTATTTTGTCCAGATCTCATGATTGCCCTGGGACAGCTCAGTTTAATTATCACGTCATTTGTTTATTTGTTGCTCGAGTCCCGTAAACCTTCATTCACGAGGCACTCCCTGAACCCTTTGGGGCTCGGTGATGTGTGACACACAGGACAGTAGCAGACTGAGAGCGGGCAGGTCGGACAGAACAGACTGTTGAGTGCGTCTCCCCAGCACAGGGAGGACTTTGGAAACAGGAAAGACCAGGGCTCGCCGATGTAGAAGGCTGGGGAGGGAGGGCTCAGAGGAAATGGTGCTTGAGGACAAATGGGTGGGATTGCTTAACATTTGAAGCTGAAGCATTTATCGAGTTTCATGTGAAAGATGTGTCTTGGTGTAAATCTGACGATCTTTATGTGAACAGAGTAGTTTGACGACTGACCAGCCCAAAGCCCTTGGTGGGGGGCTGGGCCACGTGCTGTTAGGGCTGTGCCCTCAACACCCAGCACCTGCTCAGACCTGGCTGCACACACGGCGCCTGCTGCCGAAATGATTCAGACATGAACCAAAGCAATGCCCATCTCGGTGCTTCTGCAAAACATACCTGTTTAGGTAACACATACTTTCAGTTACCAAAAACATTTCTAACAATTGAATGTGAGATGTTGATAAATAACCGTGATGGTGGCTATTCATGAGTGAAAAAACAAATGCTTTGAAAAATCGTAGTTTTGAATTTTGCTTTGCATTTTGTTTGTGATTTACTAGATTTGTTTCTAAACATGTCTGCAGGCTGTTTTATATCTCTTCAAATGCAAGTTAGATTTTGACATATCCAGTTTTATCACTAATTTTAGGCAAATATGTATGTACTTACTTTCTAGAATTGCCTGAACGCCATTTTTAAGCCTAAAGTTCTTTTACGCCTTTATATAATCCTTTTCATGAATGTGTTATTTATTTTTATCGTAACTGTTATCTTAACTCTTACCTTGCTAAGTAGAAAACAATTCAAAATTTCTCCTATCCTGTGCAAAACAGTTCAGTAGTTCCTCTTTTTATGTTTTCTTTTTATATTTCCCCTTTCCCTCCAGTGTTACCATCTGCTTGTTTTCTCCCTGTTCCCAGTGGTACCCGCAGGGAAGTTTCCATCCACATTCTCTGCTGATGTATGCGCGGCTGTGTTTATTTCTGGTGCTGTTGTCTTTCCCCATGTGTTAGGGACTTGGTCGGTTACACCGACTCCGGGCTCAGGTTTCCTGCTCACAGAGTTTACTCACAGCTACTTCAAACTTTTCTTAAGATGAGAGCTTAAATTACCAAATACAGATTCTTTCCCACTACAGATTGAAGAGTGGAAGAGAAGAGAGTGTAAAGGGAGAGAGAGCTACTGTGTTAAAAAATGTCCTACTACTTTTTTTTAAATTAATTTTTATTGGAATGTAGTTGATTTACAGTGTTGTGTTAGTTTCTGTTGTACAGCAAAGTGAATCAGTTCCACGTGTACGTAACACCCACTCTTCTTAAAATTCTGTTGCCATATAGGTCATTACAGAGTCTTTTTTTTTTTTTTTTTTTAGGTTTTATTTTATTTTATTTTATTTATTTATTTATTTATTTTTTAACATCTTTATTGGGGTATAATTGCTTTACAATGGTGTGTTAGTTTCTGCTTTATAACAAAGTGAATCGGCTATACATATACATATGCTCCCATGTGTCTTCCCTCTTGCGTCCCCCTCCCTCCCACTCTCCCCCTCCCACCCCTCCAGGCTGTCCCAAAGCCCCGAGCTAATATCCCTGTGCCGTGCGGCTGCTTCCCCCTAGCTATCTACCTTACTACAACCTTAGCCACTGGAGACAGACATCAAAAACAACGGGAACTACGAACCTGCAGCCTGCAAAAAGGAGACCCCAAACACAGTAAGATAAGCAAAATGAGAAGACAGAAAAACACACAGCAGATGAAGGAGCAAGATAAAAACCCACCAGACCTAACAAATGAAGAGGAAATAGGCAATCTACCTGAAAAAGAATTCAGAATAATGATAGTAAGGATGATCCGAAATCTTGGAAGTAGAATGGACAAAATGCAAGAAACAGTTAACAAAGACCTACAAGAACTAAAGATGAAACAAGCAACGATGAACAACGCAATAAATGAAATTAAAAGTACTCTAGATAGGATCAATAGCAGAATAACTGAGGCAGAAGAACGGATAAGTGACCTGCAAGATAAAGTAGTGGAAATAACTACTGCAGAGCAGAATAAAGAAAAAAGAATGAAAAGAACTGAGGACAGTCTCAGAGACCTCTGGGACAACATTAAACGCACCAACATTCGAATTATAGGGGTTCCAGAAGAAGAAGAAAAAAAGAAAGGGACTGAGAAAATATTTGAAGAGATTATAGTTGAAAACTTCATTACAGAGTCTTGAGTAGAGTTCCCTGTGCTCTACAGCAGGTTCTTATTAGTTATCTAGTTTATATATAGTAGTGTGTATATGTCAGTCGCAATCTCCCAATTCATCCCTCCCCCCGCTTTGCTCCTCAGTGGATGGACCTAGAGATTGTCATACTGAGTGAAATAAGTTAGACAGAGAAAGACAAATATCGTATGATACCGCTTATATGTGGAATCTACAAAAATGGTGCAAGTGAACCTATCTACCAAACAGAGATGGAGTCACAGATGTAGAAAACCAACTACTTTTAAAACCCGGTAGCAGGACAGCCTCGTGCAGACTGGGCGTCCCCCTGGCAGTGGTTCCTCAAGGCATTTTCCTAGCCCTGTGGCCTGGTTTACAATTGCACTGGCTTCTCTTGGAGCCCCTCGTGGATACTGAGGCTTACGTGGATCTGTACATTGCGAGTCTGGACCTTTCCTTGTAAGTCACAGAGTTTGCCTAAGTGACCGGGAGGACCTGGTCCTCTAGAGTCGAGGTTTGATTGCAGCAAAGGTCTGGCCCGGGAGCTTCAGCAGGTGGATGACTCATCCTGCCCCTGACCATTGATGAAATTTGATCATGGGCGTAGACCTTTCTTCTCAAACCCAGATGTTATTCGGCCTCCATCCTGAAGGGTAAGGATGGATCACCCTGGTAGCTGCATCCTCCCTGGTGTAACTGCAGACGTTATTCTAATTCATAGGCACCTAATCCTCTTCAGATTTAACAGACATAACTGTTTCCATAGGTGTCACCGACACTTGGAGATACGGTCAGTGAGGCTTGGTTGGCCACTTCTGGAACTTCCAGCCAGGCCTTTGTTGCAGACATTGGCTGTGGATGAACAGGGTTTCCTTATCACTCAGGTGACCCCGTGTTTTATAAGGAAAATAATTTCCTGAAGCACAAAAGCCAATGAAAATTATTTTTACTTTAGGAATTTTATCACGTCTTTATGAGAAGGAAACACTGCAGGTATGATCCCCACTTTACTGATCAAGGAAACCGAGGCCTGTGCTTTAAGGAGATGACTCAGCTTGGTACAAAGAACAACAACACAATTTGGGGCAATGGAGAAAGAGCTACGGGTCTGATATTTTATTTTGATTGAACTAGAGATGTCAGACCACACAGTAAATCTCAGTTCCAGGTGCCAAATTAATAGAAGTGGATGCATGGCACTGAATTTGCAAAATGAGAACAGGAGATTGACACAGAAAGTGAAAGATCACATAACTTATAAACCCAATAAGGAGATGCGAGATGCAAGAGATAAATCACCAGGATGGTCCAAGGGGCAGTGATGAATATGCATGGCCACCCTCTGACACGGACACTTTGCATTAGGTGTTGCTGGCCTTGCGGCAGGTTAGAGATATGGCTGGGAGTGGGGAGTGGAGGGGAGGCTACAGCAATGTTTTTAAAAATGAAGGAAAACGACCCCAAATGTGAAATATTGGAATTAGCAGTTTTCGCCTTAGAGGATTTCTTTTCAGCCACAGCTCTCAAAAAGTCAAAGGACAGAGGAGAGAGGCAGAGAGAGAGATTTTTCTCTTTTTTTGTCTCCGTGCTGTATATTTTTTATATACATTTTGAGGGCAAAATGTCACACCTCAGATACAGCAAGGGCCAGGTATTATGGATACAGTAGCGTTTACACATACCCCACCTATTATGCAATTGAAGCTTCTCCTGACACAAGTTACTTACAAAAGGGGATCAAATCTTAGGGTATTCACGCAGATTTTCAAGTCTTGCTTTGCTCAACAAACACCAGTTTCAAAGTGTGCCATCTTCCTGGGGCAGATTCAGGATCCAGAGCAATGACCAGGACGCGGCCCCGGCCCTCACGGGCCCACCTCCTAGTGTGAGTGGGTGACACCTGGCTAAATGCACAGCCCTGCACGGAATCCCAGCCTGACTCTGTGCCAGGAACTGATGGAGTCAGGAGGACCTCCAGAGATGGCCGCAGCTGACCCAGTCCCCGTGGTGCTGGCTCCTGCCCTCGGGATGCCGGGGGACCCTGGCGCCCAGTCTCTGGCCATCTTCCCTTTTTGGCCATCCACCCCTCTGCCCCTGAAGCTTGAGTGCTCCCAGGAACCATCATTTTCAATTCTATTGACAAGTGGAACTCGCGTCTCAGCCCTGCCGTCACGCGTGGTCTGCAGACTCAGAGTCCCGCCAGCTCACATTCCCTTCCAGGTGCGCGCAGGTAACAAACTGAGCACGTGCCAAACTGACTCTCGTGTTTTACTCCCAAACTTGTTTCTCCCTCTGTCTTCCCAAGTTCACACCATTCACGCTGTGAAAGCACACTTGACTCTTGGAGCTTCGAGTGTCTTAAACAGGCTGCTTCTGACCACGCCCATCTCACCGTCAGGACCATCCTCGTTCCACTGCCTCTCTGCCTTTTGTGTACCAACACCTCAGCAGCCTCTTAAAGGCCTCCCCGCCCCTGAGATTCAGTTCTCTACCTGCTGATCTGAAGGACATTTTTGTCAAATGCAAATCGAGTTCCTCCACCTTGTGGCACACAGCCTCCGAAGGCTGCGCACACCACAGGCCTGCGTCCCCATGCTTTCCTGCGGCCCACGAGGCAGAGGTGCACACCCCCCGGCCTTGGGTCCTATACTTGAGAGTTTGCAAAGCTCCGAAGATCTGTGTTCTCATGTGCTCCTTCTAGCAACTCTGGATCGTGGGTGTTATTGTTATTTCACTATAGAAAACTGAAAGAAATACTCAGAATGTTGAGTGATTTTCCCCCAATCCCAAAGCTGGTGAAATTTGGATATGATCTTTACAAAAAAACCTGGTTGGTTAAACGTCTAGCCAGAGCTCTTTCTGTTGGGTGTGACGCACACAGGGTACGGTGACGACAAAGGCTGTACGAACTCCTGACCTCAGAAAAGCGTGACAGGAAAAATGCCGATTTAAACCTTGATAGGAAGATGGCTTCCCACACCTGGAGACCAGGGTTTATTTCATACCCGCAGGGCCCTGAGAGCTGGCCTTGCCCGCGTTCACCCCCGATACTGTGATCTCGTGGAAAGGGCTTACGTAAGCTCTGTCTTCCCCAGGAATCAGCTGCAACACCCACACTGGCATGGGCTTTGGGAAGAGACAGGGCAGAGACTGCTGGCTGCGGGCATTTTTCTTTGTTTACAAACATCCTGCTGTCTCTGTGCGTACCTGTCAATAACTTCTCTTCCACCCTGGTGTCATCGTCCATACCAGGATCCGATCCACCTCACTGGAGGAATTTACCTAAGCACCTGCCAGCCTGGACCTGCAGCGGGTTGGCCCAGAGTCTCCCACGTCCGTAAATTTCTAGAAAACAAGCAAGGAGAGGGCAAACGAATGCTATGCTTTAGTCCACAGCGGGTTTGCTTTTCGGCTCTGACGTGAGCTCAGCTCCTCGCATGGGAGCCTCCATCCCTGAGCATCCTCTTCCCACCCGTGCACCGGCCAGCCCCCCAGGAGTATGCGGGGCATGGTGCAGCCCCGCCTGTTGCCCCTGCCTGTGCCCAGGGCTCCAGACTCTATTCTCCCACACCCTCAGCTCTAATGAGGGAAACTTCCGAGGCTGAGGGTCCATCTGCATTGTCTATACATTTTGGGGGGTGCTTCCCCAGGGACCAGCTGGGGGCAGCCAGCGGAGGCCGCGTGCCTGCATGGAGGTGACACGCGCAGCGTCCTGAGGGGCCTCGCAGCTCCACGGGCCCCGACTGCTCAGCTCATGTGTCTTATTCGCTGGAAATCCTTACCCCAGAGTGAAACAAGTAGCAACTGGATGAAAACCACTATTTCATGGAACCCACCTCCCCTTTGGGATGTGACCTTATAAACGAAATGAGAAAAGTTTATTTTGATTATGCTAAGAAAGAAGCCAGTTTCTTTTGGTTTGCCCAAATTTCCAGGGATATGACGCATTATATGCTAATACGGGCACTTAATCCTTGTCTACAAAACGCCGAACACCTGGACGAGAGGAGAAATTCAGTCAAAAACAGGTATTTCCAAATAGCTGGATGTTTGAGCTAAAAATAAGTCAAATAGCCAACTTTTTTTTTACTATCAACATGTTTTTCAGACTTAAATTACATGTTTTGTACTTACTTGTGAGCTCTGACTGTCAAAGCCTTTTTGAAAAATCTGAAAAATGAAGATGTGGCTCTGAAACCCAGCAGGAGCAGCTCTGCATGAGGTGAGGTTGGTTTTAGAGGCTCCCGGTCGGCTCCCGGGCTGGGAGGACAGAGTAGCCAGGGAGGTGTGAACGGCTTGGTCACCAGCTTCACAAGCTTCCAACGGGTGCTGGATTACCCCTCCCGGTTCACTGGAACTCAGAAAGTGGCCTGAATTTATCTCATTTAATCAGCGAGGAAAAAGCATCTACAAAGACAGCCAAGTGGATGCCCAGAGGCTCAGGGGAACGAAAGGCTTTGTTGTCCCAGAGATGGCGTTATCCTCTGTCACATGTACTAATTAATATGCAGGGAAAAGGCAGCACTACAGTTGTCAAGAGGGGTTGTTATAAACAAGCCAGCCGCTGTACCGAGTGATTTACAGTGGACAGAAATGCATGGTGCATGGTCTATGACTAACATTCATGGCATGGTGTCTCATTACATCATAAAATTTTATTGTATGGTTATTAATAGTTATATAAACTAAAACAGACATTTGACCTGACTTGTACACAGATTTGAAAAAGTAAAGAAACAAATCAGTTATTCTGATAGCGTTTGATCAAGAAGCACAGATTTTACTGCCATCAAATTGAAAGTTGATTTTTTGTAACTGCGAATTTTATTCTTTGTCTGTTTTAGGAAATGGATCAAAGCATCCATGAGAGCCAATTGCTGGTGCGCTTTTTAAATCTGATATGTTAAATGTTCCCGTTCGTTTAATTGGCTGGTGGGGCAAGAAAAATAATGTGATAAAACTTTTTCTAATTTTGTTCCTTTACTGTTTTACTCCTATCTGTACACTGTGAGCAACTTTATAGTGATAGGTAACATACTTTTGTAAAATATATATATATATATTTTTTAAATTGTAGCTAAGCATCTCTAAGAAATATTTATATATGCTATGTACTGAAATGAGCAACCTGAATATTTCGTCTTTGGGATTTTACGGGCATCCTTGACGTCCTGGCGCTTTCTCCCGTGGCGGGCTGGCTTTGGGGGCCAAGGCTGGTCATTCCCCGGCACGAGGGGGGTGGAGCGTGGGGCTGGCCAGCTGGGAGCTGCAGCCGTGGACTTTGGGCCAAAGAGGGAGACAGCTGAGCCCCTAGTGGCCTTCGGGTGCCCGCTTCCGTCCGGAAAGGAAGATCTATCCTGGCACCCATTCCGGCTTGACCTCGGGCAGCCGCCTCAACCTCCGAAGCGCTGCCAGGCCCCAGGAACCCTCGGGGGAGCCCACACTGAGCCTGCGCCCCTCTTCACACGCACCGTCGGCTCTTATTTTCAAAGCGCATCCCGCTGCTGAGATGCACGGGCCCCAGCCTCCAGCCCGGCAGGTGCGCCGCTGGACCGGTCAGGGTCAGGGTCAGGGTCAGGGTGGAGGGCTCCTGGGGCTAGCTGGCCCTGCCCCGGTGGAGAAGGTCACTGATGCGAGTTCATGGGGGCGCGGGAAGCCTCTCTCCTCCGGCGTGGGAAGACGTGCGGAGGCCCCCCAGACGGAAGCGGATCCCCGCGCCGCGTGCTGAGCCTTGCTTCCCAGTGTTAAGGGACATCGTCCGTTGCTGACGGTCTTCTTTCCCTTCACCAAGTCTTACGTTTCGGGAGAATGCTAGGAACCCACACTTGAGGTGGGACTCGCCCGTTACATGCTGCAGATTAGGAATTTTATCAGTTTCGCAAAAAGTGCCCTCAGGGAAATGAGGCATTAAAAAAAAATCTAAAGGTGAAGTCAAGTTCACAAAAACATGCGTGTGAAAAATGTACGGCTGGGCCTATTATGTAAGACAAAATGCATTTCAACATGAAATTCCCGGAGGAGGCGTGGCGTCAGAAACGTGGTGCATCGTGTGCACCTCCGGGGACCAATCAGAGTAGAGGTGAATTGTTAGGGAGAAGAAGACAAGTTAACTGTAATGGTAGAAAACGTCAGCTCAAGGAAGAAGGTGCTCCTGGCAAACTGAAGGACCTTCCGTTTCGAAAGATTCCCTTTGTCCCCTGGAAGGGCAACAGTGTGGCTCCTTGGGAAAAGGAAACCCCCCAGAGAACCAAACATTCTATTAGCTGAACCTCCAGCAAGGCAAACAGCAATGTGTTAAATAAAACGCTCTCCTTCTCTGAGTGCGTATGGTGGGGAGAAGGCAAACCATCTTTCCTTGGAAGGGCCTTCTGGAATTGCCTTTGCTTTTATGAATCTGGGCTCGGGCTGGGGCGGAGGTAACTAAAGCAGTTGTTGTTCTCAGCTTTTCTGCATGGAGCTTTCCTGGAATAGAGCTGTGTGCACGCCGATGAAAGCAACTGCAAAGGCATTCAATGCAGGCAGTTTAAAACACAGGCTGCGTGGCTTTGCAACAGCCCGACCCATCCCAGCCTCATGTGCCAACCTTTCGGTCACCCCGTTGCTGGATGAGAACATCACTGCGTGTGGGGCGTCCGAAGACCACCTTCTCTGCTGGCTGGGGCCAAAGCGGCAATAACTGTAGTCACTCTTTTACTGCCTAAAGGTCCTATGTAAGCAAACGCAAGCCATGGGCCTTGAAAGGGGAATTGTTTTCTCAGCCTCTTCCCCAGAACCGCCCTGGACCGCTTATTATTATGCTTTCCCGCCCAGATTTCACAGGTTTGGGTAGTTGGGTCCTTGCTGTTCACCAGTTGGCACGAGGGAAGTGCCCTTTTTGCCTTGTAGTGTGGTCTCTCCGATGACAGTTTTGGTAGCAAGGTAGAAAATGAACATGTAGTAACAAATAATAAAAGCACATCTCTCGAGTTCATTTGCAGCCTAAGGATGAGCTTATGAAAGGTTAAACTGCCAAGTTCATGGCAATGCATGTGATGCCTGGACCCCGTCCAATGTACCTGGAGCAGCTGTCAGCCTAATTAAGCCAGATGTGCCTTCAACGTAAACGGACCTCCCAAGAGGAATAAGAACAGATTTCAGGTTCTAGCAAAGGACAAAACGGGGGGGGGGGGGGGGTAAAGGATGTAGGAGAGGCGGGGCTACAGCCAAAGAACATTCCTCGTGTGATGTCATTCTTACCTGGCAGGGTCCCAGCTTGTAAGTGTCACCTTGATTGAACTCAATTGAAACAGTCCTACAGGAGGCTCAGGAAAGCGACTTAAGTGAAGTCTGAGTTCATTTTCATATTCAATCAAATGAAGATACTTGCTAAACTCTTTCATTTTTTGACACGTGCTCACATACGTGCACACGCGTGCACACACACACAACCTCAGCCTGCCTTTAGAGCCTCAGTTATTTTAAAAAAATGACATTTAAGCTGTGCCAACTCTGACAGCCCTTCAAGTAAGTGTGCAAAGCAGAAGCCAAGAAAGGACATCAACAGACCGCCAACTTTCTCAGGTCCTGTGATTCCCAGATCAGGAAGCACATCAGGCAGGCTTTCTGCAACCCTATTACTATGTAAAGCAAACATTCTGTAAACCATGAAGTGTAAGGTACAAATAGTGGGTGTTACGTACAAAAAGAAAAAAAGCACTCTAGCTTCCAGGCAGTTTTTTCCATTCATGCTGTAAAGCGTCGTATCTCCAAAACAGAAGTGTTTGAGCAGCAGACCTTTAAGCTCAGCCAGGAAAACGCTGCTCAGAAAATTTTCCTTCGTGTTGCCGCCTTTAGTAACTACATCGATGAAACCAGCTCTCAGTTGCTACGTCTCGAAGAAAACGATGAGAAACACCCAGAGCCTTTTGGGCACTTGATGGCTGCGTCATAATTCATTTACAGAAAAACTTCATTGACTTGTATTCAGCGACGTGAAGTACAATTTATTTAGCAAACACGTATGCAGTATTTACTCCGTACCAGGCACAGCTTTAAACACTTTATAAATGATAACTTATTTAATGCTTATAGCAATCCTATGTTTTAGGTACCCTTATTTGTACCATTTTACAGGTAAAGAAACAGAGGCACAGAAAGGTTAAGTGACTTACCAAGGCCACACAGCTACACTCTGAATATATAGAAATATGGGTGGTCGAGGAGGGTCTTCTCTTGTGAGAAGAACTAGAAGAAAGGATGTGATGAGAATCCTACTGGAATAGAATAAACTCAGCCACAAATGGCAAACTTGCATCTCCGTGGGTGGACTGGACGGTGTCCTCAAGCTGATTTGGAGACAATCAATGAGATTAATGGGAAACAGTTACGTGGCGAAACAGGAGGATCAAAATTCAAGGCTCAATCTTAAATCATGCTCCGATGAAGTGGGCATTATTTAATGTATTCATCTCAACTTTGAGGTTTAAACTGTTCCCAATTGACAGAGTTAGTGATTGAGAACATCCTCTCCCTCCCTCCCTCCCTTTCTTTCCCCTTTCCTTCCTTTCTTCCTTCCTTCCTTCCTTCCTTCAAGTGCCGGACACTGCTAATTCTGGAACTATAAGGATGATCAGACATACTACAGCCCACAAAGAACACAGAACCCGTGTAGTGGGTTGAACAGTGTCTCCACCAAATGCGACCTTATGTGAGAAAAAGGATTTTTGCAGATATAATTAGTTAAGATGAGGTCATACTGGATTAAGTGGTCCTCAGTTCAGTAACTGGTGTCCTTCTGGAAGAGATGCACTGAGACAGAGACACGTGGGGAAGAGGGCCACGTGACAGTGGAGGGATGCAGCTACAAGCCGAGGATCTGCAACCCAAGAGCATGGAACAGATCCTCCCTAGGACCCCCTTGGGGAAGGGGACCCTGCCAACACCCTGCTTTCAGACTCTGGTCTCCAGCACCGTGAGAGAATACATTTCTGTGGTTTTAAGCCACCTAATTTGTGGTACTTACTTACGGCAGCCCCGAGACTCTAACATAGATTCTGGTACCAGGAAGTAGGATGCTGCTGTAGCAAACAGCTAGAAATGTGGAACTGGTCTTGGGATTGGTTAATGGGTAGAGGCTGGAAGGGTTTTGAGGTGCAAGGTAGAGAGAAACGTAGATTGCCCTAAAGAGACCACTGGGTAGAAATATGGACGTTACAGGTAGTTCTGGTGAGGGCTCAGACAGATGTGGGGAGCACAGGACAGAAATCTTCTGATGTTTTAGATAACTCCTAGATCCTCCTGAACAGATGTTGGTACAAATATGAGTGTTAAACATGCTTCTGGTGACGTCTCAGAAGAAGAAGCTGAAGTTAACAGGAGGAAAGGCTGTCCTGGTTTTCAGGTGGCAGAAACCTCGCTTGATTTAAGATCTTAGCCATGAGTCCTGTGTCCTTTACTACTGATGATTATAGAAATGACCAGACAGCAGAAATTTGAGCTAAATACTACATCATGATAAAATTTTGTGCAGAGAGCTTATTCTTCTTCAAATTTCCAATCCTTCCCCCAAATTATGAAAGACAGAAAAACCAATTTTGATGTTCCATGTAAATAAATGTTAAGTTATTAAATAAGAAAGGAAAGCAGAGATCTGACTTTATATGACATTGCTGGGTCTTATAGTTTTAGAGTTGGAAGAAATTTTAGAAATCACCTAGACTCTCCCCTTGATGCCATCCCCAAAAAATCACTGAACATCTTTAGTGCTTTATGCTTTTCTACTTCCTGCATTAATTCACCCACCACAGTATTGCTCCAATTATTAAAAAGTTCTTCTTCATATAAATCTCAAGTCAATCCTGCTCACTCTTTGACCCTGAGCCTCTCTTCTTCCTAAAGACCAAGAATGCCTCTTATGCTTCCATGTCAGAGATGTCCCAATATTGGAAAATTTGTCCCTTGACGTGTACTAGCTTCTTTTTGGTCCTGTGAACTACTCCATGCAAACATGGTTTAAGAGTCATTCACTGTCCTAGGGACACTATATACTATCTTGTCATTGATGTTGCCCTTGAGTGAGGTTTAAACAGGACACCAAAATCAAGGTGAGTCCTGACCACAACAGAATAAAGCAGGCTCAGCACTTCTCTCGTCCTAGCATTCGACTTCTACTTTTTCATACTAAAACCACATTTTACTAAGGCAGCTATATCACATGGTTGCCTTAAAATAGAGCTTCAAGCACCTGAATTCATTCAATGACATTTGCATAAATTCTCAAAGTGATAAGACCAGTTATACCAAAGAGAAACGTTTAATACTATGTGAACACACGTTAGGTAAAATATAACATGGAAAATATTTTCCTATTTATATATTTTATGTGTTCATCACTGATGGAATAGAACTATCTTTACACTCAGAAATCTTTTGGAATGTGAAATAAAGGGCACGAAGTTTCTTCCATATGTCTGTAAAGAATATAAAGTTTTAAATATAGATAAATAGAGCAGTATGGGATTAGTATATTTTGACTAAAAGCTGCATATTTCACATTGATAAAAATGGCATGAAATGTATTTGAAACATGCAAGGATTACACATCTGACTTTGGAGATGGTCCAAAATTTACCATGTGAAAAGTGAACAAACAAACAGGCTGAACTTCATTTTTCATAGCAGTTTTCGTGACCTAATGAGGTGATCACAGGAAGCTATTGCATTTGAGGTAAGCCATGTGTCTTACTAAAAGTTAGTGTCTAACCCCAAATATAACGACGTCTGTAAAAGACAAGGATGTTTTGCTGCTGGTTGACTCTGACCAACACTTTTGGGTGATTTAGAGAGTAGCTGATTGCCGGATTGCACTTACTCTTGTCTAATGAAATGGTGTAGAAGCTTTAGTTCCTTGGAATTAAAGACGGTAACCTATTAACAACAGTAATGGATGCAAGAAGTACACATTTTTATTTATCAAATGTGCCTTGACACTTCTGCTTCCATTTATCATGAAGGAGCTTGCAGCAGACAAATACTCCAGCTTGAGGACAAACAGGAAAACTGGATGAAACCATTTGAGTACACTGGAGAGCTGTCAGGGCGATGAGAAGTGGAAGGATCAAGGTCCTGGAGAGAAGGAGACCTCTGAGATACATAAGACCTTCCCCAGAGTCACTGTTGTCTGGGCATTTTTCAGTTTGTCCAGAGGCGAGAACCAAAGCTGCAGGCAGAGAAATGCTTCTATAAGGCACCAACAGAGCATTTGGCAGTTCCAGAGGACTGGAGACAAAGAAACTGGAGTTTGGGACTTCAAAACAGCTGGGATGTGAGAAGCTAAATTCCCAGTGACAGAAGAGACCTAGAGATGTATTATAGTTTATGTTTTTGTGCCTAGAGGCATTTACTGAATTCTTAAGAAGATAAGAGGCTCAGCGTAAAGCCACTGAAAAACATAATAGAACTTCCTGAAAATGTCTGGAGATAAAAACAATGGTATTCAAGCACCATGAAGCAGAAAGTTTCTGTTAGACACTCCAGGCCTTGAGGTGGGCCAGCTGGGGAGAAAGGTTCTAGGAATAAGTGAAGGATGGAGATGGAGCCTGCAGTAACACCCAACCCAGCTCACAGTCGTCTTGCTCCTAAATTAGATGAAAATGATGCACCCTGACTGAATCTCACCACCAGAGGGTATATTGTAACCTTTCTGGAGGAGGATAACAATCTTCCTTAGATTAGGTAGAATCTAATTCTCAATAAGAAATTAATAACAGTCACACCAAAAAAGCTGAAAAGAGTAAAAAAATAGTGTTAGCTTACAAATAACCCAATTAATGAAAGTATGATAAACAGATCTTAAGCAACCATGATTAACATGTTCAAGAATGGAGATGACACGATGTAGAATTCACAAAATAATAGTAAAAATCCTATAATTGAAAAATGTAAAATTGGAATTCAGAAGTCAAAAGACAGGCTTCCCAGCCGCATAGCACAGGGAGATCAGCTCGGTGCTTTGTGACCACCTAGAGGGGTGGGATAGGGAGGGTGGGAGGGAGGGAGACACAAGAGGGAAGAGATATGGGAACATACGTATATGTATAACTGATTCACTTTGTTATAAAGCAGAAACTAACACACCATTGTAAAGCAATTATACTTCAATAAAGATGTTAAAAAAAAAAAAAAAAAAGACAGGCTTCCCAACAGCGAGAGCAGAGCAGAAGAGACTGACTGAACTAGAAAATAAGCTAGCAAACATTTTCAAGACTAAAAGACAGGTGTAAAATAGAAAAAAGTAAAAAGGATATGGGTTATGGTGAACAAAAATCAAAATAATTCTTTTCATCTAGAGCTGCTTTAAACTAAACTTAAATGGGAGCCATTCAGAAAGATAAAAAGTCCCTCTAGATGGAAACGTGAAAATGCAAAAAAGAATGAAGAGTAACAAAAAGTGGAAACATATGAGAAAATACAAACACTATAAAACAATAAAAATGTCACCTATCATCTAGTATGATGATTTAAAGTATATAAAACACTAAGATGTATGATAACATTAGGGTGAGAAGAAGCTATATGTAATTTTTAAAAGTTCCGAGGAATAAAGAGTTGTGTGGGAAGCAAAGTACCTATTACACATTAGTATATTACAACCAATGTATATGCAGTATTTGTTATAATAAAATAAATTATAACTAAATACACATCAGTAAAATTACTGATTGTTCTAAAATAAATTTTAAAATCAGGTTTTAATCTTTGTGGTAATCAATACAAATGGTAAAAATAATGCAAGTCAGTATTTGAAAAAATTATCAATTAATCCAAAAGAAGATAAGAAGAAAGAATAGAAACAAGGAACACATGGGGAAAATATGAATCAAACAGTAAAACGTGAGCTATAGACCCAAATATATCAATAAATGTAAATGGCCTAAATTCTCCAATTAAAAAACAAAGACTACCAGTCTGGACAGAAAAACAACTACACGTTACTTACATAGCCTTAAGTCCTTCAGCTGAAGGGTACACACCCTATATGTAACGTTAAAGGAAAAATAAGAGAATGGATAGAAAACATAGTAGACAAACATTATTTTAAAAAAACTAGTATAGCTAAATAAAATCAGTAAATGTAGGTGATACAGTGAGATGATAATAAGCAAATAAAAAGATTTCTCCATTAACCGTGACCTAATGCACACCAGACTTCAATGAGATAACCCTACCTACCAGAATTAGCAAACAGACCAAACAAAACAAAACCTGAAGTAGTATGCAAGGAAGTGAAGGAACTGAAGTTCTCATTCACAGCTGGGGAGAGCATAAACTGATAAAACCACTTTAGAAAACCGGGTGGCATTGTCCAGTAAAGCTAAACACTCTTCACCTGGAATTGCACACCTAGGCATATATCCAAAGAAAGGTGTACCTGTGTGTGAACTTCCCCTGAGGAAAGTTCATCAAAGTGTTATTTGCCCCAAATGGGAAGCAATCCCAAATTTTCATCAACAATGGAACAAAGGAAAGAATATTTTTATATTCAGACAAGTTAATACTATATGGCGACGGGAACAACTACATTACAACTAACAGCGATAGCACGGAAGAATCCCGAAAGCATAATATTAACTGAGAGAAGCAGACACATAGGAGGACGTTCTATACGATTTCCATTCATACAAAGTTTAAAAATAAGTAAAATTAATCTGTGGTGTTAGAAGTTTCAACAGTGTTTACCCTCGTGGGTGGTGTGAGAAGTTACCATGATGGTAACTCTCCCTGGGAGAGGCTTTCCCCATGTTTCCATGATTCCCACTACAAGGAAAGGACAGTTTGCCGTAACAGAGAATTCAGCTGCTACGAAAACAGACCTGGCAAAATGTGGAAAGGCTCTTGGAAACATGTAAGTCCTTGGTTCCTGGGCTTTTGCAGCACAGACGCACCCCTGTCTTTCTTGAGGCTTTGGTGTTCAGCATATCCTTAGATCTGTTATCCAATCAGTTCTCTTATTTGCGTTACTTGCTTTAAGATAGTTTTCGGTCCCATGCGAGTGAGTGAATCTCAGGTAGCAACCACGGTTGCCGGGAGACAGCATCTGGTGGGGGATGCTGTCCATTGCGGGGCAGCCGTGCCGTGTCCAGGGAACGGTGTGCCACACGGACTGGCCATCAGAACCCTCACTGGAAATTCTCTTCCAGCTGTTGGGATGGGTGTTGTGTTTTCAAGCACCACGAGGTGAAAGGAGGGTATGAAGCTGGCTGAAGTGTGGTCAGAGAATAGCAGCTGGGGCAGTCAGGGAGGAGAGGTGAGCAAGGCTCTGGAACCCTCGTCTGAGCACCCGAACTCAACCAACCGAGTCAGCCCCAGACTCTACATGCAGTGAAGGAACGTCAGCTTGTGTGATCCTGCCGATGACACCTTTGCTCTAACTGCCTCAATTTTAAGCTGAAAGCTGTTAAACTTCCTAGAGATGTTAATAATGAGCATTAAAAAAGATCACTTACGCATTTTCTTAACCAAATATGAGTACCTCCTAAGTGACAGGCCACTTGCCCGGTGGAGATACTTATGGACGTTATTACCTTGAGAAAACGATATGGGACCAAAAGGGGCAGAGGGAAGAGACTGCAAGACGAAAAACCGGTAAGTGCTCGATTTCACTGCTTCACTAATTTTCTAATCATGGCGCAGGTCATATTTTTGTATCATATGTGGTGGAAGGTTCCCATCCCCCCAACCAAGTATCAAATGAAAAGCTAGAGTTACAATTGCAGTCCAGTTGTTACTTTACTAAGTGCAGCTGTTTTCTGTTATTTGATAGCAATGACCAACCACTGAAGCATTTTCAGCTATGTGGAGTGTGTGTGTGTGTATGTGCGTGTGTGTGTAAAATCTGCCCCCGCCCCACGCAACCCGGCCATAAGAATTCGGGTTTTAATGCTGGTAATTATTTCTTTGTTGAATATTCTTGTTGATTTTACCTAATGGCCTCTGAAGTTATTTTTGGAAACAAGTTAAGAAAACAAAGTAAAGAATTTCAATGAATCCTAAATTATGGTGCCAGAAAATGTCTTAAGCGTGCCCAGTTCAATTCCACTCAAGGTAAAACAACTTTAGCTAAAATAAGAATGGCAGATTCAGAAAGAATCGAGACAAAATTCAATCCTTGAGTCTCATGGAAAGATTTGATTCACCGATTTCCCTATTCTCCACTTAGAACTTGTACTTCGTACATTAGAACTGGTATTCATAGTTAAAACCAATAGGTTAAAATCAGTATCTACAACAAAAATTATTACCTGGTTTCATGGACTAAAAAGGCTCCACTGCCATTTCTTGATGGGAGATTTCTCTCTCTGCCTCTATCTATAGAGATGGAGCTGGAGATACAGAGAGGACCAACCCTCAGTTACCCGAGTAACCATTTAGTTACCTAAATACATCAGGTTTATCTTGAAACATCTTAAAATACTTATGCATCTAATAGTGAAAGAATCATAGGCACATAGAATGCAATAACCAGTTGATACTGTGATAGTGGAGAAATGCTTAAATAAATAGCTTAAGCTTAGGAGTTCTTTGGAATCAAAACCCCATGCCATAGGAAAACAGAGACATAAATGTTCCTTTATGTTGGCTTTAGCTCCCTAGGTATGTAATCTAATATTCTTTCTCAAAGCCCAACAATAACTATATATTTATTTAAGCTCTTACCAATGTAGATGAGTTCGTGATGCTGATCTCTTGAGTTGGCAACAAGATGTTTAACAAAATTATGTGATTAGAAGGAATTCTAAGAGAAGATCTTATCCCTCTCCCAGTCTTGAAATAATACTATTTCAAAAAAAAAAAATCCAGAAAAAATGCAAACAGTGAGTTATTTGACAGCAGATTTTGTTTGTTCATCTCTGAAAACCAAGTACCCAGAACAGTATCTGTCCTCAGTAAATGTTTGTAGAATGAACGAGTGCCGAAAAAAGTATGTGTTGGAAGGAGGATTTAATTAAACTCGATGTAATTAAAAATTAAAATCCATATTCTCTCTGTTTTTCACTGGAATCTGTGATTGCCTGCATGTACATATGTTAGCAACCCTTTCCATTTAATTTAGTCTTTCAGAGTCTGGCTCTTGCTTTAATAATAATAGTCCTAGAAAATTTTTTTCTTTTTGAAGAAGAAGATTTTAAAATATCTGAGCTTTAAACTCCCAGTTTTGAGCTATTATTTTTATAGTTCTAGATTTAATATAAAGATTCTGGAAAAACATTTGTTTAAGAATCTTGATTCCTCTCCCACCCAAGGACAAATATACAAAGTAAAGGTCCTATTTCTTGTTCTTTTTTCCTTTATGGTAAGTGCCTTTGTGTCTTCTCTAAGATACTGTTTCTATCCAGAGCTCCAGGAGAGGCTAAATAGTTCTTCTGAGAGCTCTGATTTCTTATGCAGAATATTTTCTTTTTGTATTCCAACAGAGAGTGGCTTTTACAATTTCTCTGTTACGGCATGATGGATAATTTTCCAAATTTATTCTCAGAGAAGTTTTTTTTCCCCTCTACTCTTTTAATGATCTTCTCTGTTCTCTTATTAATATTCTAGAGATTTTCTCAAATTACATAGACAAAGTAAAATGCAGCCACCAACTCACTAGACAATCATGTGAGAACTGTGCTGACTCTTCTGTGTTATACACTCTAATTTTACATGTTCTTTTACACATGCTTTTAAAATTACAGCTCTTTAGTACCTGTGTGTGTGTCCTTGAAAAGTCTTAAAACTTAAGGGATTATTTCTTACTAGGGCTTAAGTTCCAAGGGCTTAGCAAACTTCCAGAGATCACTATAAAAAGATGTAAGACAGACTAAAATTGCTGGTCTGTGGTCTAGAGGTAAGCCTGCTGCAAGAGCGTCAGCCATCTCCTTAAATTTTCCCCTCAGTTGGATTGCCCTGGCGTTGGATACTCTGTGAACTCTATTTTTAGTTCCTTTATGAGATCAGCACTCTTACTGTAGGCTCATGCAGTTTATTTTCCTTTGTAAATCTTTAGTCCTCTGTCTTCCTTTTCTAATTTCTCGAGTTTAATTAGTGATCTTTCTTTAATAAGTAATGTTCTTTCACTCACTCCCTTTTAGGGAAATTTACGATTCAGGCAATCTTGGGGGAGGGATGGAGTGGGAGGCTGGGGTGAGCAGATGTAAACTTTTATATATAGAATGAATAAACAACAAGGTCCTACTGTGTGGCACAGAGAACTATCTTCAATATTCTACGATAAACCATAATGGCAAAGAATATAAAAAAAGAATGAATATATATATATATATATATAACTGAATCGCTTTGCTGTACAGCAGAAATTAACACAACGTTGTAAATCGACTGTACTTCAATTAAAAAAATATTGATTAAAAAAGATCCAGGAAATCTTCTGCATCCACAGTTGTACTGAAGCTGCTTTTACCAAGACCATTAATTACTTATTTGACAATAAATGCAGAAGACTCTTTTTAAGTGTAATATTTCAGTTAACGTATTGTTCACACAAGTGAAATCAACACCTTAAGTTTACAGCTAACTGTGCTTTTACAAATGAATGCATCCCAATCAGGACATGGAACTTTTCATCACCTCCGCTAAGAGAAATAAAGCTCCTACAAACATCTGGTGCCCCCTTTATGATCAGGCCCCCTCCCTGGAGGCAATCATCCTTCTGATTTCAATGGCCATAGATTATTTTTGTCTATTCTTGAGTTTCATATAAATGAATCCTACAGGAGGTACACTTCTCTGGCTGGCTTGTTTCATGTATCATAATACTTTTTGAAATTCAACCACATTGTTCTTTCTATCAGTAGTGTGGTTTTTTCCTTTTTTATTGGAAAAATAAATATATTTTTATTTATATATATAAAAAATATATATATATAAATAAATATATATATTATATATATCCTTATATATTCCATTATATAAAAATACTGGAATTTACCTTATCCTCAAGGAGAGGAAGCATAACTCCTCACTCCTAAGTGTGCGCTGTGCAGAGTGACTGCCTTTTAAAGGGTCAAGTGTGAAAAAGGGGAATAAAAGAGTAACTCTGCAGTGGAGAAACCTGACAACCTGACCTCAGCCAGGTGATCAAGGTCAGTGTCAACAGTGACAAATCATGTTGGCAGTGTGTACGTTGGTCAGGTGCAGTGAGATAGCACTTTACTTATGCAATCTTCCTCCCCCAAACCTATAACTGCTGCCTCGTTTTGAGAAAAGCATCAGATGAATTCCAACAGAAGGACAGCCTGCAAAAGACCTCATCTTAAAGCGGTCAAGGTCATCAAAAACAAGGAAAGACTGAAAAACTATCACAACTCAGAGAAACCAAAGGAGCTGTAATGACTCCATGTACTATAGTGTCCCAGGTGGGTCCTGAACAGAAGAACGTTAGGTAAAAATTAAGAAGATCTTAACAAACTATGAAGTTTCTAAAATATATAATGCTATATTCGTTCCTTCGTTGTAACATATGGAATATACCAACGTAAGATGCAATAGGGGAAAGTGGGTGCTGGGTATATGAGAATTCACTTTACCATCTTCTCAAATTTTCTATAAATCTAAATCTGTTCTAAGAATAAAATCAATTTTTTAAAAGTAAATTTTAACCCCCCCCCCCCACAATTTGATTACTGAAGTTGTTGCTGAAATTTGGGGTTGTTTCCAGATTTTTAGCTAAGAGAAATAAAGCTCCTACAAACATTATTATACGTGATTTTTTGGGTGAACACTTGCTGGCCTGATAAAATGAGTTTGGGAGTGTTCTCCTACTCTTTGAAAGAGTTTAAGAAGAGTAGCTGTTGGTTCTTTTTTGATGTTTGGGAGAATTCACCTGTGAAGCCATCTGGTCCTGGGTTTTCCTTTGTTGGAAGGTGTTTGTCTGTTGTCTTTGTTTCCGTTTTGCTGGAAGGTCTTTTGATGATTGATTCAGTCTCCTTGTTTGTTATTGGTCTATCTAGGCTATTTCTTCTTGATTCAGTCTTGATAGGTTGTATGTTTCTAGAAATTGATCCATTTCTTCTGGGTTATCTAATTTGTTGGCTCGTAACTGTTCATAATAGCCCTTTTGATTCTTTTTATTTCTGTCATATGTTGTAATGTCTGCTCTTTCATTTCTGATTTTATTTGTGTTCTTTTTTTCTTAGTCTAGCTGTTTATCAACTTTATCTTTAAAAACTCTCAGTTTTGTTGATTTTTCTGTTGTTTTTCTATTCTCTCTATTTCTTTTTATTTATGCTCTGATACTTATTATAGTCCTCCTTCTGTTAACTTTGGGATTAGTTTGTTCTTTTTCTTATATAAATTTATTTATTTTACTTATTCATTCTTGGCTGCATTGGGTCTTCGTTGCTGTGTGCAGGCCTTTCTCTCGTTGTGTTGAGCAGGGGCTACTCTTTGTCACGGTGCGTGGGCTTCTCGTTGCAGTGGCCTCTCTTGCCGCGGAGCACGGGCTCTAGGCACGCGGGCTTCAGTAGAGGTGGCACGTGGGCTTGGTAGTTGTGGCTCACGGGCTCTAGAGCACAGGCTCAGCAGCTGTGGCTCACGGGCTTAGTTGCCTCACGGCATGTGGGATCTTCCTGGACCAGGGCTCGAACCCGTATCCCCTTCATTGGCAGGCGGATTCTTAACCACTGCGCCACCAGGGAGGCCCTAAAAAAAGAAATCTTAAAGGGTATCATTATCACCTTTGTGCTAATGTTGCGTTGCCACTTTGAGAAGCAACAAGCACATAAATTATCCCCACGGTCAAGCCTCCTGCAGCCTCGTTGGGAAGGAAAGTGACTTATAGCAAGTGAGGAGTACGCACGACCAAAAAACCCAAAAACGTGCTAGAGGAAGGTCAAGGGAGAAGACACCGACGTGACCAGAGCAGCCGAGAAGACAGGAAGATGTGAAGAGTGTCTCTAAGACATTTTTAAATGTATTTTTATGATTAGAAAAGTAACTCATTTTTATTATTTAAAAAACACTGGGAGAATATAAAGACAAGTAAAAATAAAGGGAAGGCAGTCACTAGTCCTATCAGAAAGACTGGAATTTTTTAAAGTAAAAATGAAACTATTACCAGGTCCATTTAATGAGTAAGTTGCAAATACAATTATTCTTTAATATGATCACGTGCAGTGAATGCTATATTTTGGTTGAATTAGTCAACTAGTGAGATATATACACAGCAGTGGAACCACACTCACTTTTAAACTCTTCTCCATTGTTTTCTGCAGTGTTGACCTGAGCTTTTTTATGCCAGCTTATAGCCTGGTCAGGTCTTCCAGCCCCACGTTCCTCCGTGGAACGTCACAGACATGATATACGTAAGCACCATAATTTTGCGTCTGGATTTCTGATTTAGCTGAAAGATTTGTAAAAATGTGTGGAACCACATCTGAAGAAGCAAAGGAACCCTTTTTATTTCCCAACGATCAGTGTGATTTATGATCTCTAAACTGTTTCCCGATCCCTTATTTGAAAATTGGCCACAGAAAAAAAATGGAAGAGATGCAGATCTGAGGATCTGGAGAACTTGGAAAATGGGTATTCGTGGATCAAATGCTTGGCATAGGCTTTGCTGTCAGCACCTGAGGTGCATAATGCATTTCAAATTTTAAAGAGGCTATTCCGATTTTGAAATAATTCACATTCAACTGTTTCTTTAGATAGGTCTGGGTAATAGCTATACAAAAGAAAGATATTACCTGGAATGAGTTACAACGTGCTTTTCTAACTTTTCCAACTAAAGCTAATAGGAATGTCATTTTTCCATGGCTCTGATAAATAAAAGCTTTAAAAAAAGTTTTTAATGATCTTAACCATTGTAGGTGCCAGAATGACAAGAGAGGCCATAAATCACAATAGCACATAACGATGTTTTAAAACAGGCAGGGAAAATATGAATGTTTCTTGTCAACTTTTCTTGAAATGCAACATTTTAAACCCTGCTCGTGAGACACATAGTCTCTGATCAGTCTACCTCTCATAGATCTAAAACAAATGAAAATGCCCCCCAAGATTCAGGTTTGAACATCTTTCTTCTTTTAGCCCTAGAAATCGTAAGATAACTGTCACTAAGGCTGACTGTTATTCCTCCACACTGGTGACTTCCTCTTGGCCACGAGATAAAACAAGCAGAAGAGCCATACCGCTCAGCCTCTAGGCTAAGCTGAAGGAGGCTAGAAGTTCCTGGGGTTCATTTCCAAAAGCTTCGAAGAAGTCTTATATTTGGAACGTGGAATCATTTCTCCATGAAAACACTGGTAAAAGATTGCAGGCTCTCACAAAAGCCTCAACCAATGGTGGTTGCATCTCTTACCTGATAATTGGGACTGCATGGTGGTGAGAAAATTGGAGTGAGCTCTGAAGGAATGGTGAGCGCCAAAGCTGGCACAGGGACTTGGGAAGGAAGTCTCCTTGTCTTCTGAGATCCCGTACACGTGCCCACCTCACAACTGCTGACCGAAGCTTCTCTCCTCTCCAGATCCACAGCTTTTTTTCTATCTTCCTGTCTTTCAGAGAAGTGAGTCTGTGGGTCTCTTAAGATATACCCTTGTTGTACTTTGGGAAAAGATGAAGCCCACCAGAGAATTTAAAAGAAAATATAAAACAAGCAAACCAGAGATTAGTTACCACGTTCAGATGTCCCACAGCTCTGACACAAACTCACATGCATGGTATTTGTCACCAGGATAATAAAGCCAGTCCTATTTTTTCTTCCTCTAAATCAACTTCTGGGCCTTTGTTCGTAAGATGGTAATGTAGCCATTCTGTGTCTTAAAATTCCAGCCTGGTCATCCTGGGTCTACCTTTCTTTACTATATATGCCGAGAACTCCCTTATATCCTTCCTGAGTCTCATCCTTTTCTTAAATCTTGCAGTTAAAGACAAGCACATATGCGTGGGAAGTAAGTCACTGAGTACCCATAACTACTGAAGTGGGATTCCTACGCAAATCTTGTCTATTGACAAGAAGAAAAAGAAGTGCTCACCACTTTTCATTTTCCTATAAAATATCACTGCTTTGTCCTTCACACATCACTGTCAAACCCATCCCTCCTCCTTCCTTTACATGAAGTAAAAGACTCCACGATTGTGTCGTTTTCTCCGGGAACGACCCAGATTTGGGAACTCTACACAAACCGCCCAGAGATTCCTTCGGATGACGGCGATTTAATTGTTTGTTAACAAATCACACATAACAAGTAAAACAAAAAATTGCCAAACAAGATACTTTTGAATTTGAATTTACCCCTAAAATAAAAACTTGTCACAGAAATTAAATCAATTCACATGGTTAATTCCCTGACAAAAGATAAAATATGTACATTTATGTTGATAGTGGGTAGGATTGGGGGTATGTCCATCATTTCAACCTGATTTAGAAACCAAGAGATCTCCTGACCTATCCAAGCACTCCTGTAAGATAAATGGCAAATGTAAAACCTTGAAATGCTTTATGATCACCTAAAAAGACAGCGATGATAAAATAGAATGAAATTAAGACATTTCACAATATTCACAAGAGCAGAGATCGGCCTGGTGCTGGTGAGCTAGTTGTAGGAGGTCTTGCTGGTGCTGTCTGCACGCCCACCCGCTCACGGAAACATTTCAGCATGTCTGTAAAAGCCACAGAGAAGCTGCCCGTGAGTGTTGAGGGAAGATGCTCTCTGAATAACGGACTTACCAGTCAAAGTGAAGGTGTGTGTCCTGTTAACCAACACGCAGCGCTTCTCCTTGACACTAGACGTCCCATCCTTTGAAAGACCCTAAACTAAGGATTCTTTGGAATTCTCCAGAAGCCACTGACTACAGAAGCAGACGCCTTCCACCCAAGACAATGGAATCAGACTATTTCTGATTGGCCCACGCACTCTTCTGTGCTTTTGCTCCACTACTAACCTTACCCATTAGTACATTATGGCCCCCTTTAGGACCCTAATAATCACCATCCTATATTTTTATCCCCTGGGGTCTCTCTCCTTTTCCTACTGAAGGACACACAAAGCTCTCCTGCACATCTTCCCAGCACACAGGGGCTTCTCTGAGTACCTGTCTGCTGCATCTGCCAACCCCACCGGATAGCTGCTCTTATACACACTTTGGAGACTAGACGGTCTTTTTACGGGTGCCTTTTAGTTCTTAAGTTTCCCTCACATGAATATCAACCTTCAGTCTTCTACAAAGTGAACTTTAACCTCCACATTATCAAAACATTTCCGCTGAGGTCATTACAACCCTATCAACACGAGTTAGCCAGTCCCAAAAAACGCTAATATTGGAGCTACGCTGACCACAATGGTTAACTTGTTCACTTCAGGGACACTTTGTCTGTTTTAAATTGACTCAAAAAATGTGTCCTCATAAAGGGACACAAAATCTGCCTCTTCCTGTTGAGATAAATGAGCCGGACATTCCCCAAACAGTCTGGGCACCGTCAGATCATTCTTTCCTACACAGACGTCAGGTTTGCACCTATACCTCATACACACTTAGCCTGTGTATTCAGGATATGTGTTAGAGATTTGCAAACACTTACAGTTATCTACACTCCAACTGATCATGTTTGCATGGAAAAAATTACACAAAAACCTCCAAAATGAGGTTTATTTATAAAACTCCCAGAAGGGACAGCTGAGATAAGCCTTCATGCACACAAAGTCCAGCGCAATTCTCAGTTAGGGACACTGCAACTGCAACGTTGGTCCAAACCTTGCCTTTGACGCTAAGAAGAGTCTAAAACCCAAGCATTAGCCAGAGTTGTTGCAGAGAATCACCGTCGGTCTTTGGCCCTTGTTGAGCCCTGGGGAAACGCACGCTCTAGCGAACACTGTTCTGTTGGTGCCAACTGCAAGATCGTCAGCCCTCGACGGAGCTGAGAGAGGGTCACCTGGCTTCCCAAGACCACCCGACTGGACTCCTCGTCTGGTTTTCTAATCTAGGCCCCTGGTTTCAGGACTCATTCTGAGGACTAACTTTTCTTCCTTTCTGATAACTGCCTCTGTTCCAGTTGGCTGGTGTGTCCTGTGCAGAATCTTACAGGCTACTGGGCAGCTCCTGTCATATCAAAGAACCCAGCAAATCTCCTGGAATGGATGAGGTTCGTGTCCTCTTAAGTAATCTCAGCCCCGGCGAGCAAAAGTGAAATGTGCCCACGCTGAGCATCTGAGGAGCATGGAGTGTGTCCAGTGGCCTCCTTTGTCTGCATCGGCCAAATCTGGGGGCTGAGGGAGAGAAAGGCAGCCCTGGTGTCCAGGAGCTGGCCTGGAGCTGTCAGCTAGTCCTTTGTGCTGCTATGAACCAGACTGGCGCTCAGCGCAAGGCCTCGGTGTTCTCCTGTTGACCATAAACCCATTTCAACGTCACGAAGGCTGTTATGTGGTGATGAAGCATCAGGACAAACAGGACAACTCGAAGGATATCTGAGCACAGACGCAGACCCTATCCAGCTGCGTAAGTGACCAAACGTCTCCCCTCCCACGCAGGGCAGGTGACGGCTGCTGTTTAATCATTACTGTCCAGGCCCCCCAGCTTCTAGGTGGGATTTAGGAGGTCCCATCATGCGGTCACCTGTACCTCCTGACACCTCAAGCAAAGACTCGCTACCTTAAACTCTCCTGCAGTCACCCGACACAAGTGCAAATCCTCTGAGAAATCCTAGCATCTCTCTGGGTGTGCGTTACCCTCAGAGCAACTGACGCTAAGCCAGCTTGTTAACTACTGCTGTGCTCCCGTGAGCCTGGCCAGAGGCCCTGAGAAAACTCACTCTCTTCCTCGAGCAACCTCTTCAGGATGGAAGGTCCTTTTGAAATTTCCATCGGAGAAGATCTGGGCCGGATTCTGAGATCACGGTGGGAGGGGGCCTCTGTGCGGACAGGAGTCCTGGGACGGGAGATGTACAAAGGCCACGCAGGACCTTGGGCGGCCTCTGGAGGAGAAAGAGACATGCCCCTGGGGGTGTTTTATTTCTCACTCTGTCTACTTTCTACTGATTCCTACTTGTCTAGAGAGAAGCCACATTTTTCCTGGATTAGCTCTGAGCCAGTGCTAAGGCCAGGCGGGAAGGAAGTCAGGCACTTCATTCAGAGAATTGGCTCTAGTGTCTTGAGCATCCACAAGATGATGAAGGTGAGAGGTCAGAGAGCACGGGATGCGTGTTCCAGCAAAGATTCTTGAAGCTGCTCTGCTGAGGCCCCGCTCCTCCATGAGAAGGGCAGGTCTGGGACTTCCCCCACGCTGTCTCAAAGAACACTTCGGGCTGGTCAACCTTGCTTTGGTGCAGTTTTGTTTTGTTTTAATTATTTATTTATTTAATTTTGGCTGCATTGGGTCTTCGTTGCTGCCCGCGGGCTTCCTCTAGTTGCGGCGAGCACGGGCTACTCTTCGTTGTGGTGCGCGGGCTTCTCATTGCGGTGGCTTCTCCTGTTGCAGAGCACGGGCTCTAGGCGCGCAGGCTTCAGTAGTTGTGGCACAGGGGCTCAGTAGTTGTGGCTCGTGGGCTCTAGAGCACAGGCTCAGTAGTTGTGGCACAGGGGCTTAGTTGCTCCACGGCATGTGGGATCTTCCCGGACCAGGGCTCGAACCCGTGTCCCCTGCATTGGCTGGTGGCTTCTCCTGTTGCAGAGCACGGGCTCTAGAGCACAGGCTCAGTAGTTGTGGCACAGGGGCTTAGTTGCTCCACGGCATGTGGGATCTTCCCGGACCAGGGCTCGAACCCATGTCCCCTGCAGTGGCAGGCGGGTTCTTAACCACTGAGCCGCCAGGGAAGCCCCTGGTGCAGTTTTTACACTTTTTAGGCAAACTCTCAGGAAATGGACAAGAGATAACTTTTACGTTAGTTCTCTAGGATATTAGAGACTTAGAAAAAGGCACATCTCGGTAAAAGTAGATGTCAGATACTTAATTTTGAAAGACATACAGGTGGAGCACGAAAATCAGAACCAATCTGGTGGTCCTGCTGCCACTGTCAGTGACATCTTGGACATATCAGCCAGAGAGAGAGAACTTAGCCGTACCTTGGAAAAACAAAAGTAATGACAGCGTCACTTAAGTTTGAAATGCTTTGTATTTGTGTAAATGATTTTTAAGGAGGTCTGATTTTCTTGATTGCCTGTGATAATGGGTAGCACTCGATTCACTGTTACGAGTACTACATTGTATCGGTAAAGAAGGGGATAAATACCTGTTTGACCCGTGCCTTGGACGGTGCAATGCCGTTCCCCCTCAGAGACCAAGGTTCTGAAAGAGGAAAGAAAACCATACCGTTGACACTCGTCTAGCCTAGTTGGCTTAAAGACTCTAACATCTGGAACTTTAAAATTGCCATTACTATTTTCCTAGAATTTTTTGTATAATTAGATTTCTGCTTTTAAAAGGTCTCTGAGGAAACACGTGCAGTTTTGGTAACCCTGGATATCTAAATTCTAACAACATCTATTTTGTGAAACACAAAGCATATGTCGGTACCTACAATGGATCTCCAATGCATAGATACATTTATTCAAGCTTTTATAATTTCGTATTACGTTTTCACCTTTAAAATTTTTTTATTTAAAAAAACAGGTACAATTGGCACCTGATGAGATCGCTTTCCTTTTTTAAGTGAAAGTTTTCATCTGCAAGATCATGGACATGATAATAGTTTAAATATCTAATCCTTCTCCTGCAAAGTCAATTTACGAAAACATAATTGTTATTTAATATCCTTTCCAAATGCGGTGGGCTCACTGCAATAAACAGGTACCGTTGGGCTTGATTTTCTATCATTGCAATTGTTTTGGAGCAGAAACTCCAGAAAGGAAGCTCATGCAGAGTCCCGAGTGGGTGTGTTCTTTCCCCCCCGAGGCTACTGAGAGCGGGATTCAGGGAAAGGGGGAACGTCACCCCACGGCGTCTTCCTTCCCGTCAGGAAGCAGTGAGGGGCCGGCCTTTGGAGGGAGACCAGAGCGAATCATATTGTGTTATTTCTGTGACTGGGAACAAGAGAAAATGAATCCTGCTACTCTTCCCAGAGAAACATCAGTGAATCTGTCATCAGAGCTCCAGGTGATGAAATCCTTGCCCTGGTACCACGCTGCCTTGTATATAAAAGTGTTGGTTGAAAGGTTTATCCCTTGTTAGTTTAGGGGGTTCCTAGAAAGAGAATTACGGACTTGAAGTCTCTCTTAAAGATTGACTGAGGGCTTCCCTGGTGGCGCAGTGGTTGAGAGTCCGCCTGCCGATGCAGGGGACACGGGTTCGTGCCCCGGTCCGGGAAGATCCCACATGCTGTGGAGATCCAACTAGGCCCGTGAGCCACAATAACTGAGCCTGCGCGTCTGGAGCCTGTGCTCCGCAACGGGAGAGGCCGCGACAGTGAGAGGCCCGCGCACCGCGATGAAGAGTGGCCCCCGCTCGCCGCAAGTGGAGAAAGCCCTCGCACAGAAACGAAGACCCAACACAGCCATAAATGAATATAAAATAAATAAATAAATAAAAAAAGAAAAGATTGACTGAAAGAAACAGATAGAAAAAGAAAGAAGGAAGGAAGGAAAGAAAGAGAGAAAAGAGAAAGGAAGAAAGGGAAGGAAAGAAAAAGAAGGAAAGGGGGGGAGGAAGGAAGGAAGGACCTAAAGGCCAGAGAAAAGGCAATTCCAGGAGTCTGAGATAAGCTGGTTACTGCCCCTAAAAAGGAGAATTCTGTATTCAAATACCTTCTTCCTCTTTCTCTGCATTCCAACTCTGCTCAGGGAAAGGCTTGGGGACCAAGAACGTCCACTTTGTTCTGCCTTAGAGCATTTCCCTCTGCGGAGGGGAGAAGAAGGTCACCGTCAGTCACGACGAAATCAATGGCCGTAGGTGGTGTGGGACACAGGAGACATGTTCCAGGTCCCCACATCTCCAAGAGGCAGGGCAAGTTACGCGAGCTCAAGGACAGCCCAGAGCACAAAGGCCTCCTCGGGTTGGGCGTCCCATGAAGGCCTCTGCACCCGGAGGCCCTGAGACCAGAGAGGACAGGCAGGCCAGGGCAGGCCCGGTTACTTCACTTGCCTGCCCCGTCTCTGCCCGTCGCCACATGGGCTACGATGAGGCACTTTCTCCAGGTTCCTTCCGCCATGCACGTCACTGCAGCTAAGTCCCTAGTCAGGGTTTCGTTGTGTTTCCTCTCCTGACTTGTGGAAAAGATGGAACACTTGCATTGCCCCGGTCTTCGAAGGACTGAGGTCATCCAGTATTTAAATGAATGAATGGCTGAATCAAATGTGTCACCTCAAAAATTCGGTAGTAAGTTCTGGAAAATTTCAGGAACCTCTGGTAACTTTAACTTGAATATCATTACCCCCATGTGCAAACCTCCAAGACCTAGTGCTTCTTTCTGTGAGATAACATCCAGGCTATAAACTCAAAGTACCTACACACACACAAATATAAATTTCTATGGAATTTCTATGAGTAAGGGAGAAATCTGTCCCTTAGACAATACATTAGCTGCATTTGCAACATGATGGCTGTGACACTTTTATGATACTTTTCTACTAAAAATATTTCTGTTTGCTAAACCAATTCCAGTAGAAAGATGCACAGTTGGCTTACTTGTACTGATACTTAGGACTACTGCTGGAAAACAGTGGCGGGCCTCCTGAGTTCTCTGAATGCACGTGTTAGAAGCAAACTAAGAACGCATGCTGTTGTCCATAGACGGATATTTATATCTGTCTTCCTGCGCCCTCAGGTAGCGATAAGGTCATCTCATACACATAAATATGGTTTAGTAACTTACTTCTTACATTCAAGGAAAGCCCTGGGAGTAACGACAGCTTTTGAAATATCCATGTGGAGGACGTTTTGAAATGAGCTGAATTCAGACTTCAGTTCTTTGGTAGAGCCCATCCAGCGGACACCACTTAGCCTCAGAATCTGGCAGTGTTTGTCGTTATGATGTACTAGGACAGATCCGTCCTGTCCCCTTGACGCAGTCTTCATCTTTTACCTATAATGAAAGACAAATCGAAAGGCGTATTTCGAAGAGCGTGGAGGATGCTGGTGAGGGAGGGTCACCGTGAAATTAGGAGTATTGTTTCTCAAAGTCCTGTTCATCTTGGCCTCGAACCCATGGAGCTCCCAGCAGTACGCTGCCAACCCCACCGCTGACCCACCTCCGTGGCAAAGCTACTGGTGGAGACACGGTTACACAAGAGGAGAATTTTCCAAAATACACTTTACTCTATGGCTCATTTTTTCCCCTTCTGTTTTCCTGTTGCCATTACCGTGACGTGTAAAGGACACTTAAGGCAGTAAATTAGAACGTTAGGCTAAAACCCCTGTAGAAATGCAGGCAACTTTTATTTTTAGTTTGGAAAGCTTTCCTCCTGGAAGCTGAAACGAAAACACTTGGAATGAGGTGGAAACAAGGGTTGGAATGCATTTCTGTGCAAATATCCTGCTCCCCAAACATGTGGACCGGTTCTCTCCCTGTCCTACGTTTGTTGCTTTGGGAAGGGAGTCTCCTCCTCCGAATCTGTACTATTCCGTGGAGGCACCAAAAATGAGATGCCGAGGCCCGGTTGCCTTCGTTTCTCCCATAGGGTGTGAAAGGGCACCTGCTGTGGCTTTAATTGCTGCCGATGGCCAGACACGTTCAGCCCTTTTGCATTGGCTCACTGGGCACCTGCATGTCTTCTTTTGCCCATTTTCTAAGATTCATCCCTACCTGTTAGGTCCTGATATTATAATGCTTTTGAAGTGATATTTGCTTTTACAATTTTATATTCACATGTTTTGTTACTATTATATGGAAATGTATTTGAAGTTTGTATATTGACCCTTTAAACCTGTGACCTTAGGGTTACCAAAGGGCAAAGGTTGGGGGGAGGGATAAATTAGGAGATTGAGATGAACACATACACACTACTATATATAAAATAGATAGCTAACAAGGACCTACTGTATAGCACAGGGAACTCTACTCAATATTCTCTAATAACCTATAAGGGAAAAGAATCTGAAAAAGAATAGAGGTATGTATATGTAAAACCGGATCACTTTGCTGTACACCTGAAACTAACACAACATTGTAAATCAACTATACCCCAATATAAAATACAAAGTTTTAGAAATCCTATGACCTTACTAAGTTTCCTCTTTGGTTCTAGGACTTCGGTGTTTTCTTCATTTTGTATTTTCCATGAGGTTTTCCTACATACACAGTCATCGTCTTTAAGGATGTCCAGTTTTCCTTCTTTGTTTCCAATTGGGATGCTCTCTTGCATCCTGCTGTACTGCACCGGCTGGGACAGAAAGTCCCAGAACAGACATGGTGAGAGCAAACACTCTCCTTCCGACCGTAAGGTAAAGCAGTAAAGGAGGCACTATTTTTTTTTTTTTAATAAATTTATTTATTCATTTATTTATCTTTGGCTGTGTTGGGTCTTCGTTTCTGTGCGAGGGCTTTCTCTAGTTGTGGCAAGCGGGGGCCACTCTTCATCGCGGTGCGCGGGCCTCTGACTGTCGCGGCCTCTCTTGCTGCGGAGCACAGGCTCCAGACGCGCAGAGCTCAGTATTTGTAGCTCACGGGCCCAGCTGCTCCGTGGCACGTGGGATCTTCCCAGACCAGGGCTTGAACCCGTGTCCCCTGCCTTGGCAGGCAGACTCTCAACCACTGCACCACCAGGGAAGCCCAAGGAGGCACTATTAACTGCGATGTTAACTTTAGACGTGCCTTGTTATTAAATGAGGAAATTTCAGTTTGTTCTAGTTTGCTGATTTTCTTTTTTAAAAATCATGTTTGGCTGTTGAATTTTATCTGCACCAAGTGACATCACCTTTTTTAAATTTTTACTTCAACTTGTTAGTGAGGTGAATTATGATTGATTTTTAAATGGTGAATTAATGTGTATACCTGGAATAAACTCTGCTGTAATAATGTATTATCTTTTGCTGAATCAGGTATGTTTATATTTTGTTAGTAATGCTTGGCCCTGTGTTCCTGGGAGATATTTGTCTATACTTTCTTTCCTGGTAATGTCTTTGCCATATTTTGGCATCACGGTTGTGCTTGCTGAATAAAACCAGTTGAAAATTTTTCCAATATCATTTTCTTCGGTAAATGTGTGTGTAAGATTGGTGCTACTTTCTTCTTAAGTTTTACAGAATTCACTAGTATAGTCATTTGGACCTGAAACCTTTTTTATCGAAAGATTTTTAATTTCCTAGTCAATATATCTAATAGATAAAGGACTTGTAGACATTTCATTTCTCCTTATGTCACTTTGATCAATTTTTTTCAGTACGTTTTTCCATTTAATCTATATAGTCAAATTTATTGGCATAGAATTTTTCTTCATGTCACCTTAATATCTTTTTAACATTTGAAGTATCTGATATTGTTAATTTGTGCTTTTTCTTTCATTGATGAGTCTCATTAATGTTATTACTTCGATTAGTTTTTGAAAGAAGCTGATGTTGGCTTTGCACGTTTTCTATTTTGTCTATTTCCCGTCTTATCTGCATTAATTACTTTCTTCTACACACTTGGGGATTAATACGCTCTTTCTCTTTTGTAACGTCCTAAAGTCAAAGCTTAATATCAACCTTAATGGAGGGTGATTAAAGACCTTTCCCCCAAGTCAAAATCAAATTCGTACTCAGGGCAATAGGACAAGAAAAAGAGCAAAATAAAAGCCATATGGATTGCGGGAAGAAAAGGCTAACGCTCTTCCGTTTCCTCTTAGGAGTTGTATGAATCTCCTAGGGCTGCCACAACGGATTACTGCAGAGTGGACGACTTTGCAGAAATCTATTCTTGCTACCTCTGGAGGCCAAGAAGTCTGAAATCAAGATGTCAGCAGGCCATTCTCGGAAGCAGGGTTTTCTTCTGAAGGTTCTAGGGGAGGATCTTTGAGTCTTGTGGCTTCTCGGGGTGGCCGCAGTCCTCGGTGTTCCTCGGCCTTCACAGGGCCTTCTTCCCGCCGTCTTTCTGGGTCTCGGTGTCTGCCTCTCCTTTTCTGATAAGACACCAGCTGTTGGATTTGGGCCACACCCTAGTCTAGTATAGCTTCATCTTAATTTGATGATATCTACAAGAGTATTTCCAAGTAAGGTCACATGTACAGGTGCTGGGGGTTGTGACTTAATACCTTTGGGGGGAACAGTTCAGTCCCCCACGGCAACTGTGAATGTTTGTTCATGTGTTCTGATCATTTCAACTGTTGTTTCCTTGACAGTAGGGTGACATGTCTTAGCTAACGATATTTCACATAAAGTTTATAACACACAGACATTTCCAATAGTTCTGAGGTGGGTGGCAGGAAGGTGCAGGGGAGCACAAGGCTTGAAAACTACAGCGATGTTACCTGTCTCTCCTCACCCAGCCCCATCGAGCTCACACCTGCCCTGTGACAATCACACAGTCCTTGGGGACAGACAGAATGGGGAACTTTGTTCACCAGCCACGCGCCTTTAGGGAAGGGGAGGCATGGAAGGTTTGAGGGATTAATTTGGATGGTCACCGTGGTTTCACTGTAGTGTGGACCTAGACCTGTGCAGCAGGTATCTGGGGACTTCTGTTTCAGGCATATATGGACTTTCCAGAAGCCTCGGCCCCATGGTGAAGATTTAGAGGAGATAATGTCTAAGAAGAACCAATCCTAGAATAAGATCAGTGGCAGAGGTAAAGTAATTTATGGAAAAAATGTAAACATTGTAGGTAGAACAACTTCCTTAGAATTAATTAAAAGAGTTCAAAGAATTGTTTTCACAAAATGGGTGATGGCTATGCTAGTTAAACTGCTCCACGGCAGAGAAAAATGGAAAAGAAATTAAAATTAATCCAGTAAAGTAAGTCGGATAATCCAGATCCTGAGGACAAAAACAACAAAAATGCACACGTTCACACTAGTAATTGCATCCAGCGAATGTCTGCTCTGTGCCAGGCACCGTCTGAAGGCACTCGTGTTGATTTATCTCATCCTCACACCAGCTGTTTGAAAGCGTTCAGTGATTTTCCCAGTTTCACGGATGACGTAACTGAGGCACAGTGACGGTGAATATCTTCAGGTTTGGAGCCATCAGGAAACAGAAAACAGGACTGAAACCCAGGAAGTCTGGCCTGAAAGCCCATGTTCTTATTTCATCCAGCTTCTCTCAAATACAGACCAGTCTCTTAACAGAAGTGCACGTAAAAACTCTTAAGTAGTAGTCAACCAAATTTAACATCACACGAAAGGGTTATTATACCAGCCTCCGTGAGTTAGTGGTACTGCAGATCAAAAGAGATAAAAACATATGACTACATTAATTGATGTGTGTATTAGTTATGATATAGACGAAGCTTCTATAAGAAAGAGATGCTAAAACACACAATCACTTAAATATATACATGAATATATAATATATTTATACATTATATATCATACGCAAATATTAATATAAATTTACGTATACATTACACATACTATGTCCTTTCCTTAGCAGTCTAGGGGAAGACAGTGGTCTCGACTGGTCAACTGCTCTGACCCTTGAGATAACCCAGGCTTTCAACCAGGAGGGTGGACACTATGGAATCCCAGGAACTTCCACCTCTTGTTCCGAGTGCTGGTCTGCTTATTACTAACCCAGTCCAACACTGGAGAAAGAAAAAACGTCTCCACAGAGACGCTGCCCTTAAGGCAGGAAGATAAATGTTGTCACTTCACTTCTGCTGTCATCCCACTGCCCTGAAATGAACCACATGGACTAATTTCAAGGAAAGCTGGGAAATGCCCATCGTGTGGTAGCTGTGTGCCCAGCTACACTCAGGGACTCTATTTCTAAACTTCTATTTCTAAAAGCTTAAAGTGGAGAGAAGATATTGTCGTGAAGTTTTCAGAATCAATCAGAACCCCTAAAGACAGGTAATAACATCGGGTGTACAGCCTAGTTAAACGCTTAAGCAAAGAAGAGGACAGTGTACTTGTTTCATCTGATGGCGAATCCCTAAAATGTCAGACTGGTGTTAACTGGTGAAACATTAGAGTTTGGAATTTAAAGAGTTTCCTACTGTCATAGTTAATCAAACAAAAAAGAAAAGGTGGATGCAAGTTGGTAATTATTTTCTGAGGATTCAATTATCTATGTGGACTAAGAAAACAATTAAAATCAATCAAAACTTAATAAGAAACTCAGAATGGTCTTGGTTACAAATTAAATAGCATGATATATAATATCCTTATTGGGGATAAACAGTCATAAACTATGGGGACCAGATCAGATTTGCTCTGGCAATAAGCAGTACATTTCCAAAAAAGCTAATCGGTTAGATTTAAAAAGTCATCTTATCATAAACATAAACACAAAACATAAAACATCCCACTAAAAGATATAATATTTGCATACAGAAACATATTGTAAATCCTCCCCCAAATAATCTATACACTTACACAATTCTACTCAAAATTTCAAAGATATTTAAAATTACTGGTTGATTTCAAAGTTCATCTGAAAGAATAAATGTGCTAAAAATCTGTATATAGAGATTTAGTATACCACAAGAATTAGCAAATCAGTGGGGAAAATAGACAATATTTAACAAATAATATTGAGGCAACTGATTAGCTATTCAAAACTTTCTAAAGGTAAGGCTTCTGTCTCTTATTGAATAAACTTCCTCATGGATTTTATGTGTGGGAAAGTACAAGAAATTATTTCTACATTCTTGGAGTTGGGAAGACCTTTGTAAATAAGCATGTTACCAAAGGTAAAACTCCCAAGAAAATATTTATATATGTTATTCTATGCATATTTAAAATTTCTGTGTATGTAAGTTTTCCATAACAGAATTCGAAATCAAATAATGAAGTAATAATTTACATGACAAAGGCTTAATTACTTAGAATATAAAGAGAGCTTAGCAATAAATTGGAAAACGTTGGATACCCGGTAGAAAACAGACCAAAGGAAATGAATAAGCGATTTGGAGAATAAGATTAAATTGTTTCAAAATTTTAGAAAAATATCAGCTTTTCCTATCTAATTTGTGGTGCCGAAATGAAATAATTTAAAGGGTGAACAAAGTGCAAGGGAAGGTGGGCAATTATTCGTATCATTTCTCATTAATTATCATTCACTATGGACTTTGGGAAAAGCTGCTTTGCAACATGTAGCTGATTCCTTCAGAGCATTCAAAACTTGCACCCTTTTGGGTGTAGGAATTTTCTGTAATACCTTTATGACTTAAATATACTGTCTATAGCTTTGTTTAATCTACAGAAACAATTTGCTATTAACCCAAAGGCCCCATATTAGGAATTTTAAAAAGAAATCATGTTATACTCATAAATTGACTTATTAATAAACAATTAAAATGGTAAAGAAGATTATTATAAAATAAAAATATGGGACTTCCCTCATGGCACAGTGGTTGAGAGTCCGCCTGCCAATGCAGGGGACACGGGTTCGAGCCCTGGTCCGGGAAGATCCCACAGGCTGTGGAGCAACTAAGCCCGTGTGCCACAACTACTGAGCCTGCACTCTAGAACCCACGAGCCACAAGTACTGAGCCCACAAGCCACAACTACTGAAGCCCGCACGCCCAGAGCCCGTGCTCAGCAACAAGAGAAGCTGTCGCAATGAGAAGCCCGCGCACCACAACGAAGAGTAGCGCCCACTCGCTGCAACTAGAGAAAGCCCATGCGCAGCAACGAAGACCCAATGCAGCAACCCTGCAAAACAAAAAAAATGCTTTCTATATTTTTAAAATTAAAATATGGATATAAATTATAAATGTCTATAAACTAATAATTTATTGGTATTTGCTGTTCAGTGTACTTAGTTTTCTGCATCAAACATGTTCCGTTTTGGAATACGGAAAACAATTTTTTAAAAACCTCTCTGTAACATAAAAATAAAATAATACATACTTTGTTCTCTTCTTACAGGAAAGTTTTCCATATGTTGTTTGGAACGTAGTGAACCCATTAATAACTGGTCTGTCAGCTGGACTTTTCCATGGGCCTAGTTTAAAACAGCAGAAGAGAATTCTGAACACTCAGCCACAACCTGTGCTGTGTCTACTGAACTTGACTCCTTACCTTTTCAGAACTTTCCATCCCCTACTCTGCTCTTTCCACAAAATCTTGAATTGAAGCCAGCTGTTCCTAGACATTACCCAAAAGGCTCCCGGCCACGTTCACAGGCCTGTGTGCTGAATCCACACGTGCCTGTGGACTGGTCACCACTCCAGGTCCTGTGGCCCTGCCCTGGGGCCCCTCGGAGGTGAGACCATTGACATCACCGGAGTTTAAGTGCTGCATATTGGCACTTCCTTGGGAATTCACGCCTCCTTTGCTGCTATCCTGAAAGGACCAGCCTCAGTCGAGAGGCAAGTACAGGTTTAGGGGCAGAAATTTTGCTTTTTTGAATCAAAGTGTAAATTCAATTCAGTAGACCTGGTTGGGTCAGATGATGTGCCCTGAGAACTCTGTCTGTGTAGGGAAATGGCTGTGCTCTGTGGGTCCTCTCTGCCTCACTGCTGTCTTTTCCTCCTGCCCCAAGGCCTCTTCTTTTTTTTTTTAAGTTTTTAATGACTGGGTGTGTGCATTTTATTTATCTTTTATTTATTCATTTTTTGGCCACACCGTGCGGCATGTGGGATCTTAGTTCCCCCACCAGGGATCAAACCTGCACTGGGAGTGAGGAGTCTTAACCACTGGACCACCAGGCAAGTCCCGAGGTCTCTTCCTTTTCCCCTTCACTGGCCATCTTTTCCCCTTTATAATAATCTTCTTTACCATTTTAATTGTTTATTAATAAGTCAATTTACGAGTATAACATGATTTATTTTTTAAATTCCTAATATGGGGCCTTTGGGTTAATAACAAAGTGTTTCTATAGATTAAACAAAGCTATAAACAGTATATTTAAGTCATAAAGGTATTACAGAAAATTCCTACACCCAAAAGTGTGCTCCAGATCTCTCTCTACCCAGCTTGCTTTCTTTCAAGGGCGAAGCTGACAGAATCACATGCTCTGAAGAATTATAGACTAAATATGCTCCCGCTTTTAGGCCCATGGACATTTCTGATAAATATTAGAGGAAAAGGTCAATGCTTACCTTCAAGGAATTAGTTGTTACTATTGGGATTTCTGGCATCAGTGGGTTTGTATCAAAGTACTTTTCCAGGCACTTCGGGGAACCCACAGATAATTGTCTCCTACAGAAAAAAAATGATCTCAAGGCTACGAACGGGTGGCTCCTGACGTTAACATTACTTTTGTCATTACGTGATGCTCCGCAAGACGGACGTCGCGGGGCAGCGTATGGTCCAGAAGCAGGACCTGTGCTGGGACAGCACTGGGGGGACAGTCCGCCCATCTGTGGTCTTCCTTTTGCCTCAGTTCTTGGGAAAAGAGAGATAATAAATTCTACTCACAAAGCTGGCGTGAGGATAAAACGATCCTGTACTTGAAGACTTGTAGGAAGGCTGAAAGCACCACCGTAAAGGAAAACGTACAAGTACGGGTGTTGCATTTTCGCTTTACCGGAAGGTGGAGCTACCTTCCCCATCAATATCTACAGCCACGTGTGGTAAGCGTGTTCCCTTCTCTGTTTGGAGGCCCAGGGAGGTTAAGTCAGGTAACTGCCCAAACCTCTCGTATTTTGTAAGTGATCAGGCCAGGATTTCCGCACGCTTGGCTCTGTTCAACGTGGCATTTGAAATAGTGCCTGGGTCAGGCCAACAAGTCGGGAAGGATGTCCGAATGACTAGAATGAATGAATGAATGAGTGAGTGAGTGAGTACGGGAGAGGTGATGCACAGGGGCCGGCTCCTCCATGCCCACTCTGGGCAAGAAGAATTCAGAGAAAGAGAGGAGTGGCGCCTGGAGACGTGGCTGAACACGGAAGGAAGTTCTGGGCAGACAGTTTACAGCCGCAGTTAAGAGGAGTAGGCAAGGTCTTTAACTTCGCTGTTTTAACTAGATGCTCCACAAGGCGCATCCCTGATTGTCTGACCTCAGGCCATATGAAATTTCCATCTCTCTTTAGGCTCTGCAGAGTGAAAGGCACTTGCAGCCAGCAGCGTGAACTGGGTCTCCGCTGGGATAAAGGAGTCTCTAACAGCCTTTTCTCTGCATTAAGGGTATAATACAGAAAAGCTTTCCATACTTGGAACACATCAAAGGGGACAGTCTTTAAATTGCTGGGCTAAACACCATGGTTTCTCCTCTTCAGCAACTATATTTACATTAAAAGAAGAAAAAGGGTAGCTAGCATTTTATAAAAACGGTTCACAATTACTGATAAAATTCGAATCGTATGAAGTTGGGTTGATGAACCTTCTTACTGGTGATACGTGTCTCCCATATAAATTTGCAGGCATTTACTTGAAAAAAAGGTACATGTTCTATATGAGATGTAACTAGAAACAGTCTCATTTGAACTCATTAAAAGAATGGTTTACAAAGAGCACATGTAACTCCCGGGCCCGGGGTGGGTACTGGGCCCACTGACTCTGTACAGTGTACCCGCCTGGCAAGCGGAGATGTGGTCGTGAAAGGGAGTGCCCGAATTGTCAGATAGAATTTATTATATGAAAGTATCTAGCTCAAAACTTTCCTACCAAAGATTCCTGGTGGAGTGCCAAGAGCTGGCTTGAAGTCTTAGGGAATCACAAATATGTAGGTCACTGGGGTCCTCGTGGGCACCCTCCCTTCAAAGGAAGGCATTTCTCGAAAATGTAAAGGCTCATTTAGAAGGGATCATGTCGACATCTGCAATAATTCCTTGACATGGCAGCGCGATTAAGTCTCCCGAATTCCATAACAGACTCAGGCTGACTCAAAAACTGATGAAAAATTCCAAGGACTGCAAGGGAACACAGAGTACAAGTCCCTTTCCTGTTTAGAACCCCGTGACCATGACCGAACGAGATGCCCTTTGCGACAGTCCACTCCTGGCTCTCGTGACCCGGCAGGGACAGTCCCACAGGCAGGGTGAGCCCTTCTCTAAGGCAGCAGGGACCCAGGGAGTGGATAGAGCCCCCCCAACCGGCACGGCCCAGGAGGAGGGGTTGTTTACGGTGCGGGGGTCACCTTGGGTGATATCCCTTATTGCACCGCCTCCCATCTAACCAGGGCTGGCTAAAAATAACTAAATCACCCCGTCTGGATGCAGGAGATGCCCCATGCAATGTGCTCAGGTCTGAGTGGCGCCGGAATGGGTGGTGCTATTATCAGAAGCCCACACACCACCCTTAAACTCTCTCATCAGCCATTTTCATACCGCGAGCTGCAGTTTTTGTAATGGAAAAAAATGTCACACTTTGCAAGATGGATTTCTCATGTAAATAGCATCGTGTCTTGGAGAGGGCTCACTCTTAACCTGGGTGACCGTTACTGTGACAGGACACTGAACAGAACCAGCCTTGCTGGGATTCAAGAGGAATTAGAAATGCACCCACGTGTGTCTCGGGGGGGATGCTCTCTTTCCTTGGCTTTCTGTAACTTGGCAGAGGGAGGGGCTGGGCAAGCTCAGAGCACGAAATCATTGATTCTATCCCCGCGTCCACTTTGCAGTGTCTGAGGTCCACACCAGGTCTCAGGCTAAGTTTCCCCACTTGCGGAATTCACTCATCCTTTCTTCTAAGGAACTCAGGAGTAGTACGGTTGAGTCATCAACGAAAGAGCGTCGGAAATGGCTGACTGTGACATTTAGGTTTATCCGGGCTATAATCCCAAACGTCACGATTATACATATACGTGTGCACGTGTACACGCTTGCACACACACACACATACCCATGCGCACATACACGGTTAAGGGCTGGGGAGGGTTGGGGGTTTGGGGAGACTGCAGATACCGACAAAGTGGAGCTGGCCCAGCGCCTTCCGTCCTGTCACGCAGCTGTGCTCCCCTGCACAGAATGTTCCTCCGGGGCGCCCGTGAGAGGACACAGTGGTTGAAACTATTAGGAAAATAAGAAGTGGGCCTTGCTTCTGGACATTTGCGTGTATTAAACTAAACAGAAACAGAGAAAACTTACCACTCTGCTTTCAGGCCTGACCCTTGCGGGGCCGTCTCCGTCCGCCCCGCTCCTTGAAGCCGTCCCTGCCTGAGACGCCAGCGGGCGGGGGTGGGGGGGCCTGGGAGCCCTTCGTGCCCTTGGCCACCTCCACCAGGGCACACGGAGTCTGGTCCTTTGACCAGGGCATCTGTCACATAAATGCCAGGTCTTAACTGGGCAAAGGAACGGTGCCCAGGGAGGGTTTGCAATTCTTTTCAGAGTCTGTTTATGGTGGGCAGTTCCCTGCGGTCACTACAGATTGGAGAGTTCCGTGTCTGAGAAGCGCGTGCCATGTGTCGTTTTGGACAGGCTGTGTTGGAAATCACTCTCTCCTTCTTCCCTGATTTTGGTGAGGCCATCAAGTATGCTCTAAATGCCTGCACACCAAATCAGAGAGAGAGAGAGAGAGAGAGAGAATGCTCTAAAGTGTGCCTCCCCCAGTTTCCCTTTACTTAAGATAGAGCGGAGGGGCCCCTCTTGCAGGACGTCCGTCTGCCCACCGCGGGCTGGCCTCTGCTTCTGTGCGCTATCCACCCGTCTCTGCCGTGCTCTCTCTTTCTGCGCTCGACCTAACCTCCCATGCTGGGCTGCCAGCTCCTGGGTCAGCCGGGCAATGCCTCATCCAGCTTTGTATTTCCAGCAAAAGTCTTGTTTTCCTTTGCAGTGGGAAACACAATATCTGCTAAATTACCTGAAGAACTGCAAGTAAGAATGTGAGCAGTTAAAGAGTTAGGTGTTCACTGCTCAGCAAGGGTGGGATGCATACGGCAGCTTCTTAGTGGGAGCTGTGAGTAAGAGACTTTCACTCAGATTTTGGGAGGCAGACGGACAGCTGGGAAAGCAGAGGGACCCGGGTTACAGGCCTTCCTCCTGAGTTTGCCTCCTTGATCATCTTCCCTAGAGATTTTTGCTGTTTCCTGTCACATCCCTATCTTCAACCCAGACAGCCTGCGTGCGTCTCTTCTCCACCCCGTCCCCTCATTCTCAGCCTTAATGCAAAGCTGATGGCCAGAAGACGGTGCAGGAAGACAGTGATGTGATGCCCCTCTGGTGCGGCCACTCTGTTGCCCCTCCCCCCTCCACTCTGCTGCCCAGGTGGGCAAACCCTCCTCACACAGCTGCCCCCTCCCCCGCCCCCCAAAAAACTGAGCAATTCCGCTCCTAACAAACCTATGAACATAGCCTGGAAGGGGACATCATTGCTGGTCTTCTGCTCGTGGAAAGGTTCCTTCCCCACAAGAACACGTGGACTCTGGAAACCTACCACCTACTGGGCGTTTGGTAAATGCCAGACACTGTGTGGTGCTGTAAAGGCATCACCTCTTAATCCACCCAGTCACCCTTTCAAAGATGAGAACTGGAAGGCTAAGAAGGTGGAGAAAACCTTCCAGGGACACATCTACAGTGAGAAATCTGAAACTGGCTGGGCCAGGCCCAGAGCCTGTGATTTTTGCAATAGGCAGTGCCTTGGGTGTCTGACAGGCATTTTACAGTCTCTCTACCTGTTGCATATAAAATACTTCTCTGATTATTGAAAATGCCATTTGGGGGTGTATATTTCTCTGATTCACATATTATCAGTACAATTTAATACGGCCTCTAACACTGAACAACTTCTATTGCCAAATTTGGTTTGAAGAGATGAAAAAAATCTGAGTACACCTACTTATAATGGTAGTTTACTGCCGAAGTAGCTTTAGTAAATAACGCCCTTCGTTCTTCTTCCTCCAAATCTTCATAGCTTAAAAAACTTTAAGCTTTTATTGCCCGCTCATACATGTGTGGGCGGGGGAGATAAGATGAAACTTCAGAAATCATGTACCACATTCATTTATCTAGTTGAAGCAGGTTGAATACTCTGTTTCTTCACATAAATATTGAGCAAAGTTGCTGGAAGGTAGCGGGAATAATTCATTTCCCTGCAATTTTAGTACCGTTACTGGTAGCAAACATGCTTTGAGCAGTTACCGTTTTCAAGAAACCTTGCAATGGATATTATATCTGTAATCTCACTTTGGGGTGTAGCATTTGACTTCTGTCCGAACCCAAGGTCAGTTCCGGGGGTTCTTCAGTGTCCTGCCCCCCTCGTAGGGCTGGTGTGTGGTCTAGGTAAAGCACTTAGAACAGTGTCTGGTGGATAATACCAAGTAATATAGATTCATGCCTATTCTTGTTTCAATCACAAAAGCTAAATGTTATTTGGGAATTAATGCCATATGTGTTCAGCCCCGACACATAAAATTTTAAGTAACCTGGTGGAATCCAAAATCAGTTCTATTTACTGATAATCAGTCATAAAGGCATAATGTGCTCCTTCCTCAAGTAGCCTATTTGCTTCAAACGTACAGAGTGATTTGCTCACCATCTTCTTGCCCGCGTGTCTGTGGGTGCGATGCTCTCACACTGTCTGGGTTGGTTTGTTACCAAATCCAAGCTCGCTCTGCTCGCCGCAGGACAGGCCAGTACGTCGGGAGATGAGGTGTTGAGGCAGCGACTATGACTTTATTCGGGAAGCCAGCAGACCGAGGAGACGGCAGACTAATGTCTCTAAATAACCATCTTCTTGGAGTTTGGATGCCAGTTTCTTGTACAGCACAGAGAGTGGGAGGAGATGAGGAAGTAAAGTAAAAAGGCCATACGATTTGCAAATATTCCCCTGGAATGGCCAGCCTCGGGGAGGGGATGTGTTCATCTCTTCTTTCTTGCAGCCATCCCCAGGTGGACAGGGTCCGGATGTTCCCCTGAGCAAAGGCACTTTGGTTTAACAGAGGGGCAGGGTTCCCCCGGGAAGGCCCTTATGTATAGACTGTATCCTTTCAGTGAACAAAAGCAACAGGAAGCAGCCATTAAAGGAAAGAAACAGATCCAACACGGAGTCAGGATTGGCTGTTCCCTGTTACAGTTTCTCAGGTGAAACAATAGTCTGCTGCAGAAACCGAGCTCCAACCTAAGAAAGTGTAAATGCCTGAAATTCCACGCTCTCTTGCCTGTCCTGGGTCGGGGGAGCCCCACCTCTCGGACGGCGGTGGAGGGCAGGGCAGAGCATCTCTGCCAAGCATGGACCACTGGTGACCAACCCAGGCCACCCACGGCCAGAAAAGCACACCGGGAGAGGATGTAACTTAAGAACCCGGAATAAGCCAGAGAGCATTAAAAACACTTCGTCTCAAGGACTAACTGAATGATTCCCTCCTTCGGTTCATTCCCAGAACTTGCTTGAATCAGAAACCATAAAGCCAAAGCTGGGATCTGGGCGAGGTGTGGGCAGGGCAGTGCTGCCGGGACCCTGGCCAGAGATGCGCCGTCCTGCACCGCGCCTGCCCTTGTCTATCGCCTGGCGCTGGGGGCCTGTGCAGCTCGTGTGCACTGTGGATCGTGGCTGCCGCGTGTCCACGACGCCAGTGTCCGGCATGGGGAGGAGGCTGGTTGTGAAAAGGTGCGCTCGGACGGTTCAGCCACTCTGGGTGTCAGGGAGAAACAACCGCATCTTGGCATGTGCTCGCAGTGGCTGCTTTTAAAAACAAATCAGTAGGAAAACCACTCTAAAGAGGGATGAATGTGTTCTCTTTAACCAAAATTGAACTCCGGCCGTTAATCTGAACCTGAAATGTAGGTGCGTGTTGCCTATGGCCAGATCCTTTTCAGTGTCCCTGTAATGAGTTGAAATAAGGAATTTCAGGAAATCACTTTGGTTAACATTTCCCAGACCTGCAGTTTCTCTGATTTGCTCTATCTACTATTTGGTCCCTTTTCGAGGTAGTCGGCGCTACCTTTTTGGAGAAAACATTTTTGTGATCATCAAGAAGGGATTTGGGACCGGAAATCAGCGCTGACATCAGCAGATAGAAGCTGTTGGGAGCGAACTGAATGGACCTGAGCCCACACGCATGGGCATGTTTTACTTGAGGCTAAATCCAGAAAAGAGGTTTATTCGTGTATTTCAGTGAACATGCACAAGATTGTAGGAAACGGTTAATCTTTTGTTAAAATTCATGGCCTTCTGGGATTACTGGGCCATTCATTACAGGTATCAAAGCAAAAATTAAATTCTGCTGTATTGTGAAGTTTGGCCCATTCAGTTGGAAAAATCTTAGCGATCAAGAAACCATGTGTTTTTACTCAGATATGTTTTATGACATAGCTGTAAAATCTTGTCTCAAATAGACCCACCGCAGGCCTGCATTGTTTCAGACGGTAATAGGACTCACTTCTGAAATGCCTTTGTATTAAGTCTAAACGATGGATGAAAACTGGAGGGCTTCACACAGTTGTTATTTATGACTCTTCTTGTCTCACACGAGGCTCTCGGCGGCACTCTGCAAGCCTGTGTGAGGGGCAGGTTCGTAGAAATTACAGCCCCGGGTGTGTGACAGCAGTTCAAAGCCAGCCGGCCCAGGCCACTGCTAACAAATGTGTTTAAAGGTTTCTACCTTGGCACAAAGCTGGATCCAGAAGGATTAAAGAGTGAAGTGTTGGCTATCAATCTAGAAAGAGTATTTTTCATAACATTTGAAGGGGAAAAAACGTAATACATTGTTGTTTCCACTCAGTCTTCCACAGAGAAAGTTTTTTTAAAGTTGCAGAATTCTTGTCTTCAGGGGAAAAAGATCTGTAAACTGTGACCAAGCAAATGCATTCATCTAATAAAGAGTTAACAGGTAGCCAAAGGATGGATGGCTTTTTGTTTTTAACGTGATACAATCTTAGATTCCCTATCAATTCCCCATGATTGATTTTCACAGAAATTCTCCCAAATTTTCCCCCAGGTAAGGCTCTAGCATGACTATTCACCAGTAGTCATTTACTTTAGAGCCACTTCAAGCCTTGTCTTTTCTCCTAAAGCCTCAGTTGTCACTGGAAAAATGTCACAAGGAAATGTTCTGAACAATAGAACCAGCTTCCCTTTTAACCTCTCCGGGTACCAAAGGCAAAACGCTGTAAAAATAATTATATTTACGCATAAAATATTTATTCAAAACCTATAGGGAATGTCTACAACTGTCACTAGTCACTGTTTTAAGGGCTAGTGTGTGTTCTGACATTTACCATATACTAACCACATAACCTCATTAGTTCTCAAGGAAGATTTGGAATTGTGTTGAGAATGGGGATCATCTCAGATGTCTTCGAATCCTTTTCTATCTGTGGTGCAGTTAACAGCATTTTGTACATAAGGGGTGTTAAATTAAGATTTAGTTGAGTGATGGAAAACAGAAACAAATGAGAGTCTTTTCTCCAGAGTGAGATACCATACGAAGTCGAATCAGTCGTGTTTCTGAAACTCACCCTTGAACTATGCACACGATGCTCAGCACGGACTCGTAGGCTCACATCGGGGGTCCTGTCTCACAAAGTACAGTTGCCCATTGTTAAGGGCTGAACAACGTGCGTGTCCCTCCAAGGTTCGTATGTCACAGTCTTGCCCCCCAGGACCTCAAAATGTGATTTTATTTGGAAAAAGGGCCTTTAAAGAGATAATTAAGGTGAAATGAGGTCATTGGGATGGGGCCCTGATCCAATATGACTGGTGTCCTCATAAAGAGAAGAAATTAGGACACAGACACACACAGAGGAAAGACCCTATGAAGATGCAGAAAGAAGAGGGCTGTCTACAGCCCAAGAAGGGAGGAAACCAACCCCCCCAGCACTGTGATCCTGGGCGTCCAGCCTCCAGAACTGTGAAAAAACTGATTTCTGTTGTTTAAGCCACCCCGTCTACGGTACCTTGTTATGACAGACCTAACAAACTAGTGTACTCTTATGAAACTCTATTTCATCTTTTGAGATCTGCATAAAAAGAGTTTGAAACCACCACGTTTTTTCCTTTATTTGATCCTCAGCTAGCTAATCTGTATCTGTATATGCATCCGTGTGCATGGTTGATGAGTTAAACTTTGCGAAGAGCAGTGTCTACATTTGTCTATCTTATCAGAGCTATTTAAAGTTAATGTTGAAGAAGGTGTGGTACATAGATACAATGGAATAGTACTCGGCCATAAAAAGGAACAAAACTGGGTCATTTGTAGAGACGTGGGTGGACCTAGAGACTGTCATACGGAGTGAAGTAAGTCAGAAAGAGAAAAACAAATATGGTGTATTAACACATATGTGTGGAATGTAGAAAAATGGTACAGATGAACTGGTTTGCAAAGCAGAAATAGACACACAGATGGAGAGAACAAACGTATGGACACCAAGGGGGGAAAGCGGGGTGGGGGTGGTGGGATGAACTGAGAGATTGGGATTGACATGTATACACTAACACGTATAAAATAGATAACAAGAAGCTGCTGTAGAAAAAATAAATTTAAAAATCAATTTAAAAATAATCATAAAGTTAGGGTTTCCCTGGTGGCGCAGTGGTTGAGAGTCCACCTGCCGATGCAGAGGACGCAGGTTCGTGCCCCAGTCCGGGAAGATCCCACATGCTGCGGAGCGGCTGGGCCTGTGAGCCATGGCCGCTGAGCCTGAGCGTCCAGAGCCTGTGCTCCGCAACGGGAGAGGCCACAGCAGTGAGAGGCCCGCGTACCGCAAAAAAAAAAAAAAAAAAAAAAAAATCATAAAGTGACCGTTTTGAGCTCCCTTTCCTGCGCAGATCTGTTAGTGAGCAGTGCAGCAATGTTCTCCCCTTGGGCAGGAAGTGGAGGGCAAAGCCAAGCTGGGCGGCTGAAGAAGGGCCTTGTCCTAGTGCAGAAGGTGACCCACATGCTTGGTGGAAGGCAGAGTTCTATGCTGACGGCAACTACTCTTCCAAGAGCAGGTGGGACTTCTTGAGGGTGAGCTCACTTTGGTGGAGCCGTTGAAACGGGTAAATTTGACTTGGCCAAGTTGAACTCCGTGAATGGACTAGCAATCATCCAGAATGCTTTGTTAGAGACATTCTATACCAGAAAATGCACAAACTTGACTGAAAGAAAGAAGCATAAAATAAATTCTATGCAAGAAAGATGCTGGTTTCAGCTACAGTTAGGCTGTTTCATATTGTCTCCAAGGCCACCCCTCCCGGCCTAGATGGACGGGACCGGGGGACAGACGGAGGCTGCGTACCCACAGCTGTTCTGACCGGGCAGCTTCGTCCAGGTGCCAGTGTAGCCTGACGCATCTCTCTGTTACAAAATACAACGAAACACGTAGCCTAGCAAAAAGCCAGGTGCACCCCGCTGTCTGAGCGCCCATGGAAATCATGTGGGAAGTCTCACATCATGCATGAGTCTGCATGTCCACTCGCTTCTCTAGGGAGTCTGGGTTCCATACATGACGATGCCGCTACAGAAATATCCTGATGTATTTAGCAATACGGAGAAATCACGGGAAGACTCAAAGGGAAACAAGAGCTAAGCTGAGGCCAGTACAGTCAAGCTGGCGCACAGTTAAATCCGAAGAATAAATTCAGTGGGGCTTGGTGATTTCCGTGTTTTGAAAAGGATTATTATTCAGGCCGTCCGAAGGCCTCATCCGTCCTTCCCTGGTCTGACTGGCTCTCTGCCTTGACTCCAAACACACTCCGTCACCCAGGCCTGCTGGTTCTTTCACTGTGGTGTCTCCAGGGCTTTGTCTCGGACACTCTCTTTGCTTCACAGCTAGACTTCTCGGGTGCTTCTGCCTCTCGTGACGTCTGGCTTCAGGGCCGTGAGTCTGGCTGACTGTGATTCCTGAGCCTCCGGCAGGGGCCTCCCGTGGCCTCTCAGGCCCTGTCCTTGTTTTCTACACGCATGCGGCAGAAGGCCCCTTGGACCCTGTCTGTCCGCCCCTCCTGCCCACCTCCCATTTGCTTGGGGCCGGGCATTCCCAGCCCCTGCCCAATCCCACCCCTTCCTCTTTGGAACCCCGAACACTTAGGATGCCTTGTCCTTCATCTTTGTTTCCCTAGGTCCTAAAGTTACCGAGTCCAAGCTCGCTCTGCTTGCCGCACGACAGGTCAGGGAATCGGAGGCGAGGTGCTGAGGCAAGGAAGGTGACTTTATTCCGAAAGCCGGCTGACCGAGGAGATGGCAGACGAGTGTCTCTGAGAAACCATCTTTTTGGGGTCTGGATGCCAGTCTCCTTTACAGCACAGAGACGGGGAGGAGATGAGGAAGTAAAGTAAAAAGGCCATAGTTTTGCAGAGGTCCCATGGGATGGCCAGCCTGGTGGGGGGGGGGGGATGTGTTAATTTCTTTCCTGCGGCCATCCCCAGGTGGTTGGACGGGGTCAGATGTCTCCCTGTGAGCTGAACAGAGGCACGTTAGTTTAACACTCTGGCAGAGGGGCAGAGTTCCCCGAGGCAGGCCATTATGTAGGATTATAATAACAAAAGCAACAAAAAGCAAATGTTAAAGTCAAAGAAACAGAACTCGAGTCCGATTTAGCTCTTTCCTGTTTAACTAACGAGGTCCTCCCGTGGGCTGACGGTTCCCCGTGGGTGTACAGGTGGTTGTGCTTTAGCGCGTTAGGTTCGGTCCCTGCTGGTCCACACCTGTCCTCACCACCTCGTTGTGTGCCTGAGTGCTGAAGAGCTGGCTTTGGAACCCGCAGACCGGGCTTTGAATCCCTGCTCCGCGATTACTCTCTGTGCCTTGGACGGTTACCTAAACACCCTGATCTTCTTTACCTCCAGTGTCTTGACATTTAATAATTTCATCTCTGAATCTGTTTGTTTTTTTGCGGTACACGGGCCTCTCACTGTTGCGGCCTCTCCCGTTGCGGAGCACAGGCTCTGAACGCGCAGGCTCAGCGGCCATGGCTCACGGGCCCAGCCGCTCCGCGGCATGTGGGATCTTCCCGGACCGGGAAACGAACCCGCGTCCCCTGCATCGGCAGGCGGACTCTCAACCACTGCGCCACCAGGGAAGCCCCTGAATCTGTTTCTTAAGTGAAGTTCAGTGGGGCAAGGGGCCATGGGAGGGGGGGCACCCTCCCCTTAGATCACAAGGGGTTCCCCCACTGCTGCTTCTCCCCTCTCCCCAGGACAGGCTTTCAGCTGCCTGCGCCCCTATCACGACCCCCCCAGGTCCCCTCTGGCCTCCCCCTCCGTGCCACCTAGGGACCACTGCTGCAGCCAAACCCAAACCTTGGGGTGAGGGTGACGACGCTGCTGCGCATCCAGCCGGCAATGGGCGGGGCGATGGAGGAGTCCGGGGGCGCGCTGGCCGGGCATCGCCGTGGTCCACGGGCTGCCCTTCTAGCCCGGCCCTGACCCTAGGCCCCTAGGAAGTGGGATGCCGGGCTCGAAGTCACGAGGTCCGTCCGCGGGAAGCCAGAGCACAGGGGTCCCCACCCGCCGGGAGGGAAAGGGGCCCATCTAGGCCTCGTGTGCCCGCGGGGGCCCTGCTTGCCCATTGGGCACCCCTGTGCAGGAGGAGGGCAACGTGATGTCACAGACAAAAGAACCCCAGGAACCCCAGGTGAGAGACCCAGGAAGAAAGTAAAGAGCCCTGTGTTTCAGTGTCGTTATATGCACTGTTTTCCTACGTTTTTAAAACCAGGGGTGCTGCATTTTCATTCTGCACCTGCCTCAGTTATGCATAGAATTATTTTGAGAATTAGACGAAATAACACATGCTAAGCACGTGGAAAATACGCAATAAAAGAGAACTCTTGTTTGCATAAGTAAAAGTGGACTCTCCCCAGCTCTCCAGTCCACGGCGGCGGGGGGTGGATTTCACAAGATCTAGGCGGCACCGGAAATAGTAAGCAAGATGGGGGGTGATTTGTGTATAGACTTTTTTCTCCCACAATCAACACGTTTCATCATATTCCGAGAGGGGCTTACGATCCAGAAAGTTTAAGGTTCACTGTGTTTAAGCTTTAGGAAGAGCACGTACCAGATACGTGGAAGGGCTGAGAGGAAACCCTCAGAACCTGTCTCTCGGTACATGGGGGGCGTTGAGGAGGGGGGCCTCCCCAGCCAAGTCCTTTAATCACTGGGAAACAGGAGCCCGACATGACATTTAATTTATAATTTCCTGGATCTTCAAACAATTCTCCTTTTAGAGAGAAATATTATTTTGTGCTTAGATCTCATTCTTAAAAATAAGAAAATTATCTTAAATGTCTTTATAAGACGTTCTATGTAGGACCCCCATCTTAGCATTAATTTTCCCATGGTTACGAGTCGACAGCAGAGGCAGAAGTCGCCTGCCAGGCACTACGACACCTCCTCTGAGATGCAGACCCTGCTCCAGAGGGTCAGAACCAGAGCACCGTGGCCCAGCTGTCACCAGGGAAATGAGCACCTCAATGGCGGGACACACCTGCCTTACTTTGACTGGAAATCCCATGCATTGGATATAATAAAAAGCAAAAACTGTATCATTTAAGAAACCCATGGGCTTCCCTGGTGGCACAGTGGTTGAGAATCTGCCTGCCAATGCAGGGGACATGGGTTCGAGCCCTGGTCTGGGAAGATCCCACATGCCGCGGAGCAACTAGGCCCGTGAGCCACAACTACTGAGCCTGCGCGTCTGAAGCTTGTGCTCCGCAACAAGAGAGGCCGCGACAGTGAGAGGCCCGCGCACCGCGATGAAGAGTGGCCCCCGCTTGCCGCAACTAGAGAAAGCCCTCGCACAGAAACGAAGACCCAACACAGCAAAAATTAATTAATTAATAAACTCCTACCCCCAACAACAACAACAACAAAAAGCAACCCTGTTAGTCTAATTAAATGACAATGAACCATAAAAGAACCATTTTTGATGTGCCTAGCAGAGTCTCAAAGTTTCTTTCTAAAAAGTTTTCCTGGTATGGAAACCCAGAAGTTCTGTGACGGTTGGGACAACATGGTGGCATTGTTTAAATAAAAAAATGTTTTTTAAGTGTTTCATTTTGATTAAAGATATATGTGTTCTTTGCATCGTTTTGCAATGAGTGTGCCTGTAGTGTATCAATGCCTGGGCTTGGCCCTGTTGCATTTCTGATGGTCACTAGTGCTGTGCTCAGCTTGGGGACCCTGATGTTCGCTCTGACCCGTACAAGGATGCTTCTCACACAAGGCTCATTCTGAAGGGAAATCACATGCTTTTTCATTCCTCGAACAGATGGGGAAAGCTGCGGTGAGAGTCTGAAGAACAGAAAGGTAAATAGAGTCTGGGGTTCATTCCATCCTGAACCTCTTTTCCCTCTTGATGGCCTTTCACAGAGACTTCCAGACAATTCCTGGGTACCATCTCTGAGTTCATTCTAGTTCATGATTTCATATGGGTTTGCTTCTCTTCAAATCATTCTGTGACCCAGAGGTCAACCTACCCCCCGCCCCCAAATCAAAATATTGTTGATGAAGGGCAACAGGATTTAGCTCTGAAAGAGGGCATGTACTCAGGGATAGATTCAGAGAATTTCCCCCCAAACTTTGTAAAATTATTGGTAATAAATTAGAAATATGCAATTTCAGTGATATGGCTAGACATATTCCCAAAGAAGAATGACAACTTTGTCCTAACAGATATGTCAACTTTTTATTTAAAAAAATTAAACTTAGGCTTACAAAGAAGTTGCCTACACCCTTCACCTGGTCCCTCACAGTGTTACTATCTTACCTAATCATAGTACGATTACCAAAACTCAGCAGTTAACGCTGGTGTTTTTCCACTAACGTCCGTATTTCTGTTCCAGGGTCCAACGCAGGAGCTCACACTGAATTTGGTTTTTCGTCTCCTTCGTTTCCTTAATCTCTCCTTGTCTTTCAGAACCTTGGCGCTCGAGGTGTACTGGTCAGTTATTTTATAGAAAGTCCCCTCATTGGGGTTTGTACTATTTTTATTATTATTATATTGAAGCTGTCCATTTTTTAAAGGAGATCACAGAAGTGATGGGCCTTTCTCAGTGCGACATCCTGAGGGTGTATGATGCCGAGATGTTTTATCATCAGGGATATTTACCTTGATTACTTAGTTGAGATGGTGTCTGTCGCTTTTTCCATTATAAAGATACTGATTTCCCTTTGTAATTAATAAATATCTTGGGAGAGATGCTTCGAGAGTAATGCAACGATCCTGTTTCTCCTTAAACCTTCACGCACAGCATTTGGTGAATCTTGCCAACAACTATTACTGTGGTGTTCTAGTGCTGACTTTGTATTTTCCTCATTGCTTCTACATCCATCGACTGGAACTCTGTAAAGAAGAGATATCCCTCTTCTCTATTCGTTGTTTATTCAATTGTGTACTTACACCAGGATGTTGGACTCATGGCTATTTATTTTATCCTGTGGGCAGTAATCCAGTGCTCCATTTATTTCTGTTGTTCAAATTATTCCCGGCTTGGCCATCGGGAGCTCTCTCATGTCGGCCTCTGTGCCCTTGTAATACGTCCTGTCCTCTCCTGAGCACTTCACTCTCTAGTAACACAGAATGCTCCAGGTCTACGTTGTATTTTCTCTGCCTGCGTCCTGGAGTCAACCATTTCCTCAGAGTTCTGACAAATATGAAAATCATCATTCAAACTTAGTTTGGAAACCATAGGTATCATACAGCTTGACGATATTACGTACCGAGGACTGATTTGACTATCTGCGATGTGACGTAAAAACCTTATTCCTTTTAGACCTCGAAACATCAGTAGAAACCCCTGCAGTAAGTGTGATTATGGCCATTTTGCCAATGAGAAAACTAAGAAGGCTAAGAAGAAAAGCAAGTAGTTGCCCAAGATCTTATACTAGAGAAAGAAGGAGCTGGAAAGAAATCCTGTAAGCTGTAAAGCCAGACTCCTCCCACCTTGAAAGAACCAAAACAAAATATTGGCAACTCCTGCTGTCAGCCTGATGGTCAGCCTATGCCGAACTTCGGTGAAAGGTACTTAGAGCAAAACAGTTCTTCTGAAGCCAGGGCGTCCGTCCTTTCTTTTATGAAAAAGGTGCATTTTTGACCCAAGCATTACCTATCCTCACCTGGGATAAAAAGCCATGAAAACTGAGTCTGACTTTGAAATTATAAAACAATCAGAAGGAAATATACTTGAGTCCCAAGAGGAATATTTCTGGTGATGGAGTGCACCCAAACACAGATTGCAAACCAGATATTTTTACACTGACGCTGGGGAGAAGCAAAGCAGGAGGTGGGACGTGTCCTTTCCCACTCAGTCCTGCCGTTTCTGAAAACTCCAAGTTTTGTCAGTCAGCCTACATTCCTATTAAAGTTGGGAAATTCATGCAAAAAGGAATGTTCCTTGGACTACAATAAGCTTTTCTTATCCATTTTCCTTTGACTAGGTAACAGATGACAGTTTTTAATAGAAGAGCAGGGCTTGGGAACATGGAAAAACGCATAAAATTTAACATTTATATATTTCCAACTCCTGGTCACAGTCAGAGAGATTTAAAAATGATTAAGCGAGGAATTTATAGCTTCATACAATCACATTCATAGCAATAATATTAAGGCTTTCAAAAGGATGAAAAATGGAAAAATTATAATGCTAGGGTTTTTTTAGTATATAATCTGCTACAGCGAAGACTCACCTTGAATCCACGTGGCCTTGCTGGTAGTTATTTCTGAGAAAAGCGACACTGAAATGACATTAGAGGACAGGTCTGCTTTATCACGACTCAAGAAAGAAAAGACGACGTTCAGTAACGTGACAAGTCAGTAACGGGGGTTCCCTGTGTACGAGTTCACACCCAAGTTTCATTTCTGAGTTAAATACTCTGTTTCATGATGGCCTTTGCTGAATCATGCGAGAAGGTATATGTGAATAGACCATTAATACATATAGGTTCATATATGTTTGTACATGTGTATAGATACCTTAATACATACATAGTTCTATATAATTGTATTTTGTATATATTATTATCAATTAGCTTTGGTAGATAATCATATCTAATATTTATGTATATCATGTATGTATTGCATATATAATAATATAGTAATTATATTTATATTTATATAAATATATAGATTTATTGTATATATATAATATATGTATATATTTTCCCATTTATCAAAGCTAATTGACAGCCAACATCTAGATACACAGTTCAGTAAAAAATCAATAATAAAAAAAAATTTTTTTAATCCAGTACTGAAAAACAAATACTCAATCTCTATGCTTCCACCAAAATGGAAAAGAAACAATTTGCTTTACACCAGCTTAAAAAAAAACTGAAACTAGGGCAAAGCCAAATAACTCGTTTGACCTGAAGTACCAAGTTTAGGGGTTTGGTTTTGTAATAAGGCAGTCACTGTGACTAGAGGTTTGTTTGCTTTTGCATAATTAGACAACATAGTACATGTATAGCATTTAGTGTAACGCCACACACACAGGCTCTCAGCAGTTTTTACAGGATGGTGATAATAAGAATGATATTGGTGATGATGGCAATGATGCCTGGGTGAGGAGGGACCTAAGTTAGGCTTAGATGATAACCAGGGATAAGTCAGGCTTGGATGATAACCAGGGGAGGCTTCCCTAAAAAAGTGACTTGCAAAAGGAGATTTTTTGAAATATTTCTAGTAAGTGTGCTTTCAATGAGAAGGTATCAAATCACATTTAAGGAGGAGGAATATGGGCATTTAGAAAACATTATAAAAAAGTAAAAAAAAAAAAAAAACCCAGAGGACAAATGTGTCCCATGTTGTACTGTTCTCCTCTTGATTAAAAGATGAGGCATCAATTGTACAAAGTATTTGGCCACTAGGAAGATGGATTAAGAAAAACAACGCTGTAAAGTGGAATTAAGCTTGAGGAAGCCTCGTAACTGCCTGACGGATGGTCTTGGTGTAATTTTTCACTTAAACATTCAGACATACGTTGAATCACCGATTTGAGTCGGTGATTACAGGAGTATGGTAGTATAAGACTAGATCTGAGAACTGAGACAGAGATCTTCACACTTTGGTGTGTTTATTAAACATATATAATCCCAGACAAGAACAATCCCTATTCCTAGAGCATTCTTCAGCATACTGCCAGTAAGTGGAAGTGCTGAAATTGGAGGTATTCTGATAGTAAGGGAGACAGTGAAGAAAGAAACAGTTCAGAGACCTACGGAAAGTCACACCACAGTTACTAGTCGGTCACTCCTTGAACCAATCGTATCCTGACCACCTACTACGTATCAAACACTGTGTTCAGAGCTGAGGTTATAATAATGATTGAGAGAGAAATCCTCCCTGCCCTGAAGAGTTTAAAGTCTGTTATCAGACACAAATAGATACCGAAGAAATAGTTACACACAGAAATAATTATTTTGCATGGTAGCGTCGTTAAGGAAGTAAGCAGGATGCTACAGAGGATAACACGGAAGAGGGAGAATCACTGGCGTAGGGGCCACTAGTGAAGGCGTTTCTAAAGAATAGGTAGGAGTTAGCAGAACACAGGATGGGCACGATGAGGGCACGGCAGTGTCGGAAGCTGGAAAGTGGCTCATGAATTGAGTTTATGTGGAGAGATGCAAAAATATACCCACGCTTTGATTTCAGCCATGGACAAGAGAAAAATCAACATTTACCTAACCCGAACATGTGCTGGGCACGAGGTATGTGTCTTACACTTATCATCTTATTCAACCTTTAAATAATGTAGTGATGTATGTGCCCACTAAGTAGGTTAACTTACTTGTTCAAATCACAAAATAAGAGATATGACCAGGATTCATACCAAGATAGCATGTCTCAAAGTTTCATTCTTGATCAATAGGCTGAAGTTCTTTACAAGTCTGGACAGGAAAATGACGATAGTTTTTTTTACTAGGAAAGCAGAATTGCAGGCTATATTCTTTAGTTTTGATTGTTCTCAACGCTGTTTTAATATTTTGGCAAGAAATAATAGGTTGGCTAATTATCATTTCTACTTTTCTATATTAACTGAAGAGAAATATTGCTGTAGTCTACACACACAAAATTTTTAAATAGGATTTAATTTCTTTAAAATATTTGTTAAAGTGTTTACAATTATCAAAGTAATAATGTGCATGTATTCAAGTGGCACTCTGACAGCGATCATTAAAAACACAATTGTCGGGCTTCCCTGGTGGCGCAGCGGTTGAGAGTCCGCCTGCCGAGGCAGGGGACGCCGGTTCGTGCCCCGGTCCGGGAAGATCCCACATGCCGCGTGGCGTCTGGGCCCGTGAGCCATGGCCGCTGAGCCTGCGTGTCCGGAGCCTGTGCCTCGCAACGGGAGAGGCCACAGCAGTGAGAGGCCCGCGTACCGCAAAAAAACAAAACGAAAAAACAAAACACAATTGTCTAAGAAAAATGATGGTCCTTAGCCCATCCTCCTAATTTTTGTTCTACTCTTTCCTATCTTGGGTTTGGCTCTGGACCACAGCAATAAAGTGAGTATTGAGATAAAGTGTGTCACCATAACTTTGTTTCCAGCACAAATAAAGTTATGTTTACGCTATACGGTAGTCTATTAAGTGTGCAATATGGCATGTTGTCTAAAAAAACAATGTACATACCTTAATGACAACTACGTTATTGCTAAGAACTGCCTGAGCCTTCAGGGAGCGGTAGCAGTAAAGTCACTGATCACAGAGCCACCGGAACAAACGTAACAGTAATGAAAAAGTTTGAAATATCGTGAAAATTACCAGAATGTAACACAGAGACACAAAGCGAGCAAATATTGTTGGACAAAGACTTGCTCCATGTGGGGTTGCCACAAACCTTCAACTTGTGAAAACCCCATTACCTGTGAAGCACAGTAAATTGTAAAACGGGGTCTGCCTGTATTCAGGTTGAGAATTAATCCATTTTATATAATCCTCCATATCCATAGACTACCCCCGTCCCATTCTTCCAAAATACGTATATCTCCCTTTTGATAAATCAGGAATCAGAGTGTACATTAATATGACTAATAGTATTTACAGTTAAGCCATGTAATATGATTACACCCCCTGGCTTATACAACTTTTAATTATATAGCAATAACAAAAATAAAACCCTTGTTTGTCATACCTTGTAAAGAACATTAAAATGCCATGCTTTGAAATACGTTCCACAAGTAATACAATAGCCTTATTACAAGTAACTTTTCAGGTTATCTACTAGTAACGTTTTAAAAAATTAGTCTTAGACTTTCCTTCACTTGAGAAAACATCTAGTTGTTACAGCCTTCATTTTTTATTTCTGTTAACGATAAGACTAAGTAATATTCCTGCTTTCCCAGTCCAATTCTATTTTGAATTAAACTTTGTCCTGAATTTGTGTATATTTGATATTCCTTGTATTTCTATAGGAATATAGAATATTCCTATAGAAATACAATTCCTTGTATTTCTATCATGAAAGTTTAATCTATGTTTAATAAAGTTATCTAACGTATTCATTATTGCCTTATACTATCATCTAAAACCCTCGGACGTTTCTTTTACAAAATAAGCACCAGTAAGTGGAGGTAAGAAAATGTAAGTTTAGAAGCCAGATCACTGTGGCCTAGCGGCTGCTCAGTGTTTCTCCCAGTCGGTGGCTCAGTGTGGACGGCTGGCAGGTGGGGTGACAAGGACCCCGAAGCATTTTTTCGAACCAACGTCTGCAACCAATCACACAAAAGACAAAATGACAGCGACGTTTAGTGACGGGATTGTTTCCTTGCCAGCGTTTTAGTTAGAAAGAGCTTTCGAGATCCACTTAGAGTTGGAAACAGTGGCGCAGAGCACCCAGCGCTCTCAGGTATGTGAAGAATGTACTCGTATCTGCTTGAAATCTGGGGCCGTTAACAAAGCATGCAGAGCCACAGACACTGCTGCCTGACCCCTTCTGTCAGCCTTCCCCACCCACGGACATTCTTTGCATGACTTGTGCACCGAATTCGCCAGTATTGAATGTACATCAAGATGGTAATTTATGAAGTGAGAAAGCCTCCGCTCTGGACTCAAGTCCTCCTTGCATTAACCCCCTGTATTTTGGGCCTCGGGCCCCACCTCTCTCTGCTTCCCTCCTGGTCTCCGTGCTTCGTCTTTAGGTCATTTTGGAGCTTGTGGACACAGTCCTGAAAGTAGCACGCTTAATAAAGGCTTTGACAAACAAACAGGCAAACAATGATGGAATTTACTATTGGACGGTAGTGTCTCTGTTCCCTGCCTTTATACATGGTGGTGATGATTTTTATTTACATACTCCGTGGTTTTTAAATAACATAACACTTGTGCAGGACTAAAGTCCTCCTTGGTTTTCATAACGGCAAAATCGGACTCGAAAGACACATTTCTAGGAAATAGAAAACCAGCATACACACTGTCTACAGGACATGAACAGAACATGATAGAAAGAGACAAAAGAAGGCTTGATATAGAGAGTGAGTGAAATCAATAGGTTTGATTACGGAAAGCAGCCTGCATTTTTCAGGTTTCAGATGCTGACTTAACCATCTGATGTGAAAACCCACAATTGAAATTCATACGTATTTAGGTTGATTTTATTATCTATGACTGAATGTGTGAGTTTAGAAGTCCTCCATGGACTCTGTCTACCTATAAAATTCAGATACCATGGTCCCTACTTATGGCGATTAAAGCTCTAAAAAATACTGAAAATATTAAGTCCAAGTTGTCCTGAAGACCGTCTGGACGCACTTAGGAGAGACTGTTCTTTGTACTTGTCTCATTTCTCAACACCTGTGCTTCACGAAGCTGTGGGGTGAGTTCAGTGTGTCGTCAGATGTGCACAGTGTGTTTCTGGTTACAGGAGGAGAGCTGCTCAGTTCTCGCTGCCACAGCCCGTTAAGTAGCTACTCTCATGCTCCAGGGTATTTTATCATCTGTAGTGGGATCAAAAGGAAAACAGGAAGATCTCAGTGATCATACAGATACCCTCCCTCTGGTAGAAAATATATATATATGATATTACATATATATATATATTATTTATTTATTTATTTAACATCTTTATTGGAGTATAATTGCTTTACAATGGTGTCTTAGTTTCTGCCTTATAACAAAGTGAATCAGCTATACATATACGTACATCCCCATATCTCCTCCCTTTGTGTCTCCCTCCCACCCTCCCTATCCCACCCCTCTAGGTGGTCACAGAGCACCGAGCTGATCTCCCTGTGCTATGTGGCTGCTTCCCACTAGCTATCTATTTTACATTTGGTAGTGTATATATGTCCATGCCACTCTCTCACTTAGTCCCAGCTTACCCTTCCCCCTCCCCATATCCTCAAGTCCATTCTCTACGTCTGCATCTTTATTCCTGTCCTGCCCCTAGGTTTTTCAGAACCATTTTTTTTGTTTGTTTTAGAGTCCATATATATGTGTTAGCATACGGTATTTATTTTCCTCTTTCTGACTTACTTCATTCTGTATGACAGACTCTAGGTCCATCCACCTCACTACAAATAACTCAAATTTGTTTCTTTTTATGCCTGAGTAATATTCCATTGTATATATGTGCCACATCTTCTTTATTCATTATCTGTCAGTGGAAACTTAGGTTGCTTCCATGTCTGGCTATTGTAAATAGAGCTGCAATGAACATTGCGTTACATTGTGGTACATGACTCTTTTTGAATTATGGTTTTCTCAGCGTATATACCCAGTACTGGGATAGTTGGGTCATATGGTAGTTCTATTTTTAGTTTTCTAAAGAACCTCCATAGTGTTCTCCAGAGCGGCTGTATCAATTTACATTCCCACCAACAGTGCAAGAGGGTTCCCTTTTCTCCACACCCTCTCCAGCATTTAATGTTTGTAGAATTTTTGATGATGCCCATTCTGACCAGTGTGAGGTGATACCTAACTGCAGTTTTGATTTGCATTTCTCTAATGATTAGTGATGTTGAGCATCTTTTCATGTGTTTGTTGGCAATCTGTATATCTTCTTTGGAGAAATGTCTGTTTAGGTCTTCTGCCCATTTCTGGATTGGGTTGTTTGTTTTTAAGATATTGAGCTGCAGGAGCTGCTTGTAAATTTTGGAGATTAATCCTTTGTCAGTTGCTTCGTTTGCAAATATTTTCTCCCATTTTGAGGGTTATCTTTTCATCTTTTTTATGGTTTCCTTTGCTGTGCAAAAGCTTTTAAGTTTCATTAGGTCCCATTTGTTTGTTTTTATTTCCATTTCTCTAGGAGATGGGTCAAAAAGGATCTTGCTGTGTTTTATGTCATAGAGTGTTCTGCCTATGAGTTTTATAGTGTCTGGCCTTACATTGAGGTCTTTAATCCATTTGGAGGTTATTTTTGTGTGTGGTGTTAGGAAGTGCTCTAATTTCATTCTTCTACATGTAGCTGGCCAGTTTTCCCAACGCCACTTATTGAAGAGGCTGTCTTTTCTCCACTGTATACTCTTGCCTCCTTTATCAAAGATAAGGTGACCATATGTTCATGGGTTTTTCTCTGGGCTTTCTATCCTGTTCCATTGGTCTATCTTTCTGTTTTTGTGCCAGTACCATACTGTCTTGATTACTGTAGCTTTGTAGTATAGTCTGAAGTCAGGGATCCTGATTCCTCCAGCTGCATTTTTCTTTCACAAGATTGCTTTGGCTATTCGGGGTCTTTTGTGTTTCCATACAAATTGTGAAATGTTTTGTTCTAGTTCTGTGAAAATTGCCCTTGGTAGTTTTATAGGGATTGCATTGAATCTGTAGATTGCTTTGGGTAGTAGAGTCATTTTCACAATGTTGATTCTTCCAATGCAAGAACATGCTACATCTCTCCATCTGTTTGTATCATCTTTAATTTCTTTCATCAGTGTCTTATAGTTTTCTGCATAGAGGTCTTTGTGTCCTTAGGTAGGTTTATTCCTAGGTATTTTATTCTTTTTGTTGCAATGGTAAGTGGGAGTGTTTCCTTAATTTCTCTTTTAGATTTTTCATCCTTAGTGTATAGGAATGCAAGAGATTTCAGTGCATTACTTTTGTATCCCACGACCCTACCAAATTCATTGATTAGCTCTAGTAGTTTTCTGGTAGCATCTTTAGGATTCTCTATGTTTAGTATCATGTCATCTGCAAACAGTAACACTTTTACTTCTTCTTTTCCGATTTGGATTCCTTTTATTTCTTTTTCTTCTCTGATTGCTGTTGCTAAAACTTCCAAAACTATGTTGAATAATATTGCTGAAAGTGGGCAACCTTGTCTTGTTCCCGATCTTATTGGAAATGGTTTCAGTTTTTCACCATTGAGAACAATGTTGGCTATGGATTTGTCATATATGGCCTTTATTATGTTGAGGTAAGTTCAACTTATATGCCTACTTTATGGAGAGTTTTTCATCATAAATGGGTGTTGAATTTTGTCAAAAGCTTTTTCTGCATCTATTGAGATGATCATACGGTTTTTCTCCTTCACTTTTTTAATATGGTTTATCACATTGCTTGATTTGCATATATTGAAGAACCCTTGTATTCCTGGGATAAACCCCACTTGATCATGGTGTATGATCCTTTTAATGTGCTGCTGGATTCTGTTTGCTAGTATTTTGTTGAGGATTTTTGCATCTATGTTCATCAGTGATATTGGCCTGTAGTTTTCTTTTTATGTGACATCTTTTCTGGTTTTGGTATCAGGGTGATGGTGGCCTTGTAGAATGAGTTTGGGAGTGTTCCTCCCTCTGCTATATTTTGGAAGAGTTTGAGAAGGAGAGGTATTAGCTCTTCTCTAAATGTTTGATAGAATTCACCTGTGAAGCCATCTGGTCCTGCGTTATTGTTTGTTGGAAGATTTTTAATCACAGTTTCAATTTCAGTGCTTGTGATTGGTCTGTTTATATTTTCTGTTTCTTCCTGGTTCAGTCTTGGAAGGTTGTGCTTTTCTAAGAATGTGTCCATTTCTTCCAGGTTGTCCATTTTATTGGCATATATTTGCTTGTAGTAATCTCTCATGATCCTTTGTATTTCTGCACTGTCATTGTTACTTCTCCTTTTTCATTTCTAATTCTATTGATATGAGTCTTCTCCGTTTTTTCTTGATGAGTCTGGCTAGTAGTTTATCAATTTTTTTTATCTTCTCCATGAAAGAGCTTTTAGTTTTATTGATCTTTGCTATTGTTTCCTTCATTTCTTTTTCATTGATTTCTGATCTGATCTTTATGATTTCTTTCCTTCTGCTAACTTTGGGGTTTTTTTGTTCTTCTTTCTCTTAACTGCTTTAGGTGTAAGGTTAGATTGTTTATTTGAGATGTTTCTTGTTTCTTGAGGTAGGATTGTATTGCTATAAACTTCCCTCTTAGAACTGCTTTTGCTACATCCAATAGGGCTTGGGTCGTCATGTTTTCATTGTCATTTGTTTCTAGGTATTTTCTGATTTCCTCTTTGACTTCGTTAGTGATCTCTTGGTTATTTAGTAGTGTATTGTTTAGCCTCCATGTGTTTGTATTTCTTACAGTTTTTTCCCTGTATTTGATATCTAGTCTCATAGCGTTATGGTCGGAAAAGATACTTGATATTATTTCAGGGCTTGATTTGTGACCCAAGATATGGTCTATCCTGGAGAATGTTCCACGAGCTCTTGAGAAGAAAGTGTATTCTAATGTTTTTGGATGGAATGTCCTATAAGTATCAGTTAAGTCCATCTTGTTTAATGTGTCATTTAAAGCTTGTGTTTCCTTATTTATTTTCATTGTGGATGATCTGTCCATTGGTGAAAGTGGGGTGTTAAAGTCCCCTACTATGATTTTGTTAATGTTTATTTCCATTTTTATGGCTGTTAGCATTTACCTTATGTATTGAGGTGCTCCTATGTTGAGTGCATAAATATTTACAGTTGTTATATCTTCTTCTTGGTTTGAGCCCTTGATCTTTATGTAGTGTCCTTGTCTCTTGTAATAGTCTTTATTTTAAAGTCTTTTGTCTGACATGAGAATTGCTGCTCCAGCTTTCTTTTGATTTGCATTTACATGGAATATCTTTTTCCATCCCCTCACTTTCAGTCTGTATGTGTCCCTAGTTCAAAAGTGGGTCTCTTGTAGACAACATATGTATGGGTCTTGCTTTTGTATCCATTCAGCCAGTCTATGTCTTGTCTTTTTGTTGGAGCATTTCATCCATTTACATTTAAGGTAATTATCGATATGTATGTTCCTATTACCATTTTCTTAATAGTTTTGGACTTGTTTTTGTAGGTCTTTTCCTTCTCTTGTGTTTCTTGCCTAGAGAAGTTCCTTTAGCATTTGCTGTAAAGCTGGTTTGGTGGTGCTGAATTCTCTTAACTTTTGCTTACCTGTAAAGGTTTAAATTTCTCCATCAAATCTGAATGATATCCTTGCTGCATAGAATAATCTTGGTTGTAGGTGTTTCCCTTTCATCACTTTAAATATGTCCTGCCACTCCCTTCCTGCTTGCAGAGTTTCTGCTGAAAGATCAGCTGTTAACCTTAAGGGGATTCCCTTGTATGTTATTTGTTGCTTTTCCCTTGCTGCTTTTAATATTCTTTCTTTGTATTTAATTTTTGATAGTTTGATTAATATGTGCCTCAGTATGTTTCTCTTTGGGTTTATCCTGTATGGTACTCTCTGTGCTTCCTGGACTTGATTGACTCTTTCCTTTCCCATGTTAGGGAAGTTTTCAATTATAATCTCTTCAAATATTTTCTCAGACCCTTTCTTTTTTCTCTTCTCCTTCGGGGACCCCTATAATTCAAATGTTGGTGTGTTTAATGTTGTCCCCGAGGTCTTTGAGACTGTCCTCAATTCTTTGCATTCTTTTTCTTTATTCTGCTCCCTGACAATTACTTCCAACAGTTTATCTTCCAGGTCACTTATCCGTTCTTCTGCCTCAGTTCTTCTGCTATTGATTCCTTCTAGAGTGTTTTTAATTTCATTTATTGTGTTGTTCATCACCATTTGTTTGCTCTTTAGTTCTTGTAGATCCTTGTTAAATGTTTCTTGTATTTTCTCCATTCTGTTTTTGAGATTTTGGATCATGTTTACTATCAGTACTCTGAATTCTTTTTCAGGTAGATGGCCTATTTCGTCTTCATTTATTTGGTCTTGTAGGTTTTTACCTTGCTCCTTCATCTATAACATTTTTTTTGTCGTTTCATTTTTTTTGATGGGTGGTGCTGTATTCCTGTCTTACTGGTTGTTTGGCCTGAGACGTCCAGCAGTGGAGTTTGCAGGCAGTTGGACAGAACCGGGTCTTGGTGCTGAGATGAGGAACTCCAGGAGGCCTCACTCCGATTAATATTCTCTGGGGTCTGAGGTTGTCTGTTAGTCCAGCTGTTTGGACTCTGAGCTCCCACCACAGGATCTCGGGCCCGACCTCTCGCCTGGGAACGAAGATCCCGCAAGCTTCATGGCATGGTAAAAAAAAGAAAAAAGAAAGAAAGAAAAAAAGGAGCAGTACAATATCAGAGAATAAAAAACACCCCCCAATTGCTAAAGGGATCTTTGTCCTCAGAACACTTGTTCAGGTGTGCAAAGTTTTATGGGTTGATCTCTCAGCCTTATACTTGAAAAAATATTTTCCTGACCACACAGTTTTTATCTAGAAACCAGATGTTAAGCACAGTGCCAGTGCTTTTGAAAAATACTACATTAAAAAAACGTGCAGAGCACTTCCAGTTTCAGTGCCAACATGTAAAGAGCTTGGAAATCATTGCTGTCATCCTCACAACAAGAGAAAATCTGAGCTAACTGAAAATCAAAGCCTTTCTTGAACCCATCAGAGAATTGAGGTTCCAGGGCTAATCGCCAGCCTGAAATCTGGAGATTCAGTTAAATTCAGGGGACCGCAGCCAAGATCAGTTTGCCCAGAGCAGCAGGCACTGCAGGCATAGACCAGCAGGCATACTCGACTGGTAATGTGATGACTTGCTGGAGGCTGAGTTTGGACTAGACTGGTGGTGAGGAACTCCTGGGGCTGCAGTCCAGGGGGACTTCCATCCTTTCGTGGACTTTAAGTGAAGGAACCCAGCAGATTCTCATGGTAGGTGCCGAGAAAAATCACGTCTGTCTGCAGCATGAGGAGGAGAACACCAACTACTTTGAAATGTGCCCGGTGTTTTCTCTATGATGAGTGTTTACTGCCCAGGGACAGTGACTTCACCAGAGCCCTGTCTCACTTGGGGAGAAAGGCAATTACCCAACTCTAGTCAACTCTAACCTTCCCGTTTCATCTAAGGAGGGGAGGGAGAAAAAGCTAAGAAATGGTTGCAAAAATCACAGCTGAGGGACACAGAAAGACTGAAGTTAATCATTAAATTAATGACTGCTTTCCTTCCCCCACTGCCTGCCAGCAATTAACAGGGCTCCTGAATAATAAGAGTGCCTTAAACTGAAAGTGCTACAAAGTTCAGACTCTATTTGAGAAGGAGTCTCCAGGGAAACCCAAAGACAATATGGGAGAGAAAAACATGGGCACCAGAGGAAACTCTAGCCTCTGACACCCACCTCTACACCAAACAGTAAACACAGCCTAAGTCCTACCCAGATAAACACGAAAACTCTTCCCAAAGGCCTAGTTACCTCAGTTCCTTCTATTCAGTGCACCACGTTCAGCTTTCAACGAAAAATTACAATGCAAGCTCAAAGGCAAAAACACAGTCAGCAGAGACAAAGCAAACATAAGAACCACACTCACAAATGGAAGAGATTTTGAAAATTTTATATCAGGATTTTTAAGTAACTAATTGATATGCTAATGTCTCTAATGGAAAAGTGGACAACATACAAGAATAGATGGGTAATGTAAGCAGAGAGATGAAAACTCTAAGAATCAAAAGGAAATGCTAGAAATCAAAAACATTGTTAACAGAAATGAAGAATGCCTTTGATGAGCTCATCAGTAAGCTATACATAGCTGAGGAAAGAATCAGTGAACTTGAAGCATGTCATCATAGACTTTCCAAACTGAAATACAAATAGATAAAAAGGAAAACATAGAACATAATATCCAAGAACAGTGGGGTATTTTCAAAAGATGTGACATACACATAAATAGAATATTAAAAGGAGAAGAAAGAAAGGAGCAGAAGAAATATTTGAAGTAATAATGGCTAAGAACTTTCCCAAATTAATGACATTCCAAAGAATAGATCCAGGAATCTCAAAGAATATCAAGTAGGATTAATACCAAAAAACCTACACTTAGGCATATCATATTGAAACTGCAGAAAACCAAAGACAAGGAGAAAATCTTGAAATAAAGCAAAGAACAAAATTATCTATAGAGGAAAACGATAAGTATAACGCATGCTTTTCATCAGAGACTGTGCAAGCAAGAAGAGAATGGAAGGAAATATTTGAAGTGTTCAAAGGAGAAAACCCACCAACCTTGAATTCTACATCCAGAGAAATTACTCTTCAAAAATGAAAGAAAAGTAAAGACTTTCTCAAACAAACAAAAAGAAGGTATTCATTACCAGCACACCTGCCCTGCACGAAATGTTAAAATATGTTCTTTAGAGAGAAGGGAGATGCCATAGGTCAGAAACTTAGATCTACATTAAAAAAAGAAATTGGAGAAGGAAAGAAGGTAAAGTAAAATCATTTATTTTATTCTTAATCCATCTAATAGATAAATCTTTGCTCAAAGTAATAATAACAACAATGTATTGTGTGATTGATTATAACATATGATAAACTGGAGATAAAGACAGCAATTTTATACGGGAATACTCTGCTGTAAGGCACCCGCGGTGCTCACGAAGTGGTACAGTGTAATTTGAGAATAAAATTAGATTAGTTATAAATGTATATTGCAAACTTTATGGAAACCACTAATTTTTTTTGAAAGAAGTATAACTGACAAGCCAAGAGAGTATACAGTCATATAGGGTGCTAAATTAAAGCCAGAGAAGGCAGAAAATAGAAGAGAAAGAAGAACAGTGAATAGAAAACAGTTACAAACATGGTAACCATGAATCCAACTATGTCAATAACCACTTTACATGGTGGTCAATACACTAATAAAGACAGGTTGTTAGAGCGGATTTTTAAAAAAGATCCTACTACGGGTTGTTTACAAGAAACCCTTTTTAAACCTAAAGACACAAGTGAAAAGTAAAGAGGTGGGGAAATATGTATCATACTAACAGTGATAAGAAGAAAGTTGGCCAGTCGAATTAATTTCAGACAATGTGGACTTCAGAGCAAGGAAAAAGAGACATTGCATAATGATATAAAGGTCAATTGTCTAAGAAGACAACACTCCTTAATTTGTATGCACCTAACAAGAGAGAATCAAGATGCCAGAGAGGATTTTGCCTCTATTTAGGCAAAACCTGACAGACCTTCAAGGGAAAACAGACAAGTCCTTGATTATAGCTGGAGAAGACAACATTCCTCTTCGTTAATTGACATATCAAGCAGACAGAAAATCAGCAAGGATACAGCTGAGGTGAAATGCACCATAAGAACTTGACCTAACTGACATTTATAGAATTCTGCATCCAGCAATATCACAGCACACACTCTTCTCAAGCTCACATGGAGCATGCATCAAGACAGACCCCTTTCTAGGCCAGAAACACAACTAATTTAAAAGAATAGAAATAGTACGAAGTATGTTCTTTGATCACGTGGGCATTAAATTTGAAATCGATACAGATAGTTGGAAAATCCCAAAACATGTGGGTATTGAACAACACATTTCCAAATAACACAATGGAAAAAGAAGTCTCAAGAGAAAGGTTTAAAATTTTGAACTAAATGAAATTTAAAATACAACTCATCAGAATGTGTGAGACACGGCGAGAGCATTGCTTACAGGGAAATTTATAGCATTAAATACATATATTAAAAAAGACAAAAATTCTAAAATCAATCATCTAAACTTCCATTTTAGAGAATTACAGAAAGTAGAATAATTTATGCCTAGAGCATGTATAAAAAAGAACTAATAAAAATTAGAGCAGAAGTCTGTCATGTAAAAGATCAATGTAGAAAATCCCAAAGAATTGGGAAAACACCTTCCTGGAATTAATATGCAATTATAGCAAAGCTGCAGGATACAAGATTGATATGCAAACATAAATTGCTTTCCTATACACCAGCACTGAACAATTGGAACTTGAAATTTAAAACAACAGCATTTATAGTAGCATTCCCCCCAAAATACTTAGCTATAACTCTAACAAAATATGTACAAGATCTATATGAAGAATATTACAAAATTCTCCTAAAAGAAGTCAAAGAAGATCTAAATAAATAGAAACTCCATGTTCATAGATATGAAGATTCAACACTGTTAAGATTCTTCTCAACTTGATCTACAGATTCACATCATCCTAAATCAAACTACTGGCTAGTTACTTTGCGGACATCGACAAACTGAGTCTAAAGTTTATAATGAAAGGGGAAGTACCCAGAATAGCCAACACCACCTCGAAGAAGAACAAAGTTAGATGACTGGCACTATTAACTTCAAAAGTTGCTATAGGGCTTCCCTGGTGGCGCAGTGGTTGGGAGTCCGCCTGCCGATGCGGGGGGCGCGGGTTCGTGCCCCGGTCCGGGAGGATCCCGCGTGCCGCGGGGCGGCTGGGCCCGTGGGCCATGGCCGCTGAGCCTGCGTGTCCGGAGCCTGTGCTCCGTGGCGGGAGAGGCCACGGCAGTGAGAGGCCCGCGAACCGCAAAAAAAAAAAAAAAAAAAAAAAAAAGTTGCTATAAAATTATGGTAATCAAGACAGTGCAATATTGGTGAAAGAATAGATAAATAGATCAGTGGACCAGAATAGGGAGCCCAGAAACAGACCCACATAAATATAGCTGATCTCTGACCAAGGAGCAAAGCAATTCAATAGTGAAAGGACAGTCTTTCCAACAAATGGCGCTGGGACTATTGGATTCATTTGAAAAAAATTAATCTAAACACAATGCATACAACTTTCACAAAATGTAACTGAAGTGTCACGTCCGCCTAAGGAGACATGACACTTCACTGTACAGAGGGTTCCTGGATGAGATACTGGAACAGAAAAAGACATTAAGTTAAAACTAAGGAAATCTGAATAAAGGACTTTACTTAATCATAATGTATCAATATTGGTTTCTTGGTTGTAACAAATGTACCGCATTAATGTGTGCAGGGCGTATGGGAACTGTGTACTATGTTCTCGATTTTTGTCTCCATCTAAAACTATTCAAAACATAAAGTCTATTTAAAGACAATGGAAGGATGGTTTTGTAAAAAAAAAAAAAAAGCATGAATAAAAATGAAAAATAAAAGAAAAGAAAACTGAGAAGAAAAAAGAACAATGCCTTACTGAGTCTGGCTGAGGATAATAAACAAGAGGACTACATAACACCTTTCTTTGAAAAGGAAGCAGAAAACTTCAGAAGCTAATTAAAAATGTCAGGTTTTGGTAACAATTTTTGATTTAAGAGAAAAAAGATGACTCTGAAATGCAGTCTAATCCAATGCAATCCAGTGGCTGTAAAGCACTTAAAATATTTAATAAAAATTGCAAGCTGTTTCGATCAAGCCAGTATATATCGCCTCTTCCTAAAAAGATTAATTTGTTTATGGTATTCTTCAGTTCAAAACTGTAATTTCAATGCACTAAAAGCCCAGAGTGTAGGTAAAATCTAGAGGCAGCTCAATCAGTTCTTGCAAATAGTGGATAAATAGGTAAAACTAAATTCTAATGGACCCAACCTGCAAGTTGTCACCGCTGGTATGGTGTTCCTTGGGCTGCCTCAGCGTTCAAACCTGGAATCAGCATTTACGTAGCTATAAATTAAGCTCACAGAATGAGTTTTGAAACTTTGTACTTTATCTGACATCATTAAACCAACTTTTTCTGAATGTAATTTTTCCAAGTTAGAAGATACTAAGAGCAACGCAAAAAAAAAATTACTTTTTCTTGGGGCTTTATTTAACGTGGGGAAGCAAAGATTTTCTTACATTTTAGTAAACACAGGCACTTACTGTCTTAAAAATACTCCCAATTAAAACTATTTGACTTGTGAACAGTTGGCCACAATAAAACTTAAGTGACAAGAGAAGACTCGCCTTGCATGCTCAAAGGATGTTATATGTCTAAGGACATCCTACTTACTGGGAGCCAGAAACCAATGGGGAAAGAAAATGACAAATGAGTTAAAGGGCTTCAGAAAAAGGTATTCTGCAATTCATAGAAACCTACAAATAACACATTTAGTACATTTGAAAAACTTAACACTTTAAACTCTTAAACACATATTTGGGCCATATGGGCAGAGAGACGGTCCTGAAGCACAACCTGCTTGTGTAGTTCATCACTTACGGCTCTGTGTGCTGCACTGTGTGTCCGGCCAGGGATGTAGGAGCTGGAGAAATGGGGGTTGTCTGTGCTCCTAGCGCACTTAAATCAGTAGGGATCGGGGTTAAAAGAGGACCCTGAGGTGGACCAGTAAGACACACACGTCCTAACTTAAAGGCACGTGTTTCACTAAAAAGTCAAGTTATATTTAAGAGTTTATCTTAGGCAGAAATTGAAATCAAGGTTCAGAGTTGTTTTCCAGATTCTTCCTTTCCTTCCCAGCTCCCAAACACCAGTATACTTTTTTACTTATCTGGCAAAATATTTACTGAGCCCCTCTAGCAGTAGTCCGCATAGCAAGAAATGGTACCCGTTTCAAAGCTCAGTGCCTGATGCGCTGTGGCAGAGATCCAAAATACTAGTGCTTAAAATCAAATTTAGAAAAAATGGTTAAGACGGCAAGTTTTATGTTGTGGGTATTCTACTACAACTAAAAAAACCAAATTTAGATGTTTAAAAGTGCAATGTGGGTTAGTACAAAGAAGTAGAGAAGATTTTTATGTTTAACACATATCCATTATGGGCCTTATAAAGTGCATTATTTTGTGTCAATCTCTCTACCTCTCTGGGCCTCTGTTTCTTTCTCATAAGCTAATTGCTAAAATGTCTCATAGCTATTGTTCTTTGATTCCTAGAAAACATATTTTTCCAAGACAACGTAGGCCATGTGTTTTTGAGAGAACAGGCAATTTTTATGTATATTCAGTTTTTAACAACTTGAAATTTTGTTATTAGACATTGATATTCTTAAAGGGCTTTCCTTATACAAAGTTAGAACTTTTGTAAATTTTGAAGACCATCGCCCACAAAAAAACACAGCCGGATGGCGCTGCCTAGCAGCCAGCGGTTCAGTTTAAATACAGTTACCGTATTTGTATATCAAATTGAAGTTGCTCAATTAGTCAAAATTTAGTTGCATTTTTCTTTAATATCATTATCAACAAAAAGAAGTAAAGCAGACATTAAGAGTGCCGGTGCTAGTGGGAAACCCAGATTGCCGCAGCAGTATAACTGAGGCAAGTGTAGACATCTTTAGGAGCACCAAGAAGAAAAAACATTCATTCATCATTGGATACTTGCTGGAATTAAGGCAGTGGCTCAGTATTCCACTGAAGGAAAAAAATTAATGTCTGTACAAGAAAATGTACAAATCTGTCACTGAATATCGTATCTAAAAAGTAAGATGCTAAAGTAGGGATTTTTCTACTATCTTTCGGTTCTCTGGGGATAGAAACTGTTTTTAACTTTCAAGCCTATAGTTCAAATTTCTCACATCTGATTCCAGATAAATTTTAGAAATGTATTATTCAACAAAACACAGCACTGACTGAGTTGACAAACACAATAGTATTTCTCAGAATAGAAGACATATACAATACGATGGGGTTTTATACTTTGATCTCTCACCGTTATAGCTATCCACTTACCAGTTAAAGATGCGTTTATCCCACAGAGTAGATATGCGCATAGTAGCTTGTTCATGCATTAGTTACTAAAGATCGTCCTAGTCTAATAAAAAATTTCAAACTAATAGAATAGGGAAAAAAAGATAAATATATGCAGTCAGTGCCAATAAATGCCTGCCAATGCAACTGTGAGCATAAAGGAGAATAAGAAGAATGATGCTACTGAAGTCTTAGCGGAGCAGAAGGGTGCAGGGCAGTGGTGGATTAGGGCAAGACCCGGAGAGTTAGAGGGGATGGCCAACCTCAAACTTAATCAGAGTGGGATGCTCAGTTGGGGCAGAGCGAGACCTCCGTGGATTGGTGCTGAAATGTCGAAGGCCACTGATGAACAAAATCACACAGGACGAGGAAGAGGACAGGTAAAGAGAGGTAGGAAGCTGGAGGTGACGTCACATTTCGTTCTAATCTCTGTCACAGACACCTTGAATTCTGTACCTCCATACCTCTGCTCTGTGCACACTTCTCCCACCTCCTGCACGGGCTCTGTCCCAGTAGCCTTCGAAATGGCCTCCCCTCCAGAAACTTTCTCTTCCTTCAATCCGTTTTGCAGGGCTACACGTTTAATCTTCCAAAAGCATAACGCCCATAGTGCCAGTTTTCTCTGAACTGACCGTCAGTGGTTTCCTAAAACAGACTCTACGTCCCGTGAACCTGAAAGCTTTACTCACCTGCTTGAGTGCTTCTCCATTCGTGTCCCGGTGTTTTAGGTTCCGTTTCATATTCCTAGAAACCTCTGTGGAAATCCACTGCTTTACCCTGCTATTCTTCCCACTTGGAATAATAATGCTTAATATTGAGTGCTGACACTGAGAATATATTTATTCATTCATTTCTGGGGTAGTTGCTTATCAAAGTACAACTGATTTTTCCTCGCGATCCATCAGAAGTATACTTCTGCTCTGACGCCCTCTCACTCTATCTGTAAATAATCCTTTTGATAACACGGAGTTTGCTCTGCTTATCCTCCCCTGGTCACACACCAGGTGATACTGGAGGTTCCATAAGGACAGAGACGACGCCTTGCTCAAACCTGCATCACCCCACAACGCCTAGCATGATACTTGGCTAAAATATCTGTTCACTGAAGTCATGAAATAAATGAATCTCTTTCCAGGAGTAAGTTTTTCATAGAGGGAATGGCACTGACAGACTGAGAGACTGAAAGAACAAGCGATAAAGCAACACCCTGTCGAAACTGGAGAAGGATAACATCAAAAACAAAATTCCATGTGCAGCCAGCTCTACTTTGAAAATGTATTTTGTCTTTCAACAACTGAGATCAAAATGTTAAACATTAGGTTGATTGTTAACCGTTTTAGTCTATTTTATCTTGCTCTCTTAATTTAGTTTTCAAATGTGTGAATAATATGTTGGTCAAATCACTAACAATACTTTGATTTTTACTTTTGTCTTTAAGAATGTTTTCTATCAGGAAATAAAAAAGATTTTTGGGACATTATAAAGTAGCAACGTGGATTCCAACTATGAAAACTTTCTTGCTCTGTTGGTCTTGTTGGTGAACTTGATTTAAGAGCAAAGAGTTTTAAAAAATCAGGGAACTCACCCCAAGAGCAGGACCATATCCAGATGAATATATCCATCTTGGTTCCTTCACACACTTTTAAAAGAGTCACATGCAAAATGTGGTTTGGAAAGAAAAAGGGTGTCAGTGTACATCCCAGGGAAAAAAATCTCTGCAGTCTTACTTGTCCTCGCTCAACTATTTTCTTGTTTATTTATTGTCCAAATTTATAAAAATTGACTTTATATATACATATATATATACATATATATGTATATATTTATATACAAAATATATACATATATTTTTATATGACTTTGTATATTTATAAATTTATACAAATTTATAAAATTCTGAGGAACCACATGTTTTAAAGTCTGATTATAGAGTAACATATCATTATGGAAAATACGTAAACCAAAGTGGAATGTTTTGCAGATTCTAAGATTTTACTTCACTTTATCCATGTACTTAACTGTGTCTTGTATCACGGTGATTCTGCACGTTTTAACTCATCTGTTTGTCCATCATTCATTCAACAAACATAGAAAGGATCTTTTAAGAAACGTTTGTGTTCCTCCCATACATTTGGGGTGTGCTTTGCATATAGTCGCACGTCAACCCAGGCTGCTCAGGGGCAGCGCAAACGCGTCAGCCTCTCTAAGAGCTACTTACAAGACCGCTGCCATTGATGAGACTGGACAAGGAGAACATTGTACAATTTCTGTGTGCTCTTCTGCTCCGCCAGCATTTTGTAGAATTCACACCACACGGATTCCCCTCAAGAGAGGCTGGTGAGGTGATGAAGGGGATGGAGTGGGAGAGATGGGGTCCATGTAGGAGGCTCCCTACGAGTGGACCCTGGCGAGCCAGATGTGGAAAAAGGGGAATTCATTGATGGGAAATGGAAGGCCACGAGCCAGGGGACAAAGGGAAGGAAGACGGAGCAGACGGGGGAGGGAGGGAGAAGGTCTCAGCAGCTGCTTGGGACTCTGCGTGCGGGCCCTGCTCTAGTCTCTACAGGTCCTGGCCATGGCACATCCTTGCAGGTCAACCTGGTTGGATCCTCAGGGTGAGGGCGGACGTTCCTTACTGAGCACTAGAAGTGTCTTCTCATGCGTCATTATCCACATGTATTACCAGCATTTTGGAGGTGAGTTGCTTCTCTGAGTTGGCAGACAGACGCAAGCGAATACAGTTTTAGACAATGCTGCGTTTCCGGAAGAGTGAGGATAACCTGGAGGCTCGATTTGTAAACGAGCTCATCGGAGCTGGACCAAGTTTTGTTGAGTTCTCATACACCATTAGGTCGGAAACTATTTTAGTGTTTTCCATGTGTACTACATATTTTCCTATAAGGTTTATGGAAATCTCTTAAGGATGATGCTGAATAAGTATTTCTCTACAAGTGTCTGTGTATTTTTTTAAACTCCTTTCCCTCTTAAATGTGTTAAAAACATAAGCTGTTATCCCATTTAGTCCTTAAAAATACCCTTAAATCCCTGTGCCTTACTTTCTTAGTATAAAAAGGGGGTAAAAATAGTACCTGATCCACGGAATTCTTATGGAGATTGTTAAATAAGTTAATATCTGCAAAAACACTTAGAAAAATGCCTTAATGTATAAAATCACTCAATAAATTTTGTTTTATTATAAACAAAATTAATTTTTTTTTTTTTTTTTTTTTTTTTGCGGTGCGCGGGCCTCTCACTGTTGTGGCCTCTCCCGTTGAGGAGCACAGGCTCCGGATGCGCAGGCTCAGCGGCCATGGCTCACGGGCCCGGCCGCTCCGCGGCACGTGGGATCTTCCCGGACCGGGGCACGAACCCGTGTCCCCTGCATCGGCAGGCGGACTCTCAACCACTGCGCCACCAGGGAAGCCCCCAAAATTAAATTTTTAATTTTATTTTTCATTTCTCTTTATTTTGAATTTTATTATATTTTCTAAGTACACTGGAGTATGAAATACACTGGCATGTGTATTATAAGGGGGACCATTTTTCAGGCGTTAAGTAAGAAAATCTGCAAAGAACTATAGTAAATATGAGTGGCACTTGAGTAAGAGGCTGTGGACCCGGGCAGACCTGAGGCCGAACCGTGGGGATGCTGGGAGAACTCAGATGCATTTATTCTCGCTCTCCCGCCAGACCCTCCCAGGCTGCTTCAGAGAAAACGCTTGAACAAGTGTATCTCTTTTATTTGTTTATTCTAAAAAGTACAGTTTGCTTCTACACGGGGTTTCTTAAACTGAAAAATATAATATAAAATTTTGTCCACTGCTGATCCAATCTACTGCCCTCGGTCTCACTGTTAGGAGAGTGAGGTTAAGCAGTGGGTTTCATCCACTGAGCTCCTGAGCTGGAATCTACCTGCTGCTCTGTGACATCCTTGATCCAGGATGGAGAGACCACTCTTCCTTCAGCCCCTCTCACACTGACTGCACGACTGCACTGCACCATTAATTCAACTATTCCGCAAAATCTCCTGGGAAACACAGAGCTCCGGTTCCTTGGCAGTGGGAAAACCCTTTTCTCCATGCTTCAGAGGAGGTTTCTCTTACATATTTAAACCCCTGTTGGCAGACCGGATCTATGCAGAAGGATGTTAGTCAAGGTCCAACAATGTGAAATCAATGTGCAGAGATCAGGAAAAGGTGAATTCTTTCTCTCGGGAGGTTCACACTGGCTGTTTAGACAGCTTTGAACTCACTGCAGCTGTGGCTGTGACCGTGGTCATCCAGCCTTTCTTTCCATGGTATCTCCTGAGGTGTTTTCATCCTGAGTCGTCAAGAATTTTGGCTTCTCTCTCCTGTTATCTTCAAAGGCATTTTCGCTAAGAATTTCCACCCCAAATTTTGTAATCCTTGTAAACATCTCATTTATTTCTTCCCTTCGATTTGGTAACTTGGAATATACTTATGTCAGTAACAATCTCACAAAATATCAAGGGGGAAATGGGAGATTGTTTACCATCCCAACTCTGTGTGCTGGGGCACGGTTCCTTCCCTAGGACGTAACCACGACTAATTCAACGCTCTGATGAGAGCTGTCATCGTAGATGTACTTCCGAAGGATCATGGCCTTTAAAACTATAACACTGGCTTGGCTGAGAGATGTACAGATGCACTGTTACTCGTGTCTGCTTGGGACCTGAACTGGACCAGCCACTCACTCCCTGTGACTGAAGGTCAACCAGGCAGGGTCTAACACCTGATACTTCTTACTTAGAAGTTTCAGTTCTCTTTTTGGTCCAAAAATATCAGAGGTTCAAGGCAGAAGTTTGATAGAGGTTTGAAAAGCAAACCAGAAGATAAACATTGCCAGCAACAGAGGAAAGTATGGAAGGATTTGCCTGTAGCGCTATTTGGTTTGACTTCAAAGGTGGAAGAGTCTTATTTTTCTCTCACATTAAGGGGTCATCATCTCCCTCCCCTATTCAACCTCTGTCCCTCACTTATAATAACAACCTCTTAGTGAGACTTTGTCTGTTAGGCTTGTTATATGTTGCTTTTTAATCTACGTTTGTTTCTGATAATGTTATAATAAATAAATGAGAGAGACAAATATATTTCAAAAGGTTTTTAAAAGTCTCTTCCCCCACCACGTTACTCTCCAGTGTGCAAAAAAACACCCAGTTAAAGGTCATTTTTAATACATGTGCTAACAATCTATTTTATAAAACAAGAACATACCATATCTATTTTTCTGCAAAAACTTTTTAAATGCAACAACCTATCTTTGACGTCTTTCCAGGTGGGCTTACATGAAATAAATTGGAGACCAGGTATGCAAATTCCCCATGGAGACAAAACGGGTTAAGCCACATAACAGATACTTCAGCTAGTTTATTTTATAAACTAACTTGGTTTGTGCAAGCAAAACTTAGGTTGTTTCTTGTAAATGCCTCTGATGAGCATAAATGAAAATTATCTTTCTTACAGTCATCCTGTTAAAGTAGTCTTTTTAGCCAAAATAACAAAGTAAAACTACACCAAGAATCATGTATGCCCTCTTTTAAAATATTAGCTGGATTTCAAAGATAGAAATAGAAATAGCTGGACCTCCAGAAAGAAATGTCTGCATTGCTACCTGCCCAGGTACGTATTTTCTCTTTAACTCAGGTCTTGTTTTGCTTTTTCTTCTCTCTTGCCTTGACTCTGGCTAATATAATAATTACTTGTCTAATATAATCTCCAGGGAGAAGGCAAAGAGGAAAAGTACTGATCGTCAACATCCCCAAAGCAGGCTGCTCTATCAAAATGGAGGTCCTCAATGTCTGGGACATCAGAAATCTTCTGCACAGATAATAAAGACGGAAAGGTGCAGCCCTGCTCTCCTTCTGGCCGAGAGACCTGGCACGAATCCCTCGGCATCTCTGGGAAACTCTGCGGCTTGAGGAAGGATCCCTTACCGGGTCCTTCTTGCGCACGCAGACCCCATGCCGGCAGACAAGTCCCTTGAACAGATTGTGCCGGTCTGGTGCCCGGTAATTGCCTTTCGATTGCTGTTCCTCCTGATGCCCTGCTTCCTGCGGGAAGGCGGGGTGCACGCGCTCCAGCTCTGGGCCCGACAGCACAGCCCCAGGGCGTGGGTCTCCAGCAAGCTCAAGGGAAAGGGTCCCTTAAATTAAGTCTTTTTTAAATCACAGTAATTAAGCATTTTTATTATTTATTGATTGATTTTTACAAGGCTCATACATGGTTAAACCTTTACTTAGAATTTTACCACAGTGGTCTTTCTAGTACATGAAATTGGGTTCAAGACAATTAGATGAAGTCTTATGCAGAGTGACGCTGATTATTTCGCAATGAAAACGGATGCTCTCAGTTTAACCGCATGCCAATTCTGGGTCACCTGCAATATTTATTAGTTGTTGACGTCCTCTTTGGTGGCGATTTCACGCTCAACTGGGCTTTTAGATGTTTTTTAAGTTTCGTGTTGTTTTTTTGTTGAGCTCACCGCTATGCACACTGACCCGGGATAACCGAGGGGCGCTCGGGGGACCCCCTCCTGCCCTCAGCGCTGAGACCCTGTCCTCTGCAGGGTGAACAGACCGCTGGCCGCCGGGAGCGGTGGGGCGCAGCTGGGAGGCCAGCTTCCACTGGCGATGCGCCGTTCACTCTCTGCGCCGCCTTTAATGCTCCCTCCGCCTCCAAGTGCGAGCAAAGAGTACTGGATGCTGAGGACCCAGAGTCTCTAATTTGCTACCAAATGCGGAAAACATGAAAAAAGACCGTTTTTTTAAAAAAATGTGATTTTTCCCCTTCCTAATACTCAAGGGAGTTATGAACGGTAGGAATTAATGTTTCAGGGACATGTCTTACATGATGGAATACTGAATCTCGGGGCATCCAGAGAGAGAAGCACAGACGCGGGCTCCCGGGGAGGACGCGCAGGTGACAGGGAGCTGCCGCGGGTCCATTTGTCTCTGTCACTTCCCCTGAGCTTCTGTTTAACCCTGGGGAACGTCGGGTTAATTAAAACACTGTACCAACATCCTTGGCCTTTAAATATGCATGGATTGGAAGCCGAACAGTTGCATGTATCCTTACTCTGAGTAATTTTAAAACATACATGCATACATATTTTCTATGTATTAAATTTTCTATTTTTGTGAACTATATGGGTAAAAACCAAGAAAGATGAATTTAAGATTTTGAATATATTATGAAGATCGCTGCTTCACAGCCCACTTTGGTAAACTTGTCTGACTCTTCCATTTGACTGGTAACTACGACATGGACCAGATATTCTTCTTGACATTTATTCACTTAATGTTACCAAAGCCATTCTTTTAAACTACGGGGATACTACCTTTATTTTATTTTTTAAATTTACTCGCTTAGATGTTTGTTTTGTATTCCTGAATAACTATGATTTTTCCATACTTTTAATTTACTCTATGTAGGATAAATCAAGGTCGATGTAATGATGGCTGTTGATTTAAAATAAAAGCTTGTGTGAGTATTTAATCATTTATTTTCATAGAAGTTCAACTGATACAGTTTTAAGAAAATGCAATGCATGTGTTACCACCACTCTGGAGGGAAAATGGCAACCATTACATTTTACAGACTGTAGGTAGCAATGAAAAGGCATCAGGTGAAGCAGCTTTTCCTCCAGACCTTGGGAATAAGGCGTATACTTCATGGAGAGCAGAGGCAGAGAGCTGACTCTCCTTATCTTGCTGTGCCTCGTTTCAGTCTGTGATGATTGGCACCTAATTCAGCAAAATGCATGCACTTCGTGCTAGGCCAGGGATTGAGGCTGGATGCAGAATGGGATGCAATCATCCCAATTCTATTTCCTGTGCTGGATTATGCCATGGTCAGCCACACAACAAAGCAAGGATGCTGATTCTAGGTGCCCCTGTCCGTCCCTCCCAATCACGTCTGCGTGTTCCATACACACGCTGGCCTTGCACAGGACTCCCTGCTTCCATCTTTTCTTCTTTTCCTTTCTACGATAGTCAGACTGATTCCTATAAAGGAAAACGACCATGAGCTCGCTTCCCTGGAGAACATCTCCGTGGCTTGTCTTCTCTGCTGGATGCAGTCTGGACATCCTGGGATGGGGTGGGGAGCCGTCCCTGAGGTGCCCCGGCTCATCTCTGTTCCCCCCGCCCAAGTCCTCTCTGCCTCCTTAATAAAGTTAGGCAATGACACTTGGATGAAGACATAGAAACGATGGGAGGCATCTAAGCGCCCACGATGAAGGCTGGATGGACACTGAGACTTTCCCATGTTGGCTGTAAGAATACTGCAAACCACCCTCATTTCTTGCCTGTCACCTTCCCCAGAGACACCACATAGGGGAAGAGGCAGGCACATTTTTACACAGCACGATACACGTATCTATGCATAAAGAAAATAGGTGATACACAATTTTACACTATGATGCATGATGTCCGTTTAAGATTGTTTTTCTTTTTTGGTTTTTAGATGCAAAGATTTAGATAAATGATCTTCCACAATGAATGGTGTACTATTGTCGTCAGTCCACAGAAAGCCCTTCTCACTTTAATATTTTGTTCATCCTTTATCCCCACATGAGCTCTTACTTAAATGCATGTAACATTAGATAGGGTTTTAAATAGGGTAATCAGGGGAGGTCGCTTTGAAAAAGAAAGGTTTGGGTGAAGACCTAACAGAGGTGAGGGCTTTGCCGTGGGTTGTCTGGACAAGAGCGTCCTTGTAGAGAACAGACAGTGCAAAGGCCCAGGTGCCTGGAGTCCCAGGAGGAGCTTCTGCACTCATGTCCCATTAGTGTAATGTCACCGGGGAGACAGACCACCTTGATGTTCAAGAGAACTCCAAGAAGACCAAGGGCCTCTCAGGTTATCTCACTTGATGGGGAAGTTGAGATGCTCGCACACGATCTATCCAATCCGACATGCTTACTCTCTGAGCCTTCAGAGACCTTCCTCTGGAGGATGTCAGGGAGCGCCCAGCGCTGCCCCACCCCCACCCCGCCATTGATCGTGAGTCACCACCAGGTCCAGGCAACGACCAGCCAACTCAGCCATTCCAAGTCCTGAAATCAGCGCTCTAAGTCCCACATCCTGTGTGAGACTATTTACATCAATAAATAGCAGATCGGAACTTACAATTCCATCCTCCTCCGTCTAACACCTAAGCTCTATTCCCATATGCTCTCCAAATTCCCATGGGACGATTTCTTATGTGCTCAGAATTATTTATTTCTTGGGAGTTTCATAGAAATCAACTAGAAAATCTCCAGAGCCTTGTTCTACTCTGTGGGTCATAGCTAGATTGCTACTTCAATCTCTTCTTTATTTATGGTTCTCTTCTAGTTTTCTACCTTTTCTCAAGCCAATTATAATTTATATTTTCCCAGCAAAGTTTACCATTTCCCCGCAGTGTAAAAGTAAGTGGGTGTGGAAGACTTACGTCAGCAAAAATGACCTGGCGGGCAACTCCGGGTGCCCGAGCCTCCAAAGAACCATCAAAATATCAAGCAGAAACAGAACCAACTTGGTCAGAACTCTGGAAAGTGGTCAAAGGTTTACAGCAGCCAGTTGAATCCTGAATTACAAAGAGTCCACCGAAAGTGGTAGGAAAGATCTGTGGTGTGTTAACTGCTTTGTCCCACCCCCTCCTGACTCACAACCATCCCGAAGCTGGCAGCCCACATTCCCAGTGCAGGACCCTGACACCCTGCTCTGGAGAAAACACGGCAATCAGATGCACAAATAACTGTGTGTGTCTGTGTTATCTTGTTTGGGGACTACCAGATCTCCCTCAGGGTAGAAAAGCATGGGACATTCCTCAAAACACTGGAAGGTTAACTGAACAGCCCACAACAAACCTGGGCAAAATTTTTAAATATGTAGATATTAAACAACATAATCTTAACCAAAGGATTCAAGACAAAACCGCAAGAGAAGTTAGAAAGAAACTTAGAGACAAACGAAAATAAGAACTCAATGTACCAAAACTTATGGGATGCAGCCTAAATGCCACTGAATTGTGTACTTTAAAATGATTAATTTTAGGTTTTGTCAATTTCATCGCAATTAAAATATGTTTAAATATATGGGTATAAAATTGTACGTGTTATAATGTTTACAGATTTAAATTCTGACAGATACACACATATATCTAATACATTTGGCTCAATAGTAAATAGTAAAAATCTCTAATATTTGTAGGCTTCTTCCTCAAGGATTTATTTTCTTCTTTCTGATGTTCATCCTCTAATGCCTATTTTGGAAAAGGTAGATAGTTGATAGAGTTTTTGCTCTATGCATGCAAAAATATTGTCATTTTTACTCCTACCCTTTAAATAGGGCTTGAATGTCTCAGTTTAAAATTCTATGTTGAAGGTTGTTTTCCCGTAGAATACGGAAGATACTACCCCATTGTCTCCTAGTACTCAGTGTGGCTGAGAAGTTTAATGTCCACCAGTTTCTCCTTGCTTTTTAAATAACCTATTCCTTCCTTCTGGGAAATTTTAAGATTTTCACTTTGCCACTGATTCCCTGTGTTTGTGTGAGAGGTGAGGCTGGCTTGCTGGCGGTATAAATTCAACTCAGCACTTAACTGGCCTTTTCAGTTTGAAAATTCATCTCTTCCATGATTTCAAATATTCTTTTATTGCTTCTTGAAATATATATTTTTCACATTCTCTCCCACTGACACTGCCTTTAATTAGATGTTGGATATTCTGGTTTTATTCTATGTCTCTCTTTTATGATTTCTCTCGCTTTATCCACTTGTATGACATTCTGAGAAAATCCTCTGGCTTAATTCTTTCCGCTCCGCGGCACGTGGGATCTTCCCGGACCGGGGCACGAACCCGTGTCCCCTGCATCGGCAGGCGGACTCTCAACCACTGTGCCACCAGGGAAGCCCTCTTGCTTAATTCTTTAGCTTACTGAATCTCTTTTCTTCAGTGTCCATTTTCCTTTGATACATTTTTATTGATACCATCCTTTGGCTTTTAGGAAAGTATTATTTTAAAGCTCTATTTTACTGCATATGAACTTTGTTTCTTCAGGTGTAAGTTCTCCAGTTTGTTGAACCTGTCTCACTTTCGTGGTAGGTGTTGAATTAGGATGTACCTGCTGTGTCTGTTTACTGCAGCCCACTGGCAGGGAGGCAGTGTGTGCTGCTGTGACTCGTCCAGCCTTTTCTCAGTAAGAAGACGGACGCTCTCGATGAGCCATCTGTCAGGTACCATGGTGGCTGGTGTCCTGTGTGCCCTCCAAGCTCCTTCCAGCCGTAACCAGCCCTGAAGGGCACTGCGTGTGTCTTTGTGACCCACCGAGTCCCAGGTAGAGGCAGACCTCTGTCACTGCAGCCTGGCTGGAGCCGTGAGAAGGGGGTTGAGAGAGCGTGAACGGTCTGACCACTTCTGACGCAGTATCGCTAGGAAGGCCTCTGCAGTTTCCCGCTGGGTTCCCTTCCACTTCTGCTCTCTCTGCCATGTCTTACACACAATTTCAGTTTTAGACTGTTTCTGTTTAGTTTACAATATACAGAGATTCCTCACAGCCTCTGGTTTCCCTTATGTGTTACAGTGGGATTGCAAATTTTAACATTATTTTCTGTGTTACCTAGGAATTCGCACCGAGATTAACGCACCGTCTTGAAAAAGCAGCTTGGCCTTTCTTTCTGAAACACTGCCTAACTACACGATGAGCCCACTTCCACCACCCTCAGAACAGCACAGCATACTCTCTGTGACCTCCAAGGTACCCTTGCCAATCTTACGTGGCTCTTACCCAACTTTCTGCCTCTGTTTCCTTCATGGTCCCCTCCTGCAGTCTCCCCATCACACAGAGGCGGCCTTGCACTGCGCAGCCTCTGTCTCTTCCTTGATCACTGGGTTCCAGCCAGGCTGGCCTTTGCCGTTTCTCCAGCATGGCAAGCAAGCCTCTGCCTCAAGGGGCCCCCATGTATAGCTCCCCTGCCTGAAAGGCTCTTTCTGCAATTCTTGATTCACATGCAGCCTTCTCAGGGAGGGCTGTCCAATTACCCTGGTTACAGCTGCGATCCTGTCCAGCCGTCCTGATTCTCCTTCCCTGAATTATCATCGGCAATCTCATTTTCATCCATTCCTTGGTTAATTTATTCTTCTCACAACCTGTGTTGGAATCAGGGGCTAAAGAGAAACCAAATCTACTTATCCTCAATACAGCTATTAAAAAGTGGTCAGTAGGGCTTCCCTGGTGGCGCAGTGGTTGAGAGTCCGCCTGCCGATGCAGGGGACGCGGGTTCGTGCCCCGGTCCGGGAAGATCCCACGTGCCGCGGAGGGGCTGGGCCCGTGAGCCATGACCGCTGAGCCTGCGCGTCCGGAGCCTGTGCTCGGTGGTGGGAGAGGCCACAACAGTGAGAGGCCCGCGTACCGCAAAAAAAAAAAAAAAAAAAAAGTGGTCAGTAAAAGAAAGATTAGAAGCTGTAGGTTAAATTTGGGTTTCAGAATTATCAATGGAATGATAAAAGTCATCAAATCATCAAGAAGCTATGTCTCTCAAATGTTGCTTTTCAGTTTATAATCCCAGGTGTACCAAAAATTGTCTCATAGGACTGATACTTTCAGAATTCATTCATTCCAAAAAAAAAAAAGCCAAACTCCCTGTCCTCTCCTTCCCAATCATCCCCTCCTTGTTACCAGTTCCAGACACAGGCAAACGAGCACAGGCCACCAGGAAAACCCAGTTCTAAGGACCTGAAGAGGAAGCAGGCTGGCTCTCTCAGGAGCTGGTCAGTTCCCCACGAGGAGCAGTTCAAAGGTTGGATGAATAATTATTCCAACCAACCACTCCAGATGATTCAATTGCAAAATAACTTAAAATTGTGAAAAGAAAGTGGTTAGTGAGAAGATGTTTAAATAACAATTTACCCAAAAAGGAGTACTGTCCCTTGTTGGGTTTTAATTCTTGCTGATCTGGTACATCATAATCGTTTATTTCTGTGACAATCATTTGCGACTTGAGGCATAAATACTGCCCGTGGGATGATGCATTTTTATTCATTTCTCTAAACATCTTATTCCTACCTTTTAATATCATTAAAAAATTTTCAAATATAGGTGTCTTATTTTGGAAGTTTATAAAACAAATGTTGGAACAAAATAATTGCCCCAAAAAAGTAAATAGTGGAAAATATCTAAATGTCATTAAATGTGAAATTAGTTGGGACAAATAACAATTCAGTGCTAGAAGATTAGTAGGAGAAAAAACCTTTAATAATGTGATATTTATTAGAACAACTTACATACAAATTGGAGCAACTAAGTGTCTAGAAATAGGACTGCAGCTGGAAAAGATGGATTGATGTCATATCCCACTCAGAACCCCCGGACAGAGTGCAGCTGTACTTAGGACGAATCCAAAAGGTTTCTAATTGCCTATAAGAGAGTGCAGATCTGTTCCCTGCTTAACTCTCCATCCGTGTGTCCAAACGGCACGCCTCCCGACCACTGGCTGGCTGGTCCTTTCACACCCTGGGAGCCACTGATAACTCACAGCAGCTCTTGACTACTTGCACATGACATGTCTTCTGTCTGAGACACTCCCCCTCGTTATTTGCCTGCACTTACCCGTTTCGGCTCTGTTTCCTTCGTGCATGTGAATATCTTATGGAAATCTGCATCTCCCACCAGACTGTGCCCTGCAGGAGGGCAGCACTCTTCAGGTTTCACTCACCATCATCCCCTAACAACAGCATCACTTCCAACACATCGCAGGTGTTCAGCAAACATTTACTGAACGTGCGAACCAGTGAGTGAGTGAGCAAACTCAATCTCCAATTTCCCAACTGAAGGCTTATTTTAAAGTATGCAAAACCAGTCCCATATTAAAGGAAACTATATGTAGAATGGGAATGCGTGCCCCAAGGTCTTAACAATGATTATCACTGAGTGAGATAAGGGATCTTTTTTTTCCATTATAACTTTTATATATCCATTTTGGGGAAAACGAACATGTACTGTCTTTGAAGTTAAAAAAAATTCTTTTTAACTGAATATAAATCCTACTGTTGGACATCTTTTATTACTAACCCAAACCGTTGGACATTCGAACTATTACTATTGTTTTCCATTAGAAGTAATACATAACAAGAATCAATGACTAAATATTTGAAAATAAATCATTCAGTGGAAAAGTAGAAAAATTCCTGAAGAAGGCAAAAGAGAATAAAGATGCAAGAATGTGTCCAGCCAAGCCAGTGCTGCAAAGTGTGTAGAGCAGTCACATGCTTTCAGATATGACCATGGTCCCTGGTCAGTACTGACTTAATCACTTAGCTTTGTGTACTTCCCATGGCTCAGTTTTCTTACCTAAAAAATTGGAAATTACTAGTACCTACCTCATGGTTATTGTGATGAATAAATGATATATTATATGAAAATATTCTTAGACTATAGCTTAACACAGAAATAATTAGGTTTTGGATCGTGTCCCTCAAAAATTGATGTCCACCCAGAAGCCCAGAATGTGACCTTATTTGGAATCGTACAATATTTGTCCTTTGTGACTGGCTTATTTCATTTAGTGCAATGTCATAAGGTTCATCCATGGTGTAGTATATGTCAAAATTTCCTCCTTTTTAAAGCTGAATAATATTCCATTGTATTCATAGACCACACTTTGTTCATCCATTCATCTGTTGATGGACATTCGGGTTGTTTCCACCTCTTGGCTATTGTGAATAATACTGCTTGAACATTCGTGCAGAAGTTTTGTGTGCACATCTGTTTTCATCTGTCTTGGATAGCTATACAAGTGGAAGTGCTGGGTCATGTGATAACTCCATTATTAAATTTCCAGAATGTGGCCACACAATTTTACATTCTCACAAGCAGTGTGTGAGGTTTCCAATTTTTCCACATCCTCATTAACTCTTGTCTTGTGTGTCTTTTTTATTTTAGCCATCCGAGTGGGTGAAAATTGGTATCTTATTGTGGTTTTTCTGTTGTTGTTGTTGTTTGTTAGTTTTTTTTTGCGGTACGCAGGCCTCTCACCGCTGTGGCCTCTCCCGTTGCGGAGCACAGGCTCCGAACGCGCAGGCTCAGTAGCCACGGCTCACGGGCCCAGCCACTCCGCGGCATGCGGGATCCTCCCGGACCGGGGCACGAACCCGCGTCCTCTGCATCGGCAGGCGGACTCCCAACCACTGCGCCACCAGGGAAGCCCCCTTATTATGGTTTTGATTGCATTTCCTTGATGACTGATGACTTTGAGCATCTTTTTTATGTGCTTATGGCCATCCTCTCTGGAGAAATATCTATTCGAATCCTTTGCACATTTTTAAAATGGGGTTTTTAAGCTGTTTATTGTTGAGTTGTAAGACTTCTTTTTAATCTGATTTTTTCATATCTTGATGTTATTTTCTCCAAGGTCAATTCTACTCATGTTTTGTTGAATGCTTTGAAATTTTATCTTTCCTTGTAATTTTCTTCCCTTAGATATATAATTTCTCATTTATATCTTTCTGTGGTCCTATGTTCTATGTCAGGGAGTTGATGTTTTCTTTAATTTTCATGAATGAAAATTGTATAATCTAAAAACTGTTCAGGGAATACAAGTAAAATCTGTCAAAATTCTTACAGTTACTTTACTCATTGTGTTCTTTGAAAGGTTCCTAATGGTCTCCCTCAGCTTGGTTCAATTTGTACTTATAAGCAGTGTTTTCTAGAGTTTGTTGTATGAACTTGGCTCTTATCCTAACTTTAGCGTGGAGGAGATATCTTCTCTATGTTCTTGTTTCTTTTCTTTTTTTCCAGTGGATTTGGAGGTATGTAGTGGGCAGGTCTGGAAATGCATATTCTGAGTTTCCTCTCTGAACCCTCTAGTGCTTTTGGATTGAACAGCAGCTTCAATAGTATGCTACTAACTGAGAGCATTACAGATTTGGCCAAAAGTAAAATAAAGCTGATACTGTCTTTAATACTTGGGTTTTCTACAGTCACGCAAGTCTTCCAGACCCTGTTGTGCCTTCACGGGCATGCAGTAGTAAACCCGGGCCAACCAGAGGGTGTGCTTTTTGCTCATCCATGTCATGATCTCCTAATAAGTGCCCTCAAAATCTACCACTGATTGTAAAACCTCAGAATAAATTACAGTCATCCAAGACCATTGCATAGTGGTTCTATTCTGGAAAATACTAGCCTCATCACCTCTGAAGAAGTGTTAGTTTTCCTTTTGAAAGCTCTGCATTTACTGGAATTAAAGGGTTAACCCATGCCAGAGCGTCAGCTCAGTGAGTGGGAGTAGAGGTTCTTTAATTCTCAGACCAAGTCTTTAACCACTAAACCACACTATCATCCCCTCTAATTACTCTTTTTAGGTAATAGGTGTAAAAATATGCTTTTGAGATGATGAGATAAAATTAGAAGGTAGGTTATTGGGTTGGCCTTCACGTCCATCTTAGCCACTAAGACAAAAAATCCACAGCAAACAACTAAGGTCAAAGGGTTTCTTAACAAAATAAAGTTAATGGAGCCTCTAAATAAATTCATACCACAAAACCGATGAGGCACTCAGGAATTTCCCTGAGACACACCCCCAAAGTCAGAAGTTTTCTAGTACTTACTGGAAAAAGATACAGTTAAGAAGATGCATTTTTTTCATACAAAGGAAACTTTCTTTCCAAAAATTCTCAGCAATTTTATCTTCAGGGAATATATCTATGCTATTTGATTTCGTTATTTTGAACTTTAAAACTCATATAATAAATTAAGAAGATGTTTTTATTTCTCTGCAATGACCTTAGTCGTCAGGATCAAGGTTACATGCTAAAAAGGTCTGGAAAAGTTCCAAATGGGAAACATAGACATTCTGCAACGTGACTGTCATTATAAATCTAGGCACAGTCTCAGCAGCCTTCTGCTGTAGAAATGTGTACCTCTTTCCAAGATAAAATGAACATTACTCCTAACACCAGACTTGTAAGTTCTAATCACATTATTTAGTTATTAATATAGCTGACCTATCAGGTCAAGCTCTATTCAAACCTTAGCTTCAATATTTGTAAAATAGGGCTATGAATTTCTGTGCCATCTGCTTCATGATGATTATGTGAGAATAACATATTAAGTTCTTTTGTAAAACTTTGAAAATTCTAAGTTCTACTAATCTCTTAAATTTGAAGTAAAATCTCTTAAGTAAAGGAAGAAGAGGGAGAAAAATACTGCTGGATGTTTTGTTGGTTCCCTCTGCAATTTGCTAACTGACATGCTTCTCTGCCCCACTAGAGGGCAGTCTGCTCACCTCCAAATTAGAAATGAAAACATAGAGGATGTGGAAAACTGTGATCACAAAGCATATGTTTATACTTCACCTCGTATGATTCTGTTACTTGTAATCCTATCACTTTTCTTATATCTCTTTCCCTTTCATCCTTTATTTCCTTGGGCTTTCATTTTGTAATGATAGCTCTCTACGACATTTGTAGGCACAATGCACACACAGTTGTGAATGTAGGTCTATGGGAAATTAATAATGCATAATTTTAACTTTAACCTAATTCTTGGCTCCAGATTAATATGGTGCCAAATCAAGATAATTAATGTGGGGGTAGGGTGTTATCATTAACAAAGTATCACAAGAGGGAAGGGATATGGGAACATATGTATATGTATAACTGATTCACTTTGTTATAAAGCAGAAACTAACACACCATTGCAAAGCAATTATACTCCAATAAAGATGTAAAAAAAAAAAAAAATCAAAGTATCATGTTACTTTTCAAAAACACAGATGACAAGCTATAAACTTGGGGGTGGGTTGGGAATTGTTCTGAATTATTAAACAGGCAAATTATAGAATTTTTGTGGTTTCAGAATTGTAGTTTTATTACTTTAGAAATCAATCAAGTAAGTTCCAGTAAAGATGAAGGAAGAGAGCCTGGACTTAGCAAGCCCCTCACTCTCCCCTGCTCATCCCTCCCTATGTTCACAACTTTAACAACCATAAAATTGGTCAAAAAGGGAAACAAATGGGACAACCCATGGTTGCATTGTTTAAAGGCCTGGAGATAGTGGAAGGAGAGCCCACACAGAGCCTGCCATTCTCTCTGAGTTCAGGGAGGCCAAGGTGCCTGTGACTTGGAAAACCATAAAGGAGGGAGCTGTGCAGAGAGAGCTGCAGAGGGGTGACCTCGAGGCTTTGGTTGAGTGCTGACCCGCGTGTGCATGAGAAGAAATGTCCAAAGTCAGAGAAGGAACAACTAGAGAAGACAAGGTAGAAAAACTCCCCTGTTCACACAAAGCTGGGAGCAGTTTCTGTTTCCACTGGAGAGTTCGCCACTGTGATATACAGGACTGTGGGTGGACATGCTTTAGCACTGTGACCAAATCAGCTGTAGATAAAAGTTCTCTGGTCCTGACAAACATAAGCAAGTCTTAACATAATCTAAATGATTTCAAGTAATATAATTACATGCTAGAAAAATATCCAATAGTATTTAAAGGAATATAACAAAATCCTGCAGGCAACAACATAACACTCACAACATCTGCCATCCAATTCAAAAACTAAGGATGCAAAAAAAAGCAGGAAAATGTGACTGATAACCAGGAGAAAATTTAATCATTAGAAATATGCCCAGAAATGACAAATAAGGGGAACCAGCATATGGGAATATTAAAACAGCGTCTGTAACTGTGCTCTGAGTCTCTGAGTCAGGAAGATTGAGATGGAAGGGATAAAGTTGAAGGAAGGCAAGAGCACTGATGGCAAGAGAAATGGAACATACAAAGAAAAGACAAATAGATAAACATGCACAGTCATTTAATCTGTGATTAAAGAAAATTTTATTTCCTATTCTAAAGTCCTTTCTTTATTTAAAAATATTTTTACTTACCTATTGTGTCGGTTAGATTATCTGGTCAGTGTCGAATATAGATGGTAAAAATAGATATGCTTGTGTTTGCTCCTGATTTCAGGGGGAAACCATTAAGTATAATGTCAGCTTTCAACAGGTTGAGGAAGTTTTTTTGTATTCCTAGTTTGTTGACAATTTATATCATGAATGGATGTTTTCTCTTTTACTCTATTAATACATTACATGGGTACATTTTTTATTTTATTTTTTTGTGGTACGCGGGCCTCTCACTGTTGTGGCCTCTCCCGTCGCGGAGCACAGGCTCCGGACGCGCAGGCTCAGCGGCCACGGCTCACAGGCCCAGCCGCTCCGTGGCATGTGGGATCTTCCCGGACCGGGGTACAAACCCGTGTCCCCTGCATCGGCAGGCGGACCCTCAACCACTGCGCCACCAGGGAAGCCCCAATCCTGCTTTGTTTTAATTAGTACTTTCGTGGTATATCTTTTCCCAGCCCTTTATTTCCAGGCTTTTTATGTCTTTATAACTTAAAATGTGTTCCTTGTAGTGATCATGTAATTGGTGCCTCTGCTTTTTTTTATCCAGTCTGAGATGGTTGTGCTTAGAGATGCCATTTCTTAATCATTTTCCATATTTCTGTCTGCTTTTGTTTCTCTTAACAAAATTAGCATTAATATAAAATTATTTTAGTTAAAAGATGGAACCTGGCAACAGTATATTTTCATTACCCACTACCCCTCTCTTTAGTGATATTGTTGTAATATTTGTAATGTTTATAAATATATTCTTATACATATTGTGTTTATACATTTGTTTTATTCAAGTCTTTCAAAAAACTAAGAAAATCAATTTTTAATTGTATTTCTTATTTTACATTAACACACGTTACAATTTTCAGTGCTCTCCAGTTCTTCCTGTAAATTTGAGTTGCCAACTGATATGATTTCGCTTCAGCCTGAAGAACTTCCTTCAGCATTTCTAATAGTACAAATCTGCTGGTAAGAGTCTCTCGGCTCTCATTTATCTGAAAATATTTTTATTAAAACTTCATTCATGAAGCATCCTCTCTCTGGATATAGAATTCTTGGGTAAGTGTGTGTGTGTTTTTCTTTCAACACTTTAATTATGTCACTTCAATGTCTTCGGGCCTCCATAGTTACTGTTACAAAGTCAGTAATTATTTCTCTGTATGCAATATGGCATTTTTTCCTGCCTCTTTAAGATTTTTGTCATTATTTTTTGGCTTTCCGCAGTTTGACTATGAAGATACTAGATGTGATTTTTTGTTGTTGTTTGTATTATGATTGGCATCTGTTGCACTTTTTATATCTATAAATGAATTTTCCTAACATGTTTAGCAAAAATTTTTTGCCATTATTTCTTCTAATACTTTTTCTGCCTTTATTTCTTTCTCCTCTTCTTCTAAAACCCCAATGAACATATTTCATACAGTTTACATTAACAGTCTCTGAGGCTCGGTTCATATTTCTAAATTTTAAAAAAATTCTTCATATTGAGTGATTTCTATTTTCAAGAATACTGAGTCTATCTTTTGCTACCCCAATCTGCCATTGATCTCATTTAGTGCATTTTAATTTTCAGTTGTTACTTTTTCAGCTCTAGAATTTTTGTTTCTTAATAGATTTTATTTCTTTGTGGAGACTTGCTATCCTTTCACTCATTTATCATATATATTCCCCTTGTATTTCTCTTTACCTTTTTAAACACATACACGGTAGCTGCTTTACATTCTTTATCTAGGCTCACTTGGAGTCAGTCTATATTGACTGTCTTTATTCCCTAAGTATAGGTAATGCATCTAGTTTTTTAGTTTTGCTTTTTGGGGGGGGGCATGCTCTATAATTTGGGGTTGAAATCTAGACACTGGAGACAATACATTGTAGCAACTCTGTATTCTGTTGTGTTCTGATGATTGTGGTAGTTACTGCAGGTCTGACTCAAATTTCAAACTTTGTCTCCCTCTTCCCACTCCCAGGGTGGAGCTGTTGATCTCTCTGTTCTGTTTATACTGCTCTCAACCACTGATTTTTATAGCCCAGTCCGCTGGGGATCTTTCCTGGGCCTGTGTTAATTTCATGGTCAGCAATGGATTTCAGTAAAAATTATACTCATATTTGGGGGCTGAACCCTCTCTGTGGTTTCCTTGCTAATTTCCAGCTGTTCTGTGAGCCTTATGTTCTGCCCTTTGATACATCAAGCCTGTGCAGTTTCAGATGTCTGCTATCTGGGCTGTGTACAGTATTGGAATGCACTCAGTTAAAAAGCAGCAAACTCACACTACCTGATGAAGCTCTGTCCACTTTTGCACTGAGCCCTCTCATATCTTCCCTGTGCACCACTGAGTTTTTCAACAGTTAGGGATTTAGGCAGATTTTATACTCAGATTTTGAGTCTTATTCCTACTGCTTACTTGCTGTTAGAATTTCCCTTATCACATATCCAGCTGCTTTTTCAGTCCTAAGCTCTGATCTCTCAAACCTTGACCAATGGAGGCTGTAATTCTTCACTAACATTTCCTGTCTCAGTCACTGGGGAGGGTGCTGAGTATCCTTACACAACTAAGCTACAAATGCACCACTCTTACTATTTCCAGTGGCGGTTTTTGAGAATAAGCTCTCTTCCTGTTTCTGACTGCCTATGGGAACTCTCCAGTTCCTTTAAGTAGTTGGGATCTTTGTGTACATTATCCATCACTATTATTATTATCTGCATGGCCACTTCACTACACTGCTAGTGCTGGAAGTCTCTGTTTTACCCGTGACTCTGTTAGCAATCACTTTCTATTTGGCTTCTCCTTCTCTTAGCCTACACTGCTTAGGAATTGATGGATTTTAACAATTAATGAAAAGAGATAAGTGCCTCAGACTGTCAGGTTCTTCCCTGTCCTTCTCTTCTCTGTCTGGATAAGCCTGAACTAACGTTTTCCGTCTCTCATGTCCCTCACAGCTGTTAAAGTATCTTCTCAGCTCTTCTTCGTTCTAGCATCTGCTTCAGCCTCAGGTTCTTAGTCTCTTTGACCCTAAAACCAATGACTTTGCAAATGCTTCAGGGAAAGGCAGCAGACCATGTCAGGCTTACACACCAAATCTCCCTTCGCCCTCAGATACGGCCCCTTGAGTGTTTATACTCTTTCTCTGGAAAGTGGAATTGCTCAGCATGTTACTGCAAAATATCTTGCTGGATCCAGTATTTCTTTCATTTTCCACTTGTATATCCTAAATCAACAAAGGATGACAATTTGGTCTCTTTCTTCTGGCATTTCTTTGTTATAGCATTTTAGGTGTACAGGTGTATGAAACTGACAAATGTATATACCCATGTCGGTACTACCACACTCAACATATAGAAAACTTCCATCACCCCCAGAGCTCCTGCATGTCTGTCTGCAGTCACTCTCAACCAACCTTGCCCTGGAAACTAATGCTATGTTCTATGTCAATATGGAGGAGCTTCACAGGAAATCCCTACAAATGCATTCATACAGCGTGTACTCATGTGTGCCTGTCTTCCTTCACTGAGCATAGTGTTTTTAAGGGTCATCCATGTTGGGCTGTATAGCATTCGTGTCTTCATTTCCTTTGAGAAACACTTTATGGTTTTCAGTGATAGGGCCCACATGTGTTTTGTTAAATTCACCCTTAACTGTTTTATGATTTTATTGCGAATTTAACCATCTTTATGTCAACATTTTATTTTTTAAAGATACTAGTATATTGACATACAGTTGATTTATTTTCCTTTTACCCTCCTCCTTGCTACGTCCACTTATTTAGTTCTAGTAGTTTTTTGGTAAATTCTTTAGGATGGTCTACTTATACCATCATGATTTCTGTGAATAAAGACAATGTTACATCTTCCTTTCCCACTGTATGCCTTTGTTTCTCTTTCTTGCCTCATGACACACATAAGAACTCTATTAAAATGTTAGTAGCAAATCTGAAAGAGGACATCCTTGAATTATTCCATATATTAAGGGGGGAGTGTTCAATGTCTGACCATTAAATATAAGTTAGCTCTAGCTTTCTTGTAGATGCCCTTTATCAGGTTGAGATAGATCTTTTCTCTATCCTCAGTTTGGTGAGACTTTTTTTTTTTTTGTAATCATAAAGCTATGTTGAAATTTGTCAGATCCTTGGTTTTTGCATGTATTTAGGTGTCATATTTCAAATATGTATGTATCTCCTGCTAGTGTAGTTAGTTATGTGGAGTGAGTTTTTTGTTAGTCCTATCAATTCAGATTTAAGCATTGGAAAAAATATGAGTGTTTTCCATATTTTTCTATGCTAACATACATAACATATATGATAGATTTTTGAAATGAAATCATAAGTACTATTGTGGAATCTACTTTTATATTTTACTTTTTGCACACCTCAGGCTGGTGCAGCTTCACATTGGCCTCTGCCGCTGCAGGCTCACCCCGAAGTCCATACCCCTCCCTCTCCCTGGCCTGAGTGAGCCAGAGCCCTCAGGCGACCTACACGCAGAGGCAGGGCCACATCCAAAGCTGAATCCCAGGAGCCGTGCAAACGAAGAAGAGAAAGGGAAATCTATCCCAGCAGCCTCAGGAGCAGTGGATTAAATCTCCACAATCAACCTGATGTACCTGCATCTGTGGAAGACCTGAATAGACAACGAATCATCCCAAAATTGAGGAGATGGACTTTGAGAGCAACTGTAGACTTGGGGTTTGCCTTCTGCATCTAACTTGTTTCTGGTTTTATGTTTATCTTAGTTTAGTATTTAGAGCTTATTATCATTGGTAGATTTGTTTATTGATTTGGTTGCTCTCTTCCTTTTTAAATTTTTCTTATATAAATATATTTTTTTCCTTTTTCTGAGTGTGTATGTGTATGCTTCTTTGTGCGATATTGTCTGTATAGCTTTGCTTTTGCCATTTATCCTAGGGTTCTGACTGTCCTTTTTTTTTTTTAGTATAGTTTTTAGCACTTGTTACCATTGGTGGATTTGTTTTTTGGTTTGGTTGCTCTCTTCTTCCTTTCTTTCTTTTTTTTTTTTACTTTTTTTATTAAAAAATTTTTTTATTTAAGTAACTTTATTTTCTTTCTTTCTTTCTCTCTTTCTTTCTTTTCTTTCTCTTTCTTTTGTTCTTTTCTTTCACCCTTTTGTTCTGAGCCATGTGGCTGACAGAATCTTGGTGCTCCAGCCGGGGGCCAGGCCTGTGCCTCTGAGATGGGGGAGCATAGTTCAGTACATTGGTTCACCAGAGACCTCCTGGCTCCACATAATACCAAACGATGAAAGGTCTCCCAGAGATCTCCATCTCAACACTAAGACCCAGCTCCACTCAACGATCAGCAAGCTACCGTGCTGGACACCCTATGCCAAACAACTAACAAGACAGGAACACAACCCCACACATTAGCAGAGAGGCTGCCTAAAATCATAAAAAGGTCACAGACACCCCAAAACACACCACAGGACACAGTCCTGCCCACCAGACAGACAAGATCCAGCGTCATCCACCAGAACACAGGCACTAGTCCCCTCCACCAGGAAGCCTACACAACCCACTGAACCAACCTTAGCCACTGGGGGCAGACACCAAAAACAATGGGAACTACAACCCTACAGCCTGCAAAAAGGAGACCCCAAACACAGTAAGTTAAGCAAAATGAGAAGACAGACAAACACACAGCAGATGAAGGAGCAAGATAAAAACCCACCAGACCAAACAAATGAGGAGAAATAAGCAGTCTACCTGAAAAAGAATTCAGAGTAATGATATAAAGATGATCCAAAATCTTGGAAATAGAATGGAGAAAATGCAAGAAACGTTTAACAAGGATGTAGAAGAAATAAAGAGCAAACAAACAGTGATGAACAACACAATAAATGAAATTTAAAATTCTCTAGAAGGAATCAATAGCAAATAACTGAGGCAGAAGAGCAGATAAGTGACCAGGAAGATAAAACAGTAGAAATAACTACCACAGATCAGAATAAAGAAAAAGGAATGAAAAGAACTGAGGGCAGTCTCAGAGACCTCTGGGACAACATTAAACACACCAACATTTGAATTATAGGGGTCCCAGAAGAAGAAGAGAAAAAGAAAGGGACTGAGAAAATATTTGAAGAGATTAGAGTTGATAACTTCACTAATATGGGAGAGGAAATAGTCAATCAAGTCCAGGAAGTGCAGAGAGTCCCATACAGGATAAATCCAAGGAGAAACACACCAAGACACATATTAATCAAACTATAAAAAATTAAATACAAAGAAAAAATATTAAAAGCAACAAGGGAAAAACAACAAATAACATACAAGGGAATCTCCATAAGGTTAACAGCTGATCTTTTGACAGAAACTCTGTAAGCAAAAAGGGAGTGGCAGGACACCTTTAAAGTGATGAAAGGGAAAAACCCATAGTTTTGGAAGTTTTAGCAACAGCAATCAGAGAAGAAAAAGAAATAAAAGGAATCCAAATCAAAAAAGAAGATGTAAAGATGTTTGCAGATGACATGATATTATACATAGAGAATCCTAAAGATGCTACCAGAAAACTACTAAGCTAATCAATGAATTTGATAAAGTAGCAGGATACAAAATTAATGCACTGAAATCTCTTGTATTCCTATACACTAATGATGAAAAATCTGAAAGAGAAATTAAGGGAACACTCCCATTTACCATTGCAACAAAAAGAATAAAATACCTAGGAATAAACCTACCTAAGGACACAAAGACATGTATGCAGAAAACTATAAGACATTGATGAAAGTAATTAAAGATGACACAAACAGATGGAGAGATATACCATGTTCTTGGTTTGGAAAAATCAACATTGTGAAAATGACTCTACTACCCAACTACAGTTTCAATGCAATCCCTATCAAACTACCAACGGCATTTTTCACAGAACTAGAACAGAAAATTTCACAATTTATATGGAAACACAAAAGACTCTGAATAGGCAAAGCAATCTTGAGAAAGAAAAACGGAGCTGGAGGAATCAGGCTCCCTGACTTCAGACTTATACTACAAAGCTACAGTAATCAAGAGAGTATGGTACTGGCACAAAAGTAGAAATATTGACCAATGGAACAGGATAGAGAGCCCAGAGATAAACCCACACACATATGGTCACCTTATTTTTGATAAAGGAGGCAAGAATATACAATGGAGAAAAGACAGCCCCTTCAACAAGTGGTGCTGGGAAAACTGGACAGCTACATGTAAAAGAATGAAATTAGAACACTCCCTAACACCATACACAAAAATAAACTCCAAATGGATTAAAGACCTCAATGTAAGGCCAGACACTATAAAACTCTTAGAGGAGAACATAGGTAGAATACTCTATGACATAAATAACAGCAAGATCATTTTTGACCCACCTCCTAAAGAAATGGAAATAAAAACAAAAATAAACAAATGGGACCTAATGAAACTTAAAAGCTTTTACACTGCAAAGGAAAGCATAAACAAAATGAAAGACAACCCTCAGAATGGGAGAAAATATTTGCAAATGAAGTAAATGACAAAGGATTAATCTCCAAAATGTACAAGCAGCTCATGCAGCTCAGTATCATAAAAACAAACAACCCCATCCAAAAATGGGCAGAAGACATAAACAGACATTTCTCCAAAGAAGATATACAGATTGCTGACAAACACGTGAAAGGATGCTCAACATCACTAATCATTAGAGAAATGCAAATCAAAACTATAATGATGTATCACCTCACACCAGTCACAATGGCCATCATCAAAAACTCTACAAACAATGCTGGAGAGGGTGTGGAGAAAAAGGAACCTTCTTGCACTGTTGGTGGGAATGTGAATTGATACAGCCACTCTGGAGAACACTATGGAGGTTCCTCAGAAAACTAAAAACAGAACTACCATATGACTCAACAATCCCAGTACTGGGCATATATGCTGAAAAAAACATAACTCAGAAAGCGTCATGGGGCTTCCCTGGTGGTGAAGTGGTTGAGAGTCTGCCTGCCGATGCAGGGGACACGGGTTCATGCCCCGGTCCGGGAAGATCCCACATGCCGTGGAGCGGCTGGGCCCGTGAGCCATGGCTGCTGAGCCTGTGCTCCGCAACGGGAGAGGCCACAACAGTGAGAGGTCCGCGTACCGCAAAAAAAAAAAAAAAAAAGCGTCATGTACCCCAATGTAACACAATGTTCATTGCAGCCCTATTTACAACAGCTAGGACATGGAAGCAACCTAAGTGTCCATCGACAGATGAATGGATAAAGAAGATGTGGCACATATATATAATGGAAAATTACTCAGCCATAAAAAGGAACGAAACTGGGTCATTTGTAAAGACGTGGATGGATCTAGGGACTGTCATACAGAGTGAAGTCAAAAAGAGAATAACAACTATCGTATATTAACGCATATATGTGGAACCTAGAAAAATGGTACAGATGTACTGTTTTGCAGTGCAGAAATAGAGGTACCATGTAGAGAACAAACGTATAGACACCAAGGGGTGAAAGTGGCAGGGGAGTGGGGGTGGTGTGATGAATTGGGAGATTGGGATTGACATATATACACTAATATGTATAAAATAGATGACTAATAAGAACCTGCTGTATATTAAAAAAAAAACCACGAACTACCATACCACACAGCAGTCCCACTACTGGGCATATACCCTGAGAAAACCATAATTCAAAAAGAGTCCTGTACCACAATGTTCATTGCAGCTCTATTTACAATAACCAGGACATGGAAGCAACCTAAGTGGTCATTAACAGATGAATGGATAAAGAAGATGTAGCACATATATGCAATGGAATATTACTCAGCCATAAAAAGAAACAAAATTGAGTTATTTGTAGTGAGGTGGATGGACCTAGAGTCTGTCATACAGAGTGAAGTAAGTCAGAAAGAGAAAAACAAATACCGTATGCTAACACTTATATATGGAATCTAAAAAAAAAAATAATAATAATGGTTCTGAAGAACCTAGGGGCAGGACAGGAATAAAGACGCAGACGTAGAGAAAGGACTTGAGGACACGGGGAGGGGGAAGGATAAGCTGGGACGAAGTGAGAGAGTGGCATGGACATACATACACTACCAAATGTAAAATAGATAGCTAGTGGGAAGCAGCCGCATAGCACAGGGAGGTCAGCTCCGTGCTTTGTGACCACCTAGAGGGGTGGGATAGAGAGGGTGGGAGGGAGACGCAAGAGGGAGGAGATATAGGAATGTATGTATATGTATAGCTGATTCAGTTTTTCATAAAGCAGAAACTAACACACCATTGTAAAGCAATTATACTCCAATAAAGATGTTAAAAAATAAGTAAATAAATAAAATTTAATAATAAACTTGCAGAGTCAGAAGACTGTCCACTGAGAAATTACTGCAGTAGTTGATGATAAAACTTGGGAATTCCACCCTGATTTTAGTAGGACTGCAACCAAGATACCAGTTTTTGTAATTCATTTGAACACTATAAATATTTTAAAAGGTAATTTTTGTTTGCTTCTCAGAAAGTTTGTCACCTTTCACCATTGACCAAAATAATAAGTCCCGGTCACGTATGTGTATACGTTCCTAAAGGCAGACTTTTTTTTCTTCTTTCTGCCAGCTGAGCTGAGGACAGATTGTGAGAACTGGTAACTGGTCAGCAATATGCTTAACTGTTAGGAGAAGCTGGTAGAGCTGTCCTTCATAATTTGTTCAGACATCTGGCTACCACTGTTAAGTAGGATACAGAAGAACATATGGTTCTCATTTAAAACACTGCAAATATCGTCATGATGGAGATGGTGAAATTTTAAGAAAGACCAATACTGTTTTGATTATAATCTCAGACAGAAAATAAAAAACAAAACCCTGCATGCTAAACTAAGAATTCCAGCGTCTTATTTATAGAATTTTCTATTCTGTATTGTGTTCTTCACATTTTTTAGAGAACAAACAATACAGAAAGGTAACTGTTGCCTTTTTTGTCCTGTTTTTTTCTTCAAATAAAATTAAACAAAACATTAAAAAGAAGAGAAAAATATATACTGAAAACAATTGTAAATTTATGAGCTCTTACTTTTAATGACACCTTTCCTTTGGAATTTCAAAGTTACATTTTTGTGCCATAATCCCATTGATTAGGAATAAATGTGTATGTGTTTTCCAATTAGACTGTAATTAAATAGCAGCCTTCTATTTCAGATGAAAGGGTTCTACTAAGAGCTGTTAGATTAATCCAGCTGCTTACAATGCGTGCTGTATTTGACCATTTGCCAAAAAAGTGTGAGGATATATGAGCCGGCTGGCATAAAGCTGGAGGGTGGGAATCTCTCAGTTGATTAGAACTAGGGCTATGACATTTTTATAAACTCTACTTTCAAAATGCCAAAAAAACAAACAAAAAAAACCTACCTTGACTGCCCTACAATTTTGCCAAGCAATGATAGCTTCAGAAATTTTCAGCTTAAAATATCTCTTCTGATTCATATTACTTGAACCCCTAAAAGAAGTCATTTACTTATACTTAAAAAAACCCGAAAACCTGCTTGAGAGAAAAATATAGATAGTAAAGCTACATTTTTACCAGTTAAGGAGCCTTGGATTATAATTTTGTTATACTTCCTATCTATAAAAAAGAGGAAAATTAATTTTAAAGTAAGAAACACAATAAAGATATTGATGTCAAAAAGTTAAAAACACATGTTAATTTCATAATATTATTTTTTTAAATCAGAGACCAAAGCTAGTCAGAATTACTAATTTTTTTCATTTTCCCTATCACTTGAGTAATTATGTTACATTTACTGTAACTCAGGTTACTTTTATGCATCAGCTCATCTGCATACATACTTCTGTGGGAGTGTGTGAGCTCACCAGGTGTGGATGTGCCACTCCAAAAAGTCCCATGTCACTCTCTCCCTTTGATTTTTTTCCCCACCTGGTGCTTGCTGCAGAGACATGTCTGACTGGCCTTTTGCGTTATCTGAGAAGCTGTCAAAAGGCTGGGAAGATTTGGGAAGATTTCAAAAACCTGGCTGAGCTTGCCTTCTCAAGAATAATACTTTATGACACTTTTATCCTCTATCCCAAACCTCAGATGTTTGACTTTTTTTTTTTTTTTTCCACCGCTGAAATGAGCCAACTAGAAGCCTAGGGAGAGTTAGGAAACTTTGAAAATATAAAAATCACAGAATGTTTCAACTTTCACTGAATTATGGACATTTATATTTTCAAATTATAAGGTGACAGATGTGGCCTGGTTTCACTAGAAACAATATAAAAGAGAAATCTCATTTAATGACACATGGTTTTTAGTAGTTCACTTATATGAATATTTAGCTTTCTCTATTTGTTTTATTTATTTATATTATTTTAATAGGTAATGCGGTTACATGGCTTAAAAATCAAAGTATAAAATGTATAAAGCAAACTGTCTCATGTTTGCCCATGAGTACTCCAGACTCCCCAGCCTGTAGCTAAACACTGTTACAAGTCACTTGTGTATCCTCCCTGGCATTGCCAGATTTAGCAAATAAAAACACAGGACTCCTAATTAAATTTCAGATAAAAAATGAATACTTATTTAGTATAAGTATGTCCAAACCATTGCATGGGATACACATAAACTGAAAAAAAATTATCTCACATTCCGATTTAACTGAGTGGCCAGTATTTATCTGGCAACTCTAATCCTTCTTGAAATTTTTACACAAATGGAAGAAATACGCTTACCTGTTTATTGTCTTCTGCCCCTGTACCTTATGTACTGTTCCGCACCTGATTTTTTTTTAACTCAACACTACGACGATCATTCTATAGGATAATCAAAAGAGATTTCTTTTTGTTTACCATAATTTTTTTAACCAGAACCTTCTTGGTGTACTTGTGGTGAGTTCCTATATTTTGCTCTTATAAACAATGATGCAATGAATAATCTTTTAAAAAAATTTGTCTCCAATTATTTTCCAGTTTTATCGTGGCATAATTGACATATAACATTGTATTGGTTTAAGAGTACAACATAATGAGTTTGATATATGTACATATTGCAAAGCAATTATTACAATAAATTTAGTTAACATCACTTTATATAGTTACAAAATTTTTTTCCTTGGGATGAGAACTTTTAAGATCTACTCTCTTAGCACCTATCAAATATACGTACAGTATTATTAACTATAGTCCTCATGCTGTACATCACATCCCCAGGACTTATTTGTCTTATAACTGGAAGTTTGTACCTTTAGACCACCTTCTCACATTTCCCCTACCCTCCGCCCCCCGCCTCCAGTAATGACCAATCTATTCTGTGTTTCTAGGAGTTTGGTAGTTTAAAATTCCACATATAAGTGAGAACGTACAGTATTTGTCGTTCTCTGCCTGACTTATTTCACTAAGCTAATGTCCTCAAGGTCCATCCATGTTGTCGCTAATGGCAGGAGTTTCTTCCTTCTCACAGCTGAACGATATTCCATTGTATAGCTACCACATTTCCTTTATCCGTTTATCCAGTGATGAATGTGCACGAGGGTACCCTTTTGTCCTCACCAACACATATCTTTTGATTTTGAGATAACAGCTATCCTAACTGATGTTATTTTGATTTGCATTTCCCTGATTATTAGCGATGTTGAGCATCTTTTCATATACCTATTGGCCATTTGTATATTTTCTTCGGAAAAATGTCTCCTCTGGTCCTTTGCCCATTTCTCAGTTGGGTGGGTTGGTTATTTATTTATTTATTTATTTATTTATTTATTTATTTATTTGCGATTGATGTCTTTATATATTTTGGATATTAACCCCTTATCAGATGTACGCTTTGCAAATATTTTCTCTCATTCAGTAAGTTGCCTTTTCATTTAGCTCACTATTTTCTTTGCTGGGCAGAATTTTTTTTTTTTTTTTTAGTTTAATGTAGTCCCACTTACTTATTTTTGCTTTTATTGCCTGTGCTTTTGGTGTTCAATTAAAAAAACATATGGCCAAGAATGTCAAGAAGTTTTTCTTCCTATGTTTTCTTCTAGGAATTTTATAGTTTCAGTTCTTATATGCAAGTCTCTAATTGATTTTGAGTTGATTTTTGTATACGGTATAAGTTAAAAGTTCAATTCCATTATTTTGTATATGGATATCCAGTTTCTCTAACACCGCTTATTGAAGAGATCATCTTTTTCTCATTGTACATTCTTGGTGCCCTTTTCAAAAATTGGTTGACTATATATGCATCAGTGTATTTATGGGCTCTTATTTCTGTTCCATTGCTCTGTGTGTCTGTTTTTATGCCAGTACCATACTGTTCTGATGACTATATCTTTGTATATTTGGCCCTTTGAATCCATGCTTCCACATCCAGGGATTCAACTAACCAGGGATCAAAAATATTTTTTAAAAAAGTTCAGAAAGTTTAAAAAGCAAAACTTGAATTTACCACACGCCGGCAACTACTTACATAGCATTTACATTGTATTTACAACTATTTACATTATATTAGGTATTATAAATAATCTAGAGGTGATTTAAAGTATACAGGAGGATGTAGGCAAATACTATGCCATTTTATATATGGGACTTGAGCATCTGTGGATGTTGGTATCCATGGAGAGGAACCAACCCCCCAAGGATACTGAGGGATGACTGTAGTTGGAAATCTGGAATCGCGATCCCTCAGCTTTGTTCTTCTTGTTCAAGATTGCTTTAGTTTTTGCATTCTTTTGTATTTCCATATACATTTAAGAATTTTTGTTCTATTTCTGTGAAAAATGCCATTGGGATTTTGATCTCTACCCCTATTGCACTGAATCAGTGTATCACCTTGTGTACAATGGACATTTTAACAATATTAACTCTTCCAATCTATAAACAAGAAATGTCATTCCATTTATCTGTGAATTCTTTGATTTCTTTTATAAATGTTTTATAGTTCTCAGTGTATATACCATGAGGCTTACATAAAACATAATCTTTTAACAGTGTATTTTAAGGGGAAAGCAACTTAACTTTGCATATAAAAGCTCAATACTTTTATCTCCTCCCAATTTATGGTTTTGATGTCACAATTTACATCTTTTTATATTGTGTATCCAGTGACAAATTATTGTAGCTATCATATTTTAAATTCTTTCGTCTTTTAATCTTTATGCTAGAGTTATTAGTGATTTACACACTACCATTACAATTTTAGAGTATTCTGAATTTGACTAGATATTTGTCTTTACCAGTGAGTTTTATACTTTCATATCATTTCATTTTACTATTTGGCATCCTTTCTTTTCACTGAAGAACTGCTCAGCATTTCTTGTAAGGCAGTGGTAGTGGTGATGAACTCCAGCTTTTGTTTGGGAATGTCTATACATGTTCTTCAATGCTGAAGGCTAACTTTGCAGGGCAAAGTATTCTTGGTTGCCAGGTTTGGGTTTTTTTTTTTTTTCTTTTTTCTTCCGTACTTTGAATATATCATCTCACTCTTTCGGAGCCTGCAAAGTTTCTGTTGAGAAATCTGCTTATAGACTTATGGGTATTCTGTTGTATGTGACAAACTTATTTCTATTGCTTCTTTCAAGATTTTCTCTTTGATTTTTGACAGTAGTATTATAATGTGTCTTGGATACGTCTTCTTTTTTATTTATTTATTTTAACATCTTTTTCGAATATAATTGCTTTACTGTGGTGTGTTAGTTGGATAAGTCTTCTTTTTTATTTATTTATTTATTTTAACATCTTTTTCGGAATATAATTGCTTTACTGTGGTGTGTTAGTTGGATGTCTTCTTTTTTATTTATTTATTTATTTTAACATCTTTTTCGGAATATAATTGCTTTACTGTGGTGTGTTAGTTGGATAAGTCTTCTTTTTTATTTATTTATTTATTTTAACATCTTTTTTGGAATATAATTGCTTTACTGTGGTGTGTTAGTTGGATAAGTCTTCCCTGAGTTGAACCTGATTGGGAATTTTGAGCTTCATCATGCTGGATATCTATATCTCTCCTCATATTTCAACAATTTTCATCCCTTGTTTGTTTAAATATGCTTTCTGTGCTGTTCTACCTCTCTTTTCCCTCTGGGAGTCCCATAATGTGAATGTTGTTTCTTTTGATGGTTTCCTTAAGTCTCACAGGCCTTCTTCATTCATGTTCATTTCTTTTTCCTCCTCTAACCAGATAAATTCAAATGACCCCTTCAAGTTTGAGGATTCTTTCTTCTATCTGTGTTCTCTCGTGGCTCGCTGAGTTTCTTTAGAACACATGTTTAATTCTCTGTTAGGCAGTTTATGGATCTGCACTTCTTTGGGGTCAGTTACTGGAGGTTTACTGTTCCTTCAGTGGTGTCACGTTTCCCTGATTCTTCATGATCCCTGTAGCTTTGAGTTGGTCAGTGTCTGTGCATTTGAAGAAGCAGTCACGTCTTCCAGACATTAAGAACTGACTTCATAAAGGAAATGCCTTTGCGGGCAGGTGTGGGCACCCTGGGTCTGGTGGTGTGGGCACATGTAGCAGCTGTGGCCCGGGGGTTCTGGGGTTCCTGACATTGGCAGCTGCGTGGTCCTTGGTGGTAAGCGCTTTGGGGGGTCCTTGGTGGTGGTCGGGGCAACAGCAGTGAGGGACTGATCAGGTGGAGGTGGTGGGAGGAGCTGGTGGCGTGCACACACTTGACTGGGGGGTCGGCTGCAAATACCTAAGCGGTGGCAGAGGCTGGCTACCTGCACTCATGCAGTGGTGAGGGCTGGGCAAGCGGCGGGGGCCAGGGCCAACTGTGGGCACACGAGCTGGCAACGTGCACCTGCACTGCAGGGCTGCTGGTGTGCATTCATGCGGCCACACGGGCCAGCTCTGGGCATGTACACATGCTGGGGTCGACTGTGTACACCCAAGCAGGTGCAGGCCCTGAGCTGGCAGCACGAGGGTGCAGTGGCCACACTGGATCCTGGGGCCTGGAGCTTCTGTGCTGAGGTGAGGAGAGACTCAAGACAGTGGGAGTCGGAACACAGAAACCTCTGGGGCCATCAGCAGTGAGCACGGCAGCAGGTTTGCAGCTGCTGCTCTGACTGTTGGGTGTCCTCAGTGGTGGAAGCAGCGGGGTCCTCTGTGGGACCATCCACTGGAGTCCACAATGGGGTCGTCAGTGAAGAAAGCTGCAGGGAGTTTGCAGCATCTGAAAGGACTATGGGGGTCTGAGGTCTTCTGCAGAGCAAGCCACTGGGAACCATGGTCTCTCCCAGGACATGGCTGAGGTAGGTAGCACCTGCCCTTCCTTACTGCTAGGCATCTCCAGATGTCTCAGCTATGCCCGCCTCCGGGGTTGGGGGGGGACGTGGGTAAAACCAAAACAGTTCTTCATGTAGTGCCCCCCAAATTTGGGAAGCTGGTTGCTCACCCTGCTCTCCTTTTCTCCATGAGGGGAACTTTCCAGGGCCAGGGAGTTCCCTTTGGTGCAGAGCAGACCAGCCTGGGGGATGAGATGAGAAGGCAAAATGAAACTGTTCTTTCCGAGGTTTGAGAAGGCAAAACGAAACACTTTCTGAGGTTATTCTCTTTTTGCTCCACTGTGTTGCTGAGGGTTGATTAATATCTACCATATTCATTACTGTTTTCTATTCATTGATGTTGTTCACTCCCCTCTTTTGTTGCCATTTGTGGTTTTAACTGAGCATTTTATTATATGATTCTATTTTCTCTCTTCTCTTAGCATGTCAATAAACCTCTCTTTTTACTTGTTTTAGTGGTTATTCTAGAGCTTGCAGTATGCATTTACAGCTAATCCACATCTGCTTTTAAATAACGCTAGACCACCTCACGTGTAGTGCAAGAAAGTACGTTGTAATAAAAAAATCCTAATTCCTGCTTCCCACCCCTTGTATCATTGCTGTCATTTCCCTGATACATAAGTATATGTATACATATAATAAGCACACATAATGGAATACATTTTGCTTTATTATCTTGAACAAACTATTATCTGTTAGATTAAGAATAAACTATAAATAAATAAATAAATAAATGTATAAATGTTTTTATTTTATCTTCACTTATGCATTCTTCAATACTCTTCGTTTCTTTATGTAGATCTACGTTTCTGGCCTATGTCATTTTCCTTTTCCTCTGAAGAAATTCTTATAACATTTCTTGCAAGTCAGCTCTACTGGGCAAAAGATTCTTTCATAGTTTGTCTGAGAAAGTGTTTGTTTCTCCTTCACTTTTGAAGGATAACTTTTCAGGGTACAGGTTTCTAGGTTGATTGGTTTCAAAGCGTTGGTTCCTCTCAACGCTTTGAAAATTTCATTCCACTCTTTCCTTCCTTCCTCTTTTCTGAGGAAAAGTCAGATCTAATTCTTACCCTTGCTCCTCCACAGGTAATATGTATTTTTCCTCTGACTCCTGTTAAAGTTTTTCCTCTATCTTTGATTTTCTGAAGTTTGAATATGATATGCCTAGGGTAGGTTTTTGAAAATTTATCCTGCTTGGTGTCTGAGCTTCCTGCATCTGTGCTTTGATGTCTGACATTAACTGAGGAAATTTTCAGTCATTACTGCTTCAAATATTGCTTTTTGTTTTTTCTTTCTTCTCCTTCTAGTATTCCCATAAGGCATATGTTACACCTTTTGTAGTTGTCTCACTGTCCTTGGATAATCTTGTTTCTGTTTTCTTTTGTTTTTTTTGGTCATTTTTTTTTCTCTTTGCTTTTCAGTTTTGGATGTTTCTATTGTCATATCCTCAAACTCAGAGATTTTTTTTTTCCTTCAGTGGTGTCCAGTCTACTAATGAGCCTTCAAAAGAGCTCTTGACTTCTGTTAGTGTTTTTGACCTCTATTATTTGATTCTTCTTAGACTTTCCATCTCTCTGTTTACACTATTCATTTGTTTTGCATGTTGCCTACTTTTCCCATTAAAGCTGTTAGCAAATTAATCATAGTTTTAAAAATTCCTGCTACATCTGACTGGTTCTGAGCCTTGTTCAGTCACTTCAAGTTACATTTTTCCCTTTTAGTATGCTTTTAATATTTTGTTGGAAGTTGGACACGGAAGTTCTGGGTGGAAGGAACTGCAGTACACTGGTCTTTAGTGATGCAGTGGTGAGGTGTGCAGGAAGGGGATGCACTCTACAGTCTTACGATGAGGCCCCTGTCTTCTGGGGAGCCTGCGCCCCAGAATGTGACCCTCACCGCTGCTTCTCAGTCCCCCCCACCACTTATGTGGGGCAGGATAGCTACAGAAGGCTGCAGGGGAATACGTACCTTCCCCAAATGGGTATTCCCCTCTCCCCAGGTCAGCTAGGCTCCGATTTAAAAAAAAGGTTAGATGCTGGGTGACTAGTTTCTCTTGAGGGCAGGCCTTGATAGGAACAAGTACTCTGACACACTACTAAGTATAAAATAGAGAGCCAACAAGGACCTACTGTATAGCACAGGGAACTCTACTCAATGGTTTCTTTTGTTTGTTTTGTGTTTTTTTTTTTTTTTTTTTTTTTTTTTTTTTTTTTTTTGCGGTACACGGGCCTCTCACTGCTGTGGCCTCTCCCGTTGCGGAGCACAGGCTCCGGACGCACAGGCCCAGCGGCCATGGCTCATGGGCCCAGCCGCTCTGCGGCATGTGGGATCTTCCCGGACTGGGGCACGAACCCGTGTCCCCTGCATCGGCAGGCGGACTCTCAACCACTGTGCCACCAGGGAAGCCCCTACTCAATAGTTTTTAATAATCTATAAGGGATAAGACTCCTAAAAAGAGCATATATATATATATATGTTCTATATACACACATGTATAACTGAATCACTGTGCTGTACACCTGAAACTAAGACAACATTGTAAATCAACTATACTTCAATTAGAAAAAAAAAAGAACAAGTACGCTGGCCTATCTAAGAATAGTTCCTTGCCCCCTTCCCTTGCGGGAATCATAGGGGGATTTTCTCTGATATTTACTGCAAGAACATGGTTGGCCTCCTAAGAGGTAAAGCGCACAAAGGTGCCGCCACCCCAAGACTGACTCCCTCTGGGTATTTCAAGTCTTAGATTTGTCTGCACTGGACCTCCAGTAATCCTCAGTACAGCTCAGGGTTTCCTACCTCAACACTGGTTCCCTGGGAGGCTTCTGCTCGTGAGTTTCTGCTCCTGTAAGTTATGATTCTCAACATCTACCAGTCTGTCCCATTTCTGGAGCAGTTATTTGCCCTGTGACCTCACTTCTCTGACAGATCTAAGAAGAATCATTGATTTTCCAATCTGTTCAGCTTTTTACTTGTTGTTAGGACAGAGTGACAACTCCTAAGCTCCTTCCGTGTTGGACCAGAAGCTGAAAGCCTCTACTTTCTCTTTATTGGCACTCATCTTGTGTACCTCTGCCTATTCTGATCACTTTGATTTAGGTGTGTTTCTTGGGCATGAAACGTTCCAATTAGAAATTATTTTTTTCTTTGACGTGTGAATGCAGCTCATTTAGCCAGTTTATATTATTGCCGTGACCGGTATGTTTTGGTCTCAGATTTATAACTTTTATGTACAATGTGATCTCCTTTCTCTGTTTGATTTTATGAAGTCCTGAAATCCAGGATGGGCTGTATTTTTGTTCTGGGGGGCAGGGGGTAACCATTATTATTAGAACTATAGGCAATAACTTTAGCTTATGGCTTTGTTTTCTTTTATTTTCTGAACTATGATAGCTTGTAAAAGTATCTGATTTCTTATTTTCCCCCTCTGCTTCCTCTTCTCTAGCACCCAATTTCAGACAAAGTATTAGCTCTCTTAGCATCTTTCCTTTTACTTCTCTGACTTGAATTTTCAGCATTATGTGCTAGGGCATCTTTGTCTCTCAGCCATTGGAGGTGAAGCAGTCAGCACGTTCTACCTCTCAGTATCTGCCCCACCTAATCTTTGTTGTACACCTTCTGCATTCTCAGTATAACATTTATATTCTTTTCCTAAATCTCTCTTTGTCTGTCAGCTCTACAGACCATGTATGTATTGCTCCTTCAGCCCTGTTGTGCAGGGCACTTTCTTAGTTGTTTTCTTGGGGGCCTGAAGCCTCCAGCAGCTCACCCTCAGCTTCACTAACAAGGACTATTGGAACAATATTAACTGAATTCCTCTGTGTCCCTCAGCTTGTTTGTTGCCTTTATGCTTTAAAAGTAACCTGTGTTATTCTGTTTTCCCTGGAGGTTTCCCAGAGCCACCTCCGTGGTGCCTCTGTACAAATATGCAGCCCCGTGTACAGGATGCTTGGCAGGAAGGAGGAGAAAATGTCACGCGTGCTGGACAGAGTCTGCCTTTTGCGCCGCCTCCAGCTCTGTCTTCATTACTGGGATGATTATTTCCTACTTTCAACGTTCTTCAACGTTGTTCAACGTTGTCATGACACACTGTCATTTTCATATAGCACTGGATTATATGTATGTTTCATTTAGTATTTTCTAAAAATGTTTGTTTGTTATTTCTGGGTGGCTTAATTCCACTGTATCAGAGACACACTCTAAATGATCTCAATTGTTTGAAATTTGGTGAGACTTGCCTCAAGGCCCAGAAAATGGCCAATTTCACTAAACACCCCAAATGCATTTAAAAAGTTGAGTGCAGTGTTCTAGATTTATCAATTAGGTCAAATTTGCTATGAATGCAATTTAAATATTCTGTGTATGACTTTTTGGTCTGTTCCACCAGCAATTAAGGGCAGAGCGTTAAAGACTCTCACTGTGACTGTGGACTTGCCTAGTCCTCTTTTCAGTACTTTCAGTTTTTACTTCATATATTTTTATTTTATTTGCTGAAAACAAATTTAGAATTTATCTATGTAGCAGACTGGCTGTTTTATCATTATGAAATATGTTTCTAGCAATGCTTCTCGCCTTGAAGTCTGCTTTGTCTATTAGTAAAAGGGATTACAGCTTGTTTTGGTTACACTTTACATATTATATCATTTACATTCTTTTATTTTAACATTTCTGTGCCCTTATATCTAAATCATATCTCTTGGAAACAGCATATATTTGGGATTTTTAAAAATCTTGAAGTGTTGCCTTTTAACTGGAGCATTTACTGATATAGTTGGCATTATATGTATAAACTATTTACTGTATATCCTCTCTGATTATCTTATCCCTTTATTAAGTTAATCAAATATTTATGATTGTTTTTTATTCCATTTTTCCTCTCTATAGGCTTATCTATCCCTATAGATTTCAAAATAAATCCTACACCAATTAGGACTACTCTAAATAATAAGTAGTTTTTATTACTTCTTCATTACTACAAGGTTGAATTCCCGATTAATGTCATGTACTTTAATTCTACATGTATTTTCAAGCATATGACATAACTATTAATGTTAGAAACAGAAATTCTCATTTAACTTTACCTATATATTCACTTTTTTCACTGTTCCTCCTACCTTTCTGTACTTCCATGTTTCCATCATTTTTCTATTGCTTGAAGAACTCCCTGATTATTTCTTTCATTGTAGGTTTGCTGCTAATAATTTCTCACAGCTTCTGTGCGTCTAAAGGTCTTTATTTCCAAAGGACTGTTTTTGCTAATGAAGTGTTCTGGGTCGGCAGTTATTTTTTTCCAGCATATTGAAGTTGTCACTCCATTTTCTTCATGCTCAGATAATTTCTATGGAGAATCAGCTCTCAGTACTGGTATTGCTCCTTTTAAGGAAATGTGTCTATTTTCCTTTAGATGCTTTGAACATTTTCCTTTTTGCCTTTTAGCCATTTTACTATGCTGCTAACGTGCAGATGGATTTTTTTTCTTTTTAATTTAATTTGCTTGTGGTCATAGTTTTTTGTTTTTTTTCTTTTAATCTTTGACTTGAGTCTTTTGTCAGTTTTGAAAATTCTCAGCTATTGTGTCCTCAAATACTGCTTCTATTTCATACTTTCTCGCCTCTATCTGGAACTACAATTATACACATTTTAGATCTTTCACAGAGCCTTTTTTCTATCTTCTATACTGCTTTTCTTTCATTTTGAAAAGTTTCTTTCAGTATTTCAAAATAAGGTCTTTTCTGCAGATCTCTCCTCCAGCTTATTGACCCACTCTCCCATGTGAAACTGTTTGTTGAGCAGCTGATTTCAGTTATTTTATATTATGGCTTCAAAATTTCCATTTGATTCTATTTAATAGATTTCCATTATTTGGTAAAAACTTCCATCCTGTCATTTCTTTCCTTGAACATAATTAGTCTGATAATTCTTTTTTTTTTTCTAACATCTTTATTGGAGTATAATTGCTTTACAATGGTGTGTTCGTTTCTGCTTTATAACAAAGTGATCAGCTATACATATACATATGTCCCCATATCTCCTCCCTCTTGCATCTCCCTCCCTCCCACCCTCCCTATCCCACCCCTCTAGGTGGTCACAAAGCACCGAGCTGATCTCCCTGTGCCATGCGGCTGCTTCCCACTAGCTATCTATCTTACGTTTGGTAGTGTATATATGTCCATGCCACTCTCTCACTTTGTCACAGCTTACCCTTCCCCCTCCCCGTAATTCTTAATCACCTGTGGAAATGCTGCTGGTTTCTATTTTTTCTCTTGTGTTTTGACCAACTGGTTCTATCTCCTAAAAGCTTGAGAATAAACTGCTAAATGGAGGATATTGGGTATATATGTTATAGAGACAGGAAATATAGTATCTTTATCTAGGATTATTTCCTTTTATCTGGAGGATAGCTAGAATAGGAATAGATACACTTGATTCATTCAGGATGGTGATGTTTCAAACTGGGTTTCTGTCTTAATGAAGGATAATCTATTTCTGATTTTCCCTTTCTCCTAGAAGATAGTACTTTGGGGATCTTATGTGAAAGCTCACTGTGTTTGCACGGTACCCCGTTTGTCTTGTCCTGAAGCTCGGTGTCTGTATTCCCAGCCACATGCTTAATCACCTGCTTGCATTTGTCTAGAACTGTCAGTGCAGTTTTGCTTGAATTCTTGGCCTCTCAAGCTCCCCACTCCCCTCACCCCCGTGTAGCTTAAGAATCAGCCAGTTCCAATGCCTCCATGACAACTTTTCCTCCGGGCTCTCCTCTTCTCAAATCCGGGCTGCCTTGGTACCTCTAAATTTCAACATCTGTCTCCCCACATCTGTGAAACTCCTGTCGTTCTCTGCCACTGCTTTCAGCTAATCCTCTCAGTTTCGTGGCCTTAGAAATTGGCAGATACCCAGATGAGAGAAGTGGCTCACCTCAATGCCATGTCCCTTCTCTGAGCATCTCGGCAACTCAAGTTGTAGACACCTTGGCTGTTCTAGAAAACAGAAGTGCCTTCAGAAGGTTGTTGTTGCTGTTGTTTTAATTTTATCCCCTTTATAGACTGTTCTAGGCAGTCTAGTTAGTTTGTATAAAATCTACTCCATCATAGCCAAAGGCAAAGACACCAACTACTTCCTACCAGTTCCACTGCTACCACCTGGATGTGAGTCCCCATCACATCTCACCCAGAATATGGAGTTGGTCACCCTGTTTTACCCTTGCCCTCTTATAATCTACTCTCAACAGAGCAGTCACAGTGATAACTCAAAAATACAGAGCTCTGGGGGGTTTGAGAAAAAAACCCAAGTCTACAAGACCCTACATAACACCCCCATAGTCTTACTGTCCCCTACCTCTCCCTGCTTCAGCCTCACTGACCTCCTGACTGTTCCTGAAACACCAGGTCCCTTCCACGTTAGCCTTTGACAAGCTAATTCCTCTTCCTGGAATGCCCTTCCTTCACATACTTCATGGCTAATTTCTCCATCTCCTTCAAATTGCTTAAATTTCATCTTTTAAAAAACTTTCTATGCTAACACTTTATTAAAATGAAACCTTCCTCACTCCTCCAAAGCATGGTACTCTTCAGCCAACTATGCTTCCTTCTTTTTCTTCATTCATAACATTGATCATTTTCTAGGATAACATGACTTTGCTATTTATTATAGTTATTGTTTTCATCTCCATCGAAACTCATCTTCTCCCTGGCTAGAAGTGATCCCTAGGAGGACTAGAATCTGTGCCTGCTTCTTTTGTTGATATATTCTGAGCACTGGGAATAATAGCAGAAGTATTCAAAGGGTAAGATGAATGGTAAAAACACAGAAATATTTTGGTAGAGAAAAGTTATCAAAATAATAATTAGGGAATTTAATTCATTCATCAATTGTTTATTGAGTATCAACTATGTACCAGGGTACTAAACAGCAATAAACAAGACAGGCCCTTTGAGCTTAAAAAACTTTCTCTGAAAGGAATGTATATGTATTGCGTGTACACACAATGTATACATATATCAAATCATCACATTGTCGACTTTAAATATCTTATAATTTTGTACCATTTTCTTTGTCAACTATACTTCAATAAAGCTGAGAAAAGAGTTATTAGCTACTTTCCCGACATTCTCGAAATGACTGTAGATGCTCTCTCATGGCTGTAGGGATTCCTACCTTTCCATTGAAAAGAAGATGGTGAGAATCATATTACTCTGGGGCAGTAAGAACACTTCCCTCCAGAACTCTACTTGGATTAGCTGTGTACCATGGCACGAAGGAAGCTGTGGCAAAAACCAATTTTCAAGAAGCATTTAAAAATTAAATAAAAAGCGGGTTAAATTATGAAAGACTGTTTGCAATATCCATTTGATCATAAATTGATAGCTTTTAAAATTACTTTCCAATTTTAAAAAGTTGTATCTACTTTCATTTCTGCTGACTGGGGGGATGCCACATCACAGGTTAAATACATATTCTGTTAGGCCATGTCTAAGGCTTGCAATCCCCCAAAACAAATGTGTTCCTCCTCACATAACTCCGATTTTGTAACTCTACTATCTACAACCCTGATAGATCTACCATAAGACAAGGGGGAACTGAGGTTGTGACAACACTTTATTTTTCCCTCTAAGAGCCTTCTACAGGGAGGGCACAGCTGAATGACACAGCAGGAAATCTTAAGCAATTATATAATAATTGGCTGTGACACCAACTCTGCTGAACATGTTCCATAAATTCAAACTTAAATCTGTGCAACTCCCCTGGTAAACAGCTTCTGAAATGTTTTCAAAATAACTGTTCATCAGATTTGTCTCATTAGAAACATTCCTCAGTTATTTTCTCTGGAAAACAGCTGTACTAGCATCAAGAGAAGCCCAGAGTGTTCAGTAGAAGCAATAACAGCAGGAAGAGTCTGAGATCTACAAATATTCAGGGAAGGGGTTTTCCTCACACAGCTGCGGCATTAGGTATAACAGTTTGTTAATCTTACCGACAGTTGTAATCTTCCGAAGTAAGCAGAGACACAACAGGCGTGCTTGATACTAATGACCAAAATGACGGACAGTTTCTCTCACTGTGATCCATGGGCAACACCATCTCATCATCATCATCATCATCGTTTAATGATTACGTTAAAAGTGCAATTACCTAAGATTTATTCCAGGCATTGAATCAGATTCTCTGCGGGTCCTAGGAAGCCTACCAGGTGACTCTTATGCACACTAAGGTTTAAAAAAAAAACTGACAGAGATTAAAAACAACCACAATGACCTCTAACAACATCTGTTGGTGGTGAGCGATGCTGACTCACTCTTCCTCTGTTCAATCTTAAGTTGGACTTTTGTAAATAGAGTTGCTGTGTTTATACTACAGTTTTTAGTTTTCGCTCATGTCCTGGGAATTTGTCTGTAGGAAAACCCTTGGATGTGCTGTAGATGTATTTTGGAAGAAAATACTTGGCTGTGTTTATCCCAGTGAAATTAGAGAGAGCTGAAGACTGAGATGCCAGGGAGTATAAGAGGATTAACATTAACATTTATATTTAGGGCCAAAGCATAGGCTAGACAGCTAGAAACATGTATATGGAGCTGAAAGTAAAAGAAGTGGTTCCAGAATATTTGTACAATTGGAATCCCATGACTGCTAGGTAGTTATCATCACCAACGTCATCAACATTGTCATCATCAATATTTGTATTCTGCCCTACGTTTATTAGGCCCCCTGGCATGCATTATCACATTAAATCTTCAAAACCATCTGACTAGCTTCTGGAAATATCTCTCCCCTCCCAATATGATGTTCCTTGTCTTCTTCAGTGTTCCAGTTCCAGTAAATGCCACATTCACCCACTCAACTGATTATGCCAACAGCTTTGCAGTTATCCGTGACTTCCCTCTCTCTCATGCTCCTGTCCCTTCCTACCCTCCAACATACACATGTCTGATGGGTCAGATTTACTGATTTGGAAGACCATTTAGATATTCATAAAAATACCTGGTAGATAATATAAAAAACCTAATGCGATACTTCATGTGTTTACAGACCTGTTAGAAGGTCCAACTATATGCTGTCTGCAGAAAACACAATTTTTTTTTTTTTTTTTTGTGGTACACGGGCCTCTCACTGTTGTGGCCTCTCCCGTTGCGGGGCACAGGCTCGGACGTGCAGGCTCAGTGGCCACGGCTCATGGGCCCAGCCGCTCCGCGGCATGTGGGATCCTCCCAGACCGGGGCACAAACCCATGTCCCCTGCATCGTCAGGTGGACTCTCAACCACTGCGCCACCAGGGAAGCCCCAGAAGACACGTTTTTGATACAAAGATACAAATATATTGAAAGTAAATGGGTAGAGGAGACATCATTCTAACAGCAATCATATGGAAGTTTGAATAGGTCTACTCAGACAAATCATAAGGGAAGTTGGAAAATACTGTGGGATGAATGACAACAAAGACACAACATACCAAACCTATGGAATGAAGCCAAAACAGAGCTTTGAAAAAATTTTAGAGCTGTAAATGCCTATACGTATATATATAAAAGAAGTCAAATCAATAACCTAAATTTCCACCTTAAGGCACTGGAAAAAGAGGACAATAAACCGAAAGAAAACAGAAGGAAGGAAATTATAAAGATCAGAGCAGAAATAAATGAAATACAAAACAGAAGTTAATAGACAAAATCAATAGCCTTATGTTGGTCCTTCAAAACGATTAATGAAATTGACAAACTTTTATCTAGACTGAACAAGAAAATAAGGGAGAGGACTCAACATACTAAAATCGGGAATGAAATAGAAAACATCAGTGTAGACCTTGCAGAAACAAACAAAAAAAGACTATAAGGAATACTATAAACAATTGTAGACCAAAAATTAGATAAATTAGTTGAAACAGACAGATTCCCACAAGAAGCATATTATTAAAACAGACTCAAGAAGAAACAGAAACTCTGAATAACAAGTAAAGTATAACAACTAAACAAGCATAACAAGTAAAGAGGTTGAATTAGTAATCAAAATACTTTCCACAAAGGAAAGCCCCGTATCAAGTGGCTTCACTGATGAATTCTACCAAACATTTAAAGAAGAATTAATACCAATTCTTTACAAATTTAACCAAAAAATATAAGAATGGGAACATTTTATAATTCATTTTATGAGCCCAATATTATCCTGATATATAAATCACGCAACGATATCACACACATAAGACCTGCGAAGAAGGGGAGAGGTAGCACGTCGAAAGGAGGGCCTCTGGAGTGTGGAGTTCCCCAGTTTGGAGTCGTGTGGCTGACAGGGTCTTGGTGCTCCGGCTGGGTGTCAGGCCTGAGCCTCTGAGGTGGGTGAGCCAAGTTCAGGACATTGGTCCACCAGAGACCCTCCAGCTCCACGTAATACCAAAGAGCAAAAGCTCTCTCAGAGATCTCCTCAATGCTAAGACCCAGCTCCACTCAACGACCAGCAAGCTACAGTGCTGGACACCCCGTGCCAAACAACTAGCAAGACAGGAACAGAACCCCACCCAAGCAGAGAGGCTGCCTAAAATCATAGTAAGTCTACAGACATCCCAAAACACAACACCGGACTCGGTCCTGCCCACCAGAAAGACCAGATCCAGCGTCATCCACCAGAACTCAGGCACCAGTCCCCTCCACCAGGAAGCCTATACAACCCACTAAACCAACCTTACCCACTGGGAGCAAACACCAAAAGCAATAGGAACTACAAACCTGCAGCCTGCAAAAAGGAGACCCCAAACAAAATAAGTTAAGCAAAATGAGAAGACAGACAAACACACAGCAGATGAAGGAACAAGGTAAAAACCCACCAGACCTAACAAATGAGGAGGAAATAGGCAGTCTACCTGAAAAAGAATTCACAGTAATGATACTAAAGATGATCCAAAATCTTGGAAATAGAATGGAGAAAATACAAGAAACGTATAACAAGGACATAGAAGATATAAAGAGCAAACAAACAATGATGAACAACACAATAAATGAAATTTAAAACTCTAGAAGGAATCAATAGCAGAATAATTGAGGCACAAGAATGGATAAGTGACCTGGAAGATATAATAGTGGAAATAACTACCAAAGAGCAGAATAAAGAAAAAAGAATGAAAAGAATTGAGGACAGTCTCAGAGACCTCTGGGACAACATTAAATGAACAAACATTCGAATTATAGGGGTCCCAGAAAAAGAAGAGAAAAAAAAAATGGACTGAAAAAATATTTGAAGAGATTATAGTTGAAAATTTCCCTAATATGGGAAAGGAAATAATCAAATCCAGGAAGCACAGAGAGTCCCATACAGGATAAATCCAAAGAGAAATACACCAGGACACGTATTAATCAAACTATCAAAAATTAAATACAAAAAAAAATATTAAAAGCAGCAAGGGAAAAGCAACAAATAACATACTAGGGAATCCCCATAAGGTTAACAGCTGATCTTTCAGCAGAAACTCTGTAAACCAGAAGGGAATGGCAGGACATATTTAAAGTGATGAAAAGAAAAAACCTACAACCAAGATTACACTACCTAGCAAGGATCTCATTCAGATTCGATGGAGAAATTAAAACCTTTACAAAAAAGCAAAAGCTAAGAGAATTCAGCACCACCAAACGAGCTTTACAACAAATGCTAAAGGAACTTTTCTAGGCAGGAAACACAAGAGAAGGAAGAGACCTACAATAGAAAACCCAAAACAATTAAGAAAATGGTAATAGGAAAATACATATTGATAATTACCTTAAATGTAAATGGATTAAATGCTCTAACCAAAAGACATACACTGGCTGAATGGATACAAAAACAACACCCATACATATGCTGTCTACAGGAGACCCACTTTGGACCTAGGGACACATACAGACTGAAAGTGAGGGGATGGAAAGTGATATTCCATGAAAATGGAAATCAAAAGAAAGCTGGAGTAGCAACTCTCATATCAGACAAAATAGACTTTAAAATAAAGACTATTACAAGAGACAAAGAAGGACACTACATAATGATCAAGGGATCAATCCAAGAAGAAGATATAACAATTGTAAATATTTATGAACCCAACACAGGAGCACCTCAATACATAAGACAAATGCTAACAGCCATAAAAAGGGGAAATCGACAGTAACACAATCATAGTAGGGGACTTTAACACCCCACTTTCACCAATGAACAGATCATCCAAAGTGAAAATAAATAAGGAAACACAAGCTTTAAATGATACATTAAACAAGATGGACTTAATTGATATTTATAGGATGTTCCATCCAAAAACAACAGAATACACTTTCTTCTCAAGTGCTCATGGAACATTCTCCAGGATAGATCATATCTTGGGTCACAAAGCAAGCCTTGGTAAATTTAAGAAAATTGAAATCGTATCAAGTATCTTTTCCGGCCACAATGCTATGAGACTAGATGTCAATTACAGGAAAAGATCTGTAAAAAATACAAACACATGGAGGCTAAACAATACACTAATAAATAATCAAGAGATCACGGAAGAAACCAAAAAGGAAATAAAAAAATACATAGAAACAAATGACAATGAAAACACAATGTCCCAAAACCTATGGGATGCAGCAAAAACAGTTCTAAGAGGGAAGTTTATAGCAATACAATCCTACCTCAAGAAACAAGAAACATCTCAAATAAACAACCTAACCTTACACCTAAAGCAATTAGAGAAAGAAAAACAAAAAACCCCCAAAGTTAGCAGAAGGAAAGAAATCATAAAGATCAGATCAGAAATCAATGAAAAAGAAATGAAGGAAACAATAGCAAAGATCAATAAAACTAAAAGCTGGTTCTTTGAGAAGATAAACAAAATTGATAAACGATTAGCCAGACTCATCAAGAAAAAAACGGAGAAGTCTCAAACCAATAGAATTAGAAATGAAAAAGGAGAAGTAACAAGTGACACAGCAGAAATACAAAGGATCATGAGACATTACTACAAGCAATGGAATAAAATATTTTTAAAATATTTCATTTATTAAATTTATTTTAAAATAGACCACAAAAGTGAACATTTTTTCCTCCGAAAACTATGAAATATTGTTGAAAAATTAAAGAAAACCTAAATAAATGGAAAGATACCTCACGTTGATGAATTGGAAGACTTAATATTGTTGAGATGGCACACTCCCCCAGGTGATCTACAAATGAATAAAATTCCCGCCAAAACACCAACTAACATATTTGCAGAATCTGACAACCTGAACTTAGAACTATTCATGTGGAAAAGGAAGGAACCCTGAACAGCCTAAACAAACTTGAAAAAGAACAATAATTGAGGACTCACACTTCCTTATTTCATAACTTATTACAAAACAATGGTAATCAAAAGAGTATGCTATTGGTATAAGGCTAGAAATAGAAAATATTCAATGGAAAAGAATTAAATCAACAAATAAATCCTCACATTTATGTTTAACTGATTTGTGACAATGGTTCTAAGACAATTCAGTGAGGGAAAGAACAGTCTTTCCAACAAATTAACCTGGGACAACTGGATAATCACATGCAAAAGAATGAACTTGAACCCTACTTCACACCATGTACAAAAATTAACTCAAAATGGGTAACAGATCTAAATGTAAGAGCTAAAACTATGAAACTCCTATAAGAAAATATAGAATAAATCTTTGTGATCTTGGGTTAGGCAGTTTTCTTTGATATAACACCAGAAATACAAGTGAAAAAAGAAAAACAGGTAAATTGGGTTTCATCAAAATGTAAAACTCTTGTTTCAAAATTCACCATCAATATAGCAAAAAGAATACACACAGAATGAAAGAAAATATCATCAAATCACATATGATAAGAGACTTGTACCTAGACTATATAAAGAACTCATACAATTCAATAAAAAATGAACCAATTGAAAAAGGGGCAAAAGATCTGAATAGATATCTCTCCAAAGAAGATATGCAAATGAGCAAGAAGCACATGAAAAGAAGCTCAACATCATTAGTCATTAGGGAAGATGTATATCAAAACCACAATGAGATACCTCTTCACACCCATCCAGGCTACAGTCAAGATATGGAGAAACTGGAACCATCAGACATCACTGAGGGGAATGAAAAATGGTGTAGCTACTACAGAAAGTAGTCTGGCAGTTCCTCAACATGTTAACCAAATCATCACGTGACCCAGAAATTCTACTCATAAGTAGCATTGAAAACATATATCCCAAGAGAAATGATAACCCAAGAGAAATGAAAAGATATGTCTACACAAAAACTTGTACTTGAATGTTTATAGTAGTATTCATGATAGCAAGACAGTAGAAACAACCCAAATGTCCAGGAACTGATGCATAGATAAATAAATGAGGTATATCCACACCGTGGAATATTGTTTGGCAATAAAGAGAACTGAAGTATTGATGTGTGCTGCAGCATGGACGAACCTTGAAAGCACGATGCTAAATGAAACAGGTCAGACACCAAGGACTAACTGTTGAGGCCATTCATATGAAGAGTTGCCTAGGTCTGTGGTTGCTGGGGGTAATCAGGGAATGCCTGCTAGATGAACATGGTATGTCCTTCATTTATTTACATATTACCTGTGAATTCTTTCATTGGTGTTTTTAGTTTTCAAGGGTACAGGTCTCGATCACATTTCATGACGTTTATACCTAAATATTTCTTGTTTTTCGTTCTGATGATTGGTCCTTTCAAAAATTGAAGTTTCCCACTAACTTCACCAACTTGCATGTTTAATGACCCTGCCCTGTGGCAGCAACATTATCTTTTTTTTTTTTTTCACAACAGGGAGGATCAATGTTCTATTTCACAGCTTTAGCACCTCACAAGAAGCTCAAACGAAATGAACCAGATTTTAAAGAATAGTTCAAAGAAGGCCTGATTGCTACTCTGAATGACAGACTTGTGCCTCTGAACTCTCAGACTCCCTAATTTGTAGACCTCGCAGTGAGGGGAAATGTACGGCTACTGACAAAACCAAATGTTCCAGAGACTACCCTGCACCAGAACTATCTAGTAAAATGTGTGACAAATGTAAAAGATTTCTCTGGCAGCTTTGTGGAAAATGGTCCAGGAGGGAAGGAGCAGGAGGGAAGTATGAGAACCCAGTTAGGATGCCCTTGTATTCCAAAGAGACAGAACGGCGGTGAATCTAAGGCACTGCAAAGGAGCCAGTGAAAATCAATGGTGGTGACGAGACTTACTGTATACTACTGTTACCGACTGACACTTGTGTCCCAAGATTCATATGTTGAAGATCTAATCCCCAGTGTGATGGTATTTGGAGACGGGGCCGTTGGGAGGTGATTAAGTTTAGATAAGGTCATGAGGATGCAGCCCTCACGGTGAGATTAAGGCCCTTACAACAAGAGACATCAGGAAACTTGCGCTCTCTCATATATGCATATAAGAGGTCATGTGAGCACACAGTCTGATGGCAGCTCCCTGCAACCCAAGAGAAGGGGCCTCAGAATGAAATCTACTTTGCCAGCACCTTGATCCCAGCACCTTGATCTCGGACTGTTGTTTAAGTCACCAAGTCTATGATGTTTTGTTATGGCAGCCTGAGGTGACTTGGACAACTGAAATTGACAAGACCTTCTAATCAATTAGATGTGCACTGGAGACACGAAAGATGATTGAAAAAGTGAAGTAAAAATGATTCTGAGGTGCTTGGCCTGAAATGGGAAATGCAGGTTTGGGCAGGAAAATAAGAAATTAGTACTGCACGTGTTAAATTTGAAACATCTAAGCGAAGATGTTATGTAGAAAGTTGGAGATTTGAGAGTGGATCTCAGGTTCAAGGCTAGACATTTAAAACTGAGATTCATCAGTGAACAGATGATATGTAAATCATGGGACTGTGTGAACCCACACAAATATGGTGAGAAAAAACAATAGGTCTGCACTTGATCTCAGAGCACTTCAGTGTCTAGAGGTCAAGGTGACAAGGAGCAAACAGGACTGCAAAGGAGCCGCCAGAAAAGTAAGGAAAACTCAAGAGAATGGTATCCTGTAAACTGAGTCATCATGGTTTTAAAGTGTGATCAGCTTTGTCAAATATTGCTAAGAAGGTAAGTAATGAAGATTCATATTGATTATTGGATTGGCCATGGTAAGATTCCGGGGACCTTTGGTAGTTTCAGAGGATGGTGGGTGAGTATGAAGCCTTAATTGGTCCATGCTTCCCACCAGAGTGTCGACTGTAATGCAGCAAGGCCCCCTTCTCCTCTCCCCTAACCCCCAGCCCCTCAGACCTTTACACCTGTTCATTCCACCCACCAGACCCACTCGGTCATTCACGACAGTGTCTGCACAGCTGAACCACGCAGAAGAGATTGTAGGCAAAAGGAAAAACAAAGAAAACAGATTCTTTGCTTCAAAGACAAAACTATGACAGTGAAAATGTTACTTAACCTTCATAGCATTTTTTGAAATATTGACTTATGTTGATATTTTTGAGACTTTAACGTTAAAAATAAAAGTACGTTAAAAATGGAGGGCAGAAAAATACCTGTCTAAAAAACAATTTCAGATCTATTAGTAGTAGGTTCTTAATGATATTTACCCAGCCATTAATGGTTGGCAGGACCATGAGGGTTAAAAAAAAAAAAAGTCAATTATTTACTGATATCCAGAATTTAAGGAAAAAACTCATCACCATCACTCTCTCAACTCAGAAAAATATGAACCACTGGTATAGGGTTATCAAGTAATGGTGGAAGAGGTGTACTTCCATCTACACATGTATTCACAGCCGATTTCTAAAAAGCAATGCAATCAAAACAGAAATTTGTTAGAGGAAGGGCAAACAGAGGTTTACTGGTGACAGAAAAAAAAGCCATTGGTAAAAAGGATACTTTTAGTATAAGTCAATTTCAAGGTACTTACAGACACAGGGGCACTGTGGTCAGGAGGCAGGAGGTTTTCACCTGTATCTCAATATTGGAGTAAAACTCCTAAATCCACAATTAACGAAAGAAGTTCCAAGTGCCCTGAGCGTCACAGGGTACTTCCCGGATAACAAGATGAACTGCTTAGGTGACTAACGGCAGGGCCCGTGACTCGTGGCAATCACAGTGTCTTGTGATGTAGTCAGCGCTAAGTGGAATCTTGGCATCAAGCACCTATATTGCCTTAAGACTGGGTTCATGTGGATCGGCTCTGCTTATGTGTCCTGGAAAAACAGGACCAGAAACTGCAGATAAAACGTTATTCCGAAGAAACATTCCGACTTCAGGATGTAACTTCAAGCAGGTGGGCCAAAGGCCGCCCTGGTGAGGCAACAGAGCAGTGGAAGAGCATAGACTTTGGGACCAGACTCCTGGATTCAAGCACTGCTTCACCACTTCTCACTGTGCAACGCTGGGTGACTTACTAGCCCCTCTGTGCACGGTTACCACACCTGTAAAATGAGAAAGACAGTAATACATACTTCCAGGGGTGCTGGAAGGATGACACAGACCAGAACAAGTAGCATTCTTAGATCAGCGGGGGGCATATCATATGTGCTATACGAGTGTTCGATTTCTGTAATCACACTGGAATAAATTATTTGGGTTAGAGAATATATTATGTCCCTGTAGTTCAGTAGTGTTTGAAGTATCCAAAGCCCAAAGTGAAGCTGTATGAAGTTGTGATTAGAAAAAGTGAATGAAAAGATAATGAGGAAAGTCAAAAAATAACCCAGGGAGGAGACTTCATGCAATGATGCTCATGGAGGGAAACTAATGAATTTCCCTTGGCAGCCCGTGGATCTAAATGTCACTGCAATTGTATTTAGAAGGACTTCTGTGGTTCAGAACCGCCCTGTATCAGTTTTTACAGCCTGAAATAAGCCCATAGCTTAGGGCTTGGAAATAAAACTGGAAAGATCCAAGCTATTTATTATTAGGACATTTTTGTATATTTAAAAGAAATAACTACAAAGTTTGTTTATTCAAAGGCAAATATTTTATGCTCAAAATAATATTTTTTAAAAAAGAATAACGGTGAGTACTAGACAGATTATGTGCTTTTATTTTTATCTGTGGCTAATACTATAAAACTGAAAATAATTAAATAGTGTCTTGCTATTTTCTGGGAGGGAGGAAAAGTCCGAAATACTTGTTTTTTTCCTTTTAAAATATACACTTTAAATGGGTCTTCGCCACCTTCACTTTCACTGCTTCAACTACTCGGGTAGTACTCCATCCACATGGACTCAGGAAGACCATGGACCTGGGCTCTGGTGTCCGACGTGGCAGCTACTAGCTACGAGTGGCTACTAAATACTGGAATTGCAACTAGTGGGACTGAGGGACTATAAGTTTAATTTATTAGTTTTCATTTAAGTTTAAAAACTGATGCTCTGGGCTTCCCTGGTGGCACAGTGGTTAAGAATCCGCCTGCCAATGCAGGAGACATGGGTTCGGACCCTGGTCCAGGAAGATCCCACATGCCGTGGAGCAACTAAGCCCATGCACCACAACTACTGAGCCTGCGCTCTAGAGCCTGCGAGCCACAACTACTGAGCCCACGTGCCACAACTACTGAAATCTGAGCTCCTAGAGCCCGTGCTCTGCAACAAGAGAAGCCAACACAGTGAGAAGCCCACGCACCGCAACGAAGAGTAGCCCCCGCTCACCGCAACTAGAGAAAGCCTGCGTGCAGCAACAAAGACCTAACACAGCCAGAAATAAATTAAATAAATTTTAAAAAACCCCAAAACCTGATGCTCTATGAAGTTATTGGAAACTTTAAGTGCACTGTAGAACAACTTGAGTATTTGAATCTCCTTTTTCAACTATAAATGTTATGGAATCTAAACATGGATCCAGTATGTCCCATGAAAACTTAGCATTTAAATTAAGACGTTTTGTAAGTATAAAATACACAGATTTTGAAAACTCAGTACGAAAAACAAAAAGTAAATTATTTTATTAATATCTTTTAAATATTGATATTGTACTAAAACTATATTTTGGATATGAATTAAATAAAATATATTATTAAAATTAATTCCGCTTATTTCTTTTTCTTTTTAACATGGATACTAGAAAATTAAAAACTATATTTGCAGCTTGCGTTACATTTTTATTGGACATTAACCTTATATTCCAGAAGGTACAAATTCATCAGAGGATAGGGTTTTCACTTAATATTAATCCTTTGAGTGAAAAATAATTTGATATGCATATTTAAGAAAACAAATTTACACTTACGATTTGTACTGGAAATTTAATTGAGTCCCCCACTTTTTTTTTTGAGAATATACATCTATTACCTAATTAACATGAGTCTCATATGAGAATCTGGTAGTAAACTTGTTTTGCTTTACTATTGTATTAATAAATAGTCCATTTATGACTATCTAGGATATCATTTAGTCTTAAAGAGGTTTAATAAATACTAGTTTTCTTAGATCTTTTGGAAAATAATTATTATGTAGTTGATGTTCCTGAATGAGAGTTCTATTTTATATATAATCTTTTTTTAAAATTTGTAGGACTACATAGACATGTATACAAAATGTTATGCTATGTATAATTTAAATTTCATTTAAAATATATTTAATATGTTAAAATTCTTTTGTAAGAATGCCTAAACTCACTTCAAGGAAAATTACATCATGTTAGGCATTTAGCTTTCCTAGTCTCCATTTTTAGTGTAAATATACCATATTGAATGATGGATGGCCAACACGAATTCCAGGTATAAATAGGCATTTTGTGTTCCTTTGAGAACTAACTACAGACTACTGATTAGGAATTCAGTGATTCATTATTAAGTACATATCTGAAATTTTATTTGTATTGAATATATAAGGAAAAAGATTCATACATTATTTTTCTTGTATTATTTTTGTCTTAGTTTTTATTAGAAATTTTCAAACATACAACAAAGTAGAGTTTAGTATAGCGAACTCTCGTTATTTCTATTACCATGATTCATCAACAGTCGGTATCTTTCTAATCTTATTTCATCTTTGTCCCTAAACAGTTTTTTCCAAAGTATTATTTAGCATCATTTTATTCACTCATAAATGCCTTGATAAGTGTATTTAAATTTTGTCTAATAGACTTACCACACCATCATAACCTAATATGGACCCCATGTGCAAGTATCATTTTATATATATATTTTTTATTTTGCGGTACGCGGGCCTCTCACCGCCGCGGCCCTTCCCGCTGCGGAGCACAGGCTCCGGACGCGCAGGCTCAGCGGCCATGGCTCACAGGCCCAGCCGCTCCGCAGCATGTGGGATCTTCCCGGACCGGGGCACGAACTCGTGTGCCCTGCACCGGCAGGCGGACTCTCAACCACTGCGCCACCAGGGAAGCCCAGGGCACATCTTTTTTTTTTTTTGCGGTACGCGGGCCTCCCGCTGTTGTGGCCTCTCCCGTTGCGGAGCAACAGGCTCCGGATGCGCAGGCTCAGCGGCCATGGCTCACAGGCGCAGCCGCTCCACGGCATGTGGGATCTTCCCGAACCGGGGCACGAACCCGTGTCCCCTGCACCGGCAGGCGGACTCTCAACCACTGCGCCACCAGGGTCCCAGGGCACATCTTTTAATGCCAGCCATGGCTGGTTTCATCGGTTCAAGGCTAGAGCCAACCCTCACAATGTAAAAGTAAGTGGAGAGGCAGCAAGTTCAGACAGGGTAGCTGTCCGGGAACTTCCGGAAACACTTTGAGAGATTATTGATGATGATGTGTATTTACCCAACCAGGTTTTTAATGTGGATGAGACACAACTCTACTAGAAGAGGATGCCGCACCGAAGTTACACCAGTAAGGAGGAAAAGTTGATGCCGGGCTTAAAGCAGCAAAGGATGGGCTAACTGTTGTTTGGCGGCAATGCTTCCGGTGAACTGAAGCTGAAGCCTCTCTTAGTTTATCATTCAGAGAACCCGAGAACCCTTAAACACATAGCCGAGGGCTCTCTTCCTGTTGTGTGGAAGCGTAACCCCAAATCCTGGATTACACAGGCCACGTTCCAGGACTGGTTTTGCCACCACTTTATCCCAGATGTAGAGAAATATTGCTTGGAAAGGGCTGTCCCAGCAAAACATTCTTTTTTTTTTTTTTGCGGTACGCGGGCCTCTCACTGTTGTGGCCTCTCCCGTTGCGGAGCACAGGCTCCGGACGCGCAGGCTCAGCGGCCATGGCTCACGGGCCCAGCCGCTCCGCGGCATGTGGGATCTTCCCGGACCGGGGCACGAACCCGCGTCCCCTGCATCGGCAGGCGGACTCTCAACCACTGCGCCACCAGGGAAGCCCTAAAATAACTTCTTCCCCCCCCCCCCACAAAGTGATATAAAATGTGGGCATTTGTTTGTTTGTCTGTTTCCCGCAAAAGCCGAAGCTGTGAAAGATTCCTTTGTTTAAAGAAATGATTAAACTTCAAAGGGAACCCACACACTTCTTTCCTGGGAATTTGTGGAAAATCCCAGAGAATTTACTTGGCGTTAAACGCACTGTCTTTCAGAATTCGTTCCGGAGAATCCTAGGGGCTAGGAAAGGCCGGTGAAGCAAGGTGATCCCGTGATTTCATCATGAAAAATCCTGTTTATGGGGAGCTCCTCAATATCTCTCTTCACACCTCACTCAGTATTTCTGTTTCCTTCCAAATTTTGGAATTTAGTTTTACTTTGTAGGTCTTAAGATGTGTTTTCACAGTTTTCCTGCCCACCCCCATTTTCTCTGTTCTCTTAGGTTTTAAAGAAATCAAAAATTGAAGAACTACCATGTTTCATATATTACATCTCCCTATAATCCACAGAAAAACGATCACTACAGAAAATGGAATCCCGGACGTCCCTGTCTCTGAACGATCACTAATCCTGGTTAATCCTACATCTGATGAAAGATGTGTCTGCACATGGAGAGGAAATTTGCTAAAGCCTCATCTAGGGATCAAAGGTCTTTAAGAATCAGAGCTGCAATGAAAGACAATGACAGAATTATTAAACATGACTACATTTCATCATAAAAGATTAATTATTTACTGTAGAATTAAAGGGCTAAAATGACATTAAAATCCATCAACCATTTTCATTTACCCAAGGCAAAAATTAAACCGAAGAGCATCATAGTGACAAAGAACAATTTGGTCCTTTCTTTAGGCTTTTCTTTTTGTCTTTGGATTATAATTATTGATGATAATTGCATTCTTGCTGCAGAGATTAGGAAAAATAATAAAAATTTTGTCACAGAAAGTTGTATAATTTGCTGCAGTTCAAATATTATGAAAATATAGATTAAGAAGTATCTTATATACTAAGACAATATTAATATATGAACAACTGTAAGGAACTGGAATTGTGTGTAATTTTACACATATATACATATTATTTAACTTGTAAATTGCTCACCCAAACATATTTCTCAAATATCCACAGCTAATGCTTTATGTGATGGACTACAAAGAGATTAAAATGTATGTCATTAGAAATTTAACAGATTCCTCAAAATGTTGCATTATAATTAATCATCTAAAAACACTTTAAATAAGATAAATTTTACCCCAAAAGAATGTTATAGTATTTCTGTCTTACATAATAGAGAGCCTCCTGAAAACTCCTTTGTACATTATCTTTTAAAATCACTTATATTTAGGTATACTTTACGTACAATATAATACCGACACTTGAAATGTACAATTTAATCAGTTTTGACAAATGTGTATACACATGTAACCACCATCTCAATCAAGATATAGAATTTTTCCATCACTGCCAAAAGATCCTTCATCTCTTCCACAAAGTCTCCCCCATCCCTGGCCTCAGGCAATGACTTTTCATTGCTAGAAATTAAATGCTTTCCCTAGAGTTTTCTATAAATGGAATCATGTAGGATGTGTGATACTCTTTTCTGTTTGGCCTGGTTTGCTCAGCATAATTTTTTGGACATCCATGATGTTGAGTATATCAGTAGTTTATTCCTTTAATTACTGAGTAGAATTCATTGCACAAACATGACACAACTTGTTTCTCTTGTTCTCCAGGTGATGGGCATTTGTCTCATCTCCACATTGGGGCTGTAATTCATGGAGCCTGTATGATCATATAGAAGTCTTCTCATGCACATATGCTATCATTTCTCTTTGGTGAATGCCTGAGTGTGGAATTGTTGATTCATATGGGAAGTGTACATTTAACTCTATAGAAACTTCGAGAAAGCAGTTAAAAGTCATTGTGACATTTACATTCCCACCAAAAGTGCGTGAAGAGTGTTCTCATTATTCCCTGTCCTCACATATTTACACAAATACCATTATGCCATGATTCTTATAGCTGTATAGCACATCTTGAAATCAGGTAATGTAAGTCCTCCAATTTTTTTTCAAGAATATTTTGGCTATCCTATACTCTTTTAATTTTCTAAACCCTCTAGAATTAGTTTATCAACTAGTTTTTTAAAGTTTGCTGAGATTTGTATTAGGATAGCATTAAATCTATAATTCAGTGGTTCTCAAAGACTGGTCCCTAGCAAGAAGCATTAGCGTCGCCTGAGAACTTCTTAAAAATATAAATTCTCAATCCCCATCCCTCATCTACTGAATGAGAAAAGCTGGAGGTGACGCCTTTCCTTTGCACTTCTGTCATATATTTCGTTGCCACAACTGATCTGAATCACAGAGAGCATTGCTATCTCTCCTTTAAATAGTTATTATTTTTTGAAAAGATTTTGAAAAGATTAAAAACACAGAAAAGTCTTGCATACTTTCTCTCATATATAACATTTCTGGTTTTCTTCATTCCCTTGTGTACATTTGAGGTCTAATTGGAATCATTTTCTTAAGCCAGAGAAATTCTTTAAACGTCTCTTATGGTGTAGATCTGCTGGTGACAGATACACTCAGATTTTGTTTATCTGAAAATACTTTGTTCTTCTCAAATAACGTTAGGTATGAAAGAGGAGACATTAGAACTGATAACCACAGAAATACAAAGGATCGTTAATAAACTACTGTAGACAATTATATGCCAACAAATGGACAAACTAGAAACAATGGAAAAATTTCTAGAAACAGACAACCTACCGAGACTCAATCATGAAGAAATAGAAAATCTGATTAGACTGAATAAGTCTGGAGACTTAAGGAGCAATAAATCAGTAATCTAAAACCTTCCAAAAAGAAAAGTCCAGGACCAGGTGGCTTCACTAGTGAATTCTACCAAACATTTAAAGAATTAATAACGATACTTCTCAAACTCTTCCAAAAAGTAGAAAAGGAGAAAACACTTCCAAACTCATTTTATGGAGCCAGCGTTACCGTGTCACTGAAACCAGAAAAGGACAGGATAAGAAAAAATTTATAGGCCAGTATCCCTGAGGAACATAGTTGCAAAAATCCTCAACAAAATATTAGCAAAATTCGATAGTACCTTAAAAGGATCATTCAGCATGACCAAGTGGGATTTTTTCCTAGGACACAAGGATGGCCCAACATATGCATATCAATGCCATTAATAGGGAATAAATTCCCCTACTTGGTTTGGTCACAAGTGAAAGAAAACCCAATAGGGGTTTAAGGAAATGAGGAATTTATTTTCTTCCATGTACAATTCCAGGAGAATGCAGTCCAGAGATGATATTGTGGACCTGAAGTGTCAGGGACCTTGGCTTCTTGGATTTTTGTTCCCAAGGTCAGTTTGTGGGCCAAGGTGGCTGCCAGGGTTCCAGCCATTATGTCCTCACTCTAGTAAGTGGGAAAGAAGAAGAAGATAAAGGGAAAGACTTCTTTCTCCCTTAAGGACACCATGCAGAAGTTACCATTCAGGTTTACAGGTTGTTGTCCAGAACTTAGTACCGTGGCCACACTCAGCTACCAGGGTGGAAGGTAAATGTAATCCTTCTTGGTGGCTGGGCACATAGCCAGCTAAAAATTGGGGGTTCTATTACAGAAGAACAGAAACACATTGGAGGACACCTAGCGGTCTGAATTGATGCATTCACTCTTTTATAAACTTTTTACCAGTTTGGCTGGAAAAAAAATAAGTATATTATGTATGTCTCTGACTGACTAAGCAGAGGATGCTAACATGATTTCATTTCTTCTCAGTCGTGACTGCCTGTTGACCCACGAGCTGGACCCAAGCAATCGGAGGCTCCACACCCCTCCCTGTCCTTGGAATGTATGTTCCAGCCACCGTTCTCACTCTAGGAACCCTTTCAGGGGTGCAGCCGTGAGAGAGTAATGTGGTGTTGAGACCACCTGGACTGAACACGTGACTGAACCTAGGTAAGGCTGCTAGACAGACTGTTAAGATTTGGTGGGTGGATGCGGAGACCTAGCCATTTTGCAGTAACCGAGAATAAGCCTCCTACATAAGTTCCCTTGCTTGTCACACCTGCCACCTACCAATCTGGAGTGGCTGCCTCTTTCTTTGGTCTCTCCTTGCCTCTGTACGGAGGCTGGTTTCAGATTTCACCCAGGAGGCTCTGGAAGTTGTGAACCAACACTCAGTTCTCAGTGTTATTACACTTGCATCAGTGAGCATCAGATACTTAGGTAGTAGCGTCAGCTACACAGCTGTGTTTCTCTGTCTGTCTTAGATCGTGGAACCGGAATTCTCTGATACGATGCCCTTATTTCAAGACCACTTCCACTGGAGGCAGGGTAGCAACGCCAGGGCTCTTCTGCCCATAAGCACATCTTGTTACCACCTAGATAGACAGATAAACCACTGCTCTGCTGGAGTAAGAATAATGCTTTGTTTCTGGATCACACATTTATTGGAATGGAGATCACTCTTTGGTGCAGGCGTTGTCATCAGATTGGGCTGGGCAGATCTTGGATCCGGTGTGTCCTGGTCATGCAGCCGGCATGGTTAGCTCATTATTCTAGTACATTTTCTCCCACCTCTGCTACCCGTTACCCAGCATCCTGGTGCTTCCTGCTATCTGAACATTTCAGCCACGCCCCTACTCTTGTAGGTCAGCTACAACTCTGATTTGCAAGAAACGTAAGTTCAGCTAAAAGTAGCTTAAGCGCAAGGAGATTTTATCCATTCATACCATTGATTTATTCAACAGACACTGACTATGTGTCCAGCACTGTGCTCGGCTCTAAAGATGGTGCCATGGACCAAATTCCTAACCTTTTATGGGGGATTCAGACAATAAGCAAACACATGTATACGTAGTATAGCATCAGGAAAAGGTAGATAACGTTTTATGAAGAAAAATAAAGCCAGGTCAGCAGATTTTAAAATTGCTTTGGGGGCGCAGAGAAGGACTCTCATCCACTGAGAGGAGCTGGGATGCTCCAGAGAGCACCCAGGGACGCAGCCACGCCTGAGGACTGAGCTGGACCCTGGATCTCAGCACAGTTAAGACGCGTTGTCCTGGCTGACTTCCTTCTGTACGTCTGCTCCATGCTTGTCTGTCTCTCCTGCAGACTTTCTCTGATTCTCTGGGCCACAGGGCCACAAACAGGGCATAGAATATAAGTTTCCACGTTTTACCTCTTATGATTTCAGCCACCAGGAAAGATTACGCTGCTGTTATTGTGTGACCTCCTGATTACAGGGTCCGATATGGACCCTTCTAGATTTGAACCTGAGATCACCGTGTTTTCCAGATTTGATGCCTAAATCGTCTGCTCATCTGTGATCAGGAATATCAGTTTCCTGACCTCCCCCTGACTCCCCTAGGAAGCAATTCTATGATCAGATTTCCACTTCATTAACGTTATGTACTTGTCAAATGCCCAGCATACACCATTCTATTCTAAGTGCTTTCTGTAAATGATCTCACAACACATATATGCTTTGTGTGAAATGTCTCAGCTCTCTAGAACCTTGTCTACTTGTGACTGAGTTGTGCTGTAGATGGCTGCAGCTACTCTTAAGTCTGATGGAAAATAACGACTTACTGTATTTTTTCAGTTGAAACTTAAAAAAAATGTGATACGGCATTTACCTGCCTTGGCTGCAAGGTGGTCTAGTCTATTGTCACAAACTCAGAGGCTGGAGCTGGGTTGGATTCCCTGTTTCACCAGTTACTGGCCACACAAACTGAGTCAGGTTGTTTTCCCTTGCGCCTCTCATTCCTCAAAGGTGGGAGCACAGTACCTGGCCGACAGGACAGCAAGGGCTCCTGGTGGACGAAGTACCATGGGAAAATTCCTCCCTGTCCGTGATGCTGATTTGAGTCAAGCTCAAGCCAGTAACTGCCCTGCCACCACCTATTGGCAGCTCCCCGACACTACATTTAAAATTATAATTTAGGGCGAAGGAATGTATCTGCTACCTGCTGAAGAGATGCTAGCCCTTTAAAGTTCAGGCAAAGAAGGCCGATACCATCGCCCACCCTCTTTGCGGGGCAGAGATGCAAGGCTTCTTGCACAAATCCCAAATTCCTCCAGGCTTTTCAAAATGTGTCTGTGGTTGCAATAAGTGAACATTGGCTAATGAAACATCTTTCTCCTGAAGTTTGCCATCTCTTCCCACTGACATCAAAGTTAAGAAAAGCCAGATTTAAAGAGGGTTTTATGGATACAAAAGAAAACACAGTGGTGCAAGACTCCCGGGCCAAGCAGAGAATTGGAGCTGGAGGCTCGTAAAAAATTGTTCTAAGAACTGGGCAGAGGACTTTGCCCTGTCAGGGAGATCAGGGGAGGGAAGGCCAGGAGAGAGGCCTACAGAGTTCTGTCGTGTTTCGTACCACTAACTCGCAGGATATAACGGGGAGAAGTAGGGCTTGGGCTGCGGGCCCCTGACCCCGTCCCCGAGGGGCCCCATAAGGGGGAGTCAGAGCCGGCCCCTGGGCACTGCTGGGTCTCGCAGCTCTGGGCGGACGCGTTCTGTCCAGGGTGGAGTTTCCTGTGTGCCCTCTCCGATTTCGCTGTTTGAAATGAATCACATCTCAAGGGCAAGCCAACTACATTTCTCCTGCCTTGTGCCTTTCTCCAACTGGGGAGACCAAAGCACATGTCAGATGGTCTCAGATCAGAAACCAACAAAACAAAACAAGCAAAGCAGGACGTGCTCAGACACCCAAAGAAACTGAAAGGGGGCTACCGAATTATTTTAAATGTGCAAATGTTTCCCGAGAGGAAGGTATTGTTTTTGTAAAGGGATCTGTGCTTATGGAAGAAGAAGTATTAGGACATCTGCCTTGTTGAGGAAGAGGAGAAATAATCTTTCTGTCACATGTGTTTCATAAGCTGAGCCCCAGTAGAGAGTGGCTGCGAATCTGACCACTTTGCACTTCATGAGGGTTCATTTGTCTCTTTAAACTGTTAGGAAATGAAATATTTACAAACAGTCCAGGACTCATAAGCTAGATAAAGCTGAAAGGAAAATTCTTTTTTCTTCAAATAAAAAAAATCAATTCTGGAAAAAAAAAATCTGTACTTTAGTTACAATACTTGTAATCCCATACTCATGATCAATTATGAGCAGAGCTGAGGCAGTGTCTGAAAATGCCTTCTTGGGGATTTTAACACTTTGGCGTGGGTGGACAATGAATAAAAAATATGTCTCTGATCTGCTTTGCACACACACACAATTCACTGTATTAAAATACTTTATATTCAATAAAATGCACCCATTTTGAGGGTATGGTAAAGTAAGTTCTGGAAATCTCTGCAGCCTTGTAATTACAATTCCAAACAGGCTATAAAAGAGCTACATTGTCCCCAGACTCCCGTGTCAAGTTTCTAGTATTCAGCCCCTCTGGTTTAGGCAACCACGGATCCTGAATTAGTCCCGGAGATCAGGAAGCTCCTCTTTAAGAGGAATCAGACAGAACGCGACTTCCGTGCCTTGCCTCTTTCACTCAGCATAGAGTTCTTGGGATTCACCTGGCTCTGCTACACATATATCAGCAGTATATTATTACTGCTTTGTACTGGATCATATTCCTCTATGAATAGAGCATAGCTCATCAATTCATGTTTATCCATTCATCTTTCAGTGAACATTTCCACTCTTTCCAACTTACTCTGAAGGAAGCTGCTATAAACGTTCACGCACAATCCTTTTTGCGGGACTGATTTTCTTTTCACCCGGGTAAACGTAAGGAGTGAAGTTGCAGTTATAGGAAAAACTGCCGAACAGGTCAAAAAGTGGTTGTGCTACTTCATTTTATACCTTCACACAATGTAAGAGCATTCCAGTGGCTCCACACTGTCACGACATGTGGTATTATCAAGCAGTCGTTTTTATTTCAGCCGTTCTAAGGGTTCCTTACTTCATGGTGGCTCGGTTTACTCTTCCCTGAGGACCGGTAATGTGGCGCATCTTTTTTATGTGCCATTAACATATTTTCTTTTGTGAGAGTTTATTCAACTCTTTTTTTTTTTCCAATTTTTATTTGGTTGTTTCTCTTTTTATTGTTGACTTTAAGACTTTAAAAATTCCTTATATGTGCTGAATACAAGTCCTCTGTCAGATATCTGCACCAATAATATTTTCTTTCAGTCTGTACTTCCTTTTCTTAACATCATCTTTTGAAGAACAGAAGGCTTTAATTGTTATGAAGTCAAGTTTAGCAGTTTTCCTTTTGCCATTAGTCTTTTTGTGTAGTTTTTACTACACAAAGGTGGCACTTTTAGGAAATTTCCTATGGTTTCTTGAGAATTTTTATCATGAATGGGTGTTGAAATTTGCAATGCTTTTTCTGCATCTGTTGGTTTCCACTGGCGGCAGGTGGGGCTACGGAAGAACTACACCACTTCTGAGAAGCACAGAACAGGACCAGGTGCTTGTGCTCTGGACTCCCCCTTCGTCCCCGCCTTCAGTTTCACACTAGTGCTTCCATTTCACAAACCAGGGGGTCACCAGTTGGCAAAGGAGCAGAATTAAGACCCTTGAATTCAGAGCAGAGCAAAGAAAAAGATGGGGGCGGGGTGGATCTGAGAGCAGACACAGCCCTGAAATCGGCATCCCTGTCATCTGTGAACATAAACCGTCCCAAGTCTGGGCCACATTCCTCACGGGGGCACAGAGCCTGGGAGTGTGTGTGGGCGTTGAAGAAGCCATTAAGATCATGTGTCCTGTTTCAGGTGGCAGATAAAGTTTAGATTCATAAGCTATTGTGACACCAAAGGGCACATGAGAAACGCCCAGAGGCTGAGTCAGTTACATATGCTGTGACTACACTTTAATTCAGCCTGGTTTCCCACATCGAAGGACTTCAGACTACAATGTAGGAATCATTAAGCATTTAAAAATATGATCATTTATTTTAATATTAAAATAGTCATATTTGTAAAATGTACATGACTTTTAAACACCGTGAAAGTGAAAAGAAATTTTCTTCCTCTCAGGATGTAATTCTCACCAACCAGACCTCACTCTCCATGTCAAGGCTCAGACAAGAAATAGTAAACATAGGTTGGGCCTCAGTGAATTTACCAATTTAGTGTGGGAGGTAGGGGGGAGTAACAAAAACATTTTAAAAACACATATATGAAAAAAAACCTGAAACAAATACTTAACTATTTAGGGAACTTGCCTTTATTAGGTGCTTGCTAAAGACCCCCAACAAATATTTCTTGCCTACCCACCATTTGCCAGGCCTGGTAATAAATAAGTCAATTGCGTTAAGGATGACAGTCTGCTTCTTTGTGGGCCTGTCTCCCACGTTAAGAGTCTGTCTAAGGATAGGAGTTCTGCCTTATTTATCTTTTCAATTTCCAGCATTTAGTTCCGTGTCTGACCAGGGCAGAGTACTCAGTAAATGTTGCGGACCCAATGAATGGCTGTCTACTGGAAACTTGCTTACCTCGATGTACTTTGTCGCTTTACTTTGTGTCCATGTGGCTCTCTTGGCCACCATCACACCCCCTCTCCCCACCCGGTATCTATAAATAATTGTGTTCTTCACCCCATCCTAAACCAGTCCTTTACAATGAGGTCCCCCAATTAAGCTCCGTAGCAAACGAAAAAAAATCAATCAACCAACCACTGCCACCAGTGCAAACACACGTGCATACGAGCAAAATTAGATTTTTAAAAATCCTAGCAGAAGTCTGAAAAACTGTGAAATGTGAAATCCCCCAGCTACCCCACTGCTGCTGATGTCACTACCAAGCTTCCCTGAACTCACCCTGCCCTCGGGCTGTGCAGGCCTAGCACCTGGCCCATGGGTCCCGGTGGATCAGACTTAAGGCAGGTGCCACACACGTCTCCGTCCAGAGGGGGTCTGTCTTCACCGCCCTACACAGAGCACAGAGCCAGGGAGTGCAGGCTCGCTTTATTTCTTAGGAGTTGCCCTTTAGGGATTGAATATTCATGGAGCCCACTCTCTTGACAGATTGTTCTGAAAAGAAAACAGAGCATCCTCCAGAAACAGGGCAAGTGGGATTAGGAGGCGGAGGTCAGAGAATGAAGGCTGGAGCCCTCTGGAGGGCCAGTCCCAGCCAGGTCTGGCTTTGTTCTTGAAACAATCAGCCGCTTAGGCATCTTTTAAGCCTCTAAAGGGCGAGATGAAGTGGCAATACTTGAGGGCTCCGCGGGAACTGCGTCTGGATCTCGCCCTCTTTCTTTGCTGTGCTAGAGCAGAAGGTCACTAGACACTGCGTGAGCTCTGCCCTGGGTGGTCCCTACCTTTGCCTCCCAGACGACGATTCGTGTTTCTTTCTGTTTCCATAGAAGGGGCAAGGAAGGAGAATTCAAAAGAACTGGCAATCTGTCCTTTGGATACAGCGACCTTTCTAAATAAGCATTCAGCCTTTGGCACTGCAGCCTACAAGCATTTTTCCCTTTGTTGTGGATCTTTTTAAAAAGCCACACACAGACGTAAAACGAGAGGCAAATTTGAAAATACATTCATTTTGGTTATTTCAAGTGAGGTCCAGTAGTTAGGCAACCCAACCAAGACATGCTCATATTAATTTATGGTAGAAATAAAAATGGGTTTTTTAAACCCATTGAAATTAAGCAAAGAAATGATGCTTTCACTTACTTAATAAAAAATGTGTCCATAATAAAACTCTTAATAGGATCGAAGGGAAAGTGATTAATACACATAAGTATGTGTGTGTTTGTACAGATCTGTACCTTCGAGGATGGACATGTGCACAGGTATTTGTGTTTTAGTGTCTTTTTTTTTTTAATCGAAGTGACCAATTAATTACTTGGTGGTGTTTATACTGCTCAGGGAAGGTCAGCGGGGCACAGCTTGCTGTTGGACAGTCTTCTTGCAATTTAAGAGAAAAAAAGCAAACCTTCTGTTTGAACTCCAGAATGTTCCACGCAGGCTCGGCCGTTGTAAACTTACTAGGATAAATCACTCCTACATTGCTGCATTGTTATTGTGGTATTGGGCAAAAATACTTGGCAGGCATTTCAAAGTAAATGCTTCCATCAAATGACGACAGCTAAGAGGAAAATGCCAAGACGAAAGCAAGTGCATACTTTGCTAAGAAAGAAAGTGTTTTTCTAACGGAATATTTAATAAAATGAATTGTAGTCATACCTTCATCTAAGTAGAATGGTGGTAACTTTCTTTAGGAATAAGAGGAAAGGTCAATTCTGATAGGAGGTATTTTTCATTAAGACATTAACTTTAAAAATAACGCATGTAAACATGGACCAAATCTGCAGCATAGGTTGAGAAGAGGCTGTCAGTTCAGCTCAGTCGTGATAAATACCCAATTCTACTTTGGAACTCCTCCCTGGAAATATAAATTGATTTTCCTCACAGCAAGAATGTGGTATGAGTTTGAACATAGAAAACCCAGATTTATTATTATTGTTATTATTATTGAAGCATGTTGTCCTACCAGAGCTTAGGTGGGTCCAGATTTCCATTATAAGTTGCTGTTTTCATAAGGACTTTATAACTTGGATGTGACAATTGGCTTTAGCCTTTAACTTGGTAAATAGCATCTCAGCCTGGGGCAGCCTTTCCCCTCCTCTTAATAACACCAAAGGCAAAAATCAGGCAAGACAGCTGCATTTTTTCCCTTCAGCTTTGAAGTAAAAGTTAGGAAGATATATATGAATGTCAAATAAAGATCAACTGGACTTATTTTTTGAAGTTTTCAATTAAAAATATCTACTAATTGAACAGTTCCTTTTTCTAATTTCAGGGAAAATAAAAAATTAAGTTCCCCAAATGAGTAGTTTTTATGTGACATAATTTATCTTCGTCACAATTTATATTTTTATTCTGCTCTGTATAATTATTATTCCACATCAAACACCTTGCCTGTTTGTACCACATCTTTTAGGAATGCAGAATTAAGTAGATGAAAAGATATAAAAAACACCTCAAATTTCAACTAATTTCCTAATTTGAGCACTCCAATGGGATCATTCAGTGCTGCATTAGCTTTTCAAAATGGAGACTGTGTTTCAGTTTTGAGGTTAAAGTAGGTTTTCCTCTTCCATATTTGTTTATTTCAAATAAGTTCATGTTTCTTAACCTTGAGGAAACCGAATTGTTTTGAATGTTTTCCGTTTGAATGTGATTTTACCCTAGCTGAACATCCTCTAAGGCAAGCTGACGTCTGGAGGGGGAGGGATGGAGGTGGAGGGGCTTGTGTGTATCTGGAGAACAGCAGAGCTATGCTTGTACCCATCTCACCTTCTGGATCTTCTCCTGGAACCCCTGCTCCAGTTGACTCATCTAGATGCCCACGCAGGGACCGTCTCCCTCTGACACCTCACTCTGAATACGATTCTGTGGACCCCAGCATTTGGTCCTCAGCCGTAATTCATTTTCTTGCTCCCAATAAGGAAACTATTATCCCAGACAAGAGAATAGGCAGCCTTCTGGTCCAGGCCAGGCGTGGAGCAGAAACCCTGACCTGATGCCCTGGCTACCCTTTTTCATCAGTAGGTTTATTATGTCGTGTTTTGGTTTTTAATCTTGCATGGGCCATGAACCCACTTGATAATCTAAAGAGGGCTAGGAACTAATTTCTAGAAAAAAATGCATATTTGGAGAAAATCATCCCTCTAGCTTTAGGGGATTTGTGGATAGTCTAAACTTCACTCATAAACTATTACATCCATACGTCCCCCCCCAAGAAACTGTTCTATATGCTACCCAACAATCATAACACCATAATCAAATGATTATTCACATCTTCTCTTCCTCAACTTTAGAAGTTCATTATCACTCTGCTGAAGCCCTATTTCACCGAGAAAATAGAAACAACCAGCAGAGGTCTTCCGTGAACTCCCACCTTCGAGCATCTGCATCTACCTGCGCTGGCTGCTCTCCTGTCTCTGTGGCTGAGTTCTCCCGGCTCTGAGCTACCCTGAGCTCCTCCACTTATGCAAAGCTCAGACCATTTCTCACCTATTCCCCGATCACTGCTCCAGCAATCTGCTAATCTCTCCACTATCTCCCCCATTTCACCCTCTATTGAATCAGCATGTTAACAAGTTGTTCTTTCTCCCCCTTAAAAAAGAAATGAAAACAGGCAAATAAAACCCTCAGCTCCATCCTTTCATTCTAACCCACCCTCCACCCCTGGCTTCAGGAAACTCCTTTTTTTTTTTTTACATCTTTATTGGAGTATAATTGCTTTACAATGGTGTGTTAGTTTCTGCTGTATAACAAAGTGAATCAGTTATACATATACATATGTTCCCATATCTCTTCCCTCTTGCGTCTCCCTCCCTCCCACCCTCCCTATCCCACCCCTCCAGGCGGTCACAAAGCACCGAGCTGATCTCCCTGTGCTATGCGGCTGCTTCCCACTAGCTATCTACCTTACGTTTGGTAGTGTATATATGTCCATGCCACTCTCTCTTTGTCACAGCTTACCCTTCCCCCTCCCCATATCCTCAAGTCCATTCTCTAGTAGGTCTGTGTCTTTATTCCTGTCTTACCCCTAAGTTCTTCATGACATTTTTTTCCTTAAATTCCATATATATGTGTTAGCATATGGTATTTGTCTTTCTCTTTCTGACTTACTTCACTCTGTATGACAGACTCTAGGTCCATCCACCTCATTACAAATAGCTCAATTTCGTTTCTTTTTATGGCTGAGTAATATTCCATCGTATATACGTGCCACGTCTTCTTTATCCATTGCTCCGACGATGGACACCCAGGTTGTTTCCATCTCCGCGCTATTGTAAATAGAGCTGCAGTGAACATCTTGGTACATGACTCTTTTTGAATTGACAGTGATGTCTCTGCTCCTTTCCAATTTCCTGTTTCTTCCCATTTTCTCTTGCTTTTTAAATTAATTTCTATTGGAGTACAGTTGCTTTACACTGTTGTGTTAGTTTCTGCTGTATAGCAAAGTGAATCAGCTGTACACATACATATATCCCCTCTTTTTTGGATTTCCTTCCCATTTAGGTCACCACAGAGCATTAAGTAAAGTTCCCCGTGCTCTACACTATGTTCTCATTAGTTGTCTATTTTATACATAGTGTCAAGAGTGTATATATGTCAACCCCAGTCTTCCAATTCATCCCCCCCCCACCTTCTCCCTTGGTATCCATACATACGTTCTCTGCGTCTGTGTCTCTTCTTCTGCTTTGCAAACAAGATCATCTTTAGCATTTTTCTAGATTCCACATATATGCATTAATATATGATATTGAACAAACCATTCTACCCCCCAAACCCAATCATTCTGCCAAAGTTCCTCTTGTCGAGGCCGCCTGTGACTGCCGTGTTACTGCATCCACCAGCCACTGCTCAGGCGTCAACTTCCTGGACGACGTAGGAGTTCCCATGTGTGAGCCCTCTCCATCCAGAACCTCCCCTTTTCACGCCCAGCTCTCAGAAGAGCACGCTGTCTTGGTTTCCCTTGTACTCCTCAGTCTCCTTGAGTATTTCTTATCTCCCTGACCGCTAATAATAGAGTAGCTCAGCGTCTAAGCCTTGGACCTCTTTCCGTTTATGATCTCCATTTGTGCTCTTGATGACTTCACAAATTCTATGGCTTGAAGTTCCATCTGTGTGTTGATGACTCGAAAATTTGAAACCATGGCCTAAATCTTCCCCATATACTCCTTTTCCCCCCTAGTACTGATCACTCTCTGACATGCTAGAAATTCTATTTTTCTCTCCAAGTGTTTTTCGCCTTCCCTAGACTGTAAACACTGGAAGGGCAGGAACTGTGCATCTTCCTAGCTGCTGTGTCCCCACCCTTAGAACAACAGCTGACCGGAAGAGAGACAGTAAATATCCATTGAATAAGTTGAGAATGACAACAATTATTTCTGATTTTTAAATTAAAAAAAAAATCATTGAGTTCCTCCTCTGTGGCTGGCACTGGTGAATTTGCTTACTAATTTCACACTATCCACACTTAACGCCTGGAGGCGATTCTCATGCTTTGACATTTACAGATGAGTCAGCCACAGATAGTTGAACTCAGGGCCATGAAAAGTACTGTCCTGGGGCCAGATCCAGACCACTTCCTGTTATTTTCTGACCCAGGACTAAAAGTTAACATTTTCAGGGACTTCCCTGGTGGCACAGTAGTTAAGAATCCGCCTGCCAATGCGGGGGACATGGGTTCGAGCCCTGGTCCAGGAAGATCCCACATGCCGCAGAGCAACTAAGCCCGTGCGCCACAACTACTGAGCCTGTGCTCTAGAGCCCGCGAGCCACAACTACTGAAGCCCATGCACCTAGAGCCAGCCCGTGATCCCCAACAGGAGAAGCCACCGCAATGAGAAGCCCGTGCACCACAACAAAGAGTGGCTCCCGCTCGCCGCAACTAGAGAAGGCCTGTGCACAGCAATGAAGACCCAACGCAGCCAAAAATAAATAAATTAATTAATTTTTTTTTTAAAAGTTAACATTTTCAAATGGATGAAGAAAATCAAAAGAGCAGTAACATTTTATGACCCATTACCTAAAATTCAAATTTCAGTGTCTCTAGATAAAGTTTATTGGTACACGGCACGCTGACCTCACCATGCACTTTCCCACAACAGCAGCAGAGCTGAGTAGGTCTGCAGAGACTGTGCATCCTCAAAGTCCCAGTTATTTCTGTGTGGGCCCTTGGCAGGAAAATGTGGCAACCCCTGAGTTAGAGGACTCATCTAAAGTCAGGCATCCAGTAAAGGAGAGGTGGATTCTCACGCGGATACTTGGCTCTAAGTCTGTGTTTTCTCATGCCCCATGATTCTCTGTGTCTTTTCTAAAGTTGCAAACATTTAAAACAGTTTCTTGAAATAAAGCTTATGCCTGTCTTTCAAAATCATGTATAGGCCACAGAGCATGTTCAGGAAGAGATGGTCGTGCTGTGGAACAGAGGATGGGGAGTAGCTTGTTGCACAGATGCTCATCACCAGCTTTATGGTCCCACAAAGTGCCCTGGGAGCAGAGGGGGGGGTGCGTGTTCTAGGCAGTAGTCCAGTCTACCCAGGGCTGGGGTCTCCACACTCCAGGATGCCCTTCCAACCCCAGGAGGGAGGGGTGCTTCAGTGGGCATGTGCACAGGGATGAGGGAGCAAAGAGGGAAATTGACCCTGATGGAAAAGAAGGAAAGGTTACTTCCTGAGGGCAAGACCAAGCCACCCATTTACTGGTAGGCCAGTTCTTCTTCACTTTAATGTTCAACGAAGACAGAGAAAGCTGGCTCTGTTTAATACCCTCCCTGCTGAAGTCGTGAAAGCATGGACTGTTAGACCTGGGCTAGAATCCCTGCTCCACACACAATCAGATGCAGGACCTTGGGAAATACTTAACATCTCTTTATTATATTTATAAAATCCATTTGACAGTCCTTAGGCTTACTTGACTTCTCTATAAAATGGCTATAAATATCATCCCTAATCCATAAGTTTGCTGTGATTAAATGGCTCTAAATTTCCTGACATGCTGATTCAAAATGATCACTTTTGCTTATTATTATTTTTTTATCACTCGTGAGAAGAAACTTTTGGGAATTTTTCTTGACTGTTTTTGTGACACTACTGTGAAATTGATAAAGGGGGAAATATAGTTCAACAAATGGTGATGGAAAAATTGGTTCTTCACGTGGAAAAAAATGAAAATGGTTTTCCTACTTCTTACCATTTGCAGAAATCAACTCCAGATGGATTAAGAACTTAAATGTCAAAAGTAAAGCTTTAAAACTTCTAGAATAAAATATAAAGGAACAGCTTTATTACCTCAGGGTAGAGAAATACTTTTCAAACATGACATAAAAAAATGCCAGATATAATGAAAAAGAATTATACATTCGATTATATTTTTAAAAAAATTTCAACTCTGTTTATCAAACATCTTAAGGCAAAAGGCAAGCTACAAACTGGAGAGAAATAGTTGTGACACTTAAAACCAACAAAGGACTAGTATCAGGAATGTGCAAAAAAAAATAACCACAAAAACACTTTTTTCAAAGGAATAGGAAAAAAAAGTACATGAGAGAAAACTGAACAAAGCACAAGAAAAACAAGTGTGAAGAAAAAGTGTTTCACAGTTGAAGAAACATTTATGGGGAGCAAACGTGAAAACACATATGAAGTCACTAAAGAAATGCAGATCAAAATAAAATAAAATGTCTTCTTAAACACCCCTCTAGTTTAGAAAGATTAAGCAGTCTGACGATACGAAATGTTGGAAAGGATGTGGATCAATGGGAGTTTTTATGCATCTCTAGTGGGAGTGTAAAGTACACAATCACACGGAAAACATTTTGACCTTATTCTGTGAAACTGAACATCTGCATAACCCATGAGCCTGTAATCCCATGCCCAAGAGTGGACCCAGGTATGTGTCTATCAAGGGTCATACCATGAATGCTCACAACAGCCCTTTTCTTAATTAGCAAAAACTGCAAATAACCCAAATACCTATTCAAAAAAATGATAAATAAATTAAAATATACACACCCAATGAAACATTACAGAGCATTAACGAGAGAATGAGACCTCACACGGCAAAGTAGATTAATATTTGTAAAGTCACCGTCTGAGTCAGCTTCAGCTGCTACAACAAAAATGCCACAGTCTTGGGGGCTGAGACAACACACATCTATTCCTCACAGTTCTGAAGGCTGAGAAGTCCGAGATCAAGGTGCCGGGCAACTCAGTGTCTCCTGCAAGCTGTCCTCCTGGCTTGCAGACAGCTGCCTTCTGGGTGTGTGCTCACCTGGCCTTTCTTTGGGTGTGTTCGTGGATGGGGGGAAGCTCTGGAGTCTCCCCCTCATCTTAGAAGGGCACTGATCCCCTCATGGGAGCCCCACCCTCATGACTTCATCTCAACTTAATTAGCTCCCAAAGGCCCCGCCTCCTAATACCATCACTTCAGGGGTGTGGGCTTCAAAATACGAATTGTGAGGGGACACAAACATTCAGCCCATAACAGTGACATTGAGTGAAAAAGCAAATACCAGGAGGAACATGCAGGGAATACCCAGAAGCACATAAATTTAAAGGATGTATTGTTTAGGCCATAAAATGGGATGGGAAGAGCACATAAGTTAATGGGGAAGTGCAAGGTCTTTGATTAGGTAGAGGTCCACCGGGATTTAATGTGTCATTAAATGAGTGCATGAATGAAAATAAATAGGTAAGTGGAAGGGAGCTATGCATGGGCTCAGGACTCTAGTGTGATAGGATGCCATGAACCCCCGATTATGGTTAATTCAATACTTGAGATCCAAAGAAACAGAGGGAGAGAATGGACAGAAATTGGTGAACTTCAGACCATTAATTCCAGACAAAAGCACAATTTCCCCAGAGAGTTTCAGCTGGAGCTGGTTGAGCATTTAGCAGACACGCAAGGACTTTTTGCAGGCACTGCTGTCACCACCGGAGCCACTCAGCAGACTTACCTGCTTTCATTACTCTTTCCTTCCAGAGGAGGAAGAGGCTGAGCAAACAAGGAAGTAATAAGATCACTGTAAGAATGAACTTGTGAATCAAACTAGGGCCAAGTCCACCTTCACTTAGACGAAGATGGGGAAGGTGACGGCCAGAGGTCAGCGTGTCTCCCTACCCTCCTTCCCAATTTCTTTTTTATGAGCGTTCAGAAGATCTCAAAATCACAAACTTTCTGTCATCTTCCTGTCCTAGCTCTTCACCAGAAGTCTCTAAGGAAATACTCGCCCCGAAGTGTGGACCTCCGAACTCAATTTTCAAGTCATTTCAAGTCAGAACAACTTTTTTTGCACGTGAGTTGCAGACTCCTAGGAACAGGAATTCATAACAAAAACACAAGAACCCTAGGATTTTCTGGTTCATTACCTTTGGGTGGATCCCTAAAAAATTTAAAGTGGAGACAAAAGTAAGCGATGAGCCAGTAGACGGAGCCCACTGAGCAGCGATGATAAATGACCTCCGAGTGCAAGTAACACGACCGTCCACGGCTTGGTGCAGACTCTGCAACTCCCCTCCCCCCTCCCTCCCCCCCTCCAAGAAGGCTGTTCTGGATTAAGGAAGGGTAGGTTTTCTCCCCCACCCCCTCCCTACCACCCACAACTGTACACAGTTGACTAAATGGGTCTTTTACTCGCGGGATCAGCAATTATAAGTGACTATCTGGCCAAGAGACCACCAACAAAACCTTGTCCAGGGGAAAAAGATTTTTTCCTGGATAAGCAAATTCAATACCCAGGTGAACAGTTAATTTCTCACACAGAGTGTGTGGACGCACTAAAAGCAGGCTTCCTTTTGTTACTTAGGGTGGCCACATAATTTATCATCTCGACTGGAACATCTTTGAGCCTGAGACGGGGCACTTAATAAAGCGAGTGACATCTCCCCGAGCTGTGAGGCTACTTACGCCGTCGTAACCAAACCAGTCAGTTTCTTTCGTCCCTGGCTTCCACTTTGGAGGCTGCCCACTGCAGAAGGCAAAGAGACAATACTGGAAATGTGACTTCATTTTTGACAGAAATGTGTTGGTTTATTTAGGTTCAGTACTTGACCATCGTTCTGATAAAACTTTATCTTGAAGACAACTTTTTTGGAAATGGTATTTCTGTGTAACCAAAAATGTGTAAATATGCACATATTTTTAATACCAAAAAAAATACCCATGCGTGTCAACAGTGTTTAGCTCTTGGATATGGGTGATGGGTCATTTAAAAGTTCTTTTTATGCATTTCTTTCAATTTATCTAAAAGAGTATTATATTTATATGTTGTATTTAAAATGTCTCCTCCTATTTTCACATTCTGTCTACAAATCTTTTCATAAATCAAATTGCTTGCAATTAGTAGCTAGCGAAGACCTATCAAGGATATCCACATTCTTACAGCATCTTCAAGACAATGAGGCTTTGGGATTCATCTCTGATAGGACCCTTTCCTCGCAATTTGTGAAAACTGTGACTTTTTCTCTTTTGTGAAAACCCTGGTTCAGAACCATGTGAGATCAGGGCTAGAGAACTAGATCCTTCTGCAGGCATATACCACATGACATCTGTGCTGGTGTTCATTTCCTCTGGCAAAAGTGAACAGCAAAATATTCACATGCAAACGACTGGGCCCTTTGAGTTGCATTTCCCCTGACGGTACAGTACCTGGACGTCCCATCCAGTGTCAATGAGAAACCCCCAACAGAGTGGGTTTCTTAGCAGGGCTCTTAAACAGCAGAGTATTAACAAAGAACCCCTTCCTACAAAGAAAGTGTCCAAAGTCATCTGGTGCCCTGGGCAAAGTCAGAGGTCTGTCAGATAAGATGGAACATTCTAAAGCTTCAAGAAGATATTTTATCTGGCCTTGAAATGGATGCTTTTCATTGAAATGATTTGAAAATACTACTTTCCTTTGAGTGAAAGCTAAAATGGGACAATGGAATATGTGGTTTTCCTGTGTGTATTTTTAAAGCGCGCATCTGGAGAGATGCATCATTACAAGCGTGTCGCTGACGAGCGTGCTGGGCAGATGCGGTGGAAGGGTCCGGCCGCCCGGCCACAGCTCCCGGGCTGTACCACGTCTCCCCAGGGTGGCCACCCTATTTTTGTGCCACAGAACAACGGGAAAAGACTGTGACTGTAAACTCTCCCCCCAGATTAAATTGACTGAAAAACCCAAAGCTACATGGCTGTGGAAATCAGCCCTCCTAGGGTTAACACAACTTGGAGTGTTGAACGAATGTCAAAGCGTAAGACGCTGAGCAGTCAATCAAGTTTTCTCTGAATATTCTCAAAAGACTCTTTGTTTGCTTGTGCTGCCTATATTCAGAAATAGGGCCTCCTCTTGGTTTCTAAAGTATTCAAAGTGCTACCGCAGAATTTGCTTGAAAATTCAAATATAAGTTATAAAAATAAATCTCTTTCCACCATCACGATCTAGCTGAAGCACAATAACGAGATCACGATTAGAACAAAAAAGCAGCTGGAGAACGTATTCTTAGGTCCCAGAGGTGAGATAGAAGGCGGGTGTTCCCAGCATGACTATCTCTTCGTAGGTAACAATTTCCCTCTCCAAATCCTCCCACGGGAATATGGATCCGAACGGTGAAATACTCGTGACGTAATCCCCATCTTTATTTCTGTCTCCCTTCTTGTGCTTTTTGGTGGATCCGCCTTCGCTTTAACTGATCTGAGCAAAAATTCCAACATGCAAAAAATACAAACTCAGAACTGGTTGTTTCTTTTGTTTTTAAAATGTCAATTTAAGGCCATGTAATATGTAAGGATGAAAAATGTAACGTAACTTTCTGTGTTGATCTTCTTTTTCCCTTCATTATAATTACTGGTCACCAGGATGTTCGTTCTTTTACGCCCTTTAGACTGGTGTTTCTCAAACTTTATTGTTCAAGAAGAATGACTTGGAGATCATGTCAAGTGATCAATGTCAATCAAATCTGGATCAAGTCCAGATTCTGATTCAGCGGAACTGTCGTGAGACCTGGGATTCTGCGTTGCTCATCAGCTCTGAAGATCCAGGCTGTGCAGACCCTGATGGGGCTGGTGATGCTTTAGATTGTCTTCTGGAAATAGCCAACGTGGAAGAGTTTACTCCACATCTCTCGCAATCACATTGGGGCATTCTACACCCACCTCTTGCTTTTAGAGGATAAAGATGAGATAAAGGGTGCCCTGGTTCTCTTTCTTCACTGATGGCAGTTGTGGGTATTGAGCACAGGTGAGGACAATATGAGAGCCCGTGCCTCTGCCCTCCTCGCCACAGCAGGACCGAGACACCACTGATGGGTGGCCGTGACCTCACAGGGATTGCAGGAGCTTGAACTGCTAGAGTTCCGTCTGTGGCTCTACTGATGCCCCCTTAGAGACGGAGGCCGTGGGCACGTCAGAGTCGGAGGCGGTCTGTCTGAGGAACTATAGCAGACGCCTTTCATTTCCTCCCTAATTGAACCAGGCCTTCCTGGTGTGAGATTTAACACTTTGGGAGGGGACAGTGTCATATTCCTTTCTTCTTTTTCTTGCCTTAAATCCCAAGGGTCTTAGATGCAAAGTCTGGTTTGCAAATGGGAAATTCCTAGATGTGCTTCTCCCCTTCCCCCTGGAGCCTAGTTCAATGCTTTCTTGCTTTTGCACCAGGTCTGTTCCCTCCCTGCTGTCCTTGCTTGCGACACAAGACAGAAGCGGGCTTAGGCCTTTGCACCTCTTCATCACAAGGGGAAGTTTGTAAAAACCAACCGTGAGAGCAGGCAAGTAAGCAGTACTTAATGTTATCTTTCGGGCAATGATTAAGAAGACCTAAAATATGTTTCTTTTTGTTTTCTATTTAGTCAAGTTTGATTTATTATAAGCAGATATCTTCCTAATGTGAGCAGGGCCCCCAGAGGGCATGTAGTATGGCTGTGTTGATCCCTGATCAGGCTTGCATCACACTAGTAGAAGACCTGGAACCATTAGAACTTTAGAGTATTTATATATATTTCCAAAGAAACGACTAAAAAACAAAACAGTAAACCAACAGCAATGTGGTGTCATCTTCTGCTTTCAAAATAGTTAAAGACAAAACAAAATGAAGCAAAACCACAAACAAGAGGTAATGTTTTTTTGCCATTTCAATCTGAAATTTTGGGCTTAGTTTTCAAAGCTCTTTTCATCTCTCGCTGCTTTCAAAATTTCTACCGCAAGTTATCTTTATGCTGATACACAAACCTTCTCTTGTTTTATCCAGACAAATATATGATTGAAAATAAAAAATTAAATGATTGATCACCATTCAGATATCGTCACATGATCATATTCCTTAATTGTCTCCTGACTGTGTGTTCTCTTCTTTGCCTAGAATAGATCATCTTCAAGGGCAGGTAGATTATACCTTCTTCAGGGCAGGGTTTCTTTTTCCCCCTTATTCTTGCAAATACAAATAGTACACACCAGTACTAAGCCCTCTCAAAAATATTTTCAGTTTCTCTTCTCCTCAAAAACTTTTATTATACTACATTTCAACAAATGTATTGTGTTGCTTTTTGGTGAAATACAATTCCTGATCATTGTGGAATACTTGAAAGCATGTGGAAAAAAATCAAACAAACAAACAAAAAAAAATCACCCATAAACTACAATTTACAGTTTGTATTATATGCTTCTAATCCTTATTTGAAGGTTATACACACACATACAGACTATTTATTGGTAGCTATCCATCTATCCCTCCATCTATCATCGGAAACCAAGATGTTTTATTTAGGTTTCCCTCTAAAAGTCTGGGTTTATTTTGTACCTGATATTTTGTTACTTGTTTTTAAATTTAGTATCCTGTGTACAGTATATGATGTCATTCTTCTAATTTTACTGTTACGGTGATTCTTATTACAACATGATTTTCAAAATGCGTAGCATTCCATCATAGGGAACGATCACGATCTAGTAAAACAATCGTCATTACTGAGCATTTAGGTCATCTGTGCGAGGCACTCTTACCTTAATGGGCTTCAGTGAATCGTGTGTCCTTGTGCCCCCTCCAAGGCTGATCCTGGGTTTGGATAAGTGACTTGTGTATTATTTTCCTCCTGCTGCCGTAACAGAGTACCACAAATTTAGTGACTTAGAAGAACCAACTAGATTAGTTTACAGTTCTCAAGGTCAGAAGTCCAAAATTGGTCTTGCAGGGCTAAAATCAAAATTTGGCAGAGCTGTGGTCCTCCTGGAGGTCCTAAGGAGAATCCGTTCTCTACATCCTCCAGCCCCTGGAGGCCTCTCACGTTTCTTGGCCTGTGGCTGCATCACTCCAACCTCTGCTTTGGTCATCATGTCTACTCTGACTCTGACACCCCTTCTCCTCCCTCTTATGAGGACACTTGTGATTACATTAGGACCACCCGGAGAGTCCAGGAATAATCTTGTCATTTCAACAACCTTAACTTAATCACATAGGTAAAGCCCCTTCTGCACGGAAGGTAACAAATTCACAGGTTTGGGGGGATTAGGATGTAGACATCTTTGGGGGCCATTATTCTGGGGACCATGAATTGCTTTGGTCAATGGAACGTCAGCAAATGCAAGGCAAACTAAGACCAGATAAGCGCTTGAGCGCTGGGGCTTATCCTCTCGGAATCGTGGTGTCACCACGTATAAAATCTGTGTTGTCCTGATGGAGACGCCACTGGTGTACAAACCAGAGTGCCCATGGCCTTAGCAAACAGCTGGACCTCTGAGCGAGTCTATCCTGGATCCGACAGCCCTAAGCACGTTGTCGTGTAGCCACGTAAATAACCCCCCGGGGAGACCAGCTGGGGGACTGCCCAGCCCAGTTAAGTCCAACTCATGCTGAAGAATTTTGAATAAATAAATCATTTTAGTTTTGAGATACCATTTCTGGGGTTATGTGTTCTGCAGCCCTATATAACCTGTTATTTTAACCACGGTTGTGATGAACAGCAGTGCATGTACATCTTCAGGGAACACGTGAATTCAATGAGAACACTCTTACAGGTCGGAGAGACCAGAAGGACAAGACTCCAGTGATAAAATTTCTGGTGCTGGTAAGTAGAATTGTTTCCTTCTGTTGAGAAGGCCCTCTGAGTAACTTCCAAGCCCGACTAAATTGGTAGCAATCACCCTAGTGGGAAACTTGACCAGGGCGCCGTGGAACAAGTTCCTTCACATCTCAAGCCTTCATCTTCTCAGCAAATGGGATTTTATCAGTAAAATGGGGACAGAAAATAAATAGAAATGCTGTTGTTCCTTTCCTTTGGGACTCGTCATAATTCCACAGAAGTGTCTATATTCAGCGAGCTTTACACACTACAGAGTGCCGAGATTGTGGAAGCTCTTCCTTGGGTTGTCACTAGGCGTCATGAGGCACCAGCCTGAGGGTGGATTCTGTCCCGGCGTGTTGAGTACGGTGTGGCCTGTGAGAGCTGCATCTCTCTGAACCTTGATTTTTCTCTTCTTGGCTTTCTTCTCCACAAAGCCTTCGGGTTTTCTACTTGTCAGAGTTGTACTGAGCACTGATTGAGAGGACGGACATTGAGCCCCTGGCAAAGTGGCCCTGGAACGGCTTTCCCCATCTCCCCCATTGCTCCCTCAGCTTCCCCCACCCAGCCACTACGGACCCCTAACGCCAGCTGTGTCCATCGGGGTCAATGCCTTTATGGTAAGAGGTGAGAACAGTGGCATTCTCATTACTTAGTATTTGACAAGAACGTGTTAAATAGTTTCTATTTCTTGTATTATTCAACCTTGGAAGAAAAGAGATTGGTTAAGAGCCAAAAGACTTAAGGGACAGGGAATGGGCCCCAAAGCATCTAGAGATGGAAGGTAAGCCTAAAGATGATGGGAAAGAACGCAAAGGTTAGTCCACCAGGAAGTCCTGGTCATTAGTAAAAAGCAAGTGACTCAGTATTCCAAACACCGATAATATCAAAAATGTCTATGACGATAGGTGAGATAAATAACAATAGCAAAATTCTTGTCGCCCAGGACAGGGATGGTCAGGAACCCATTCACAGACTCAAGTTGGTTGAATTATTTGAGATTGACATTTACGTGCAATGAATGCATTCAATCGCTAAAATAGAACAGAGGGCGTATTCAGCCCTACCTCCTTCAGGAAGTTTTCCTGAATGATCCAGGTTTTAGTCATCTTTCTTGCATTGTGGACTCCACACATGATGTAGTCTCTGTTCCAAGCAATTTAATAATAACTCCTATTTTAGTACCTGACTATACTTACTATTGTAAATTATTCACAATTGTTTCGCATGTGTGACGCTTATCTCACTTAGAGTAGAAAATCCCTGAGAAAAAAGCCCATGTCTTGTATTGTCTTATAATGCTGATCGACCCCCTCCAAGCCTTTCCACCCACAGTTCAGGAAAATAACAAAATATTCCAGAAGCTAAAGAACTGTCATCCTAGTAATGGCAGGGCCGTGTCTCACAGTCATTCTGAAGGCCTGCTCTGTTGTTTTTCAGTGGTCAGATTGGGTGGGTCAGGTGTTCTGAACAGCCTATAACCCTGCCAAAGAGTTTGCTGGGATACAAAAGTTGAAGAACTAGCAATTACCGTTTTAACTTAGACATACATATTCTTCAAAGTCCTCTTTAAGTTCTTATCTAAGCAATATGAATTTACCCACTGGGAACCTAGTTTAAAAATTCATGGGAGAATCAGAATATAAGCACACAATCTAGTAGAATACGGTTTCTGCAGGCCATGTCACAATAATACTCTATTTGTGGGCAACATTTTAGTGGCTTGCAAGGCATTCCTCGGATGCAGTATAAAATGAACTCAAATGAGGAAGAAACATTTCTTGCAGAATATATTCTGAATATAGACCCTCTCCTTCTCTGATAGCTTGAAAACCAGGAAAGTGCTTACATCAGGTTTTTAAAAAATATAGCGTTAGCCTCGGGCCATTGGCACGAGAATCAGCTGGGGCCCAACTTAAAAATCCGATTCCTGACTCTAGGCCAGATGTGTTGATTCGGAATCTGCACAAGTGTGGCAAAGACTCTGTATTCAAACGAGCTTCCCAGGGGATTTTGTGGATCCTCATGTCTGAGAACCATCATTTTATGTTTAATCATAGCTTGATTTCCTAAGAACCTCCGTGCATTCCATCCCCTCTTCCTCCACCTTGGTCCACAATTACCATCAATCCATTTGCTAAAGCTTGTTTTCTTTCTTAACGTTTTAAAATTTGTGATGTGCTGCTAAAACTGTATGCCTCGGGGTAGCAGCTCTGAATCCCGGATTGCATCAGAATGGTCACTGAAACTTAAAAAGTAACTCCCAGTCTCCATCCCAGACCCACTGAGACACCCTCAAAAGGACTATGGTTGGGGCAAACATTTCTTCGAAAGCTGAAGCTCAGCATCAGAGTAGAGAAGCTGGGAGACCGTCACTGTCTTCCAGTCCCTAGTGTCCTGGGGACAGCGGCTCTCGGGCCCTGCTGCTTAGTCAAGTCACCTGGTCCTGGGTGTCCAGGTGTGCCAGCTACAGAGCACGGGGACAGCACGCACGTCTGCCCTCTACGGGCCCCTCCCCACATGGAGCCGTGATTCTCTCCGTTCCTCTGAAGTCTTTCTCCTGCAATCCTCAGCTGATGGCCAGTCTTCCGAGCCTCCAGTGGCTGGTCCAGGAGAACTGCTTCCCCTAAACCTCCCAGAGGCAGTTATAAGACTTTCCAGCTCATTCAGAAGACACTGATTTCTGGGAATTTCCACAGAACACCCTAGATTTACCACACAGCATCATATTCCCAATCCTGCCCCTCTGCTGAGCGGTAGGACAGCGCAGAGGCCTACACGCTTCCCTTGGCCTGAAGGAATCTCTTCTGTTCCAGGCTGACCCTCCCGGGTGGAGCAGAGCAAATCCCATCACTCCTGGACGTGGTCCCAATGCAGAGATCAAAGGCACCTGACATTGATTCTCTCAGTCTCCAGCAGATATTCCCTTCCTATGCCGGGAGGACAACTTTCAATCCAGCTGCAGGCACACAGACAAATCCCATAGCGTTCTTTGGTACATATGCAAATTCGGTGTCAGACATAAACCTGGGTTTCACCAGTGAGGTTCTAGTGGAGACATTTCTACGTCCAGACAGCCCAGGCCCTGTGAAGGTGGCCCGAGTCTACATATGAATCCTAACCACTTCGATACATTTAACACCACTGCTGTCTATTTTGACTCTGGGGGCTGGCGAATAATTTAGCTAAAAAGTTTAGAAAGAACAAAAGGCAGGGCCGCTTGTCAGGAGCCTCCTGTATTTTGAATTTTTGCTGGCTTAGGTCAGTCCGCGAACTGCAGTGCTGTTCTAAAATGTAATCATAACCACAAAGGTAGGCTCTGGAATTCTTGCATTGTTGGGCATTTTGTGATTAAAGCTGACATTCGTTGGGCAGAAGTGGAGTTTCAGAATTGATAGACTTCGACTAATCCCAGCAATAAAAACAGTCACAAATGAATGCTGCGACAGGTTTTGAACCAAGAAAAATCACCACTGAGCTCACTAGAAAAGATTAAGAGACAGACAAGTTAAAAAATTATTGGCTCCATTTACACTCGCTTTGGGTAGCGAACGCTGTTTTATCCATTTGTACTTTTCTGTCGCCTCTTTCATGTGTCTCGTTATAATAATTTCCAAAGCCATAAACAAAGAAAATAAGACATCATCTCAGATAAAAATGGCACACGATTTAATACAAAACGTTAACTACGGCACAACCTGGCCTCAGAGAACAAAGGAGTGTAAAATTCATCTTACTTGACAGTGTTAGAATGCTTTACATTAAATCTAGATTTTAATCCTGATTGTATTGTTACACATTCCACTGTTCCCATGCCATCAGCCTCGAGGACTTTATTATTTATGTAATTCCAAGAGTTGATACGGACTCAATGCATCTGATCTCAATGAATGGCATGGGATAAAAAAAAATTATCAGTAGATTTCAGGGGAGAGAAAAAGACCATTTTAATTCTCTTGCAAGGCTATTGATGGGTAACAGATGTCGCTTTTCTGATTGAATTATTTTTGATTCATTTTTCAAAAAAAATATAGATCTGTCAAAGTATTTTAAATCATCTAGAGATAGAGGTTATTTAAACAAGATTCTTTTATTTCTCTTTCTAGGGAGAGCGTCCACCTTCAAGTGCTGCAGGTTACATGGGGATATAATTCAGAGTGACATGTGCTTGAATATATAGCAGTGCCAGTTTCACAGGGGTGGGAGTAGGGGGGTTGCTAGTCTAAAGAGGAACCGGTTGGGTCCATTCTGGTGTCAAGGGCCTTTGAGCAGCAAGATGAGCTGTGGAGAGAAACTTGTCTTAGACGGGCATGACATGTCCTTCCTAGGCTTAGTCAAGAATTCAGAAGTTCAAGACTTATGGTTGCCAAGGGGTGGAGGAGGGATGGACTGGGAGTTTGGGGTTAGTAGATGCAAACTATTATACATAGAATGGACAAACCACAGGGTCCTACTGTAGAGCACAGGGAACTGTATCCAATCTCCTGAGAAAAAACATAATGGAAAAGCATAGGAAAAACAATGTATATATATGTATAACTGAGTCACTTTGCTGTACAGCAGAAAATAACACAACATTGTAAATCAACTATACTTCAATTAAAAAAAAAGAATTCAGGAGTTCAACCAACAGGGAGCATATATTCTTCCTTCCATAGCAAAAAAAAAAAACAAAACTCCTTTACTTAGTTTATCCCCAGCGTAATTTACGCTCTACTCTATTTGAGTGGGATACATAAACTCAAGAGAGGAAGGAGAAGAGTCCAACTTTGAAATAAGAGGTGAGATTCCCAAGACTGGGCTCCACCCATTTCCAAGTGGATATGGATCTTCGGTGCAAAAGAATGAACACAAAGCCTTCCTCTTACGCTCAGAATTCAGGTCATCCATTCTTCATGTGCTAAAACCTTCCAGCACAGCGTGGAGGTAAGTGGAGGAAGAAAGTCTGGAAGAGGTGCATCAAGTTCCAAATGAGAAATTTGAAAATAATAAAACAAAGCAAGGAGAAGGTCATTTTCTGCATCTCTATGAGAAAGATTGGAAAGTGGTCTCTTATAAACATGAGGACACACCAGAAAAAACCTGGATCCTTGGCTTCTCTTAAGAAATAAAAGATAACATGTCAACTCTGGGCTGGCTTTCCCACCGAGCACCATGGGTGAGGCCCTGTAGATCCCAGCCTGAGAAGCAGACTGTCGACTGTGCTGGTCCCTCTCCCAGGCCTCCTTGTTGTAAATCACACCCCAAGGCCCTTCCAGACACCGGGTTTGCAGCCACTGCTCTGTCCTTCCAAGAAGGCAGATTAAACCCACCTGTCGGGAGGCACGGGTCTCTCCTCCTCTTTGAGGCAGAAGCCCCCCTAAGTTTACCCAAAACTAAGCTGCTTTGGCTTCAAACTTGGAGTTTCTGATTCAGAATCCAGATATGTTATTTTGCTTGTTTTTTGTTTTTTCTAAAATCTGGGTTTCCTTAATAGCTGACTTGCTGTTGACAACATGATAGACTCACCCGCAATATTTCAATATTTTAGCTATGCCATTCAGCAAAAGATCAACACAATCCATGCAAATATAAAAAAAATTATGAAAAAAGGGACACTTACATTATATTCTGGTAGGAATTCCTATTATGTATCAGTGTAGGCAATAGTAGAAAAGTGGATTTGGGAGAAAGAAAATGAATGGGTGAGCAGGTGGAGACTTCCTGGCTCCTGGTCTGCACTTTCCATTAATAAGATAGGTTGGCTCCAAAGTAGCACACACAAACCTTTACAGTGAAATTGATAAAATGCACCAGATGAAGACCCAGCATTGGAACTGGGCAGGGGAGGAAACTGTACCCCTCGCCCAGGGATGCCCTGGATGAGCCCACATCTTGCCAGGCTTCTGTGGTGTCTCTCAGGCCGACTGTTGTGTCCACTAGTTCTCTCTAGGATGATCTAAACCTTTCTTATTTAAAAGCAACAATTTAGCCTAAATGCACTAACGACTCATGTCTTAAAGGCTACATTAGGTGGGAAAACAGAAAAGAAAATACCATATGTAAAATGCATCAGTCACACAAGTTGCCGGAGCTGGCTCGTGAGTTAGGAATTTGCAAATTGACTCATACAAGCCCCAAAGCCATCACGGTGATCAGAGCATACCACGGAGGGCAATTGCCTTGGACGTCAAGAAGAAAAGTATGGACACATGTAGCACACGAGGTCTAACAGAGATAAGGAATGGTTGATTGCATTTCTCATCTCTGGGTCAGAGAGCCCAGGGTTTATCCTGTGCAGAAAAGTGTAGGGTGAATTGCCAACTGGGACAGGTTTTGTGGATCTGTGGAGGCTTGGCATCGAGTCCTGCTGACCATCATCAGATGCCTGGTGCATTCCAGGCATTTGTGTTTCTCCCCAGTCACACTGATCCAACTCTGGCTGACGATAATTGGGCACCGGCCTTCAATACAGAGCACCTAGTGCAGACTGACAGGCTGGAAACGGTCCTTATGGCCACCCTTTTGTGGTTAACGGTGCAGACAGAGGTAATTTTTCTCCCCTTCTAAAGCACAATCATAGAATATAAACTCAAGGTATTAATTCCTTTATTTGGATTCTGTCCCGAAACAAGAATACTGTCGGTTTGGATGTCTAGGATTTTAAGAATGTTAACATGATCACCACTGTAGGTGGACCAGTAACACGCAGGGGATGCTTCCTCAGAGAGATGAGACAAAGCCAGCCAACGCCAGTGGCCTTGGAATCTAACGCGAGGGAAGAAAAGGCTTCCCGAGCGTGAGCCACGAGGCAAATGGCATAATGTGGGGACTGCAGGCAATTATTATTAAACATTGAGAGCGTTCACGAGGAAAAGGACAGTGGCTTGGATGGGAGAGGGCGTGGGTTATGCGTGTCAGCAAGGACTAAGGGAAATTCAATCAGAGCTCCGTCAACACAACCTCAAGTTTGCAGAAACCAGAGTAAGATGAAAGCTCTAGGTCTACCTCAGAGACATCTGAGATAACAGGGAAATTTTGAACCACATTTGCCTCAAAAAGAGGGTTCCTTAAAAAATACCCCTTGAGTGGCATGATTCAGAGCTCTGACAGCTGGTTGTGCAATCAGCGGACGGAGATGAGTTGTGGATTCCGTTGCCATGTTTTGGAAGAAAGAAATTACAGACGAGAAGGGGGCGTGGTATATTTAAACCCTCCCATTAGAGTTATTGCTGAGAAAGACTTAGGAAACACTCCTACCTTCCCAGAGTGACAGAGCCCCCACAAAGAGCGGAGGGGACAGAAAATTCCTCCTGTCTACTCCTGGGTGGAGCATAGCCTCTACGGTTATGCCAAGTTCAAGACTGACTAACAGTAACAGTGATTCCAGAATATAAAATGACGTAGAACACAACGGGCTAAGTGGAGAGCACCTGACTTGGAGGAGCTGGTGGGACTGGCCACACCTTCACTGTGTGTCTGTGGCTTCGCACAGGCTCCTCCTTGACCCGCCAGGTGTCAGTTTCCTCTGAACTGACACACCCACTGCCAAAGACTGTGGAGACGATCAGATGATCTCATGTGTGAAAATAAATAAACTCAAAAGTGCTAAGGATGGATTGGGAGATTGGGACTTACATATATACACTAATATGTAGAAAATAGATAACTAATAAGAACCTGCCGTATTAAAAAAATAAAATAAAATTCAAAAAAAAACAAAACAGAAGCAAAAATAAAAGTGCTAAACCAACGGAAAGTATTCTTGGCTTGACTTGTAATCCTTAAATCATGAGTCAGCAAGAAATCCTCACTTTCATCGATCTCGCATCAGCTCAAGTGAGGAGCCAGGGGCAGACACACTTTGGTCTAAGCACACGGGGCAGAACAAGCGAGTCCCCTCGTTGATACAAATCCTCCTTTTCCTTTTGTCGTTGATCACCCAGTTGGTTCCTCTGGGCCATCCTCTTTAGCAAAAAGGGACAGAACCACAAAAGGAAGAGCATGGGGTAACCAGAACTGAGTTAACACATAATATTTAAAATAAGAAGAAAATTCCAGACAGAAGTTAGTAGGACCTAGTAGGGAAAAGCTGACCGTGATGGGGTGGTCTCTAAGACAGCGCACATAGGTTTTATTTGCTCTAAGCTCCATTATCTATAATTTCTGGAGAAGTCCTAGAGTAAAAAATAATTTGTTAGCTATCACTAACCATTATACATTGTATCAGCTTATTTCTCAAAATTCAAGATTATGTTCCAGTTTACTTTTCAAAGAACAATTATACATATTAATTTGATTGCTCTACTTAATTGTCAAGGGTATTCATTCATTTTGTTTATTAAAGACCATCCACCTCCACTTAATCATGCATTTTCATCAATTAAAGACAGTGTATTAAAATCTCCACAAGTATATACAGAAGTGTTGGACTTCATAACAAGGTTCTGTTCGTATTTTTATCTATTTGTTTTTCAGTCTTTGCCACTAAACCAGGAGCACTTTGAAGAAGAAAAAATAACTATATTTTTACATTCCAAGACCTAAGGTGGTAACTAGGATCAAGTAGACGCAATGAATATTTGAGAAATGAATCGCACTGAATGAAAAACACCATCTATACTCACTTATCATCTCACTATGCTCCTCCATCTGGAAGAAAAGACGCTAGTTCCCTACATGTGAAACTCTGTAGTGTTTTGTGCCTTTGAAAGTCCTGTTAATATTGGCTTTGGGTTTTGAAAAACTTTGAATAATCTTTTATTTGTAATTTGGATTTCTCACCTGGGAAGTTCTTTGGGGGGATGGTGGATTGTTTCAAGTGCATTCCTCATGCTTTAGAATCACTGTGAGAGCAAGTACAATTATTAATGGCAGTTTGTAGCATCACTTGGGTGTTTTCAAGTGGGAGAAGGATTGACAAGAGCTGTAATAGAAATCAGGCTAGAACAGAAATGTTGCAGGAGTGTGTAGTTATTTTTAATGTCTTAATACAATAACTGCACACAAATTTCTATCCTTATGTACCTGATGGGCAGATAGTGGCTCTTTCTTGGAAAAAAAAGAAAGAAATGTGTAGATATTTTTTGTTAATCGGTTTTTCTTTAACTTTCTGTTTTGAAATAATTGTAAATTGATAAGAAGTTGAAAAACTAGTGTGGTATCACAAAATTGGCACTGCTACAATCCAGCCATCTTCTTCAGATGTTGTTATTTAATACATACGACTCATTTGTGTTGCGTGCGTGTGTGCGTGCACATGTGCACATGTATGTAGTTCTGTGCAGTTTTATCACATGTAGATTTGTGTAAACACTACTACAATCAACATGAAGAACTGTTCCATCGCCACGAAAATCCCTAATGCTAGCCCCCCTCTGCAACCCATCCCAAACCCCTAGGACCACTAATCCATTCTCCATGTCCGTCATTTTCTCTTTTCAGGAATGTTATAGAAATAGAATCATACGGTGCGTAACGTTGTGAAAGTGGCGTTTGTCCTGAAGCGTGGTTGCTTTGAGCTCCATCCACGTTTTTTGCATGTATCAATAGTTTGTTCATTTTTATTGCTAAGCAGGGTTCCACGCTGTGGATGGACCACAGGTGTTCAAACAGTCACCTGATGAAGCAATTTGTTGTTGTATTTGCTAGGTTTTGACTATTAGGAATAAAGTTGCTATTCCCAGCTTTTCGGAATGGCTTTTTTTGTGTGAACACAAATGTCCAGGAATGCAATTCTTGGATCTTACAGTAAGTACATGTTTAGTGTTATAAAAAGTGCTAAACTGTTTCCAGTGTACCTGTACCACTTTATTTCCCCACCAGCAATGTATGAAAGGTCAAGTTTTCCACACCCTTGCCGGCATTTGGTGCTTTTGCTATTTTTAATTTTCGCCATTTTGATGGGTAACTCATAGTCATTATGATATATAATTGTGGTTTTGATTTTCATGTGCTTATCTGCCACCTACACATTGTCTTCAGTGAAATGTCTTTGCATACCATTTGCCTGTTTTCTCCTTGGATTGTTTCTTTTTTAATGTTGCGTTTCCAGAGCTCTTTCTATATTCTATATGCAAATTCTTGGTTGGCTATGTGGCTTACAAATATTTTCTCCCATTCTGTAGTTTACCTTCTCATCCTCTTAACAAGGTCTTCCATGGAGCAAATGTTTTTTATCTTGCTCAAGTCCAGGTTATCATTTTTTTTCTTTTATGGTCATGCTTTGGCGTCATTAGATATTTCTTACTTGGAAAAAAATCACAGTTTTTCTCACTGGCCAAGGAAGATAGCACAGACTTTGGTTTTCGCGTTCCTCTTCTTCCAATGAAAAGGAAACAAATAGGCACTACAGTTGTGTGCATCAGTAGGGCGTTTGCTATTTGGTTAAACGGACGGTGGTCTGGTTTGGTTTTAGAGAGGGGAGCAATTGCTATAGGGATGTTGCATGTGTGACTTGTGGAGCAAAATGTCCTGAGCCTCTGTACTCACTCTGGGAAGATGCTGATGTTAGATTACAAGGTTTAAAGTGCTTTAATTTTATTCAAAGCAAAAATATAACAACTAGAGTTCTTCTAAGTCGTCATTAATAATTCTTAAGGTGCTGAAATTATCGCATTGCGCCTGTATGGGCATTTGTCTTTAATTCTTCCTCATATTTATGACAAATTTAAATATATACATAAAATTTCTTAATATTTGCTTTACTGTTTTCTTTAAGCATGTAGATTTAACATTGCTTAAAATATGATCCAGAGGAAAATAATTGTGCCTCCTTGGTTCACGCTGTATGGCTGTTTAGGCTGTGTAGGTAAGGCATCCTCACCCATCTGACCACACTGAGTCCTGATCACAGGGAGACAAACCCCTGTGAGCAGACAGCTTCTCAAACTCACCTGAAACACAAAGTAAACATCACTCTACCTGAGGACTTTTCTAACTATTTTTCTCTATGTAAACATTAATCTCCATCAGCTATAACATGTTCACCAAAAAAAAAAAAAAAAAGAAAGAAATCAACTTTTACCTTTAGTATCCATCTGTTTCTAACATGAAGGCAGCTTCATTTAGCAGAAAGTTTAGCTCTGACATAATTAATGTTCTACTATTACTAGAACTCGCCAGTTAGTCTAAAATCATTTGGGGACCTTGACTGAAATCTGTATCACAGAAAGTTATATAAAATAACATTAAAGGGACCTCCTATGATGAAATTGTAATCTGCTTCCTTTATAAGTTCTCTATAAAATGCTGAGTTTATTTTTCAATTCTGAATTTCCTATTCACATACAGATATAAAGAAGCATAATTTTGTCCATCTATGTGATTTGATAGGACAGTTGATCTATGTTCTCATAAATTCATACCACTTGACAGTAGATTCCTAAGCACGATATCGTAGTACATATTAAATGAAACGCTTTCAGTTGTGGTTCTTTGTTTTTGTTTATTTTCTGTTATCTGGGCTGATAACGCTTTATGATGAACGTAATTCTCTTCTAACAAAGGAAGATTATTGAACACGCCGTCAGAGTTGTTCTGATCACAGTTTGAACAGGGAGGATAAACTTTCTTGAAGAGCTCACTCACTTATGTGGTGTCTACTACACTTGTTTCTAAAAATACAGTCACACTTCCTTGCAGCTTCCTTGTTGAGACAAATGTGTTTAGTTGACTCATTTACTGGCCATATTTTATCGACACCATTTTCAAACCTGAAAGTTGACAAGTCACAGAAGAAACAAAGGCCACAGTTGAGGCAAATGAGACACGTGAACGTTTCAGAGAGATTTCACACTGAATATAGAAGCAGTCCTGACTCCTAGGTCAGAAAGACACTGAAACGCCTGTTGCTCTCAGGGAGCTTTTCTGAGGCTGCAAACTGCGATTGTTCTATCACTAAGAGGGGGTGTGGATGGGTTTGGGCGGGGGGGCTAAACCAATTTTCCTTTCTACCTCTTCCTTTTGGATGAATTTATCAATCAATTTTTTAAAAAGACAAAAGTCCACAAAAACCCAGGCTTCAGAGATAAAGTAGGAAATAGTCTCTCCACACTGTTTTATTCACTAAACATATTGATTGAGTACCTATGTGTAGCTGGGGTGCCCTGCTCCTGCTGTCCCATGCGTTACACACACGTACACCTTTGAAGTCCAGCTTCTTAACGTAGCACGCTGTGGTTTCATTTAATTTTTTCTCTCTTTAGTATTTAGAGTAAGAATAGTCATCTCTATCCTAACAGCTTTTGAGCACTTATGACACGCCAGGCTAATAAACCTGTATCGACTCCTCCAACAAAATGAGGTACATTCAAGCGTTATCCAGAGTTTGTAAAGCAGAAACAGACTGCCACTCGCCTGTGGTCACCTGCTCTTGGGAACATGTGGGACCTGATCCCAGGTGTGTCTATGTCCCTTTAAAGCCAGGTCTCTTCACCACTGTGTCATTCAGATTTATCATTAGTTGTATAAGAGCTTTCATTCATGATGAAATGAAATCCTTTTAAGACTTATTCAGATGCTGGTGGTTCAACAGTCAGCTTTGCTTGTCTGTACAGACACCTGTTCTCACACCTGTCTGCTCTGTGCGGGAGCCGCTCTGAATGGATGTGCATGTTTCCTAGTCCCTACGTCTCCCTCCTCATGAAGACCAGCCATTCGGAGACCAGATGGATGGTCAGCCCTGAGCTGAAGTGCTTATATTGGCTCAGAATTTTTATTCACTCAGTATTTAATGTTAACTTACAGGCCCCCTTAGAGACTCTATCAAAACTAAGGTAAATGACAAATTTTGATTGAATATAAAGTGTTCTTAGCTTTTTGTTGATTGCATGCTATAAACATATTGTTTCGATCATTTTTCTCAGTAGAAAGCGTGGATAGTGACAACTCATCCTGGGAGGCACAGACTGCGCTGCTCACAGAACAGGCGTCCTGCAGAGACACAAGACGCTAAACCACTCTAGACTCCACTGTGACGACATCATTACACACGACATCCAGGTACAGGAGAGATTAAAACAAACAACTCAAATGGCTTCTCATCTTACTATCAAATTGAAAAAAACAAATTTAAACTGGCCTCAAAATAAAAGTAAAACGTAGAAGTATTCTTAATCCAAAAGGATGACTTCTTAATGGGACTCGGTTGTATCTGAAGACAAGCCCGTGAGTAAAGCAAGAATCTAGAGTCCCAGTGGATAGGGTCTCCGTAGAGGCCATGACCAGTGAAACTTCTACGTTGATGGAGGGGTTCCGTACCCAACGCAATCACTAGCGCATGCGGGTGTTGAGCCCTTGAAGTGTGGCTGGTGTGACAGAGAAACTGAATGTTTTATTTCCTTTTTTTTTTTTTTTTTTTTGTGGTATGCGGGCCTCTCACTGTTGTGGCCTCTCCCGTTGCGGAGCACAGGCTCCGGACGCGCAGGCTCAGCGGCCATGGCTCACGGGCCCAGGCGCTCCGTGGCATGTGGGATCTTCCCGGACCGGGGCACGAACCTGCGTCCCCTATATCGGCAAGCCGACTCGCAACCACTGCGCCACCAGGGAAGCCCCAATATTTACCCTTTTGAACGTCAACTGTGTGAATATATCACAGTTTCCAGGCTGTGTTGCTTGGTTTATGCTGTCTTTTTATGAACATACTTTTTTTTTTTTTTTTTTGCTGTACGCGGGCCTCTCACTGCTGTGGCCTCTCCCCCTGCGGAGCACAGGCTCCAGACGCGCAGGCTCAGCGGCCATGGCTCACGGGCCCAGCCGCTCCGTGGCTTGTGGGATCTTCCCGGACCGGGGCACGAACCCGCGTCCCCTGAATCGGCAGGCGGACTCTCAACCACTGCGCCACCAGGGAAGGCCTGTTTCCTTTCATCTTAATCTGAATGGTCCCACACAATGGCCCTTGCCTACCCCTCTGGACCGCACGGCTCTAGCATGTAATGAAGTGGCGGGAATCTCACTGGTCCCTCCTGCACCCTCAGCTGTGTGCATCCCCACCCCGGCCCGGGAGCTCCTCGTGCAGCCTACTCTCTGCTCTCAGCACCAGCAGGGGCTGAGGACCCACCTCCCAGCTTCCAGCCCAGAGGGACCAGTTGAACACACGGAGGCAGAGGCCTGGCCAGTAAGGACAGTCACCACCGGAACGTAATCAAGGCTGTGCCCTGACCTCGGGACTTCCAGAACCCCCCTCCCCCAGGACACTGAAACAAGGCTGTGTGTCTAAAGGGTCCCCTCGCATCTGGGAACACGCTGAAAGACACAGATCTCCCAAGTAGAGAGAAGAGACGGCCAGGGTCTCAGAGGAGCAAGTGGCACGAGTCCCCTCCGGGAACATCAGGGAGGGCCCAGGGCAGCAGGAAACGTGGGGGTGACGTTGCTCTCTGCTCCATCCTCCTTGGCCCGTTCCCAGCGCACCGGTGCAGCAGGGGCTGAGCCTGTGAGTGGCGCGGGCTGGCGAGCAGCGCTGCGGAGCCTGTGTCTCCTGGGTTTCTTGACCCCAGAGACGAGCCCAAATCAAGCCCCGCGGGGAACACCGGAGGTTCTGAGCGCTCTGCTCGGCCTTCGGCATCACTGTCCGTCCTCACAGCCGCAGCTTCCCAATCCGCCCCCCATTTTCCACACACGCGCGACGTTGGGGTAACAGCTGGGCTCCAGCCTCAGGGCCGGTACCCTCCATCAGCCCCGCTCTGGGTGCCCTCCAGTGGTGACAGCAGGACGATCAAAGTAAGCTTGTTTCCTCTCCTTCCAAATTCTGGTACCTTAGCCAAGCCCCGTGGGCTCTGGAACGCAGGGGCGTGGAAGCATCTCTCACCGTCCTGACTGCCCGGAGGTGCCCAGGACGTTGGACTGTCTTCGGCGCCCACCTATTACTTCCCCTGCCTTTTCCGATTCTACCTCTGCTCACTTCCCGTGCGCTTCCACCCTCCCTTTCTTTATTAAAGGACAAGAAATGTGTCCTCCCAATCGCGCGGAGTAGAAGGCGTGTGACCCGCTGTCTCAGCTTCAAACTAGAAGAAGGTGGAGGGAGAGACACCGGGTGAAGGGCCGGGGAGCCTGGGGCAGAGTTCGGGGCCTGGTGATGCGGGTGGAAGAGAAAGGAGAGAACTCTTTGTGGGTTTAGATGGGAGTCCTTCAAGAGGACGTCCCCGAGCAGCCCTGGGCTCACTGTCCTGGCGCCACAGATGCCCTGACCACATCACATCACAGCGCATCCCCAGGTGTGTCTCCACGTGGACCGCAGGCCTCGGGCGTAGCACTGGGACCCCCGTGTCCTCCTCTGGTCCTTGTGGAGCCAGCGCCCCGGCCCGGATGTCACGGAGAAGAGCCTGAGGACGTGGCCACACAGCCATATATGGCATCGTCTTCTTTTATCCCCTTTCGTTCCTCTTCATTAACCTCAGTTTCTCAGGACAAACCAGATAAGCGTTAGCAGGAAAGGCTGGCCGATGGTCGGGGGACTAAAGGTCGTCCCTAAATTAGCGGGTTGTTCTGAGAATTGTCCTGAGCTATCAGGAGAGCCAGTTCCGTCTGCGTCCAAACAAGAAAGGGGAAAAGGAAGAACAAAGTGACTTCTTGGAATAAAATCAGGGTGATATCAAATTGTTCTGGATTCTGTCTTCGGTGTTCTACTCACCTCATAGGTCTTTTCGAGGAATTTCTTTGAAATCATCTAGATAAGCAAACATAAAGCTAACTTAATTTTACTTCTTTGAGGTAGGCTGAGTCTTCTGAATAAGCAGTGAATTAATATCATCGCCAGAGACACAGAATTCAGGTGAGCCAACTGGCCTTTAGATTTTGAAACGAGAACAGCCGTCTCCCTGGCGTCAGAGGGTCTCCCTTTGCTGCAGGGACCCGGAGCTCTGACCTCTGAAGGACCCTGGTGCCCACGGGGCCCTGAGCTGGTGTCAACCAGCAAAGGACGGCCACCACAAATACAAAAATCTTTAAAACAGAGAACAGAAGAAGGAGGAGGAAAATCATTAAACACAGAAAACATCTGTGCCTCTGCTCCACGCGGGCTTATTTTTCCAATAGCTCACATACTTCAAATACTTCGGTACAACTCCTGCGTGGGAGGAGAAGAAAAGAAAAATAACGAAACTTGATATTTTATTAAGCAGATTATCTATATTGACATGAAAAATTGGATACTCTTTTTGAAAAAAAATAAATATAACTTTTGTTTGTTTTTGGAAGCTTTTTGTGTTCGCTTCTTTGGCCAGACGGGTATCTTTGCCACGTTCCTCTCCTGGGTTGACGGTGGGCCCACATCCACGCTCAGGTAGCTCGGCGGGGCAGCTGCTATGCGTCCGTGTCAAGGGCTGAGGCTGCAAAAGAGTTCGAAGGAGCAAAATTGCTGGTAGACCTTTCTGAAAATTATTTCACAGCACGTATAAGCTACAGGGCTGACAAGAGGTTTTAATTATGTGCCAGGTATCTTTTTTGTTCCTCTTTAAAAATAATTTCTGCCTCTGTAAATGTCTCATTTGTCTGTTTTTTATTAATTAAAAAGTCTGCAGGCCTAATTTTTTTCCACTATTGCAGGGTTTGGAGATAAGAAATCGAGTGGGTCCATAGAGGTCGAACATATCAGATAGACGATCACATCCTCCTATACACTCTTGTCACCAACACTTTAGTCAGAATGAGATTGTAGAGGTATTGAATAGGTTTTTAAATTATGAGTTTGTTTCAGGGGGCGTGAGATTTTGTGAAATTTAAGCAAAACTTTTTCACACCCTTACCCTTAATTAAAGTTAACTTGTCGAGGAAATATTCTTTGAAAACACATGGTTCTAAGGAGACGCTTGTGCTGTGCAAACAACTGTGACCTTCATTTGAAAGCCATCCTTGACTTTCTTCTATAATTACCAGACAAATAAATAATATAAACATTGCTAACGCACTAGAAACTGTTTATCTGGAAGCAAATGGAACCAAGAGCAATTGAAACTATGTTTCAAGTTTAGTTCTATGGTTTTGGAAGCCCTCATCTTTGAAGTCATCCTGTATCGCTTCACTGAGGAACCTTAGTGGCTGCAGGGACTGCATTAGCGCTCTGTCTACACAGGAACCTTCCGAAAAAGCAGTGGTGGAAAAACAGCCCTGGATCCCCGCAGATGGGTTTCTTGCTCCTTCCCCAGTGGAATGGACAATGTGATCCCACTTGGTCTTATAGAATCTTTTACCTGGGAAGATGGTGTAGGTGATTAGGGATGCCCAGGGTGTGCTGTCAGAACTGTCTCTCTTGGGTTTAGAGATACTACGTGGCCATCGCTATGGCTTACCTGCCACTGCTGGCTTTTCTGTTCTCTCTCACGAGCTTTTTGAAATCTTAGATCCAAATGAGCCATTTCATCTCTGGCTACTAGGGCATCTTTAATACCCTGCGTCTTCAAATTCCAGACTCTTACCCTATGGTTCTAAATGATGGCTTCCGTGTGTCTTAATGACTTTTTTCTTTCCAGAAATACCTTTCATGATTCAACTTATTCAAACAAACAAAAAGCAAACAGACAACATCTTCCCACTCTTCAGCTGGGGAGAACGATTCTTCTTAGCAGCTCGGACCTCCAAAGTCTGTAGCTACTTCAGATGAAGCCGGCTTCTGTTAACAGAACATACGCCGTCGACATCATTCAGGAGAGCCGTTTTCTCTGCATACATATGTTGCTTTTCAGTTCTTGTTCAATTCTGAGGAACTCTGCAGGTATCACATTTGAACGTTTACTGTCCCTTCAATTACAAAGCATTTCACTGCCTTCCTTCAACTGCTGTATGATACCAGCCCAGGGGTAACAAACTGTTGATACATTCTGACCTGAAACAATAAGAAACAAAGGAAAAGAGGAGTAGGTACCTCTGCTTCTCAGAATGTTCGCCTTGTATCTGATTAGCTTCCCCCAAACAGGGTGATGACCCGAGTTTGTGTTCCACTGGCGGACATCGCCTTCCCCAGCAGCCTTAGCTGTCTTGCACGCAAAGGTCATCATCGCACGTAAAAGAAACGATCTGACGTCAGCAGGCATGGGAGGAGTAGCAAGTGGCAGACATTTTGCAAGTTCCCGAGTCATTGGTTATGACAGAATACTGGACATTTTGCTAAGTTTAGAATCCCCTTAAGCGTATTGAGGTTCAAGTACCATTAACTCTTGGCAAAATTCTCCTTCCTAATTCAAAGAACAAAGGATTACTAACCCTCGTAAAAAGGCTTCTCATATTTCAAATAGCTTTTAAAAAACATTTAATGAGTTAAGAGTAATTGAATCAGAAACATATGGATTAAATTTTCCTCGAAATTCACCAGGGTTTAATATTAAGGGAGAACCCCTGAAGACTAGCCGATCCCAATTTTCTAAAGATCAACTAGTAGTACTCTGTGACCCTTCACCTTCACCCGTTTTTCTTTGTCTAAAGAGTTTTGTGGTTTGGGTGGTATTGGGTTGATTATAATTGTACCAGTAGACAACACATCTGTCAATGGAAGAATTCAATACATCTGCTGCTTATGTCTTCATGGACTTCATCGACTTACTTGCCTATAAGTAATTTAACTGTGTGATAACCTCATCCATCTAGAACGTGGTTTATTTTTGTTATTTTAGTGGTACGCGGGCCTCTCTCTGTTGTGGCCTCTCCCGTTGCGGAGCACAGGCTCCGGACGCGCAGGCTCAGCGGCCATGGCTCACGGGCCCCGCCGCTCCGCGGCATGTGGGATCTTCCCGGACCGGGGCACGACCCCGCGTCCCCTGCATCGGCAGGCGGACTCTCAACCACTGCGCCACCAGGGAAGCCCTAGAACGTGGTTTTTAAACTGTTTGACCAACATGAACGTTTTGTAAACCCAACTGCGTGCAGATCCACAATCTGGAACAGGAGCTCTAGTTCCCATCTGTGGTGGCTCTTCAGCACCCCTGTGGAATCCTGGAACATAATTTACAAACCTCTGATCTAGCATCTAGCCAAGAATGGGGAAAGACACAAAATAAAAGGGAGGGGGAATTTCTAAGAAGCCCAAATGGACACTACAGAGTCCATGAGACGATTAGAAAATTCCTTCATTAGAACCTTTATATCCTCACTGTACAAAAATTTCTAGCAAGCTTTGATCCTTTCTATATCCACTGAAGATCGACAGCAACAAACTGGGAGACCCAAGACTGTAAAAAGATAGATGGGAAGGAAAGAGGGAAAACACAAAATCTAGACAATTTTCAAAAGGCTTAGCGAATCTCTCCCTTTACGTTTGGGAGAAATAGCCTACGACCTTCACGAACTTTCAGAGTATCATTGCATCCGAGGCAGGGTAACAGCTGGTGTGGGTCACTGACCTCAAGTCGTAAAGAAGACTTTATCTTCAGAAATGCTCTAGAGCAAGAGAAAAGTGATGTCCATGCTGCCTCATTGTCTTTCATCCAACGTGTATAGAATGCACCAAAAATTGATTGTGTGCTCCTAGGAAATGGTAAACACACAATCATACAATCTGTGCACCTGAGGTAGGTTCCCCCACCCCTCGACTTCTGCACGAATTCCTTCTAGAACTTAGTTAAGATAAAATAGCTGGGAGAGTAAATCAGTAGGGGCAGAGGTCCTCGGGTCTCTGCTGTTCGAAGAGGCTGTAAGCGCCAGTACTGCCGGGGAGAGCATCGTTCCAACAACTGAATCGCCCACAGACGGCACAGAGGGCTGAGACATCTATGTTTTCAGACACAGTGAATTCTTTTTGGAAATGTGGCAGCAATGTGTTAGGCGTAGCCCAAGCTGGAGACAGATGTAAGAGTCAGAGTAACGTAGGAAATGTGGATCCAGAAAGAAATAATAAATTCCCTTAGGGGAAAAAAATGGGTTGTATTATCTTGGTGCAGAATCAAGTCTAGGTGGAGCCTTCAAAGACCTGTGGAAATGACTAACAGTAACATTTCAGACGTCTACAGATCAAACCCCGGAATATAATAATATAGCCTCTGTCTTCCTTCATAACTCCAGAAGGAAGGATTCCTGTTCGCAAAAAAGCACACTCAAATGATATTTAGTGTTTCTTTATTTAGATGTGCGAAAATGCGATTCCCAGAGCCTAGGTGAATATAACCTCCCTCTTTTGAAATATTAGGAGTATTGATGATGAAGGTTACCAAGAAAAGCTCTCCCTATCAGAAGTTCCAAGGTGCTGGACAGTCTGAAAATTACTCACCCAGGGGCCAACCTTTTCCAACCACCTAAAATTAAACCCAAAACAGAAACTAGAAACCCAGCTAGGGAAAAGGGGGGGAAAAAGACAAATACAAGGGCGCTAATGTAAAGGGTAAAGCAAAGGTACTACATTACTTATCCTAAACTCACTGTGTAGCAAAATAGGATTGTTTCTATGAATTTGAACATTTTGCAAAATTAACGTCACTATCTCATTCCCTTCAAACCCTAACACCTACTGGAGAACCCTGCCAGTTTCCATCGGAGCACAGGAAAGACCTCACTCTCCTTGAGGCATACGCCAGGAGCTGGTCTTCTGACATGAACGTATGCACGGGAGATGCTGCCCAACCTCTCAGCTCTGGAACCTCCCAGAGGAGTCCTCGTTTCTCCCAGATGCCGCTGGTAAGTCCATGTCTACGGAACAAAGAGTATTCTTCTAGAGCTTGAGGCACAGTGACCCTCTGCCCTTCAGAGAGCTGGGGGTGAAAAACACGCTCTTTTGCTACACTGTACCTTCAGTTTGGCAATAACGAGAGAAAAACAGTGGTTCTGAGGTTAAAAAGAAAAAAGTTGATGTGTGACTCCCACAATACAAAATAAAGAATGCTGTAGGGAATGGTTTTGAAGATGGATGTACCGGTAAAGGGAGCAACAGGTCTTGTGGGTTAAAAGAGAAATCTATGTCTTTTTCTGCATCTTTCAATGTCAACAGGATCTGGAGAAACACACCAGATACTTATAGTAGGAGGTTTTCCCATGAGCTGCTGGCGGTTCAATCTCCCATGGTTTTTCAAACGTCCAACATGCTACTTCTTTGGGAAGTACCGCCATAGTGCAGGAGAATTTTCAAATAAAAAGTACACATCCTTTTGAGAAATTGCGTTCACATTTCAGAAGCCCTGTCGCCAGGTCCTTCTTACATGACCCTAGGAGTTTGTTTGGACGTTGGTAATATTGACAATTGATTTTGTAAAAGCTGATGCATATTAAAACAATGTTTGTGGTAAAAAAAAAAATGAACTCGTGTTCAGCTAAACCTTTATATAACCGAGAATTCATGTTCTAATATTCTGAAAGCTCCAATAATTTTTTATGAGGAAACTGGAGATCAGTAAGCTCAGGGAAAGCAGGGGTTAAAAGTTAGAGTTAGAGCAGGGTGAGTGAGGGAGGAGTGCTTCCCCCTCGTGACGCGCAGAGAGGGAACAGACCAAAGGCAGCATCATTTTCTGTTATGAACGCTCTAGCCTCTGGGTAGAAATAGGTCCATTATACATTGGTGTCCCATCTGCAGGCGGCTTTGCAGGCTCTACCCACGTTGGAAAATCATTTAGCACCGCTCAGAGCAACAGCCAGAGCCCCGTGCACGCGCGCGTGCGTGTGTGTGTGCGTGCGCGCGTGTGTGCATTTTTACTAAAGGAATGCGTGCTCACCTTTAAAAATAAAATAACATTGAGTACTTAAAATCGAAAGCAAGAGCGCCCTGCCTCTGCACACCCCACTCAGCTCCACCCCTAAGGAGGTGACTCCTCTTAACTTTGTCAGCAGTTTCCCCTGGCAGTGCCCTTCGCTCATCTAAAAAGATGGATAATTTTTACCCCTCATTCTTGATTAATTCTCACTATAATGGCGGATGAAGATTTATTTACCTATGCTCCCCACACAGTCCTAGTTCTACTGTAATTCCTCCATCAGCTACCTCGCCACTGTAGATGACACACGGCTGCCTTTTTTCTAGTTCTTCCCAAGTCTCCCTGGGCCGCAGTTTCAGCAACCCCGGGATCTGGTAGCCAGTGGACGGCAAATGGTGCTGTGCACAGAAGCCATAAGCAATCCAGGTGTAGCCTGGGCGGCCCATCTGGGCTCTACTCTCTGAATCCCTGCGACACAAGACTACCGGATTTTCATATGGCCACCAACCTTTAGCCAGTTCGCAAACAGAATGAGTTATTTTGTAAACGGAGACCTCACAGGCCTCATCGTGCTGCCAAGGGCGGGGGAGGGTCACATCCCTCGGGGCAGCCAGGCACCTGGCCACAGCCCGGGGCCTTCCAGCCGTGAGGAAGCACAGAGGTGACCCCGGAGACAGGGACAAGTCTCTGCCCCTTCCCGTCCTCCTGAGTCGCCGTGGGTGATCTTTAGACAGCTCTTCACATCAGAACAGTCTTAAAGGGCAAAAAAGAAAGGTCTCCACCAACCCTCCGTGTACTTGGACTCATTTCAACTCATCACACAAGTGGCCTTGCCCTTCCCGAGGACGCTTGGTTGGATGACAATCCCCTGTACTCTCACCCTCACGAGGTTTCCCGGCTCTTTAACATGAGTCACGTGGAGCTCATTGATTCTGCCTTAGCCACCATGTTCACGTTCAGTCACTCTGAACACCTCGGTCTGCCTAGAGCCTCCTTAATATGTGGGTTGTGAAGTGCCTTCTGGACAAAATTCCACTGTTAATGAATTGTGTGGCTTTGGGCATGTCCCTTAAGCTCCCTGAGGCTTGGTTGCTTTGTATATAGTATGACTGTTTTTTAATGTCCAAGGGCAATGCATGAGATCGGAGAACTATAGGATCTTGAACGAGGAAAAACAATCTCAAAAGTCTTAAAATTCCATCTCTTTCTGAATGCATAAATCCTTCCCCAGTATCCCTGGAATATGTCAGTTAGTGCCTGAATCCTTGTAGGCGCAGGGAATTAAAAACAATACTTCAAGGGTGGTCTGACCTGAGCCGAGAACAGTGGTATTTTTTAACACCCTTGATCTTGACACTGTTCTCGTATTTTAAAAAAACGTAAGTTGGCATTATATTCATATGTATTTTTTGGCTGCTACATGATACTTTTGGCTTATTTGGTACTTGTGGTCACAGAAAATCATGGGAGTTACACACACACACACACACACACACACACACACACAGATTCTTTCCACTTCATGCTGAATTTAATCTTTTCCCCCCAAACACATATGCTTGATCTTTGTTTTATAAATTGTTTGTTGCCTTTGTTATTGTTTTCCTCTCATCAAGTAATTCAGGTTCAGGTATCTAAAAGGTACAAATATGAAGTGAAAATCAATTGTAATTCCAACCCAGAGTGCGCCACTGTTATATTCTGGTGAATATCACTTCAAGTGTTTTCCCTCTGTGTGTGTGTGTATCTATCTGCCAATGCGCGCACACACACACACACCACACACACACACACACACACACACACACACACCCAAACTATGGTGCATTTGATGCAGGTAGGAGAAAAGCCCATTGAAGTATATTGATTCAAACGATGAAGGGGGTCCCTTGTCTTGGTGGTATGGCTTCAAGGGCTACTGACGCAGGGACTTGGTGATGTCACCAAGGACATGCCTGTGTTCTGTTTCTCCTCTCTCTTCCATGGTATCAGCTTCACCAAGGGAAAGTCCCTTCTCTTATGATGTCAGGAAAGTCCCAAGTACTAATGGGAACAGACGTGGGCATGACCATATCCGAGGAGAGGGACTGAGGGCCTTTTCTGGAATTTCTCTCAGGGGAGCAAAGAACTGTCATTACTACAATTTTCCAGAAAACGTATTCTCCCATCTTACTCTGCTGAGAGGAATTACTTGTCCACCTCTGAATGACTGTAGCCAGCTGATATGATTACACCAATCACTTTAGGCCTTAATCAGCTACTCCACCCCTAGGGCCAGAGGTGGAGTTAGCTTCTCCCAAACTCACAGGCCTGAGGAAAGAAGGTATAAATACCTGTATGAAATTTACCAAGGGAAGTAAAATAGGTTGTGGTGAAGCAACAGCAATGTCATATATACATATATATACACGCACACACACAGATACATAACCATAGATATCCCTTGTATAGGTTGTATACATATAAATCACTATATATAGGTTATATAGATAGATATAGATATTTGACCCTTTAGGGTATATGGGTAGGTACGTAGGTGAGTGGATGGATGGATGGATGCACAGATAGAAAGATGGAGAGACAAGATAGATGGTAGATACACACAGAAAATCAAATTAAACATGCTGCTTTGTAACCTGTTGTTCAGTAACCTCATTCCATGAACATTTTGCCGGTCAATCCTCAGATTCCTGTACCATTTTAAATGGATAAATAATATCCTGGTATAATCTGTGATCATGACTAATGGTTTTAATCGGCCTCTATTACTGAACAATTAGGACATGTTGAGTTCTTTCCAGCAGACGTATAATGCTGAAATAATGTGTTTGCACGTGCATTATGGCACAACCAGCTTCTTGTTTCCTTTGATACATTTCTGCGAATATTCTCTGAAACATTCTGTAAATATTTATTCAGAAAAAAATAAATTTCTGAGTAAAAGGATAAGAAAATATAAAATTTCAAGACATTTGGCCAGATCGTTTTCCAAGAAGGCTGTTCATTTATCCTACTGCCAATATTATATGAAGCTGCCCATTTTGACACATATTTAACACAAAATATTTTTATTACATTTTATACGATTTTTACCCTCCAACTCTAATAGCAGAGTGGGAAACGCTAGCTGCTCTGACTTCAGTGTGCGGTTCTTTTGTTACTGGTAGGGTCAAACATTTGAACACAGACGGTCGTCTAGTCTATTTTTTCTTTTGCCGAATTTTCTGTTGAAGTGCTCATCTTTTATATAAATTTGTAAATGTTTAACTTCTGCCATATTTGTTGCATGTCAATTATTCCTTATTTGTCCGTCAACTTTATTTATGGTGTTTTTGCCATATGAAGTTAAAACATTACAATGTAATAGAGTTTGTTGCTGTTTTCACATTCAGGGGGATTTTTTAGCCTCAAATAAGTAGGAATTTAAGTATTTTTTTTAACATCTCCGAAGTGTTCCTAACGTGTTTATCTAGTGATTTAAAATGCCATCTACACATTTGAAAACACTGATGAAGTAGTTTTTCCCAAAAAAATCTTGCTGGGTACCTGGAAAAAAAATAGATTAAAAAACTCAAAATTTAAATCATAATAAATTTTGGAAAATTCAAACATTTAAACATAAAAAATAATAAATAAATAAACAAATGAAAGAAATATGGAAGACGCTTTTATAATCTTAAATCAGGAAAAAAATTAAAATATGATATAAAACCCTGAAGCCAAAAAAGAAGTTTGATAAATTCAAAAATAAATTCAATAATTTTAAAATATGCATATTTTAAAAAGCACTATGTCAAAGATCAGTGATAAGTTGAGGAAAATATTTGTAACTCATAAAAAAAAAGGACTAAGTCCCTCAATATATAAAGATTCATGCAAATCCATGAGGAACGTGTACATGTAAAAGAACTACAAGTGTTTTTAAAAATCACAAAATGCACAGCACCTCACCCATATTAACAGAAATGAATGTTAAAACTATAGCAAGACACTTTTTTTCCTAGTGGACTCTGGTGTCGGGCTACCTTGGTTTGTATCCCGGTTCTACCACTTTTCAGCTTGGTGTCATTTGGGAAGTCGCTTAACCTCTCTAAGCCTAATTTTATCAGATTGAAGATGTTCAGAAAATTTGCTACAATGCAGTTTTGGCAGAATGTGGGGAAGTGGAATTCTCATGTCATTGTTAGAAATATGAATCGCTAGAAGAGAATAATGTAGCACGTGTAGTAAGATTATGCAGATCTACAGAGATGTAGATAGGTGTGTCTTTTGACCCAGCGATGCCGAGGGCTTGCCCTACAGCTGTGTCACACGCGGGAGAAGGCACGTGTGTAACAGGACATCCGATGCAGGATGTAGTAGCATTCATAGACGGGACAGTACACAGCATTAGAAACGATGAGATAATACCAAACTACTGACGTGCACTAGTCTCTAAGATACTATTGCTGAGTAGCTACTAAGTATTGCTAAGCCTGTAAGACACTTTACTAAGGTAAGTAAAACCAATAAACGGGAGGGGGCGGTGCAGAGGCATCAACTGTACTTTGCTATCATTGGTGCAAACTCCAGCAGTAATCAGCAGGGGTTCTTACATATGTGCGGAAACATAAGCCATAGCCAGGTAATGCTGGTTGCCTCTGGGCAAAGAACTTGAACACCTGGAGGACCAGGTGGGAGGGTGACTTCCTTTTCATTACATGACTTTTGTATGGTATTCACTTATTACCTGTTCAAAACCATGATTATGTTTAAAAGATAAAATGATAACATTTCTTGTGTTAAATTCCTTTAGGTAATACTTCAGTCCATTTCTGCACTCTCTATTCTGTTACATTAATATAGCTTTGTAATGCTGTATCACTTTCACTTTACCACAGACTACTAACCCATATAAGCTTGTTTCCCATATATTTATCTTTTTGCCAGAATTCTTCCGAGATTCAAAAATGTTTAGTTTTTACAGGTACATTTTACAAACCTTTGTCATTGTTCAAAATTATCTTGCTGAGGATTTCATTGGAAGTAGGTGAAATGGATGTTAATTTGTAGAGAACCAACATGTTAAAAATCCTGTTTTCCCATCCAAAAATGTGGTACCTCTCTCTAGTTACAAATTTTTTTTTATATATGTCATGATTTTCTCCACCTAGGCCCTACAAGTCATTAAGTTTTTTCCTGAGCATCCTAATTTTCGCACGAGTCTTTTTACATCACATTTTTGGATGTTTACTGTTAGTTTATGATAGCACAATTGATTTGCACACTAAAAAACACTTTTTAAAAAAATTGTGGACTCTGCTGAATTCTACCGTATCTATAGCATTTTGTTTCAATTCCTTGGATTTTTAGTAGGTAATTATATTATCAGCATCGTCAGCAAAAACGGATGTGTATCTCCTCTTTGATGACATTTATACATATTAATGTGTTTATTCTCAATTTACTTTGCTTGGTAATTTAAATGATAGTAATAATAATGGACATTAGCATTTATTCCTGCCATCGATGGGGATGTATCCACCCTCATTTCCTTGAGCGATATATATCTACTCATACGGCAATGGCTGGCATTGTTTTATCACAAACATCTATTAACAAGTCTACCATGCAAGCTCTATGCAAGGCGTAGATACAGAACACAGACCAAATAAATATGGGCCTTGCCTCCACAGAGTACAAAGATCAGGAGACGCAGAGAGATAATAAACAGGTAAACTAATAAGTAAGTATGTAATTATAGGTTTAGAAATGTGCCGTGAAGGCGATGCCTAGGGGAAAAATGGCGGAGGCTCGTGCGTAGACCCTATTTAGGTGACATGTCAGGGGAAGAAGCACGGAAAGAAAAAGGGCAAAGCATCGTAGGCAGAAGATCAGCATATGCACACTCTCTAAGGCAGGAAGTTAGTCACGGCCGTGAGAAGGCCAGTGTAGGCAGAACAGAGGATACAGTGAGTGAGTGAGTGGGAGTGCCAGGTGAGGCGAGAAGCCAACACAGCTCCACAGGCGGCTGAGGCCTGACTCCTCTGTGTGTCACGGCCTGGGATCACCATGAAGGAAGGCACGAAGCGTCCGGTGACAGGGGCTGTGGCTGAGGCGTGCACACGCTCTTTGGTGTAATGTGTTTATTCTCAATTTACAGGTACATTTTACAAACCAAGGCAATGGTTCCTTGCTCTGCGGGGATGGTCGAGAACCGGCTTTCACGAGAAACAGCCCAGGATTCCAGCCAAATGGAAGATATTGGGAGTGAGGGTGGAGACAAGCAGAGGAAGGAGCAGCAGCCTTCCCGGCGGAGGGAGCCGCGTCTACGGAGGTGGGGGTAGTGCTGAGAGATAAACCCACGTATGACCGATCGTAAACACCTCCTGGTCAACAAGCTCAGAGGCCAGCACGTCACACCGAGCGTGACGGAGAGGACCGAGGAATCGGGCAGCGGGATGGCCTGGCCAGCAGTGACCCCTCTGGTGGCTGTGATCGTGAGGAAGGTTGGTGTGAAGACGGGGGGGCCTGGATACAGGGACACAGTGAGGAATTGATCGAAGCCATTCACGCCTGGAAGATCAATGACAAAGGGAACGGAGAAGGGGCACGTCTAAAAGCATACTTCAGAAGGGGCATCAATGAAAGAATAAATGTTTATGGCACTTGTTTGATTAGACATTTTAAAAGCAGTGACAGGCTCAGTGATGGCATGAGATTTATGTCAGGTAAGTTGTCCTATTTCTTGATAGTCTGCATATTATCTTCTTTGCAAGTGTCTTATCTCACTACTTCAGCATGCCCAATTTACACACTACAATTACACACACACACACTTACCATTTTACTGGCAGATTTTCAGAGAACAGGAATGGTAAGAGGATGTGATCAACAGTTCCCAATCTGGTGAATCATCACAAAATAGAGACTTCCCCAGCCTCAGGCCACCCATGGCAGCTCTCTACCCTCTGCACAGCCGGGAGCGACGCTCAAAATATTTAACAACTGGCACTGGCATCCCACGTGCCAAGGCTGGGGCACTGAGGCAGGGCCCTGTATGCACAGCTCCCCCCACTGTGTCAGGCACCTTTAGTTGTGAGTCACACGGGGGCCAGGTGTCGCAAGGCCCAGGGGAGGCGGGGGACCATCTCACCATGCAGAGGTTTGGGATCGTGATGAATTACCTAGCTGCATGGAAGGACCGGTAATCGCCGAGCTCAGCCTCCGAGGGGCAGGACGCTCTCACCGTGACAGTGATGCCCCGTGGGAGGCGGGCACCTCTGGCCAGGAGCGAGCGTAGCTTTGTTTCCAGGAGCGTGTGTAGCAAGTACGAGAATGTGCTCTGGGCGATTCTAATCTCCCTCCACTAAACCCCACCTACCCCCAACTCTCAGAGCTCAGGAAGCATCACTGGCTTCCCAGACAACCGTCCCTGAGGACAACACTCACCTTCTCGGCCCCCGGGATCTGTGCAGCATCTGAAAAGTGCCTGCGTCCACTCGGAAGAAAGGGACCACGTGTGTCAGGCACCGTACTGCCCAGTAACAGAGGATGCAGCAATCACGTCTGATGGGTTAATTTGCCAGGACCCAAATCACACTTTCCGTCAAAGGGAAACTCAGGCGGAGCTGGGAGAGGGGAGAGGGGTGCAGGCAGAGGCCGCTGGACACTGGGAGGCAGGTCCGAGGGGTAAACCTGCGAGGGGTGCTGGCCCTCCCCCAGCGAGGATGCTGGGGCCTGTCCTGGTGAGGAGGGAGCGTGATTCGTGCCCTGCAGCTGCTCCCTGACCTGGGCTGACCTCCGGCTGGTCCTGTGAGCACAGACCCTGACTCAGAGAGATTCCATTTTAGGGCTCAGCCTCAGCGGCCGCAGCTCATATTCGTGGTGGGGACAGCAACAACCTAACATTTTCTAAATGTTCACTGTCTGTCTAAGTGCGGACAAAAGATGATACGTCTCTCCTACTTTTGCTATATTTTTATGACCATGAACACGTCATCACTGGGTACTCATAAAGAGCAAGGGATGCTTTTAAAAGAAATCTCACTCAAAAAAAGAAAATCACCCTTTCTCTGGTGAGAGTGTATGTATTTAGTTCTAGGTGGGAAGTAGTTTCAGTGTGATCGTGACGGTGGCTCAGCGTCCCAGCTCTGGACAACTTCCTGTTTCCCCTCTGTGCCCCTCCCGAATGTCCGTCCTTCTCCAGGATTCAAGGTCTATCAGACAGACAGAGGCACCTCTGACCACAGCTGTCCCTCTCACCTCTCGGGACAGGATAAAGTCAGATCGGCCCTGGGAGAGGGCGGAGGAGGGGATCTCTCACCGCCCTCACTCTCACCACCTACAGTGTTGTGATGGAGGAGAGCAGAGAGGCAGCTGGAGGGGATGTAGACGTGTATCTCTTTTTAAAATAATGTTTTGAGAGTAGTTGTAGATTTACCAAAAAGAGTTGCAAAGACACAAACCAGGTCCCATATACCCCAACCCGGTTTCCCTCACTCTTAGCATCTTACATGGCAGTGCTGCATTTGTCAAAGCCAAGGGGACAATCCAATACTGATAACGTTATTGTTAAACAAAGCCATGCCTCGTTCAGACTTCCTCAATTCTTGCCCAACGTCCTTTTTCTGTTCCAGAATTTTACCCAGGAAACCACATGACGTTTAGTCACCACATTTCCGTAGGCTTCTCTGGGATGGGACAGTTTCTCAGAGTGGCTTTGTTTTGGATGACCTGGACAGTTTTGAGGAGTACTGGTCAGGTATTTCACAAAATTCCCCCCAATTTGTGTTTCTCTGATGGTTTTCTCATGATGGGACAGTGTGGGTTTGGGAGGAAGAGGCCAGAGGTGGAGAACCCCTGTCTTCACAGCAGCTCAAGGACACGTGGTGTCACTACGACTTCTCAGCATCGATGCTGATGTGAACCCCTGGCTGAGGCTGTGCCTGTCGTTTTTCTCCACCACACACCTACCTTCCCGAGCCTTTTCTCACTGCACTTCTTTTACTGATGGCACGACACACAGCCCACACCTATGGGGTAAGGGGTATGTCCCACCGCACGGAAGGTGGAGTATGGGCATCAATTACATGAAATGATTCCGCACAGATTTACCTATTCTCTTCCATTTATTTGTTTATTCAATCAATCATTAATCTGTATCAGTAAGGACACATGGATCTTTATTCTAATATTTGAAGTATGATCTAATACTGGGTTTTAAGCTGCTCACATCACCCCAGACTTGGTTATTGGAGCCTTTCAGTTGGTTCTTGGTCCCTTGGACATAACCCCATCACTCTCAGGTAGGTTGTTTTGTTTGTTTTTTGTAAGCACTCTGTACTGGTACTGCAAGATGCCCCAGGCTCATCTTGGATAGCTCCCTCTTCAGCCCTAGAGTCAGCTATTTCTGCAAAGGGTTCAGGTTCCTTTTATTGGAGATGGTATTAGGAGCCAGGATCAGGGCACTTGGGGAGCTCATTGCCCCTGGGGTGTCATTGCTTCTAGGCCTCTCGGCTGACAGAGCAAGCAAATATATATTAGGTACATACAGTTTCAGGGCTGCTTTTTATCACCTTCTCCATTTTATGTCCTTAGTTAGCTATCAAATTTCCTACACCCTAAAGGGAATGGATGGAGTGGGACGTATATGGGCCAATGAACCGGTAACTGAAATACTTCTACTAATCAGAACCCACATCTGGCTTTGCAAAGTGATGTACAGAGGCTTCACACACTTAAACATTTAAAATTAGACTTTGCTCAGCTGACACGTCCTCCAGAAGGATTTATACTATGAACCTCTGTCTCAACTTCAACTGGGTTGACGGGTGACTTCCTTAGCTCCTGGCGCAGACGGTAGGTTTGTTCCAATGATCTCTTTTTAGGTTTGCTTCATCATACATGGAAGCCATACCTCAGGCCTGTGTCCTGTTTTGTGTAAAGCTGGACCTGATGCCTGGCACACTATAAATAATCAGTAACATATGAAAAATAAGTAAGAGTGAGGGAGTAAATAAACCACTGAACTGTTACATTTAAGTGACGATACACCATCAACTGAGTACTCTGGGAAATGGTGCTTAGAAGTGTATCTATAACTTAAAAATACCCTCAGAAACAGATCCACCACAGTTTAGGAGGCTGGGGGAGGGGCCCAAATAGGGTTTCCCAGCCCAGGGTTCACTCAGGGGCACAGGAAAAACAGGGACAGGCCTCTTACAGACACTGAACTGGGTGGGATCAGTGTCCTGCTTCTGGGAGATCGGAGGAAGGGGGCAAGGTGAGCTTTTTACACCCCCCCCCCACTCTGCATCTTCCTCAAAACTGCTCCCATGCAGGTGACTGATGGCATGAACGGTCACGTCACTTTAATCTTTTGCTATCGAAAGCCCTTGGTTCCAATTGCAAATATCAATACCCACCTGACATTCTTCTAAGAACCAAAGTGGTTTTGCAAGATGATTTCACTTTAAAGTGAGATGAATCGGTTGTTTTCCCAATTGTTCAAATTATCTGAGCGAAGCAATGGATCGACTCAGGCAGAGCCTCTGTCCCACCCAAGGGACAGTGTACGGCCCCTTCTTCTCCAGAGTCTGGAGACCGGGCTTTACACGAGGCTCCGAGCAGAAGCAGCGGCGCTGCCAGAGCTACCTGTCTCCTGTGGACTCCGTCACCATCCCCGCCGGGCCACGCGGCCTCTCCGCTTCCATCCGCAGACCCTGCAGATTCCCCCAGCAGGGAGGACAGGCCCTTCCAGATGTGCTCTGACACCCTTGCACGGGTCTTTCCTTCTTCCCTGGGCCCACTAGCTACCATTCCTTTATTCCCTATTTCCAGCCATCAGAACACGGGGCTTTGGAGAACAGCCCATTGTGCACTGTCTCGTGACACGAACCCAAACACATGTCTATTCGAGGGAGCAGTTGTGCCAGCTTTGTGCCCCAAGGCTCCTGGACAACTGTGGGTTCTAAAAAAGGCCCCTCACCCTCCTTTCCCCCTGAAGGGTTAGGCTGTAGGGCTTGCTTTGCTCACACCATTCTCCTCGAGGCTGGGCTGCAGCTGTACACAGTTTGTGTCTGCGGTGCCCTCTCTGAAAATACTTGTCTTTGTTGTGACTGAGGTATTTAGATCTTTTTTTTTTTTTCCCAGTAGTGCCCTTATTTGATTGACTGATGGGCCTGCGAGTTATTCTGGAACTGGGTTATTTCTATTCCTGATGTAAGATGCTAGAAGCTGCATGATTGCTAACCCACTCTTTTCATTTGATAATCTATACTAAGAAAGTAAGCTGTTCTGTTGTAAAGTCTGTATTTTTTTTTTTTTCCTCAGACATATTGACGGTCAGAACCCAGCCCTGGGGGTTTTCCCTGGTGGTAAACTGTCACCGCTTGCAGGCGTGACATATCAATATCATTGTGTCTAGTGCCCTCAGGGTAATCTTTTTTAGGATGCTTTCTCTAGAGGACAAAAAAACACGCCACCTCCTTTAGTAAATCATTCTGTGAGTGGCCCGCGAGAGAGGAAGGGAAGCCGCATGTCAATAAAGATATTATCTGCAGGAGCTTAGATTAACCACGATGTGGAAGGTGGTGAGTTGATTTTCTCAATGACTAGAGTTTGATAAATTGGCTTCTTCACACTGCACAGAAATTTAATTCGATGACATCTTAAGCTTAAACTATAAGAAGGTAGAATGACACGAGCGTCTAGAGAGAAGGAAATTCCTGGATTATTTCGACTTCACGCATGCAGTTTTCACTTAAGGTGGAAATTATAAATATCGTCCTTGTTTTTTAATGTGAAGTGTTTACTTTAAGTTTAAATAGTTGTATAATCTTTCCTGACATGACATTTTTAAATTATAAAAATGAATAAAAATTAACTGGACAAGAAAATAATTTAAAGATTATTAAAATAAGTGATTAGAATAGAAAACAATGGTGCTGAAATGTCCATAGTTACAAAACTTGCCACCCCGGAAAGAACTATAAATGAGTGCTTAATTAAATAACTATAAATGAGTGCTTAATTAAATAACTATAAATGAGTGCTTAATTAAAAGCAATGTTGTCCTAATGAACAAATGCAAAGGCACTTTAATACTTGGATTTTACTATTGGAGTATCATGTAAAGACAAAGTCGGGGAGTTTACCAAAAATATACTGCATACATTCTACATGTCAAAGGTTACACTATGAAGGGATTCTATGGCGAGAGAAGGAACTCAGGCAACGGGAGAGGCCACAGCAGTGAGAGGTCCGCGTACCGCAAAAAAAAAAAAAAAAAGGGGGGGGGGGAAAGAGCAAAGAACAATTACCGGGAATAAGAATGAAGACATCACTACAGATTCTATAAAGATTAAAAGATAATAAGAACATTTTAGAGGAAATGAACAAATTTCTTCAAAGGTACAATCAAAAGGACTCCGGCAGAAATTAGAAATCTGAACACTTCTAGAGTGATTGAATCAGTTATTAACTGCCCCGTGCCCACACACACGAAGTCTGACTAGTGATTCCTCCGAATATTAAGAGAGTAAGAATGCCAACCCGACACACACTCTTGCAGAAAATAGAAAAGGAGAGGATATTTATTACTTTATTTCATGAGGCTAGTTTAACCTTGAGATGAAATCCAAAAGGATCATAAGAAAAGAGAATTATAAACTGACCTCTCTCCTGAAAATAGAAGTGAAATTCTTAAGTTAAATACCAGCAGAACAAATTCAGCAATAATAAAAACAATTAACCCATCGCAACCATCATGGAGTTTATACCAGGAGAGCAAAACTGTTTATTCACTGGCTTGTAATCAATGCGATTTACCACCTTATCAGAAAACAAGGAGAGAAATCACAAGGTAATCTCAGCGTTTGCAGAATAGCATAGCACATTTGATCAAATTTGATAAACACGCTTCATAAAAGCCTTTAGCCACCTAGGATTAGAATGAAATTTCCATGATTTAATAAAGAGTATCTTTAAAAAAAAAAAAACTTAGATCAAGTGGTAATTTGAAATGGTGAAGAATTTCAAATGGCGAAGAAAATTTTTTCTTGAAAATGAGAACAAGATAAGAATTTTACTGTCACCTCTTCTATTCGTCATGTTATAGGAGAGACAGTATAATAAGGAAAATTGTGTAAAGATGTAAAAGGAAGAAGAAAAACATTATTCAGAGTTAAGGTGGTTGTATAGATAGAAAATCCCCCAAATTTTAAAATACTAAAATTAATAAGTGAATTTGGCAAAACTACTGGAGAATAGGTCAATATGCAAAAATCCACGCTATGTATCAGAAACAAATAAAAACTGAAAAATTTAAATATTGTTTACTATAGTATAAAAATAAGTACTTAGGAATAAATGTAACAAAAGATGTGCAGGAACTCTGCACTGAAATGAGAAAACATTATTCAGAGCACTTTTAAAAGACCTAAATATATCTGGAAGGATATATGATGTTTATGTATTAGAAGGCTCAGTATTGTAAAGGTGTTAATTCTCCCTAAATTGATATATAGATTTAATGCAATTCCAATCTATGTCTCAGCAGATTTTGTGAAAATTGCAAACTAATTATAAAAGGCCAACTACAGTCAACGTAGTTTTGAGAAAAACAAAGCTGAAGGACTTATGTGGTTAAAATGAAGGAAATAAAATGAAGGAAAGAAGGAAGGAGGGAAGGAAGGAAGAGAGGAGAGGAGGAAGCCAAGTGTGGGCAAGGATTTAAGTAACAGGGACTCATCACACTCCATACTCTGCTGGCAGGGGTGCGAATTGTTACAATATCTCCTTAGAAAACTGATGGCATCTACTAAGTCTGAACACGTACACACCTTATGACACAGGGATTCCAGCTCTGCAATGTTCTAGACTATGAATAATGGAAAGACATACAGATACTCAATAAAATGTAGTTAAAAATTCATAGTGGCACTATGCATAATAGCCCAGATCTGGGGTCCTAATACTCATTCACGCACAGTAGGTCTGGCAAATAAATTGTGGTGCATTCTTGGAATGAAATATTTTACAGCAGTAATCGTGAGCAAACGCTTGCTACGTGCAGCAACGTGTCTGGAAGTCAAAACACGGCGTCCAATCCAAAGAGTCTACATATATAATTCCATCGCTACAAAGTTATACAGCAAGTAAATCACAACAGTGGTAACTTTCAGGGGGGCAGCAAGAAGGATGAAGAATTAGGAGGACTTCTGGCATGTTGAATAATGTCTGATCTATTTCTTGATCCGGGCGTTGGTACATAAAACCAATCCTTTGCTAAAGCTTAATCAAGATCTACACCTCCTCAGTCAAAATTTTACTTAAAAAATGTAAATGGGAAGAGGATAGAGAAATCTGTCCTGACGAAATAGACTATTTTGAATTGAAATATGGTGGAAAACGTAGGCATTGAATGTGAATGCAGGGAGAAGCATCCTTCCCCTTGACCAAGTCTGTCTCCATCCAGCTGTAATAAATGTTTCAGTAGCAGAGTTTGACCATAATAAGTACTTTTGCAGGCTCAGCGCCAAACCCAGATAAGCCTCAGCAGGACTTTGTCCAATTTCTTAATTTAAAAATGCAGTTTTCATTGTAAAGGCTAATTTTAGCCGTACTGTTAAATCTTTGCGGCACCAGCCTGTTCTATTCACCTTTCCCAATGTTTACTAATCCTTGAAAATAATTGAAAGCAATTTTACAGAAGCATGAAATGAGTTTTCATGGATTTTCATCTATATGAAGTGGGCTTCAGAATTATATTTGATCCTGAGTAGATTACCTACCTAGATTTTTTCATCTTCTCCGATTCCCTTATTTTAACTTTGCTAAATCTCATATGTTGTTCCCCAAAAGACTTTCAAGGAGTAATTGTTAAGCTAATAACATAAGTGAGATTATACAATTTTCTATCAAATGTCAACCAAAACATATATCTTTATACTTATCCTAAAAAATTCTATCCAGCTGATTGACTATCTACAGCATGCCTTTAGTTTTTATTATATAAGAAATATATAAATATACTCTGAGTTGAGTCCCTTAATATAGAGACATATGCACGTGTACATACATATATACACACACATGTGTAGGAGTCCCCCCTCCCCCCTCCCTAGTTCCCCTCCCCTCCCCCAGGGTCTTGCTATATTATTTCTGAAATGACTTATCTTTGAAAACGTCCAGTATCTTGAAATCCCACAGTGTCATTTGACCATACCATTTTCTATTTCTTACATGAAAAGAAATCTCTTAAAAAATGATTTTCTAACTTCAACTTGCTTTGTAGTGGTTGTGATAAAAAGTAACGTTTATTGCATCTCCATCAGGACAACTAACACTCTACAAAAGCCATCTCCTTTTATCCTCCTGACACCCTATGTGTCAGGTACATGCTACCTCCAATACAGAGGTTCTTCCAGGGAGAGGAAAGTAAATACCTAGGGTCACATTAATTAAGTGGCTGATGTGAATTTTGAATTTATGAAATCTGACCCCAAACTCCCAACTAACCCATTGCTCCACTGGTCGGATTCGGTGATTCCAAATTTGACTGCAATTTCGGGAGAGTGAGGGAGGAATTTAGGTGGTCATATGCTACTGAGAGCTCCTGGGTACCGTCAGCTATCTCAGAGTCACCAGAGAGTCGACATCCCTCCCTTACCAAGCAGCCGACTGCAATTTGGAAAACGTTATCTAAAGAAGTCATGAGTTGTATTTTGTTATAATTAAGTAACAAAATAAGCTGTGAGAACCTGAGCGCGTCCGGCTACAGAGAGCCTCTGTATGGACATGGGAGACATGTCTGCACATCACAGACATTTCCTCCCACCTGGCAAAGGTGTTTCCCACCCTCCTTGAAGCTGGGGCAACCACGTGACTGACACTGGCTCAGGAAATGTGAACAGAGCAGTACTCTTGAGAGGCTGAGCCCTCCTGGGCGCTCTGGTGAACCCCAAAGCCTCGGGCTGTGGGGCCGGGAGGGCACAGCCTACTCTCTAGGAAGAAGTGGAGCACGGTGCCTTCCGGCAGGGCCAAGATGCTCTCTTTCTCTCTGTCTCTCCCTGTGTGTGCATTTGTTAGGAATTGGTCTTCAAGCCTGTGGTTTTAATTTTCCTTCTCTTTAACTGATTGCTAATGAATACTAGGCCTGTAAAGAAGGACATGATGAAGCAGAGGGTGACCTTCAGTAGAGTTACACAACCCTCTCTAATTTGTTGCCTCTGCTTCTAGAAATACCTAGAGAGCTGCAAAATGCTGGGTTAGTAATATTTCCCTCACATACAGCATAAATCGGAAGAGTTAAATTATTAGTTTTTTGTTAAACTTTCTTGCCATATTGTTGAATTATGTAGCTGAAAGGGATATTAGTCTTTCTAAGTAGGAAGTCTAACCCCTAAATCAGTCTAGATTGTTTTCCAGTCTTTAAAAACATATACAACCAACATAAAAATCAACTCAACAATTCACTTGTTTTCTCTCTTTACTGCTACTCACACGAATCCTTCCCCATGGAGGCCTTTTGGGCTTCCACTTCCTGCATTTGCGCACAAGGTATTCTTGCCTACATCGCCTGTCCTTGTGTCATTTCCTTTCTGTCTGAACAAATTTTCCTGTTCCTAATGTCCAGTGAAAGTCCTAGTTCTTTTTTTTTTTTTTTTTTTTTTTTTGCAGTACGCGGGCCTCTCACTGCTGTGGCCTCTCCCGTTGCGGAGCACAGGCTCCAGACGCACAGGCTCAACGGCCATGGCTCACGGGTCCAGCCGCTCCGCGGCATGTGGGATCTTACCAAACCAGGGCACGAACCCGTGTCCCCTGCATCGGCAGGCAGACTCTCAACCGCTGCGCCACCAGGGAAGCCCCCTAGTTCTTCTTAAACAATGTTGTCTCTGTTGGTTTAGCTCATGTGACCAATTCTGCCCAACTATTCTCAAAAAGAGCCGGGACTAGTTTGTTTATTAAACAGCTTGTAGGATTGCATTCCTTACTCCGTTATCTTTTGATGTCTTAAGGTGATGGCTTGTGGTGTAATATATATTAAAGAATGTAGTGCAGGACTGTGAATGTAATAAGCGTTAATAAATGCTTTGGATTCACTGCTGGAGAGTCACCAATTCTACACAGTGTATCTTATAATCAAAAGTGGCTTCCAAGTGGTTTTGGTTTACCACCTTCTCCTATACCCCATACACTGCTGTGAGATGCGGTGTTACACAACTGATTCAAGCCAGCACCTGACCCTTTGTCATACATGGAAGATACCACCCATGTCTCTCCTATGTCTTACCTTTTGGAATAAAAACCCTGAGGTCCAGGCCGTGCCTTCTCCTCTTTTTCCTCCCAGGATATCAGAAGTCCTGGTGTGCTTCCTTCCAAACACAAATCCCTCCCTACCCTCTGAATGGGCCCCCAAGTCCTACCTTTTGATAACGAGCTTTCTTTTCTTTAGTGTTTTGTAACCTACACCTGCATTATGAAACATGCTGTATGATTTCAATCTTCTGAAATTTGTTGAAATTTGAATCATGCCGAATATATAGTCAGTTTTTTTAAAAAAATGGTCCCTGTGGGGCTTCCCTGGTGGCTCAGTGTTTGAAAGTCCGCCTGCCGATGCAGGGGACACAGGTTCGTGCCCCGGTCCGGGAGGATCCCACATGCCGCGGAGCGGCTGGGCCCGTGAGCCATGGCCGCTGAGCCTGCGCGTCCGGAGCCTGTGCTCCGCAACGGGAGAGGCCACAGCAGTGACGGGCCTGCATACTGCAAAAAAAAAAAAAAAAAAAAAAATGGTCCCAGCGCATTTAAAAGAATTTTTTTCCTGCGACCGTTGGACACAGCATCATTTCTGTGTCTTCTTGGCCAAGTTTGTTTAGCATGATTTTTTGTCTTCAGGTTCTATCAGTCACTCAGAAAGATGACTTCAAAATCTACATTCTGACGATGATCGTGGACTTGGCTTTGTTTCTTCCTTCAATTCCCTCTCACTCTTGTCCCCGCACTCGCAGAGAAAACCTCAGAACATACAGAGCATGCATGTACCACCCAGAGCAGGGGCTGAGTATCAAAGAGCATCAGTGTTCTACAGCAAAGCCCCTGCAGTGGACAAATGAAGACCGTACATGGTGTCCCGTCGAGTCAGCTCAGGTTTGGGCAGCCAACTTGCATGTCTTTCAGTTTTCAGAGCTTTGCGGAATTCATCCTTGTGGACGGGAGATCTTACATCTGTATTTGGAGGGTGTGTTGTAATGGGCGGTACGAACGATGTTTTCTTCCGACGAGTGGAACCATTTATCATTGTAAAGCCACATTCTTCGCCTCGGGGAATGCCCTCCACTTCACGTGCTATTTGCCTGATATTAATATAGTTCACGTCAATGTATACTGTCATGGTCGCAGCTAATTAACATATCATAGATGACATTCTATTATATTTATAAAACTCTGGTTGGTATGTATGTGGTATATCTTTCTCCATCTTTTCCTATGCCCTTAAAATTTAAGCATTTTTAAAGATATGTCTCCTGTAAGTATATAGTCGAATTTCAAAAAAATATACTCTGAAAAAAGTGTGTCCTGGAGTCCCTTTATATTTAATGTAATTGCCATATTACATTTAGTGACGTAATTATGTGTAAATATACTATCATATTTTGTGGTTTATGTTTTTCTCTCCTTTTTGGACCCCTTTTATTGATTGATGTTTGTACTTCTGTGGTTTTCTCTCTACTAATGCAGAAGTTATTTTCTTTTCTACTTGTTGCTAGCATAGAAATTAAAATATGCAGACTTGACAAAATCTAAAATTGAATTATTTTAATCTTCAGTCAGATGAAAATACAAGGACCTTAAAGCAACGTCCGTGCTTGCTTGTATGCTGTTTTGGCCACCGCTGTTTCTGTCTTTTCTAAGACGCCTCAAGACATGATTATTGTTGAGGTTTTACAGTCAGCGGTCACTTAGATCCACCTGCACTCTTACCAATTTTATTCTTGTTACAACTTTAATCTTTTTGTTCTTCTCCAAAAATTTAATTTGGATCATTTTTAAGCCTATTAGGTCACTTAATACAGCTTTTTGTTTTCCTAAAGGTACTTTCACTCTTAAGGCCTCGCATTTACTTATAGAAGCACAATGGATCTACAACTTGTCTAATAGTTTGAATGTTTGAAGTCTTCGTCCTTCTATTTTGGTTGTCCTTTTAAAAAAAATGTATCTTTGTGTTGCCTTGTATTCTTGTGTGATGGGTCATTGCTGACTCTGTTCTGTACATTGTCCCTCATACCCTCAGAAGGAAGGAACATCGTGACACCTTGATCTCAGACTTCTGGTCTCCAGAACTGTAAAAAAAAAATACACTTATGCTGTTTAAGCCTCCCTGTCTGTGGTACTTTGTTACGGCAGCCCTAGGAAACTAATACACAGGAAATTTTGGTTTTCTTTCTGTACCCCCGTGATGGAAAAAAGAGCAACAAACAGAAGAAGAAAGTAAAGAGAAAGTAATAAAGGTGGGGCAGAAAGCAATGAAATATATGGAAAAATATATTACTGAACGCCAATGCGTTTATTATACCAGGTAAAACAGTGTGGCAAGATTGATGAAGACTAAAAGAGAGGCAGACACCCAGAGCGCCCTGCAGGAATGGCTGACAACGGGGTGCTGTGGACGTAGAACACCTTGACTAAGGTCCCCCAAGCAGCTCCCCATACAACTGGCTGCAGAGTCTCTCTCACTGACTACTATGCTGATTCTCGAAATAAGAACGTTTTCACGTATGCACAACGATAGAGGGAAATCATTCACAAGACTATATGAACACAGACCCCAAAATGTAAGCATTCATGCAGAAGCGTAAATGTAGGTGCACCCCCAGAAACCTATCCTTTTGCATAGCAAGTTTATGCGTAATGTCCCCGAGCTTCTTAGAATGGGCATGAGTTTGTTTTAGAATAAGGAAAATGTACGAAATTTGTTTTTTAAATAACCACGTAAAATGCACAGAAAGAGTTTCTGCAAAATCAGAGCAGAAGTGGATTAGAAATGTGCTTACTGCCACATGCTACTGTGAGATCAAGCGGTAGATACACGACTTCTTTCAACGGAAATAGTCACAGGTTGACAATGCACTATCGTTAAAGCAGATGCAAGACTTAGGAAGTCCACCGTGTTGAACACATGGGCTGAAGGGCACTAAACATTGTGACTTATTGGAAATTATTTAAACTCAGGGGCTCAGTATTGAGGAAAAGCGGATACATTTGCCATTTGAGAACATTTACCGTTTCCAAAGGACATTTTTGTGTTTCAACCAACTCCGTGGAAATAGTCAATGGTAGAGAAAGAACTATAGTTTTTCGTACAGAACTACAGTTTTTCCAAATATCTGAAAAACGCCTGCAGTCTCCACCATCATTCAAATACAAACTGCTTTGTTTCTCTCGACTGTGAATAAATCTCTCTCCAGGAAGAAACATTTGTGGTGGGCAGCTCTTCAAGGTGAGTGAGCCTATTAAGATTGAAGGACACAAGAATACATGAAACTTAGTGAGGAAGGAACAGTTTGGTCCACATTAAATACCTTGTACATGTGAGTAGCCTGTTCCTCCAAACACTAGGAAATGCTTTCTGAACAAGATTTTGTCACCACTCATTTTCCTGAAGAAACTAAACTTATGAGATCACATGAGACCAAACAAAATGAAAAGGGTAATGAATCACTTCATGAGATAAATCTGTGAAGAAAGCCAACATGAAAAATAAATTGCCTTTTATTTTCATATTCACAGGTGTTGAAGACCCTGAATAATTCAGATGATAACCTGGGGTTTTTATGAATTTATTACCTTTTTACTATGTATCAATCATGAGATGCCCTCCTTACACACACTCAATCCTCCTTACCCTGCCCTCAACACTGACATATTATATATTTATTTGAGTTTTTTTAACTGTCCTTCCCCACTTGAATACGAGTTCTTTGAGAACAAAGGCTACGATAGAATATATATAATCATTGGAAAAAGTTCCCCAATTAGAGATGTACTTTGGGGCATCATATGCTTGGAGATTATTCCTAAATCCAATTGAATCGAGAAAGTTTAGAACTGATGAGAACCACTTTGGAATCCCCAGATTTGACAAGTAGCATCTAAAAAGGCCAAGATTTCAATTTTAAAGAGGATCCTCGGGCTTCCCTGGTGGTGCAGTGGTTGAGAGTCCGCCTGCCGATGCAGGGGACACGGGTTCGTGCCCCGGTCCGGGAAGATCCCACATGATGCAGAGCGGCTGGGCCCGTGAGCCATGGCCGCTGAGCCTGCGCGTCCGGAGCCTGTGCTCCGCGACGGGAGAGCCCACAACAGTGAGAGGCCCGCGTACCGCAAAAAAAAAAAAAAGAAGATCCTTAAATTTTATTGAAAGTATTTTATATTTCAATATTTTAAATTTATTGCTGTCATAATACAGTTTTTTAAAACTCCAGATGATATTACTAAACATGTTACTTATTTAATCCAACCGAAAATAAGTTTGAAAAATGGGAATATAGATACAAATTTTCAAGTTTCTCCAGTAAGACCTTTCTGAGGGGCCTCCTCCTATATCTATGATCAGGAACCCACAGATCCCCAGGGCAGGAGCCCCTGGAGAGCCTCTAATGAATTTCTGAAAGCTTTTCACAATACTCCTTGGAAAACGTTACACCCACACCTCTGGCTTTGTGGCGCAAAAGGCTCTTTTCTTCCCCTGGAAGCAGCCTTGGGCAGCTCCCTTTTATTTTCACGACTCTTTTGAGAGACTTTCTTTCTTTAATTGACTGATGAAGTTAAAGGCCACAGTACTGCCCTGGAAGTACTTTCCTTCCAAAAACAGCATTTTGGCCTTTATGATTTCCAAAGAGTGGCCTCCTCCATGCCGTTGGGCCTGGCCCCTGACCTGCTCCAGCCACGTGCATGATGTTTCTTTGGGTCTGAAACGGGCCAGGGTGATGGAAAGTCCAAACCTGCCAGTCTGCCCCCTCTCCCCACTCACTCATTTCCAGCGAGTGCCGTACGGTCTGGTTGTTAAGTTGTGAACCCAGCAACGCACATTTGGCTACGAGCGGGCACAGCTGGAAAGTTCTGGTCGTTCATGCAACCAGTGGATCCTCCTGCCGTAGAAGAAAGGTGGCCCAACAGCTTCTTATACAAAGTCGTAGGTGGACTTGACCTCAGTCAGGCTCAGAGGGAACGGCAGCCTTCTAAGGTTTGCAGAACTCAGAGCTTCACATTCCGCTAGAAATAACACACGAACAGCTGTACAAAGGTCCTCTCCCAGATGAAAACCCTTAAACCCAGTAAACTAGGTAAACGTGCTGTGTGTGTACTTACGATGTTTACCGAGCTGTCAGGAGTGTGGGACAGGACAGCAGTCTCGGCACCGCGCCACACAGCTGGAGGGCAACTGCAGTGTCCTCGCGGTGAGAGCACCACGGCCCCCTGTTCTGATCAAGGGTCGCCCATGGTGTGGGACCCCCAGCCCCTCACAGCTGATGCAGGGCAGTTCTCCACCTTTCTTCCCTGATAGATGGCCACTGCCTGTCAGATGGAGTAGGACACCTTGGCTTTGTATCCAAGGCTTCTGTACCAATCCCCCCAGCCCTAACTTCTTAAATATCCATTGTCCTTTTCCTTATATTTCAGACTTAGTTCCAGTGTTTTGGTCCAGCTTAGACTCAATCATTGTGTTCTAGAAAACTACCAAGAGATTTTAAGCAAGAAAATGATGTGTTTATATAGTGTTCTAGGTAGGTCTCTGCTTACAGCTTGGAGGACACAGAGCGGTTTGAAAGCCGCTGCACCTGTCAAGTTTGAAGTCTTGTACTTGACAGTAGAAGGAGGAATGGAGAGGAAAGAGATGAACCCAGAGCAAAGCACCAGGAGAAAGGATTTCTAGAAATAACAATATTTGATAGAGAGGAATGAATTAAAAATGAGGGAAACAGACAACTTCCAGAATGCCACATTCTATTGGGCTATCTTTTTTTTTTTTTTTTTTTTAATTGCTGTGGCCTCTCCCGTCGCGGAGTACAGGCTCCGGACGCGCAGGCTCAGTAGTTGTGGCTCACGGGCCCAGCTGCTCCGCGGCATGTGGGATCTTCCCGGACCGGGGCACGAACCTGTGTCCCCTGCGTCGGCAGGCGGACTCTCAACCACCGCGCCACCAGGGAAGCCCTTGGACTATCTTTTAAGGATGCTTCTATGACAGGTCTTTCAAATAAAGCACGATGTGGAAAGTCCTATGTTTTTCAGTTTTAAGGGCATGTGTGTCATTTCTCTTTAAATACCACTCGAATTAACAAGAGTTCATGTTCCTGCTAATCTCCTATCTCCAATATTTATCATCTTTTAACCACAGGCCTATCAGATAATTTGATATACTTCCGCAAAGTATTTTTAGTATCTGAGTCAGTATAAGTCAAGTAATCCGATGGTGGGTTCATTGTTGACTCTTATTCTAATCACTGTGTGTTCTCTGATCGTGGAGCACAGAGAAAAATACATTTTCTCTTAAGTGGTTTAAAGCCATATTGAACATACATTTTATTTTCTTTGTATCTGTTTTGATTTACAAGAAGACTAAACAAGGTACGGCTATGCTATGTTATAGGACAGATACAGTCGGTGCTCAAAAAAAAAAATTTACTGAACAATTAAGATAGTCTTCAAAGTTTTAAAGTTGAAAATACCAAAAGTATCATCACAGAAAAAACACGTGCAATTGTTAACACTTCCACCTCAGAAAGGGCAATGGATAGAGTGATTTCTAGCTTCTTTAGACCATTGCTTTATTTATAAAGAATAGTATTGCGTGGGTGGTTTGTTGTTAAATGCCTTGAAACCCTTATTTAGAAAAAAAAATTGATATATGAGAGTTTCCTTATTGGGCAATACAAGGGTTAGGAAAATGTTCGCCTGCAACTTGCTCCACTATTGAGTGGATATGGTTCTGATTACCTCTCAGGAATCAGAAAATAAAGAACACTCGAGGCCAGGAATTCTACAGTGAAAATTCTAAATATCTGATGAAATGTGTCTTGCAAATTAAATCCCAGACCCTTTTCAGAGCACTTAATACACTCTCAGGGGTGAAATGTGTTTGTTTTTAGCAAAGTAGATTAGCTTACATCTCGTGATGGGAAAGTCTCTGTAACACAGCCTGCCCTCAGCTCTCATTTCGATGCAGTTCGTGTGGGTTGTATCTTTTGGCCATCACTGAGGATCTCAATTTTCTTCCCTGTCTGAGTGTTAAATCGTTTTCTGTCTGCTGTGGAGCTGTCTCTGTTGGTTCCCAGGCCCCCTCCTCTTTTTGTAAGCCACTCGCTTATTTCCAAGGTCAGGTTGAATGCATCTTTCGTCTTCTTTCTTTATCCCACACTTCAAATCTAGCATTGCTTAACGTGTCTGACTGCCAAGCGTGTCCAGTTTTAACTTAGAAGATAAATTATTGGACTATAACAATTGGAGTCAAATTTTGTACAAAAGTGCATGTCCAGTGGGCAAGCCTAGGTCTTTCAGAGCTCACAAAAGGTGGAGTAGGCATTAAGTCAAGAGACAGATTTTGAATGATAACTATTCCCAGTAGTTGGATGGTCTGGAGGACGAGTCAGCATGAACCATTGTCCAAACCATCTTTTATGTCCCTTCTATGCCTTCAAAAATTGGAGAAAGCTACCCTTCCCAAGCCAGAGGGTGCCTCAGTCAGCACTTCCAGATGGAGCTCCCCTGCTAACCCCGGGCCCCCATGCCTACTTTCATTCTCTTTTATGGCAAGTGGTCCAACAGATGTTTCCTACAGGCTTGTGGTGCCTGGAAGACTGATTCCCTGGCCTACTGGGCCTCTAACATAGTCTCTTCAAGATTATGTCATGTGGATTAGAACCCTTACGCTTTGCTCAAAGAAACTTTACACTTGTTTGGAAGAGGATCCATGTCTATATGGAGTTACTTTGGCAATGGCTTTCATTTCTGCTTCCAAATCAAGGAGGGCAACTTCAAATCCTAGAAGACAGGCTTCAACACGATTCAGTCCCCACAGTGCAAGATCTACGTCACAAAGCAATATCACGCAGCTCATCACTGATATTTATTATAAGGAATTCCAGCCAGCAAACTATCATTGTCTCCTGATGAAAAGTATGATGGTTTATCAAGACGATTCTGCATTCGAAGGCTGATCTTCCACCGGCTTGTATAGCGTGCACACGTGGATAATAATGGCTAACACTGATATAGCAGTTTACTCCTTAGCAGGTGCCCTTAAAAACACTTTACGTAGGGCTTCCCTGGTGGTGCAGCGGTTGAGAATCTGCTTGCCAATGCAGGGGACACGGGTTCGAGCCCTGGTCCGGGAGGATCCCACATGCCGCGGAGCAACTAGGCCCGTGAGCCACAACTACTGAGCCTGCGCGTCCGGAGCGTGTGCTCCGCAACAAGAGAGGCAGCGACAGTGAGAGGCCCGCGTGCCGCGGTGAAGAGTGGCCCCCGCTTGCCACAACTAGAGAAAGCCCTCGCACAGAAACGAAGACCCAACACAGCCAAAAATACATTAATTAATTAATAAACTCCTACCCCCAACATCTTCTTAAAAAAAGAAAAACAAAACACTTTACATACGTTAAATAATTTAATTTAGTCCTAACAACCACCGTATCATAGGGTGGCTGTTAGGAATAAATATGTAATTGTATATGGGGTACACAAATACATAACTGTATGTGGGGTACAATTATGATCCCATGTTAAAATTGGGGAACTAATGCACAGAGAGGTGAAGTAACTTGCCCCAAGTCCAACAGCTAGTAAGTGCTAAAGTCAGGATTTGAAAGTACCAACCTAAGGTTAACTACTTCACTACGTTCCCTCTATAAGCTTTCTTCAGCCCAATTTAAACATTTATAAATCATCAATGTAAATTAAGACGGAAAGATGTTACCGGATTGCTCCAAACAAAACAATCATCGTTTCTACTCCAAGCACTCATAGTTGTAAACAGTGGAGTTACATTAGTATCTATGATTGACCGATTTGTCTATCACTACAAAGACACCAAGGGTGTAAGACAAGAGCCAGCAAGGCTATTCTGGGGACTTTTGCTACTGATACAAGAGTTGTCAAGGGCCTGAAATAAGACGATATTACTATCGTAGGGAAATCCATGATATATTCAGGAGATACACCCAGCGTCTGATGCTCTGTCTCTGATTCACCACTTACCAGCAGTGGGCGCTTGGGGTGGCCACCTCACTTCTCTGTGCCTTGGTATCTTCACCTGCAGAATGATGACAAGCGTAGTATCAAGTTCTTAGAACTGCTGTGAAGATGAAGTGAAAACTCACGTGCAGAGCACTTAGTGCCAGCAGACAGCAATCACTCTATAACTGAATAGTAACACTCTTATTATGAGGTAGATGTGGCCATAAAAGGTAAAAACACGCAGAATAGCTCCCAATTTCGAACTTGAGTGACTCTGAAAAGTGACATCATTCATTGAAAATAGGAACAGAGAAAGAAGAGTCAGCGTAAAAAGGAAAGACTAACCATGCAAGGGAAAAGATGCCTCATTGATGGACAAGACCCTAGAAGCAGCAGAAGCGAATGGGGCCTTGAATACAGGAGGAGGGCCTGGTATTGAGCTGAGAAGGGGTAAATGAGATAAGAGCAGGTGTAGCTTTCACCACCTCTGGGGGGCAGCAGGGGAGATGAGCACAGCTCATGTCAGAAGGCCTCCGTTTCCCCAGTGAGTGGGGGGGACACAAGGAAATAGCCCGAATGCAAGAGAGGTCCGTGAGAAAGCCCTCAGCTGTCCGCTGAACTGAGTCGAGAAGGAAGGAAACGAATGAGCTCAGGTACATACGACAGATGGATCGAGAAGGATAATTGAAGAATAAAGAACCTGGAGGCCTCAGAAGGATGACGAGCGAGTCCACTGGACAGCAGGGCATTAGGCAGAAGGACAGGAAGCAGTCACGGGAGAGTTTAGATTTTCTGACACGGAATCAAAGAACGAAGGGGGTTGAAAGCAGGCCAAGGTGAAGCTCAATAACCCTGATGGTCTCCAAGAAGCTGGGCTCTGAGGTGTTGGCTGCTTTGGCCATGTGAATATTGAACCTGGCCAATCTCATGGCTCAACGTGGGCAACGAAGGTTGATTGTGACCTAGGTCCCCACATCTTCAGTAATTGTAGCAGGATGACCAAAACGTAGGTGACCGCATTACAACAGACAGGAGGGTTAAAGACGGAAAAGCAGGGTCATGTTAACTTGGAAAGAAAGCACTTTTTCATGAAGATGCAAGAACAATTCTGTGGAAATAACATTGAGGAGTTCAAGGAATACCAATCCCTCTCCTAGGCTTTGAGTAGCCTGGGAACTTTTGTTTCAGAGACAGCATAAAAGGAACAAATGCAGAGTAGAGCCAGGGTTTCTTTAAGAGATGGAGGGAAAGTTCTGTGAAAGGACGGTGGCATAGGATAGGAATTCATGATGGAAGTGGGCTTTCAGAGGGCACAGGTGGAAGATGAAAACAGGAAGAGTGAGGACAGAGACAGAAGGAATCAAAGGGCAGAGTGAGAATGAAAAGCAGTAGAACACTGGGGGCAGAGGGAGCCCCTAGAGAAAGATCAGAGCGTGCGTGACAAGGTCACCCCAGCCTCATCGTAGAGAACACGGTCCGAGTCGCAGGACACGGTGACTCCGGAGATCATGAATGCATCTGAGTATGTAGGTCCCTTACAGATGAATAGATGAAGAGAAGAAATCGGCCAGGTTAAGATTAATCTCACCTATGTGTCAGGTACAGTAGCTCTTCATCAAATACAGAGGGAGGGCTGAGGTCCATTGATCAATGTGTTCATATACCCCATGACTACGATTAAGGATCAGTCTAGCTAATTTTTCAGTTCATTGCTAACATCTGGGGTCCACATTCTAGGGCAGCATCAAGAAGTCTTGGAATTCTGCAGCAGGACTAACAGTCAATAAACTTAGATCACTGGCCTTGGAGTCTGAATCTGAACACGTCAACTAGAGATAACAGACATCGATAATAAAATCTTGGTGGTAAAGGAACAAAACAAAATGTGTTATTTTGCCTTTTCAAATGGTTTGCATGGATACTGTTTATTCCCCCCCCCCCCATTTGCCATCTGACAGGGTCTAGTGCATAAATAATAAATTAAGCTGTTATTAATTACTGTTTTAATTGGAAAGAATTAAAGCTTTGGCTTTGCAACTTTTTAGACTGAGAAACATTGAAATACTCATGATTTCTGATGCAGTCTTCAATGCTAAATTTCCAGTCTTGTCTCTTTATCAGCAAAAATTAGCCAAACCTGCACTTTCTTCCAGGAATGTTTTTTTCACAGCTCAAAAACACTTGCTCTATGTGTGTCAAAAGCTATCTGACTTAGGTAAAAATTAACTTCACTCTAGTCCTATTTAAATATAATCATGTCCTGTACAATCGAAGAGGAGAGCTACTCTCCTTTATGGAGATCTTTTCAACAGGGTGGTGTTTATCATATCGCGAGATTTGAGAATGAGGAAGCACTGCGCCTGGAACTGGGGGCTTCAGTGGAACAAGTTTTCACGTGATTAAGATGCATTACGTTGGGGAAAATGAACAAGCCAAAAAGAGGTCAGAGAATTTATAGTTGGCTGCCATGGTCAGAAAAGGGATCTGGTAACATTTTCTCTTTGCTTTTACCACTAAACCCCTGACAGCAGTATTTGGTTCTTTGGATTTGTAGACATGATCTCAATTTTAAACTATTCTAGAACCCATTCTGCTGATCATAAGCCTAAAGGGGTAAACATTCTTCAAGGTTACCTAGTAATAGGAGAATTTATCTTCAGATTATTGTGGGATAGGGAAATGGAGATTTCTTCCACTCTATGACCATGTGTGGTATGTATTGTGGGCCACAAGGGAGGAATCAAAGTGAATTGTATTTTTTTTCTGATGTCTTAGGACTATTATATTTATTCTTTGAAAGGAGAAAGTACAGACAGAAATTACCAGCTACACGCAACATACACGATGACTAAGTAAACTTCTCTTTTTGATTTTATAATTTAAATAGCATAAACTTAACTGGAAAGCATGATGTGTTTCCCAAACAGCACCCTATTACCTTTATTCTTCTGCCTGACAGGAAATGAGATCGATGTCTATAATAAAAATTTTCCGCTGGAATTTTGGGGGCAGGGATGGGGAGGTGGAAGATTTTTTTTGTTTGTTTAACTTGAAAGTAGGAACAACTGGAAATCTTCATGTCACGGATTGATCTAAACAATCCCGTTACACGTGAGGGATGGATGGAGATGACTACAGGAGTTGTTCATTAAGATTCCACGTCAATTTTTTTTAAATTTAATTCATTTTTTATACAGCAGGTTCTTTTTTAAAAATTTTATTTTACTTTATTTTATTTATTTTTTAGACAGCAGGTTCTTATTATTTATCTATTTTATACATATTAGTGTATATATGTCAATCCCAATCTCCCAAGTCATCTCACCACCGCCCCCCTCAAGTCACATTTTGAAATACGGATGTAGTGAGGAAGGTATATCCGTTCACCAAAAGAGGATTAGAATACACAAACGAAAGAGAGCTTGTTCGCTATATCATCTGCCTTCTTCACAGAACTTGAGTCAAATTCTCTCTGTACTGAAACCCCCACCCCCTGATCTTCCCTCAGCTCTCCCGGCCCTGCCTTCCTGAATTCCTCTCTCCCAGGCCTTCTCTCCTTGCTCATCACCAGCCATTTATCTTGAGGACTGCATCCTCTCTTCTGCAGCACCCCATTTTCCCACACGGGTCTTTACAAAAGTGAATTTACACTAGTCTCACCAGCCTCATGTTTCTCAAGAGTACGAGAACCGTAGCAATAGGAAAAAGAAATGTTAAAAGAGTCTGTGCATTAGCTATGAATACTTGAGGTTTAAATACACTTTAAACGTGTGTAGGGCTGCAGTCAGTCCAGTTGTCATACCTTCTCACCACTTGAGTGCTTCCGCACCCACAGGCTCAGCACCACCCGGGCTCTGCTGTCTTATTCCACGTCCCTAGGACCCGTGAACTCAGACTGCAGGTACCAGAGCGTCCATCATCCCCAAGGCAAATAAGCCAAGTCGTCTGGACACTACTCTGCATCCAGACCACAACCTCAAACAGACCATCAGGACCAAATCCATTAGGGCTCTAATTTCTCTTCATCAGTCAATTCCCATCATGTCTTTACTTCCTGGCACCTCACCCAGACCTCTAGTCCTCACCCACGTCCCACACGTTTCTAACGCACCTTTGGGAACTGCCTTTCAAGACCCAACAATCGACACCCTCTTCCTAGAGCTTTCCTTCTTCTCCTTGGCTTCACTGAAATCAGTCTTCCTCTAAGGAAATCATTTTCCCTAAGCCCTCCCAGCAGTTTACTCTCTCACACCTTAGTATATGAAGAAGAGGTCAGGGGAGCATTGTCTTTGCTTTCTAGGATGTTTTCATCACTCTGTTCGGGGTTCCGTACCACTTGACTCTAACATCCCCTTTCCCCTTCTTGTGAATGTCATTCACCAACCTCTCGGCCATTCCCTTCCTTCACTGACGACTTTGGGAAATGTTCATAGCCTTCACTCTACATGAAGCTGTCACCCTGAGCGGACTGAGTGTGCCCCCTTCATAGCTCATCATGCATTTCTATCATGGATCACAAACTCTTCTTTGCTACATGACTTAGCTCCTTCCACTAAGAGCTTTCCTTGAATGTGGTACAGATTCATCTGGAATTGGGTGAAGTAGTGTAACAGTTTGGTTGAAAGTGTAGATTTGTAGTAAGAGAAACTTTGTTTTGAATCGTGACACTACCATGAGTAGTTGTTTTAATTTAGACAAGCCACTTAAACTTTCTGAACCTCATTTTCCCCAACTCTAAATTGCAGCAAATATTACCTGCCTAAAACGACGAATGATTAAATGAGACGAGAGTTAAAACTTCTTGACAGGTCATTTTCTCATTCATTTCTTCAATAAACAAAAATCTGACAGCACTAGACAGGGAGTAAGCAACGGGCCACAAATACAAGGCAAGCCTTCCTTTTTAAAAAGCCGATAGTCTATTGAATCATGTATGCATCCTTAATCAAGTCATTTCATCCATAAATGTACAAGTAAAAAGTATCATAAGAACTCTAAAGAAAAGGAAAGATGCCATAAATAGGCAGACGGCAAAGGGCTCTGACCTAGACTGGTTATCCACAAGGGCTTTCCTGAAGAGGAGATATTTGAGCCAAGATCTGAAGACATAATAGGCATTAACTAGATAACGAGCTTTTTTGTTTTGTTTTGTGGCAGGAGAAAGAGAGGACGTTTCAGGTAGAGGAACTAGTAAGGTGCAAAGACCTTATGTTGGAAAGGATTATCAGTAATTACATTAAATATAAATGGATTAAACTCTCCAATTAAAAAGCAGAGATGGTCAGAATAACTTTTTTTAAATGATCAAACTATATGCTGTCTACAAGTAACTCACTTTAGATCCAAAGACACAAGTAAACTGAGAACAGTGGAACAGTAATGGCTGCATGGGTGGGGCTGAATTTTCTTCTCTTTGACGTATTGAGTTTATGATGTCCTCAAGATGTTCAAGAAGAAATCTTGAGTACACAGTGGGGTTGTGGGACTGGAGCTCATGACTGGTCGGGACTGGATATTAAAACCTGGGAAACAAGTCTGGGTTTATGAGGCCCCAAAATGTGTATATAAAGAAGTAAAGAATGCCCAGGACTGAGTCATAAGGAATTCTAAAGTTTAATGACCAGAAGAAGAGGACGAGAAAATAAAGGAAAACGATGAGTGAGTGGAGATGTGGAAGGTCAGCAGGTGATACCGTCACAGAAGGGACAAACACTTCAGAAGATTTGGAGACTGATCAAGGATCACATTGCTGAGAGGTCAAGTAAGAGGAAGATTGGAAAACAACCCACTAAATTAGGTAAGATGAAGACTATTAATGCTTAGGACTGTGTGGATGGGGTGATAAGGAAAAGAAGCCAGCCCCCAGCAGGTTGTGGAATGATTAGGGTGGGGTGGGGAGAGAAACAGAGGATGCCAAAGACGGCTTTCTTAATAAGACTGGTTGTAACAAACACAATGCTTGGTACGCAATTCATGTTCAAATTAGAAAATATATGAAAGAAACCAGTGGATTTCTTTTCCTTTTCTGATGAAATAAAAGCCCAATTCTTGATCCCCTGCAGAAACATAGATCAGCATGCTCTAGAAATTAAAGCGAAGAAGAAACAACCTTCTGGAGGGCTGCTGCTCTACACACAGATCAGGCATGGTGGACTTGAGTTCCGAAACCCAAGAGCTCCAGCCCAGGCATGAGGCCGTGGAAACACCAAAGTCTGTGGGACTGGAGAGCACGTGCTCTATTGAAAAGCCCTCAAGCTCAAAGTGCTCCAAAATCCTTCGCCAGTTTTCAATCCCTAGAACAGAGCTTCCCATTGTCCGGAGACCTAGGGTCAGGACATGTGCACATCACCCCCTCCGCACTCCTCTCCTCACCTCCACCCTTTCCCCTGGTCCCCCTCCTTCCTCCCCCACCAGAAGGGTGATTGTACCCTGTGCTCCTGAACAACTGCCCTTCCCCCCTCCCTCCTTAACTCGCAACTCCGCAGTGCAATGACGTAAACTCAACAGTAAACCTAGGTGTGGTCTAAAGAAGGGAAAGCCCCTGAAGTTGGGAGTGACCCACCACCCGTGATTTTCCCAGGAGGCTTTTCATGAAAACACCTCCAAAATGCAACTTCTCCGACTCTCTTGGGAAAAATTCCTTGAGGAAATAGTTCTGATGATGGTACACAAGCAGTCTGCTCTCTGGCTTTGATAAGGTCATCCCTGCGTGTTTTTACAAAACCAGATGTCTTTATAGTTCTTATTTACAAGCACACTTATACATAGATCTCCCCCTACAACCAGAGAAACTTGGTTGACCTAAGCAGAAAGGCCTCAGAACAACTTGTGAATGCTGCTTCGTTGAGTATTTCATCACAAAAGAAAGTGCTTGGGCCTTCATCTCCAGTAAGAGTGAAATCAAGAACTGAAGCACAGTTAGCTGTCCTAAAGACACGACAATTCTCCCCCAGCTTGCCGAGACACCCCTCATGAACCTGGGGTTATACAATGAGGTCAGCTGAGTCCAAACACGTCGTCTTTACGTGGCAAGTTGCTCATGGAAAAGTGAGCAAGAATGGAATGATGTGGGATGCTCAGATCTCTGGTGCCACTGAAATAAATACCGTCAGTCATTGGCAACGGCTTCTGAAAACAATCTGCGTTTTACATCTCTCTGTGTAACAAAGATCACATCAGAGCCAACATAGTATCAAAGCCCCAAAACAAATAAGCACGCGGCGGCCTTGCCAGGGCCTTCTCGGGGTCATCCCTGCTGGCAGCAGAGCGGGGTGGTGAGACCCGCGTCAGGCGGCTAACGCACACGTGTCCTGCTTTGTTCTCGCCTGAACCTACTTCGACACGACTTTTGGGCTAACGCTATTTATCTCTGTTGTTATTGTTAAACACGATTTGGCGGAAATGCAGAAATTCTGCAATCGTTTAGTCAGTCTCTGAAATTCCTGTGAAATTCTTCCAGGATGGCAAGAAAAAAATAACTTTTCTGTGCAAAGATTGAAACACCTAAATGACACATAACTGACCTTGACAGTTTCTATCGTGGAGAAAATTGTGGGAGATAATCAGGAGACCTGAGGCCTTGCCTAGACACAGGTACACGAGCCAACAAAGGATGTGAGGCGCTGGAGGTCAGGAGACATTTAGGGCCGATCATCTACCTTAGCAAATGCTGTTTCAGCGATCGTTACCCTGCACTGGGTTCTGCGGGGACACACAAAGATGTGCACAGACAGGGCCTTCGCTGAGTGGGTTACATCAGGGATGGAGGACTCAGATATAGAGGCATGGGAACGGGGAAGGAAAAGTGGAGACGTACCCAGGGCACCCAGGGTGTAGACCAATCTCTGACACTAACTTGTGAGCTTAGCTAAGTCTCCTTTCTTGGGGCCTCTATTCTTCACCTTTAGGGTCTTTACAACCATATTTGGCAGGAACCTCTAAATTACACTAAACACCATGTTAAGTTTTCCCAGGGAGAGATCTGGCTCAGCAAGGCCCAGGCGTCCACATTATCCAGTCTCCTTACTCTGCCAGGGATGCTCAATCCGGACTTGGCGTTTCCAGGGTCTAATGGTGAGACAGGTCATGGCAGCCTTATTCAAGCACATCCTGTTTAGAGGATAAAACTGCTTTTCAAATACATCCAGTGGTTGTAACTTCTCCAAATATTGAGGTAAATGACATATCTGTGACAAAATCTTAATAAATACCTCAGAGTGAATTCTTCCTCCAAAACGTATTGTTATTATTCCATTTGTATCTGTGGAACTATGGCGCTACCGTGAAAACCACAGCGGCAACTCTACAGGTAATGTCCCACCAGTGCTTGATGGCGGTGAGGGTATGAGTCCAAAGCCTTCACTCCGTTCCCAGGTCTGGGTCACTTAGTACAGAAAAGCACGACGTGATCAGGAAAGAGGACCCAGGCTGATACTTTAAATGTGACTCGCATGGTGTAGCTGGAAAGACACATAGTAAGTACACATTTCTAACACCACTGGCTGAGAATAAGGGACAACAATCAAATTTATTCCAGAGTCAAAGAGAAATTCCTAATAACCAAAAAATGGTTGGGGCAAAGAGCCTGCTTTCAGAAACCAGGAGGATCTGGTTGCCAGGATGGAAGCAGTCACCACCCCTGGTTCAGAAATAGAAGAGGGACACCAGGGCTGCCCCCTGCCACGGTTGGGGGCAGGGTGAGGCCCCAGAGAACCCCCCCGTCAGCGCTTTCCTCCTCTACCCGTCTACGATTCAGCCTGCAGGAAGCAGCTGAAGCCACCGCCTCTGGGGACGTGTCGTCTCTACAGTAAAACGCTCCAGTCAGACACGGAGGTGGGAAGGGCCTGCACAGCCATGCTCTAGCTCAGCCTTTACAGAAAAAGTTTGCCAACCTCTGCTTTCAGTATAGCTGGCAGAGATACGAGTGGACATCTTTACAGAATGGGACTTGGGGGAGGGCTGACCTCCAGTTATACAAGAAGCAGGACGGGTAAGATAAGAGGGTTAGGACCCCAGTGACAGCAAAGACACATGTCTTCTGCTCTGTGACTTTACCATGAATCAATGAACCCGATTTGCAAATACAGATCACCTAATCTTCTATCCATAAGGCTTCTAAAGCTTTGATCTCTGACTCACCTTCATGTAAAACATAAAATGAACACTCAGTATCTTGTAATAACCTATGATTGAAAAGAAGTTGAAAAAGAATATGTATATATATATATACATACATGCATATGTATAACTGAATCACTTTGCTGTACTCTCGAAACTAACACAACGCTGTAAATTAACTATACTTCAATTTTTAAAAAGACATAAAATGAATACACTACTGTTCTAGTCTCCAAACACTGACATCATTTTTTTCTCCTCAAGCTGGTGGCCTAGGCCAGCATCTCCATGCCGATGCCATATGGGATGGATACTCAGAGAGCTCATTTTCATGCTTCTCTTTCAATTTCAGGTTACGCTTAACCTAGAGAAAGTGTGTATGACTAACCACAGCAAAGCATCCAGGGGAAAAACGATTTGTATGTTTGTTTTCCTCTTCAGTTGAAAGAAAGGTCACTAACAATTCTTTTCCAACATGAGCGCACTTGTTTCAAATAATCAGGCCATGTTACAAAAATGATTTTGAGACAAATAAAATATTTAAGCCATAAGGTTGGAATGTAAAACAATATTAGCAAGATAAAAGAAAATGCCTGTTTATATAGAAAACAGACTTGATATTTTCAATGAGGAAAAGACAACAGCATTCAAAAGGATTTTAATATGCCTCCAAAGGCGTGGACCCAAAAAAGTGTGTGTTTTCATGCTTTCATGTACTCGTCAACATCCCAGCACCAGACTCCCAGAGGTCACATGATCTGATTAAGTGGAAGCAGAGAAAGGAAAAAGGTCACCTACGGAGTTTATGCAAAGTTACTGATGCTGAACAGAGAGGGCTGGTTATAAGGGCTGCCCAGTCTGGGTTCTTTCTAGGTGCTTAATTTGGGGCCTTAAAATCTACCAGCCTCATGAAAATCACCGCATGCTTGAGAACTCTGCAGCAGGAATCACGGGTGCAAGCTAGCACAGGAGTCCAGAAAGTGTCACCAGCAGTGGAGTAATAACCAGGATGCTGCTTTGGGCGTCGGTACCACAACTCGACGTTCAGAAATCACAGTGGTGAGTCAGCTGAGTTCACATCAGCCTAAGCGTTTCTAGCCATCACGTAGAGCAGTAACGTTAAAACTTGATTTTTTTCAAATAAAATATTATCAAGAACAAAATGCAATGATTGATTCTAACAAACATTTACTGAGCATCTCCTCCCCCGGGGAAGTAGGACGGCGCATCCCAAGAGCTCCTGCCCTTTGGGAATTTATACCCAAACAGAAGAGTGAGCTATTGTGAACTCAAGTGAGCTAGGAAATCTCCACGACAGACCTAAAGTGTATAAATATATTTGTACAAAACTTGGGCTCCGTGTCACACTCTAAATGCTGGACCACTGCTTAAAAAAGAAAAAAAAAAAAAAGAAAAGAAAACCCTCACATCTAACACGGGAGAATGTGTTCTTAATATTTACTGAATAAATAAATACACATGCATTTCTTCCAAAAATATAGACTTTAAGATTCACAGCTGACCTAGTAACAGTGAACTGAGCAGAGCCAGGGGTTAGCAATGGTGCGGGGCACTTTGGAAGTTTCCCCACATGGATGGTATTTCCTTTACAATTCACTCTGGCTTAAGCTTAAAAGCCTACTGTGTTTTTAAAATGTTCACGACAGTCGGTGGAGGTGTTGGAGTGAATTCAAACCCTAACATTCCACTGCTTTGCGAGCGTCTAACATTCCACGACTTTCGTGAGCTACGCTCCCGGCTTCCGCCATCCAAGTAGGCAAGACAGATTTTTGTTTGCCTTCATCTGGGCAATGCGTGTGCTTTCAAATTTCCATGCCTCTCCCGCCGCTCGTGAACCGTGGAGTGACTGGAAGCTCGAGCAGGACCCCGATTCACAGAAGAGCTGTGCTGCTAGCTGGAAATGAGCAAAAGCTCCCAAGAGAGATCAGAGGGCAAACTGGGTAGTTCTGAAACTCAACAGGCCTTCTTACTAAAAACTCCTTGGGAAAGGGAAGGGGCTAGGCCAGTGGAGAGCCGGCCAAAGGGCAGAAACTAGGCAGGAGGAGAAAGTGGGTATCAAGTCTATTAAATTTCACTAGATCAGTATACAGAAAGCGAACCTAGCCGTCACTGGCATTGCTCAAATTCCATTTTGAGACTTCGTCATTAATAGTTAGCATTTTTTGTGATTATTTTATAGACACGATGTCATTGTGTCAGTGTTTTACTAATCACGTATGACACGCTTGCCAGAGACCCAAGTTATAAGGTAGTGATGTTATAAGTGGAAAACGTTGCAATTGTGGGGAGAGGGGAGGAGTTCAGGTTAAGTTCAAGGCGTTTGGCTTGGATTTTCTGGGTAAACCAAATCTAGACTTCTCGGGGGGTTCTATGTCTTAGAACCACATCTACAAACTCAACATTTTATTGTTTAAAAAATACCCATAAAATGTAAAGCTTCTGAAATGGGGATCTTGGGGAAAATGAATAAAATCCCAGACATTCCAGCAAAAACAGCCTTCTTCTTTTCGACAACTCCGGGTTCAGACATTCCTTAGGTTTATAACCGCAGAGCAGACCAAGCTGACAGAGGAACCCGCAGGCCCCTGTCCTTCTGTGCAGTGTCCCAGCCACAGCTGCTCCAACAGACGTGCCCCACCCCCGGGGTGATGGACGTGCCCTCTGCCAGGGAGACCCGGGTGGACGCAGATATTCCTCCATGCGGGTGTGACGTGCGCTGTGATCCGCGGCTGCCAGGGAGGGCATGATGAATGGGGATAGACTCGTGAACGTCCTCGGCCGGGCCAGAAGAGGGGACCTGGGGTGTGTAAACCTCAGGGCCGCGATATGGATTTTTGCTTAATTGTTCTTTCCTTCATCCAAACCCTCAGTTCTGCTGTCAGTGTAGCATCTCTTCACCTCATTTCATCTCTGCCTCTGCGGACCCGACCAGGAGCTTGATCAAAGGCAGACGTCTCCTCCTCTCTGCTGGGAAAGCAGCTCAGAAGCGCTCTTCTGCACGTTTCCCAATGGGACTTCTCTAAATTAAACGTGGAACGGCAGGGAACCTAGCCGAAAGTCATGGGCTCTGAAGAAAAGCAGACACCTTGCACGGTTGCAGGAAAGGGACCCACAAACTCATCTAGCAAGACTCTTCGTTTCCTCCACTTTTCCCCAGTCGCGGCATTGGGGACCACAAGGGTAATTATACTGGAAGAGCTCTGAATTCTTCAGCAGAAAAGGGCAGCATAGATGTGAGAGTATCATAGTATCAATCACGGTATTGATGGGGCGAGGGGCTGAGAGGGAGGGTGCTCCGATTATCTCCTTTACTAGGGACACGCCTGTGTAGCAATTACTCACAGAAATTCTCTGAGGTAAGAAAACTCCGAGTACAGAGACTTAGGCCTCAAGCAATCCCTCCTTTCAGGTGTAATTGTGATAGCAGGTGCGTGGTGCGATGTTGGGTGAGATGAGCGCTGGGAAACAGAATTATTCAAAACCCCTAAGCCTGGTGATCATACTACCAGCTGAACCCACTGTGAAGAGTTATAAAAATACACAGTGAAAAGCCTCTGAGAACTAACTAAGCAGAGTGGATAGGAACAAGCCTATTTATTCCTCCAACTTCACACAGCTAGGAAGAAAAACACGTTTGATAAATCGCAGACGTTTCTAAAACAAAGAAGCCAAGATATGATTCCGAAAAGTAATGAGGCAATTGGAAAATACTAGTTAAAGGGACGATGTATGTCCTTTTTGATTAACAACAACGTAAATCCCACTTTTCAGAAGAATCTCTTAAATGGATAAGGAATTTGAATGAGTGATGGATGTGCCACTCCAGAATGTACTATTTTCCCGTTGAAAAGCACAGAAGTGGGATGGGCATAGGGCTTGTTAAAAAGTCCCAGAGGAGCATAAATGCGATGGTTTTGCAGAAGTACTGGATCTTCATCTTGCTGTTCCTTCTTCATGACCCAAGGTGGGTTTTGTAGAATTGGAGTTTATCTCTCCTTGTCTCTGGTAGCTTCTTAACAATGAGTTTACTTTCTGAGCAGAGGTTTTCTTCATTTTCTCTCTCCGGCATGTGTTTCTGGAGAGTCCCAGGGTGAGGCGAGCAGGGCATTGACCTGCAGCCCAGATTTAAGTCGTGCCAATAAACTCGGGAATCAGATACATCATATTTTAATGTGGTATTTTTAAAACTCAAAATTGCCATAAAAATTCATGATGGACAAAAGATCCAAATGTTGAACAAAGACGCCTGCTTTCTCTACCTGTGTCCGGACAGAAGCGGGCTCACTCCCTCATCTCACTCAGGCCCTGCTTGTGAAGAACGTCCTTGCAGGTCGGTTGGTCGGGACAAACCAGTCCCATTCACCTCGAAACACGGTTCCTGTTTCTCGTCCTACACGAACACCTATGCACTGAGGAGACAGAAGGAGGGAGGGAAGAGATGGAAGAATATTTACAATATCTGTTCTAAGGAACAGTTCACTATACTGGCATTATTTCCCAGTCTCCCTTCCATACTCATCATGTTACATGACAACAATCCAATAAAGATGTTGGTCCCCGTCAGGCGAGAGCCCAGCTGGTGCCAGAGGGTGTGTTAATGACAGTGACCGCTGAGCAAGAAGGGCTCTTCTCCTGCCTAGTGTCCTTCTCTGTGGGTCACTCACAGGACAGTCTTGGTGCTGACAGGCCCTTGGCGTGATGCACACTCGCTCTGAGAGAAATGAAATTGCACTTGGGACGTTTCAAACTCAGGACGTGGAGAAGATGTTCATGTAGAGAGATCAGCATATTCCATAAATGGCTTTGGGAAACTTCCTGTCTGATGCTGTTGGGAACACCGATGGGCTTTACTTTCAACCGTTTTAATTTCTCGGGTGTCCACAGCTCAGCACCACGAAGTTACGACGATTGTCAGTGAAAGCAGGGCGCCCAGGATGACAGTCCCACGGGGGCGGGGGGGGGGTGGGTAAAGCAGGAGCAAAGCCGTGGCAGCATCTGGAAACACCCCTCGGCTCCCAGGTCCACGGTACATCTCCAGCTTTGTGCAAGGCCTGTGTCGTGAGCTCTCAAAAGTTTGTTCAGACAGAGGATCGGTTTTCAAACACCGTGTACATTTGAGCCACGTGGAGCAAATGGCAGCTCGGAAAGCAGAGACCTGCAGGAGAGGCATCCTGCCCTCAGAGGTGGATGAAGGGATCGAGGGGAACAGTCTTACACCCGAGCTGCTCTTCCAAGAAGCATGCTAGTTCCGGACAATCATCGGAAGGTGTCTTTGCCAGTGGGTCCAATGGCCTCACGGTGAAAGGTAATGACACCCATGGCTGCATTTTCTTCTCTGGTGCACAGCTCTGGACGAGTCGAGGAAAAGGCACATATTGGAAGGTGTTGGCAGAACACGTCAGTGATGGTGGGAAAGCTCACTGTCCCACCCAGGCTGCCCCTCCTCCCTAGCGATCCACACTCCATCGATGAGCACCTCACATACAAAGTCCTGGAATTCTAATTATACTAATCGTCAGATGGACACATTATTTCAACTCTGAATATTTCTCGTCTTTTTTAAAAATAAAGACTCTTGTAAGACTTTGCCTAAGCAAAACTGACCTAACGATGTGAGATTGCACTGCTCACGTCTTTCTTTGCCACTAGTTACTCCCAGATATGTGAGTGAGTCACAGCTCCTGAAAGAGGCTGGACTTATAACTTGTTCCAGCCCAGCCGTAGAAAAAGAAGCTGGCTATAGAAACCACCACATGGGTATGGTATGTTCAAGAAAGTGAGTAACCAAGAACAAAGGAGGAAAGGGTCAAAACGCATCTTGAAAATGTTTTATCTCACTGTGTAAACAAAGATATTCCAGTTGGGGAAGAGACTTATTTTTTCACTTGTAAAAGTAGAAGCTGTATTTTAAAGGTGTTGTTAAATGCTGATGGGTGTGTGATGAAATAAGAATCTTATTTACAGGTCGCTGAGACGATGTTTTTCACAAACTTTTGAAAACAGTTTAAAAGTTGATATCAATAAACTTCAAATTTCCTTACCTGTTTAAAACTGGGGGGAATATAAGAGTATAATCTGAAATCAAAATCTGAATTTATAACGTATATAATATTCAGATCACAAATAATATAAAAGAGCTTTATGTAAATAAGGGGGAAGTGGAAATCTATGTTCAATATTGACCAAGTAGTTAAGTAAATTATATCACCTCCTACGTGGAATAATATTTTGCATTAATTTTAAAAACTGTGAAAATTTATGTACAAATTTATTTGCCATCAGTACAGAAAACTCAATAAGCAATGTAATCATAATGATTGTTAATTATGCAAAAGAAACCTGTTAAGAAATAACATCAAAATATTTAGTTGTTCTCCTTGGGTGGTGAAAATATAGCAAGTGTTTCTGCTTCTCACGGCTGTAATAATTGGGGAAAATTAAGTTTTTTAAAAATGGCAAGAAAACACAGAAATTTCCAGTCCTCACAACTACTAGGATAGAAGCGAAATACCTTTGTATTAGATCAGTGCAAATATTTAAATAAAAATATTACCGCTATTTTATATCTTTTCTTGAAATGTTGATTAATAAAGTATATGGTGAGACTTACAAACAATTTCACACTAGTCTTTAGATTCCTGTTAAGATTTCAAAAACACAACTTTAGCACCACCGACTCCAAGGAAACAAAGCAAACACCTAATGGAGCGTTAGGCGCTCTTTAGGGCTCCCCCAGGACAAGCTCCAGCTGCCTCTGGGGAGCCCCAGGCCTTTGAACGCCTGAGATAAACTCTGTTTGGAATTGGAATCATGCCATATCTGATGGACTGGAATCCTATAGCCTCTCATCAACTCAGCAATGTGTGTTTGTCATCGATGGGGGTGATAAGGTGGGAACCAGGTGGGTGACCCGTCACACACGTAGTGGCCCCTACTCTCGAGGAGACGTGCGTTCCACTCCCTGAGGTCTCTGGCCTCTGCTCTCTCGGTTCTGTCTCTCTCTGTCTCCTTATCACAGACTCCTTTAAGGCTTCTCCCAGGCATCTCACTAAATCATCTTTTCCTAGCTCAAGAAGACTCCAAAGTGTGGCCACAGCAGTCTTCCAAACTTACTTTGTAGTTAAGTCCTTGTTATGTGGTATTTTTTAAGACAGCATGTTATAAGTTTATGTCTATGTATAAAATTAGTTTAAAGATCTGGAATGGATTTGCTAACATCCCAATTTACATATCAGTGCTTATTTTTAGTTGCTGCTAAATCGAGCCTCACCGTCTTTATCTAATTCTAGTCCCACATGCCCTTTTCTGCATAAAGACACACCAGGTGCTGGGTTCCGCGTTCTGAGGGCCAAGACCAGGCCGTGCTGTCCTCCTGGAATTTAGCTCTGTCTCAGCAAGTTAGAGACAGTCATCTATTCATTCATCAAACCCTTGCTGGAGACCTCAGAGGGGGTGTTCTAGGAGCTGGGGACACAGAGGGAATGGACAGTGTTTGTGTCCTTGCGGGGCTTGTATTCTCATGAATGGAGACTGGTACACAGAAGACGAGGCAGCAAGTGTGGTAGATGCTTCTCAGGGCTGTGCCAAGGGGTAAAGTCGGGAGATGGGAGAGCGGCTGGCCAGCTCCCCTGCAGTGGACAAAAGTCTGGGACGTGGTGACATGGACCGTGGGATGACAGGAGGAGACCCACCCATGCGGCTTGTTGTGAAGACAGAGCGGGGAGTTGGCACAAAGTCCTCAAGATGAGAAGGAGCCTGGAGCATCAGAGAAGCAGAAATGAAGCCCTTATGCCCGGAACTTAGCGGGGAAGAGGAGAGTGGTGTGAGGTACGCCGGGGGGAGGCAAGCGGTCGCTCGTGCGCAGCTCTGCGGTGATGCGGCCAGGGCACCCGAAACGTCTCTTCCAACATTACCTGGTTATCGGAGTTTGAGAAATTGGGCTACCCTTTGTGAGATTCGCTTTTCCCATCTTGAAAGTAATATCTATCTCACAGAATTTTACAGGTTCAACGGTACAAGATATATGAAAGGCTCACACAGTCCTTTACATTTACTAGAAGTTCAGTCAAGTTGAGTTAAATGTGAAATTTTTTCGCATGACAATAAAAGAATTCCTAGCATCTATAAGGTAAGCTGAATAGGACGATGAAAGTATAAGAAAAGAATAGTAAAATATGCCTTCGACAAAGATGAACAACATAACTTTGAAAACTGTAAGAAGTGATAAAAATAGGGCAAGAGGTAGACTGTCGGACTTGGAACACTAGGAAATGGGGTGAGAGAATTTCTTTCCTCCTTTTAAAATGAGAGCAAAAGGCAATAAACCAGAAAAGCACTTGCGTGCACAATGTAGAAAAGAAAACATCCATTTCTTTTTCACTGCCCGTCTGCAGAATGACCCGTGACCAAAAGTTCAAGTCCTTTGTGGCTATAAACCATATTTGTATGTTAATATATTCATCTCTGAAAACTCTATTGTGTGAACAAATGAGTTCTTACATGAACTGTGAATATAAACATGAATTACATAAATCAGGCAGCATCCACATTTCCACTCCCTCTTTTGCACAGGGGAGGAAATATTCCACAAGCGAGTCGCCGTGAATAGCTGGGCTTCGGCCTGTGTTTGTCTCACTTACCAGGACTTCATGTGTCAGTGAAGAAAGGCACTTCCCCAGGAAAGCCAGATGGCCGGGCCAGCCCAGGAGCTCCTCAGAGCTGTGAGCCCTAAGATTCTCTTTACAGTAGCCTTTTCACAGGAACATAAAGGCTTTCTCCTGCATTGGCAGGAGAAGGGCTGTAGTATCTTAGAGTCTGGAGGCCCGTGGCCACGTGGCCACTGAGGAGGGGACTTGGCGGGGGTGGGGGCGGGCAGCCTCTGTAGCCAGTCTGCAGGGTGGAGGCCCTCGCTGTGCACGTAGCACTTTGGGGGCCGGTTAGCTCCCCCAGACTGTGCTGTCCCCCTGAGAGCGGTCCCCATGTGTATCTCAGTGTCGAGAGCATGAACCCCCGGCCCACAATCCCCCTGGTTTTTCTGCTCATTACTCCTGTGTCCTTGAGCAAATTATGATGTTATATTATGGAGGTAATACTAGTGCCTGCCTGTGGAAATGCAGATTCCCGGCTCAGAGCAGTCACTGCAGCCCACCTCCCTCTGTGAGTCAGGGTGCTTACACAAGCCTTGAGTTTGGGTTTGGCTCTCTGACTTTTTTTCCAAAGAGACGTTATACCCGGGATGAGTTACTAAAGGCTGGAAACTTCCTCTGCAGCTGGGCTCCCTGTCCTGCACGTCTGCCATCACCCAGGGAATAACGTGGCAGTGCTGACCTATTCAACCAGGAAGAGGAGGAGAGACAGGGAAGCAGAGGCAGGAGACCTCAGCTGAGCTCAAGCCAGAGCAGCGTGTTCTCAGACACACCAGCAAGCCAGCCAGGAATAGCCTGCCTGAAACACAGGGAGTGAGGAAAAGCTTGCCGTCCTGTGCACACGAGGTTCAGTGGTGCTTGTTACACAGCATGATTTTGGCCGTAGTTAACTGTCCTATAACGATAACTAACTTATGCTGTGATATCTAAAGCACAGAGAGCAGTGCCTGGCATACCTCACGCACTGCGTAAGAATTTGCTACTGTAGTGCCTCCAAGGATGCTAGTTCTATTAAGACAAGCTGACACTCATCTTCTGCTGGTGTTCAGGTCCATTGCTGCTTCCCTGGTGTCTGTACAGCCCATCACCTCTGGACTTCCCAGCACAGCTTCCTTCCTCATCTCATATCACATACTCGTGTCCCTAGTCACCGCACACCCCTTAAGCAACGCAGCGTGCCACGCATTTCAAGCTCCTTCATTCCTGTCCCTCTATTCTTATTTCTCTACCCACTCGCACAAGAACAGGGAGGCCAACGACTTCCCGGGACTCAGGCTGCAGGCAAGGTCTAATCCAGCGGAGTCCAACGCACCCTGTCACCCTTGGTGATTATCTCTCGTCTCTCCACCTTGGCTTTCTCATTTGCAAAATGAGGAGTTCGGTTAGGTCTTCACTGAGAACTCTTCCTCCATTTACACGAAGTAAGACAGGCACAGAAACAGGTTTTTCTGAACTTGTAAATGGTGAGGCTTTGTTTCTGTGCTTACTTAAAACGTAACAGGGACAACACATCAACATGCTTTTAAAGCTTCTTGACAAGATTTTACTAAAAACATGGCTGTTATTGGCAAAATGAGAAAAATTTTTTCAATTTGATTCTTCCGATTCCAGAATATTTTCTTTAAAATGTCTCAGAATACACCATCTGGGTTATTTTGTGACACACAAATGTAAATTATGCCTATTATTATGGCAGTAGAAATTCCCCATTAATTTTGGTGGTTGTCGACTTAATATTTAATGCATTCACAACCATTAGCATCACACGTCACGCTGATGGCCTTTTCAAGCCACCCTGACATTAGAAATATCATTATTTAGATTTTTCTTCTACGCTACTATAATTATAAATCACATTGTTAAAAATGCATAGTTTGATAACTTATAAATAACTGTATTTTACACAACTGAGGTGAATTTGTTGAAAATACGAGAAACACAAGAAAACTGTCAAAATATCTCATATTTTACACGTATTCAGACAGGGAGAGAGAGAGACGCTATTACATCCAGTTCATCCAGTCGAGGTTACCATGATCAAAGTTAGGAGGATAACATTGCAGGCTTTTTCTGTTCAATATGCACCTATACAGAAAGGTATACACAATTTATCAACACAGCTTCATTTTGCTATGTAACTTGCTTTTTGCACTAAAAATATCATGAAACGTTTGCATGGTCCTTTTCAATGGCTCCATAATAATATGTTGTATGGATACACTGTAACAGTTTATAAATCATTCTATTCTTTTTTTTTTTTTTTTTTTTTTTTTTTTTTTTGCGGTACGCGGGCCTCTCACTGCTGTGGCCTCTCCCGTTGCGGAACACAGGCTCCGGACGCGCAGGCTCAGCGGCCATGGCTCACGGGCCCAGCTGCTCCGCGGCATGTGGGATCCTCCCAGACCGGGGCACGAACCCGCGTCCCCTGCATCGGCAGGCGGACTCTCAACCACTGCGCCACCAGGGAAGCCCAAATCATTCTATTCTTATCTAGATTGTTTCCATTTGTCCTTACAAACGGTATGAATTGGACACACTTGTGTACGGATCATTATACACACGAGTAAGCATTTTGCAGGTCACTGTCAAGAACTGAAATTGCTGAATAATAGCATTTGTTCATTGTTTGTTTTGTCAAACACGCCCTGATAACCTTCCAAAAAAAGCTGGGCCAAAATTCAGCCCCACCAGCACTGCCATATTCGCTGTTTCTCCACACCCTTGACAAGCTGGGCTGTTACATCTTGTTTAGTTTTTGTTTGTTTGGGAAATGTGGGATATAAAAATGATACTGTTTTAATTTGCTTCTAATTATGGTTACTGTTTTTATGCCTTATTTTATATTTTTTTCTTTTATGAATTAGTTACTTGTTCATATCTCGTCACCTTTTTTCTACTGAGTCGTTGATCTTTCGCTTGTTGATTTTTAGTAGCTTTGTGTGTATTTGGGATATGAATCATATGTCTAGTCTGGTTCCAAATGTTTTCTTCTAGAATGCCTCCTAAGTTTTAATGTCATTTTTGATGTTTTCCCCAACCGTAAGTTTATATGTATGATGTTGATAAATCTGTCTTTTCCTTGAAGTCTTCTGAGTTTTAACTCAGCCTTCTCCAGAAGGCTTTCTCTAGCCCGCAATCACAAATGTTTTCCTTTATTTTCTTCCGTCATATTTGGAAAATCAAATGGATTCAATTGCCACTCATACAACTCCCAACTCAAAGATGCAGGAGACCTAGAAACGTCATTTCTGGATTCTGTTTTAACAACAGTACCTCGGCATACAACCTCTTATTCCCAAACAGACAAAGTACTGGGAGATTTAGAGGTACTTCTCTGTCGGGTCCTCCATTTGGTGGAGCCCACACATGTCTTTTGGAATCTACTCAGGGCTGCAGGCCTCCTCTCTGGGGGGCACTTGACCAGCCTCCATGTTGCTGAGGACGGACCAAACGACTTGGCTAGAGGACCTGGCCCTGTGGGTTGATAGATCCCGGCATGCAGTACCAAGGTCAAGGATGGACTCTCTCTCCCACATTAGACCTCAGAGATTGTTATCACCCTGTCAACAGTAACAGCCTCCCACACTTACACTGCCTGACAATGCAAAGCAGAGGTGACGTCGGGGCCAAATTACACAGCGAAGGTGGAATAACTGACCTCATGTAGATGGGGCCCAAGTGTCTTAATTCAGAGAGCAATGGTCGTTCCATTCTAAAAATATATCTGCATTTGCACCTCCTTTCAGTAATAGGAGAATCACTACTGTTTTTTGTTTTTTATTTTTTTAACAAGTGGGAGTTGACATGTGCAATACTGTATGTGTTCTGGTGAATTTTCTCCCGAATGACTCATAGGTACCTTCAAATAATATGAATAATATGCTGTATTATTATTTTTTCTCTTTTGTGTGTCTTTCCCCCCTTAGCAATTACTCAGCACCACACACTATTGTTAGCAAGCTGGTCAAGTTTCAGAGCCTCAGCTCAGGTCTGAGACAGATTTCAAGCCCCCTCCGACTGGCTGCAGCTGCCCAAGGTGGGCCTTGTTGCTATTCTGGGGCAGTCTTTGGTGTTTCCTCTTCAACCCTCATTATCTGGAAAATTTCGAAATAAGTTCTATAAATGGAAGTTTCAGCTGCTTTTACCAAGAGTGACTCGGATTATAAGGTTTTAAGGTCATACATTTATTTGGAACTAACTCATACTATAGGAGTTGGATTCGACCAACATATATTCGCCGATTTAAAAAGACAAGAAGAAATTGTCAACGTTCTGCCTTACGGACATTATTACATATTGGCATATACACATAGGAATAAGTGTAGGAAGATGTGAAAAGCACAGAGCTAGGGAAATAGGACAAACAATTACAGCAGGAGTACAGGACAACCAGTTGTAGAAAGAGTAGAGGCTGGAGCTGGTCGATGACAAACTCTGGGTGAAACCAGCAGAGGCAGCAAGAGGTAATGGCTGAGAAACCGAATTTGGGACTGGCATTGCTTTTTGGTGCTTCCTCATTTAGGAAGTGAATTTCAGGGATACGGGTCCAATCCATGTTTGGAGACAAGGAAAGTATTGTGGAAGGCCAGCTAAATAATCAGGGTGGGGACTTGGCAGGTAAGGGGTGGGAGGGGACTGATTTAAGGAAGACAAGCTAGGACACGGTTTACTTAGCACCAGAGTTTATAAAATTTTTCACAGCAATATTATCTTTGATCTTATATTACTCTCTACATATGAGGAAATCGAACCTCAAAGAGATTAAACCAACTTTCCCCCAAAGCATACAGCTAGTGAACGGCAGAGTTGAGACTCAAAACCCCGGTGTCTGAACTGTCTCTCTGTTTGTGCTCACTCTTTCATCCGACCTATTAGAAAATATCTTAAGGCCAGATTATGTCATGGTCATCTATAGTCTAGTACCTGTTGCAGTGTGAGGGGCAGGTAACAAAAATCATCCTTCCCTCGCTCCACACACGCATTTGAGAACCAAGTGAGTCAAACAAATGGAGACTAAGATATTACCTTCGCTTCTATAAAATGTAGGTTAACGAGCATGACTTTCGTCTGTTGGCCAAGTGCGCTGGTTGACATTATTCCTCCGGATTGAATTTGCCCAGAGTCACAGCCATGGATAATCAGAGTCGTGCTCAAAAGGTGAAAAGAGCAAAGAGAGAAAAGAGGAAAAGAATCCAGTCAGGCAAGCTGGTTAAGTCACTTCACAGGAGCCGGAGAGACAGAGGTCAGTAATTATTCAAATGCGGGTCCCTCCCAGCGGAAACACACAGAGTATGTGGTCCTCTTCCCACAAGTGTTTGGTTCTTAATCAGCACTTGGTCACAGTCTGTTGGATGAACAACAAATAGATGGGTGATGCCCACTTACTACTTATGACCAGTTGACCGTACACTATGCTGACCTCAAATTTCTTGATATTATCCTGGTATTCCTGAGGCTTCTAACCTTTTAACTGCCCATTCTTTAATTTCGAAATTTCATTATTTTGCAGTTTTGTTCACATAATCAGGAATAAGAAAATAATGAGAGATCATGGATAACACATTACATCGGCCTTTAGAAGGAAAAAGTGGAGTGGCCAATGATTTGAGGCCAGGCTGTTACAAAAAAATAACCACCACTTCTGTCGTCTTGTTCACAAAGTGTGATTTACTCTTGACACCCCATTCAACTCACACGGTCATTTGGGGAATTTGTTATTATAAAATAGTCTTTACAAATAAATGAGGGAATCTGGCCCTTGAGTGGTTAGGAGACCTGGACAACCATTAGTTAATGGAGAATTCTGGAACACTGAACCATGTTGTATGGTCCATAACCTGGTATGATCCAATCAGGAGACAGTTACCAAGGTTTCCATAAAAGCAACTGCTCAGCCCGCACACTGCTTCTCTGGCAAGATGAACATGACTCAGTGCCTTCCCCTCACCCTGTGCCTTTAGGACCTGCCGGCTGGTTTACACGCCCGTCTCAACTGGTAGGAAAGGGTGGGACGGTTCTGCCCGGACAGAATCTTGATAAAGATAAAGGCAAGCGGGGCAGAAGGGGAAGTACAGACCCAGAGGTCTAGGGAAGGAGGTGACAGTGTAGAAGTGTTACCCCTACTGCTGTGGAGTAGAACTCAGCGTGTGGAGGGAGAGGAGGTGGAGGGATGGATGAGGGGGAGGGACCACCCTGATAAGAATGTTTCCCCCCTCCCCTCCACCTTGGGAGAGTGAATTTGGGAGCTAAAGAATAGGAGGACCAAGGGAAAGCGAATGAGCTTTCAAGGACTGTTGAACCCTAAGGAATCTGAAGACAGCACGAGGGAAGGCTGGAATTACCAGCCCTGCACAGCCCCTCCCTCCAACTGTCAGGCCCATTTATTGAGTTCCCAGGTCAAGGGTCACACTCCCCACTATTTCATCTTCCAAAACACCCTCAGTTTTGTCCTCCGGGCTCTAGCCTGGAACCAGGGGCATCTCTGCCTCTGAGAAACCCGCAGGAAGTTCTCCAGCTCTGACCAGAAACCATATCATGCCTCCTGCCTCACGACCATATCAAAATATTTCTTCTCATATACTTCATATTAACGACAGTCCTTCCAAACATTGCGTTTCTCTCCTTTTTCTAGAAAATGTCTTTAGATATCTGATTATAGGGCAAAAAGAGGGAATAATTCCATCACAGTTACCTTGCCTCTTACTTACGTGTGCAAATAATGTTGTGGTGACAGCTTTCCTAAGCTCATGGATAACATTTTTCTACTTTTTGTTTAATACAAGGAATGTCAACATGTTTATTCAAAATGGTGGATTTTGATAAAATATTGCTTCACATCAGATTATTTTGTTAAGTTCTTAGGTAATCACCTTAAAAGTAAAATATTAGGAGACTTGAACAAAGGATCATAACCTATCCCAGTACACGCGGGAATATATTTTATGATAATTAACCAGACTGATTTGAGCCATGTGAAGAAGGGTAATTAGTTTTAACTTGTAACTGCAGTAATGATTTACCAATTAATTTGCCATAAAGTTCTATTTATTGTGCTACTTAGAGACAATTTCAAAGCCCTGACTCTCAGTAAAAAGAAAACTCCATGGTTCCATCCTCTATTCTGGAAAAGGAGGAACTCAGGGGTGTTTGCTTGAAAGCACTAGAAGCTGGAAATGTCCATTTCACATTAAGCCAGTTTACCATATTCTGTCACTTTCGACAGTTGTTCACAGCTCTGTCTTCCAAGAGCAAAGCTGAACAGTCTATTATATATTCAACACGACGGAACTTCAGATACTTAAAAGGCAGCAACAATCCCACTGTGAGACTTCTCTTATCCTGTCTGAATAGCCCCCATTTTATGAAGTGTTCCCCCACATGGTGCTTTTAATTTCCAGATCCTTCACACTGCTTCAGAAACAGCCCTTTGAAATGGTGCTTCCCGGAAACGAACACTATGTCTGACCGGGGCTGAAAACAGGGCTGTGAGGCCTTCCTTGAGTTCCAGCCCTCGGTGGCACAGTCAGAGACTCACTAGACTTAAAAGAGGGATGAGCGCCAGGCTGATCGTTTTTAAGTTCATGGGCAGCTAAAAACCCAAGATGCTGTTTTGCACACCCCTCAACACGCACACGCAGTACACATACAGGAACAACCAGACAACCTGACTCTCCCATCCCATGCAGAAATACACAGGTGGAGTCCAGATTCAAGACTTTATCTCTGCTTATTATTTCAACCCAGCATCCTACTTTTTGGTACGCTTCATTCTATTTCCTATGCTAATAGCGAGTTCTCTCGGCTTATATAAGCTAAATAACAATAAATAACTATTCACCGAGGTCACAGCTTCCCATGGGCATAACCAGCAACAGGACCACACCACTAAGGGCCCCCCCGATTGAGATGTCCTTTGGGTGTCACTTAAACAGTGCAGCTCTACAAGGAGAAAATGTCAAGTACTTGTCCCTAAAACTTAAAACATACAAAAGCTCTAGCAATGCCTCTAACACTGTAGATCAGTAAAAAGGTACATTTAAAAAAATCATAGCCGTTAATAAGTGAAAATCAAACTTTATTAAAGCAATAATTATTCTATCGTACATTAGATGAGTTAAACTGCAATGTATCCTCAAAATGTCCTCAAAACTTGACGGTAGGTCACTTGAACTATAGCTCAAGTCCTCCAACCTATAGGCTTAATTTCCTATATTTCATTTCTGATAAATTGAACATGATTTTACTAAATTCAACATTTTCTGGCTGTAAGTAAGGTTTCCTTTCTGTCTGGTTTCTTTCAAGATTTTCTCTTTGGATTTCTGTAATTTGAATATGCATGTGTAGGTTTTTTGTTATTGTTATTTTGTATTTGTCCTGCTTGGAGATTCTCTGAGTTTTCTGGTCTAACATCAGTGTTGGAAAGTTCTCAGCCATATTTCTTCAAATATTTCTTCTGCCTTTTTCTCTCTTCTTCCAAATATACTTCTGTTATATTAGATATTGCCCCCCCCCGGTTCTTGTATGCTCTATTTTTTTAATTTTCATTTTTCTTTTTATGTTGGAGTTTTGGAAGTGTCTGTGGATCTCTCTTCAAATCTATTGAATCTTTCTGTGGTTAAACCTAATCAACTGATGAATCTACAGAAGGCACTTTTCATTTCTATTACTGTGTTTTTGATTTCTAGTATTTCCTTTGGATTCTTTGTTGTATTTTTCACCTGTCTGCTGGTGTTACCCATCTGGTCTTGCATGTTGTTTATTTTCCCACTAAATTATTAATAGTTATTTTAATTCCCTTTGTGATAATTCCAACATCTGTGTCATATCTGGGTCTGGTTCTGATGGTTGCTGTGTCTCTTCAGACTGCTTTCCTCACCTTTGGCATGTCTTGTAATTTTTTTTTAAAGAGGACATGTTACAAAAGGTAACTGGTATGAGCATGGCATAAATTGACCTTTAGCGTGAGGATTCAGATTAATCTGACAAGGAGTCGGGCCATGTTAAATGTTTGTTGTAGTTACAGACACCAAGGCTTCAGACTCCTCTACTGGCAGAAGTGAGCTAGAAGGAGAGAGAATGCATACCCAGTAATTGTTTTACAAGTACTGAATGTAATTTCTCGGAAAGATGACATGCACTTGCACAAAGTATTCACTAACATTTACTATTTACTGTGGGAGCAGTGGGAACATCAGTGACCACCCTGATAGCAGAAAACGCAAGCGTCCTGGCCAAGCCAACAGCATCGGCTTCAAAATTAGTAGTTACTTTTGCAAAGACTTTGACCGAAGATGACAACCCATCACAGGGTTCCACGTGCACCTATTATTTTATAAAACAAGATCTGTCACTAAGACCAAATAACCGGCCTCTTTAATTAATCTCCAAACGTAATTTTCAGTGAATGTGCAGAAAGTGAACTGGTGGTTAGTTCCTGCGTTCCTCCATGAGCAGAATGACTTTATAAATAGTTGCACGACGCAAGTCTTAAATCATCGTCATCTGGTAATTCAAACAGAAAATCAGTTAACAGTTTCAATAATAATGCTGTTTTTCTGAGTCATAGAGTTAAAGTAAAACTTTTGGATATAAACCTGCCAACAACGAAAATTCCGACATTTTCAGCAAATGTTATTGTAAGTTCAATTAAAAAGTTAAACTTTAAAGATAAATTGAGTACGGGGAGGAGGAGAGTGATGGTGGAGATACCAATGCTGGTGGAGTGCTGTATCACAGTTAAGCCAACGTTCTCGTTAAACTGAGAAAACGATGCAAAGTTAAGGATACTCAGTATTGATTGTGACCCATCAAAGACTACCTCGCAGACCCTCAGGAACCGTCACTGAATTACAAAGAAAAGCTCTTTGAAAACCATGTACCTAGAGAGTATGATTTAAACACCTATTTATTCCTTTCTCGTTTGCCCCAAAGTTCTCACTCGGGGCTCTTGCTCTCGGTCCCATCCTTCGCCGTGTCTGTTCGCTTCTCACCTGGACTTCACTGCCCCCCACCGACTTACCTCCCATTCCCATAAGCTTTAATGGCACACTCCATTCTCATCAGAAAGTCTATCCTGAACAGACGGCCCAGCATTTCCAACATGCCTGTACTCTAGAAACAGCACCAATAATGATAGCGAGCATTTATGTAGTGCCAATAGTTTACACCTCCCTCCTGCCTTGTCACAGAACACACATTCTCACCAGGGACTTTACCTGCCTTCCCTTTCGCATTATTTCCCAGAAACAAACGTTGGTATTATTGAATGTATGTATTTATTCCTTTGACTCCTCTTTGCCAAACGCAATTCTAATCTACGCCCTTAACCTGTGTGATCACACCTTACAATAAACTCCACGCCCACCTCCTGGGGACTTAGAAGAGTCTGCCAGTGTCCGTGGTGACTACAGCCCCAGGGTAACAGGGATCCTTTGGGATGCCCAGAGGGCTTCATCTCTGCAGACACTCAGATGAAGCCCTGGATGGCCACGGCAAAGAGCGCTTTGAATGACACCCTCTCTTGCATTCTTCCATCAGCAGAACATGACGGCAGCTTCAAAATGACAGAAACAGTCTTCCAGAGGGCCTCCCTGCTCTGCTTAGATGTCGGCTTAAGAAGAAACTTGAAAGAAATTATACGTTGCATTGTGCTCGAAACTTTCATTCTTTTGTCAACCGTAGTAGGGAAAAAACGCCACCCCCTCACCAGCGTTTCAACTCGGCATCTTTTGTTGAGAGAGTAAAAAAGGTAGATATAGGAATTCTAACCCATAATTTGGTGCTAACATAATGGAAAGAGACATGTAGCCCCATAATAACCACATGCTTCAGCAGATTACTTAGTAATACATTTTTCTGAATTACCAAGTTACTTTAAACGTAATTACCATGTTACCTGACATTCTCAGATCTCCTTGCAGTTCTCCAGAATATAAAATAATGTCATCTTTCTGTCGTTACGATTCATTTGTAATTGGGCAGGAATCTGGCAGAGAGCTCCAGTGTGGAATATGCCAACTGTGCTATCTACAGGGCTATCAGGAAATAGCATGCACTCACGCTGTAATTAACGGGCAAATTCCTGTGTGGTAACTAAAGTTTTCAGAATGAAAAACATGTTCATTATTAGAAAATCCCATGAAAAATTCACAGTATCACAGACTTTACCCCTGCAGGGTAGAGTTTCACTGGAAATACCATTTCCCCACACACTGTGCTGTGCTTTGTTAAAACTCTACAACATTCAAAAGAGCTTGACAGGAACATTACACAAGGAAGAAGGCTTCCAAATTAAGAACTGGTTTGTCAAAATCACCTTGTTTTTCTACAATGTGATTACAAGGCACAATTCAGCACAGAAGATTTAAATTTGGAAGTTCTCAAATTACTAGAATCAGACAAGACTTTGTTGTAATCCAACTTCACCTATCTTGTGGTCCCATAATACACCTCCTAAAATAGCATTACTTTAAGACTCAAAGGACATTTTTCTTCTGTGAAAGCTTGTATGAATTTGACAGCTCGAATTTTATTTTATTTTTATTTGTATTAAAGGGTATCTGTTGTTTCTCCTTCAGGAAACTGCATTATCACAGTGAAGGATTTCTAGACATTTGACTCACACAGGTTATTTCTTGTTGGCTGGCTCGGTTGAGAGGAGGGTAGAATTATGAGACCAGAGCCTTGGGTGCAAACCACATCTGCATATGTGTGTGGCCACATGGCCACAGATGACACCTGGCTGTAGACAGCAGTCTCATATTTATGGGCAGGGTCATGAGGAACTGAGAATAGGGGACAAATCAATACAAACCACACCTGTACTAGAGGAGACATTCCATCCTGCTTATTTACGTCAGGACATGGATAGCATCTGTCTACACAAACAGCAGCATTGAGGATGCTGAGTAAAGTAAAGATGATGCATGATTCCCGAGTGAAGTCAGTATTTCGCCACTCTGACCTCACATCATCAGCAACGCTGCCAGATTTTACTCTTCACAGCCGTGCATCTAAAGAAAGAAATTAGGATTACAATACATAGTGGGTGCTGAGGTGTGCCTATAAATGGAAAACTTCTCTTAGGAAATCACGGTCAGAGTTTTGACTGGTATCAGTAGTTATGACCCCTCAGACTATAGCAACTGGTAATAATTCTGCTTTAAATCTTTGGTAGAATTCAGCAGTAAAGCCATGGGGGCCTGGGCTTTTCTCTGTGGGTAGTTTCTGATTGCTACTTTGATCTCTTCGTATGCTATAGGTCTACTTAGATTGTTTCTTCTTGAGTCAGATTCAATAGTTTGTGTCTCTCTAGGAATCAGGTTATCTAATTTGTTGGCCTACAGTTGTTCATTGTGTTCCTTTTCATCCTTTTCATTTCTGAGGATTAGTAGTAATGTCTCTTCTTTCATTTCAAATTCTAGTTACTTGAGACTTTTTTTTGTAGCTAAATATTTGTTAGTTTTCTCAATCTCTTTGAAGAATCAGCTTTTGGCTTCATTTATTATCTCTGTTTTACTATTCTCCTTTGAAATAATATCTGCTCTAATGTTTATTATTTTATTCCTTCTGCTTACCTGAGTTTAGTGTGCTTTTATTTTTCCAGTGTCTTATGATGGGTTATTAGGATAGTGAATTGAGATCTTTCCCTTTCTTAAGAAAGGTATTTACAGCTACACATTTCCCTCTATTGTACCTACTTCCTAGAACTCTTATGTATATTGTACCTTCATTTTCATTTATCTCAAAGTGTTTTCTGATTTCCATTTTGATTTCTTCTTTGACCCACTGGAAGTGTATTTTACGAGTTTCCCCAAATTTTCTCTTGCTATTGATTTCTAATTTCATTCCATTGCGATCAGGGAACATAGCTTGTATTCATTTTGTTCTTTTAAATTTATTGAGGTTTGTTTTATGGCTCAGAGTATTCTCTATTCCAGAGAAAGTTCCTTGTGCACTTGAGAAGGATGTGTATTCTGCTGTTGCTGGGTGGAGGGTTCTTGGATGTCATTTAGATCTAGTTGGCTTATGGTGTTTTTCAAGTCTTCCAATTTCTTACTGAATTTCTATCTAATTGTCCCATCCATTACTGAAAGTGGGTTATTGAAGTTTCCAACTGTTCATGTTTGATTACCTATTTCTCACTTCATTTCTGTGATTTTTACTACATGTATTGTGGTGTTTTGCTATTAGGTGCACATGTTTATAATTTTTATGCCTTCCTGATGTATTAACCGTTTTATCATGGCTAAATGTCCCTCTTTATTGTAACGTTTTTTGTTTTAAGGTCTATTTTATATCATAAAAGTAAAGGCTCTTCAGATTTCTTGTGGTTGTTGTTTGCATGATATGTCTTTTTCTATCATTTTGCTTTCAATCTGTCTGAATCTTTGAATTTGAGCTGTCCCCTGAAGACAGCATGTAGCTGTACACGGTTTGTTTTATCTGTAGTCGATCAGACGATCTCAGACTTTTGATAAGATAATTTAATCCATCCCCATTTAGCATTATTATTAACAGTGGATTTCTGCCTGTCATTTTACTTTTTCTTTTCTATACGTCCCATGTCTTTTTAATTCTTCTTTTCCTCCTTTTGTACTGAGTATTTTTCTAATGGAGCATTTTAATTTCTTTAATGACTTTTAAACTATTTTAAAAGTTATTTTTAATAGTAATTTTGGGGTTTATCATATACATCTTCGTTTATCTGAATCAGCTTCTGACTTACACTAACTTAATTCTGGTGTTATATAGAAATGTTGCTCCTATATAGCTTTATTCCCTTTTTCTCTCCTTTTTCGTGATAATACTGCTGTACATATTGTATCTATTAATGTTATGAAACCAACAATACATTGTTATAATTATTAATTTATAGTCATTTCTTTAGCCCAAAACAACTGTATTCCTCCTTTGTAATGTTATTGGAAAATGTAACACATATATTATGTTTCTGTATGTTATAGGCTCAATAACACATTATATACATATTATACTATACAATTGCTTTTTAAAATAAAGTTAAGAGAAGAAAGAAGAAAAATGCGCACTTCCATCGTTTTTTAATAATTACATAATTAAGTTACTGGTGTTTTTCATTTCTTTCATGTGGATTCAAATTAACAACCCTGGTCACTTGCTTTAACCCTGAAGAACTTCCTTTAGTATTACTTGTAAGTTAGGTATGCCAGCAATAAATTTTCTCAGTATTTGTTTATCTGAGACATGCTTTATTTTCCCTTCATTTTAGAAAGATAGTTTTGCTGGATATAGGAGTCACAGTTGACAGCTGTTTTCCTTTGAGCACTTTGAATATGTTATCCAATGGTATTCTGGCTTCCATTGTTTCTGCTGAGAAATTGGCTGTTAATCTTATCGGGATTCCCTCGTAAGTAGTGATTTCTTTTTCTCTTGTAGTTTTCAAGATTTCCTCCTCATCTTTGACTTTCAGCATTTTTTCTTTTGTATGTCTGTTTGCGGTTCTCTATGTGTTTATCCTACTTGGAATTCTGTAAGCTTCTTGGATGTGTAGGTTATTGTTTTTAATAAATTTTGGAAAGTTTAAACCATCGTTCTTTCCAACATTTTTGTCTGCATCTTCTCTATGAACCTCTCTGCTCGTCTCTCCTGGCATATATCCACTATCTCGTGAACCTGGAAAAGGGTGACCAGGGTCCCAGCAATCTCAGCACACTGCACCCAAAGCAGAGCCTCCATTCCATAAGGGGGGCTGTGGGAGGGGGCTCCTCACCCCTCAACCACACTCACCCGGGACTTAGGCTCAGCAACAGGTAATTGAGGGCAGGATGAAAACAATGGCATCCTTCTCCTCCTGGGAAGAAAGCCCTCTGAGAGCAGAGAGGCTCCCCTGTGTCCTGGGCTGCAGCTTTGAGTGAGTGCCCACCTCAAAAGGTGGAGGGAGGGAGCAGCAGTCTGGGTTTAAATATCACCAATTCATACCCTTCTCACTGAATTTTTACAGATGTTCTTAAACAGATGTTCCTGCATTTGTCCTACTTACCCTTAGAATAATTTCCACAGGCTTTAAATGTTTGGGTTTTGTAAAAATTCGTTTTCACAAGTTTTACTGGGGAGAAGACCACTGGAGAGCCCCAATCTGTCAGTCTCTCCTGATATAGGGGTTATTTAGTGGTATATTTCTCAATGCACCACAATATAAGTGTTTTCTAATTATCTTTTTGTTATTAATTTCTAGCATCCTTAAATCATAATCAAAGAATATAGTCTATATGGTTTCAATGTGGTGAAATTTGGAGAGTTCAGGTCACAAAATATGATCAATTTTTAAAAATATTATGTGTGCTTCAAAAAATTGTGTATTACACTTTTTGGTGCAGGGGATTATATATGGTCTGTAAGTTCATTTTAATCATAATGTTAAAATCTGCTCACTTCTTATCTTTTGTTTTATCAGTTTGAGAGAAATCTACTAAAATCTCTCATTACTACTGTAGATTTATCTATTGGTCCTCTGGCTCTATTAATTTTGTTTTATACATTATAAAGCCATGCTCTGAAGAGCATATAAATACACGACCTTTTATCAATATGTAGCAACACTTTTTGCTTCCAATAGCGCCTTTTCCATTAAAGAATATTTTGTCTGAAGAATCACTATACAAGTTCTCTTGGTGATATCTGCATGGCATATGTTTTCCAACGATTTACTTCCAACCTTTCTAGCATGATGTTTTCCATAACACTGTCATACATTTATAGTATAGTTCGACATTTAAAAAATACTCATTGTGATAATCTTTGTCTTTTATAATGAGTATAAAATCCATCTATATCTGTTGTAATTATGTATAATTTGAGTTTAAATTTGCCATACTACTACATACTCTTTATTTGCATCACCAGTTGTTGAGTCATTTTTCTCTCCCTTATCCCAATTTCAAATTGAAAAATAAACACTCCATTTTATTTTATTTATCCATTCCATTTTATTTATCCATTATTTTCTCACTATTAATTTGATTGATTTATCCTTTGCTCTGCTCTTTTAATGATCACCTTAGATATTAGAGCATGTGTTCATGACTTATTAAAATCAAATGTTAATAATTATTTTGCCAGTTAATGTAAGGACTTCAGAATATTTAAAATATCTTCACAAGTAAATTTAAATGCTATTTTTGTGTATATCTGATTTAAATATTTAAATAGTAAATGTACTTACACACATATTTATCATTTTCACTGATCTTCATTCTTTTCTGCATCTGACATTTTGGCTTTTTATTGAGGTATAACAGACATACAACATTATATTAGTTTCAGGTGTACAAACTAATGAGTCAATATTTGTATATATTGTGAAATGATCACCATAATAAGTCTAGTCACTTTCTCCTTCTTAAATCATTCTGTGTCCTGTTCTGGAAGAAGTTCTAGTACCTTAAAATATGCCTTTATACACAAAAGCAGGCACGTTCTAAAGCAATCATGCTAAAGTTCATGTTGAAGTCTCACTGGGATGCTTCAAAATAAGTAAAAGATTATTTCCTCCATTTAATTAAGATCTTTAAGAGTGCTCTTTAGCACATCCTCAGACTCATATTTGTTCCTTAAACATTAATGGATGGTGTGTCTATTATCTCTATATGCCCAACCTGGGAACTGTCATCCTACAGAGAGGAGTGGCGAGCGCATACACGGTGTGGTCACGAGTCACTCCATGAAGAGTGTCTCTGAGGTGCTGAGTCAAGGGAGGGTCCTTGAGCTACTTGAAACATCAAGTGGACTGCAATCATTCTGTTGGTAGTGCAAACTCTCTTCCACTTCCTCATTAATAATTTCGAAAATCCCAACTTCCTCTTGTGAGGGAATCGGAATCACAACTAACTGCTGAACAATCATCAACTGGAAGACACTGGAACTCACCAAAAAAGACGCCCCACATCCAAAGACAAAGGAGAAGCCTCAATGAGACAGTAGGAGGGGAGCAATCACAATAAAATCAAATCCCGTAACTGCTGGGTGGGTGACTCACAGACTGGAGAACACTTATACCACAGAAGTCCACCCACTGGAGTGAAGGTTCTGAGCCCCACGTCAGGCTTCCTAACCTGGGGATCCAGTAATGGGAGGAGAAATTCCTAGAGAGGAGAAATTCCTAGAGAATCAGAGTTTGAAGGTTAGCAGGATTTGATTGCAGGACTTTGACAGGACTGGAGGAAACAGAGACTCCACTCTTGGAGGGTACACACAAAGCAGTGTGCGCATTGGAACCCAGAGGAAGCAGCAGTGACCCCATGGGAGACTGAACCAGACCTACCGGCTAGGGTTGGAGGGTCTCCTGCAGAGGAGGGGGGTAGCTGTGTCTCACTGTGAGGACAAGGACACTGTTAGCAGAAGTTCTCGGAAGTACTCCTTGGCGTGAGCCCTCCCAGAGTCCACCATTAGCCCCACCAAAGAGCCCGGGTAGGCTCCAGTGTTGGGTCACCTCAGGCCAAACAACCAACAGGGAGGGAACCCAGCCCCACCCACCAGCAGACAAGTGGATTAAAGTTTTACTGAGCTCTGCTCACCAGAGCAACAGCCAGCTCTACCCACCACCAGTCCCTCCCATCAGGAAACTTGCACAAGCCTCTTAGATAGCCTCATCCACCAGAGGGCAGACAGCAGAAGCAAGAAGAATTACAATCCTGCAGCCTGTGGAACAAAAACCACATTCACAGAAAGATAGACAAGATGAAAAGGCAGAGGGCTATGTACCAGATGAAGGAACAAGATAGAACCCCAGAAAAACAACTAAATGAAGTGGAGATAGGCAACCTTCCAGAAAAAGAATTCAGAATAATGATAGTGAAGATGATCCAGGACCTCGGAAAAAGAATGGAGGCAAAGATTGAGAAGATGCAAAAAATGTTTAACAAAGACCTAGAAGAATTAAAGAACAAACACCTAGAAGAATTAAAAAACAAACTAACAGAGATGAACAATACAATAACTGAAATGAAAAATACACTAGAAAGGGCTTCCCTGGTGGCGCAGTGGTTGAGAGTCCGCCTGCCAACGCAGGGGACGTGGGTTCGTGCTTCGGTCTAGGAGGATCCCACATGCCGTGGAGTGGCTGGGCCCGTGAGCCATGGCCGCTGAGCCTGTGCGTCCGGAGCCTGTGCTTCACGATGGGAGAGGCCACAGCAGTGGGAGGCCCGTGTACAGCAAAAAACAAACAAACAAACAAACAAAAAACAAATACACTAGAAGGAATCAAGAGCAGAATAACTGAGGCAGAAGAACAGATAAGTGACCTGGAAGATAGAATAGTGGAATTCACTGCCACAGAACAAAATAAAGAAAAAAGAATGGAAAGAAATGAAGACAGCCTAAGAGACTTCTTGGACAACATTAAATGCAACAACATTTGCATTATAGGGGTCCCAGAAGGAGAAGAGAGAGAGACAGGACCCGAGGAATATTTGAAGAGATTATAGTTGAAAACTTCCCTAACATGGGAAAGGAAATAGCCACCCAAGTCCAGGAAGCGCAGAGTCCCATACAGGATAAACCGAAGGAGAAACACGCCAAGACACATAGTAATCAAACTGACAAAAATTAAAGACAAAGAAAAATTATTGAAAGGAACAAGGGAAAAACGACAAATAACAAACAAGGGAACACCCATAAGGTTAACAACTGACTTCTCAGCAGAAACTCTACAAGCCAGAAGGGAGTGGCATGATATATTTAAAGTGATGAAAGGGAAGAACCTACAACCAAGATTACTCTACCCAGCAAGAATCTCATTCGGATTCGATGGAGAAATCAAAAGCTTTACAGGCAAGCAAAAGCTAAGAGAATTCAGCACCACCAAACCAGCTCTACAACAAATGCTAAAGGAACTTCTCTAAGTGGGAAACACAAGAGAAGAAAAGGATCTACAAAAACAAACCCATAACAATTAAGAAAATGGTAATAGGAACATACATATCGATAATTACCTTAAACGTGAATGGATTAAATGCTCCAACCAAAAGACACAGGCTCGCTGAATGGATACAGAAACAAAACCCATATATATGCTGTCTACAAGAGACTCACTTCAGACCTAGGGACACATACAGACTGAAAGCGAGGGTATGGAAAAAGATATTCCATGCAAATGGAAATCAAAAGAAAGCTGGAGTAGCAATACTCATATCAGACAAAATAGACTTTAAAATAAAAAATGTTACAAGAGACAAGGAAGGACAATACATAATGATCAAGGGATCAATCCAAGAAGAAGATATAACAATTCTACATATTTATGCACCCAACATAGGAGCACCTCAATATATAACGCAATTGCTAACAGCCATAAAAGAGGAAATCGACAGTAACACAATAATAGTGGGGGACTTTGACACCTCACTTACACCAATGGACAGATCATCCAAACAGAAAATTAATATGGAAACACAAGCTTTAAATGACACAATAGACCAGATAGATTTAATTGATATTTATAGGACATTCCATCCAAAAACACCAGATTTTCTGGGAACACTTCCTTCTCAAGTGCACACAGAACATTCTACAGGATAGATCACATCTTGGATCACTAATAAAGCCTCAGTAAATTTAAGAAAATTGAAATCATATCAAGCATCTTTTCTGACCACAATGCTATGAGATTAGAAATCAATTACAGGGGAAAAAAATGTAAAAAACACAAACATATGGAGGCTAAAGAATACATTACTAAATAACCAAGAGATCACTGAAGGAATCAAAGAGGAAATCAAAAAATACCTAGAGACAAATTACAAAGAAAACATGATGATCCAAAACCTATGGGATGCAGCAAAAGCAGTTCTAAGAGGGAAGTTTATAGCTATACAAGCCTACCTTAAGAAACAGGAAACATCTCGAATAAACCTAACCTTGCACCTAAAGCAATTAGAGAAAGAAGAACAAAAAAACCCCAAAGTTAGCAGAAGGAAAGAAATCATAAAGATCAGAGCAGAAATAAATGAAATAGAAACAAAGAAAACAATATCAAAGATCGATAAAACTAAAAGCTGGTTCTTTGAGAAGATAAACAAAATTGATAAACCATTAGCCAGACTCATCAAGAAAATGAGGGAGAGGACTCAAATCAATAAAATTAGAAATGAAAAAGGAGAAGTTACAACAGACACCGCAGAAATACAAAGCATCCTAAGAGACTACTATAAGCAACTCTAATGGACAATAAAATGGACAACCTGGAAGAAATGGACAAATTCTTAGAAAGGTATAACCTTCCAAGACTGAACCAGGAAGAAAGAGAAAATATGAACAGATGGGAGAGGCCACAACAGTGAGAGGCCCATGAACTGCAAAAAAAAAAAAAGAAAAGGAAAACCATTATAAAATGTAAGGTAAAGTCTTACTCAGACTGAAAATGTTTAAGCATTAACAGACACACTTCTTAGTAATACAGTCCCGACCCGAGAGGGAAGTGTACATAGGATATATCCCACATTAGAAATAGGTTTCCAAATCACACACATGTCCTTCTCAATGTCATTCTCTCACTCCTAGATAGGGTCCTTAGATTCTACCAACTTTTTCATCAACCGACTAAAATCAAGCAAGTATTTTCTTTCAAATATAAATTCTCTATAAGGCATAAAAGAACAAATTATAAAAATCAAGCTTAGAGAATACTTAATCTGTTATCAAGCTACCAAACACCTAGCCCCATTCTTTTTAAGCTCTCACCAAACCTATTTAGTCTCCTTTTTAAAGTGTGTATTAAATTCACACAATAGATGACATTTCAAAAGACTATGTCATGATATTATTTAACTTCAGTTTTTAATTTTGCTTCAAATTCTTGATTTCTTCTAAATTGGAAACTTCTTAATTATTTCTGCTATCTTAGTTCCAATATCAAAATCTACACTAATTAATCACCAATTTTTTTACAAGGCCCCGAAGCATAAATTAAAAAAAATACACACAATAGTTCCTAATCTAAATAAGGAATACATAATTATCGTGAAATAGGAGGTATCTTGTTAAATTTCCAGAGGGGGAAACTGCATGCATATTATATACATAAAGGGAGTAGTTTAGTGATTTAAACAAGAGACAGAAGGAAAGGAAGCCACAGCTCTTAACTTCCAACTGGACCATAACAACTTTTGCTTAAAGACTGCTGCAGAGGTCCCACAAGCAGGCAGTAACCTGATACCTCTTCACCGAAAGCTAAAGGTGACCAGACTGGCAGGTTTAACACCCCTGCCGTTCAGCGAGCAGCCCCCAGCATCGACACTAAAAGACCACAGCAGCTGCATTCATTCTCACCTCGGAGCTATTCATTTCAACCAGAAATTTCCCCTCAGTCAAGGCAGCCCTGATGGATTCGGGGAGCGTGTGTCACAGAAACACTTCCCCCAGGAGCCCTGGTTTTGCTATTAAGAAACCCAAGCCTGTGATTAAACCACCTTGTCCTATACTTCCTGAGATGAACCGTACGCCCCAATAGATACAGTCCCAGCCTTGTGAGCTAATCACCTGTATCCAATACAAGGTTTCCCTAGACATTTGCCACGTCTAAATATTTTTGGAATTAAGTGGTTCAAATGAAAAGTACATCAGATCTCACTCGAGGTGAGACGTGACCCAATTCGGGCCGCTGGTTATCTTCTGCTCTCTGCCACTACTGTTACAAGTACGGCAGATGCTGGGATGTTGGAGAATTTATTAGAATGTTTTCTCTAATTAATTCAGGCGATCACCATGACTCTGTCTGGATAGTGTAGGACTGAGGCAGACACAGAATCAGAGGGAAAGGAAGCAATCCCTTTCTGTCATTTGGCAACTGGGCAGAATCCTGCACCAGCGCACAGACTACTTCTTTGAAAACAACTGACTGTATAATCCAACTGGGGCTCCTAGGTTTGCAGCCTATGCCGCTCAGCTTGAGCACCGTGTAGACGTAGCTACGATCAACTTAAGGGCAGAGCCAAGTCACTTTCTAAGCTAAGCCTTTTCAAAGTTGATGAGTAAAAGAATGATCTAAAAGACTAGAAGCCCCGTATTAAATAAAAATGCACATACGTGTACATATCTTCTCCCCATTTCATTCGTTCCATTTGAGATACACACCTCTAGCTTCTTCCTAAAGCAGACGCAGTCTCGTAAATATTTCAGGGAACCCAGAAGAAAGTGCCAGTCTTGTACTAAGCCCCGTAACAAACCAACCAGTATCACAAGGGCTTAACATGGTAATCGTTTATTTTTTTAAAGATTGTTTTGATGCGGACCATTTTAAAAGTCTTTATTGAATTTGTTACAGTATTGCTTCTGTTTTATGTTGGTTTTTTCTTTTTTTTTTGTCTTGGGCCGCAAAGACATGTGGGATCTTAGCTCCCCGACTGGGGATCGAACCCACACCTCCTGCACTGGAAGGCTAAGTCTTAACCACCGGACCACCGGGGAAGTCCCAGATAAGAGTTTATTTTCCATTCACCAACGTCCCACTTTGGGTGGTGTCCTTGCACAGCTTCGGCCATGAAATGACTCAGGCATTCAGGCTGCTTGCACCTCAGTGTCTGCCATCCGCTGACCTGGGAACCCACGAGGCCCTGGAGACCTCCACGAGGTCTTTAGTCCCTGGCCGTCCCCTTAGCAAACAGAGTGCTGGGAAGACCCCTGAAAGGCCAGCACTGGGAGTGGCACCCGTGGACGGCCCACACTTGTTGGCCAGAACTCAGTCACATGGCCCCGTGAACTACAAGGCCAGAACTGTACTTGGTTGTGTGCCTGGGAAGAAAAGATGACCTTTGAGCAAAGCGCATGGATGTTAGCACCAGTAACGTAATATTGCTCAATTACAAATGGAAATATTTTCACTGCTCCTTCTCTAAATAGGTGCTCTTTTCATCGGCTTCCTATTTGTTCACCTACCTGGTTTTCTTTCTCAGACTTAATTAAGCTTAAGAGGAGAAAATGCTGACTTGATGGGTATTATACCCATGAGCTCTGAAAGCAAAGGGAGGTGTCTTGGAATGTAAAGGTGATTCATAGAATATCATCAATTAACCCCCCAAAATGTCTGTTTGATTCGAAAAATCATTTGTGTGAAGACCAGCTCCATGGCCAGATATCCACATGTTCCTTATACTGGAACTCTCTCCTGTGGGGTTAAACCTGTAATTCCTTTCTGGCCGCTTTGCGTTGATTCCAATTTCTCATATTTTAAAGCATGTTTCCTTACATTTATCCAATAAAAAGTGATATAACTCAATAATTTCAAAATCCCTGGAAAATTAAATATTTCCATAATAAACTGACAACTATGATTAGATATTATTTTAGTTTGCTATACTCATCTGAATCTGCACTTATGAAAATCCTACTTCTGATGACTGCCTTGGAGATGAAAATGTCTGTGTGTGTAAATGCTTCACCAAAGAAATTCTCTAGAGAGATTCCCTATTTTATTACCTCTTTTCTCTCTTTTTTTTTTCTTTTTGAGAACTCCTGAATGCTGGAACTTATGCAAGTAGAAATGAAAATGTGACATTGTAAATCATTCATTTTTATCAAATCATTTATATCGGAGAACTACCAAATTCATGTTAATAAACCGGCAACTACAGCAAAACACTATTTTGTTTGTTGTATTATAAAAATTATCAGAAATAGATCATTTTCAAATATTTTATTAAGAGAATTATGAAATGATAATGTCAAAAGTAACTATTTACATCCAACGTACAACAACCGTGTGAATGCTCAGGTACACTAAGGTCCTCGCGTTGTTATGACGTGTCTGTGTAAGATCATCCTGGTACCTGGTGAAACATGCACCCTTCTGGGCATGATGTTGATCATGGCTGAGGCTGTACACCTATGGGAACAGGGAGTATGTGGGAAACCTCTGTACTTTCCCCTTGATTTTGCTGTAAACCTAAAACTGCTCCCAAAACTAAAAGATTTTTAGAAATTAAAAATAACTATATATAAATGGGATGAGTGCCAAGAATATTTACCATAAATTTACAAAATAATACAATTATATTTCATTTAAGAAATTTGATACTTTTCTCTTTGTGAATGAAAAGATACTATTTGGAAACTGAATAAATCACCACTGCTTGGAAGTACTTTTAGTGGCACCTGAAAGGTATTAGATTTCTCTATACATTTTCAATAGAGTATGCATGTTAACTTAATAAGAAGTAAAAGTCAAGTTGCTCTTGATAACTTCTACAGGTGCCACAAGGAATTAAAGTGCATTTGTAAGTTGGTTATTAAGATTGGAAACGAAATCTTGGCAAAGGCCCAGAAAGAGCATAGCAGACAGTAGTCACTTGTTAAAAAGAAAAAGCAAAGGAAAGAAAAGGAGAGAAAACCCCTAACGAGAGATGGATTGAGTCAACTGAGAAGGAGTTTTAAGACCTGGTTTTCTGGGTGTATCTCACACACTTAATGGGCTTCTACACTACACCGAAAGTAATGCCAGCTTTGAAAGACTCCCACATACGATGACTCACAAGTCACATTTGCTGAGCACTTTCTTTTGCGTGATCATCCTCTATTAAGAAACTTCATAAACTGTGTGTGATTCCAGGTCCCACGTGTAAGCCACTTCTCACATTCTGGACACACCACTGTCATGTCCTCAAAGGCTAATAAAGTGACTCATTTAAGATGCCTCTACGAGATGCTCGTCAGATCACTAATTTTTATCCAAAGCAATGAATTTTTTAAACTGCTTAATAAAATCCTTCCATGTGCAAAGCACTACTGGGGGTATTTAGTATTTAGGGTATTATTAAGACAGTCCCTCCCCTCGAGAAGGACTTCATTTCTGTTTAAGTGAAGAGTCCTAAATGCACGGGGGAAGAAATGCCAGCCCTCAAATAGAAACTAAACTCACAGAACAAAATAAGACTGACTGCAAAATGAACTCTCTACGCAGGAAGAAATGTGAGTTCCCGGAAAGACACGGTGCGGTGGCTGGGGGCAGGACGCCTCCACGAGAGATGTGGTAGAGCCACATCTTAGAAAATGATCAAGCTGCAGTGATGCGAAGGACTGTGGGAAATGAAGACCTTAAGTATCCTGTTCCTGTAATGAGACAAGCCTGCAGAACCAGGTGCGGTGTTCGGCATAATTATCTTTTCACTTTGAGACCCCAAAAGTTGCTTTTTTATTCTTCAGTGATCGTGCCTACCATTACCAAGAGGTGTTAGAATCTTCCACTTACAAAGTGCTTCAGCAGCCTCTATTTTGGGAGTCATCTAAAATAACGACAGCTACATACGGTCACACCCCCAAACCTGCTTCCAAGTCACATACGTGAGGGAAAATACAAAAGAATTGTTTGCTGGTGGTAAAGCTCTCTGGTTCCCAGCAAATCCTGGGCCCCCCCAAAAGGCAAAGATCACAAACAGACCAGTCACATAAAAGGATGACTGAGAGCATCCTGTATGCCTCTGCACTTAAGACAACAGCTATCTTAGCTCCTGTGTTGTCAGCCACTGACTATTAAATAGTTACAGAAAAAATGTTCTCATTTACAGTACAGGTGTTTGTGGAAAAAAGCATCTGGATTTAAAACCAAAGTGTTAAAAGCTTTGTCAAGTGAGGGAAGTATCCAGGGGGTTAAACTTGGCAGTGCAGGCCATGATGATGAAATGTCTCAGGAAGCCCTGTGCAGGGTGTGGAAAAAGTAAACAATCTCTCTGATCTTCCGAACGTCACTATTTGGACTTGAAAGGCACTGCCCCTCACCGTGGAAAATGCACACAGGGTACACAGACCAATGCGGACTGCCACCCAGACGGAGCTCACACCACCCGCTCCCAAAACGCTTTCCCAGACACGGCAGCAAGCAAGTCTTTTCCGATCTGCAACTTGTTTTTTTGTCCTTCCCAGGACTACTACTCAGGGGGGAAGTTGGGGTAAAGGGTGCATTTCACTGAACACCCCTATGTTGTCTGGCTCCTCTTACTTGCATGTGGAGAGTACTGTTCACAGTATTAGTACGATTTCCACCCAGAGTTCTTGCAAACCTCTCTCTCCAGCCCTCCACGCTGCCTTCACCAATTCAAAATAAACGAAACAAAAGAAACAGCAAAATATAAACATCGTACACCAAGCAGCTTCCTGAAGGACACGACAAGTCCAAGAGGCCTACAGAACAGCAGATCTATGGAAACCAGTCCGGGGACTTGCTCAGATTAATACAAATATGGGCATTAGGAACTTTTACTGATCTCTTTGAGTGACTGTTGCATTAGCGATATCTACATTATCAGCCGAAGAGAGTTAGCAGTCACGTATTCTTAGACGTATCTTCAACCTTCCACCACTCGTCATAGTTTCTACTGCATGTTCTGATCTACTTCTCTTTTCTCCTCGTTCCTTGTTCTTTTTTTTTTTTAACTCTTTAGATCGTTATGTCTTATAAGGAGATCTATGCTTCACCTGATCATAGAACAACTTCTGCTGTCAAGGCTTGGAATTAATACAGCTTTGACAGGAAAAGCTGTATCTGGAATAAAACAGGGTTTGTTGAGAGATCTCTACATTCAGCAGAGAGCTCGCACTTTCACTTTGGGCACTGACATTGCCTTTAGTCTCAGGGGGGAATGCAGGGTGTGTTTTCACATCAGAGAAGTTTTTGAGGTTTTTGTGCATTAATGTGGGAATGAGCATGGAATCTGATACGGTGGGGTCCACGAGTTCCATCCCTCCCCCCCCCACCAGAAGGGGTGCAAACAGCAGCCAGAAAGTAGCAGAGGAAAGAAGAAAAAAAGAGACAGAACCACCAGACACTGCTCTGAAGGCAGGTTCCTCCCAGGGCTCCAGGGAGGAGAAATCTTACATTAAATGGAGTTGTAAACTTAAATTACCAAATATAAGGAAATGTATAGCTTTAGATCTTAAATATGATAAATATGATATATAGATCTTATATAATGATATATGACATCTATATCTATACTGATATATCTATATGATATGTAGATCTTATACATTTTATGTATAATAATCATCTATACATATAAATGTATAGATAGATCTTAAATATGATATATAATTACATACAAATAACTTAGTGAAACTCTTTGTGACATTATTATTACCTATGAAAGAATAGAAAAGGCATGCACTCACAATTGAAGAAAAAGTTCTCTCACCAAGTATATAGTCAAAGGATAGTTGGAGACATATGTTGTTCCCGCTCATTCAATTTACTATCGAATAGTAGAGAAACAGAGAGGTAGAGAGGAGAGAGAGAGATTATTTAGGTTATGCAGTGTCCCCCCGTGTCCGCAGGGGATACTTCCAGGACCCCCAGTGGATGCCTGAAACCTCACACAGTCCTGCATATATTTCCCGCTACACACAGAGCTGCGGTCAAGTTCTGACTTGTAACTCAGGCACAGGAACACATGAACAACAATGACGAATAATAAATAGAACTATGACAACCTACTGTCAAAACTTCCGTGAAGTTGTCTCTGTCTCAAAAATCTTATTGTACAAAGTTAATGCCTTTCCATCGTGACTAAGCACTGACCACGCGCTGCGGCTGTCGCTTTTGCAGTTTGAGATGTGACAGCAAACCGAGCAGCCGTTTCTTTTTCCTGCTTCACGACATCACAGAAGACTGGTTCTTACCGTGGATCTCAGCAACCTCGGCACACGCCTTTTTTTCTTTCCTGTTTAAGTCCAGAACTTTCGCCGTTTCCCTCAAAGGAGGCACTGTGCGTCCTCTCTCTGGCGTGTCGGAATTGCCAGCTTCACGCCTCTTGCTTTGCGGTCGTTATTAAGTAGAATAAGGGTCACTTGAGCACGAGCCCTGCGACACCCCAGTCGCTCTGATAACCCAGACAGCCACCAACTGCCTCACTGGCGGGCGGGCGGGACGGACGTGGGGAACAAGCGTGATTCACGTCCCTCCGGGCGGGACGACATGGTATCGCGAGATTCCATCAGCTGCTCGGAACGGCGCGCCGTTTAGAACTCATAAACTGTTCATCTCTGGAATTTTCCATGTAAGAGTTTCGGACCTTGGTGGACCACAGGTATCTGAAACTTCAAAAAGCAAAATGGAGGCCGGGGGCGCGGGGTGGGGGGGAACTAGTGTAACTAGTAAAAATAATTTAGGATAGCATTTCATTTAATTCACTGAAAGACGAGCATAGAATTATTTCACTGTTATTCCACAGATATTTATTAAGTATTTATTATGGGCTGGGTATTGGGCTGGATACAAGTGAGACACAAGAGTCCCACTTGTTAATATACAGAGCTCACAGGGGCTCTATAAAAAGAAAATTTATGACAATTTATTATTTGAAAAATATGGCAAATGTTACAGATTGAATCTTAATAGAAAATGTTCCTCTTAGACCCATAAAACAGCAACCTCCCTTGCCTCTGACATATATGTAGTCCAGCTTGAAAGGTTGCATTGCCAAAATGAATCAAAAAATAAGACTTGGTGTTTACCATTATTTTGTGTTTATTTACAATTCGTTATTTTTTTACTAAAGGACTTGGGCTACTGATAAGATCCAGTGTTCTCCCAGTCCAGATGGAAATGGTTAAATCTAGAAGATCCCAGGTATGTTCAGGAAATGCTCTAGCACCAGAGCCCCGTATGACTTTAGTAACATGTTTAGCCATCAGTCAAATATTGGACAATGTATCCACATTTATCAAAAGTTTACCTTAAGGCTACAGCTCTAATACTCTTCTCAGCCCCACTGAAGAAAAAGTTTAAAAAACTTTCATATCACTTTTTATCATTTCCCACTTTCCAAATATTGATAGATGATCATACACTTCTATTAAACACTTATTTAGAATATTTAAAGCAGTGATTCTCAACCTAGGCTGCATCAGAAGTCACCGGTGGTCCCACCCCCCAGAGATGCTGCTGACTGGGTGGGATAAGGCCTGGGCAGTGGGTGTGCTTTTTATGCAGCCAAAGTCGAGAACCATTTAGAAAGCATGGAATTTATCATTTCACCTCCTCCTCAGGAAAATTGAACACCTCAGATTAAAACCAAACTCCCTTTTCTATTTTTTCCCCTAGAATTTCGTAAGTTCTCTAATTTGTGCACTAAGGGTTACACAGCATACATTTTATTTCAGCCAAAATTGGTCCTGTGATCATGCTTAATCAGATTTTAAGCATTATTATATGCACTTTATCTTCATTCATTTTAGCTATCTGATTTGTAGGGTTCCCAGAATCGGATCAAAAGACCTGATACTTTAGGCAAATCCTATTTTCCTCTAACCTACTCCAGAAATTTTTTAAATTCTTAATTGAATTCTTTGTTAAAACCTATCTGGATATAAATTATCGCTTTAATTTAATTTTTCTAATGACTTCCAACTTTGGGTTCAGCTATTTCTACCCAAATATTTCCTGCCAGCAGGAGAGACCTAGTATACATCATTGGGCCATTCCTAGGGTTTAAACCTAAAAAATTGACTTCACTTATATAATTTTTGAATATTACTATACCAAAAAGTTCTTACAGAGTAGTGTTTTCCCATAGAGCTTTTAAAAATCAAAAAGAGAATAAAATCTCCCTCCCCACATCTTGCGGCTCGGAGATACTTCTTAGTTAATTGGCTTGCATCATCTCCACACTGGTTCTGTGGTTCTGAGTTTCTGGCACATTCCACTGTAGGCACACTTCATCAGGAGACAGCATCGTCACACACTCTTCCTGCCTGTACTTGAAACAAGCCGCGACCCCAGGGAATGCTTTCTTCTCCTGCAGGCTCTTAACAATTAAGGATGCCCAATTGTTCCAGCTTTAGCTGATGCTCCACATTACCCTTTCCTGACTGTACTTCTAGCCCAGATATTTTGAAAAAAAAATTATGAATTTGACCACTAGGTACAAAGTGATGCAAAAAAACAGCTGATAACTCCCTAGAGAGAAATATGTATCTTCCTTTGTCTAAAAGGAGTTTCCCTTTTTAGTCAGTTAAGGAAATAATTTTCCAATTTTTGACCAAACACTCAAGATGAAATGTATTTTATATCCCAACTGTAGGGATGGCTCAGTTCCTCAAACATATATGTGTCCTAAGTGAAAAAACAGTTTCATGATACAATCGTAAACTTTGGGTATTAATTGGTTTTGCAGTATTAATGCTACATCACAAACAACCCCAAACCTTAACGGCTTACAGTAACAAGCATTGCTTCCTCAAACCGGGTTGTTGTGTCAGCTGTGACTCTGCTGGGAATAGTCAGGACCTGCTGGGTCAGGCTCCAGGTTGAGAGCTGGAATTGGGCTTACTTCACTGGTCTCCCCATCTTGCACCAGAGTCTCCTGTGAAATTGTACAGGTGCCTAAGAGCATGTGTGGTGACATGTGATCCCCTTAAAGCCTCTGCTGAGAACTGCGTGTTGCCACTTCTGTCCGTGTTCTATTGGTCACAGTAAATTGTACAGACAAGCCCAAAGCCAAAGGCCAAATTATTGCAAGAGTGGGAAGGAAAAGAGAAATTCTGAAAGAATAATAATCTCTACCACAATTTACTGCCTGGGCTTCATATTGTTTTCTATTGTGATATTCTCTTTCATTAAAAGAAAAATTTATATTCACAGCCCTCGAGCTGATTTATACTCACAGCCTATAAATGGGTCGTGGCCCACACTTTACAAATCAATGGACTCCAGCATCTCTGAAATAATGGTATCCCTTCAAAGCCAAATAATGAATATATGTGGTCACAAAATACCTGTCTGGCAAGTTCTAGACCTGGATCCACCAAGAAATTACTTATGAAGCTGTGAATGAATTATTTTACATTTAAAGACTTCAGATTGCTTTTTTTTTAACATCTTTATTGGAATATAATTGCTTTACAATGGTGTGTTCGTTTCTGCTTCATAACAAAGTGATTTAAAACAAATGACATCTATATTGTTCAGATGAACGTGATCTCAGTTTTTCAAGTGTTGAAATAGTGTTTATTATTCATATTATGACTTAGCAAACATACAATGCTTTTGTCTAAGGAAGTGCGGCAATATTTATTTCAAGAATTAAGACTTCTTTAAATGATGGAAGAAATTAGGACTCACAAGATCGCTGTGTTGGGGTTTACAGAATGAGACTCAGTAAAGAGAAACTTTATTGGTGTTATTGGTTTTCAGTTAGTCACATCATCTGAAGCTCATGTTTAATGTACAACTTCTTGACAGCCCATCTCTTTGTTAAATACCACTCAAAACTACAAATTTCCTCCCTTCCGATTTCCTAAATTTAATATATAACATTTATTACCGTAATGATTAGTAGGCACACTTAGAATTGTAATACATTTCCAGTTTCCTTAAATTTTTGAAGTGACAGGATAAAGTTTTTAACAACTATATTTAAGTAGAAAAGAATTCACCCTTTGTAAGTGCAAAGTTTAATGATCTTTTTTCAAATATTGTGAGACATTTATTTTTTTCTTTTATTTGCTTCAGGCAACTTAGAATTTCACTAGACTTTTTTTGGTGGGGTGGGATTACCTTTATTTTTGATTTACTTTTTTACTTTGATGAAACTTTAAAGTATTTCCTATTGAAGTATAATTGGTTTAGTGTTTCAAGCTTGCAGCAAAAGGACTCAGTTATTAGTGATTTTTATTAAATGCACACAGTTGTACCATCATCACCCTAATTCAAAATTTAGAATTTGTCCATCACTACAGGAAGTTCCTTCATGCCGGTTTTCAGTCATTTCCTGTTTCTGCCCCCAGTCCCAAACAACCTTGGATCTGCCCTCTGTCTCTATAGATTTGCCTTTTCTAAAACCTCTTATGAATGGAACCATACAATATGTTGTCTTTTTGTGGCTTTTTTCACTTAGCATAATATTTTGGATAATTATCTGTATTGTCGCACGTACCGATAGTCTGTCTTTATGGCTGAGTAGTATTCCATTATGCAGAGATACCACAGTTTGCTTTCATGCACAAGTTGATGGACAAGTGGATTTTTCTCAGTCTTCGTCGCTTATGAAAAATGCTGGTATGAACCTTTGCATACTAGCCTTTGTGTGGACAGAAATGAAATTTCTGGATTATACGGAAAATAATAAAAACTGCCAAACTGTTTTCCAAGGTTCCTATATCATTATTGTTTCCCATCAGCAGTGTAGGCGGGCTCCAAGTTCTCCACATCAGGGTCAACACTTGTTATTGTCCTATATTGGATTGTAGATATACTAGTGGGTATTTAATGGTATGGAATTTTGGGTTTAATCTGCATTTCACTAATGACAATGATGGTGACCATCTTTTCATTTCCTTATTAGCTGTTCATCCATAATTCTTATTAGTTTTTCATATCTTCTTTGGTGAGATGTCTATTCAAATTTATTGCTGATTTTTTAATTGGGTTGTTTGTCTTCTTATTAATGAGTTGCAAGAACTTTTTATATGTCTGGATACAAGTTCTTTACAGGAAATATTTGCAACTATTTCCTTGTCAGTGGCTTGTCTTTATGTTTTGTTAAGGGTGTCTTTGAAGAAAAAAGCTTTAAATATTCATGAAATTCAATGTATTATTTGTAATGTGTTGTGCGTTTAGTGTCATGTATAAATATATATATCTAACCCAAGATTACAAAGATTTTCTCTAAAGTTTTTCTCTAGAAGTTTTATAGCTTTGGCACTTAAATATAGAATAATGATATATTTTAATAAATTTTTAATTTATGCTTTGAGGGGACTAAGTTAATATTTCTGCATATGGAATATCCAATTTTTCAGTAGCATTTATTGAAGAGTATTTTTCTTCCATTGAATTAAATCTGACACCTTTTAAAAGTCAATTGACCATAAAATTAAGTTTATTTCTGAACTCTCGAATCTATTACATTTATATGTATTATATGTATATATCATATATGTAAATATATATCTAAATTTGTAAACATATATGTAAATATATATATTTACAACCAATACCACTCTGTCTTGATTACTATAGCAATATAGTGTGTTTAGAAATTAGGTAGTGTTAGTCTTCCAACTTTGTTCTTCTTTTTCAAAATTATTTTGACTCTTCTAGGTCCTTTGCATTTCCTTATAAATTTTAGGATCAGCTTGTGAATTTATACATAATTCTGCATGAGATTTTGTGTCAAGTCTACACATAAATTTCGGGAGAAGTGTCATCCAGATATGGAGTTTTCCAATACCTGAGCTTGTTATGTCTTTCCAGTTATACAGATTTTTAATTTGTCTCAGTAATATTTTGTAATTTTCAGTGTACAGCTCTTGCACTATTTAAGTTAAAATGTATTCCTAAGTATTTAATGTATTCATAAGTTATTGTGAATGAAATTGTATTTCCAATTGTGTTTTCTGATGTTTTGATGCTAACTTGCAGGTTTCACCACTGAAACCATGAGAGCCCTGGCTTTTCTTAGTGGGAAGATTTTAATTATCAATTCAATTTTTTCTTTATTAGGTATAGGTTGAATGAGATTTTCTATTACTTTTTGCATCACTTTGGGTAACTTATGTGTTCCTATGTATTTTTCCATTTCATCTATGTTGTCTAATGTATTGGCATATGTCACTCATAATGTTTCCTTATAATCCTTTCTCACAGAAATAGGTCTTCAGGGGTGGCTTCTAATTCCCTCAGCTATTCTACATTTAGGAAAAGTCACTAGAGATCATGTTTTATACTGGAATGTCATTACTTTTCTCAAACTTGATGGCCTTTGTTCTGGCCAACATTTAAAAATGTCGTTTTGGCAAATAAGTGAGTTTTTTCTTTGAATGGGGAACAATTGGCTTAAAGGCAACATAGTTAAAACTTGGAGTGAACCAGTAGAGTTGAAAAAACTATGGAGGAAAAATAGATAGTCCAACATTTACTTTTCCAGAAGGTACATCTGCTAACATTGTTGTGACACAGACATTCACTCTATTTGTATATTCAGATATAAAGATCAAGTGTAAGTTGTTTCCATAAATTCAAAGGCATGGAAGGAAATAAAACTGTCCAAGGAGAGGACAAAAATAACAATGTCCCAGGAAAGAATGTGAGGGACAGCTTAACTTAACAGGTGATCAGAAGAAGCACAGTTAGAGAAGGACGCCAAAAAGGAGCTAGAGGGCTAGAAAACGAATTGAGTTGAGGACTCAGTTTCAGAAACCATGTCACAATTTTTAGGAGGGGCTCCTCAATATGGTAAAAAGTTCCATATGCGTCTGGCAGAATCAGAACTGATAGAAGCCCAATGGAGACCTTGGATAAAGCAGTGAAAGGAACCAGGGGTTGTGGTTAAGAAATAAAGCAATGTGAACAGTGGCACAGTGAATATATGATTTCAAGAAACATCGAAACAAGTTGGAAAAAGAAATGGAAGTATGGCTTAAAGGAGAAACACTGACAAGAGGAAGGCTCCACTTAAAAACTTACTTGTTGGTTCAAAATGGGAAATTTGTTTGTTCACCGAGGAAGAAGCCAATGACGAGAGGGAAGGAACGTGTCCAAGAAATAAGAGATAGTCGAGAGAAAAAAGGCCCTGGAAGATTTTGGAAGGAGAATCGTGCTTTGAGTGTCAACTGTTGGCTCACCGCACTGCATCCCCTTCTCTGTCCCAGATGGAGAAACAAAGGTTCGAAGAGATGAAGCAAGTGGCCCAACAGAAGGCAACTAGTCAATAAGTCTGGAGTTCAGACAGAAGTCTGGATGACTCCATGCCCAAGCTCTTCCGTGACCGAGTCACAGAGGGATTTCCAGTAAAAAGGAAGAGGGCCGTGGCTTGATTTTGAGAAGTGGAAGGTAAATAGTGAAGTGTGAACAGAGACAGGTATAAAATGTAAAGTGAAAGGATAAGGATGGAGAGCCCATTCACCTCTAATGACCTCTGTTTTCTTGCTCACGTTGAAGGCAAAATAATACAGAAAGTGTGTTGGGATGTGTGGAAGTGTGATGAGATTGGGAACTTTAGCAAATTATGTGAGCTTGGAACAGCCTTGGGGACCATTCAATTTACCAGCCGTTCTGGAGGAAAAGCCTATAACAACATAGCTTACTATTTCATTGGTTTTAATTGTACCTCAAGTGAAAAAATGTCCCCCAAATAAGGACGGCTTCTAGGAATTATGTTCAGCCATGAATTTTAAAAGGTTTTCACACCTGTTAATGAGAAAACATTATATGATATATATGGCAGACCTCCCTCACAAACCTTATACTGAGGGATCTTAATAGCCTACAGTATAGAATTTTCAAGTACAGGGAAGAAACATTCACTTCTGAAAGTTTTATGAACATTATGGGGGACATAGTTTAAGTCATAGACATTGCACTTGTCTATGACATTCACCTTTCCAGAAAAAAATATTGCTGGAAGTCTACTTCAAGTATTATTCATTGAATATGTGTTAAAACAGTCAAGGTAGCAAATCTGTCTCCAGCTGGTTTCCAGTTTCGGTTCGAAGAAGCCTCCGTGAATATTTTGAATCCCAGGGGACCATTTACTAAACACCAGATCAGATGGAGGGAAAGTAAGCTGACTTGATATTTAATGAAGGTATCAAAACATAGCATCTTTGCTCTGCGTGGAGGAGTGGATGTGAGCAGACGTTACTGATCCAGAATCCGGGTGTAGCGCCCACTCCCCGCGTTCCCACAGTGGGGGGAAGCAGGCCCATCTCGGGTTTCTACGGGGGACCCTCGCCTGGGGGACAAGGAAGCAGTGGCTAAGCTCTGCACAGCCCGGTTCAAATGCATCTGGAACCTTTTTGGCAGTTCTGATCTCCACTGGGTAAAAAGGATATGGGGAAAGCTGTGAAATATTCCAGCAGAATTTTTAGTATGACATAGAAATGAGAATGTTAGAGACATAAGATGACAGTATGGAAATCAGTACCATGTCAGTAGGGAAACAAATTCTAAAAATATTCTCAGGCCCCAGTGCCCTCAAATGGAAAGCAAATGGTGCAGGAAAAAGTGAAGCCCCCCAAAACAGCTGGCCTTGGACGTGCACCCCTTTTAGCCCGGAGCAGTAGCAGATGGAGGGCTCTGCCTGTCGTTGCTGGTATTGTTTTTACTGTTTTCATGCGTTAATAATTAAATGCTGGCAGCACGCTTGGTGCTGCTCTGAATTTAGAAAGCAGAGCTGCTTGGATCCCTTGGGCTTATCACCTAAATAAGACAAAGACCTTTAAAAACATCAAGGGAGAGGAGATACATGTTATAAATCAAAGGTTATTGCTCTCAGGAAACAATGGGGAAGACGGAGGAAGGGTACTTCGGTGGATTCAGAGGCATATTGGGCACGGAGGTGGACCCATCACGACCGAGCACACTGGGGGCGGCCGAGGAGGAGGTGGTGGTTAGCCCCCACACCCGCCCCCGGGCCGGGGAGAGCCCTCTGAGTGTGAAGTCCACATACGAGCAGAAGAATGATTTTATCTACGTGACTGAGTTGCCATTGGATGTTACGCCAGGAGATGGGTGGGCCGTGAAAGGGTCATTCCTTAATCTGACCATCAAATGATGTCTCACAGGGCCGCGAATCACCCTTGTTTACTAATTCTACATGGACCAGTAGAACAAGTATGGGGTTAGTTCATTCGAACCTGACCCTGGACAGCTCAGAATCGGACTTCATCTCAGACTGAGCAGCTCGTCTCAGTTAAGCCACTTTTCTTCTCAGGACTTTACTTTTTTCATCTGCAAATAAGGTGCTGTTACTTCAAAAGAGTAAACCTTTACTGAGCACATGTGTTAGACAACTGTGCTCACCGAGTGTTATCTTTTCTTTCCAAATACCCTATGAGGGACGAATATTATGCTCCCCGTGTTCAGGTAAGATAGACGGGGGCCAAGGAAATGACAAGTTTTGTAGGCCAGTAGAGTCTAGACTTTTTTTAAGAGGCAATAAAGAGTCATTGAAAGCTGTTGATCAGAGAATTTTTTTAGGTAAGAGAACATAGCATTAGTGTGCTGGATGTATTCAAAAAGAAATACGACAGCAGGAAGATCAGGTAGGAGATTATTATAATAGTCCAGGCACCAGATAATAGTAAGAGAGATACATACCACTTGATAGCTGTGAGGATGTAATAATTAATAATAGTGATGATAATAATAATAGTGAAGATGTGGGGAAGTTGGAACTCTTGTACATTTCTTGTGAGAATGCAAAATGTTGCAGCTGCTACAAAAACACTTTGTCTGTTCTTCAAAGGGCTAAACTTAGAATGTCACATGACCCAGCAAGTCCACCCCTATTACGCCCAAAGGAAGTGAATGCAGGGCCTTGAACAGATACCTGTACACCAATGCTCGTTGCAGCACTATTCACAACAGCCAAAAGATGAAACGACCCAGATGTCCATCAACAGATAAATGGGTGAACAAAATGTGGAATACACATACAGTGGAATATTCCAGCCATAAAAAAGAGTGAAACTGAAACATGCTACAACGGATAAACCGCGAAAACATTATGCTGAGAAAAATAAGTCAGACACCCAAAGACAAAGGTTATATTATTTCATTTATATGAGGTACCTGGAATAGGAAAATTCTTAAGAACAGAAGGTAGATTATAGATTACCAGGGGCTGAGAAGAGAGGGGAGTGGGGGAGTTATTATTGCTTAATGGTTAGAGAGTTTCTGTTCGAGATGGTGAAAAAGTGTGGAACTAAATAGTTGTACAACTAAAGCGTTGCACAACATCACGAATGTAATTAGTGCCACTTAATTGAAACTGAAAAGTGGTTAAAGTGGGAAATTTTATGTACTAGATATTTTACCACAATTTTGAAAGCTAGTGGTGTAATATACCAAAAAAACATTGAATGGTACACTTTAAATGGGTGAATTGTATGGCATGTGAATTATATCTCAATAAAGCTGCTGACAACAGAGATGGGGAGATGCAGGGGCAGCGGGAATATAAAAAAGGTCCAAAATGCTTTTCCGCACTAAGAATTGATGACTAAGAGAATTTAGAGAATAAGAGGAATTTACAGATGTCTCCACTGCACGATTCCAGGAATAGAACAGTTAAGAGGAGACACTGGTACGTCTGGGCAAATGAGGGGGACCGTTTTGGACCCACTGCATTAAGCAGGAGGCAAAGATGGGGGGGCGGGGGATGACGGTTAAAACGAGAGCGAGGGGGAGATGGGGACGGGCTGAGGGCACATGCAGAGAGGTCCCAGCTGCAGCGACGGGAGGAGATTGTGGACAGAAGGGCACAGGTAGGAAGCTCCAATGAACCATATTGACTGGAAAATGGGAGGAGAAAGAGGACTCAGAGAAACAAGTGATGTTCAGAGACACACAGAGAGAGAACGAGGAATACATGAAAGAGAAAATGGTTAACTATGCCAACTGTGGTGATGAGTGAAGAGTCTGAGAACCCGAAAGGCCCGTTCAGCGTAACAAAGGGGAGACGTTTGATGACATTCGTAGGAATGATTTCAGTTGTGTTGTAGAGCAGAAGCCAAGTTAAAAAAACAAACAAACAAGAACACAGTGAACTAATTTAAGTAAGTAAGGGTCAATTTCTTTGAAAATTTTGGACGTGCGTGAATAAGTGGGATGTGACTGTACTGGGGGGAAAAGTTATGCAAAAAGTAACTTTCTTTTTTATGTCCTTCTTTTGTTTGATTTTAAGAGGGAAGTTTTGTCCGTTTGATTTAGAATTTGGAAAACCTTGACCCACTTAGAGTGATAATGATTTGAAAGGAAGAAATGATGAACTGATTTTGTGGCAGGGCAGGAGGGTTACTGAAAGGACCATTTTCTGAAAGAAAGAGGAAAAACTGGGATCAGTTCGCAAAGGGGAATCAGGCCTGGCAGAGAGAATCGGTGCTTCCTGTCCAGGCGGGGCCGGAGGATGCAGAAGTGCTGGTCCCGGGGGATGGGGACGTGGGCTGGACGTGCAGTAGTACGTGTGCGGCCCTGGACATGCCCGTGGGGGTCACAGACACCCCTGAGCAGGCCCACTGCAGCCAGATCAGGTCGGGTCAGGGTCCCCAGCGCAAGGTGCTGTGTTCTCACGGCCCAGCCTGCGGTCAAAGAAGGAGACCATTAGCCCACCTAGAATAGAGCCAGGGACAACTGTGACAACGCTTCACCCTTTAACACTCCACGTATCCAGGCTTATAGTGCCCACCGTCATCCGGCAGGAAGGCTGCACCACGGCCGAGTCGGCTCCTGAGATTATAACCCTTCTGTTGCTGCTGCTGCTGCGGGTGGGGCCCTGTCACCCGCCCACAGGACTAGCCATGCTCCACATTGGTGTCGGGAAACCCTTCTGATGCAGAGAGACCATTACTCAAGCCGTTCCCTCCTCTCTTCTATTTTTATACACATATTTTGTTCTGTTTTGTTGGGTTTGCTCTGAAAAATCCCCTTGTGTCCCCAGTAGTACCAAACGTGTTTTGAAAAGCAGAACTCTTGTCTTTTCCTTAGTACGTGCCAAGCATCATGAGAAGGACTCGTGCAAGCTTGGATCTGTAAGGTGACACAGGTGTTCCGACCTCTACCGTGCCTGGCGGGGAGCCGGTCACACCGTGCGTCTCGGGAAGCGTCCTCGTGCTGGGAACGAACTGCCCCGTCCCCACTGTCTTCAGGAGAGTCAGAGTCTCCTTTAATACTTTTAACAAGGGCTTTGGTCTATGATGCTCTGAGAACCTCTCAACTCTATGGCTCCCCAGTTGCCCTGCCACAGCCCACTGAAGACCCATTGCTAACGGACACGGGAGAAGAAGGAGAATCCAGACAGGAAGGGAAAGAAACAAAAAATGAGAAAGGAAGGGAGGATGGGGGGGGGAAGGGAGGATGGGGAAGGAAGGAAGGGAGGATGGGGAAGGAAGGAAGGGAGGATGGGGAAGGAAGGAAGGGAGGATGGGGAAGGAAGGAAGGGAGGATGGGGAAGGAAGGAAGGATGGGGAAGGAAGGAAGGGAGGAAGGAAGGATGGGGAAGGAAGGAAGGGAGGAAGGGAGGATGGGGAAGGAAGGAAGAGAGGATGGGGAAGGAAGGAAGGCAGGAAGGAAGGAAGGAGGGAAAGAGAACGAAAGAAGGAAATGAGGGAGGGAGGGAGGAAGGAAAGAAAGAAAGTGAGAGAAAGGGACAGAGAAAGAAAACAGGGGAAGAGAGAAAGAAAGAAGGAAAGAAAATGAAAAGCAAAAGCATTGGGTGAAATACCAGCGATCTGCTGGGTGACCTCAAGCCCCCTCAAGAAACATCAATTCCTCGTGGAACCGAGAGCAAAGCGCAAGGGTGGGTCCATCACACCCACCAACCTGTAGCCCACATGCAAGCCTCACACACAGATGGAAAAATGATCCGCTGTCCACAGAGCGGTGAGCTGCACTCGCCAGTACAGGCTCGTTCCCAAGCTGATGTTTTTCTCTGGTCTTCCTGCCAAGAAAGCGAGGAAGCTCAGACAAGCCTCTCTGGCCGAGCCAGCTGAGCTCAGCTAGCGGGCAGCGGCCAAGGACACACGGGGCTCGCCCTGCTGCTCAGCTGGGAGGGGTGGACAGGTCGAGAGCCGAGTCCCCGGCTTCCAACTGCACCGGCAGAGGGGTCGACTGTGCGTACCAGCCTGCAGTCTCCCTGCCTGGGCCCCAGCTGCTCTCCGGTCTCGGGATCCGGGGTCACACTGGCCGAGCCCAGCCCTGACCTCATGCTCAGTGTTGGGTCTGACCATGGCTCCACATCTGACCTCCCAAGGGCCCCATATTTATCTCCATCCACCCAGGACAGGACTCTCAAGTGTAGGATTCGTCTGGTAGCCTGAGTTGGGTGTCTGTTTAAGTCCCACAAATGGTAAAGGAAGAACACAGAGAAATCTGGACATTTTCCCGAAAAACCTTTAACTGGAAAAGAAGAACATTCTTTTCCTCACCATCTTCCAGGAAACCATCCACCTTTGCTGCTGTTGGAAAGGCATCGTTCCCTGTGTATTTATAAAGGCTCCAGGCACCTGTGCATGACCCGTGATGGGGCAGAGCCTGGCAGGTCTGCATCTCGGCTACTTCGGCTTCCTGGAACCTGTCTAGAAGTAAATCGAGCGGCACTCGAGTCTGGAAGGGCAGAGAGTGCCTTATATTTCCCTCTGTATCGGTTTCTCAGGGCTGCCACAACAAATCACCACAAACTTGGTGGCTTAAAACAACAGAAATGTGTTTTCTCACAGCTCTGGAGGCCAAGTACTAAATCAAGATGTCGGCAGGGCCGGCTCCCTCTGGAGGCTCCAGGGAGGATCCTTCCTTCTCCAGCTCCTGGTGGCTCCGGGCGTTCTTGGCTTGTAGACACGTCACCCCAGTCTCTGCCCCGTCATCACACGGCCTCCTCCCCTGTATCTCTGTTTCTTTTCCTTCTCTGTCTTCTAGGACATTTGTCATTGGTTTTAGGGCCCACCCTAATCCAGGACGATCTCATCTTGATATCTTGACCTTAGTTACATCTGCAAAGAACTTATTCCAAATAAACCCACATTCTGATGTTCTGGGCAGACATATTTTTTGTAGGAAGAGCTCCAATCAAACTCCTATCCATGTGACCATGGATAAGTGACGAGATCACAAAGACATAGAGGATTTTTAATTTAAAATTTTAATTATTTGAAATAAATGTTTCAAACGTCAAAAAAACATTATAGCAGGCACTTATATACTCACAATCCAGATTAAAGGAATGTTAGCTTTTTCCCTGTTTATTTATGATATTTTATGTTTTTTTTTTGCATGACATGTTATAGATACAACTGTCCACCTCATCCTCTGTATATCCCCCCAAGTGTAATCATTATTCCTGAAGTATGTTTGCATGCATTGCAATTAACTGTTATTAATCATTATTTATTATTTTAGTTATATATATATATATAAATATGATGATACAAGTAAATCTAGTTTACTTATTTTAATTGCTGTCTCAGAGACTTAGAATTGGAATTGAGTTTTCTGAACCTTAGAATCTAAGGTACTAATCTTGCCCTAGTCAACGCACAGCATGGTGAAAACTGAACAAGATGACTGTGTGAATGGTACACACACACTACATAGTCTACAGGGATTATAAGGTAGGATATTTCTTACCTTCTAAAATCTCCACCCCCTCGATTGCTAGGCTACAGTTTAGTGTGCCTATTGTTGTCGTTTCAGAATCATTTAGATTGTGTTTCAATAAGTCATCATCATACCTTCTTTGCTAACAGATGATATTGATACATAAATGGGCCTTTATTGAAAACTTTTACATAGATGTGACAGGTCATATGTTAGCTTAGATGCTTCAGAAACTTAGGTAATCTGTGCCACCATCATATCCAACTGGCAAAAAATAAAAATAAAAGCTCCTAATTTCTGAGTTGTTTTTGCTGGATGAGAGATGGTGGCCCAGAATGATGGCTTTTGTCATGCTACAGCCAACTCTAAATGCCATGTCAGCAATGCTGCTTCATCCGATCTCACAATACAACAGAACTGAGGAAAAGCAGTTAAGCCCTTAAAAATAGCTTCATTGTTCAGGACTTTGAGTTTGTAGAGCCCAGGTATTCCAGTTTCCACCTGACACTAAGTTCCTTTAAGCCAGAAATACTTGGTGTATTTCATCATGATCTTTAAGACTCTTAATGCTGCCCTGAACCGCTGGTTGACAAAGAATAAAAATGCAATGCTGCTGCACCACTATTTATTATAAAGAAACTTGTCTTTTTTAGGTCACGAAATATAAATGTTTAAACCCTAATCAGAGTGAATAGGGGTGCGATGACAAGAACCAAGAAGAGAACGGAATCAGGAGGGTGGGAAGAGAGTGGAGGAGACAGAATTGCACTAGGAATGTGAGGTTACAAGGAAATCACTGCAGTTGAGCCCCCAAATTACTTTTGAACTTTCTGGCAGCAAAAGTAAAGAAGGAGGTTCAAGGCACATCATAGTTTGAGTTATGTAACTAATGATAGTCTACTAGTTCTTGAAAAGATAAACTTTTCTTGGAACAATAAGTGCTCCATAAATATCACTAGGCTAAATAAGAAGCAATCTATCGCGTAGGTTAGGGTAAGGTCTGGTTTCAGCAGCAAATCCTACATGTTCATTTCTTTCCCTGACCTTGAATCGAGGCATCTATTCTTGAACTATAAAACTTTCCATGGACATCCAAGGGAATAAACTCCAGGTCTTGACTTTCTGATACTCTGATGTGATACAGAGATAGAGATTTGGGCTCTAAAAGAAGGAATAGTTAACACTGCTCATACTTTCCCCTTTGAAGGTCCACTTTCTTAGCTGGATTTTTGGCAAATCATAAAAAGCTGAAAAGCGACTGGAGTGTGAGTGTTTTTGTGTTATTCATCAAAAGAACAGCCAAAGCTTGAGATGCCAACAGTGTAGATGACAAACTGATGTAAATCAAGGAAAATTCGCTTGTATTCTAACCACGTTTTACAGATTTGTGCAGGAAAAACTGGACAGGCAGAATCCGTGCTTCCTCAAAACAACAATTCCAGATCTGCACAACTGCATCAAGAGGCCACCTCCCAGAAACCCCCAGATGTGTGCAGAGGTGTGTCAGGAGCACAAGGTCAGCCGGCCGTCAGGGACTTGCAGGCTGTTCTTTCTACTGACATCAACTTTGGCTTTTGGAAAGAGCTGCTCGAAGACAGTTCCACTGGGATGATTAAGCTACACATTCCATGGTCCCCACATAATGAGATGAGTGAGTTTGTTGCATGCGTTGTTTAGTGTTACCCACTCAGTAATCCTGAGTAGTCTCTCCCAATATCACGATTTTGGTTTGAGCAGTAATTTGTTTTTAACTGTCCCTGATGACAGGAACTGGTAAATATGTTCAATTATTCTTCACCATTGGGCCTGAAATGTGATGCTACAGTCAAGCCATCAGCAAGAGGGGAGTATTATGTTTTTGTTTTTATTAATTTTGAACTGTCTTTATTCATTTGTTCAGCAAAGATTTATGACATGTCTAGGATGTGGCAAAGACTGTGCTCAGCCCTGAGGATAAGAGATGGAAAAGATAGAGTGCCTGCTTTCAGGAAGGTTTCAGATGATTGAAATACAGTGTCAAAACTGCTAAGAGGGAATTCCCTGATGGTCCAGTGGTTAACACTCCGTGCTTCCATGGCAGGGGGCACGGGTTCCATTCCTGGTCGGGGAACTAAGATCCCACAAGCTGTGAGGCATGGCCAAAAAAAAAAAAAATTATTTATTTAAGTAAAAAAAAAAAAACTGCTAAGAACTAGGTGATGCGCCAGCCTGAGGAAACCTTAATTAATCAGAGTAGGGCTGGTTGGTTAGGAAATGCTTCCCTAGCCTTGAAAAAGAGAGAGCAGACTCTAAGCAAAAGCAAGGTGACAGATAAGAGAGGACATGGCTAATTAGGAGAATTGCAAGCCGTCTTCATTCGAATTCACAACAGAGAGGCGACCTTATCTGTGTTTGGGGGCTAGAGGACACACTATTTCCATGACCTCCAAAAATCCAGGGACAGTATCTAGTTTTAGCTTGTCCCAGGTGAACGACAGAAAAAACTCTCTGAAACCTAGACCTCAAATAATTTTCACAAAGTTTCAAGAATCATACACTGACAATTAAAAAGAAAATCACAAAACAAATTAGGAAAAAAATCCAGTGTGAGTGAGACTCAGCAAAAGCAACCTGAAATTGAATACAACTAACCTAGACTGCCAAAGTTAAATTATGAGATATAAATGCCAAGTTTGCCTAAGGATCTACAAGAGGGACAAGAAAAACTGATCAAGGTGCTAGATAATTAGTCTTTGTCATTTGAAGTCTAGGACTTTAGACTTTCAGTGGAATTATTTTTTAATGTACAGATTATCTTCTTTAAGAATTATTAATGGCTTGTTTTGTACCAACATATATCATATAATTTGATGTTGGTCATTATTTTCTCTCAGGATATTAAGGTTAGCATCTCATCCTCTGATTCACATTGTTGCTTTTGGGACACCTGCTGTTAGTCTAATGGTCATCCACCTGTAGGTCATTTGTTTTTATTTCTGATGCATTTGCGATGTTCCTTTCTGTCTATGGCTCTATGGCACTTCATTATGGTATCGTGCTTCTTGATTGTGAAGTCCCTCCCTTCCTTCCTTCTGATAATTAAAATGATCAGATTTGAAACAAATACGTATCACAGAAAAAAACAATATCACTATAGAGAGTAAAAAGTCAAATGTATCATATCTGATCAACGCATTAGATAGGGCTGAAGAGACAGGGAATGACAAATAGCTTTGAAAACACTCCCCAGAAAGTAGTACCAAACAATAGAAAGAATAAAAGAGAAACCTAAAGATATGGAAGACAAAGTGAAAAGATGTAATATACACCTCATCAGAGTCCCAGAAGAAATAATAGAGAATAGGAGAAGAAACATTAAAGAGTTATTAGCTGAAACTTTTCCAGGACTGAAACAATAACAACAAACAACATAAAGAAAGAAAAAAGGAAGGAAGGAAGGGAGGGACTTCAAAGTCACATGATCATCTAATTTGACAGAAATGCAAAAGGGCATTTCCCCAACTCAAACACCCTTTCATAATATACATTCAGAAACAGGAATAGAATATCATGTATCCTCAACATAATGAAAAGTACTTATGACAAACCCACAGCTAACATCATACTCGATGGTGAAAGACTAGCAGCTTTCCCCCAGCATCAGGAATAAGACACAGATCCCTGATTTCATTGTGCTAGAAGTTACTGCCAGATAGATTAGGCAAGAAAAATAATGAAAGTTATCCAAACTGCAAAGGAAGATGCAAAACTATCTCTTTTCATGATGTTATGACCCTATGTATAGAAAATCCCAAAGCATCTACACAAAAACTGGAGCTAACAAATGATCCAGCAAATTGCAGAGTACAAGATCTACATGCCAGTATCAGTGTTTCCATATACCAGTAATTACCATCGGGAAAGAAAATAATTCTATTTACAATAGCATTCAAAGAATGAAATATCTAGGAGTAAAATCAACTAAGCAGGTGAAAGACTTGTGTAGTGAAAACTGTAAAACTGTTTTAATTTCTGAAAGAAAATTTAAAAGACCTAAATAAATGAAAAACATCCCATATTCATGGATTAGAATGCTTAATACCGTCAAGATGGCAGTACTGCCTGAAGGGATCTGCAGATCCAGCGCGATCCCTATCAAAACTCAAGGGGTCTTTTTTTTTACAGAAATGGTTTATCAGTTCATCAGATTCATATGGAACTATAAGGAGTTCCAAACTCCCAACACAATTTTGAAAAAGAGAACAAAGTTGGAGGACTCATCCTTCCCAATTTCAAAACTTGCTACAAGGGCACAGTGATCAGAACAATGTAGTGCTGGCATAGGAATAGATATTTAGACCAATGGAGCAGAACTGAAAGTCCAGAAATCAACCATACATCATGGCCTGTGGATTTTTGACAAGGGCGCCAAGATCACTCACTGTGGAAGGAATAGTGGTGCTGAGACAACTGAATATCCACACGCCAAAGAGTGAACTTGACCCCTTATCTCACATATGTACAAAAGTTAACTCAGAGTCAATCAACAACCTAAATGTAAGCACTGAAACCATAAAAGTCTTAGAAGAAAACAGAGGCAAACGTTCATGACCTGAATTGGCAGTGGATTCTTAGGCATGACACCAAAAGTATGAGGGATAAAAAAGAGATAAATTGGACTTTATTAAAATAGCATTTATTTTTATATTACTGAAATGACTGTGATAAAAATGTCATTGAGAGCCTTAAAATTATAGCCAGAGACATTAGTACAATAAACAACTACTTTCACTTAGAAACAACTAACTGGAGCAGATCCTATCGGTGCCCTTGGACGACCTGGGGCTGTCAGTGTGTCTGGTGGATTTCCAGCTGCTTCTATCTGCGTCTTTGTGTCCGAGGGCATTTAGTTCCTGAGCCATGGAAGGTCGCTCTGGTCCCAGCAAGGCAAGCTGGAAGTGGCAGGGAATGAACACTCCAGGAAACAGCCCTTAATCTACTTTCAGTAGTTGCTGGTTAATTGCACTGGCTCCATTGCTTCTTGGGTGGGAAAATTCGGAAGCACGTGTTTTACAACGTGTCCCAGAATTTCCCGGTGGGATTAAGCTCCCGTGGGCCCTGTGGTAGTAGACTGGTTAAGGTACATTTTATCGGCTGCCTTCCCTTCCCTGTATCACTTCCCCCCTCCTTTTATCCTGACCCCGGACCTCCCCCCCAAACTACACGCGTTCAGATCCTTGTCTCGGGGTCTAATTCTGGAGGAATTTCACCTAAACGGAACCTCAGCAGACACCACATTTTACTGAGCCCTATCTAGCCCAAGCTTTCATTCTAAATGTTAGCGGCCAGGAAAGAATGAGACGCTCCCACCTGCTCTTGAGCCCACGGCAGGTTTCAGTGTTATACTTGTCGTTCTTGTTAAAACCCTGAGGTTTTAGAGATGATGGCAAGTAAAAGACGCCTGTAAGAGGGCTGCGTGCGGAGCTGCAGCAGCCGGACTCTCGGGTGTGAGAGAAGCATAAAGACCTAGAATTCGGAGGATGAGGAAAGCATGAGTAACAACTGCTTCCCTGTTCCAGCTGCACGGCAGGAAACGCCAGCCCAAGACAGACAAACACGGAAACGTACCAGTTAGAAACAAAGCCGTGGGGAATTGAAGAGGGAGGGCTGAGCTGTATGCCTTTGCCCAAAGGAGTATGGGCTTCGTGCTTTTATGTCATGTCCCATCAAAGCATGTCACATGCCCCCCAAGCAAAGTAGCAGAAACGTCTCTACTGACGAGCAGAGTCATAGGTGTGTACAGCCCGGCAGCCGTTGACAGAATTCGGTCCCTACCCGGGGCGTGACCTCCCAGACGGGCACTCGGACTGCACCTTCCAGAGACCAAGGCCGACCATAGGTGCCCGGGACAGCAGCCGAGCTGGGGCCACACCTGCTCAGGAACCATTCATTCTCAAAGCCTCCCCCAGCTTCCCTCCTGCCAGCCATCCAAAGATGCAGGAGACGGGGCCAAGGGGCATCACAGGACGCTCTGGAAAATTCCAGGAGCTCCGCTCCTGCCCGCTGTGAGGGGCCAGGTTCCTTCCTGGGGCCCGAGCCCTCCCCCTTGGACAGCACCCCTCCCCCTAGGAAGGCCTGGGGAATAAAGAGACTTGTTCTCCTTTGCGCAGGAGGCTGGGCAACAAAGAAAGCTCCGTGAAGCAGAGACAGCTGCAGTCTACCCAACGGTAAGAAGCGCGCAAGGCCGGGAGGCAGTCGCACGCTCTCTTCGCCACGCTTACTCCATTCGCTCGCAGTTTCGCAAGAAGCACTCTTCCTTTGCTGCTCCCTTCCCCGAACAAGCTCTGCACGCTTCTTTCCCTTAGAAAGCACTGATTGCTTACACACACGTAATCACCAGAGAGAGATAATAAGACGTTTAAACATTGCTTTGGTTTCAGGCTCTGAAAAAAGAAGCCAGAAAGTGTATATAATATTCTTCGTATGAATTCTCAGAGTATAAGAAAGTCCTGAGCCAAGGTACGACTTGGCGACCCCAAACCGCTTGGCTAGTCGGAGGGGGAGAAAGGCTGGGCAGAAGGCAGTTTTCATGGGGTTCACTGGCTTCGGTAGAATAGCTGTCTTCCTGTCGGCAAGGACGTCGTAAAGGAAGCAGAATGCAGAGAGCCTTCACTGCTTTCCTCCGATTCGTTTACTATGTAAGAGCTCTCCAGATGGGGCAAGACACAGAGTCTAGACATCATTTATCGGCCCCCGACTAGTGGAAACAAGTCTGCAGCCTCTAGTCTTTTCTCCTCTTGGACTTTTCTCCCCAGCTGAGCACGTGTTTTACATTGCACGTTCGGAAAATTTAAATGGCTCTGACACTGAGAATTACTCAAAAACTAAAAAGATATTCCCAACTGTGTCAGGGACGGCTGCTCCCTTTTCCTGAGAGTGGAATCTGGGCCCGATGCTCCGTCAGGAAGGCCTGCCATTCCTCTCATTCCTGTGATTTGTTTTCCTGGTCCCCACAGGAGGCGGCTTGCTAGCAGGCGGTACGGGGACCAGTCACAGGTCACGGCACACCCTTTAGTGGGTATGTCCCCCATGGCCAGGGCTGCTGGTCTCCAACTTGTTTTACTTCATCTGTCTCACAAAACTTTACCAAATGGTCGCCAAGTGCCAAGTGACATGGTAGACCCATGGTACAATATTGTGTATCATAATTTGTGAATATTATACAGGCTGTATTCCTGAGATAAACCCACCGACCATGGTATATTATTCTTCTAATGTGATCCTGGGTCCTATTTGTTAACATTTTATTTAGGTTTTACATTGACATCCATACAGAACCTGAGTCTCTCATTAGTATTTTTTTTCTCATTATTTTTAATTAGTGTTGGCTTTGAGGTTGATGTGAAAGGCACTTCCTGGACAGGTGGGCTTATTGTAGAAGGGCTCCTGCCAGGTGTCTTCAGGTGGTCAGTGATGTTTCCAGCAGGACTCCCCTTGGACCAGGACCCACCTTCTGCCCAGCTGCGTGTCAGGCAACACCAGGCCTGACGGCCTCGTCACTGGATGGACGCCCCCGTGGGTTCCCTCCTCTCAGGGGTCGCCGGTCAGTCTGTCTTCTTCACTCCTCCTGTCACTTTCTCCTTTGGTTGTGTATTGCTTTATTTCCACGACGTATAGTTGTATTTATCAGGGAGAAGCAGGAAGAGATGGGGCTACACCGTCCAGTCCAGACTGGAAGTCCCCAGGGACACGCTTGTCCAAATCCGTGGGTTCTTCAGTCCTGCTGTTCAGTTAAGTGAATGAATATTAGATGAAATGGCAGCAGTCATAATAGTGACGTCATTAGTATCAACCACACTGACAATGGCTTTAAGTAGGAAAACATACTTTCTCCAACTCTCCATTCCATACATTCATTTATTTATTTATTTTACATCTTTATTGGAGTATAACTGCTTTACAATGGTGTGTCAGTTTCTGCTTTATAACAAAGTGAATCAGCTATACATACACGTACATCCCCATATCCCCTCCCTCTTGCGTCTCCCTCCCACCCTCCCTAACCCACCCCTCTAGGTGGTCACAAAGCACCGAGCTGATCTCCCTGTGCTATGCGGCTGCTTCCCACTAGCTGTCCATTTTACACATGGTAGTGTGTATATGTCCCGTACATTTATTTTAAAAGTGGGCCTTGAGTCTGTAAAGCAGCATCGATAACAACAACAACAAAACCCAGAGAACAGCCCAGATGCCTCTTGGTTCTAAATGGCAGTGAATCTGGCCTCTTGGTTCTCGCTCAGACCCCTGTATCATTACAGAGAACAAGTCTGGCTATTATCTAAGCTAAAATCCTCCACCGCCGATTTCTTCTCCATGCATGGCCTATATCCTCTCTGTTTACGTCATATCCCATAATAATTTTGTTAACTGGTAAGGGCCACTTTACGTCTTTAAGGGCCTACAAAAATCCATGTAGTTCATGGGTTAACACAGACCAGGTCCTTCGTAACAAGTTCTGCGGTGCAGGCGGCAGTATCAACGCGACGCTTTTGTACGGGATGATACTTAAAATAGTTGGGCCACCGGCGGAAATCCGTGCCTTTTTTGGTACCGTTTTTCAGCCATGCAGAGGGACCACAAATGTGTACACTCAAGGAGGCTGCTCACGAGAGCTTCTTCACTTCTTGGGGCTGATCTACTTTCTCAGTCTGGTGAATTTAGTCTGACCCAATCATTTGCTATTTCTTTGGGTGAATCCTCAGTGGTCCTTATCCCTCCTAGATAGCATCTGGGCACTTGGAGTGGACCTACTGTAGCCTCGCTGTGGCCCGAGTGTCTGGAGAGCAGGGTTGTCCGGATCCATAACATCCTCAAGTGTCTGCTGCGGGTGGGTGATCTTGTCTACCCGCCGGCCCACAGCCGCTGTGGTGTGTCTGATACCAGGACCGTCCGGGCATTGTGATGGCTCTCCTGGCTGAAATCCATGGTCCCAGCCACCTGCCCCGAATCCTGAAGGTTTAGCAAACTGTACCCTTGGTCTTAAGCCCAGGATCACTCACTCCTTCACCATTTCCCACCGGGATTGTTTCTTGATCTCTTGCATACTGCACACAGGCAGCGGGAACCACAGGCCTGCCTGTTTCACCCCCATGCTTCTGCCGCTGGTGCCTCAGGCAGGGTGCAAACGTGAGCACAGCTCCTCTTGGAGACAAGCAGCCCCCCAGCTATAGTCACTGCTCCTGGAAAGTTCCTAGATCTTTACCCTGTCTGCAGACTTCCCCCTGCCCCACTGGGGTTCTAGTTCAAGGAAGGAAACGGGACCCACGCTGACCCTTGCACTCAAATCCATTCTCTCTTCTTTTTCCCATCAGCTGCTCGACCAGAAGGAGAGGACACTTCTTTCTCCTGTATCAGGAAGGTCATCTTCAATCTTCTACTCCCTTCTGTCTTCCAGGGAAGTTCGTTCTTTGGGATCCTAACGGCACTCTCACTATTGTGCAGAGAGATAGCATGCTCCCTTATCAATGAAAGCACAGATCAGAGCAGATTTCCGAAGTGTCATACCTGCACTGCCGAGATGCACCTGCGGACTGGGGCCCTCCGTCCTCTCCACACCCATGCACCAGAGCCCACGATCACCCAGATCCTTTAGCTTATATAACATCAGCTGGGACGTGTGAGGTGTGTCTATGCATTTCAACCTGGAGAGCAGTGAGAATTAATAGTGAGATAAAATTACCAACAGCAGCTTTAATAAGAATACATATCACACGGTCATTTTCCTACCCAAGAATAGCAGAGGCGTGATCAAACATTTATCACTCTTCAGTCCCTGGTTTTCATAAAGTATTTTACTGTCTTCCCTAATTAATTCTACCTTTCAACAAGAAATTTAGGATGGGCTGCTATTGTTACCCCACTCTTACACGTCAGAGACCTGAAGCCGAGGTTAATTAAATGACTTACCCAGATGCCCGTAGGCTATGTTGGCAAGGCTGTTGTCTTAACAGGGCTGCTGGCAGAGACACCCCAAGAGATGGAAATTTAAGAAACCCTATTCCAGCAGGGGGCACCAGCTACATTACAAATTTGGGTCCACCGTAGCTTCCTGCTGGTGGAAACCTTGCAAGATGGTAAACCCAAGAAGAAAATTGACCCCAAGTGTCACGCACATGGCAGCCTCCCCTACGTCTCTGACACAGACACAGTTCTTGGGTTTTAAACAGACTTTGCAAACCAACAGACACGCCCCTAGTGTGTTTTAAAGCATTCAGCATACACACACTACTATATATAAAATAGATAATCAACGGGACCTACTGTATATCACAGGGAACTCTACTCAATACTCTGTAATGACCTATATGGGAAAAGAATCTGAAAAAGAATAGATACCTGTATATGTATAACCAAATCACTTTGCTGTGCACCTGAGACTAACACAACATTGTAAATCAACTATACTCCAATCTAAAATAAAAAATTGAATTTAAAACAAATGAAAACAAAAAAGAGTTCAAGATAGGGGATCTTACTTCCAAAGCTCAATCCATTATGATGTCTAGAATCTCACAGTTATACTTCCCCTCCTTTGGGTATTAAGACATTGGGGGCCTCAGTTTTTAAAAGGCTGTAATAAAGATCTCTAGGAAAGGCAACTCTATTCATAGATATGCTACTGTCACCGCTTAAGGAATTCTTAGGTGAGAAAGAAACAGAAGGAGGAAGAGGGTGTGCATAAGGCTGGGATGGAGGGTGTGCAGGACAGTGACATGGGGACGGCATGAACCAACGCCCTGCCTCACACTCTCACTCAGGGTTGGGTCTCTGGGTGTTTGAGTTCTAAACTCTTGCTTTTTTATATCCCATAGATAATATGGCTTGATGGAAAGCTTTTAGACCCGAGTTCGAATGCTGGGTCCATTGGGAGGCTATAGGAAGTGCTCTATCATATTGGCTTTTCCCTCCTTCTATAGAAAGGAAGGCTCATTCTAACAGCCTGGGAAATTCTCCCTTAGTTTATCACAAGTAGGCACACAGATACAAAAGGTTACGCTTTGACAAAAGCGAACACCAGATTAGCACGTCTCCAATTTTAAAGTGAGTGCAGATCACTTGAGAATGTTGTTGAACTGCAGATTCTGGTTTTGTACCTCTGAGGATGGGCCTGAGAGTCTGCATTTCTGAACAGCCCCCAGAGTGGCCAATGTTGATGGTCCCTGTGGAGCATGTACTGAGTAGCAAGATGCTACAGAACCTTCCCCCAAAACAAGATCCATTATCCTCGGCTCTCAGAGACACGTGTCAAAAGCATCCCAGAAGTCACCCAGATCTCCCCTCCCTTTTCCCATCAAAAGGCATTTTCAAAAAGAAGTCTCATAGAAGCAAAATGCTCAGATGATCTAATTCAATCCAAGTGAAATTATGTCCAATGCAAGAGTTACTCCCAGTTCTACGAAATGAGGGAAACACAAAAGTCTCTAGAGACATAAAGTGATTCTGCCTCTTAAACTCTTTTACATTCTTTCCAGTAAGATCAAGATGCAGAAAGTTGAGACCCCCTACTCCTTTAGAATGATTGTTTTTAATCTAGAAAAGCAATAAAGCAGATGTTCTGCATTTATTTCCTTTTAAAGGTATACTGATAGAAATACGCCCTAAATATTGTATTATACCAAGTTAACTCAATAGCCTATTGGAAAGTTTATGCTGGACTAACTCATCATATAAAAAGAATTGATATATTGGGCTAGGGCAGGGGAGTGGGGAAAGATGAAAATAAATACTCTAGCTGGGGAAAAATGAAGAAAACATACTTATGGAAAAACACATGCCACATGTTAGACAATGTGTTAAGCTTGGTCCTTCTAATAGTCCTGTGAGGTAGATAATACTAGCCCCATTTTACAGAGAAGGAAACCAAGGCTCGAGGAAGTTAAGCAATTGTACGGGTTTGCACAGCTCCTGTGAGCTGTGGAGCTGGCTTGAGCCGAGATCTTCAGATTTTAATTCCTGTGATTTCTCACTTTACCAAAAGTACTTCCTTGGAAACCAACAGTCATAAACCTTCGAGGTGCTTCTGCACGTCACGACCAGACAAGTCATAGGACGTTTGTCATCATTTAGATTATATTTCAAGAATTCTCCTAGTGTTTTCTATGTATCTCCACACGTTTCAAACAGAATCTGTCCTTTTTGGTATAGTTTTTGTATGGTTAGATTGAGCGTAAGGATCTGTAGACACATACCTCTACGATGGTTGAATCTGTTACATACACTGATGTGTTTGTGTTGAGCTGGATGCTATGCTGGGTGCTCGTGGCATGAAGGAGTGTTAAACCTGATCTTCATCCTATACGGAGCCAGATGGATTCCCGACAGCTTACAATGTCAGAAGGAAGGGCTAACTTCCTCATAACCCACCCAGAGACACGGGTCCTTCTTTCATCATCCAGGTGAGGGTTTATGCTCTGCAGGAGCACTGATTGCTTACCTAGAAGCTGCTGCCTTCCTAGTTCCAAGTCTCCCTGGGACAACAGTCCTCAAAACTTCAGGATCCATGAGTGTCACCCTGTTAAGTCTAGATTTCCAGGGCCACCCGCAGAGTTTCTCATTGAGCGGGTCTGGGGAGCGGCCCAAGAATCTGCCTTGCTAACAAACTCCCACGTGATGCCGATGTTCCTGGTCTGGGGACCAGCCTGAGAACCAGCTGTGTGGCCCTGTGGGAGGGACCCGGGGTGGCAGTCCCACGGGCCAAGGTTTCAAGTATGTTTATATACTTTTTCTAGGAAGAGAGTCCACATCTTTAATAAGATTTTCAAAGAGGCCTTCACCCTCAACAGTTAAAAACTAATGCAGTTAGAACAATGTCAAAGCCTTGATCCTAAAGTAAGTAACCCAGGAAGAAACCATCTTAATCCAGTACACATGCTATCGTATGTGAAGATTTTTAACACATTTCAACGGAAAACAAGGGAAAAAACAAGAGAAAATTCCCTTTGGCATCATTCTCTATTATTGCTAGAGAAAGAAAGCCGAAAATACATCTCACACACACACACACACACACACACACACACACACAGACTCTATCTTTACGTAAGAACCGTACATATGTTTGATAGGAGCTGGTTGTTTAGCTTTCTATGTGGAAAATAAGGTATATTCTTCTTCTCCAGTTTGATCTTTAACCATCAACCAGTTTCCAACTGTCCTTGCATTCTGTAAAAATAACCTGGAGAATTTTTATAAAAGGCATATTTTAGAGCAGAATGATGAAGTGTCCTGTCATGATGAAGACTCCATTTCGATATTCTTGAGGCGTATTTCAGAATTTGGAATCATTTGTCTACTTGACAAGCTGATGGTCAGATCTGTACAAGGGCTGCAGTGTGTGTGTGTGTGTGTGTGTGTGTGTGTGCTCTGCAGTAATGGCCAAGGCCATTACACGTGACAGTCGGACCCCTTTGTTATGAGGCGTGGAGGAACCAAACCGTAGCACCATCCAACCCTGCGATTTACTCTTTGAAAACTCTCCAGGCGGATCAACCACACGGCGATTCAGTGAGTCATGCAGGAATTGCCTCTGTGAGAAAAATAAGGAAAACAACAAACAACATCACATGTGTGGACTAGCAATGACCGTGCTGTGCAAAGAAAGTGTGTCCCATTCTCATAAGGACCATCTCCACCTCAACTAGACCCTAGCTGTCAGTATCTTTTGAACATGTGATGATTTCTCCTTAGCAACAAGCAATACATTTCCTCACCAAGAGCTCCTTGATAAGACCATTTATTATACACATTGGTCTCCTCCTACTTTCCAAATTAGCGCCAATGCCTGTAGGTCGCAGAGTCTGTGTAGACGTGAAACATCTTCTACCAGCCCCTGTGCCCTCTCTGGGCCAACACCTTCCCTGTCCTTTTGTCCCTCCCTGTGATCTCCTTGCTGGGACTGGTTGTAACCATGGACCCGGAACCCTGGATTTGGACTATGCGTTTGAGCCTTGACTCTGCGTTTGTGCCTGGACTTGTCTTCAGTTCTTTGCCAAACGCCGTGTCTGGGTCTCCACCAGGGATCCTGCGGGGCTCCTGGAAGCTGGGCCCCGGCCTCCTCACAGGCCCCCTGCTGGAGAAGTGCACGGGGGTGGGAGAGGGACCCTCGCACAGCACCTACTGATTAACTGCGTGGTGAGGACGTCATAGGGAGGAAGGAAGAAAGAGTTGCAGTAAAGACGGACCATGGGCGCAAGGGTGCCACGAAGAAGGGGCGTCTGTGCTCTGGCCCACCTGGGAGTGTTACCAGCAAATGTTTATAGAAAGTCAAGACCTAGGTGGGCCCAAGGCACCAGATCTGATGTCCGCGTGTTTCCTTTAATCTAGTTCCACTTGTGCTATTGAATTATGGTTCCTATGCAAATATTTACTTTAATAAACTTTAAAAAATATGTTAATAAAATGTACTTTCACGTTCTAATATGCCTCTCATTTAATTCTATCTCAAGGCAGTCATTACATTTTAACCAATTTTGCTCAGACACATCTTAATGGTAATAAGAACTTTTCTTAATGGAAAAGCTTTTTCTTCTACATCCATGCACAGTCACTTTGAGACCAAAAAGAAAAAGAAAATTTGAGGATTCTCCCCATTTTCCTACTTGTTCCCTAAAGTAAAGGGTCCCAGCTCTTCTCACGTGTGAGTCACAGGGCATCTCTGAAAGGCTAGGCCACCACTGCCCCCCCCCCCGTGAATTAGAGGGAAGTTCTTTGGTGAAAATAAAAAAAGGATAATTTTGATCCATCATCTAGACACAGGAAACAGCACAAGAAAAGTGTGTGTGCCTGCTCACTAGGGTGTGGACCCATAACTCCATTCTCAGCAGTCCAGATCTGCCGATCCTGCCGAGTATATGGAAAAAGATAGGATCACTGGAAATGCTACAAAGAGTTTTGGAAATAAAATTTTAACTCAGCCTTTGACACTTACCACACACATACTTTTTAAAAGCTGCATTACATGATGTTACAATTAAAAAGCAAACATCAAAACATGTTGTCACATGCAAATATAAAACAATGGGCCATGTCTTATAGCATCTGCTTTAAGTTAACTGCAGATGTGAAATGTTGATAGAAGTTATTATCATTGCTGGGTGTTTTGTACTTTACATTATATCACAATGTACTTAATTGGTTCGGACATATTTTAATAAATTTGATCCTAATCAAATCAGGCAGAAATTTTCTGAAAAATTTACTTAGTTGTTACTATCATACCTGAATACTTTTAAGTAAAATGCATTCAATGGTGTCTTTTTATATATGGGAATTTGGGATTTAGTTTTCAGAGAATCTATGAAAATGCCATAGACATTACAATACGAGGTCCTTTTTAAAAAATTTATTGAGATATAGTTGATTTACAATATTATGTTAGTTTCAGGTATACAGCAAATGGATTCAGTTATACATATGTATATTCTTTTTCAGATTCTTCTCCATTATAGGTTATGACAAGATATTGAGTGTAGTTTCCTGTGCCGTACAGTAGGTCCTTGTGGCTTATCTATTTTATACATAGTAGTTTGCATCTTTTAATCCCAAACTCCTAATTAATCAGCTCCCCGCCGTTCTCCTTTGGTTACCATAAGCTTGTTTTCTATGTCTGTGAGTCGATTTCTGTTTTGTATAAATAAGTTCATGATAAGTTGCACCATTTTTTTAGATACAAGGTTCTTATTCCGTTAGAAGGAAATCTCACTGCTTTAATGTAAAATCTCAAAGAGAACTTGGGAAAAGGCAAAAAAGAGAGACAGAAGAGTCCTTTTATTTAACATATTTCCCGTTGAATCACATGACAGTTCCACTGACCGTGCATGGTAGAGACCGCCCCCAGCTGACTGTGAAATCCCAGCAGGATATGCCCAGCGCCAAGGGCACGTTGCTGAGAGAACCACAACGTTCCATGTGAAAGCTCCAAGCACTCTCAAGTCACTCTAAGGTCGAAGGTAGTTTCCTACGAGGCTCAGTAGCCAATAAGAGATAAATAAAAATAATGGGCATTAGAAATGCAATGTTCATCTGTGTTGATGAACGTTGCACAGTGCCTGACACATAACAAGCGCTCAATAAAACCAAATAAAAGAAATAAAACGCTAAGGGAACACAGTGAGTTGTCTGCTGAGAGGAACGATACATTTAAACGGAGCACGTAAATCCCTTGATGATCTGAACTGCGCCATCCAGTACTGTAGCCACACGGTGACTATTTAAATTGTAACTCATTAAAATGCAATGAAATTAAGAAGTTAGCTCCTCGGTTGCACTAGTCACATTTCCAGGGAGGAATAGCCACACATGAGTGGTGGTCACCATCTCAGGCAGCTCAGATGTGGAACATTTTCTTCATCAAGAAATTTCTATTTGACATCCCTCTCCTGAACAATTGAGGGAATAAAAACATAAGACTGAAAATGTTGGATGGAGTGAAGAGACACAAAAGGTCCACAGCAAAAGGCACCATATAGAAAAGCTAGTTCATGTTGGGTGCCAAAATGAGGCGGAAAAAATACAGCTTTATGGGGACGTACGGGGTGTCTGGGGATCCTTTGTGAAGAGGAAAACTTAGGAGAAACCCACTAAATCATTTAAATCCACCTGCTTTTATTTTGTGTTGTAATGTAAAGTACAAAGAGGGAAAAAGCATCTTTTTAAATTGTAGGTTAGTAGAACACCACCTGCTGTCATTTTTTAGTGTTAAATATAGACTTACAGTCAACACATCTAAGAATGAAGGGAGTGCTCCTTTGTGACAGGCAAGAGCACATAGAAATAAAAATTTATGGTACAAGACATTATTTTGAATTTGGGTTTTCACAGTTTTCTTTCAGTGAGGAGATAGCCAGTCTCATCACTTACGGCTTTTTCGTCTGACTTACAAGGACCAGTCACCTTCGTGGTTCTACGCACCATTAAATTTTATCTTCGGTATATTCCCCACGTGAAACCTAAATCTCTATTAAGCCCCGGCAATATAATGCTGTAAATTTCTCTGGAGTACGGATAACCATTCCATCTCTGTAGAAAACATCATTTTTTCCACATATGAAAATGATTAAATGAAAAATTTAATGACCGAATCTAGAAAAGCTCCTTTAGGCCACAGAAAATGAGTTTAATCTGTGAATGTGATTTATGCCTGTTGGGGAACCAAACTTCATCGTGCAGCCATAGCTCACTATAAAATGTGCCATGGTACTTGCCCTCCTTGACGACACCTGTCTTTATCCTCTGGGGGGGTATTTAGTACCTCGGTAAGTCCCCGAGCCACGAGACCGTCGGTCTCCACCCTGCTGGCCAGTGGAACGCCAGCTATCAAAATTATTGACCTGTGACTGAAAAGTGGCTCACAAGGAATGTTTTTCTACCCTTAGAATGAGAGCGTTCTGTTTCATCGCGGAGGTAATTTCAAACAGAGATAGGGAGGTGGGAGTATTAAGGTAATGACCGAAACAAGACAGCCACTTAAAAAGTCACGTACACACGCAATTAGCCAGGACCCTGGGAGCTGCAGCCACTTGCTATGTTGTAGGGTATGTAAAATGATAACTTAAATTTGCGTTGGAACACCCAAATGCTGTGCATGTTTTCAAGGAATTGGGGGCACTTTTGTTACACAAGGAAATGTTAATACAGGGTAAGGCCAAGGGACGTTGCTTTGATTCTTTATAGCTATCTGTCAATAATTGAGGTTGAATTTAACCATGTATTCTAATTACTTTATGATTAATTAACATTTACATAATTTCTTGACCATTGAGATACACATTTATAATTCTCATGTAGTACCTATACCAAGAATGAATAAATATGTTTAAGAAAAATACTTCTGGGCTTCCCTGGTGGCGCAGTGGTTGAGAGTCCGCCTGCCAATGCAGGGGACACGGGTTCGTGCCCCGGTCCGGGAAGATCCCACATGCTGCGGAGCGGCTGGGCCCGTGAGCCATGGCCGCTGAGCCTGCGCGTCCGGAGCCTGTGCTCCACAACGGGAGAGGCCACAAGAGTGAAAGGCCCGCGTACCGCAAAAAAAAAAAAAAAAGAAAAATACTTCTGCCACATCCTATACGCCAAGAGAAGCTAAAACATGATATTTCGACACACAAGTATTAAGAGGTATCTGAGTATTACCACTAAGAATTCCCCTCGTTAATAATCACAGATTTCAAAAGTTACCATTCAGAAATGTTAACATAATGATGTTTGTTTTCTTATTCCCTGTATTAGTGATCTGTTACTGTGTAACCAAAGCACCATGCCTGTCTCCTCAGTTTCCTTGGTCAGGAGCTGGGCGGGGCTGAGCTGGGTTTTCTGTTCAAGATTTCTCACCAGGTTGGGATCAAGGTGTCGGTCAAGGCCATGGTCATCCCAGGGCTCAAATGAAGCCGAATCTCGGCTTCCGAGCTGTGTCCATGCTTGTAGGCAGCATTCGGCCTGACAGGCTGGTGGGCCCATCCCAGGCACCCTCTGCTCTAGGGGGAGAGGGCCAGCGGGCAGAAGGCAGAGTCTGTGACCTATAACCTCAGTAGTGACGCCCATCAATATCCTCCCTCTGCATTAGGAGCAGGTCACCGGGTCCAGCCGAGCCCAAGGGGAGGGGATCACCCAGGCTGTGAAGGTCAGGAGGCTAGTAGTGGGGGCCGCATGTCTCCCGCACTCCCACCCCCTACACACACGCCAACGCTGGTCACCATCGTCTCTCCATCACGCCCCCAACACATGGCTCAGACCTGCTCCCCTCTCCCGGCCGCGCTCTCATCTCCAATTTCAGATTCTACTTTGGACTATTGTGATGATCTTCTACCTACAATTCCCACCATCTTTTTCTTTTCCTGCACGATGGCAGGGAGGAAACGTGAGTGTGAAGCACAAGGGCGGGACAGCAAGCACCCCCAACACGCAAGGACCGGGCCAGAGAGAAGACCCGGGAAGGAACAGAGGCGTGGTGACAAATACTGACTCATCACAAGGATGCGATGACGAAACGACAAACCCAGAAGCCAAGAAAGCAGAGCGCGACAAGGAAGAAAAAGCCCCTGTTCACTGTCTCAGAAACGCTGTAAAGAGTTGACGTCGGACAAGGAACTCACTGTGTCCTTTTGACCTCATCACTGGGAAGCCATTACAGACTATGGAGAAGGGTTTCCACTTGCTCAGTGCGGTGGCAGTTAGATCAGGACGAGGTTAGAAGTGCCGGCAAGGGGCAAAGAGGAGATGGTTCAGCCGAACGGTCTGTCACTCCGTGACCTGGGCCTCCAGCCTCCTGGCCTGCAGGGTCGGCTTTCCTGCTGTATCCTGCCGGGTCTCTGAAACAATGCCGCATACTTTAAGACTTCCATTCCAGCAGCATCCACTCTACAGTACTAATGTCTGCATTAAAGTAACACTAATTAATGTAACAGACAAACCCCGTATCTCAATGGCTTAATCCCGTAACATTTTATTTCTCACTATGTAAAATTTAGCTAGCAGTAGGGGTAGATAGGGTGGCACTTAACTCTGGGAGCCAGTAGTGTCCCTAACAGACAGAGTGTCTGTCAGTCTTCAACACGTGGCTTCCAGAGTGACCTTGGCCATTGATTTCCAGTCAATAGATAAGGGAAGTCATGGCTTGGAGAAGAAATGCCTGGCCCCGAGGTAACACACACCACTATTAATGGTCCTACCTTAAGGAAAGTGGGCTAGGAAACTTAATCTTAGTGGGGTAGCCACGTCCCAGACCAACTTCACAAAATGAAATAAGACCATGAGTGTCTGGTCATCCGCTAGCCGCTCAGGTCACAGGGAACACCGCGCAACTATCACAGATTGTGCCTCAAAGACAATCCAGGAGTACGAGGAACATCTCATAATATCAACCTTAAAAGGAGAGAACAGTGGCTACACTGTAAGTCACGTTTTGTATTTTTCTATATCTGCATCTAAAGTCCATCATTGTCAATATGTACTTCTACATAAATGGTCGGCTAGACGTTAAGTATTAGTAACGTTTAGTGTATAAGTATTTGTGATTTTTATTCTCTATTCGTTTCTATATTTATGTGCTTAACCTAAAATTGATGTGCTTTTTTTCATCTGAAAAAGAATAAGTGTTATTTTTATTATAGAATAAAAATAGCTTAGCACGTTGCCTGGCAATGAATAGATGCTCAGTGAACCTCTGTCAAAGGAACGGATGACATTGGATGAGAAAGAAAGAAGGGACCGTGATTAGACAATGGGGCAGGGCCCAGGGGCTTCTCCGAGGATGGGCCAATTGGCCGTGTGTATAGACTGAGGAAGAGAAATGAGTGCAGAAGGGACACGCTGCAGATACACAGTGATGGGACGAAAGCATGTAGGATCAGTGGCCCTGGGGGGGGCTGGTTTGGGGCAGGAACCAGAGACAAAAGGGAAGTTGCGCTGAGCAGGCAGAGCTGTAATAAGAAGACAGGGTGTTGAACGGTTTCACAGCTCTTGTGTATAACTTTGTCTCAGTAAAACAGGTAAGGTTACCTGCAGAGGGTGAAGGGATGGGAGCCGGGTGGGAGGCTCTAGTGGCGTTTGGGGGGTAGAATTATAGTAATGAGTGGTCCTTGGGTTTAAATTAGAAAGAAGAGGAAGATTCAATACAATGACTAAGTATTGTGTAATAACATTTTCTATACTTTGCCTCAAGTTTTATGCTACTTTTTTGTAATTATAATGACCTGATGTTATTTTCTCTAATTTTGATCTGGATGTGATGCAGGCAATAGGTCAAAATCTTGGCTCTATAAAAAATAAAAGTGGGGCTTCCCTGGTGGCGCCGTGGCTGAGAGTCCGCCTGCCGATGCAGGGGACACAGGTTCGTGCCCCGGTCCGGGAAGATCCCACATGCCGCAGAGCGGCTGGGCCCGTGAGCCATGGCCGCTGAGCCTGCGCGTCCGGAGCCTGTGCTCCGCAACGGGAGAGGCCACAACAGTGAGAGGCCCGTGTACCGCAAAAAACAAAAAGTTGTTCAGGTTTCATGAGTAGTTATTCTCCCCCTGGAAACCATTCTCTTGGCATCACTTAGACCCACACTCCCAAGGACAGGTTGATCCCCACACTGCTTTTTCTTTGTCTCTGATGGAATAAAGAGGCCAGTAGGGGATTGGCACATGGAGTGAAAAAAAAATAGTAAAGAGTTTGCAGCACAGACATTCAGAAGAAGAAAGTATTTGCTTTGGTAGAAAAATAAAACTCCTTCTTAATAATTTCAAATAAATTCCATACCTTTTTCTGTGCCCTTGAATGAGTCTCGGTCTTAGGTGTGCAGACGTGATTACTCTGGTTTGAACGTTTCTGCCTCACCCCAAGCTCGGATGATGATGTTAGGAGGTGGGGCCTTTGGGAGGTTTAATGCTCCAGGGGGATCCCTCGACCCTTCCGCCAGGTGAGGACACAGCAAGAAGGCACTGGGGGTAAACCAGGAAGAGGGATTTCCCAGAAGGTGACTATGCTGGTGCATGCTGGACTTCCCAGCTTCCAGAACTGTGAGCAATACACTTCTCTTGTTTATACATAACCTACGCGGTGGTATTTTGCTGTAACGCCTCGAATGGACCAAGTTAGTGACTGATCTGCTTCTCTCCCGCTATTTGTCAGGAAACCCTGTGTCACCTGTACTCAGATTCATTGGTTTCCATAGAAGAGCTCCACCCATTTTCTCTGGGGGGAAAGGACTACTCCTAGTACTTCCTACTTTGAATAGAGAGTACTTGCCAATGCACCTAGCACCTCCAGTAAGCCCTCCATCTGTGCTAGATCCCAGTAAAGGGAATGTAGCAGGCTTTGGGCATGGCCAAGAGTCACCAGAATCCAACAATCCCCTTCCCAACCCTCTAATGTCTACGGCTTTCTTTCAGGTGCCACTTAAGGTTAAGAAAGGCTTCGAACAATTACTGGAGAAGTTTCTTCTGTTAAAGGCCCTAGAGAGGCAGCTAATTCACCCTTCAACAGTCAGTGTTCGCTGGCTCTCAGAGCAGGACCTGGGCATGGGATGGCTGAGTCCCCCGGGCATCTGTCAATTTATCAGTTCATGCTTGCAGAGTTATAAAGACCCTAAGAAGGAAGAAATCCGAGTGCGCCAAGGCGACTTTGAAGAGAATTATGATGGAAGTGTTTATGAAGATTCCTGATAAATGAAATACCACGCAGGGCATGGCTTATTGGTGAATTTGAGCTGTTTCAGGCCAATTTTCTTGATAATCCCACATGTGCTCACCAGCTGACCCAGGTCTTGATCTCATCTGCTGGACATTACTGAGATAGTCAGAACATTCTCCTGGGCTGGGAGTGGAGGTACAAATCGGTTTTCACAAAGTAATGTCAGTGTGTGTGAAATTTACCATAACCAAGGGGTTTTCAGATATATATCATTAGATAACCATTAGTGGATTTTATATTTACAGTAAGCATGGAAAAAAAGATTAGTATGTGCACAACTGACACAGAAAAAAACAGTAAAAATACCTGTAAATACATTAATGATACTTAAATTTAAAGACAACAGAGCTATAAACTCTACAATTGTAGAACTTTAGAGAGACTACAGAAATCAGAGTTCAAATTTTATTGGTAGCGTAACACCAACTATGTCTAATTGGTGACAGTTGAAATTAAGATGTAAGATGATTAAACCCTATCAGTGTCTTTCAGCCAATCTTGCTGCACTTTGTCCTGTCAATATGTAACCTGTATTCAATAGCAATGTCTTCTTTTTTTATTTTGTTAAAAGTCATGTCCTGTAGGTTATATGAAAAATAAAACCATAAAATGAGAATTAGATCAATTCTGCAGAGAGTTTAGGTCCTATTCACATCCAGCAAGATTTTTCTCCTGTAATATTCAGATAAAGGAAAGTTAGGACCTTGAATTATACAGATAAAACTTCAATGCTTGGGCTTCCTTGGTGGCGCAGTGGTTGAGAATCTGCCTGCTAATGTAGGGGACACGGGTTCGAGCCCTGGTCTGGGAAGATCCCACATGCCATGGAGCAACTAGGCCCGTGAGCCACAATTACTGAGCCTGCGCGTCTGGAGCCTGTGCTCCGCAACGAGAGAGGCCGCGACAGTGAGAGGCCCGCGCGCCGCGATGAAGAGTGGCCCCCGCTTGCCACAACTAGTGAAAGCCCTCGCACAGAAACGAAGACCCAACACAGCCAAAAATAAAATAAATAAATAAAAATTAAAAAAAAAACAAAAAAAACCTCAATGCTTTACTTCATTTTGTTTGCATGAACATAGACACTATATTTTTTAAAAAGATAGACATAACTTCCTGCTATTCATCTAAAGACAATTCAGACTTAATTCATGGAAGCGACATTTTCTAAACAATCATTTAACAAGCTAAGCGCTCCTTGAAAAAAGTTATGGACTTCTTGTAACTGCCGTGGGCTGTGGCCTCATCCTGGCTGGAGCTGTCCTCACCAGTTTCAGTGCGTACCCACCTGCCTGTTTACAAGCAAACACAGAATTAGGTGATACCTGGTAACCCCTTCACGTGTCATGGCTCTAGGCATTCTGTCCATCGGAGGTGGCTGGCTTTGAAACCCAACAGGACCCAGCTTGCAGAGATAAGGAAGCTAATACACACTGCAGCCATGAACGTTGATCCTCCTTTCTGGGTCAACAGCTGCTGGTCTGAGGCTCTCTCGGACTAAAGTCTGGGGACATGATGAAGCATTTGGGAACATGTCATGTATCACTCTGGCCACCATTACTACCCCCAATGCCTTAGTTTGATGTTTCAAGGAATAAACTCCTGCCTTATTATTTGTTCGTGTGAGGATCCAGAAAATGGTTCGATTTCACTGATAAAGCCCCGAGCTACGATAGCAGTAAGGCTAGCTTTATGTGGTATAGAATCCGTTTGAATTGTTTGTGAAACCCCTCTTCTCAGACCACTTCAATTGGCCAGAGCAAAGGGGAGGAATCAGTGTATTTTATAATGATCAAGGAAAGCACCACAGTGAGTAACATCTCGTAAGAGCAGCCTCTGACACAGGCACCCTGCACCGTCACCAGCGAAGTAATATATCATGGGCTTCACTTGCCAGCCGTGGACCGTCTCAGCGGCACACCCCTGGGCTGGGCAAGCTGACAGCTTCTGCTGGATTCTTAAATGTGAAACACGTATGAAGTTCATGCTTACTGAAGACACTGGCAAATTACTCCTGACACTGTGCTGTTTGGCTTTGATAAATCCAGAGAAGGCGTCAGTAAGTTGGGCAGAGTTGTGAAAAACACTCTCTACTTTCAAGTAGAAAATAAAACTTAAGTTACACTTCTCTTTGCAACTAGACATCTTTAAAACGTATATACTTGCACAGGAATATACGACTCTGGGTATTAATAACTGCAGAATAGATATCCCACTGCAAAACTGAATCTTGTTTGATTCTAGAATCACTAGAATGGCGTTTGGGGAGAAATTCCTTTCAAAGCATTCTGGCTCAACTTCCTATACTCTGGGGGCTCTCTGTTATGACAGACAAGGTATCTTGTCTATTTTTCAACATCTTATAGCCCCTATCCCATTCGCTCCATGAAATATGTGCTTTCTTCACAGCCCATAGGCATAGCTGTAAGCAAGTCTACCCCACGAAAGAAATTTTACCCTTTAAGCAGCTGCTGAGAAGCAAGCTGCCTCGGCTGTTACCACAATCTTCCATTCAGAGCTGACTTGTTTATTCTTGGGCATTTAAACTGTGGCCCAGAAAGCCACGAAGGGAGGCCAGTTATAAATGTTAGATTTGATTGGAGATGACATTCCAAAATAAACATGCCAAAGCGCAGTGGAGCATTCGTCCATGCATCTCCCCTGCCTCGTACACGGTCGCACAAACCCGCAGACACACAAACACACCAGCACAAACAGAGCATTTCCTCAGCAGCTACGCCACACTCAGGCTTGCAAACACACAGAGACGTGCACAGCTTCTACCCAGTTCAGTAGAGGAAGGAAAGAGAAGTGAACTTCATCCGTCAAAACAAATATCGTTTCACTCAGCAGTGAAATGTGTAAGGAAGGCACTAAACCCCATCTTCCAACATCATCAAAGAATATTTTTAAAGACACAGAAGGAAACATTCACCCCGAAGGATCAGCTAGGAAGTCCCTTTTGCACATCGCTCAATTCTCTAATGAGAAAATAATAATGAGAAAGGAAGGAATTGTTTTGAAAAGAGCACACACACAAAAAGACATGTGAACCAGGCTGAACCTCCTGCCCAGAAACCAGACAAGCAAAGACAAAAACCAGAGAAAAAAATAGAGAAAATTAAAGAAAAGAGGATATTTAAAAGGCATATTTAGCAAACTATGAAAAAAAAAACAAACCCAGCATGGGCAAGTGTGTTTAGAAAACGGGATGGCCAGGAGCAAGAAAGAAGTGGGGAGCAAGGAGACACTGAAATTCATCTTTCTCCAGAGTGTTCTGCCCTGAGGAAATCACCTACTATGTCAGACCTCTCTCAGTAAGGAGGAAACTGAGGGGGCGACTTTTAAACTTTAACCTCCCGGCCTGTTCTCATCTCCACTTTGTCTGGGTTGCTGGAAGGACACAGCTTAGTCTGAAGTCGTTAGAAGATAGTTTCTCTTTTGCTTTTTTAAAATTTATGTTATGGAAGTACAGTTGATTTACAATGTTGTGTTAATTTCTTCTGTACAGCAAAGTGACTCAGTTTTACATATATATTCTTCTTCACATTCTCTTCCATCATGGTTTATCCCAGGATATTGAATACAGTTCCCTGTGCTCTACAGGAGGACCTTGTTGTCCATCCATCCTGTACACACTAGTTTGCACCTGCTAATCCCAACCTCCCACTCCTTCCCTCCCCCCTCCCCCCTCCCCCTTGACAAACATAAGTCTGTTCTCTGATGACAGTTTCTCCCTTGAATCTTTTAGTTTGTGTGAGAATCGTGTGTGGGGGGGTGGGGGCTGTTGCTATGATACTGGAAGAAAAAACAACAGAAAAGGAATATTTGATGCTAATTTGCTGACATTTCCTAGCAGTTCCTAACCTCACTCCAGACTGTCATTAGATTATTTCTGTTCGTGCTTCTTTCAGTTGCCTCTTTTCAGACAATAAACTCTCTACCACCTTCACAGCTACTCCTACTACTACTACACATCATTCACAAAGTACCGGCTAAGTGTTTGCATGGACCCTGCATAATGGTTCCGGGACAGGCTGTGCCCTCCTATCTTGTGATCATCTTCATGTCTGGTGTTTAATGTTAAAGATGATGGATGGATTTGTGACCTCAGGTGAACCCAGTGAGGGCTGTGTCACAGGCAGGTGACAAACCCAGCACCTTAGAAGAGTATCTAGAAAGTTAAGACTTTGGAGGCAAAGTATAAGTTTAAATCAAACAAAAGCAAACATTGCCTTCATTACGTGTAAAGTACTAGCTTCCAAGTGTGTATGTTCCACTTTTATTTCATCTCATTTTTTTTTTTTTAATCCTGGAACTTCTCTCAAGCATAAAGTCTTTATTTTCATCACATTTCTCCAAAATGCCTTTATTTTTTGACTTGACAAAAAAAGCAGGTATCAGCCTGTATCTTCTAGAGTTTTCCCCTGGGTAGTTAGATGGATAAGGTAACAAATTACCAACAGATCAATTTTGGCTGTGGGCATGGAATGCTGAATGTGAAACTGCTCTAATCAAGGACAATTTCTAATAATGTTACACACAGGAGAATCAGAACACTCGTGCTTCTGGAATTATTTTCTGCCTGAACTCAATTTTTGACTTACTCTTCCCACATCTCAATGTGAGCTGAGCCCCAGAGTACTTCCGATTAGGAAGCAAGAGGGGACCAGCATCACTGTCAAATCTGAAGGGTCTGGAACTCTCCCCTACCCGCAAGCTAACAAGTTAGCCTGCCACGCTTTCACTGATGCTCCAAAAGACCCAGGACACCTGGGGCAGAGATGAAAAATGATATTACAGCAAAACAGTAGCCGGGGTATCAGCATAGTCGCCTCGATTCCCCAAGAGCATGGGGAGACTGAGGACACCTCCTCCTACCCTGGGTTGCACTGCAGGTGAGAAACCCTAAGTTTGGGGGATCGCTGCTTGCATAGTTAGTGGACGTAAGCCTGCTCCTTTTTCGAGAGGAGATGGTATCTGCTCGCTCAAGGTTGCTCTCAGTGCAAACAAAACCCTGAGAAGTGGCCCAGGTAAAGGGCAGTCAGGGACTTGCATGCTTAGGAGACATAGCAAGACATGTGTGAGTCTGAGAAACCCATGTTAGAAGGAGGGTCTCGCACCAGAGAACATCCGCCAGAGAAGCCCTTCACAGGATAATTAATCACCGGTGGCAGACATTTCAAAGAAATCAAAGCCACTTGAGAGATAAGTGAGGGGTCAAGACTGTGCTTCAAGTTTGGACTTGAAGTAATGGCCGGTTGAAAGAATTAGTAAGAGTTCCCTGCAGTTTTCGCTCAACCCTCTGAAACAGAAAAGTGACCACTACTGTCTTAGTTCAAACCCCAGCTGTGCCACTTACTAACTGAGGGAACTTGGCAAGTCACTGAGTCACCCCCTTCATTAATTCTCATCTGTGTTAAGAGAATAAGAAGGGTAACTAATTATTGAGTCATTGTATTAAATCATTTAATTTATGTAGAAGGAACTATATAGGTGTCAGTTACTACCACTCTACTATTACTGTCATCATAATGATTATTTATTACTAGCATAAAATAGACAGGAATAATACGTAACACACACTTAATAGAGCCAGGGCAATGAAAGAAGATAAATTCGTATTGGAATTAGAATAGAGGCAGTTTTCTTAAGGATTTCACCAGCTCCTTGTGAGGCTGAATTAGCAGTTAATATTAGAATCTACTGCAGTAAAGAAACTGAAAAAGTGAACAGAGCCTCAGGGACCTCTGGGATTGTAACAGAAGATCTAACATTCCTGTCACTGGAATCTTGGAAGGAAAGGTGGAAGAGGATGAAGCTGAAAAAGTATTTGATGAGGGCTTCCCTGGTGACACAAGTATTTGAGAGTCCGCCTGCCGATGCAGGGGACACAGGTTCGTGCCCCGGTCCGGGAAGATCCCACATGCCGCAGAGCGGCTGGGCCTGTGAGCCATGGCCACTGAGCCTGCGCGTCCGGAGCCTGTGCTCCGCAACGGAAGAGGCCACAGCAGTGAGAGGCCTGCGTACCGCAAAAAAAAAAAAAAAAAAAAGTATTCGATGAAATAATGCCTGCAATGTCCCAAATTTGGCAAAAGACTATAAGCCTAAAGATTCAGGAATTTAAGGAAACTCTGAACACAAATCCAAAGAAATCCACCTCAAGACACAGTATAGTTAAATTTCTGAAGACAAATTTTAAAATCTTGAAAAAAGCAAGAGAGAAATAATATATTACTTATAGGGAAAAAGAATTTGAATGACAGATTTCTCATCAGAAATCATGGAGGCCAGAATAAAGTAACACAACATTTTTCAGGTGCTGAATTTCAGGTGCCCATTCAGGTACTGAATTGTCCACTGATTCCCTTCCCTAAAGTTTACCAGAAATTCCTAGTGCTTATTTACAATAGCCAGGACATGGAAGCAACCTAAGTGTCCATCGACAGATGAATGGATAAAGAAGATGTGGCACATATATACAATGGAATATTACTCAGCCATAAAAAGGAACGAAACTGAGTTATTTGTAGTGAGGTTGATGGACCTAGAGTCTGTCATACAGAGTGAAGTAAGTCAGAAAGAGAAAAACAAATACCGTATGCTAACACATATATATGGAATCTAAAAAAAAAAAAAAGGTTCTGAACAAGCTAGGGGCAGGACAGGAGTAAAGACACAGACGTAGAGAACGGACATGAGGACACAGGGAGGGGGAAGGGAAGAATCTGGGACGAAGTGAGAGAGTGGCATGGACATATATACACTACCAAACATAAAATAGAAAGCTAGTGGGAAGCAGCCACATAGCACAGGGAGATCAGCTCGGTGCTTTGTGACCCCCTAGAGGGGTGGGATAGGGAGGGTGGGAGGGAGACGCAAGAGGAAGGGGATATGGCGATATATGTATATGTATAGCTGATTCACTTTGTTATAAAGCAGAAACTAACACACCATTGTAAAGCAATTATACTCCAATAAAGATGTGAAAAAAAAAAAAAGAAATTCTTAGTGCTTTAACGCCTTGGTTTGGTACTTTCTAATGGTTTGCACGTTAGAAAGAAAGAACAGAACTTCAAGAAAAATGGGGCGTATGTGGCAGTAAAGAAATGTTGTAAGTTCTGCAGCACAGAGCACACGGCTGCCATTGCCAGCCTTGCCATTCTACCCTGGCCGCCAAGCCCTCTCCTTTTAACACACTCCTTCTCACAACAACGCAAAGAGAACAGCAGAGAGTCTTTTCTCGCTTTGTTTTTGCTGTGTTAGCATTACTTAAATATTAGTTTCACTATTCAGCTGTAAAACGCATTCCCCAAATTGTTCCAAAACTAATAAAACTAAAGATAGTATCACGTGGGCAGTGGTCAGGAAAGGGAACTCTGTATGTCTGAGTGGGTCAGTGTTTACACATCTCCATCATAACTCAGACTTTTCTAAATCTAATCTGATGTCAGCTCATGGGATGATTTAGACACATCAACTTTTAATACCACATAAAATCATGTCATTTAATTAAAGCTAAACTTATTAGATACACGAGAAGTGCACACAAAGTTGTAATCTAAAATGAGGAAGTAAAATCAACTTTTATTTCTAGATGTCATGGTGGTTGAAGTTAGAAGATTTTAAGAGTTATATGATATATAACTATACCATCAATATATATAAAGACTTGTTAAAATATGTCCAATATTAGTGTAAAAAGAACTCAGGCTTTGGAGTCTGCAGATCTGGGTGAACCTCAGCTCTGCTGATAACTTGCCTGTGGAATTTGGAAAGTTATATAAACTCTCTAAACCAGGGTTTTTCCCATAGGTTAAAAAAATAATAGCACGCTGTGCCAGGTGAATTAACTCAATATTCTCATAAGTATTCTCTGAAGGAGTCCTCTCCATTCTCCCCAAGAAAGAAAACCGAGACTTGGAGCTGTTCGGTAACTTGCGTGTAGTCACGTATGTAACTAGGATGGACCCAGGGCTGCAGCTCAGGGTGTCTGATCCCACGTCCTTTTCATGAACCACCCGCTCTACTGTTTCCCCGACACCTGGTTTAATCTCTAGGATCAAATGCGATACATTCATAAAATCCTTTACAAGTACTTGGCACGTTGGAGCTACCCACTATTCATTTTATCCTTATTGCCATTACTATCAACATTCTTAGTATATATAATATCTCCAATGCATTCTGAAATGAGCCAATGCCTACCTTTATTATCAAATGATGACAGTTTCTGTGGCCCTTATCCGATAGAGTATAAGATGTCATGACACACATGTAAATCACAACGTACCTTGACATAATTTGTGCTTTATCTTGTCAGTTACACATCCTAACTTGAATTTTCGCCTACACTTTTCTTCTACATCTTTTGAGTCTGTCTCACACTCCAGTTACTTACAAAGATGTCTTTCTCTCCATCAGACACTAAGATCCTTAAAGGCAAGAATGATTGTTTATTCATCCTTATTTCGTCAAAGCTATACATGGCACTGCCCCAGAGTTAACACAGAATGAATGTGGGAAGAACGAACGCATGACTGTCTCCTAACAATTCCCTCTTTTTCATTTCCAGGGGAGATTTCTAAAATTTGGAAAGTTATATTTCATTTCTAAAACACTAGTGCTTGGGAAAATCAAGAATTTCCACTACAGTTGATTTGCTCTAAAGGTGAAGATAAGTTTTGAGGAATATTAGAAGGAGAGAAGGCTGCCTTGTACATAGGACTCTACCGACCTCTTCACACCCTTGGAACAGCATAGAAGGGTCAACACTGACCATAAGGAAAAAATAGCAATAGAAAGTGGTCTAAGAACACGTGGCTTCTTCTACATGGAGAGTGATAAAATGACTATAACATCTTCCAGTGTATCATATCACGTTTAGAGGAAAGTGATGAGAAGTCAGCCATCTACACACCTTTGTGATCAGGGCAGTTCAAGACTGAATCCCCAGCTTGAATAATGGTGAAAGATACCAAGGCCGACAGGCTTGCTGGAAGGTGATGCCTTGAGCAGCACACAGCACCTTCCACAGCTGATGATGTCCCCAAGTGTTTGCAAGAGATTGAAGCCTCTATTACTTCATTATATATTTATGCATGCATTTTATTTAACAAGCCTAAGGCTATAATTCAAAGGATAGAAACAAATATAAGACGTAAAGTCCAAGGGTTATTCACAAGAATGTTTGCTTTATGTGAGAGGAACTTCAACGACTTCACAGTAGATGCTTAATTCAGAAGTTCGTGCTTTAAAAGATATTCTGTGATTATAGATTCTAGTATGACATAATGAAAGGAATGAAATTCTCAGACCATAAAGCCTTTGGTTACATTTCTTGGCATATACTATAGGGAGCGTTGTAAAGATCAAGGACTGAGATTGAGAATATTACATTTTGACATAAACCACCAAGAATAAAGTGTGTCCTCCGTTTCTAGTGCCTAAGGTGTAAGAAATTACCCAAATAATGTAAGCAGTTGTGTGAACAGAAACCGATGTATTCTAGACCCCAAATCTCAAATAGCTTCAGCTCCAACTCAGGCTGTTAATGAGTCCAAAACAATGTACATGATGTAACAAAATTAGTCGTGCGTGAATGATTTCTGAATTCTAATTATCCTACGGATCCACTGTGCTTTATAAGCTGAACTCGCCACACAGCCAAGTCCCTCAGTCTGTAGCCACTGCCCTCTTTTTTATCCCTCAGTTCTAGGCTGTTAGGATGGATTCCCAGCCCAACAGTGTTTCTCAAACGCTGTCCCCTCTTCCACCACGAAGGTCTGTGTTTGAGTGACTTCTCTGAAATGAAACCTCATCCTAAAACATTCTAGTGGCTCCTCCACCTTTTAAAGATGGTATCCATATGCCTTACCTAAAAATCCTACATAATCTGGCTTCTTCCTACTTTCCCTGTTCATCGTTTCCTCACCCTTAACCCTCACTTCCCTACATCGCCCATGTTCCAGCCACGCTGAGCTACCTAGCGTTTGCATTCTTGCATTTTCACAAGACGTCTCTCTGCCCGCAACACCCTTCCCACACTTGACGGCCTGGCAAACATCCACTCATCTTGGAAGGCTCACTTCAAACCTTTAGCTCTTCTAAGAGACCTTTCGGGACCCCACCTGCCTCCAGGTAAAGGTGAACACTCTCTTCCCTGAGCCTCCGCTCTGTCTCACGTCTACTTCTCTAGTTTCTATAAAGCACCTCTTTTTGTATTTCTTAGTACATACGCTGGGCTGTAAACCACTAATGTCAAGAACCAGCTCGCTCATTCATATCTGTCGGGTCTGCGTGAGAGGTGCATGGTACCTGTTTGTGGAATGAAGAGATTATTCAATATCAAGTCAAACATATAAATCTAATTCTATGGGATCCTTTTTCAATATATCTTAGAGTGAGAAGCAGCCGCATAGCACAAGGAGATCAGCTCGGTGCTCTGTGACCACCTAGAGGGGTGGGATAGGGAGGGTGGGAGGGAGACGCAAGAGGGAGGAGATATGGGGATATATGTATGTGTATAGCTGATTCACTTTGTTATACAGCAGCAACTAACACACCACTGTAAAGCAATTATACTCCAGAAAAGATGTTAAAAGGAAAAGTCAGATATAATTTAAAAGTTCATACTAAATAAATGCCGCATTCAGTCAAATCCAGTTTCGTTCGAATAAGTTTTGAGTGTCTGTGACTCTGTGCCACGTTCCAGAGATCTGGAGGGAGGACAGTTAGGAAGAGTCATAGGTCCTTTGTGATTACATGGATGATACAAGAAACATGGACTCTATGTTTTGCTGCCTGGGGAAAGTTGCCAGATGCCACCAGAGTTTGTCCAGTCCAACAGAAAACCACCTGACCAGCATTTCAGAGAGTTCTGGAGAGCTCCCTGCTGGTGTGAAAACCTAAGGGGAACCAAAGCCATGCCCTTCTCTGTTAAACCTATATGAATAGCAATCTACAACCTCTTAAAACATTGGTTCTCAGAATGTGGTCCTGACGTGGGATCTGAAAGGTCAAAACTATTTTTATAATACTAGGACACTACGGCTTTTTTTTTTTTTTTTTTTTTTTTACTGTATTGGCATTTACATCAGTGGTACAAAACCTTGGTGAATAAGACTTCTGGCACATTGGCACAAATCAGGGCAGTGGGCTTGACAGACCGTACTGTCTCTGGTCCATGAAAAGGTGACACAAAAAAATTCCATGACTCCCCAGCAAAGGACATTGGGAACTTCCTCTCTGACTGAAGATTAGGTTGGAAAAGGGGAGAAACACAAACTCCAAACATGGGCCATGTGTGTGTTGGGCAACAATATTTGTACTATGCCTCTACGTGACAGAAGCTACAATATGAGAAAATAATGACAGTTAAGAAACTCTAGGACCCAGATAAAAATAAATGCAAAACTGCTCTGTAGGGACACCGTCGACATGAATTATACATACAGAACTCTTAGAAAAACAACCCCCATTTGGATGGGCTTCCCAAAAAAGTTAATGTCAGAAAAAGAAATAAAACACTAGGAAAGACAAAAGAGCAAATAGAAGAACGAACACCCCCAGAACTTGAGATAATAGGATAACCCTAAAAAAGGTGATAGATTAACAATATTTAAAAGGTTAAAGGGCGCATTTTAGTTACAAAATTGACCTCAGAAGAAAGTATTAAGATTCAAGAAGCAAAAACTAAGAAAAATAATAACAATAAAATTATATTCATACATCAAAATGTTACTACTTTAATAATAATGATAACAACAACAAAAATAGTAGCTATTAAGTAGGGTTTAAAGAAGTTCAATAAAATGCATGCATCTGTCACACCTGAGTAGGGAACTAGTCAACACAAAACACAAAGGAGTAGGTAGTTGGAGATCAAATATTACCCTCATAACTAAAAAAAAAAAAGCTGATATTTGAGAAAGTAAGATGATGTCTGTAATGGGCCTCTTTATCCTGATTCCCAGAACTGTGCTTATCACTGTGGCGAGTGCCGTTTCTCAGGTAACGGACACAGACTGGAGGACCCGCAGGATCCTAGCTGTGGGGACCAGATCCCAAGGCGAAGGAATCATGGGAGAATCTTCTCTACAAGCTCAGTTCCTCCCCCAAATTCAACAGGTAAGGTCTGCCTCCTCACCTGAGGGGACTGGCAAAGGTCACAAATGTTGGTTCCTTCCACAGAAGAACATAGAAGGAATGTAAATTGTAGACTTCAGCCTAGAAATGGCTAAAGTGAAAGCATTTTTAACAGGAACAATAATACTAGACCACAATCTTAAGACTTGGAGACTTTGAGTCACATGTATATTAAAATGTTGAAGGTAACTACTAAAAAGAGGGGGAGTCCTGTAACTTATTAACCAATACAGAGGAAATGACGAATAATGCAAATCCAATTAGTCCAATAAAGAGAAAGCTTGGTATATCAAGAGACAGGCAGAGACAGAGAAAGAAGAAATAAGTTCCGATCTGTTAATAATCATAATGGTATTGCAGCTGAGTATAATCACGAGGAAATATCAGATAGCTCCAATTTAGAGATAGCTGAGAAAACAACTGGCCAACGTGCTTTAAAAGACATCATTATAAAAGGTAACGAACAGCTGAGGAATATTCCAGATACAGGGGGTAGACATGGCAATTAAACTCAGTGCCTGATCTTGGGCTAAGTTGTGTACTGGAAAAAGTTATTATAAAGGACATTATTGGGATAAATGATGAAATTAATATAGGGGCTGCTGATTAGAGAAATATGTTATGTCAATCTTATATTTCCTAAATTTGATAATATCCTTATTCTTGTTCTTAAGAAGAAACATTGACATATTAAAGGGTCAACAGACATGATGTGTATAAACTCCTCTCCAGTGCTTTAGGAAAATAGTGTGTGTGTGTGTGTGCGTGTGTGTGTGTGTGTGTGTGTGTGTGAGGGAGTGATACATTAACATGGCAAAATACTGAAAACTGGTGAATCTGGGTTAAGTGCAACTTTTCTTTAAAGTTTTAAATTATTACCAAATAAAAAAATTTTTTAATGTTAAAAGAGAGTTTACAACAGAATTTGTGATGTTTTTAAATACAAAAAGTAACACTATGCTACTGCTTATGGGTACATTCATAGGTGGTATAAGTATAAAATCATGGATGAGAAAGATCCACCGACTGCAGAATAATGATGATTTCTGGAGAGGGAAGAAGCAAGCAGGGGAGAGAAGGAACGATGGGGGCAGTGAGGAGAGGTACAAAGAGGGTGTCAGCTCTCTTCTCCCTAGTTACAAAAAAAAAAAATCTGAACAAAATGGAAAAAAGTTATACGTCAATTGGGTAAAGATTTTGTTATATTATTCTCAGCATTTTATGTATGCCAAAATTCTTCATTATGAAAGGGAGATTTTCATATATATACGTATATGATGTTTCCGTGTTTTAAAAAGACACCAATAAACTAACAGACTAAAAATTCCCTGCTGATACAGACGGCTCTCCAAGACACATCGTTAACTAAAAACAGTGCAGATAAGGGTATACAGAGCAATTCCATCTGAACCAATAGTTTTAGAAGACCCACACGAAGGACTAGATGTGCCCCCATCACAACGTGCAATGTTGTCTGTGCCGAATTCGCCTCCTTCCAAAGGCTACTTGATGCAACCAAAACACACCGAGTGGCCTTGACAGGCAGGGGGCTTGTCTAACTACCACGGGAAACACGAAGGTGGCATGCACGGCCTCTGCGCTCTGGGGCTCACGCTCCAGTAAGAGGCTCGGATCAACTTCCCAAACAGTGCCCAGCGGTGATCTTAGGAGACCTTGGTGATGAGATGGCTGAAGCTCAGTCATGCGGGAGGGAAGGTTCAAGAAGTAAGTTGCCTGAGCTGTTTGTATATTTTGGAGATTAATTCGTTGTCGGTAACAACCTATATGGGGAAAGAATCTGAAAAAGAATGGCCATATATATGTAGATAGATAGATAGATAGATGGAGATACAACTGATTCACTTTGCTGTGTACCTGAAACTAGCATGACATTGTGGATCAACTACAGTCAAATAAAAATTTTCTTTAAAAAAAGAATCAAGTCGTGGTAGAAGGAGAACTGATGTGGCTACAGGGGTGTCTCTGGGGGCGGGGGACAGCAGCCAGGTGCCCATGGGAAATGATGACGTGGTGGCACCAACGTCAAGGACATAAGTGGGCTAGAGGAAGTGAAATAAAACTGCAGATTTGTGACCACACGGCTCTCTCTGAGGGGTGACCGAGCAGAGTTTGGGGAGAGTTATTATATTTGTGCCGGAGGGTGAAGGCGTGGTGGAGGACACAGGGACAAGGACCAGGGAAGGCACTGCCCCAGGTCTGCGAGGGTCGAGGGAGACGCGGGAGATCCTGGAATCTCAGGGGGCAGCAGCCCCAGGGATGGAGCTGTGAGGACAGCCGAGAGGGCACCTGCCACCAAAACCACAGCCTGGCAAGAGAGACCAGCCCATGTGAACGCCCACACTCTCAACTCCTGCTCCCTGGCCACCTGCAAGAGCTTCCCTTTGGCCAAATCCAACCAGAAGCCCAAAGGCCACGGAGCATGGGCCACACAGTCTGAAAGGTCAGGCTCCTGGGCGTGACAGACAAGGGCTGAGCCACGATCTGGAGGAGAAAATGGAAAATGACCAGGACACAGGTGACCCCGAGAGTGAGTCTCAAAGTGTCATGGCCTAAGCACAGTCAGACCACACAGCCCCTTTGTTGGAAAAGACATGGTCTACATCCATGGCCCCTACTCCAAACGCATGGCAGGTGCCAAAAAAACAGTGCCACCATTGATGGCTGTGCAGACTGTACAGTGGACACCTCCACGGAGGCACCGTTTCCATCGGTGTCTATGCATGGTGCTCCCTGGATTGGAGCAGTGCACAACCTGTGCAACCGTACATGGCAGCCTTGCTAACTCCTTGGCTAAACCACGAGCACCTAGAAGGTACAAGAAAGAGACATAGAATGTTATCTCTAGAGATTTTTGACTTGTAATCCTTGCATATAATCTTAATGAAAAAATGAGTAATCTTAGAGATTGACATGTTGCCTTTTCCATTATTAATAATCCTAGAAGGTAGCATAACAGAATATTCTTATAACTTTAACATCATGAATCCTCATTAAACTAGAATCCTGCTGTAACATATCACATTAGAGATTATCATTCCATAAGCAGAGAGTCTCAGGAATTCCTCTCTGAAATCTCTAATTCACCTTCTTCACCTTGAAAGCCAAAGAGAAGTTGACCAAGGCTCAGACGATCTCCCAACCCGTGGCTTCATGGTGTGCAAGGAGCATGTCCCTGCCTTTCTGTCCCACGTGTCGAGTATTATCTAAAAATTAATAGATCCTTACTGTTAAAAATCAAAATTCAATAGAGCAAATGCTAGAGATTTTATTGGCTCTACTCAGGCCATATCTGGTCTAGCAGACAGGAGCTCCAAGTTGCTGTACAAAATGAAAGATTTCGTAGGTGGGAGGGGGAGGGACAAGGAAGTTATACGAAGCAGAAAAGCAGGTTGGTTATTGCTGGGTTACTTCCCTTTAGAAGATGGCAGGGGTCTATCAGGCACATCCCCTCACTAGTGATGCTTTAAGATCCCATTTCTGAGATCATAATTACGTTGTCTCATTTTGGTGACGTGAGGCTTAGACTAAGTGACTCCATTTTGGGCCTGTTGTCTTGTTTTTAACGTAGCAAACGTGGTTGATCTGCACCAGAAAGGGTTTTAAAAATAGAAATAGCTGTTCCCTCAAACATTTATATGCGTATAAATATCACATGCACGTGTATGCACACACGCCCCTCGGTAGTCGCTGTGCTCTTTCTTCCGTAAGAGGGTACAATGGGGCCTCCCTGGTGGTCCAGTGGTTGAGAGTCCGCCTGCCGATGCAGGGGACACGGGTTCGTGCCCCGGTCCGGGAAGATCCCACATGCCGCGGAGCGGCTGGGCCCGTGAGCCATGGCCGCTGAGCCTGCGCGTCCGGAGCCTGTGCTCCGCAACGGGAGAGGCCACAACAGTGAGACACCTGCATATCGCAAAAAAAAAAAAAAAAAAAGAGGGTACAATGGCTTCACCAATCCTAGGAGTTGAAGGACGGACTCAGGAAGGACCTGGGGTCTTCTGCTCACCCGCTGGACAGGAGTGAGAAGCCAGCCTCAACACCCCGAGCCCCTACAGAATGAGCCGTCTACGCCCCAGGACACGGCCTCTAGATCACGTTCACCCGATACGGTTCTCACCGGGGGACCCTCCGCCTCATTCTGGCCCAAGGGCTCCACTGAGGGGCACCTCAGAGCTCCTCTCCGTAACTGACAACCCTGCAACTGACAGAACCTGTGAGGCCAGTGGCCACTCTATGGAATTTTAGATACAACAGGGATCCCTGGGCACTGAAGTCTTTAAGACACGGGGCCCCGGGACCCTCTAACTCCCTTCAGTAAATTGATTCTCCGACAGATTCTCATGAGCACATCTGAACTGCTGGGCCCCGGGCCAGCCGGACACCACGCTCAGAGGGCTGACCGTCCAGTGGGACAGCCAAGCTGGCTCCCACATGGCCTGCACTGTGTCACGGTGGGCAGAGGACGAAGAGCCCACGCCCGCTTGGGCGTCGGGGGTGGGGGAAGATAGAGGAAGACAGGCCCCCCCCCCCAGCGCCTCCTCCCAGCCCGGCCCCCTCTGTCCCCAGCCAGAGGCCCTTGGAGCGGAGGGCAGGGGGCCCAACCACTGGGAACTTTTCAAAGTTGGAAACTCCTGCAGAAGTTTTAGATCCTCTCTTTACGATGGCTCCCAGTTCCACACAGAAACCCGGCCTCGGGGGACACAAGGCTGCCTCTGAAGGCCTGAGAGGAAGATGCAGCTGTCTAACTCAGCAGATGGCTGTCTGCCCCTCCCTGGCTCCAGGCCTGGGCTCACCCGGGGCCACAGCCAGCCTTCCTCCCCAGGAGCGGAGCGAGGCCGGGGCTTCAAATCAGCCGCTCTGGTCTCCTGCTCAGTTAGCAGGTCGATTAGGAAGCCCGGGGACCTGAGGGTCCCCGGCTCACCTGCGACAGCAGTGCCCTGAGCCGCAGGCCTCGGCCAGGCTGGCAGCGTCTGTGTTCACAGGGGGACACGTCAGGGGCTGAGATTTATTAAATGAGGGCATTGTGTGTTCACAAGGAGATCGGTATGTTTGATCTCAGCCATTATTGATTTACCTTTCCGCGTGATAACTTTCATTAAGTGAGATAAGCAAATGTTGATGTGTCCCTTCCCTTTTAACCGTCAGCAGGTAAAGCCCAGGGCAGCCGTCAGCAGCGGCTGAGACAGAGCCATTTTCTTACCTCACCATTAACTGAGGAGACTCAGGACCCCCCGGGCAGGAAAGCACTTTGGGTTTCATTGGCTTTTCTTGGTGGACATGCCTGAGAGTTCATAGGACTAAAGGCAGTGGAGAGGAAGCCCCTCGGTGACGGGTCTCCAGGTGCTTAATGCTGAGCTCTAACATCTAATTAAAACTGACACCAACCCACGGCGAGGTTTCTTTAAAGCCCTGGACCTGCAGACTCGCCATCATTTGTAAAATCAGAAACCTTATGGCAACCTCAGCCTTGAAGTAATTTAATTGTGACTGAATGGTCCTGCTGACTCAGTCCGTTGGATTTCCACCCAGTAAATTTTCTTCATCCAGCTGAGATGTTCGAATGGGTCATGGCCAGGGTCCATCTGGGACACAGGAAAGGGGATGCTTAGCTGCATGAGGTGGCCTTCTCTCGGTGCGGCCCTAGGATGTGCCACTAGGGTATCGCCGGGCACCTGACCTTAGGGCTGTGTGGTCTGCAGTGTGGGCACAGTGTCTGCAAGAAGAAGAATTCCAAGGGGCTTTCCTTTTGCTTTTGTAGAACATTCTGAAGGTGGGTGGAGACCTTTATTTTCACAAATACCACTTCTTTTGGAGATGAGAAAACCCTTAAGCAGGTAGCTTCGAGATTACCCAAATTAGTCTCTTTGAAAACACCTCTGCCGCTATGTGCGTGGGGGCCCTGCCCTGGACACCCCAGCTGGGAACTTGGCTGTCACACTGCCCACCGTGTGTGGTTGCCGTCCTCTCCCAGCACCCCCAGACGCCCGGGCCTTCTGCAGACCAGGGACCTGTGCCCCCCTCCCTTGTATCTCCTGCAGCTGACGTAGGACCTGACCCCAGGCTCTGCCGACGTGAACGGGGCGGAAGACACAGCAGGCCTTCTGATGGCAGTGGGCGCAAGGGGATGTCCCTGGGCCAGAATCAGTGCAAATTCGGCCTCCACTGGGATCTCAGACCGTAAACTAATCCGATCACATAGAGCAACTCGGGGGCCCGCCTTCCCTGAAGAGACGAGAGTCAGGAGACGGAACACCGTGGTGCGGGGAGAGCACGCGGGTCAGGGGAACAGGGCAGGCAGCTCTCGACTCTCTCCATTCTCGGAACCTCTGCAACCTGGGAACACACATGGGCTTGTTCTGAGGCCTTTGTGAGCCGAAGAATGACTCAGGGGAGAGGCCTGGGTCTCAGGCGGTGGGTTCTACATTCAGTTCTGCCACAAATCCCTGGTTGAGAAATGACAGGGAAATCCCTTCATTTCTTAGGACCTCGGTTTCCCTAAGTTTACGGGGAAGAGCCTGGACCACGTCATTTAACACATGCCTTCCAGGCGCCCCCGTGAGCCAGGCCCCGTTGCAGGTTCTGGGGACCCGCCCTGTCCACCACAAACAGAGGCCCTGTCCCCAGTGAGCTCAGCTCCTGGGGAAAACACAGGATAACAAGTGGATACATAGGATCTTGAGAGGTCACGCATGCTGTGGGGACAAACACAGAAGGGCGTGGGCACCGCGACAAAGAAAGCAGAGGTGAAGCCGTGAAGTGTTCCTATGAGATAACATCTCGTGATGAAACCACAGAATATTAGAACCGGAAAGGGCCGTGTTGGTAATCTGGTTCCACACTTAAGGTTACCACCTTGACAAGGAGGTAAGTAGGTAGGCGGGTGGGTGAGTAGACAGAGTTCAGTTTTACCACGTACACAGGCGTGTACCAGCGTTCCCCTTGCCCCGTGACACACACGTGTTCCCCCATCGCTCCGAATGCCCCGTCGCTGCGTGCTGCCTGGTTTCCGGGCAGCGGGCTTGGCCATTCATTCTTCTGCCCAGTTTCCCAATCAGTGACTCCCTTTCAGTAGCTTAAAATCAGCCCACGTGGAGCGTCTATACCACGGACATTGGCAAATGCCCCAAATCAGGGCTTTTGCGTCTCTTTTCGCTTTTTCGGAAAGCCTGTTCTTTACCCTTGACCAGCACTCTGCAGATGGCACTTGGCATCGCTTGACCCTATTACGAGAGTCCACACCCTCCCTGAGAACCGTCGTAACTGCAGCAACTAGAGTCGCAACCAGGAAAACAGGAACAACAAAACAAACCCCCAAACCCCTCTCAGCCCACAAGGTGCGCCGACGAGGGCCACCCCTGCTGGTCCTGGGCCAAGGAGGGTTCGTCCACTTCAGCCAAAGCCTCCTCTGCTCTCTGGGGTCTTCTTGTAGTTTGAAGATCCCTTTTGCAGTTTTATTTCATCGCTTCCAGCTGCAGGAATCCCTTTTGCCGCCAACCTACTGAAACCAGCCTTTAGGTTCACCTCCCTGTTTATTTTAACTCCAAACCCACAGACTGTTTTTCCTCCTCTTGCTTTATCTGCTGTTTCAGAGGCTGGGATGCTGGTGTGGGGAGACAGCCCGAGGCTGCGGGGACCACGTGGGGACTCAGGAGACCCAGCCCAGCGAGTTCCCAGGACTCATTCTCGGGGGGCCGGGGGTTCAGAGCTACCACTCTTGGGACACCGCTGACAGAGAGGTTCCAGGGAAGCAGAAAAGCCAGAAACTGAAGGCCCCGGCCACGTCGGCACCTGGATGCCGCGTGACCTTGAATGCGTCACCTGCCTCTCTTTTAACCCTGGGTTTCTCCTCCGGGGCTCAGGGGCACGGAAGTAGATGCCTGCGAGTCGTCCTGGACTCTGAAATCCTGTGATTCTCCAGAGGGAGATGCGACTTTCCCGTTGCGAGACTCTGCATATTCAGTCAGGGATGTTGACCAGCCCCACCAGAGTCCTTTCAGGGCCATCAAGCACGGAATCTGCACAGTCATGGTCCAGGGACATGAAAGCCCTCGTTCTGGATCCGCCGGAACCTAGAAGGGCGCCCGTCCGAGAGCCGTGTTTCGTGGTGAGAGGAGGAGACACAGCAGGCCTGAGTCACCAAGTGGAACAGCCACGTCCCAGGACCCCTCCTCCAGCTCTGCTGTGATCGTGTTCAAGGCAAATGGGGTTTCAGGCTTCTCACCTCGAGGCGGATGGAAAACAGAATATTAGAGGGTCCCCACGCTGCCACGGTCGGGCGTCCGAAGCGATACCGAAAAGGGCGAGCTTAGCTTGACCACGTGAACAAAGAAAGGAAAAGGTAAAAGTAGGATAATTAGCTCAAAAAGACAAAACCCCGGGGCCATTTAGTTTAGGGGCCAACCATCCTCCAACCTGACTGGTGTCGTCGTGCGATAGATGGTGTGAATAATGAGTAGTTAAGAAATGGCGTGAAATGACCCACGTGACATTTATTTAGATGTGGAAACTCGTTTTTTAAATGTTTATTTTTCAATATGACACAAGCTTTGGTAGGTATTTAAATGGGTAAGTTTTCCATGACTGTAAAGAAAAATCCTCCTCTATGGAAAAAATTCTCTCAAACGGGCTATTTTCCACTCCAGGGCCTTTTGTGCCCACCCTTCCCTCCGCCTGTCACGAGCCCACCGGCTTCTCCCCTAGGACGCTTTTCACTCACACGCATGTGGCCCTGCTTGTGGGCTGGCACTGCTCTGGACGAGAGCTTTGCGTATCAACTCATTTAATTCTTAAAGCAACTCTGTGAATGTGTGAGTATCCTTATCCCCATTTTATGGATGAGGACACTGAGGCCCACCCAAAGACACTAAGGAATTTGCCCAAGCTCGCATCGCAGGACAGTGGCAGAGCTCAGGGTGATGCAGACAGGATTACTGCACACGCACGTAGACACACACACACACGCACACACACGCACACACACACAGAGGGGGCCTCATTCCCGGCACCACACTCTCCTGTATTTGTTTCTCATTCAGTTATTTCTTATCCCCCGTCTCTCCTCCTACAGAGCGGGTAAGCACCGCGAGGGCAGGGACCAGCCGGGGCTCGTTCACTAGCACATCCTGTGGGTTTTATCTGACAAAGTCCCGAGGAGGGCAGGGGGGTCCATAGATTTATTTTGCAACCAGAGGAGAGAGTGAGACGCAGCAAGCTTTGCCGAGGTCCCCGAATCGCAGATACAGCGTTTGTGCCGCTAGGAGAGAACCGTCGAGAGGATGCTCTTCTCAGCTATGGCTCTGCAACTCCCTACAGCTCTCAACTCACCTGAGTTCTCAGATTGTAGCTTGAGAAAAAGGGGAGTGAAAAGGAGGTTCTTCCTTCTCTTGCATCCACTGAATAGAAAGGGCAACGCCTTTTTCAAGCGTGGCCAACACTTAGATTGGAAACGTGTGCGTGATGTTTTGGGCACCAAGTCTCAGCCGGGAGCCTGGCATGTGGGGAGATCACCAGCCTGGGAGTGGGCATACAAGTGCTGGCGTCCCGGCACTCACGCTGCCTGGCTCTGGGATTCATCTTCCCCACCTGCATAATACAACCGAGGGTGCTGGCCTGACAGCGCCTCTGGGATGATTAAATGAATAGACACTATTTGTGACGCAGCTGGGGCCCTTGGTAACTGTGGTTCTAACCTTCCAGCTGCAGTAAATTTCGTAGCTAACGATAAATCTTTAAAAAACAACAACAACAACACTTGTTATGGGTACATTTTAGCTCCGTAAATAAGTTTTAGAGCTGCAGATATTCTAAAAGTCACTTTTCAGTGTCAAAGTCAGTGGATGTCGCTGCTGGAGGCTGCCGGGCAGCCCTGGAGGCCTGGCTAAGGGTTCTGCTGGAGATCCCTGCGGGGGTGCAGGCCGCGGGCCGTATGCTGCTGGAGAACCCAGGTCACCTCAGCAGCTCTGCAGAGAACCTGTCAGCTCCAGGACACTCACCGTGGCTCAGAGCACCTGAGGGCATCAGGGGAGCCCCGTTCCCGTCGAGTGGTAGACGTGTACCTCAGATGCCAGCCGCCTCGTGGGAATCCTTCCTGGGCTCCGGCACTCATAGCCAGGATTAGCCCTTGACAAAAACTAGCAAGAAAGCAACTACTCCCTCCCAATCCCCCATCCCACTCTAACACCATTTATCACAGTTTGTATCCCTTACTTTTCCCCAGAGCCCTCATTCAGGGCTCCCATCCCTATGGCACCTGTATGTTTCAAAAACTATGCTCCCTTTTCTCCGTTAAGCTGACGCTTTTTAGCTTGATGTTATAAAGAAAGCTTTTCATTAGACTAACTGATTTCTAAGCTATATAAAGGCCTATAGACATTTAAGAGGAGTGCCTGCTTGTTAAAAGAGAATCTTGTTATCTGTAAAATTGAATCATTAATGACAGAAATTCTGGCAGGAAAAGTGAAATTAAGGTTTTCTAGACAGTCTGGCATGGCTTATTTTGCAGGGGAGACTTCCTTCTTAGGGCTTACCACGTGGGGGACCCCCTACTGCCCCGCTTGCCTTGGTCCCAGGTCTGCAGGCTCCTCTGTTCTCCCCACTTTGAGATCCACACATACGTGCACACACGTGTACAGGCACGTGCACATACTCGTGTGCTCACACACACACACACACACACACACACACACAGGATCAGCGCTATAAACGGACAGGAGGTACCACTGACGAGTGCGTTTACTTGCTAGATGTACTGTGACAGGTGACCGTGGGCAATGCCACTTTACTAGTCTTTGGATTTTCACTCCTTACGCAAAATATTCCCTCCTCTGACCCCACCTGATCTGTAAAGAACACACGAGTCCTGTCCCTGGTTATGCCGGAATTCTTGCCTGCCCTCCTAGCACATTTCTTTGTATTCTCTCAAGATCAAAATAAGCGGGATCTCTCCTGAAATCACTGGCGTCTGAGTCACTTCGGGCACATCCTTCCTCCCCTGCACTGTCTCGGCCAAGCCTGCATTTTGTGAGGGGAGGGGTCTCTGTTGGCATCTGAAGAGCTGGGCCGATGGCATCAGTGCTGAGGGCAGCCAGTGTCCTTTGCACAAACTGGCCTGGTGTCAGCCGCTCCGCAGAGCCACCGACGCAGCGGCCACCCGGCGCGGGGGGCCGCTCGGCGGAGGCCCTCAGATCGCCTGCCCAGGCAGGGCTCCCTGGGAAAGAGGGGGCTTAGGAAGTGATCACCCAGCTCAGGGAGGGAAAATAAAAGCATCTGTTGTTGTTGGTTTTCTGTCTTTTTTTATGTTCAGGGAAGAAGAAAAAGCCTCAGTAACAAGATCCTTCCTGAGCCGCACCCTCTGAGTGTAATCAGGTAAAACCCATCACACAAAGAATTCCACAGGCTCCTTTTGAGGCCCGGCCACAATGCTGCCATTGTTTACACTTTAATTAAGTTCTGTTTTACTGATTTATTTGTTAAAAAAAAAAAAGAAAAAAGATGAATTCGCCTTATGCTGGGAGTTGAATTCTTGCAATTTGAAACTCCTCATACCTTTCTTGAGAACTTCAAAGAGGGGCCAAGGTTGTTTATGTACAGGAAATCAAATTAGCAAAACTATTACAGTGGCTTAATGGCTCGGGTGGCCAGTTTGATGAGAAGCAGTAATTGAAAAGCACCCCCTCGGCCCCCCCGCCCAAGCCCACTCTTTAAAGCAGTTCTCAACCGTGAGTAGGGCTGCTGGCTCCAACTCAGGGGTTAGAAGGACGCAGCTGCTCTGGGTTTGCAAAATCCCACCTATTTCACAGGAGATGCTTCCAATGAGAGAGAAGGAAGGAGAAAATTGAGGTCGAATTGGGGAGGGAGATGGAAAAAAAAACGGGAGTGAACTGGAGGAGAGGGGGCATATCTGAAGGTGTCGTGAAAATGAGTCACCTCCACCAACAAAAACACAGGCAGCCCATTCAGAAATAAAACACCGCAGCCCGAGGCACGTGCGCTGCAAATCTAAAAAAGGCGGGCTGGCCACATTTTAGGCAACACAGGAGAGGAATAATTACAGTCCGGTGTCAGCTCATCCTCTTTCCACAATGACCGGACACACAGAACAGAAAAGCAATAGCAATTTTGGATGTTCTACTGTCCCGAGGAAACATAAGCGTTGAAGACATAGAAGCATCCTCATGGAAATCACAGGCCTCATCCCCAAATTAGTGTGAGTGAGCATTTAATAAAAGCATGTGTTCTTATGAGCCCTAAGGATGCCTGGTGAGGATCCTGAAGTCTTGTGTTCAAAAGCCTTTAGCTACTGATGACCAGAAAATAACTGCATTCCATTTGCTGTGCCTCACCCGATGTCTATACAGCAAGGGCCAGCCCTCAACGACCAAACACCCACGCAGCTCTCCCAAACACTCAGGTGGCTGGCTGTGACGGGGAGTAAACCGGGACAGAAATAAACTTTCTAAGCACCAAAGCATAAATTACCACAGTCTAATCCTTAGTTGTTAAATCGAACAGATCCCCCGGAACTAACCTTTTCCTGGAACACTAAAACACGTAATTCAGTGTCTTCAGCTTCTATAAAGAGTGGCCAAAACTGAGCCTTAATAGAAGCAGTCAGACAGAATGATTCCCGAATCAGATACAGACCTTACAGAGATTAAGCTGTAATAGGCTGGTCTCTGTATGATTTAGAATAAGTTAACATATGCTCAGAAATCAGGCTGGATTTGAAGAATTCTAGGGGATGGGCTATAGAGAAATTGCATAAGCTTGTTTCTCTTTTGGGCTTTAATAAAGCGAATGTTAGAACTGAGGTTAGATCTCTGGGCTCTAGTCCTGATTCCCCATGCCCCACACTTAGCCATGTAACCTTGAATGAGTTTATACTAACCTCAGTATCCTCATCTATAAAATGGGCATAAACATAAACCTAGCTTCCTCTCAGGGTTGTCTTCAAGATCAGAGGAAACGGACATTGTAAACTGAAAGCACTGTATACATGCCAAGGGTTTGTGTTTATAGGGAAGCTGGGTTTGTAAAGATGTTTTTGAATTGTTCTGCCATTGAGAGCTGCATTTTTGAAGCTTAATTATATAGAACATAAAGAGAAACATAATTTTTGAATCAAGAAATCTTTTCTCAGACCCAGATTTGGGGGGAGGGCCTATCTTACAGTTACATTAAAGACTACATTTTTCAATTGATATTTAAATAAAAATTATTGTAGGCACCAAACATGTGGTATGGGAAGTGACAGCTTGATCAAGGATGTTTGTTTGTTCACTGTTGCTCTTTTCATATGTTTGAACCCAAATACAGTCATGCTGTCTCAGATAATTTCAGAAAGAGGAAATTTAGAAACTAGGATAGTGTGTTACAACTGACCATTTTGTTCTAAATAAACTAGTTTAAACTCATTTTATAAATGCCAAGTATATGCTTTTAAATGAAGCATTCACCCAAATAACACACACTTAGTAAAAGACAACCACTTTCAAAATTTAGCACACAGGTTATGAGCAATCCCAGAGAAAATGTAATTTCATGCTTTAACAAATAGTAATATTAAAATTGGGCTCACCTTTTAAAATTGTACAAAAGTGTTTTTTGCCCAACAGTGCCTCATTCAAAAGTAGAAAGTGATGTCATGTCCATTGACCGCGTGGGAAACAGAGGTCTGACAAGCTTGAGGGATTTGCCCTGAGTCTCACAGTTAGTGGAGCTTTTGAGTCCAGAGTTGTTTTTTGACCTGTGTTGCCTTTTCAGCTATCAATTTTCAACTTGAAGGAAATGAGAAATTTGATACCTTCGGACATGAATATGTGTTCTGGATTTGCCCACGTAGGTCAGTAAGGGAGCATTTTGAGAAGCATCTCAAGTCAAAGTGAAACTATCATACACCAAACACCTGGGGAAACTGCGGTCCAGTTCCCACTGCAGGTACTTACAGTAAACACACACCTCTCCATCACAGGTTAATGAGAGAGTCACCCCTATCTCTTTTATTTTTTTAAGAGCAGAAATATAAACAATAGATTGATTAATCATGATCCAGCAGACTTTTAAAAAAATTTTAAACTTAATTTTCATTTTACATTGGAGTAGAGTTGATTTGCAGTGTTGTATTAGTTTCAGGTTGACAGTAAAGTGGTTCAGTTATACATATATTAATACATATATCTATTCTTTTTCAGATTCTTTTCCCATATAGGTTATTACAGAACATTGAGTAGAGTTCCCTGTGCTCTACAGCAGGTCCCTGTTGATTACCTATTTTATATACAGTAGTGTGTATGTGTTAACCCCAAACTCCTGATTTATCCCTTCCCCCACCACACCTTTCCCCTTTGGTGAATTTCCCCTTTGGAATACTACTCAGCCATAAAAAAAGAAGGAAATAATGCCGTTTGCAGCAACGTGGATGGACCGAGAGATGATCATACTAAGTGAAGTAAGTCAGACAGAGAAAGACAGATATCACATGATGTTACGTATATGCGGAATCTAAAAAGATGATACAAATGAACTTATTTACAAAACAGAAACAGACTCACAGACTTCGAAAACAAACTTATGGTGACCCCTGTCCCTTTTAATTCCCAGAGGATTTGGGTCCACAGGGAGAATCTCCAGGCAGGAGAAAGACAAGAGAAAAGGGTTTGTAGACGGGGTCCAAACGGTGTACCAGTAACTGTCCACGGACGGCCATGGGCACAGCCCGGCCTGAGAGTAGAAACCAAGCAAAGGTGCACACAGCACGCTTCCCAAAGCACAGCACTGGACTGAGGACAGCATAGGTAGGACTTGGGAAGCTGGACATTCAGCAGAGACAAGAGATCTGCCAGCCGGCTCTGGGACAGAGGGAGTCACTCTCAGGCTGAATGACATCTGAACCCCACGGCCCAGGGAGGGAGGTCAGAACTAATGACTCTGAGCTCTCGTTGTAACCGAGGCCATTACACGGGGTGCCTGCCCACCAGCGTGTGCACCCAGGAGAGGATTAGACCCCATTCAGGAGGTAATTCTTCAGATCAAAAAGTGGATGAGAAAAGGAGACATCTATTCCCTCTGCTTCTCAGAATAGCAAAGACTCAGAAAGCAAAATGCAGTAGGGTCATGGCTACTTACACCCAACACAGAGCTGCAGTGGGAGCTAAGACCCCATGGCAAGTAGTAAGTCACCAGCATCGGGTATTTACATCACGTGTTAGAGGGAAGACCCATTTCCAAAGGTATCATGTAGATAAAGATCTGGAATCCAAGTGAACCTGGAGAAATTAAATATCACCCACCAAGAGTGATAAGGGCTCTGAACAGGAAAGTAACACCCAGTAGGAAAAGAAACATCTGAGCAGAAATTTGACAACCCACGAAGCATAGCCTTGACCAAATTAAAATGAAGTCTAGGGCTTCCCTGGTGGCGCAGTGGTTGAGAGTCCGCCTGCCGATGCGGGGGATGCGGGTTCGTGCCCCGGTCCGGGAAGATCCCACATGCCGCGGAGCGGCTGGGCCCGTGGGCCATGGCCACTGAGCCTGCGCGTCCGGAGCCTGTGCTCCGCAACGGGAGAGGCCACAACAGTGAGAGGCCCGCGTACCGCAAAAAAAAAAAAAAAAAAAAAAAAAAGGAAGTCTAATTCCTTAACCAAATCTGGGTCAGGGTTTTCAGTTTGTTTGCTAAGCTGAACAAAACAATATTAATATCAACCCCCTAATTATACCCAAGTTAACAGTATGGTTATGCTATTTTATTTTCTTGACTAATCTTTCAGTTAGCTGACACGGGTTTGTCATACAGTCCCTAGTAAGGAACCAGTCCAGTTATAGTTACACACAGATATGGAGACTATTTCAGTCATGATCTGGCAAAACCGTATCAACAACACCTGAGGCCAGAGGCTTATTACATATTACAAAACCCAACTCTTTTCTATTCTTTGGACCTCTTTATACAGATGCATGGATGGATGGATGGATGATGGGTCAATGGATGGATGGATGGATGGAGGGAGAGCTGTATGGATGAATGGATTGATGGACGGATAGACAGATGGACGGATAACTGTACAGATGGATGAATGGCTGGATGGATGATGGGTCAATGGATGGACGAATGGATGGATGGATGGATAACTGTATAGATGGATGGATGGATGGGTGGATGGGTGGAGAAGGGCAGGTAGGTGAGTACTAGAAAGAGATTAGAGAAAACAGGGGAGAGGCAAAGGAGACAAGTACCATTTTTGCCTGCACTTCAAGCCTTGATTTATTCTTTGTTTTTTATTTAGAAATGGTATTTTGATTCTGTTTCCTCCCCATCGCTCTCAAACTATAAGCTCCCATGTTGTAGGGTCAAGTCTTTATGAATTTTCTCATAAAGGAGGTAGTACAAAACCACACACATAACAGATTTTTTTAAATGTGGGGATTGATTGGATGGTAAACCTAAAACTAATTCAGCCACCAAGAGACAATTTGGCACTAGTTTTTATCCCAAAGGGCAAGGATGTAAATTCGAAGATAAAATTTCAATGTAAAATTACTACTACTTGAAGGTGATTTTACAGAAACAAAAATATCAGATGGGAAGAACTACAGAAATAAATCCTAAAAAATTCAACCAGAACACCGTGATAAAGCTTATCTCCGTATTCCCTCGAACGGCCCCTCTTGAAATGAAACCGTATAAAATAAGAAATTCAGCAGTGGAAAGTGGAGGTCACGTTCATTCAATCCGAACAGCTGTGACACGGTGGTGTCAGAGCTCTGGCTTCGGTGGTGAGCAAAGTGGGCCTTTGAAGACGTTCACACCAGGCCAGCGAGGCTCTGCTGGACAGGGCTTTTCTGGCCTTTTATTTTTATCTCGCTTGTTCCAATTTTGTCAAAATCATGGGGATTGTCAAGTGATGGCTCATTGTTCTGACACTTGAGAGCAAAGTGGGCCTGCGTGTGAGCCTGCACTTTGCAGAGGCCACGCTGTAGGCTGATTCAGCCTCTGCTGCTCACTGAGGCTCCTCCTGGGGGGCGGTGGGAGGCGGGTTTGAATGCTGGTGTGCTGCGGAGTCACTAGGACCCTCTGTCTCTTCCCTGCCTCGTTGACATCAGGCCAGTTCTACCTGTCATCACATCCCAAGCCCTCCGTAAGGTGAGAGCCCAAGACATTAGTTTCTGACTTTTGTGCGCCTCGGGGCTCAGGTAACGTCTTGAAATTCACTTGAGACCGTTGATGAAATGAGTCCGGTGCTGGGGCAGGAGCCCCAAGGAGGCCGATGGGTGATGAGAGGCCCTGGGGATGCGGCCACACGTGGACGGGGTGGCTGGAAGGAGGCTAGGGGTTCTGGCCAGGCGGGAGCAGGCTCTGTCCGCAGGGTCAGCAACAACATTAACACCCCCGCACCCATGGGCACGACGTCCAGGGGTCTCCTGGCCTGGAGACACGTCCCTCTGGCATAGGCCACGGTTCACCTGTCCCCCAGGGCCTGCAAGGAGCTCCCTTCCGAAAACACTGACAGCAGTGAGCAGAATCCATTGCGCTTTTGTTTTCTTTTTTTTTCATCAAAAGCCCCTATCGGGAATAATATAACCAAAATAACTGAATCAATCCAAAGTTTAATGGAACAAAGATGCCACACTCAGTTTTTTTTTTTTTTTAATGAACTGGATAGTGGTGTGTTACATTGGCAAGTACTTAACAGCCTTGTAAGTTGCTGGGCTGTTTAAAAGTGGACGCTGGGCTTCCCTGGTGGTGCAGTGGTTGGGAGTCCGCCTGCCGATGCAGGGGACGCGGGTTCGTGCCCCAGTCAGGGAAGATCCCACATGCCGTGGGGTGGCTGGGCCCGTGAGCCATGGCCGCTGAGCCTGCGCGTCCGGAGCCTGTGCTCCGCAACGGGAGAGGCCACACAGCGAGAGGCCCGCGTACCGCAAAAAAAAAAACCCCAAAAAACATAAAAGTGGACACTGTTCTTCCACAAGCCTTGCCTGCCCAGTGCCTGCGTGTCCCACCTGCACAGGTATGTACCGTGACGTAACCACGGAGCTCAGGGCACAGTTACGGGGCCTCCGGCCAGTCGCCCTGTGTCGGACATCAAGGCGCTAGCAGATCTGGTGTCTGTAGAGCGCCCTCAGCCGCCTTCCTGCTGTGGCCTCTTGTGGTGGAGAGAGAGCTTGCGTCTCTTCCTCTTTTTATAAGGGTGTCAATTCCATAATGAGGGTCCTGTTCTCATGACCTAACCTAACCCTAATTATCTCCCAAAGTCCCCTCCAAATACATCACTTAGGGGTGAGGGCATCGTATGAATTTGGGAGACACAAACATCCGGTCCACAGCACGTCCCTCTGGGCTAGTCCTAGTTTCACAGCACAAACTCCCCTCCCCTCCCCCCGTCCCTGGTCCTATAAATGTTCTGGGATGTGGTGACTTGGGCTGGAGTGGAGGGGATGTAACACAGGAGGCTCGCAGAAGGTTTTCCTCAGGCCAACCCCACATACAGATAAGAGGTTTAAGGAAAAGGGAGGGATGAGGGAAGATTGAAAGAAGCCCTCTGGGGTGTCCGATGAGACAGGTTTTCAGGCTTCGGGATAGGCGCCCAGGTCAAAATGAGTTTGACGCACCTGAACGTGACTTATTAAGTCACTCACTCACCAACAGTCACCCATTGCCCACTCCATGCCGGGCTGTGACTCAGGAGCTCTTGTTATGGCCCCATCTTTGATACGAGAGTCGGCATCACTGCAGGGAACCTGCTGACACGTGGCATTTCCTTCCAGGTCAGAATCCCTTCGGGACAGAGTGGACCAAATACAGTTGACGAGGTCAAGGGGTCATTTGGGGCGACTAGCTTATAGGGGATCCCGACTCACCGATGGGGGAAATCCCTGGGCGTCCACAGCTGGCTGTTTAGAAGGTGCATCTCAAGGGGTTAACCTCACCCTGAATGCCTCTCCCAGCTCCTGCGCAGGAGGCTGTTGAAAGCACGTCTCCAATCAATTGATGTTTGTCTGCCTGCATCCCACCCCAGCCCCACCAAGCCCCTGCACGGTCAGCTGGTACAAGACAGTGTGACAAAGGGCCGTTCAAAGCCATCCTCCGTGCCATCACCCCTCGGCTCTCCAGACTCCTTTAAAACAGGCACCTGTCCGAGCCTCCGGTCAGCTCACCAGCTTCTCTCCCGTTCATTATTTCTTAATTCAGGGAATTAACTTATTTTACGTGGCAAGAAAAATCCCTGACACTCTCTCTCATTATCAGAATGAATTCTTTTTAGTTCTTAATCCCAGTCCCAAAGGTCCGGTTGCAAAGTGCAGAGATAAAGCTGGCGGGTGGTACCCAAGATAAGGGCCAGGCTTCTCAGCCTTTTCCCTTGGACGTCATTTCAGATGCCCTTCCCCCTTCAGTGCTTCAATGGCCTTTCTTTTCAGGTTAATAAGGGTGGTTCTCCAGCCACGCAGTGCTGGCAGAAGGTACATCCACAGTCCCATGGGGGTAGGGGGGGGACCCACGGGCTGCCTTGGGGAGCCCAGATTTCCTCTGTGTGTCTCACAGCTCCGAACGGACCACGGAGACCATGACAGACTTCAGCATGGGATCTCCCCCAATCCTGAGTCGTATATTTGTAATTCTTTTCCAAAGTACCTTGTGGAAATTATATGGTTTTCAGATAATCCATGTTTGGGTTGGTTGCACCTACTTGAATATCCTGAAATCATTCCTATAAGAATATCTAAAATGGAAAGTTCTTATTTGGACTATGAGACCTAGTAATTCCTTTTGATTCTATGAAGACTTTCCAAACCAAATATATTTTTTCCTTCCCTCTATAAGTGATGGTTTTCATGCAAACAATTTGTATAACAAGAGCCAACCTTTAAACACTGGGCCCGTGCAGTTGTCTGCAGGCAGAGATGAAGGATGCTTGACAAAGGCCTTGAAGATGTTTCCAGTCTCTTTCTGCGATGTGAGCAGACGGCGTCGGGGTGAAGACCACACATGACGTTTTCCAGAAGGTGCTGCTTATAGACGTGGACGGGAGTATATGTCTTCATATGACCTGTGGGTTTCAGAGCTGTGTCCGCCTGTGCGAGTCAGTTTATTTTAAAACACGACACTAGATAGACATTTCTCCAAAGAAGACATACAGATGGCCAAGGGGCACATGGAAAGATGCTGAGCATCACTAATTATTAGAGAAATGCAAATCAAAGCTATAATGAGGTGTCACCTCACATGGGTCAGAATGGCCATCACCAACAAGTCTACAAACAGTAAATGCTGGAGGGGGTGTGGAGAAAAGGGAACGCTCCTACGCTGTGGGTGGGAATGTAAGCTGGTGCAGCCACTATGGAGAACGGTCTGGAGGTTCCTCAAAAAACTGGAAACCTAAACAGGGACCTACTGTATAGCACAGGGAACTCTACTCTGTATTCTGTAACAAAGTAAATGGGAAAAGAATTTGAAAAAGAATAGATACATGTATATGCATAACTGAATCACTGTGCTGTACACCTGAGACTAACACAACACTGAGTATCAACTATACACCAATAAATAAAATTAAATAAAATAATGTGACACTACATCAAGTAAGGCGGCTGGAGGGGGATGAGTCCCAAGATTAACGGAAAGGAACCCGCTATTTAAGAAAGTAAAATAAAGGTGTCTAACTTGTCTAAGCGTTCATTTGGAAGCTGACCGGAGGGTGAAGCAGGAGAGAAGAGGACGTTGGGCCTCGGCCTCCGAGCCGTGCGAGGGGTGGGCACCCCTGAAGGGGAGGGACGATCTCCTGGGGCAACTGGGAGGCCAGCGAGGAGGGAAGGAGGAAATGAAAACTTTGAAAAGCAAAGGCTCAGCTCTTGAAGAACGTTCCTACCTTCTCGAAGAGAGTCATCCCAACGGGCGTACTCACCGTAGAAGGAAACCCAGAGCAAAGCTGCGTCGTGTCGCTCAGGGAAGGATGGACGCCCGCACAGACGCGTGGCCCTGAGCTCCTGTCCCTTCCCTGCCACGAAGCTCCTGGGCGCAGGGAACCATCTCGTGCTGCCCCGTCCACCCCGCAATTAGGCGTTGTGCACTGTCTACGGGCCACCAGCCCTTCGAGAATTTTCTTAGGATGTGCCCCGCCAGGAAGGCCCCAAGAGAGAAGGGTTTCCCAAGCCTGGGGTCACTGCGCCCCCCAACACCATCCCATCCACCTGTGAGGAGAGAAGGCCCCCAGCTCCGGGGTCTGGCACGGGAGTGGAGGCACAGTCAGCCGTGACGGCTGTGACGGTGCGGCCCTGAAAACACCTCACCGGATGGTCCTGCTGCGGCCGACCCTGTAAAGAGCCGGTGCTGTGGACAAAAGCTGCTTCTCGGCGCTGTCTCCCCGTCCCCCGTGGCCCAGTGTCCCCCTACCGAGGGGACCCTATTTGGTCTAAATTCCTGGACTCAGCAGGGGTCCAGAGAGAAGTCTCCAGAATGACACCTTTCTCTAGTGACCCCTGAGGCGAGGGGACCATCGGACCTTGCAGAATCCCACATAATATACTGAGGGTTGGAGTGACCATGGGGGTCACAGAGAACCCCAGGCCTGTTCCCGCCCCTGGACCCTCGCACAGTCTGCTTCTCAACACACGAGCTCTTGAAGCAAAGCCTGGCCCTCACCCCTAGAGGCGTGTGTTGGTGTTGATTCCGCTGCGGTTTTAAGGCTTTGGCCGAGGCCACCAGCTCACAGGTGGCAGCGTCCAGCACAGGCCACCCGACGACATAATCCCTGTGCTTACGGCGTACCGGAATGGGCCTTCCTCTGACAGGGCAGAAATGCTCCCTCCCTGCGGACGGGGGCTGCATTGCCCATTCACGAATAAAGTCACACACCCAGACGCTACGCTTAAAAATAAACAAAGGCAACCGTACGCTAACACATACGGAACTTAAGAAAAAACAATGTCATGAAGAACCTAGGGGTAAGACAGGAATAAAGACACAGACCTACTAGAGAATGGACTTGAGGATGTGGGGAGGGGGAAGGAGAAGCTGTGAAAAAGCGAGAGAGAGGCATGGACATATATACACTACCAAACGTAAGGTAGATAGCTAGTGGGAAACGGCCGCATAGCACAGGGAGATCAGCTCGGTGCTTTGTGACCACCTAGAGGGGTGGGATAGGGAGGGTGGGATGGAGGGAGACGCAAGAGGGAAGAGATATGGGAACATATGTATATGTATAATGGATTCACTTTGTTATAAAGCAGAAACTAACACACCACTGTAAAGCAATTATACTCCAATAAAGATGTAAAAATAAATAAATAAAAAGCAATGCTTTTCTAAAATAATGACACAAGTAAATAAAAAAGAAATTCATTCCATTCATAATAGTATTAAAAGTAATAAAACATACAGGACTAAATTTAGCAAAAGAAGTATAAATTTTGAACTCTGAAAACTGTAAAACATTGTTGATACACATTTCCTAAACAAGTAGAGACACATTCTATATCTATGGATTTGAAGACTCGGTATTATTAAAAACCAGAAAATACAACCCATAGAGACAGAAAAAGATTAGTGGCTGGAAAGGACTGGGGCTGTGAACAAAGAGTGACTGAAGATGGGAACAAGGGGATTTTATGGGGCTATGGACATGTCCTAATACTGGATTGTGGTTTTATACAACTTTGTGAATTTACTAAAAATCGTTGAATTGTACATTTACAATTAATGGAGTCTATGGCATTCAAATTATAACTCAATAAATGTATTTTAAAAGTTGAACTGAAATAAATAAATAAAGGCAGGGACTTTATGGCAAACCCCATCTCTTGTCCTTCTTGGCGGCTGCTGGGACCCTGGCCAAGTGCCTTAACCCCTCTGAGCCTCGGCTCCCCCATCTGCAAAAGGAAGAGGGAAGAGGGTATCCGCCCTGCAAGCAGGTCCTGAAAACTGCACAGAGATGTTTACAAGGTGCCCGGGGGGGTGGGCGGGGCTGTGAGGACTAAAGAGAAAACTCCAGCAGAGCTGCCAGCAGCTGCTCCCTAAATGTCAGCCCTGTTTTCCTCTCCTGACCCACGTATCCTGCAGTCTGTCCTCAGGGCGGCTGCTCTGAAATACTTTCCCATTGCGTTTTAGGATCTAAGTTTCGTCTTTATTCTTGTTGCCATGAAATCTGGCTCTGTTAGAATCATCTTCCCCACGTACCACACTTCTCCCAGATCCCTGCTCTTTCACCCAGCATAAAACTCCTCCTTCAACTCCGTGCCCCACCCATTTGATAAATGTGCTGTTCCTAACTTGATTGATTTAAAAAATTATCCTAAAACCTTGAAAAAGGCATTGCCGCCGCCACATCAAACAGCGTACCACGTACTCTGCCTCTGCAACGAACACACAGCTGTCTGTTCTAAATATTTGGTTATGTTTTCTCGTTGAAGTGTCTAGCTCCCCACTTAGATCAGAAGTTCCTGGAAGCCGCACATAAGTCTGTGCACATTCCCTGGTTTCACAGAGTAGATGCTGAGCAGATTTTGATCGAGCCAAGCGTACATTTTGCCGACTGATTTGCCGTTGAGGTACCGCTGATTTGCCAACGACACCGGGCCTCAGTTTTCTGCAGTATCTTTCCTTCTCCCGCCTGCTTTTCTGTGAGAACGCCGTTGACAACCGGCCCTGGGCGCCCAGCCCCACAAACCACAGAAAAAGGAACCGGTTCCAGCCAGCATCATCACAGCCTGTCTTGCCAGGGTCCTCAACTCACAGCCACGTCGGCTCACAGGCAATCCATCGGCTTACCTGCTCTTTCAGGAAACAATCCAACACAGGACATCTTTGCCAAAGCAAACTCCCACTTTCACAAAATGCTAACCAGATCTGAATGTTACAACACTCTCTATCCAGGAGAGTTTCAAAATCTCATTCTTCGTGGTCAAAAGCCACCAGAAGATCGATCATTCATTCACAAGCAAATGATAATTACTCAGTAATTCCCACCTCTGCCAAGGCTGGAGGTGGCAAAGCTATTTTGGGGTTAGTTTGCCCAGCTAACGATTCTCTCAGCTCCTTGCACGAAAACAACTTGGCTCCGGCGTCTTGTGACGAGGCTTTGGGAATAAATCGAGGGCGCGAGATACGCTTTGGCCCCTGAAATGCTGACCGGAAAGAAGGAAGTGTCTATCGGTGCCACCCTGCCCACAGACACAGTGTTCTTTCCTCTGCCCTGCATTTAAGGAGCCTTTGTGTTCCCTGTCCTGATAAGGCCCGATTTCAACACGAAGTAGTTGTTTTCAACGCGTTGTTACCTAATGAAAATAGAGCTTTAAAAATGGACACCTCGACACAATTTCAACGCTACCAACCCAGACAACGTGGCTCTCATTTTCGACATAAAGCTTCTTGTGGATGCTGCTGATGACAAGAGTGTGTTTTTCACGTGCCGAGTGCCAACAATAGCCGCTGATATCAGACGTGTCGGAGCGGGACCTGCTGCCTACCTTACATCCATCTTCCTGTAGGCGGTGGCCGCCTGGTCCCTCGGCCCACGTTCTCTGACTAGTTCTCCTTCTAATTAATAGACTCACGAGTGACCACAGCGGCTTAGTGGGACACACCAAACACTAAACAGATGACCGACTGGCGAGGAGAAATCTGCCAACACAGGCGCCTTAATGCAAGCCACACGGGCTGCCAGCGAAGGCGTGGAGGCCCGGCCGTGGGGCGGAGAGCAGGGGTCTGTTTCGAGTTATCCAAGACCCCGGTGCACAGAAAGTAACATTCCTAAAAGAGAAAGCCATAGCTCTGATTTACTACCACCTGTTAGCGTGAGTCTGACCTGTTCAGTCGGGCTGCAGGGCCGTCCAGAGGGGAGGGCTGCCCCGCGTGGGGCAGGGGCGGGGAGACGCCCAAGGAAGGCCGACCAGCAGGTACCCACGCTGCCCATCGCGGGATGGGGATGGTGTGCTCTGGACCCACTGCAGTGTCATCTGGCCCCGTTTATGGGCGAAACCCATCTCCAGGGGGCGGCGGGAGGGGCCCGGGTCGTTCATTAGCACCTGGCCAGAGGGCAGCTCAGACCTGTGAAGGACAGCCGTCAAACTGGATTTGCTTGTGTGTCCTGTCTCGGCGTTTACCATGGGCCTGGGCTCCTGGCCTTTCTAATTAGATTGGTAGCCTCATAGCTGGACGGTACAGCAGTAAAGACTGCCCTCCCCTGTGTAAGCGCAAACGAGGGCTCAGAAGAGATCCAGGACTCTTCCAGCCCGTCACCCCATCACTGTACCTGGCGGTAATGAGACGGCGTTTATTCCTTCTTAACCCTCCCACAGGAGTCCAGGCCAGGCTGAAGTTCAAGCGAGATGTCAAAAAACACACGTGCAATACGGTAGCAGCTTCTGGCTCCCTCTGGCCTCTTGTTTCCCCTAAATGGTGCCTTGTGGGCAGCCGCGGCCCAGAGGCCAAGAACAGGATGGCGCTGGAAACGGAATTTCCCTGTCGCCCCTCAAGGTGGTCTCCAGACCGGGATTGAGGAAAAGCAACAGATCAGGGTGGGGGAAGAGTCGCTGGCTGGGGGTCTGCGTCCAGCCTCCTGAGCCCCCTGGGAACCAGCAGGACGCGGAGGGCACCTGGGCACCAAAGGGGAGGGAATGGTTGCTGTGGAGGCCGGAGCCCCATCTCCACCCTCGAGCCCCACGGCCCTGTGGCCCGTCTGTCCCGTGGACAGGTCTGTCCACATCCAAAGTGGCACCTTCATGTGACGATCTGTGGCCTCCAAGGTTCTGCTCTGCTGCCGGTACCGTGGCTGGTGGGCATCTCACCACCACACTGGTCACCTGGGGCCGAGCATCATTCAGTTTTGATAAAGGACTCGCACTCAAGTTTTTATTCCTTTACTGTAAAAAAAAAAACACATAATTTTCCCTGTGTCGTCCACGCTCCTTAGAGAGTGAAGTGCCCCACGTCGCCACCTTCCCAGCTGTCCCCCCAGACCACGTGACGTTGGGGCCTCAGATGCTCACTGTGTGTCCCCCTCCACAAGCGGCTCGCCATCTCCTCTCTCCTGAGGCGGCCACAGCAACGTTGCGCCCCCAGGGTCCCACGGTCCCAGAGATGCAAAGTCTCCGCAGCAAGAAAGAGCACTTTTCTTCTTAAATGTTCAGGAGAGCAAGGGCTGACTGCACACACCAAAGCACAGATTATAGCCACAGATCATTCGTGCCATTTTTACTCTATTTTGACATCCGCCCAGAAAGAAGCCTACCTGATATTCAGGAACGTCAATAATAAAAGCAAGCAGCATGTTACTCTTTTAAAAGCACCTCCTTTTTAAAAATAAAAAAAAAAAAAAGGAACGAGCGATGGCCCACCTTCCTGCAGCATTTGAACTGTTGCTCCGTCCCCCTCCCTCTGCTGGCTGGATGCTCCCACGCTCTGACTGGGACCTTAACGAGATTTCTGCCAAGACCCAGCAGTGACTCCGGAACTCAGCTCCATTTATGGCCTTTGTTCGGGCCCTGAGTTCCGATGTTCTGTCTGTGCATATGGTTCCCTCGCCGACATGCTCCCTGCTCCCCACAGGCTGCAGACTTGCGGTCCACGGGCATGTCTGCCAGGGCTGTGCATCCCTGTTTTAATCCCAAATGCTCTCTGGGGGGTTGTGAGATGCCCTGAGCCTTTTCACTGTATCTGGCCACTTCACACTCCTGGTTTACCTACTGCAGCCCGAGGACACTGAAGCCTGGGCCCTGCTTCTGCTCACATACTCTGTACCTCTGTCTGCCCGTGTCTTCAACAATGTCGCCTTCAGACATTGTACGATGACACCCTCATGACTCTCCCTTGTAGTGATTCCCAGAAATGCTCATTCTGTGGGTGCATGGAGTTGCCTTAAAACTCCCCCAAAACGCACCTCGTTGGAGGGTTGCTTGGACTTGGTTTCTGGCTCACTCTCTCTAGAGAAGGACTTCCGAGGCGGAAGCATGAAAGAAAGGATTAGAATGCAGACAGACTCGGCTCCCCCGTGGCAGCGAGAGCCACCCGTGTCTCCCTGTGTTTCCACATGTCTTGTTTAGATGGGGGTTGCTGGGGTGCAGTGGCTTGGACCCACACACCCGGTTCTACGCTGTGCCCACCTAGAACAAATGATCACCAGGAAGTACATTCTTCCAAGGTGACAAGACGAAGACACACGTGTGCAAACTGTTTCAAGGAGTGAGAATGATCTCTTCCTTATAGCTTACAAATTTTGGAAAATTGAACCATAAAAGCAGTACAGACCCTGGCCCCTACTCTTAACCTTTGAATAAAAGAACCATGTGCCTGAAACTAAGACATGTGTGCAGAAGTGCAGTTGTGCAGGCAAAGCAAACCCAAATACTGGCTTTGTTTTGAAACGAGAGCCCCTTCTTGGTTCTGATGCCCTGTGGTGTTTCTCATTCCAGACTTCGCGCCGCACACATGGGTGAATTAAGTCAGCGTTCATGGAAACGGTTTTAAAAGGTCTTGAAACTGAGAAGTGGATTATGTCAAGGACTAAAATTACTTGAGAACTTTTTGATCATAGAGATTCTGGAGTATGATCAATTTGACACATGTGTCCATAACGATATGAATATGTGTGCATTCTGTATTTCTGTGATAACACAAAAGATGTGGGCAGAGAGAAGTTGCTCCAAATGCTTCCTGTAATGTTTTATTTAGTTTAGAACAGGTGTTGCAAATAGGGTCTCATATATTACTAGAAATGCTCTATCACGTTCGCATTCTTGGCAATCCTTTACTTTCCTTCTAAAAGCTTATCGACAGCTGATTTTCCTCCTTGAATTTCTAAGAGAATAACTTTCCATCTATATGTGAATGTATTGTTCTTGATTTTCAAGTATAAGTATCAGATAATGGGGCTCTGTGTGACAAATGGGAGTTGCAGCACAGGACTTACCAAAGAAGAAAAAATGCACATAAATCTTTCCTTAGCCTTACCCCCTTTCTTTGTCTATTTCTGGAATGAGTTCCAGAAAAATCCTCCTGAAATTCAAACGTCCTGGGATGAAGCTGATTTCTGACGATTCAAAGGCATATTTCTCTACATCTCATTTCACTTCATTTCAAAAGTAAGTTTGAAAAAAGAATCAGGGGACACGATATTGGTGGAGAACTGACACGACCCAACCTCAAGACTGACTCTAAAGCTACAGTAATCAGGATGGTATGGTGTTGGTGAAGGAACAGACAAATAGATCAATGGGACAGAACTGGGAGCCCAGAAATAGACCCACACAAATATAGTCGACTGACCTTTGACAAAGGAGCAAAGGCAACTCAACAGAGCAAAGATTGTCTTTCCAACAAATGTGCTCAAACAACGGGACATCCTCGTGCAAAAAAGTGAATCTAGACACAGGTCTTACACCTTCACAAAAATTAACTCCAAATGGATCAGAGACCTAAATTTAAAATGCAAAACTATAAGCTTCCTGGAAGATAACATAGGAGAAAACCTAGATGATCTATAAAAGATATAATTGATAAGCTGGTCTTCATTAAAATGAAGAACTTCTGCTCTATGAAAGACAGTGTCAAGAAAATGAGAAGACAAGCCACAGACCGGGAGAAAACATCTGCCAAAGACACATCTGGTAAAGGACTGGTATCCAAAGTATACAAAGAACTCTTAAAACTCAACAAGAAAACAAACAACCTAACCCAAGAATGGGCCAAATAACAGACATCTCATCAAAGAAGATATACAGATGTAAAATGAGCGCACGAAAAGATGCTACACATCATACGTCATCAGTGAGATGCAGATCCAAACAACGAGGTACCACTACACGCCTATGAGAATGACCAAAACCTGGAACGCTGGTGACACAAATGCTGGTGAGGATGTGAAGCAAAAGGAACCCTCAGGGCTTCCCTGGCGGCGCAGTGGTTGAGAGTCCGCCTGCCGATGCAGGGGACACGGGTGCGTGCCCCGGTCCGGGAGGATCCCACATGCCGCGGAGCGGCTGGGCCCGTGAGCCACGGCCGCTGAGCCTGCGCGTCTGTCCAGAGCCTGTGCTCCGCAGCGGGAGAGGCCGCAACAGTGAGAGGCCCGCATACCGCAAAAAAAAAAAAAAACCTGCCTGGGTGTTCATAGGACCTTTATTCATAATTGCCAAAACTCGGAAGCAACCAAGACGTCCTTCAGTGGGTGATGGATAGATAAGCTGTGGTCCATCCAGACGATGGAATATTATTCAGAGCTAGTAAGAAACGCGCTACCGAGTCATGAGAATACATGGAGGAAACCTCAATGCATGTGACTGAGTGAAAGAAGCCAATGTGGAAAGGCTACCTACTTTATGATTCCAACTATACGACATGACGGAAGAGGCCAAACTACGGAGACAGTAAAAAACTCAGGGTTGCCAGCAGTTAGTGGGGAGGGAGGGGTGAACAGAGCACAGAGGATTCTTGGGGCAGTGGGACTGTGCTGTAGGGTACTATGCTGTTGGATACATGTCATTACACATTTGTGTAAACCCACAGGAGACACAGCACCAGGAGAAAGCCCTAATGTAACTGGTGCACTTTGGGTGGTGATGACGTGCCGAGGCAGGTTCGTCAGTTGTAACCAACGTACCATGTGATGGCGGAGGCTGTGTGTGTGGTGGAGCATGGGGGGGATCTCCGGGCCCCTCTCCAGCTTCGCTGGGAACCTAAAACTGCTCTAAAAACTAAAATATATTTGTTTAATTAGGAGCTAAAAACCCCAAGATTCAGTCTTTTAGAAAATACAAGCAGCTATAACATCTAGACATTAGCTAGACCAATGGAAAAATTTAAGAATATGTGAATTCCTTGATTCAGTCATTTACAGTTAGAAAAATGCTAATTATGGGAAGGAAAAAGCACCTCATTTTCCCCTTAAGGCAAAACCTCTTATCTAAGCAGAAGGCTTCAGAGACTCAGAGAAGACCCACCTGCGTGCAGGTGAACGCGGAGGCCACGCAAGTCCAGGGGCCCGAAGAGAATCCTGTCTGGACTGGCGGGCAGTCCCGCCCATCCCATGCCCCGCCTTCCCCTCAGCGGTGCGGATGCCATGGGATACTTTCTCCCAGTCCAAAGCCATCTCCTCCCAGCAGCCAAACCAACAGGAAGGACGGTCCCTTCGTTTACTCACACAGAAGAACAGGGCGCCGGCAGAGACACATGCTGCGTAGAGAGCTCCCTGGGACCTCACAGCCGTGGCTCCAGCCTGGAAAGTATCCTTGGGACCCAGATGTGGGCAAAACAGACAAACGCAGAACCTGGGTGCCGCGAGCAGGCTTGAGCGCCACCAGAAGCTTATTAGAAGCCAAGTGAAAGGAAGTCCACCGTGAATAAGGATGCTGCCCCGTCCCCAAAAATGGCTTCTTCCGGTTGTGTCCTGCTGTCTTTACCCTGAACTCCTGCAGACTTCACGCAGTTGCCATGCATTACTGGGGTCAGGAAACGACAGCCCACAAGCTAAGAATAGTTTTTACACTTTTAAAGGGTTGGAAAGAAATCAAAAGAAGGCTAATATCTTGTGACATGGAAGAGTACAAGAAATTCAAATTTCAGGTTTATTGGAACACGGCATGCCCTCTCGCTTATGTATCGTCCGTGTCTGCTTTTGTGCTACGAGGGCAGAGTCGAGCAGTTGTGACAGAGACCCACGAAGCTCACAGAGCCTGAAGTATTTATTACCTGGCCCTTGACAGAAGAAGTTTGACAACCCCGGATGTGTGCGATTGTCAGTGTAACGACACAGATTCCAACACGGCCTCCATCATGGACAGAAGCTGACGGGGCAGAGTTCAGGGCAGGCTCTCAGCATCACTAGTGACCGAGGGGCTCAGGTGGAGACAGAATACATGGGCCCCTTGTCACCCGAGGTTGCACTTCTGCCAGGAAAGTGCAGATAAATACCTCCAGTGTGTGCAAATCAGTGTGATAAATTATGAAGGCAAGTTTAAACTTCAGACGTTGGTGTCTTAGCATCTATGCAACCAGAGCAAAAGGTTTCAAGTGCCTGGGTCAGCTACAGAGCATTGGGGTAAATTGCTCCGATCCAGGACGTGAATCTTCACGTCAATAGATTTTTGCCTCAATTAAGAAAACTGGCAGATTTTCTTCTGAATTTCCCAAGGGGGGGCCTCAGTATTTCCACTTGTGCCATTAGCTCAGTCCTCTAAGGCAAACGTAAGTTAATATTCGGTCATTCGTGAGAGGGTTAGTGTTCTCATTCATTCATTCACCCGGCAAGTATTTACTAAGCACAGGTGGTAAACAGATGGAATAGTAAGGGCCCTACCAGCAAAAGCAGCTTAGAGTCCAGTGAGGGGAACAGACACATGAACCGAATAAATTTAAATGTAAACATTCCGAAGTAGAAAAGATGAGCACGTTTAGAACACCAGAATCAACATCTTGGTTTTTAACGAGACAGTCACGTCAGGCTGAGAAGGGAGGACTCCCGGGGGGAGGGGGGAGGGGAGCTGGAGGGGCCGGGATGTCCCCCCCGCAGCCCACCCCCAAGTCCCCCTCCATGGAGCGCAGGAAGTCAATGTTTTTTCACCTTAGTTGTTGTTACCGTTCAGAACACACAGTCTAAAGCAGGCCTCGGGAGAAAAGTCATGCTGGATCTTTATTCATGGTATGTGGTTAAACATGTTTTCATGTTGTCAGAGATGAAATAATTAGGAGAACATGGTCAACATCAAAAGGCAGCCCCTTGTCACAAGCAATTAGGGGGCTGCCACGGCCCCGCCAAGCAGGCGTTCCTGCTGGTACGGTACCTGGCTAGCCAGCCAAGTGGGCTTGCTGTGACGCCTGGTCTGGGCACTTTGGACTTTTCGTTTCAACCTCATCAAGACGGTTGTAATCCAATAAATGCAAAAATAACAGAGGCAAAATCGATACTAAGTCGAGGGCAAAATAAGAGGCAAGTTATTAAGAAAGAGATATGTGGATTCAAATGGGTTTCCAAAGGGTCACCTAGCTTATCACAGCATAATTACGTAGATGCCTTTTTAGGGATCCTACCTGGTAGGATTCCAATTTTATGGATTGGATTGTCAAAGAACGAACTAGAAAAATCTCACCTGAGAATTCCTCCTAACTGGTATGCTTGTGAAAGTTAAGCGATACGGGAAGCCTCCAATTAAACTTGTAAAAATGGCCTGATTCTCAAACCGTTAAGATTTAAGTCAAGAAAAGCCCCTCAGATCCTCCCTTGTAGACCGTCCCTCAGGGTCTGACCTGGCCTCTCACAGTTCTAAGCCCCAAGTCTGGGAAAGACTGCTTCTTGTGGGAACCTGGGGGCCGGGCCGGGGCTGAGCCCAGGGCAGTGAGAGGGCCCAGGCACGGGGCGGTCCTGGACGCCCGCAGCTGGGGAAGTCAACATTTCATGGCTATTTCACTGTCGTTTCTCGCACAAATCTTCCCTTAAAACCAACACCCGATTGGTTAGTTTAGAACCTTTCTGTGTAAGGAAGCACGTGCGGGCCCAGGCCTGATATCTATGCGTCACACCTGCAGGCGCAGCGTCTCCCGTCTCTCCTCTGCTGTTTGCAGGACCCCGTCTTTGCCTGTCTGAAGTCCTGTCATCTTTCCAGCAGCCTCCTGGAAGGCACAGGCCTCTCTCTCACCTGCTTCAACGCCAGGCTGGGGCTCCCTGCACCCTCCACCACCACTGTGCCCCAGGCACTAACTCCGCTGCTCCCAAGCCCAGCACAGGGGCCGCGCCAGACCCCCAGACCCTTGTGGGCCCTGCCCCCAGGCGGTCCCCCGCTCTCAGCATCTCCGTGCCCCGCGACAGCTGTTCTCCACTGCAGACAGCTGAAGAGGGTCTCTGCCGCCCGCACCTGCCTCTGGGCCGCCCCCCCTGCAGCCCTGGCGCCCGCGGCGTCCACCACCTGCCCTGCAGGACAGGCCTGCCACCACTGGTCCCCGTTCTCTGCACGCTCGTCCTGCCGTGGGCCGCGCCGTGGTCCAGCTCCTAGCTGAACCCAACTCAGCCTCCCCGGAGTGTGCGTCTGTGCAGACGGGGGTCTGGATCCGAAAGGGGTCTCGTGACATCCCCCCGACGTGGACCCACCTCCCTCGGCCTGACCGCCGGGGGCCCTCCCGGCTGCTACTCCCTCCCAGGGCCGAGGCCTCGGGTTAGCTGTGCCAGTTTCACCTGACTCACCTGCGCGTCTGCGTCTCCACCCAGACAGCGCGAGTTTATTTCTCAGTCCTGAGCCCTCACCGGGTGGGTTGAGATATCCGAGCAGGGGCTTGAGAGGACCACTAACCTGCGATGAGTTAACAGCGCGATGTCACCACCGAAGATGCTAATAACGCCTCTTAGGTGGAAAGCTGGGCACGTGGGGTCCAGGTGCCCCGCCTGCAGCCACTTAGGGCACCGCCTGGGTTCAGGGAAGGCGCTTTTACAGGAAAATCAACAGAAAAGTCTGACTGACTGCAGTTGATCTAGGAGGAAGTCATTCAAATGGTGAGGGGCTAAAAGCAGTGTCACCTGATGCATACTTGAGGGACTTAGGATGTCAGGTGAGGAAAACAAAGAGAAAAGTCCCACGTCCACGGAGGAGATGCTGGCTGCGGGGGAACCAGGTCGAGTGGCTGGAAATCACAGGAAGCTGAATCCCATTGACTGTCAGTGTTTCTTACCCCTCCCCACACCCTGCTTCTTTCTTCTTTTCCTTTCTGACAAGAGAGCTGCTCCACCAGGAGTCTGTGGCCTGGGAAGGCAGGGGTGTCCCCTGAGCGGGGGGCCCGCAGGCAGAGGTGAGCAGCCCTCGAAAACGGTCGCCAGGAATATGTACGCTCGAGTCAGGCGGGGTCCTGGCTGGAAAGCCTCTAGCCCAAGGTCCTAGAATCAGAGCTGCCCCAGCAGAAAGGACGCCGCCAGCTACGATCTTCATGTGCTATCTTTCAAATGGTCTAAATATGCTTTGCTCGCAGAAAAATCATAGAAACGAAAAGGGGAAAACGGATCACTACCAAGTGCATCAGGAATAAGTACTGAGGGTGCCTCTCCTCAGGTCCCACTCACCATGAGTCTTATTCATGGTGTGTTCTGAGACTCAGAAGTCTTCTTCTGAACTGGCGTGTGTTGAAATGCACGCGCTTTCCTCCAGTACAGGTACTCCTGGAGGAGAGACCGGGCACCCGCCGCAGCAAGGCAGCAGGAGGAGGGCCTCCGTGGAAACCAGATCAGAGCTTCTACCGACGTGTTGCTCTGTGTAGACGGCTGTGCCGGCCACACAGGGAAGGAGCCCCGGGCCCCAGTCTCTGCCCCCCAGCACCTGGCATGCCCACCGTCTTTAGCAGCTGACAGTAAGTAGACGGGGAGCTGTCTTCCCACAAATCCAAAATCCGAAACTTGGGTTGGGTCTGGGAGGCGGTGTCTACACCGCCTGGGGAGAAGGGGCATGACTTCTAAGGAGGCCCTGCAGAGGGCACGGGAAGGGTGGGTTCCGCCGGGCCGGGCAGTGCTGTGAGGCACGTTCCTAGGTGTGTCTGGAGAAGCCCCTGTCCTGTGGGGCTGTCCTGTTGACAGCCCTGCCAGCAACTCCTCCCATCTCGGGTCAGAGGAGTGATGTGGAGAGAGAAGAGAGGAAAGCTCTAACCCGGGGCACGGCGAGCAAGGGAGGGGGCCACCCTCTCCCTCCTGCCCTCCCTCCCCCTCCAGGCCTTTCCATGGACGGGATGCAGAAAGTCAGCGTCACCATGAGGCCACATTCAGGTACCCAGGGCCTCTCAACACCTAGAGACTCCTCCGAGGGAGAACAGTGCACAGAACTCGCTCCGAGGTCTCCGTAAATGCTTCGACTCACGGCTTCCTTGTGGCACAAAGAAAGGTAAGTGAGAGACAAAAGTCCAGGGAGCGTCAGAGAGGCCCAGCTCTGGACGTTCTCTTTCAGGTTTGGATGGCCCGCCCGACCCCCTGGCATTTTCTGGGGGCCACTCAGGCGCCTGCTTTCACCTGGGCTTCTGACATTTGTCCGAACAATGAAAACAATTCCTTTCCATGATTAAAATCTTCCACCCTCTAAAATTAGTCCCAGGAAATTAGAACACCAGTAATTGTAGGAGGCTACACAATCCCCGTAATTTACAGTGGAGTCATTGATGGACATCACCAAGGCGAAGTCTGCAGGAGGTGTTTCCTCACTGGTTCTTGTCCTGTGGCCTGAGACCACCGAAGGGTCATCAAATCTCAATGGCCCTCAGTCTCCCAGTTATTAAACCCACCCCAGTTAGGAGGTAACAACGGGGTTGTCAGCAATGAGGAGCTGTGACGTGAGGCCTTTCCTCATCAGAGGGAGGTGGATAAATGTGGGTGTGTGTGTGTGTGTGTGTGTTTCTTGATTTAGGAACTCAAGACTGCCCTTTGTTTTCTTCGTCGTTACCTTTTTAAAATCACAAATAGAAAAACCAGGCTCCTATCTTCTCCTTTTCGCACTGTCCACACTTAACTCCTAACGACCTAAGAGCTTTCATGGCAATACACGTGCATACGATGGATTCTATTAAAAGAACCTGACACCTCAGCCTTGCAGGTGGGCGTCATGGAAGACGCGTCTCCATTTTGCTTATATGTGTTTTTCTTGACTGTGATGCACTTCTCTTGGAAAATGCTACATCTTTCTTTTGTGTATCTTCTCTGGCTAAAAAGGAAAAAGAAAATGAGGGCTCGTGAAAAATTGCTGTGAGTAGAAAAGGGGGCAGATGACAACACTGAAAGTAGGTCGCCCCTTGTTGGACCAAGAGAGCCTGTGAGCCATTTGTTTCAGTCCTGGCAGTGGAGTGGAGGCTGGAAAAGAGGGATGAGACACGTCCTCAGGGGTTCGACCACAGCTCCCCATAATCCGAGCTGTCGAGACCCGCTCCGGAGTCCCTCCCTGGTCCTGAGATGCTGCACCTTCACCAGCCTCAGCCTTATCCTCCATCTATAAAATCCTTGGTTCCAGAGCAGTGGCTGCAGGACCAGTAACCCTGGATTCCCTGCCCAGGTCCAGGGGTCTCCAGGCATGTCCCACGTGGACCATAAATTTCAGCCACTCAAAAATCCTCTCATTTCCTACGTTCACTCACGTCTTCTTCTACCCAACGTATACTGATTGAGCCTTTACTAGAAGAAGCATTTTTCGGGGGACAGAGACACCATCGTGAACAGAGATGGACAGAGCCTTCCTCTCATTGGGCCAACGGTCTGGTGAAGAGAGTCGAGGGTCACCAACTTCATCAACACAAACTTCGAGTTTGTGTTATACAATCACAAACTGTTCTTGGGACAGAAAAGAGGCTCATATAAGCAGGTGGTCTCACCTGGTTTGAGAGGGAGCTGAGGTATTGGGGACGTGAGGAAGGACAGGTGAGGATGCCAAGGGAGCTGCCCCAACCTGCTGGGACCGCCTGCCACTTGTGGCCCCAAGAACACCCTGCTTCTCCTCGAAGACCATTCAAAGGGCCCCTTAGGGGCCGTCCTGGATTCTCCCAAACTGGGTTAGTCACTCCCTCCACGTGATTCCGTCCAGCCGCTTACCAAGCACATCCCAAGCACCTACTACGCACCAAGCACTGTGTGAATGGGACAAAGCCCTCTCCTGGTTTAAAACGCAGGTTTATTATCATCCAGGGATGGTGAGCCCAACAGATCCAGAGGCAACAGCCACTGAAAACATAGCTGCTCCCCACTGTTCCCAGGAGGAGGGGACACGGCACACAGGGCCACATGGGGAAGCACCAGGGCTGTGGGCAGGTGCAGAGGCTGTGGGGGAAACGTGGCCAAGGCCTTCATTGTAGGGGGTGGACACGGAGACGGGGTGAGCAGGCCCAGGGCAGGCCGGTCTGAGTGATCTCAGTGGGTTTTGGGGCCCAGGGGCTGTCCTGACCCAGATTGGGTGATTAGGGCAGGGGAGTAGTGGCCCAGAGTGTAAGCCGTGGGGTCCTGGGGGTGTGGGGTTTGGTGAGTTAGTGTATGAAAGGGCCGTCCTCTAGCATCTCTAGGAACTGACCAGCCCTGGGAGGGGCCGTCCCTGCAGGGTCAGCAAAGCCCAGATGTCCAAGCATCAGAATAAAAACGACATGCTTGATACACACTCTCCAGGCTTAGTTGTTGAGTGAACAGGAAACAAAAACTGCAGCACGGACCTGAGCACTGAGCCAGGCACCCAGCCCAGATCTGGAAATCCTCGGCGGAGGGAAGGTCAGGTCGGGACCGAGCCCTAAGGGATGAACAGGAGTCGCTCAGGGAAGCAGGGGCGTGTGGGCTGAGGACACAGCCAGGACAGAGACGGGGTGGTGAAGGAGGACAATCAGGTAAAGGAACGTCACTAAACTAGGAGCGCGAGACAAACGCTAACGGGCAGTGAACTCAAATCTGGGCACCCGGGAGCGCGAGACAAACGCTAAGGGCGGTGAACTCAAATCTGCGAAGGCTGGGTTTGCCCCAAAGCTGGCTGGATCCTGAAGGCAACAGGAACCTCAGGAGGGTTAGAGGAGGCGTGTGCTGTGCCCGGACTTGCATTTCAGGGCGTTTGGAAAGGAGTTGAGAATCGCATGAAAGCCTAAGACACTTGGAGCTGCCGTACAGTCCAGGGCGAGGGGGTGTTCCCGGGGTGCAGGGAGGGGGTGCAGATTCAGCAACGTGGATGGAGGATAGTCAGGGGATATGGGGGTGGCGGACGTGGGAGGGGTGCAGAGGGGCGGAGGAAGGATGCCCCAGGTCCCCTCGAGGCTGCGGGCGGAGGGCTCGGGGACCGTCGGGGAGAGCCAGGCAGCCTGGTCAGGCAGGGAGCACAGCTTGTTAAGCCGCGTCCTGGAATATGAGCCTTGCCTCTTAGGGATTATATTATGTTAGACAATTTACAAAACAATTTGAGTATCCAGGTCACTGGGATAACGTTCATACCTCAGGACATCATTATAAGGACCACGTGAGATGACTGCCATGAGACATCCTCGGAAACTGCAAAACGACGCTCGTGTTTTTCCTGAATTTATTGCTACCATCATTGCCCGTGTACAGCTGAGGACTCCGTCTGCCCAGAGCAAGGGCGTCCACAGCTCCCAGCTTAGTGCCCCTCGGAGCAGAGTGACACAGGGGGAGCCGGTCCTCGTAACCTCTGCATCTGCTCTCCCCGTCTTCCTTAGCAACAGAGCTCTGGCTTGATTCCGAGCACCATGGTACCCAAGGAATCATACTCTCCAGGCCCCCAGGAAGCTAGATGCAAACTCTGGCCAGTGAAAAAGAAGTAGAAGTGGGTTGAAACTTCCAGAGACACTCCCTAGAGGGAAAAGATATGACATTCGTCATTCTTTCATTCCCACTTCTGATCAGAACTCAGATGAGATGGCTGGGGTTCTTGCAGCAACCTTAGACTATGAGGAGATTTTTATCAAGGCAGAGACTTAGAAAAAGCCTGAGTTCCCCACCTCACAGTCCCGGACTCCCCTCCTCTGGGCTGATTTACGTGAGGAAATGAAAATTCTCCTATCCTGTTTTCCCCACCGTTTTTCAGGTCTTTGTAACTTACAGCCAACCCTAATCTGAAGTGATACAGATATCCTAATAAGCTGTCTTTGGATTTGTCTCTAATAGAAAGAGCTATGAAACAGTAAAGTGGGTATGTGTTCATAAAGAATGTCAAAATGATATCAATAAGCATAAAGTTGGAAGAAATGGGGGAATGACCAAATCGAACCTTTAAAAAATTCACTCCACTTACTTTGTCAGAATCTTCCTAGACGAAGTAGATATTTTGAAAATTTCCTCAGAAGAAAACAATGATGAAATTGTCTCACTGTTACTGTAAAAAATATCAATGTTCACTTTTCTTTTTTTTTAACCTACCTTTACTGTAAGACTGGTTATTGTAAAGATTTTTAATTCAGTTCCTTTAAAAAATATTTTAGAGCAAACCTGCTCAAGACAATTCTTAGGGAAGCAGGAAAAACGATGCCATTTCCCTGGATCTACTTGAAAAAAAAATTGGATGAATTTAACTTGCCTTCTTTTCCCACAAAATTCCTTTTGGACTAAGACAAAGTATGGGACATTTCTCTGAAGTGTTTGATCTTACAGCAGGTGAGAAAGCAAGAAAGTTGTAAATAAAGTGCAAAGTGCACATCAGACTTCAGGGATGAAAGCTGTAAAAAACATTTTTTTTTTAAGCCAGCACTCACCAGGAAACTTTAAAGAAAACTTTGAAGGTAGCAAGTAAGGTGTAGTCATTTTCTACAAAAACAAAATCATCTCTATCTACCTGCTATAGATTGAATTGTGTCCCCCATAATTCATACATGGGAGTACTAACCCCCACTGGGACTGTATTTGGAGATCTGGCCTTTAAAGAGGTAACTAGGGTTAGGTGAGGTCATAAAGGTGGGGCCCTAATCCAATAGGACTGGTGCCCTTACAAGAAGAGGAAGAGACACGGGAAGGGGCTTGCACAGAAAAAAAGGCCACACAGGACACAGCAAGAAGGTGGCCATTGGCAAGCCAAGGAAAGAGGCCTCAGGAGAAACCAGCCCTGGCCACACCTGGATCTTGGACCTCTGGTCTCAGAACTGTGAGACCTAAATTTCCCATGTATGAGCCACCCAGTCTGTGGCATTCTGTTACGGCAGCTCTCGCTGACTTATCCAGCACCTTATATACCCTTTCGTGTCACAGCTACAGTTGCAAAGGGACCCTTTTTATTATTTTTATATTATTTTATTTTTATTTATTTATTTTTTGCGTTACGCGGGCCTCTCACCGCTGTGGCCTCACCCGTTGCGGAGCACAGGCTCCGGACGCACAGGCTCAGCGGCCATGGCTCACAGGCCCAGCCGCTCCGCGGCATGTGGGATCTTCCCGGACCGGGGCACGAACCCGTGTCCCCCGATTCGGCAGGCGGACTCTCAACCACTGCGCCACCAGGGAAGCCCAAAGGGGCCCTTTAAAATCAATGTGGACAAGCTTCTGCAGCTGAGAAATGAACCATTTGCCACCTTGGGCAGATTTCCTACGTGATGTTGGTCTATTCCGTAGCCCAAGACCTCTGCACGAGGGTCCCTGTCCATCCCCTCCACCTCAGACTCCTGCATCCACGCTTGTTGGCAGCCAGTCACCCACTTCACAGAGGGCGCTGGAGCCGTCACCTGGGTCCCCAGGCTGACCATTCCATCTCTGTCAGCCTTTCCTCCTGTCACTCGAGAGAAGCTGCTTCTCTTCCAGGCTCAGACACTCGTGCACCTGTGCTTGGAGTCTGTCTACACCCGCATCCTGCCCTGAACCTCCTTCCACTGATCTGTCCTCATGGCTTGAACGTCGCCCTCAAAGGGCTCCTCCTTCTTCCTCTGCTGCCTCTCTCTCCCCTGCGAAGACAAGCTTCTGGAGAGATCTCTATCTGTCCTCACTTTCCAGCTGCCTCTTACTTCTCAAACTCATCCAGTTTGGCCCCTGCCCGCGTCACTACAAGGAAATAATTCTCGCTGGGGCCACCAGGAAGCTTCATGGGACTGAACCCCTTGACGAGGCAGCCACTCCTCTGACCTGCAATACTCCTTCCTCGGCGACACACGTATGACGTCTGCACCCCCATCTCCGGGGCTGCTCCAACTCCGTCACCTCCTGTCTGCCCGTGTTACATCTGGAGCTCCTAAGGCAACAGGTCCCGGGCCGTCTCCACTTTGTCCTCTCTCTATGCCCACAGGTGGACCCATAGTGGACTCAGTGTCTGTTGTGTCCCTACAGCTCAGACCTCTCCCCTGTCCTGTCACCAGGTGATTGCACAGGAACTTCAAATTCCAAGTGAGCCACCCTGAACCCGTGACCCCGCTTCCCCCGCCCCAGGAGCAACCTGCCCCTCCCCCCCATTAGGGGCCCCCAGGGGTCCCACTCACTCCAATGCCTTAGTCGCCGGACAGGGACCCAGGAGCCAGCCTCGGCACCTCCCCTTGTCCCCATATCCAAACCATCACCGAGTCCAAACGCTGTCCTCCTAAAAATTTATTAATTCCACTGACTCTCTTTCAATGCCACCAGCCCCAGGCTTCTGCAGCTGCCAGTGTCTTTGTCCTGGGCCCTCCTGTTGTCACCATCACAGGCAGTGACCCGGCCTCTTCCTGCTCTGCAGCCAGAAGGGGATTTTGGAAATGCAGCTGTAAGCACGCCACAGTCCCGCCAGCCTCTCCCCGAGCTCCCCCAGGATGCCTCACGGTGTCCCCGCGGCACTTAGAGCCACGTCCAAAGCCCCGGACTCACCCCAGGAGACGCCGCACAAACAGGACCTGCTCTGTCCTTCCCGTCCCACCGGTCTTGGCAATTTGGGCCCAAGACACAGGCAACTTTATTTACGCTGCATTGGTTTTATGAACTAGCAGCATTCAGTCTCTCATGTTGCAAATCGTTTGCTAGATTTTTGGCTTTGAAAACTGAAACAGCGCTGTTAGCAGCACCCTCACAGGAGCCCACAAGTAAACCGCCTGAATTACTCCTGATGCCGCGGCCTCCTGAGTGAGGCGCTGTACTTGGTGAGCCCACCTGGCTGGACCATGCCTTGGGTGAAGGGTGAGGGCAGCAGATCCAGCCCCAAAGCCGGCGACGTGTGAAACTGGGTTTTAGAAATAGCCGCCTCCTCGAGACAGGAGAAAGCACACACCCCTTCGGATGAGAGCACTGACATTTCAGGAAAGCGGCACAACAGGGCTTCCTTCTGAACTTCTGTGAGCTTTACTCAAAGCGGGCAACGGCAGGACGGGAGGGCTGATCGCCTCCGGTCCTAATTTTAGCCTCGGTGCCTTCAGTGCGGCTGAATAGGCACCTCTCTCATTAGTGAAACGCTTCTGTTCGCACAGTGATGCATTTATGTCGCTTTCATGTAGAACGTGGGCTGAGCAGAGCCAGCCGTCGTCCTGCTGTATCACGTGGTCCCCCCACTATTCCCCTCTCCACCTCCAGGCTGAACTTGAAGGGCCCCAGAAGGGCAGAACGAGTGAAGGAGAGAGGACGGGTGGGCAAGCAGCTGCCTGTATCCCTGACTCGAGCACGACCAGGTACGGGCTGGGGGCGATGGTGGGGATTTTCAATACCCTGTTTTCTCAGCCTCTTTCACTGAAATGTTCATGGGTGAGACCAGCTTCTCCCATCCTTCCCCCTGCCTCTCCTCAACCAAGTGGCGCAGCAGGCATGCGAAAGGGGAGGGGAGCCGCAGGGGAGCCCGGCTGTGCTGAGGTCCCGGCACCAAGTAAGCACTGTCGTTCAAAGACGGCATCCTCGTGCCGGAGAGCAAACAAGGCAGCTGCTTCACGTCGCTGCATCTTCCCTGCTCAGCCAACAGACTCATCCTCCAGGGGCTGAATTTACCGCCCTGAGTCCCAAACGCACACCTGTCTGCTCTCACATCTCCCAGCAGGGAATAAGGGACCGTGTGCAGGGCTGGAAGTTCACTGGCCCTGCTCGTTAAGTAACACGGGACCTGAGGGAGGGCGCTGGATGGCACGGCCTCCTTCACCTCACGATGAGGCTTTGCTGTCTTGTGGCCAAGCAGCAGCTTTGAAGTCAACCAGCCTTGGGTTTGAATGTGAGCTCTGTCCCTTCACAGCGTTGTGACCTTCCCTCGGCGACGCTGAACCTTCCTGTCCTCTCTGTGATAACGAGAAAAATTCCCGCTCTGCCAATGACTGTTTGGAGACTCAAAGAGGCAAAGGATGAAAAGCAGCTTAAATGTTGCCTACCAAACCAGAAGTTACATGATACAGTTAAGGAAATTCGAGATAAAATTCTAAGCTTCGATAACTTAGGATGTTTTTTATTTTAGTAGAGAGAAATTTTCCTTAAATTTCCTATACATTGTCAACAAGACTCATTCATTCATTGCCTCAACAAGTATTTACTGGGCACCAGCTGTATGCCAAACAGTGCTCTCGGTACTTGATGTATGTGGAGTGAGCATTGAATGACCTGGCAGGGGTGGAGGAGCCTGGATTTGTAGTGTTTGCCAACTACCATGGTGTAAATATCCCACCATGGCCAACTTCAATCCACCAACGACAGGAAGAGTTAGGAAGTGATGCCCACAAAGGGCTATGACTCCAGCAGAGAAAAAGGTGAATTGATAAAAGAAACTCCCCCATTCCATCCCACCCTCGGGAGCCTTCTTCCCAGCTTTGCCCCTTTGCCCCTTGGAGACAAATGGGAGCCAACATCCCTCCCCACCAAATCTCTCTAAAGGAAGCTTTCAGGGACAAAGCAATTTTTTTAAACGAGATTTTAAATTATTTCTATTATCACGGCATTGCTTGGTTTTGTTTTTCTTCGTGAAGTATCAGATAACACTGGGTCCTGCCCCGACTGTCCTTACACAAGGAGGGCCAACGCTCATTTAAAAACAAAAACCCGGCAAAAAAAAAAAAAAAAAGCAAGTCACAGTCCTTCCACACTGTGGATGACCTACTCTCTCCTCTCTGGTCTTTCTTAAGCAAAGGGACCCCGGGGCTGGAGGAGGAAGACCCTGCCTGGTTTCCTGCTCTGGGCACAGTTGGCCTGTGGACGAGCCGTCCTGGTTCTGGGTGGGTGGAAGGGAGCCTCCCGGTCCTTTTTCTCTCCCGGGAGCCTTTGCAGCTAACCTGCAAGTGTGTGACCCAACGCACCACCTCCCCCAGAAGAATCTCCCGGGTTCCAGGGTAGGTAAAGATGACACAGAAGGAGGCCGAGGATGGTAAAGTTTTACAGCTCCCAGGGCACAGCTCTCCGACTGTGCTAAATATTTCCTTTCCTGGACTTTCTTTTTTAATATGAAGCAGTGGAAACTGGGGGAGAAAATGAATAGGAAGACTTTTTGCCAGTCTGGGAATTTGCAGCTCTCCACGTTGGCCACGGTCCACTTTACGAAACTAGGCCTGGTCCCCGGAGGATGCAGGGTCAGGAGTAGGGGTGGTCCAGCACCTCGGGTGCAGGAGACCTCGTGAGGGGCCTTTCTAACTGGAGACACCTGAGCAAACATATTCTACCAGTACGTGGCCCGAGGTCACTGGCTGCCTGGATTTGTGACGGACAGGTGTCCCACTGGGATGAGCAGCTGCCACGTGACCTGCCGTGAAGCTGTTCAGCCTCAGCCGTTGGTGACGCATCAGAGCCGGTGGACGTGCAAATCAAGGTGAGAAAACAATGCTTCACCAGTTGCAGATGTAACTTGCAAACTAAGGGACAGCAAGCAGCGCAGTGTGTCCATTTCTGTCTCCAAAGGCCCCGGGGAATCCAGGACACTTCAAAGGCCCGACTTTCCCTGGAAGCACTTCCTGAGGACTCAGAGACCAAAGGTAACAGAGGCCTCTCTGCTGGGCCCGTTGATCCCCTGACGACCTCCATCCTCAGGCAGAGCCTGGGGCGGTGGAGGTGCCCGGCTGGGCCCCCTTCCTTGCTCTGTAATCTCCAGCCAGGGGCTTCATCTCTCTCTGCTCCCTCAGCTGTGAAGTAGAGTCACCCAAAGTGCCAACCTCGGAGACGCGTGAGGTTGCCGGATAGACCTCAGCGGACTCCTGAGACCACAGGCTTGTCTGACTCTGTAGGACGTGCATCTCCGTTTTTCCTCAACTAGGATATTTTACAAGTCGGTAGAGACACAAGTTAATTTGTAGAAAAGTGTTAACTATGCAAATAATCCTGCCCAGAGATATGTACGGTGTCCCTCGGAAGGCAATTGATCATTGCCCTGCGATCGCGGACGCATTTGGCCAGTTTACACCCATTTGTAAACTCAAGTCAGCGTTCCTTCTCTGAAATCTGTGTGTGGTCCCTGGAGTTCTCTTTTGAACCAGGTGTCTTGCCACCTTACTGTTTTCTTCGTTAATTAATACACTCAATAAAATTTTTGACACGTGTTGACCACGTTTGTATGAGAGCCAGGATCGGATTCTCGCTGAAAGTTTATCCTTTAAAAACATCCTCATCACTTTTCACCTGAGCGTTCCTTCAGCAAACGCCGCTGCGTGATCACTGTCCGCGGCACTCCGGCCGTGTGGAGGGTGGGATGCGGTGTACAGATTGCACCGTTCGTCTCCCAGGGCCGTAGGCACAACTCTTCTCCCAAACACTTGGTACTGACCACGCTGTTCAGATCCAGGCGCGGTCGCTGGGCATATCCTCACAATCAGAAACGGCTCTTCTGGTTTTCGTTTCCAGAAGGTACAAAGCATTCCCGGATACACAGTATGTTTCATCATCGTTTCATTTTTCCTACCTTAGCCTATGTTTTTTCTAAGTAGAGTGCCCGTTTTTACAGGCTGCACTGAAGACGCTTCTCTACTAGAGAAAGGTTTTCTGAAAGGACCAGCTCCAGAGAACATATTAAGAGAGTTACATTGCTTTTCAATCAAAGAGCCATCCCAAGGGCTCACGCGTCCCTTACGATTTCGAATATGTAAGGTAAAAGAAAACACACGTTCCGGGACGCCCCGTGCCACTGGACTGTTACATCGCTCACTCCACTCAGATCCCACGGGTGAGACGAAGTTAGTCCCAAGTTGCCTCTGCCACCCAAGTTCGGGGGAAGCAGGGGTGCTGGGAGGGACACTGGCCTGAGGGTGAGGCTTTCCACCCTTTGCACTATAGTTCTCCTCTAAGTGTGTCTACCTGGTCAGTCATCATCTGGAAGCAATCCGCCGACCCGTCAGCTGCCAGACTTGAAGACCATGTAACGGAGGGGTGACCAGAGGGCCCTGGATGCCAGCTCTGCAGGCTGAGAAGGTTCGGGTGGGACCCTAAACACATCCTGACCTTTGGGGGACTGTAAATGCTCATCCTGGTGGGGTTATTTTAAATCAAAGGCTGGCATGCCACAGCTGCACAAGTAAGGTACGCCTAAGAAAATAAATACTAGTCAGGGGGCGATTTAAGGCAGTTAACTGCGGTGGGTGGGGACTGGAGGGCAGTAGCTTTTAACAAGTTTTATTTGAAAGACGAACTCGGCGTGGTTGTCACGACAGCTGTGTTTGTGGCAGAGGTTGTGTTGCTAACAGATGGGCACCTGGCAGCCTTTCCAAAGTCACGCAGACACTCCACAGAAGGAGCGAGCTAGCTGAGCCATCCCTGTGTTAGCCTCCCACAAGCCCGTCTCCCCCGTGTTAATAACCAGAAAATTTTAGGGCTGGTCTGGTCCAAACACTAGCAGGAATATTCAGCCGTTCCTCCCTCTACATCTCTGTGTGCCCTCTGAGAATTCAGGAGAAAAAAAGAAAAAGAAAAAAAAAGACCTTCTGCAGAGAGTCACTGCCTGAAAGAAAAAAAAAAGAAGACGAAAAAGAAAAGGTCATGTTTTGCCAAGAGCCCCATCTGCAAATACCCATTCCAGTCATCAAGCCACCGACCACGTTAGGATCCCGGTGGAAGGAAAACAAGGAGAGAACACCGCTGGTGGCAATTTGGGGTCCGGGAAAGCCAGCCACAGAAGACAACTTACATCCCACCCTTGGCTTGGGAGATCAGTTTTGGAGAACTGCTTTGTACTTCAAAACAAAACAAAAACCCCCGTGGAAACGAGCTAAATGTTTCATATGCAGGCACCAAGCTGGCTTTTTAGGAAGCAAAACTTCTTGAACTTGAACTTGGACTTTAAAAGAGAGCATTATGACACTTGGAGACAAACAGCCAAAGAGTCAGACGGCGGCGGGGGAAACAGAGAGCACCAGCCAGGAGGGGAGTCTGCGGGCTCCCAGACGGACGCCGCCCTCAGACCCTCTCCCTGTAGCCCAGACATGCGCTCCATCTCTTAACACCAGTAACTGACCCCTGGCCTCCTTGCAGAACCGCCCCCCCGGGGCAGACCTTCCCTTACCCTCTATTATTGCAGAAGGAAACCTGCCACGGAACACTGGGTATACGTTCTCAATGAATCTCTGTGGGTTGATAATAATCGTTCTTTCTTTTTTTTCCTTTTTAAATAGTTTTGTGTAATTTGTAGATGACAATACAAGACATTGGAACAAATGACTTTTCAAATAGTTCCCAAGTACTCTGCCTACACGGCCAAAGACTAAATCGCTGCTCCCCAAGAACTTGGTAAATTTAACTGTTTCTCAAGATGAAACTTGTAAAGATTTTCTCCTTTAGCACAGTGAGGTGACGTCCTGGGCCAGCCAACCTGCAAGTAACGAGATTTCCTGGGAAAACTATCAATGAGTGCTGTTCTTAAATCAATCATAAAAGAAAAATTAGTCTAGCATAAAGGAGGGGAAATCGATTACTCTAACTCCACATATGGTTTAAAGTATTCTTAAATATTTGCCAACAAAAATGAAGACTGAGTGATGGTGAGTGAACTCTGTAGCCATGTGGTCTGTGCGGGTAGTTTACCTGCCGCATGGCTACCTCTTGACGATGCTCAGGGTTAAGAGAACACGAGACACAGGACCGGGGCCAGGGGGGAGTTGAAGGACTTGGAGGCCTCTGATGCTGACAGGAGAACGGCTGTGCCCTAAATTGATTTACATTTTGTTAAATGTCTGCTCCACGTACAGCATCTCTGGGAGCCCGGGCTGGGGAACCGGAGGGCTCCCGCGTGGCCACCTGTTCCCATGACCGAGTCACCTTCTCTAGGTACGTGTCCTGCCCCCACCTGTCCTCCCTTTGGTCTCTGCTGTCGATAAAGCTCTGTACTTTCTGGAGGGCTCTGCACCGTGCCCTACACCCTGCCCGTGCTTTGTAGCGTCTTTTTATCAAACAATCCTCAGCTTGTGTCAGCTCGGGCGTGCCACCTCTTCGCTGCAGGGCCCCGGACTTACGTACAGCCCTACTAAACACTGATTTTTACCCGGGGCCCCATGTTCCCCCAGGGATCCATCGGTAGATGTCACTTCAGTATGACAGGCAGCCTTTGTCATCCTCTGTGACTTATTAATTCTTATATGTATTTAAAACATCGTCCCGTGAAGGGTCCTGAGGCTTCACAGGATTGGGGGAGAAGTCCAGGCATTAAGCGGGGGCGGAGAGGCAGGGCAGCAAAGTGAGCGGACGGGATGCCTTGCCCTCAGCGGCCCCGAAGGGAGGTGGTGAGGAAGGAGCACGGTGTCTGCAAGGAAGTCGAAGCTTCCTGTCCCCATCCCATCACAGGCCACTTTTCTCAACACGCCTCTAGGGACAAGCCCCTCCGTTGGCCCCAGATGATACTCTCGGCCACGTGGAGTTCGGGCAGGAGGACCCTGGCCCAGGGGGCAGGGAAGCAGGCGCTGCTCCTCGGGAGAAGGGCCAGGGTCTCTCTCCACTTTGTTCTCACCCCGCCATCTCCCCGTGTGTGCGTGTGTGTGTCCAGGCTGAGCCGACCCCACAAGGAAGCAGGAAGCCTGGCTGGCCTTCACTTTCACTTTGACTTGGTTCTGTCCCTCCCGGAGCTGAGATCCCTGGCAGGTGGAGCCCCTCCTGGAGGCCCAGAAGAAGGGGCCTGGGGAGTGCTGGCCTTTTCCCACTGCACCCTCCACCCCAGCCCAGAAGGACGCTCACAGGTCTTCTATGCCACTTTCATGTCCGCTTTGGGCCAAATCCGTCCTGCCCTCTGCTCCCCTGCAGTTCTTCTCGGGGCACATCTCCTCCAGCCTGTCTCTATGGTGACTGGAAAGACAGGACACAAGGTCCCCAGGTGCCGTGGACAGAGTAGCCCGGGCACGGCTCTCCTTCAGCGTGACTGTCCGAGACAGTTCTCCACGGAATTCTGCCCGGCCTGCTGGAACTTGCAGTGATGTTTCACAGCAGAGCTGTTATTCATGTGAAAACTTAAATTTCTTTGCCTTCTTCAGGGACCTGGTTGGATGGGGTGTCTGATCAGAGAGAATCAGCGCCCGATGTCTCAGGGTAAATACGGCACCATGGCGTCTCACCTTTATGTGCATCTGGTTCAGGATGATTTCCTTCCATATTGTTGAGAATTGATCATTAAATTGATCTAGTAACTAATACCAAATAAGAAGATGAACTAAAAATAACATATACCACATAAAGTCAATGTGATTGTAAATCAAGAGTTTTCACAGATGAGACGATGCTGATATGGGAGAAAAGAAGTGATATCCCAAGTACCAGAAGAGGATTATGCAGAACGATGGCTGAGCTTGGGTACCGCCTTTGAACTGGAAATCAAAGAACAAGTGGAGGTGACACACAAGGTGAGGACCCGTCCACTATAAACCAGTCTCTGATTGAGAACTGAATTTATAGCTAGCGTGGGGCTTAAAGAAAAACACCCAGACAGTAGAAAAGGCTCGGGTGAGTTGTATAAGACCTACACCTACCCCAAAGTCTACGGAAAGACTAAACACGCAGGACAAGATAAGGAAACGTTGACAGCTGAAGACCCACGAGAAGGAGGCAGAGAAGGTATCTAACGGTGTCAAGACATGAGCCAGACCAGAGAGCACAGAACAGATCCTACAAGCCTGTGTGTTGAGGCTCCTTCTGCCCAAAGCAAGCGAGCACTTTTATTTTTTTAACCAACCAAAAATTACTCTTCCTCCTTATCTTTTGCTTACACAGTGCTCAAGTATTTGTTAAAGGCTGAGGAGTTTCTAAGGACTCACCTACCGCCAGTTATAAGGACTTCTGTGGAAAATGCCCCTTCACAGGTGGGCAGGGAGGGAAAAACCATCACTGAACCAACACTTTAATACAGGTCTCTAGGCTGGTAAACGATGCTCACATCTTTGCGCCTTAAGGATGCCTTTTGAGAATCTGAGTCTGTGCTGGGAGAGGAGAGGAGAGGGGCCCCATGGGGGAGAACGTGGACCCCCAGAGCTGCATTTGTTCTGCATTCCCGTCACCCACGTGTCCCCAGATGCCAACCAGGACACATCACACAAGAGCTATTCTAGCTCAGTAAGTAACTTCACCTCTCTAAGCCTCAATACAGTGCAAATCTGTAAAAGCAAAACAAAAACGACTGCCTAGGACAAAGCTTATAATCCTAGGTGAGTTTTGGGTTGCCTGTTCCAATTTCCTTCGCCTTGGAAATGTCCTCATCTCAACTCGCTTGGGTTCGAAGCTAAAACCACATCATCCCACTTGTTGCCTGAGGTGCCCCTGGGCGGTCTTCAGGTCTGGGGGCTCTCGGTCCCTTTAAGCCTGGGGACGGGGTCCCGTTCCCTCCTTTGAGCTCCACCCCGCTGCCCACACATGCCTCCCGGTTCCTCTCATGTCCCCCTGGCCCCTGGCTCTCTGGGCGCTGATGGCCCAACCGGAATCTTCTGGACCTCACGCCCCTGGGGGCTGACTTTAGTGCCCCGCCCTTTACGCCTGCTGAGATCACACTGGCTGGGATCTTTGCCAAGGCTTCTCTTCTTCACGTTTCGTGAAGGCGGTTGCAGCTCCTCAGTGCTATCCTCAGTGTGGTCGTGTAGTCCGGAAGTCAGTGCCGTCATCTTAGAAGACGCGCCACATAAACTCATTCATCCGACCAACACCGTGACTGCCCACTATGGACCAGACTCTGCACCAGGACAGGGATACCATCCCTGCCTCCAAAAGGCCCGCTGATGAATTGGAAAGACAGGTTTTAAAAATGAAAGAAAGCAAACCTACAGAGGCAGCAGAGCCTGTGCTCTCAGCCCACGGCTGCGGATTCGAGTCTCCTGGGGGCTTTCCAGAGAACCAGGGAGCGCGCCCTACCTCAGTCCGGGAGGTCAGAGTCCCTGGTCCCGAGAGCCTCCCACACCTCTGACCGGCAGCCACATACAGAACCTCAGCGAAGGCACAAAACCGGGGCAGAAGTGGGGAACCAGGGCCACAAAACCTCTAAACGCCTGCTGGATGCCACGCGAAATAGAGATGCAAATTTAGGGAAAGTGGGAATTATTCACCAACAAGTCTTTGTAAATTCGCTTATTTAATAGTTCGAGCCTTGTCTGTTGTCTGCATTTATTTGAATGGTCATCAAAGTGATCAATTCAAGTCAGTAGCTGATTTCGAACTATTTTTTTTAAACTTACCAAGTAACATAGATTAGGAACCTCCCCACTCCGGTGTTTATCTAACATCTAATTCACTAGAAAGCCTTCTATATAGAGCCATGATCTGATATCTACAATGCCAGCTTCCCGTTCTACCTAAACGTAACTGCACAAATCAGCAAATCCAGCATAACTTATTGAGAGCTACCGCTACTTAAATGTTATCCGTTACATTTACGCAGAATTCTTCATAGGCCCACTGTGTGTTGCAAATTTAAAAGATCTTTTTCTCTATTTGTATGCGGATTTGACATCCTTTCCCCAAACAAGGATTCCTTTTATGCCAATTTTATAACCATTTAATACACTATTTCTATCATATTTAATGAAAACAATTACACCTACCAGCACAAAACGATAGAGTGAAATGTGTAGTAAAAAGCCTGAGCTGATGTCTAAAATCAGTCTGAAATAAAAAAACATGAATGTCCTGTATCTAAAACTTGTTAGATTAGCAGAAAATTTTCAAATCTAATTTACCGCAGATGCATAACCGTGTTATAAATCTCCCAGAGAAAGGTGAGTATGAGTACATCTGTGAACTTAAGGACTCCCAGTAAATTCATTTTCGCGGAAGGTCATCTTTTTCTCCTGCACGTGGAAACCTGCCCGTGTACATTAAAGCGAGGAAATGTACTCGGGACCCACAGAGTGATGCTTATCTCTCGGTCTGGGTAAGGAGTGTATTTTCTCTGCCCCTTGGGTGATGGGTCTTGGTGAGATGGATCTGGGCCCCTTTTACCTGGTTTCCATTGTGTGAAAAGCCAAAGTTACTGAAGGGTGAACACACAGAAGCTTTACGTCAGTGCAACGCAAACTCTTTATTATCTGCGTTGTAGACCGACTTGTGCCTAGAAGCGTTCTTATTCCTTTAATTCTTGCTCCACCAGGCTCTCACATCCCCACTCTGTAGACTGTGCCAGAGCCTGACTTGCCTCCCCAAATGACCAATCAAGGTATTTTTCTTAAAAAAAGAAAAATGAGTCTTTCTGACTCATGCATATATAAATATGAATACATAAATGCTTTTAGTATTATACATGTAACTTTAGTGAGGTATATGTAAAATTTTAGATTCATATAATTTTTAACTATGTATATAATGTTAAAAATTTTTTAACGAGCCATTATCAGCCTAATTCTCCCCCCCATTTATGGGTAGAGAAATGTGTATATGCTCAGGAACGTATGCAGAATGTAACCCAGACCTGGGAATTATTGCTTTTTCCATCTTCAAAGATGTGAATTTTCATGGGAGTTCTCAGCAAAGAAAAATTAGAAATACAGACTCAGCCAAACTTTCCATACGGTGACTCCTGTCATGTACACGATCTAACTTAAACCAACAAAGATTTTACTCTGATGATGAAGTGCCCGCAGAACCTTGACTCATGGGTTCACTAATGCTGTCCTGCGGGCCTCAGTGTTGATTAGGTATTCAGCAAAAACAGGCTGGAGAGAAAGTCTGCAGGTATGGAAGATTTTAGCAAACCAGAAAACACTTTTTAAAAAGTCTGCAGGTATGGAAGATTTTAGCAAACCAGAAAACACTTTTTAAAAAGTCTGCAGGTATGGAAGATTTTAGCAAACCAGAAAACACTTTTTAAAAAGAAAACTGACATGGAAACACCTTTATAGAACTTTCTTTTGATCTCAGGGGAGGAACAAAATATTTATCTTTTATAAAAATACATGAACAGCCAACCAATTGGCCAGAGGTTAGGTGAGTTCCCAGTAAAATCTAGCCCTTTTGGTACCACTTAGAGATCAAAGGTGATCCAAAATGGGCTCTGTTTTATGTGTATTTTTATTTAAAGTAAGTGTTTAAACTATACCTATCAGACTAACAGGCGGTAACCCAATATCTCCTGCTCTTGGGAGAACAGAGATCTTGATGCTTACAGCAGCTTTTACCCGTATTTTAAGAGACTACGGTGTGTCCAATAATTGTGCGCTGTGTGTAACGCATTCCTTGACACACGCTACACAACGTGAGGGTTAACAACGCAGCCTGTCCAGCAAAATATAACATAATTTCACGTGATTTTATCCAGAGAGAAATACAAACGTATCAAATCGCTTTTTAGGAAAATGAAAACGTAAAGTAAAATAAACATGACGACATGGTCTCAATACTCTCAAAGGCCTGAAAAGAACCCTCTTGGGAAACAAATCTGAAGCTCGGAGGTTTCTGGACATCTCAGCTCCACCCAGAGAACTAACCAGGCTATTTGGAAAAACAGAGCAGCAGAAAGGAGGCTCCCCTCCACCCAGCCCAGCGCCGGCTGGGAACTGTTGAAATTTCCCCACCTCGGCAGGCCTGTTTCTGTAAAGGTCAGCGATCAGACTGCTGGCTGTGAACACACAGGGGGAAGTGCTGAGCCCTGAGAACCAGCTAGAGCTCGCAGACACACACTCACACCCAGGTCCCTGGGCCCGCTCTGCTGGCAGCGTCTCCCCCCAGCCCTACTCTGTCTGCTTCTTGAACCCTGGGTTTGGCTTTTCCAAACAGAAAGCAAACTGCCACACGTGTTCTTGGATGTTCTGACACTGTTTCTGAGTGAATAACTGTTAAGAAATGAGTAAGCATTTTCTTTTTCTCCACAAGATTTTCATTAGTTCCCCCATGCCCTCCACGCACACACTCGCGCACACATACACACGCACACACACACACGCAGGCACATACACACGCACGCACACACATATACACGCTCACGCACACGCAGGAGACGTGCTTTCCTCTGCTGCATGGAAGCAGCTACAATCCACACGCACCTCTTCTGTCTCCGTGTTCAGGCCCTCCCGGGCCACCCCTTCTGGCTACTTTTTGTCTCTTCCACTCCCTCTAACAGCTGGCAGGCCCCGAGATCTCTGCCATTTCAGTGGCTCAAGCTGTCTACTAGGTAGCGTTCAGACTGGAGGGAAGACCTCACCAGGAATTTATTTCCCCTTTGGGGTCTAAATTTTGTGAGTTGGACCCAGGACTGATGTATTTTCTAAGTCAGGCCAGTGGCACTGGAGCGTTGACCCAGGGCTTTCTGTAGCTCCAGAGAAACTGTTAAGAAAAAAAAAAGTTGCCTGTTGAATTGGTCTTGATCTGAAACAAGATTTGGATTCTACTCTGACACCTGCGGGGAACACGCCGACACAAAAGTGAACCTTAAACACACTGAGGTAGTAAACCCACCGTATTTGTTTTCACAGCCACCGTGACTCTGTGTGCCCGTGTTCCCGTTTGGGCAGTGGCCTTGGCTTTACAGGGTAATGCAAGTGCGTGGCCAAGTTCACCACTCAGCTCCCTCACTCTCCCTGACCTCAAATCGGTCACTCACTGTTTACACCTGTTAAGTCACTTTCAGCCAAAGGGGCTCCACAGGGTGTATTTCCTGGATCGGGGAGGACCAGCTTACAAGGCGACCTCTCCCAGGACATCCACACCACCACGAGAAGCTCAGAATTTCCCCCAACGAGCCCACATGGCTTCAAACCGCCGCCTGTGGCTTGACTTTTCTTTCTCAGTAAACGTGGAAAAACTGAAGTACACACAGCACATTAGGGTATTTGAAGTCGGGAAGCTGTCTTGTTTATAGATGTTTGAAGTTTTATGGACTTTCCCGGTATCATCGAAGGCACCGAATTGAGTTTCACCAGAAACATCAATTATCAGTACCAGGAAAGTTCACCATCTGTAGCCTGATACTTTAACTGCTTCGTAAATATTACAGTCTTTTTTTTATCCGTCGAAAGTTGGTAACTGATAACACTTTCAATGAGCTCTGAAGTTTCTTTATAAAAGAACACAATCTCAGACCTGCATATTGAGTTCCACCCCACTGAAGTAAAGAGATAACACTATTTTGAGTGAAAATAGCTCTTTTTTTTCCCCCACGAAGTAGCTACAATGTTATAAACCTTGGAATGCTTCCTCCTAAGCCCTGGCTCTGTCCCAGGCCCATTTTACAGGTGGGGCAGGTAAGACAGCCACAGTGCTGATGCCAAGGTACTAAGGTACGTGAGCGAACCCGTCTGTGGATGGGGCATGAAAGGCACCCCTCCAACAAACCGAGTAGAAAAAAGTGTCCCCTGGATATTCTAGTGTAAGCTATTCCTCCCCAATGAGACTGCCTCTTGCCGTGGCCCAAAGCTGACAAGTGCGCCCAGTAAAACCTGGTGACCCCAAAGTCAGGCGCTTTGGCAAGGGCGTCACCTGGACAGCCAAAGGCAGTGACGACAGTCACAGGGAAACAGCTCTGGCCAGGAGACGTGGGTGTTATAACACGGCTCAGAGTGTGGATCAATCAGGTCTGCGTCTAAGCCAGTCTGCAGCTCACTCCTGTATCACCCGGAGGACACTGCCTTACCTCCAGGCCTGCACCTGCTCACACATAAAATCGATACGCTACCTCTCACAATTACTGAGTCCCTAAATGCGAAGGCCGCGGCACCGTGACTGCACACCTGTGTCACTCCTCTGTGGTCTCCCAAGCTGCCCTGGTTCAGGTGGCATGAAGCAGAGATTCTGCCTTTAACTATAGCCCCAACAAATGTATGACCTTAAAAATCATCCCGTTACACTTCAATTTCTTTACCTTTACCTCCTGGGAATATCGAAATAATCATTAGTGAAAACATTAGCAAAAAACAAAAAATCCTATGTCACTGCGTTATGCTTGAAAATAATTCTGTATCTCTGAAGTTTTAATGTGAGTAAAAAGCATTAGAAAATGGGTTGACTCCCCCTTTTCAACCAGGGTGAAAAGGTAATAGGAATTTTTCAGGAAGGAACAGCCAGGCTGAGGGAGGCCAGGGGGGTGGTTTCTTAAGACAAAAACAACCCTGCTCAGGCAACTCACTGCTACACCGCAGAAAAGCTCCCACCAAAACAGCTGAGAGGTACTGGTGACGGTCTGGGTGTGTTTTGTGCCGACTTTGTAAGGGTTTTTATAGGATTCCTTCATGGCTGCTGGAAATGGTCCCTGGTAACAACAGCAAGATCTGAAAGGGCCACACATGCTGTAAAGGATGCTCCAGACGCATGGCCGGGAGGCCCGGCTGGCTTAGCATTTTTCACCAGGCATCTTCATTTCGGAGTAGGAGTGGTCAGAGGTCTCCAAAATTGCTGACTCACAATCAAGGAGAATGAAAGAGACTTAAATTGTCCCTTCTTTCTTATTATGATTTCATAGGAACTTAAAAAGAAAGATTCTTTTTGTTTGCTATTCCTACCCTGATCGTTCCACAGACTTGAGATGGGGCTGCTTATCCGAGGCTTCTCCCATCAGAGAGCAATTAAGCACCTTCTCCTGTCTCTCTCCTCCCCCACCCCACCCCCGGAGATCGGAGAGGACAGGTTGGAATCGGGATAAGAGAGGCTGGCCTCCGAGCCAAGACAGGGTCCCCGAGGCAACTGGAGAGCCTTGCGCGGTGTCAGCGCGTTTACAGAATGACACCCGCGTTGAATCCGCATCTCTGGTGGCCCAGATAAAGTCCCAGGACCACCTTCTGGGCCCTCCCCAGCTCTGAGGAGTCCAAAAGTTGGAAATCTGTAACTGCCTCACTGATAAAATCCACCAGCGTATTCATTTAAACTGTCACTAGAAATAAATGCTGCTCCTTTCTAGAGGTCACTGTCAGCATTAGGTTATATCGTTGAGATATTCCAGCATCACACTGACAGGCTTTGGAAGACGCTCTGTCTGGAACTTAATTAATTTTTTTGCTTTCGACAAAGCTTTTTGAATACTCACATGTGTCAAGCAGACCACTAACACGGAAGCAGCCTGAGCGTCCGTCGACAGGTGAGTGGATGAGAAGAGGCGGCACATGCATACGATGGAATATTACGCAGCCATGAAAAGGAACGAAACTGAGTTATCTGTAGTGAGGTGGATGGACCTAGAGTCTGTCATACAGAGTGAAGTAAGTCAGAAAGAGGAAAACAAATACCGTATGCTAACACATTTATATGGAATCTAAAAAAAAAAAGGTTCTGAAGAACCTAGGGGCAGGACAGGAATAAAGACGCAGACGTAGAGAATGGACTTGAGGACATGGGGAGGGGGAAGGGTAAGCTGGGACGAAGTGAGAGAGTGGCATGGACATATATACACTACCAAACGTAAAATAGATAGCTAGTGGGAAGCAGCCGCATAGCACAGGGAGATCAGCTCGGTGCTCTGTGACCACCTAGAGGGGTGGGATGGGGGGGTGGGAGGGAGATGCAAGAGGGAGGAGATATGGGGATATATGTATACGTAGAGCTGACTCACTTTGCTATACAGCAGAAACTAACACACCTTTGTAAAGCAATTATACTCCAATAAAGATGTTAAAAAAAAAAAACCATTAGAGATGGAGAGAAAAAATGAGGATAACCATGATTAAATAGTGACACTTTGGGGACTATGACAGAGAAAGAATCTTTTAAAAACCTTTCTCAGAGGCCCACAGTATTGGTTATAGAGCTTAAAATACACAAAACAACATGTCATGAAGCAAAGGGGTGCGTGAATCCCAAAGCAGGAAGCACTTGACTCCCTTGGGGTTCAGGCAGGACTTGACACCAGAAGTGACCTGTGACTGTATTCATTTCCAGACAGAAAAAGAATTATTGTGATATTGTGATCTATAAGAAAGACATACATTTGGCCACAGTCATGCCTCGGGCACTGGAATGCCTTCTCGCCGATGTCTACAGGGCTAACCCGTTCCCATCCCAAATGAGTTCCACTCCCCCGTACTCACAGCCCACCTCCAGCCCCTTCACCTGTTCTGTGTTTTCCTTTTTTTCTATACCACTTTTTGCCAACTACAAACTACACAGTGTATTTTTCTATTTTGCTTCTTGTCAATCTTCCATCATTACAATACGCACATAAGCACCTTTACTAGTTTGTTTGTCAGTGCATCCCTCGTGATTGAAACAAGGGCTTGGCACATACAGATTACTCGATTAGCGTTTGCTAAATGAATAAACGAAGTATTAGTGCCCCACGCGTACACGAATCCATTAAAGGCTGGTCCAAATGTTGAGCTCAAGTCCTCCTCTGTCAAGATATTTGTCAACGTATTTAAAGAGCTCTGTGTCTCAGTTTCCTTTGCTGTAGAAGAGGGATGATTATTGTATCTGCCTTATAGAATTATTGTGAGGATTAAAAGAGTTAATAAATTTAAAGCAATTAAAATGCTGACCAGAACACAGTAAATAGTCAGTAACTACTAGCCATTTCCTCCCCTTATTCCTCTGAAAAGCTATTTACAGGGCTATGTCTACCCTCAAGTCCACCTCCTCCATATTCTCAGTGGGTGAACTTGCCCCGAACAACAGAAACAAATACAGAGTAACAGGCAAGAACTATTTACTCCCTCCATTAAAATGAATCTATGAAGGGGGGAAGGGGGGTGGGATGACTTGGGAGGTTGGGATCGACACATATACACTATTCATACTACGTATACAATAGATAGATGACTAACGAGAGCCTACTGTGTAGCACAGGGAACTCCACTCAGTGCTCTGTGGTGACCTAAATGGGAAGGAAATCCAAAAAAGAAGGGACATATGAATACATATGACTGATTCACTTTGAAACTAACACAACATTGTAAAGAAGCAACAATACTCCAATAAAAAAGTCAAAATTTAATAAAAATTTAAAAATAAAATTTTAAAAATTAATAAAATGAATCTATGCATTTGCACTGGCCTTTGCTCCTTCTCTTTTGTCTCGGCCCCTCCTTGCAGGGCCCCTGCCATCACTGGTCCTCTGCTACTGCCCCTGTCCCCTCCTCAAGGGCAATGCTCCATTACCTACTCCTCCTTTATCTTCTATTTTTCCACGTCCACTGAGTTTCCTTCTAGAACATACACACACACACACACACACACTCACAGCATTCTCACACATTGCTCCAAAAGCAAATTTAAAAGCTACTTTCTTCAAATTCAAATCCTTTCTAAATTCCTTTCTCTCCTCCTCTCCCTTTTTCACGGTGAGGCTTCTTGACGCGATAGACTATATCCGAGATCCACCCCATCCCATGTTATTTACAACTACACCTGTGTTCCTTCCTCAACTCCAAGGCCATAGCTCTCTTCAGGGTCCCTAATGGCCTCTGTGTTTCCCAGCCCAGTGGTCAGTTTCCTCTTCTCTGACTTATGTTTCTGTCTGTGACAACATCAATCACTCCCTCATCCACCTTCTGTGACACCAACTTTTCCTGATTCTCTTCTGAGCCCCATGACTCATCCAGCTAGACCACGTCACCAATCTGTCATCTTCCTTCCTTAAATATCCATTATTCTCCAGGTCTTTGCCTTTGGTTCTTCTCACCTGACACCTGACTCTTCCTCTGAACCGACTGCACCACTCAGCATCTCCTGGATTTTGGCTCCTTATGTCTGGAAGAAAAGCCCAACTTCCATTAAATTAATTGAATAGAAAATTCATTAGGTTTCAAACTGGACCCATCACTAAAATGTTTTCCTCTTTCAATCTTCTTTATTTTATTGCAAGATGCTACCCTCCATCCACTCGCCCACAGCAGAAACTTGGCAGGCCTCCCGGACCCTCCTTCTCATTTAACCTCATGTCCAGTTACCAAGTCCTACAGATTCTCTGTCCTTAATATCCACTCACATCCGAGCCATCCTCTCCGTCCGCAAAGCCATTACCTTAATCCAGCCCTCATCACCGCTTGCCCAGCTTTCCCGCGACGGCCCCTAACTGGTCTTGCTGCCTGCAGCCTGGCACGAGTCCGAGCCCGGCCTCACAGTTGCCAACGTGTTCTTTCTAAAATGCGGACCTGATCGTGTCATTTTCCTGCTTAAATTCCCTCAGTGCTCCCATAGCTTCCAGGATAAAGCGGAGCTTCTCTAGCTCAACACCCGAGATGACGCCTGCGTGCATTCGACCCCGCCTCCTCTCATCACCCCCCACGCACCCCTGCTGTCAGCGCTACACCCCTCTCTGTCTTCCGTGACCGAGATTCACTGATCTCAACCCTACACCAGCTTCATTCAGGTGTCCCTCACACGCTCTCACGTTAAACTCTCGCCACGGACTTCAAGACTATCAGGTTATGCCCCACCTTTTGTCGTGAATAAATTGACGTTTTGAGAAGCTGTGTAGTTTGCCTAAGTTAAAACAGCTCAAAGGTGACAACACCCCGCCTTTCCTCCTCCAAAGCCCCTGCTTCCAGAAAGGATGCCGCAGCTGCCCGTGTGTTAACGGCTGGCTTACCTTTTCTCTCCAGCACAGGGTCTGGCACACAGCAGCTTATTGATAAGAGATTAATGAGTAGCTTTGGTTTCGGGAAATTCTGGCTCTGAGGTAGGGTGACATGTTGCGTATAAAGCCTCAGAGCTCCAGCAGACACGCTAAGTCAAGGGGGAATGAGACTCTTGACTGGGAGCTGAGGCCGCGGCAGGGCCGGCGTCACGGCAGTGCCGGATGGAGGGAGAGGCCACGGGGGAGAACAACGCCGGGGGGACCCGGCAGAGGTGGGACAGGGACGGAGAGTTAGAGGCTGAGCCCAGAAGCACGTCTGTGTGAACAGTGGGCACTGTCGGGGCCTCAGCCCCACTCTGTCCTGGGCCAGGGTTACGGCCTGTGGCTGAGCAGCTGAGTCAGCACACCCAGCGTCCTCTGCAAGGGGACCCCTCCCCTCACTCGTCCCTGGGAGGGGCTGCCATCTACACCCCATGGCAGAGGGAGGACAGAACTATGATCTCACCTTCCTAATTACCGTAGAGCCCATCAAGGGAGACAGGGAGGGCATAATGTTATTTACGTAAACATTGAGAACATGAAATACAAAAGATGGAGGTCACAGGAAGGATCAGGATTCCAGTTTCTTGCCCATTTTCTTTAATTTCACTTTTATTTTATACTGGGCTACAGTTGATTTACAGTGTATTAGTTTCAGGTATACAGCAAAGTGATTCAATTATACATACATATTCTTTTTCAGATTATTTTCCATTATAGGTTACTACAGAGTATTGAGTAGAGTTCCCGGTGCTATACGGTAGGTCCTTATTGGTGATCTATTTTTTTTTTTTTTTTTTTTTGCAGTACGCAGGCCTCTCACTATTGTGGCCTCTCCCGTTGCGGAGCACAGGCTCCGGACGCGCAGGCTCAACGGCCATGGCTCACGGGCCCAGCCACTCCGCGACATGTGGGATCCTCCCGGACCGGGGCACGAACCCGTGTCCCCTGCATCGGCAGGCGGACTCTCAACCACTGCGCCACCGGGTAAGCCCTATCTATTTTATGTATAGTAGTGTGCACATGTTAATCCCAAACTCCTAATTTATCCCTCCCCCCCTTCCCCCTTTGGTAACCATAAATTTGTTTGCTACATCTGTGAGTCTGTTTCTGTTTTGTAAATAAGTTCATTTGTATCACTGTTTCAGATTCCAGATACAAGCGATATCATAAGGTATTTGTCTTTCTCTGTCTGACTTACTTCACCTAGCATGATCATCTCTAGGTCCGTCCATGTTCCTGCAAATGGCATTATTTCCTTTCTTTTTATGGCTGAGTAGTATTCCATTGTATATATACCACATCTTTATCCATTCATCTGTCGATGGACATTTAAGATGCTTCCATGTCTTGGCTATTGTAAATAGTCCTGCTTTGAACATTGCACACTTTCTTTTTGAACTCTCTTTCTTGGAAGGCAAAGGGCATACCGGGCTTAAAATCCTAAACATTTGCTTTAACAGGTTTGCTTCTGGCAAGACAACCGCACAGAACTTCTGGAACATGCCGGAAAACACACAGGCCTCCCCGGCCTTCACCTCAGTGGTCTTCTCTCCTCTTTCTCACTCTCAAACTTGTGAGTTGTTTTCGCCGAGTGTTCAGGCCCCGCGTGTGCTCTCTGTCAGAAAGCTGCACTTTTGTGGGAAATTCTCCCCCTTCTTTGACACCAAACGTTACTCCCTCTGAAGGGATGGGGAGGGGTCATGGGGGTGAGTGGGTGTGAGTCACCCTCCAGGGGAATATCTTACGAGGTTTGGGAGCCCAACCTGCCCAAGAGGAGAGAGACTTTCCTCTTAGAGGTGACAGTTTTCTCACACACTGTTCTTGTTTGAATCAGGTAATGGAAAGCCATGAGCAAGGCAATCATTCCAGCCTTTAACAAAAGTAAAAAGTGCATGAGTTTTAGAAAAAGAGAAAAAGAGCTGAAAGCCTTTCCAGCACCGCCTGGCTCTCTGCCAGTGTCCTTGAAGGCCCAGAAGGGTCCCTGTGGATGGACCCTGCCCAGCAGTGGACTCAGCCAGCAACAGGATCGTGGGGTTTCTGGCTACATTCAGTGCCAGGATTCCATGCATCTGCAGTTTTTCCTGAGTCACCTCCCTCTGTCTTTGCCAGGATGAGCAACACAGCAGAACCTCGGACATCCCAGGATTTGCAGAGGATGCAGCCCTGTTCCAACTTTGAATTCAGGTGACTTTTGCTTTTTCTGCACAGAGAGTGAGAGAAAGAGAGAGCGCCAGTCATGTGGCCTGTTTCCTTTCTCAGCCTGCACCTTGCTTATTGGTTGGATGTGAGTGATTTGTTTCTCTTTTCCTTTTCAAATCTAGGACTCATCAATGTGACAGGCTGACAGCCCTGGAGACAACGATTCTGTGTTCACTTGGGCTGTGGGCTCCTGCAGGAATACACACACGCACACGCGCACACGCACACGCACACACAGGCAGCCATTCACAAAGAGTCACCTCGGGATTAGGGGGTCCTCTCAGCACCCCCAGCTGGGGTCACATCAGAGACGGAAGTGCCGGCAGAGACACTGGTTCCAGGAGGACAGCTGCTCCTCCAGAAGCCAGATTTCTTTCTTATTCTTTCACGGATAATTATTTGGACAATCTTCTCACTGGTCAGTTTTCGTTTGTTCCTCTTCTCTGACTTGACTGCACTGTCCCCCAAGCTGTAGGATCCAAGAGCCTGTCTGCCAAGCCCCTAACCTGCCATAGGCCATCGGTGCTGCGTGGTGCTCACACCCGTCACGGTTCTCGAGTCCCTGCCACCGACCCGCTCCCAGCACCGCTGTTTTGGGAAGCTCCCCCTCCCATATGCTGCTTTACAAGAAGACAAGAATGTATGGCTCCCTATAAGACTCAGACACACACACACATATCTGCAGGCTCTACTGACCTGAGTATCTTGCTAATGGGACTAAGGTCACGCGTTTAATCTGTGTGTCCCCAAACAAGGCCCTGAGGCCCACGGGCCCAGGCTGTTTGTACCTTTAAGCCCCCGACGATCCTCAGTGTAGATTCTTACTCATCACAGTGTCCCTCTCAATTTCTCAGGAAATGCTTGCTGACTTGATTATGACCAGCGTGGAGCAAGGAGGACTCACCACAGACACAACCTCAGGCCTGGAAAAAAGCATCTCCAGCCCCACCCCCAAGTGAGACCAGACCTGGCGTGTCCCCGGACCACACCCCCAGTAGTGGCTCCAGGCCCATCCCTTCTCTCATTTTCACTACGAAAGCCATGTTTGGGGCTGGCAGTCCTAGGACAATGGCAGTAGCTACAAAAGGGGTCGTAACTGTTATTACCACCTCTTCCCTGGATAAAGTAACTTACTGCTCTGTCAGCAGGCAGCCCTGAGAATGTTCTGCGTGAGCCTGGGCCATGCGTTCCATCTGTGTGGCTGCCCGCCACGGGGCCTACACTTTCCTCAGGACAAATGGTATGGATTGGACGGGAGGAAGAATTTGGTTTTGTGGAGTCACACGGCTCAGAAAACCAGGATCTCTCTTTTCAGTCTGGCCCCCAAACTCCCAAGAAGCTCAGGGAAACCACCTGAAATTCTTGCCTTTTCTCACTATGAGCACTTCTTTCCCTTCCAGGCTCACCCTGCCCCCAAACTGGGCAATTCTGACCATGCTTTTTGTTGCTGTTGGGTGGAGAGTTGAGGTGACTTGTGGGCCCAGCTGCCCCAAGAACTCCAAAGGCATCTCCCAGGGAATGAAATCCTGCAAGTAACAATATGGTGAGGATACAAAACTCTTAAAAACCTTCAAAAGCTTTCCAATTCCTAAATGTCCACAGCCCTCTCAGAGATGCACTCTGGTACCGCACACAATGCCCGAGTTCTTGACATTTTAAAAGTAAACTTGCTATCGGTATACATGAGAATCTCAAAATGCACGAGGATAACCTCCATCTAGCAGATATTTCTAATGAGAAACTTTGTGCTTGGAGGTGTGCTAAGATGCTGCCGATACAGCCTTGAGTCTGTGGCCTGCTTCGGCCCTCACAAGGTTCAAGTCCGATAGGAAAGACAAACGTGAACAAAGGACTCCAGCTGGAGCGAGGAATCGTGAAAGGGCAGAGCACGATGCTATGCGGGCTCTTCAAAGGGTGGCAGGGATACCTGCTGACCAGAAACGGTTTCCCCAGAAGGAGAGACATTGGCATTGAGATTACAGAGTTGATACAGGGAAGCAGAACGGAGAAATTCCAGGCAGAAGGACCAGCCTGGACCATCACATGTGTGATGTTCTTGGCCAAAAAGAGAAACCTAAACCCACCAGGAAGGCCTTTGGCTGTAGACTGGGGAGGAGAGCTCACTGGATACGGTCTCAAGGGGCCTCTATGCCCTGTTTACATTTGGATATTGGGACAGCTGTGGATTTGCTATTGACACTGATTGTGGGCAACAAAACCAGCTCTTTGTGTAAAGTGGAATTTGCGTATCGAAGAATCATAGAATGTTGAGTTGAAAGGTACCTTAAGAGGGACTTCCCCAGTGGTCCAGTGGTAAAGAATCCACCTCACCACGCAGGGGACACGGATTTGATCCCTGGTCAGGGAACTAAGATCCCACATGCCGTGGGGCAACTAAGCCCGTGCGCCACAACTACTGAGCTCACGCGCCTTAACTAGAGAAGAGAAAACCTGCACGCCACAACTAGAGAGAAGCTCGCGCACCACAACGATAGCCTGTGCGCAGCAACGAGAGATCCCGCCTGCCTCAACTAAGATCCAACGCAGCCAAAAATAAATAAAATAAATAAATAATAAATAACTCTTGAAAACTAAAAGAAAGGTACCTTAAGAAATGTCTCATCCAAGTGTCCATGGATTAATCGGTGCAGAGAAATTCCCTCCTCGAAACCGCCCTGCGGTGTTTTAGAACGCATCGCTTGTTTATGTGTAACTCAAATTGTTAGACGTTTCTTTCAACCCAAATCTGCTTCCTTGAAACTTCCACCATAGTTATGCCCTCTGGAGTTTCACAGAATCAGTCTAATCCTTTTCCCACCTGACAGCTTCTCAAATGTTTAAAGACAACTATCTTGCCCCCATTGTGTCTTCTCTTCCCCAGGCTAAAAATGCCTAATTCTCCCGACTCTCTTCATATGACATGATGCTAGACCCTCATCATCTGGCTTCTGCTTCTCAGGACAGGCCCTAGTTTGTCAAGAGAAAATAAATCTTATGTGCTTTTGAAAATACATCTAAATACATAAACTGGGCTATTAACCTCCTTTGCTTATATACAGTGTCTTTGCCTTGGAATACTAAATCTGGCATGCCTGGCTTTCAGGAACCACAAATGGTCTTTGTAATTGCAGGGAATCTTGCAGGGCTTGGAAAGGTACTCTGCAAAAGAAGCATTTGCTAAATGTGATTAGTTAACTGAATGGTCTTTATTTATGCCTGAGTAAATAATATGATTTAGCAGAGTTCACAAAATCTGAAAGTTTGTGCCATGACACACACGTTAAAAAACAAAAAACAAAAAACTAGTGTGACTATACCATGACCTCTGAGGCCAGCGGAAGTCGTCCGCTGAGTCCTCCACAGCTGGCCCGCTGTAGGGCAAACAGCGACCTCAGGCAAAGCATAACATTGCACAAAGGGTCAGTGTGGTCCATTCCCCTCCAGCACAGCATTTATTCTCACTACTAAATCCTGCCAGTCCCTCCAGCCAGCATCACCCCCAAGTGCCACAGTTTTTGGTCATTTGTGTAATTCTGTGATCAGAGGGCTTTTCCATGAGGCTGGTGGAGCTGGGGAGAGAAGCTTTTGAGACCGTTTTGTTTCGTCGATCTATTGTCCATTTCACTTTAAAATTTGCCAGAAAATCATGATAAAAAAATAACGTGCTATTATGTTTTCACGATCTCATGGAAAAGCCATGTAATGTAAGTGTAATAACCATGATACACCATCATGAGATGCCCACACGGCAAGGTAACGCAGTCTCGAAAATAAGCCCAAAACACCTTCCTGTCCCTGTGACAAATAACACTGACAACAAGCCCAATAACCAGGCTACTCGCTCCAAGAAAACAAGACAGGAGCCAAGTCAAATCGCTTAGTCATCAAGACTGATAGCTGCTCATGAAGACTGGCTCTGAGAGCCTCACTTCCCTGTACCCCATTCACTCCAAAGCTCACAGGGCATCTGCATTGCCCGTCCCAGCCAGCTTTCCACCTTGTGCGACCCGCTGTGAAGTCACCCAGCCCGGCCCTGGTGGCTCTCAGAGCACAGGGGATGGGATGGCGTCAATGCCCCAAACACCTGCTCTTCCTCAGCTCCTGACCCTGACTCTGGCATGACTTCCTTTGTGAAACTACTTCATGAGCACTGTGGCCATCTGGCTCATGAAAGCCACCGGACTCTCTGATGAAGTACAAAGCCTTGCTCTTCCTGGAGCACAACTCTGGCAGCTCCTTTTCAGTCACATTCAACATGTATCAGAATCTTTTGCTGATTTCTAAAACCAATAAATATATAAATGAAGCACAAATGCTTTGAGGAAGGAGTCTGTGGGCCCATAGACGGGCTACACTCTGACGTGTGGGAGGAGAAAGGAGGGAAAAGAGAAAGAAAGAAAGAGAGAGAGAGAGAGAAAGAGAGAAGGAAGGAAGGAAGGAAGGAAGGAAGGAAGGAAGGAAAGAAGGAAGGAAGGAAGGAAGGAAGGACGGAAGGAAGGAAGGAAGGAAGGAAGGAAGGAAGGAAAGAAGGAAGGAAGGAAGGAAGGAAGGAAGGAAGGAAGGAAAGAAGGAAGGAAGGAAGGAAGGAAGGAAGGAAGGAAGGAAGGAAAGAAGGAAGGAAGGAAGGAAGGAAGGAAGGAAGGAAGGACGGAAGGAAGGAAGGAAGGAAGGAAGGAAGGAAAGAAGGAAGGAAGGAAGGAAGAAAGGAAGGAAGGAAGGAAGGAAGGAAAGAAGGAAGGAAGGAAGGAAGGACGGAAGGAAGGAAGGAAGGAAGGAAGGAAAGAAGGAAGGAAGGAAGGAAGGAAGGAAGGAAGGAAGGAAGGACGGAAGGAAGGAAGGAAGGAAGGAAGGAAGGAAGGAAGGACGGAAGGAAGGAAGGAAGGAAGGAAGTCAAGAAAACCCAGCCTCGGGAGCGAGGGGGGCAGCAGTAGTGCAAGAGGCTGCTTTGCCGTCCATCAGCCGTCCTGAGCCCTGCTGTGCAGTCACTCTCTACTGAAACTTACTTTTCACTCTATAAAGGTTCTAAGAAGAGACCTCGAGCTCATTTTTTTATTGAAGTATAGTTGATTTACAATGTTGTGTTAGTTTCGGGTGTACAGCGAAGTGATTCAGTTCATATATATGTGTGTATGTGTGTGTGTGCGCGTGTGTGTGTGTGTATACATATATATATATACTCTTTCAGATTCTTTTCCCTTATAGGTTATTACAAAATACTGAGTATAGTTCCCCGTGCTATACAGTAGGTCCTTGTTGATTATTTTATATAGAGTAGTGTATATATGTTAATCTCAAACTCCTAATTTACCCCTCCCCCTTTTCCCCTTTGGTAACTTAAGTTTATTTTCTATGTCTGTGGCTCTAGTTCTGTTTCGTATATAAGTTCGTTTGTATCACACAGGATTTTTTTTAGATTCCACATGTAAGTGGTACCATGTGGCATTTGTCTTTGTCTCACTCACTCGCTGAGCGTGATCACCTCTAGGTTCATCCATGTTGCAGCAAATGGCAGAATTTTGTTCTTTTTCTCTTGGGGGGAGGGGGTGATCTCCTCGAGCAAAAGTGCTCCGTTACGGAGCCCAGGAAGCTCTGAAGCAAACACATCACAAACTCCCTCAGTGATCTTTTGGCACCTCATGGTGCAAGTGAATTGAAAATACACCCCTAGCCACATTGGAGAAAGAGGAAAAGTCACACCACGGTGTGTTCAAAAGTAAATTATCCGAAGATAAGGCAGAGCCGCGCCCTGGTTTCCACTGGATGAGATCATGTGGTCTCACCTGTTTTCCCTTCCCCGTGAGTTTTCCCTAAAGCAGTATTAGTTTCCCACTGGAATGTTTCCTGTGTTCATTGGATTCCACGGCAGAGCAACTGCGAAGTCCCTGCCCGCCCGGTCGCAGCTGCGCACATTCCTGGGCAGAGTCTGGCTGAGGCTTGAGGCTGCGGGGCCTCCGTCTTGGATGCCACACGCGGGAAAGGGGGAAAGAAGAGACTTGCTGAGAAACGGCAAATCAAAGAGCAAAACAGGCCTCAAAAGGGCGGTGACCCAAGCAAAACGCCGGCAGCTCCTAGAAGAGCTCCAGGAGCCACATTGATCTCTCAGTGGAGAAAACAAAGGTGGAGGTTCTCAGAGAATGAACTGTCGCAGCTCCACACATCTATTCATTCTCTCTTGCCAGGTGTGTTTAAAGTGAGAATGAAATACAGTTGCAGTAGCTAGAAAATTAGTATCTAAGCTGAGAATCATAGTCTCCCAGTTAAATAATTCACCCTCTCTGTTAACACCATCAGGATGGATCTGGCCTGTAGCTGATGCTCATGTTACGTGATGGTCTCACCCAATCAACCTCACTGCCTAGCAAGACCTTCAAAGAGATGTCCAGAGCCATGGGATAATTATGATTTTCTTTAAGGTAACATTTCTTTTCTATTCTCTGAAAAGAAAAATTTAAAGATACACATACACATATATATGTATGCATCTATATAATTCTCTTCATAAAATTCTGTAAACTTTCCAAATGGCACAGAGCAGACTAGAAAACTATACACACCTAAAGTGAATTTTCATATTATCCTATTTTTAACTATCTGTGGTTAATGTAATTTTTATCAAGTTGCACAAAATATTTCAAACGCAGAATTAATCCAGACACACATGTGGGACACATAACGGGCTCAGAAACATTTCTCCTTAACTGAAACATTTGCTTCTTAAAAGAGTTAATGAATACAGGAGCTAAATTTTATACAACATGGCTTTTACCATGAATTCGGATTTATAAGCATTTAATGCAAAACACTTAGGATTTTGATATATTAACATGTACGATACACTTAAAATTAATTCAGAATTAATTCTTACCTAACAAAACATGAAATTGGATTCTTATTCAGTTACCACTTTTAGGTATCATATAAACTGAGAGTTTAGTTCAAGATTATCTCTAAGTTCTCCCTCTTTTGTGAGACTTTTAAAATTAGTTTTCTATTAGACCTGCATCAGGAATTGATCTCTCTAAACCCTGTTAATCAGAAAATAAAAATAGCCAAAATAACTCTCTTGTGGAGAGTTACTATTACGTACTAAAAATATATATTTTGTTAAGATATCTTTCACTAAAAACGTAGGGAGTCCTCTGGAAACAGGAATTGTCCATTTCAAGCACTGCTTTTCATAGCTGGGGGGCCAGCACAGGGACTGGTCATTCTATCAATGCCCACTGACTGAAGTGGCTTCTCCACCTACATTGGTCCATGGAAATTTAAAGAGACAGGCACAGTTGTTTCTTTTCTTATTGGGCCCACATATTTAAGGAAATCTCTGGGAAGTCATTGACTGGCTGCAGAGATAACGAAACAGATACTCCAGTGACCACATGTGACAAAGAATATAGTCTTTTCAAAAATGGTTTGGAAAAGTCACTAAACAAAGCAACAGCCCAGCTTTCCTCAAGTAACAACAGGAACCCCTGGAGAGGAAGGAGAATCTGATTTTTAGTCACCACATCACAGCATTCAAAACATCCAGTACTCAACAAAAATTACAATGCATACAGAGAAGCAGGAAAGTATGACCCATTCACAGGGAAAATAAAAGAGAAATTAACAAAAACATCCCAAACATTGGACTTACTGGAAAAAGTCTCTAAACTGTCTTAAATATGCTCAAAGAACTGAAAGCAACCACAAAGAACAGAAGGAAATCAGGCAGACAATGACAGAGTGAGTCAGTAAAAAAATATAACATGAATTTTGAAAAGAGTTAGAAATTATAAAAAAGAATGAAATAAAACTTCTGGAGCTGAAAATAACACAGATGAAATTTAAAATTTTACTAGAGGTATTCAACAGCAGATTCAAACAGGCAGAAGAGATAATCAGTGAACTTAAAGATAGTTCAATTGAAATTACCCAGTCTGAGAAGCAGTAAGAAAAAGAAAAAGGAAACAAATGAACAAAGCCTTAGGGTTCTATGGCTCACTATCAAAAATACCAAGGTATGAATTATGGGAGGCCCAGAAGGAGAAGAGAGACAGAAAGGGGAAGAAAAAATATTTGAAGAAACAGTGGCCCAAACTTCCCAAATTTATCCCAGGAATGCAAGGGTGTTTCAACATAAGAAAATCCATGTAACACACCTCATTAATAGAATAATCATCTCAGTAGATACAGAAAAAGCATTTGACATTATTCATTACCCTCTCACGACAAAAACACTCAGCAAACTAGGAACAGACAAGAACTGTTCAACTTGATAAAGAACATTTAGGAAAAAGCATCAGCTAAGATCATATTCAGTGGCAAAAGACTAAAATCAGTCCCTAAATTAGGAACAAGACAAGCTTGCCTACTTTCACCATGGCTATTTGTAATCGTACTGAAAGCCCTAGCCAGAGAATTTAGGCAAGGAAAAAAAAGACATCAAATTGGAAAGGATGTTTAAAACTAACTCTATTTACGATGACAAAATTTTGCATCTAGAAAATTACAAAGAATCCATAAAAAAATGACCAAAGATAATAAATGAATTCAGCAAAGTCGCAGGATACAAGATAAACACACACAGAAATTTATGTTTCTGTACACCAGGAATAAACAATCTGAAAGTGAAATTAATAAAATAATTCCATTTAAAATCGCATCCAAAGAACAAAATGCTGAGGAATAAATTTAACCAAGGAGATGAAAGACTTGTCAAAACAACATTGAATCTTCAGTTGCCATTGGTCTCCACATGGCCTTCCTCAATTCAGCGTACATGAATCTTAGTTCCTTCACGTGTATAAGGAAAAGCATACCCGCCATGCTCTTCAGGGTTCTTAAGGAGATCGTATGGGACACAGAATGTCAAAATGCTTACGTGGGTGAACCACTTTATTACTATGTGTGTCTCTTTAAAACTTTTTTGCGCTGTTCTTTTCTTTTTCTTTCAGATGGCGACTTCAGATGTCTATGAAAGAGGCGTAAAGGCACAGAAAAAAGTTGAATCAAGACTTTTTAGCTCTTTCCCTAAATGCTATTTTCCATTTATACGAAGTCATTCCTATTTTCGTCCATTTTCAAGCTCAAGTTTCATTTTAGGTGAATTAGCATCACATATAGAATAAGTATCAAATATTGAAAAAGCATTATATATAGTAACAGAAACCATTGCTTCTTTGACCTGTGACATAATATTGGTTTCTCTAGGTCCAGGTTATGTTATTACTATTGTTCAAAATCAGACAAATTCCATGTATTTAATCCCTTAGCATATCACTAAACACCTGACAGTTCTCTGCTTTCTAGATCTGTCTTGACTGTTATTAGTCTTCTCTGCCAACTTAGCAATATTTTCAAATGTAAACACACATTGAAAGCAAATTATTAAACTGTGGATTGTGGTGACATTAATAACCTTGGGTTATAGATTGCCCAGGCTATAGTCCTTGAACGTGTAGCTCACCAATAACTATTATACTGAATGTCACCGCTATAAACAAATTGACTCCCTCATCTTTCAAGTTTAAAGATACTTTAAAGTTTAGTTTTAGTCAATGAGTCATCATATGATAAGCTAGAAAGGTCTTTAAGAGACCTGCTCATCAGTAGCAAAGTTCTTCTCTCTCCTATTTTAAATAACCTCCTTGGTCAGCATCTCCTGCCTGGTAGGAATTACACTCCATTTTAGTTCTCTCTTTATAATTTGTTTTTTCAAGCTGAGTCCATGTAAAGAATGGTCTGTCAAAGTGTGTTCATTTTTTTAGTTTTATATTTTCTTTTTCATGAATCAGAACACTTGCAAAGTTCTATTTTGCTGATCTTTAAGAAAACCAGGTTTTTGGTTTAAATTATCCTTTCTGAATTTCTTTGTTGTGCATTTTTTATTTCATTAAATTCAGCTTTGATTGTTAGTCATTCTCCCTTCCTGGTTTCTTGGGTTTATTTTGTTTTTCCTTTTCTAATACCTTCAGGTGATTTTTTGATATTATCTTTCCTTAGTTCCTTTATCTTGAGTATTTCTTCCTTAATAACAAAGTGATTTGAGCTATAAGCTGTTCTGAGTTCAGCTGTGCCCACCACATTTGGTATGAGGTTTCCTCCTGGTTGCTTTCTAGGTAGTTTGTGATCTCACTTTTTATTCTGTCTTTGATCCAAAGATTTTACGGGAGTTTTTCTTAGTTTTCAAGCAGTAAGATGTTTTTAACGACCTCTTAACAGACTCTGTGGCCTGAAAATCTCTACTAAGTTTTTCTCCATGGTTAACGAATGAACACCTTTTGTGTGAAAGTCATACGACAAACATATAGCCTCTACTTGGGAGATGCGAGCTTACATTTACAGCTATAATTTTGTTTGTTGATCGTGTTATGCAATTTCTCCAGGCTTCACTTTTTGTTTGTCTACTAGATCTGTCCATTCTTGAAAAAGATATATTCGAGTTTCCCGTTATAAACATGCTGTCATCATATATAACATTTGCATAGTTTTGGTCTTGCATAATTAGCTGCTGTTTTTTTTTTTAACATCTTTATTGGAGTATAGTCGCTTTACAATGGTGTGTTAGTTTCTGCTGTATAACAAAGTGAATCAGCTATACATATACGTACATCCCCATATCTCCTCCCTCTTGCGTCTCCCTCCCACCCTCCCTATCCCACCCCTCTAGGTGGTCACAAAGCACCGAGCTGATCTCCCTGTGCTATGCAGCTGCTTCCCACTAGCTGTCTATTTTACATTTGGTAGTGTATAAATATGTCCATGCCACTCTCTCACTTTGACCCAGCTTACCCTTCCCCCTCTCTGTGTCCTCAAGTCCATTCTCCACATCTGAGTCTTTATTCCTATCCTGCCCCTAGGTTCTTCAGAACCATTTTTTTTTTTTTAGGTTCCACATATATGTGTTAGCATACGGTGTTTGTTCTTCTCTTTCTGACTTACTTCACTCTGTATGACAGACTCTAGGTCCATCCACCTCACTACAAATAACTCAATTTCATTCCTTTTTATGGCTGAGTAATATTCCATTGTATATATGTGACACATCTTCTTTATCCATTCATCTGTCGATGGACACTTAGGTTGCTTCCACATCCTGGCTATTGTAAATAGAGCTGCAATGAACATCTTGGTACATGTCTCTTTTTGAATTACGGTTTTCTCAGGGCATATGCCCAGTAGTGGGATTGCTGGGTCATATGATAGTTCTGTTTTTAGTTTTTTAAGGAGCCTCCATACTGTTCTCCATAGTGGCTGCATCAGTTTACATTCCCGCCGGCAGTTAGCTGCTGTTTTTGATGCTCTGAGGTCTGAGACTGGTTTCTTTTCATGATTACTCTGTCTCCCTATTTGGTCTCATGAATGCTTAACATTAAATGCAAATTATTATTTTACTGTATTATGACATTAATTATATTATACATTAACATATTGCCTTTCCCGTTTTATACTTTTCAGGGGTTTTTTGGTCAGTGTTTTACGAGTTCATTTTGTTTAATATTTGCCTCGTGCCTTGTTTTTTGGTTATTCTCTTCTGACCCTTATGTTCAAGTGTTCTGTGTTCGTTTGTTTTAAGTGTGATTATTACAAATTGTACATAAATGGGTTTGTGTTACAGTACAAAATCTAGCCCATTTGCCATCATAATGGCTAATATCCTTGATTATATACTCCATCTTCCTTCAGAATTACTAAATATTTCAAACTGTCATTTCTTCCTTTTAAAAAAAAATCTACTTGGTTTTGTTAGTCTGTCTCTAATTATTCTTTTTCCTCTAATTAATATGTAAATTCTACCACCCTTTTCTAGTCCATTAACAGTTATCTCTCATAATTTCCACTATTTTCTGAAAACAAATTACCAAATATTTCCTCACCGAGATGGAGTGTTTTTACTCTTAAAGCTGGCTGGATTTCCACCAAATGCATTTTTCCCCATTTTTCCATCTCTCTATAATTGTGCTCTGTTTTGAGATATTTCATCCACCTGACCTTCTGGTTCTTAAAGTTGTGTCTCAACAGTGACCACCTCATCTTTAATTTGTCAATCAACTCTTTAGTTAGGAAATCGTGTTTTCAGGTTTAGACAGTGAAGTACTCTTTTTAATTGAATATTTCAACTTAAATATCTCTTCCACCAGGTTTTAGCTTTTCCTCTAGGCTTGGGACTAGCCGGTCTTCCTCCCTCTGTATATTGAGTGGACTTCAACTTGGGCAGGACTGTGTTCTGGCCAAGTCCAGAAGCCAAGGCCGTGTCCTTGCAGGGATGGATCCAGGGTGGTCCCTTCCTCTAGGTCACATGCACACACAGAGAATCTGCCCGTCTTGCTGCCACCACCTGCCTGTCCAGCTGTTCCTCGGTCTCGTGGAGGCCCAGGGCCTCTACACAGCCTCAGGGGGCTGTGGTGACACAAAGGTCCCAATATCCCTCTGAGCCATGATCTGCTGCTTCTAGCCCTCAGCCTGGGCTCCTTGTCAGTTTTCCAGACACTTTACCAGGTCAGGGGTGAAACACCAGCGATGATCATTCTCTCCACGGAGACCCCCAGAAACCAAGGCCTCCACTGCTCACAGGCTCCAGAGCCATTAGCAGAGGTTCCGAATGGGGCGGGGGGTACAGGGGAAGGGTCTTTGCCCCCAAACTGCCATCGTTTTCTCGCTCTTCTCATTGCCTACACGCTAACCAGAATTCTGAGCATTCCTTAAAAAAATCTGGTGCTTTTAAACTGCTTCCGGATTCTAATCACCTCCCTGCAACCCAGCACTTTGCATAGTGGGATCCTCTGGAACTTTCTTAAACATTGCTTCCTGAGGCCCACGCCGGGCCAGTGGATCACAACCTCCGGGAGCTGTGGGACCACCTGTTCATTGCTGCTCCACACGGGGTGGTCTCAGCTCCTGAATTCAATGGTAAAGCTTCCCGGGTTCTAGAACAAGGTTGTATAGCACTGTAGAGGGTCTCTTAGACTCAGAGAGCCTCGTACAAAGACACAAACAAAACATCAGCTTTGGTAGGTGGTGGCGTAGAAATAGGAGTAAATACGGGTAACATGAGAGATAGAGAGAGAAGTGAAGGATGGCAACACGGTACAGAAGGCAACACAGGAAAGGGCTTCCCTGGTGGCACAGTGGTTAAGAATCTGCCTGCCAATGCAGGGGACATGGGTTCGAGCCCTGGTCCGGGAAGATCCCACATGCCACGGAGCAACTAAGCCCATGCACCACAACTACTGAGCCCGCGCTCTAGAGCCCGCGAGCCACAACTACTGAAGCCCTCATGCCTAGAGCCCGCGAGCCACAACTACTGAGCCCACGCCCCACAACTACTGAAGCCCTCGCGCCTAGAGCCTGTGTTCCGCAACAAGAGAAGCCACGACGATGAGAAGCTCGCGCACCGCAACAAAGACCTAACTCAGCCAAAAATAAATAAATTTTTTTTAAAAAAGAAAAAGAAAGTGACCCAGGAGAGGTGGCTGCAGGTGAGGGGTAACTTGGGTGGCGGGTATGGCTCTACCTGGTGCAGGGACATCAGGGCAAGGAGGCGGAGGTAGCACTTCTCAATGGGCAGGACTTCTGTCTCTGCATCAATACGAAGTGTCACTGTGAGTGTCTTCATGTTGAAAGGGGGCTTTTTGTGCCCAGAGACCCTGATCTATAGTCACCAGATTTTTTTTAAGCTAATATTCAAATTATTAAAATTAGCCTGCAAAAACCCAATTTTCCTTAAGCTTTCAAATTACACATCTTATCGAGTATTTATACCCAGTACTTTAGCGCTCAGTCAGACTCCCTTACACATTTCAGTATCTCAAGTCTAAAATCAGTAGCTTAATCACACAGTTGACATCTTTAACATAATATAATAGGTCAGATTCTCTTAAGTATGGCATATATTTTGAACACCAAAAACATGTAGGTTATCTCAATGATAACAAACTGTCCCTACGTTCAAGATAAAAATATGAATTTCCGACGGCAGATTTACTTATTCAATTTTTTTAATTAAAAATTTCCAGGAATCAGAAATCCTCTCACCTATCAGGGAGAGTTTTTCTATGAAGCACACGTGGACATCTTCCACAGAAAAGGTCTGAGGCACGCACGGAACCAGGAACCACACATTTTCCCCAAATGATTTTACCAGGACTGAAGTCCCACAGGCTGAGCCCTCTTTATAATGCAAATAGCAGATTATCTCTAGACCCTTATAAACAAACCCTTTGATTTCATTCTCCAACCCCATCTTGTCACAGCTAACTTCCGCCAACTAATCTCTTTTACTGCCAGAAGGAAGCTGTATTCTTTTTACATGTTTACCATCTGGCAAGGCCACACCTGACTGATGTCACGATACTAAGTCATGTTAGTGACAAAAATGACAAACACGGCTTCTATTTCAGGGAGCTCAGCCCCCAGAGCGTGTGGCCCCCAGAGCCCTAGCATCCTTGGGACAAAGGATGCTTAGAAGCAGGTGACGTAGAATGACAAGTCACGTGACAGGGTGATGGGTCTTATTCTTCCATTCAAAGTGGCAAAGTTAGTGCCACCCAATAAACCAAATTACATGAGAAAATATGTTATTGTAATAAAGAAAATTTGGAGCTCATATAAGATAATATTTCCAAATTCCGAGGGAGGTCTGAGATAGGAAAGTTAAAAAAAAAAAAAAAGCCCTATAAAATTAGCTTTCCGACCTGCACATGACATCAAGTGAATACAATACCCTCATTGAAACAATATGAATTTTAGCAGGTTTTTACAACATTGGTGAGACATTAGCATCGCCCACGTAAGGTCTCTTTTTCTAGGAGACCTAAATGAATTGAACATTCATGTCGTAAAAAGCAACTGAGGCAGCTGCAGGGGCTGCAGATTTTTTCTTTTAAAGCAATCGAATTTCTCTTTTTAAAAAACGATTTCATGGAAAACACTAGCTAGAAATGTTTTCAGATCCTGGATTAATTATTAGATGATACTGTATAAAGTTTCAAATTATTATTCTCATGCCACAAACAAACAAGTACTAGAGAAATGACGATGTGTGTGTATTTACAAAATATTTAAATAATGACCCAAGGACTGAGCATTAGAGTAACTAGATATCACCAGGAGTCAAACTTCTCCTCCTCCAACCTCACAGACGGGTAGGGCGTTAACCAGTCCTGGAGGTGAAACTGGATTCTAGCAACTTATGTGAGAATCTACTTTACGCTACATTGAAACCCCAGCACGGGACACTGGAGTTTTCTTCTGTGGTTATGGGTTTGTGGAGTATTTTTTTTCTTTTTGCTCTGTTTTATTTCTCCGATGGTCACTAAAGACTCCAGTTGACCTATCGTCTCATTTGGGATAAGTCACGGGTCTAAAAACGATGAGGGTCTGTAATATTCAAAGCATCCGAACAGGAGTGTCCTGAACGTGGTAAATAACAGTTACTGTGATAATGATCACGTGAAAAACAGTCCCATTCGCCAGACAGGGAATTCTCTGTGTGCTGACCACCACCTTGGGGGCGGGGGAGGCTCTTGCTTGGAAATGAGAAATAAGTAGCAAGTGGGAAGAGGCAGAAAATAAACAGAGCCTCCAATGATCTGGGCACAGTGATGAGAATGTACCTGTCCGATCCTGAAAAAGCGATTTCAGTCCCGCCCTGTTTCCTGCTATCACACACGAGATAAAGGCGGTGCCAGCAGAGCCCAGGCTATCCAGCTGTGTGCACTGTTCACCTGCTATCCTTTTAGCCTCCCCTGATTTCCTCACCTCACATATCCTGAAGCCGCTGAATGTCTTTTCTTATCTATTGGAAAAGAAACCACATTTGCTTAAAAAGAAAGAAGAGTTTTATGACCTAGTGAAATCACTTTTCGGGGCCACTCTACGTTGAGAAAAGGGAAACGTTATATCGGCATCTACCTGGCTGCATGAAATTCTATCATAATGTATACATTCTAATTCTTTCCTTTTTCTGAGTAGTTAATGATAAATGTGGTAAAATTACCGCGGCTGATTCTAGGTTGATCGCCACAGAACAGAGACTGGAAAGTCGTAACCTTCTAGGAGCATGTATTGAGGGACTCTTACCTCCCTCACATTATAATAAATCTGAGATGTTGTCTCCGTGTAGAGTCCCAGTAACCCCGGGTGAGGCCAGACGGATGAAGACATATTAGCACCAACAGAGGCAGCCCATGTGCACAAGCCCATCTCCATTTCTGGCCAACTCCTCATTTTATGCATACACACACAGAAACACACGTCAGTAGGAGAAAAACATCTGCCACATGAGAAATAAGAACGATGAGCCCGAATCTGCTTAGTACTAGTAGGGAATGTTTCCAGGACATAAAGCGAGCCCTGCGTGCTGCTCCACGGGACAATAATGGTTGCCAGGAGGGAGGATGGTCACGGCACCAGAGACGGTCTCCGTGCATCCAGCCACTGTTATCTAGCAGATATTTGCTGTTTCAAGTTCAAATTCTCTTTTCGTCATTAGCCCCCAAAAGCTCACATACACGGCAAGCGCCATCGACAATGACGCGAGGGTGGACAGATGGACATTTGGAAACTAATGGAATGGAATGACCGATTGCAACCCTGTGGGAGCGTCAGCATCTTTTAGGACCCAGTGAATTATCAAATACGTACAAACATCAAAAATACCAGTTAGGGGCTTCCCTGGTGGCGCAGTGGTTGGGGGTCCGCCTGCCGATGCAGGGGACGCAGGTTCGTGCCCCGGTCCGGGAAGATCCCACATGCCGCGCGGAGCGACTGGACCCGTGAGTCATGGCCGCTGAGCCTGTGCGTCCGGAGCCTGTGCTCCGCAACGGGAGAGGCCACAACAGTGAGAGGCCCACGTACTGCAAAAAAACAAACAAACAAATAAAATACCAGTTAGAACTGACGGCCAGTGGTCCACAAGAAAGCCTCCTGAAGACTCAATCATGCAAATAAAGAAACCAGGATCGGGGCATCGACAGCTGGGTTAGAACACGCCCAGGAGACATTTAAACAAGCATTCCTAGAACAACATAATTTCCATAAGATTTATCCGATGCTTTATTAGGCTAGTATTCTTTGAAGAGATAAGTAACTTTGAGGGCAAGGAGAACCAGTGTACCTAATTTACCTAAGCTTTCAGGAAACTTTTGATAAGCTTCTCATCCAGAAGTTTTTTGGGGTTTATTTTTTTTAATATTATCACGTACAGGTGTAACTGACATGGCTGATTGATTGAACAAATGTCTTAACTACCTATTGCTGTGTATGGGACATGTTAGCCTAAAACTCGGCCACTTAAGACAGCAAACTTTTACTATGTGACAGTTTCTGCACAAGGGGAGTCAGATGGGGCTCTGTGGGTGTGTATGGCCCACGTTCCCTCATGAGGCTGCAGCCAAGCTGGTGGCCAGCACCGCAGTCACCAAAAGGCTCAAGTGGGGCTGGAGGGGGCGCCCCAGGCCCCTCGCGTGGTGGCTGGCAGACCCCAGCAGACCCACGTCCAAGAGGAAGCCTCTTCACAGGCTTGCCTTCAAAGTGGCAACCACTGGTCCACGTCACGCCATTCTAAAGGGGAGCCCCTGAGGCTGGAGGCTCGGGCTACCCTGAACCTGATCAGGGGTGGCCTGCGTTCCTGTGTCCATGGCCCATCCACTAGTAGCCGCTCACTAGGTCCGCGGCACACTGGGCAGAAAGGGGCCACGTCGCCCTGGGCACCGGGAGGTGGCGTCGCTGGGGCCGTCTCCCGGCGGTGGCCTGTACGGCCCACCTCCATTCATAACCCTTCCTCCTCTGAAACCTCGTTCCAGCTGGGAGGGGCCCTGCGATGACGGTCTGCTGGGTGAGACAGAAGCCTGGTCTCCCCTGCGTCCCGGGGGAGCTTGTGCTTTGCGGGGGGGTCCTAGCCCTCTCCCTAACTCCATCCCTTCCTTCCGCCGGGATGTGGACACAGTGGCCGAACGTGCGGCAGCCATCTGGCAACCAGGAGCAGAAAGGCCGGAGAAATTAACTCATCGTTGGCCCTGACGTCACGAAGCTGCTGACCTCTGGGCTGCTTGTTTCATGAGAAAAGCCCCTGTGCATTTAAGTCACTCTAATTCGGTTTTCTGTTACTTGAAGTAGAGAAGTGCCCCTCTATGGGCACATATGTTAGGAGTCTGTCTGATAGTAGGAAATGAGCCGTGGATACACAAAGTGACTTTGGAAAGAAGGGAACAAACTGGGATGTAAATTACATACAACCAGAAATTTTAAGTGCAGATTATTTAATGTAATAGTCATCCTTATCTGAGAATTTTCTCCCTTTTCCTTTTCTTTCTTGGTAGGTTTGTAGGGTTATAAATATTCCTTCACTTCTAAATTAACATTCAGTCTCTCCCTCTGTCCGACAAATGGATCTGACCCAACCTCCAAATATTAATGAACAGAAAAGAAAAGGGGCTTAGCTGTTGTGATGGACCGAAGCGGGTTACAATCTCTGTAGCTTCCCAGCAAGAGGTGGGATCCCCTGCCCAGCCCTCTGATGCTGGGCTGGGATTTCGACTTCTCACAACCAAAGGGAAGGGTGGAGGTGACACTGCACCTGTTCTGACCTGTGCTTTAGGAAGATCCGGCAGCTTCCGCTTTGCAACGTTAGAATTTAGCCACCAGGTAAGAAACTCGGCTGGATTTTGAAACGCTGGCTCCCAGTGTTGGAGAGAAGCCTCAGAGGATGGGAGGCCGACTGAGCCCTCAGCAGGACGGGGGGTGGCACAGAACAGAGGGACCAGCAGAGCCCCAGAGAACCCCAGAATCATGAGAAATTGTGAAATGGTATTGCTTTAAGCAATTAAGTTTTGTGTTTTGTTTTGTTTTACTTAGCAGTATACAACTATGACTGTTCAGGGGTGGGGACCTGGCAGGCAGGGGCCGGGTAGGAAGGCACAAGAGAGAGAGAAGGTCAAAAGAAAAGAAGCAAACCACACACAAGTCAAAATATAAGATTAAAGAGTCCAAAGAGCCCACAAAGGAGAAAAAAGTGACATATTCCAAACGTAATTCTACAAGTACAAGGCAGAACAAAAATTAAGAATTAAAAATTTAAACGTGAACATTCCTAAATAAAAGCAATTATCAGGATTTCCCTGGTGGCACAGAGGTTAAGAATCCGCCTGCCAATGCAGGGGGCACAGGTTCGAGCCCTGGTCTGGGAAGATCCCACATGCCACAGAGTAACTAAGCCCGTGCGCCACAACTACTGAGCCTGCGCTCTAGAGCCAGCGAGCCACAACTACTGAGCCCACGTGCCACAACTACTGAAGCCCGCGTGCCACAACTACTGAAGCCCGCTCGCCTAGAGCCCGCGCTCCGCAAAGAGAAGCCACCGCAATGAGAAGCTCATGCACCACAACGAAGAGTAGCCCCCACTCGCAGCAACTAGAGGAAGCCCACGCACAGCAACAAAGACCCAGCGCAGCCAAAAATAAATAAATTTATTTTAAAAAAAAGTTTAAAAAAAAAGCAATTATCAGTAATTCTGTGAACATGCTAAGGTATGTCTATCTAAACTCTACGGTAAACCTAGTAAGGTTTTCAGGTTTAAAGCCAGTTTATGGAAACAGCCAAGAAGAAGCAAGGGGTGCAATCCCACTTTGCACGTGGTCGATGATGACGCTGGTTACATCTTCCTAAATCCTACAAGAATTCAAATGATTACCTTTTTCAGTGATTCTCAGTGAGCCCAATGCCAGCTTTCACACACGCATTCTGAATGCATATAATAAATAAATGCAACCTTGGTTCATTCAGCAATAACCTTATGAATTTAATATAAATAAAATATCTCTAATGTAGGACATATTTCACCTTACATCATACCAAGAAACTAAAACCTGAGAAAGTTTCATTGTGGTGTCCAATATCTTAGCCATCAGCTATGTGTGATTATTTAAATTTAAATTAATTAAAGTCTTCTACATCTGTGACTATTTCTGTTTTGTAAATAAGTTCATTTCTATCATTTTTTAGATTCCACATATAAGCGATATATGATATCTGTCTTCCTCTGTCTGACTTCCTTCACTTAGTGTGATCATCTCCAGGGCCATCCATGTTGCTGCAAATGGCGTCATTTCATTCTTTTTTATGGCTGAGAGTCACAGATGTAGAAAACAAACTTATGGCTACCAGAGGGGGGAGGGGTGGAGGGATAAATTGGGAGATTGGGATTGACGTATACACACTACTATATATGAAATAGATAACTAATAAGGGCCTACTGTGTAGCACAGGGAACTCTACTCAATATTCTGTGATGGCCTATAGGGGAAAGGAACCTAAAAAAAGAGTGGCTATATGTATATGTATAACTGATTCACTTTGCCATACAGCAGAAACTAACACAACATTGTAAATCAACTACACTCTAATAAAAATAAACAAAACCAATAACATAAGGAGATATTTTAAAAAGAAATAAAAATCAATCAATTAATTAATTAAAGTCAATAAAACAAAAATTCTGTTCTTCAGTTACAATGTGCACATTTCAAGTTCTGGGTGGCTCTAATGACCAGGCCCGTGGTCCTGGAGGGCACACATAGAGAACAATGCATCCTCACAGAAAGTTCTGTGGAACAGCCCTGCCAGGAGGCACTTGGCTTCCCCAACAATGCTCCGGACACGCTGTCCTCAGTGGAACGTATCCTTCGGTATTATTATTGCTTCAGAAGCTGTTACATTGAATCATACATTAAAGAAATGTTCAGTTAACGTAAGTAGAATAAATGTATGCACATGGTTCCCAAACGTTGTTCCCCAAGACGCCAGTATCATCAGGGACATTGGGGGAGATTTAATTTTTTGAGGAAGAAACACAGGATAGTACAGACCTGTTTGCACACTGCACACAGCGCGAGCCCAAGGGGGAGTTCGCAGTTTCGGCGTGAAATCACATCACATGTATTTCAACGTGTTGTATCTTTGCGAAGCTGGGTTTCAACTGTGGTGATAAAAAAGCAAGTACAATGGGAAAATCCGCACAGATCGGAAACAAGAGTGGCAGAGGCCAGTGTGACTCCAAGTCTGAGAGGCTGCGTGGTGCCATTAGCAGCTAACTGAGGCTGTTTAAGAATGAAATAAAGATATTTTTCTTTCTTTCGATTTATGTGCAGTATTTTTGCAAATGGCTACTTTTAGGACATAAATACTTAGGTTATTTGGACCTAACTACTTAGCAAACAAAACCGTTAGGCACTTCTTTGGGCCCAGGAGTGTGCCATGAAAAAATGAGTGAAACTCTAAGGGTGCCGTGAGCCAAGAAAGTTTGGAAACCCCTGAGTCAGTGAATGAGAGGATCACGATTGCAGCTTTGCTTTTAAAAATGAGATAGAGTTATACATGGGGAAAAGGACTCTCAAAGAAACTTTTAATTTAAAAGTCATCTAATCAACTTCCTCATACATCAGTGTCTAGACAGACACTTCTACATGGTAGGCGCTTGATAACTATTTCTTAAATAAACGCTTCACTAGAAATCTACACTTAGCAAAGACAGCCAAGTGTTCATTTTTTCTAGACAATACAATGTTTGAGTGTTAAAGCACATAGGGCTTGAGCATTTGTCTCTATGGCTTCTCCGTAAAACTCGTGTCAAACGCGATTTGTTTGGATTCGATCTTTGGCGTCACGTCTCAGCCAATGATGTTGAAAGCTGCGTGTCATAGGTGTAAAGCTCTTAGGAAAACACCTTTATACATTATTTCTGACACGCCCAAGATTGGCCAGTAATACGACAAAGCATCCTGATATGGAAGTCCTTTCTTCTAGTTCTATTGGCGTTCCAAAGTGCCCATCCAAGCTTTTCAAATGATTCTGTTCCCTAAGTACAAAGGAAATGCAAACATATTAGTTAGGTGAAACGAATACTACCTTTACTGCTAAAAATTTCCTGAGTTGATTACCCAGGGTTCATTCTGATCCACGCGTCTCTCTTTACGATCGCTAATATTACACAGATTTCCCAAATGTTGTCCATTTTCTACTGCAGCTGAGAGAAAATCAAAGAGCAAAACAGGCAGGGCAGCTGACGCGGGACAGATCCGGGTGAGTCAACAGAGCACACGATTCCTGAATCTGGTGCTGCATCCTCTTCGCTTGTCCGTCCGAGGCTGTCCCAAGGAATCACAAACACCTCCAAGGCAACAGGCCACGTCCACTGCTGTTTATTTCCAAAGTTGAGCTTGTTTGCAGGACTCACTATGCCTAGAGGTTCGGCGATACTTCCACGCATCCCCACTCCCAGGCACCCCTGTCTGGAGCTCTGGGTGGAGGCTCCCTGGGGCGCCGATTGGTGTCTTTGGTGGCTGTGGCAGAGCCCATCACGCAGTCGCCCAGCAAACCCCAGCTCCTGTCCCCCGCCTCCATCCAGCCGTTCACGAGGCGCCGAGGGCCGCATCCTCACTTCCCCCAGGCCCGTCCTCGAGGGTCACCTTCGCAGTGCGGTTCTCTCCAGCCACCACTTACAATGGCCGTCCCGCCCATGACCCCGGGCTGCCCAGGCCTCTCTCCTGCTTCATTCCTCCTTAGTAGTCATCACCACCTCGTGTATCACGGTCTCAGCTGTGGACCATCTCACCTGACCTGCTCCTGACACATGGAGGCCTTCAACAGACATTTGTTTGCTGAATTCACTCCTTTATCTGTTGAGTGGACATAGTTGAGCACCTCCTACGTGCCAGATACGATGCTGGTTGCAGGCAGTGCACCTGCCTTCACAGACCTCACCATCCACTCCCGAGTCCCTGAATTATAAGCGCAGACGTGCGTGTCCATGTTCTGCACATGTGTCTTCTGAAGAAACAGTCATTGTTTCTATTAGTTTCTCTAAGAGAGCTGTGACCCCAAACATAGGAACCACAGGAGAGACACCCACCCACCTGCGTAGCCTCCGTGTTTCTCTCAAGTGGACCTGGCGAGGTTCCCTCGCAAGAGGAGAAGCTCACATCCTAGACACCCAAGTTCCCCTCAGGGCACCGGCCCTCATTCTACCACATAACCTCCTGAAAGCATGTTTCCTCTGGCTTCCTCCCAGGCTGTTCGGAACATGCCAATTATTTTAACCCCACCCTGGCTAAACACCAAGACCCTGCAATTGAACCCACTGTAGAGGTATTCTGACCTTACCCTTGGCCTGGGCATACTTTAAATATTTAACCCACGTGCTTGTAATAATCTGGTGTTTATTATACAACCATGTGTGTATCTTCTACCACTTAACCTATCACGTTTGGTTTCCAAACCTCAGCAGAGAAGGATGGTGTCAGACCGTTTCTTATTGGCTTAATAGAGGCATTTCAATATTGTTCCTGATGACGGTGAGGCCGTATGAACCCTGGCTGAGCTCTTCAGATAGACCTGTCCTGGAAAAGGGGGCGGAAAATTGAGAAGACGACCCAGATAATCGAGGCTGACAATTCCAGACGATTACCGGTACCGATTTGTAGTCCAAACACATTTCAGCACATTCAACCCGCCATCTGACTCTTCACAGGTGGACTTGGATCCGGAAACCACCCGTAGGAGAAGGTTACTATTTTGTCGTTGCCCTGTCCTTTGGCCCGTGGCTTTTCTTCCTGTTTGGGAGGAGTGAGTCTTCGTGGCCCCTCCCCTCTGCGGTCCCCACTCCGCCTCTGCCCCCCCTCCCCTTCCCATAAGAACCGCTCAGCTTGATACCTGTAGGTCCTGGGCCCCCCCCCGCCCCCCCCCGCCCCCCCCCCCCCCCCCCCCCGCCCACCGGCTGTGTGGCTCGGATTCTGATCAGATTTCTCTGAAGCCGAAAAAACCAAATCTTTTGTTTCCGACAATGGAGACTCAACGTTGGGTCAAACCACGTTTGACCTCGACTGGTTTTTCTAAGTTATTTTGTACATTTTTCAGCAGTGAAACCAAACTGGGTCCTCAGCTTTATTCCCGTTTCTGGCAAGGGAAGAGCCTGTACACAATTGGACATGTTTTGGTTTGTCCTGAGAATTTTAACACGCTTTTGCATAATTTCTACAATACTGTGTAAACATATTTATTTTTGGCTGCTTTTTTTACATTTCAGGTCAAATTTTTTTATAGTGCACTTACTTGTTGAAATAAAGATTGTCACATAATGCTGGTTAAAAAAAAAAAAAGACATGCCTTTTGGGTGCAGAACTGCATGAAAGTTCTATGGCTCAGAAATCCTTGTTCCAAAAAGTGTTTTTAAAATGCTTTCTTTGCGTATGTTAAAGCCCCTTACGTGGTTTATATGTACTGTTCATGTATCTTTAATTTGTGTCCACACACAGGACACCGTTCATCTCTTTGCTTTTAAAACCCAGCAGCCCTCGACAAAACCCCTTCTACTCAGGTTCTAAGATTTCTTGAAAAACATCATCTACCCAAACTTTCCCGGCATTCCCGCATGAAGCCTTTGCCATTTATCACTCAAACATCTCTTGGGACACTCCAGCCCAGATCCTGAGCTGCTTGCGGCCGAGACCGGGAGCCAGAGCCGAGGGGCCTCGGCCCCAGAGAAGCCTGTGTATCAGTCCGTTTATTTACATGCCCAACTGAAGAAATGATCTGACCGCTGGGTGTGTGGCACGTCTGAGACCTCAGGACACCAGACTATCCGCCGGCCCTCACCCCGCTGGGTAAACTTCAAAGGGATACAATTCCCCTTTTTTGTGTTGACCCAGGAAGAACACTTGTCTGTAGGTACTCCTTTAGCTAGTAACCTGGGGCTCTGAGCCTGGAGCTGAGACCAGGCACAGATTCCTTTCTGCTCTGAGGACAAAGTTCAGACTCCTTCCTGTGGCCTCCAGGGCCCTGAGGGATCAGGCTCCCGGCCTCTCCGCATCCCTCCCGTGGGTCCTCTGGGTCCTCGGATGGGCGGTACTCCCTCCACCCCCAGGCCCTGCACTGCTCTTCCCCAGCCTCACCCAGTGAACCCTCAGCGTCCCTTCACATCTCAGCCTGGAGGTCCCTTCTTTGGGGTGACCTTTTGGACGCACGCTCCTAGGCTCAGCCCCGGTTCAACACGGACCCAAAATCATCAGACACGGTTAGCAGGAAATACACAAATTATTGACACCATTGTGTTATTTTAAAGATTCTGACTCTCTTTGTTATTAGCCTTAAAATTCAAGTTCCTGAAAACTGTCAGCTGCAAGTACGGCCGTCACGGGGTCCTGGCATCTGCCAGCTGTGTCCTTATGACTTAGTACCATGGGCACGGGTTCAGGAGTGACCCCACGTGACAGCTCGAGAGGCCCCTGGAGCACGAAAGGAAAGTGGAAGAAGGAGGCTGAGAGTCAGGGGGAGATGCTGACCCAGGTGTGGGAAGGAAGCCAATGCCCCCAGAGCTAATATCGGGGTGAGGTTCAGGGCTCGTGGAGCAGTGGGTGTGTGATCACAGAAATATTATGCTGTCTGAGTTGTCCCTCTTGGTAAATTACCAAGCTGAACTTTTCTAAAACTTTAGAACATTCTGAAAACTAGTCATACTTGTTTAGACTTTCAGGAAGTTCCCCATTCAGTCCAGGAAAACAAAATTTCACCTGGTGGGTCTTTACCAAGATCTGAGCCTTGAGCTGTAAACCTGGGAGACAGAAAGAAAAGTCAGCGCCTTCTCTGCAGTTTTCCAAGGTTATTTAGTGAGAGGAGAGGCGGTTCCTCTCCGACCTTTTATCACTAAAGAGGAGAGTGTCTGATAACTGATTTCCAGTTCAGCGGTTTCTCTCGGCAAGTGTTGAGTTTTGCTGCCCTTGAACTGAGGGTAAAGCCCCTCCCGTCACCTGGAGCTGGGAGGGAGCCCTCGGGGGAGACAAGGGGCTCATTGTGGGCAGTGGCCTCCGTCCACACTGCAGGGAGAAGATACCCCGAGGATGAAAGAGAAACACAAGGAGAGAGACCGGCACCGACTGGAGGGCAGCCTCCCTCGTGTGGCCCGATGCCTCTCGGGAGGTTGTCTTCAAAGCCCTGTCAAGCGCATCACCCTCTGCTCGGGAACCTTCCGGCTGCCGCCCGACGGCACGGAGAAGTTACCAGCCTTTCTTATTTTTTTCTTTCACAAATTGCACAGCAATGTGTCACAAAAGACAACTTTCTCTCCAGAAAAGGTGAAGCATGCCCTCAGGGCTGCACAGTGTCACAGCTTCAAGACAGCGGTCCAGAGTTTGGCGTCCTCCCTCTGTGCCTTGTGAGTAAATAAAACCCTTGCCCCAAAATCAAAATGCACGCTCCTGGAAGCTTCGGTGAAAGGTGAGGGACAGTCGTCCTTGGGCAGAGAGGTCTGGGCACTTGCAGGTCACCACCTGTCCCCTTCTTCCTTCCTGCATTATCACATCCACAAACCAGGAGGCAGAGACCAAAAGCTTCCCCACCAGCATCTGCCAAGTTCTGACCTTTGACCTCAGCAACCCACAGCCAATAACAAGCTGTAGCGCAAAACCCTTTCAAAGCCAGGGTAAGTTACTACCTTTTCTTCTTAAATTGTAAACTATTTATGATCGTTAATGAAACACGCGCTCCAGTGTCAAGGAAACAGAATGTTTTTTGTAGGAGATAAACCCTCATGAAAATGTTTAATTCGAGTGTTTAGTATTTTAATCATGCTAAAAATTAAGCGCCCTTTCATGACAAACACATCTTGTGGGGCAAAGACATGGGACACAAGGGTCCACTTGAATAATTAAATCATTGGTCTTTATGATATTGAAATGATCGTCAGAAAGGGGGAAACACAAAGTAGCTCTCTGTGATCATGTCCGTACAAATCAGTGCTTGATGGAATCCTTTTTGTTCTTTGGGGTCCCTTTTCCTTTATTTTTACTGAATTCAGTCAAATGGTTTGTGGATGTCACCACAACCTGAGAATGTGTATTCGCAAGACCGAAATAAATTATGAGTCACTAATTAGGGGGAAAAAAGAGAAGACCAGCTGGTCATGAGCATGACACAGCAGTTCCACGGGCTGGCTTGTACGCTGAGGCAGGACTTGACAGCATGGAAAAGCCCCAAAGTTGTCCAGCACAGAAATCCTCAGGTCACCCTAAGTCCTCCCCCCAAAAAGATTTCCTATCGTAGTTTTTGGAAGATCTCAGTGATGGGACTCAGAGAGTTACAGTATCTGAATCCTAGGTTGAACTCCAGCCCTGAAACACCTGGATTCCGCGACAGAATAAAAAACAAGAGGCTTGGAATTCAAGAGGTCAAAACAATAAATGGCCTGGTGAGCTCTTTGGTCTAGATTTCTAAAATCATGTGGAATTGGGGAACTTGAACGTCTCCCCAAATAAAGTATAACTTAACACTGAGGGAAGCCGCAGATCCTGCTGGCACCGACCGCTGGGTTAGAAACCCAGATCCTGACACTGCCACCAACACAGCACCAGGGGAAGCCACCAGCTTCTGGGCGAGTTTCCCCAACTGTGAAATAGCTGTGATACTGGTTCTGCTGACCCCACAGTGAAGAGAGAAAAATGACATTGTTTTGAGTTTGTTGGAAGGAAGATATTTGAAGATTTAAAACTAAAAAACGTTTGTCCACTGTGTACAAGATACTACAAATTATAGTCGTTCATGTTTTAAAGTAAGCCCATGACCTGAGATCCCTCCTTGCTTGGGAGAAGCCTTGGGATTTTCATTACATCAGGCTCTGTGTGTGTGTCTGCATGCATATGTGTGTTGAGTGTGTGCGTGTGTGAGTGTGCGCGTGTGTGTGTTGCAGGGGAAGGGGGGGTGCTTGTGAGAGTTTCCATTTTCCTGCCTTGTAGAAGCAGCAGCGGCTGAAAACGGTCAGAATCGTTTAGGAGTGTGGACCATCACCAGAATTCCAAGGAAACGTAGCTTTTTTTTTCTGATGGGAGAAGGTGACAAGAGCCTGAGAAATGGGAAAAGTTCCCTGATTTGGCCTGTAGGGTTAGAAGAAAATGCTCAACCCCTTGAACGCACTGCAGAAAGCATCCCTCACCCGGCGTGCCCGTCCTCCAGAATTGAAGGGGTTCATGCACACCTGTCGCTTTTCAGAAGTTCCTCAAGGGCTTTCCAGAGTTTGGAGAGAAATGCACATCCTTTCCCGAGATCAAGCTAAGGAGTTATTGACCTGATCAATGAAGGTCCTCCGTTCCTTTCATCTGGGAAGGCCCAGACTTTTCCAGCCATTGAATACAGTTTGTTTTCCAAAATGTTAGGGTTCTGAACCTGGAACAGCTGTGATAAAATAAAAATGGTGAAAAATTCTTCAGAAGAATAAAGGTAGGGGAGCTGGCGGCTTCTTCTCAGAATCAGAGACAAAGGGAAATTGAGGGCAGCGGGAAAGGGGCCCCTTGGGCAGCGGTACCACAGAAGCGGTGTGAAATTCCCCCTCTCCTTCCTGTGGATTAAAGACAATGCTACCTCCTCATCGGGACGCTGAACCTGCCTCGAAGACGAAACGCTCTATGAGCTGTTCCTACGGTAACTGCCAGCACCCGTTTTATCAGCGAGGGTGGTTTGCCGTGGGCCTGAAGCCAACCAACAGTGGGTGACCTTTCAACTCACCAAACGTCCAGTTACCTGCTTGTCACCGAGTAAAGTGTTAGACGCCACTTAGGAGGAAAGAATTCTGAGAGCGTATGTAACGCTGAGATGGATCCAAAGCCTTTCAGAGATGTTTTAAATCCTGGAGTTCCAGCAGCAAGCTGTCTCCGGCCACCAGATTCTAACAGAACCCCTCCTGCCCACCCAGTGCAGAGCCCCATGGTTTCCCTTTACTGTCGTTTGTTTAAACTCGAGGTACCTTCTTTGTGTTTGTTTACCAATAACCGTCTGTCTTCTCTGACACACGTCCAGCTCTTAGGAGGCTGGTTAAAGGCCTGTCTTCTTCCTCATTTCCTAGTGCCTGACACAGGCATGGCACCCAGTAGGTGCTTAGCGAATACCTGCGGAAGAAATAAATGAAACAATTCCTGGGTAAGTGTTCGAATGGTGAAACTGATCGCTGGGGTCCAAGGCACATCATGGGGGTTTTGTCCTTTCCTCCGTCACACCGTGAAGAACCACCCTGACTTGGGCAGCCACTGGAACCAGTGTTGGCTTCAGTGAGTGGGCAGGACTGCCAGTGTCATCATTTTTCCCAGACATGACTGTTGGAAACCACTGCACCGAGAACAGCCGCCAAAGGACATGTAGACGACGTGAAGTCCTTCTGTCTCAAAAACAAAATACCTCCCCCGTTAAGTCAAGGGTGTCCAGATCTACGGAGGACAGTGAAACAGCAGACTTCTGGGTACAGGAGCTTGTGTGCTACACTGTGGAACATGACTGACTGGTTGTCTTTTCACCAGAAACTATAAAGTGGAAACTTCAATTAGATTTGAGATATGATACAGCATATTTAAAAACCTGGAGCTAAAATCACTATTTGATGTAAGTCAGCCTTCTCTCAATTTTCGTTTTTTATTCTAGAGTTTTCCCTCGACCTGTCTGGGGGATCATTTGTAGAATCCTAACGATGACATCGGATTCTCCTTCAACAGGTCCCGTTTTCTTCTGTTTCCCACATCATTGCCTCCTATGTTCAAATGCTCTATTGTTCGTTGGCCGTAAAACTTTCAACCACCCTTGCATTGCCAGGTACAGTGGCTACCTGGGTAAGCCCATGTAAGAAACCAGATTATTCTCCTTTCAGAGACCTAACAATTTATTATTTGTACTCATGTGTTAAATCTTAGGTGCGCAGCACTGATTTTTGTACCCAACACAACAAGAACAGCACCTCATTGGGCAGATCTCATTGTTACAAATATGTTCCAACAAAAACTCTTAGTAGACATTTCTTGGACATTTTTGGATATTGCAACAAGCATTTCCTTGGCCACCAGGTGTTACCTGGAGGTACATAAGAGACATAAAAAGTTACAAACAATTACACACCCACACAGATCCATCACCGAAGTCCTCCATTTTTCAAAGAGCACCATGTGAGGTGGACTCATCTTCTGCGTCTCACACAGTCACTCAGCCTCAGGTTCTGAGACGCCTTTCCCCAGGTATCTGGAGCAAGGCTTCTGGAATCAGAGTAGCCTGAGTTTTAACCCTGACTCTGCCGCCTGACCTACTTTCCTCGGCGAACCCATGGGGTTTGGGTATGTCATCCAGACCTCATGGAAGCCGGTCATTTATGGACTCCACAACTCCTGCCCGGTTGCAGACTGTTTAGTTACGAATAAAATCAAATTACTTGGAGGAAACAGCACAGAGAGTCCTGGAGCCCAGCAGGCTATGACGTGCCCTGCTCTGGCTTTGCAGGTGCATCATCATTCTCACCCCTCCAGGGCTGTATCCGAGCTCTGGATTCGGGAAGATTCTACGTGTTGAGTGGTGTGCCCGCCTAAGATACGTCAGTCACTCCCAAACTAACCGCTGCTCCATCTAACCTGGCTGGAGTGGCCAAATTTAGCAAATAAAAATCCAGGTAAAACTGAATTCCAGAAAAACAATGGATAATTCCTCAGTATAAGTATATCCCATGCAATCTTTGGGACATACTTATACTAAACAATGTTCTGTTCTTCATCCAAAAATCAAAGTTAACTGGGTATCCTGTATGTGACCTGGCAACCCTCAACCTCATGCTTGCAATTGTTTGTTATCCTTTCAGTGCTGGAAATAAGACAGGTGCATCTCAAACATGCAACATAAAAATATAAACACTAACTGAAAAATGAAAAATGTAGTTAATGCGTTCTGATCTGAAGAATGTGGACTAAGCATCACAGCAGCTGCTGTTTACGAAGCACTTAGTTTTCAGACTTTATTTCCACAATAAATGTGCGAGGCGAACGCTGTCATCCCTATTTTATTGACGGTGAGGCCTTGATCAGTGTTGGCCCAAAAGGTACCATCTGAAAACGAGACTTTTAACCCAGTCCCGAGGCAGCTGCAGGACTTTGGGGGAGCGTTGGAGCCAAAGCTGGTGACCGATGTCACCATGTCACCATCCTTGGTGTGCACAGCCAGCATCACCTCTCAGGAAGCCAGACGCCACCTCGTTGGTGATGCCATCGGGATGATTTTCAGGATGTCTGGTGTAGCCCCTTTGGGAGGATCTGTACATGTGACACCCTACAGAACCCACCCCTTGGGCGACTGCATGGCTTTTCGCTGTTCTCATCTGACTCGTCTGTGGGCACTTCCGGCCCCAGGGAATCAAGCAAACCGCACTCACCACTTGCACTCTTTGGGGGTCCACGTGCTTTTTTTGTTCTCAGCAGGATAACTTGGACTCTTGGGGAAATGAGAGAGAGAACTCTGTCCCCGAGCCTCCCCACTGCTGACCACTGGACGAAGAAACCGCACGGTCGCAGCCAACCCCTCCTTAACGAGCGGGAAGTCAACCCAGAGAGAAAGTGTTAGAAGAATAGCTGCCCTCTTTCCAGGGACAGTCTGGTGCTGGACCCTGACAGCCGGGCAGGGAGACACAACACAGCACAGCACAGCACAACACAACACGACATCGTCGTGAAAGGCGGGAAGTCGCCTCTCCACCTCATCTGACATCTAAAGGCAAATCACCAAGGCAGGGAGCGGCCTCCTTCACGAGAGAAGAGATTGCCCTGGGGCTGCTGGGGTCACTCACGCGGGGTAAGTTTAGAGCCTGGCTGTCTCGTCTCACTTGCAGTTCTGTGACGTCTGAGAACGAGCGCATGGTGGACTCAGCTCCAGTCGACGCTCCCCATGTGCTAGTCCCAGCTTGGCCCATCTTGTGTGTCACATGGCCTGGCCCTTCACAGAAGGCGACATGTGTGGGATGAGACGACATCTTTGCAAAACACCAGAAGGCTTCAGATGGCCAGGGTCCGGGCCGGCTGGCTGGGCGAGCATGGCTTCCTGTGGCTGCAGCACTGGCTAAATGGAGAAGGGAAATTACAGGGGAGAGACAGGGCTGCTAAAAAAGAACAAGAACGAGGCCAAGTCCTTTCTCCCTGTTTATAGCATCGCCACCTTCATGCAACCCCGGGTTCAGGGAAGCCGGGCTGAAGCCTTGCCCTTGGCAAAGGAACAGGAGGGTGAAGCAAGTGTGTCCGTGACCCCCGTACGGAGACCGCTGACAGCCAAGTACACGGGGAAACTCCCATGGCCCGGGGAAGCTTGTCAGTTTCGCTCCCCATAGGAACATGCCCCGTGGGGTTCTGTGTTCAGCCATGTGAACTGTGAAGCACTCAAGTTCAAGCTCCGTCTGCAGACCCCCATCTGTTCTCACTCCGTCTCAGGACGCCCCCTGCCCTCCTGTCCCACGGGATGCCCAGTTAGCCACGAAGACTTTCCCAGATGCTGGAGTCATGGAAATCGTATGACATATGGAAGAAGAATAAAAACGTTGGTCCACAAGTGACCTGTGTGTAAATTAATTCCACTGGACAGCAGTGTGTCTCGGGCAATATCTCCCAGGATGAGCTACCACAGCCGTGCGTGGCCATAGGTTATTGCTGTCTGCCCGCTGCAGGGTCAGGACTGTAGGCAACAGGATGGAGAGCGAAGGGCTGTGGCCAGGCCTTTCCGTCCTGCTCACCAGCTCCGATGGCTTCCAAGTCCAAACCTGCAGGCCTCAGCCCGACTCTGCGCTGAGCGAGAGGGGACGCGCTTCTCTGTCATCTCACAGCTGCACAGCTCAGCCTGACCCCAGAGCTCAGAGGAGCAGAACAGGGTGAGGGTCGGCACAGCCCTTGCGGGCCCCGGCCCAGAGCTCCACGGAGGGTGCCTGGAGCCACTTAATATGGTGTTTGAGGCTCATTCATGTCGGTGTCTTCTTCTCATTTGAGAGCCTGTAGAAAGCAATGCCCCTGGGAAAGCAGGAACAGTCTATACAAAGTCTGGGATGATTACTGGGGGAGGGGGTGGAGAGTGAGAGGAAAACAAAGGAAGGTGCTAAATCAGGCCGTCGTAAAAGGCCTTGAGGATCCACAGAGAAACATTTCGGGCACCAAAAGGGATTTACCGGCTCCTCAGAAAGGTCTCCAAGTCAGACCTCCGGTTCGTCCAACATATTTTGGAGATGCTGATTTATGTAGCATCAGATGTTTGCACGTCAGTGGACGCTTTGAACAGATCCCAGGAACACAGACCACTTATGAGCAGACACAAAGAAGTGTCCTGTGGTGGGATTTGGACAGACCTCAAAGGGTGTCCGTGTCCCCTCTGCTCACGTGCCACCCAGAGACCCACCTGGGGTCAACAGGTGTGATGGGGTTGAAACACCTCACCCGCTGTGCATTTAACTCAGACGTGCCTGAAAATGCAAAGCACTGCTATTAGACTGGCCTTTGAATCAGACCATTGAAACAGTCTTTTAAGCAGTGCCCAGCCTCTCTCAGATTAAAGGGCCCGTCTCCTGGAGCTGCTCCCCTGCTTATGTCCCTAAGAAGGCATCCGGGTGGAGGGGGGAACTGGCATATCTTCATGTTGGGAGGCGGAGTCCCCTTGACCTATGGTTGGTCCTCAGGGGTGTGTTGGTGGCGTCACTGGTCTTCAAGGCACTGGCTCTGGTCCCACTGGACCCCATATGCCTGGGGAACTCGTGAGGAGTCCCGGGTTCCACTCCTGCTGCTGGGAGCTTGGGCCCCGTTCTCCTTGCTCACTGGCCTCCTTCAGCCCTTGGTCCTGGGGGCCCAGACCACGCCCACGTCGCCTCTCACATTCAGGCCCCTGCGGGGATGTGCCCTCCTCCCACCTCCTCTCCATACACCTTGGACACCCTCCCTCCTGGTCTCTCCGCCATCAGCAGGGGGACACCTTCCCTTCGTGGGGAAGAGTCTCTAGGACCAGACATCTAAGCTGCCCCTTGATGTCCTAGAGGAGGGGAAGAAAGAATTCAGGCAGTTCCTTTCCATGGAGCAACAGGATTTAGAGTTTGGGGAAACTACTTAAACTGTCAGCATAGGTAACAAAAGAAAAGCCAATTTTTATGACTAAGAACAGAAAGCATCTCGCTTAGTTTTAGTCCCTAGTCACTTATTAAAAATTAATTTTCTCCTACGTGAGTGTCTGTCTCAAACTTCAGCCACGTCGGATTATGTCATTTTTTCTCTTTTTCTGATAATAGATATATGGAGAATATGTCTTTCTGTGGAACAAGAAATTAGGTGAAATCATGGCAAAATACGCACTGTTTCCAGAAGTCCATATTCATTTTTGGACTGTGGGTTCTTTTCTGCCCAAGTAGCTCAAATGTTTCAGTGAAGTCAACTCCTGAAGGTTTGTCTCTCTTAACCTCAATGCTTAGAGGGAAAAGAACAGTGTCAACAGCAACTCTAAGAAAATCCAAACAGAATATTCTACGAGACTGCAGCTACATGAACAGATGCTTTCCAAAGTTGGAAACACGCTCTCACCAAGGAGGGCACCGCCCCAGTGGACATACGCATGAATTTGTAGCGTTGCATCTGTTTTTCCCTTGATGGTCGGAATAAAGAGAACGTTCTGGAGCCAGTCTTCAGTAGCCTACAGGATGGGGAACGGGGTTGGAAATGGACCAGAAAGCCGGTGAAGACACAGGCGCGACCTCCCACGGTAAAGGGCAGACAGTCTGCAGAGAAACATTCTAGGTACAGAAGACAGGCTTCTGTGCTACGTGTGGAAAGGAAACTCTGAAGTATTTGTAAACGTATGAAACCTGAAGAATGATTAGAAAGAAACGTGAGTGTCTTCATCACTCACTACTTTGTTTCTTCATCACTCCAAGAAATAATATGTCCTTCAAGATAGTTCTAAGAAGCTGAAGCACAGATCTGGTAAAAGATGAAGAAGTACCGCTCTGGATTTGGAGTCGGATGTTTTGGGATTTATACTGACATTTCCACGGCCACCTCTACCACCACCGCATACTGGCTTTGTGACCCGAGGTTGCCCAGCCTCAACCAGCACCTGCCCACAGTGTTAACTGTAGGATGAAATGAGATGATAGATGTAAAGTACACATCATATGCGCTAAGTGCCTGGCAGACAGAAAGTACTCCAAAAAAGAGCATCTCTTCGTTTATTATTTTGTAAATCTGTATTTTACACCTTAACCTAGTCCGTCTTCATCTACCTAGTTTATGCAAAAGGCAGCAGGGGGTTGGTGGCTTTAGTGCTAAATGAGATGGTGCTGGCAGAGGTGCAGGCCCGGTGCCCGATCCCATCCACGTGCACCCGAGACAGCAGGACTGAGCAAACTGCCTTGAGTCCCAGAGGTACTTCACTAAGTGCCTCCCAAAATGGAGACTCAGCTTGAGGGCTTCTGACTTTAGGCCTGGGGACTCCTTCCAATTCGCTATTCTGACGTTTAAAGGGAGGGATCAGAGAATGTAAACTTTTTCTTGTTTCTTTACAGAGAAAATGAAACCTTTAGGAAGGTCCTAGTCAGCTATCACAAGGCGTCTGTTCACGACGTAGCAGGGTCCTCTGTGCTTTCCCATCAATCAACCCACTTAGGTCAGCCTGAGCTGCGGGAACCGTCTGGAAGGTTGCATGGGAGCTGATTCAACCCCTAAATGCACATGGTGTTCGTTTTGAGGCTGTCGGTTAGGATGGAATCGGTTACTTCCCAATTCAGGGGAAACTGCAGGGAAAAGCTCATCTGGTCATCAAGGGCCCGACTCACGGACACACACCACCCATCTTAAATCCGCCACAGAGAAGCATCCAGGCTGGCAGTGTTGAGGCCCCATAGTCCAGCAGGGGTGAGGCTTCCAGGGCAGTGGCCGAAGCTTTAACCACACCCAGGCATTGGCCACAGACCTTCAGACGTGGGACCGTTCACCCTTGACAAGCCGCTGAGAGAACCAGTTGGTCTGACTTGCTGTACTTTAATAAGTGCTTCTTGAAGCTCTGTCTGATCCGAACGACGGCTTCTAGATGCTGCTTTGTGGCTTATTCTGCACAGATAAGGGACATACCAATCCCGCGGTGAAAGCAAAATGCATAAATAAAGCCTCCGATCTTTCTAAAAAATGTACATATATATATATATATATAAGTTTATTAAAACTTTGGAAACATTAAACAATTTATCGAAATCAGAGCAATAGGTAAACTCTTAATATCTTAACTCTGGAAACCTAGAAGTCCCAGGAATGAGATTTTAGAGGATTTGGAAAGAATTTCTTATGAAAGGTTCTTCTACTGCATTCTTTGTTAACCTGGAACCTGGACCACTTTGGGTATCATTTCTCCCTGAATGATTGTCGTGACAAATGTCTGCTCTAAAACCTGTCCCGGCCCAGGGGAAGGGTAGTGAACGGGGAAGGGGAGGCTTAGCTTCCGAGGCACCACCCACCCCCGACCCAGCGTTTAATCTCTAAACAGTTTACGTGTCCTGTCTATGGTCGGGTGGCGGCGCTTTCTAACCCACACTGGAGTCTGCTCAGAAGCTGCCCATCCTTTTCCAAGGAACTGTCACGGGCCCACCCCACTTTCCTGGCACCCTCCCAGCCTCTGCTCCCCGTTAGGAAGAATTCCCACTCAAACCCTCGCCCACTTCCCAGGATGAGATACAGGCCAAGCGCCTTCTCTTCTGAACACACGCCTCCCAGACAAGAGACCCAGTGATCCCACTGCTTAGCCCAGCCCGCATCCCCGGATCTAAGCCACTGTCACTGTCCTATTGTCCGAGTGAGAACAAGGGGACTGGTTTTCTGGTTTTTCATGATGAATGCGTACGGGGCTGGATATTAAGACCTAGTGGGGAAAGCTTATTCTGTGAAGTATAGAAGTTACAGGTCAGGGCACAAAGGCTGCTGGGGAAGCCACCAAAAATAAAATGCCAAACCCTGAAGAGATGAGGATGTTGGAAGATCGTCACGGTTCACATTCCCTGGCCACGCCAGCGGTCACCCCCGCACCGAGAGAGGCAGCCTGACTGTTGGCAGGAGCAAGGCTGTAATTCCTTGGAAACTCGAATAACTGTAGTTGCAAATGACTCGCCTCTGTCACAGGGGATTTAAATAGGCTATTACAGCTCTGCCTCGTAGTCAGCAACAAGTCACTGACTTTCCGTGACCCAGATCCTAAGCAATCTTTATTCTAAGTATTCCATTTACAAACCACGGGACTCTCAAGGTACACTTCAAACAGCAGGGAGAGTTCAGAGTCTTCCTTTTATTCCTGGATAAAAACAGTGCAGGGAGTTACCGTTACTGGGACAAAGCAAAGCTATTCACAGCACCAGCCGCGTTAGGATCGTGGTAGCGGAGTCGCTGAGGCCGTGCTGTGACCACCGTGGGCCCCCAGCGTCCTAATGGCCCTGCGCACCCACCGCCGGCAGTACTGCCCTGCGGCCTTCCCAACCGTCTCCGAACACGGTCGATCCTGCCCCGTAGACTTTATTCCTCCTACTTGGTCAATGAAGGAAACTAAGGAGCTGAGCAGCAAGCCAACCCGCCCAGTTAACACCAAGAACACCAGGTCTGATCCACGGTCCCTGCCTGTGACGCTAACACTTTCCAAGCAAGTGAACACCGGATACAAAAACCCCAGGGGAAACGTTTAACGCAGATGGAGACGTCATAGCTCTCCACGGTGTACAGCCAGAAGTGATGGGTTGTCGTGACCCTTTCTGATACGTGCCTCAAACGAAACCTGTTTTTCACTGACAGATCAGTTTCATGAAGTAGGTGCAAAATATCACAAACAATGGATGTAAGTGAAAACAGGTACTTTTCTTTATCTATTTCGGTGCTGATGGCTCATGTGTCACGTGGACAACCCTGGAAACAACATTCAGATAAAGAAGTGTCAGCTTAGGTCATCTCCAGCACCCCAAAGAGTTAGCCCGAAATACCAATTCATTTGTTTGAGGAAAATAAATTACCTTTCAAAGCTCTTCAAAATACCCTCTCCCACCTGCAAGAAAAGCACAGCCAGAGCTGTTGAATTAAATCTTTCACTCTTACCTTCGCTGCGTTACTGTCTCGTGAAAATCAGATGACTCCGGGCCTAAAACAAGCAAATCCGCAGTGGTAGCTTTCTTCTAAAGCCGAGGCTGTCCCTCGTTTGATGGTCTGGGAGGAAACAGAGAGGAGAAAGCGCTGGCGGAGAGTGAAGGCCTGCTGGAGCGGCTGGCGGCGCTCCATGGGACGGGGAGGCCTGGGGGCCCAGGGGCCGCGGGCCGCGTCTCCACTACCCCACCCTCCGCTTAACCAAGAGAAGAAAGAGAAAAGAAGAGAGATACTGGTACTGGGGACCTCTTCCCTTATTTTCTAGAACTTATCTCCTGGCTTCTCTGTCATTTTCCTTTTCGTAAACATGTGTGTCTTTGTCAAACCTGGTTCGCTCAGTCCTTCCTCAAATTTAAGAGAAGTGACATCCCCTGCATCTCCTACCCTTGAGTTCACAGCTTTCTTCCCTCCCAGGACCTTCTCACCTGGCCACAAAACAAAGAAAACAGCAGCTGTCTCCATAAGACACTGACATCCATCAAAATAGCTTATCATTTCTGTAAGGAATCTAACCCTATGGAAACACATCGAGAGAGTGTGTTGAAAATTCTGTTTCCTTTCATTTGAGCTCTGGAGTCTTAGCTCCAAAAGGACAGAATTGTGAGAACCCCCATTTACTTATGATCTCGTGTGGAGTCCGTCTCTCACGTGGTCAGAAACTGACAGAGCCGTGGGGAGCTGAAACGAGTGAAGATGAGATCCCAGCCAGTCGTAGCGGAGAAAGATGCGAAGGGGAAAGGTATTTCTAAGGCCCAGAAAAATGTGAAAACATAAAAATTACTGAAAAAAAGGAGAAATCCAAGCAATCCACAAAATACTTTCATCTGCCTTATATATGATTTCAGTTTTGTCAGTACTCTGTGGACATGACTGATTTGGAGCAACAGGAATTATTCTGAGCGTAGACGAGGAAGAATGGATTTTTCAGTTGGACGACTCGCTTCTCCACGTGAGGCCCTGTGCCTGGCCGTCCCTCGGGCCACCGGAGGGCAGGGCCCTACCCGGTGCGTCCTCTGGGCCAAGTCTTGAGCTGAGCACCCCGCAGCGGTTCACTGTGCTGTTCCTCAAGCCGGCGAGGGGGTCGAATGATTCCAAAAACAGATGCGAAAAGGGAAGAGCCCGGGGCGGGGGGGAGAGAAGGGGCCCAGTGCTTGGAGGGCGCGAGGGTCAGGTGGGTCCCGCAGAATGTGAAGGGGTGCGGTGTCCGGAGGTGTCCTGGAGGCTGGGCTCCGGGGCTCCCGTGTGCTTGTCCGGGGGTGGGGGGGGCGGTGTCCTGTGTCAGCAGGGAACCAAAGAGCAGAACTTTGACAAAATCCACCGGATGAGTCGGAGCCCTTCGTTCTTGGTGTCAGAACCGAAAACTTACTGTCGCCATCACAGTCGGGCCTATCGTTACGAACACAGCACTCTCCCTCACCCCGGCCCATCACCTTTCCGGGAGGAGGACACACAGGCAGAAGAGAAAAGTTCATTTTTTGTTTACGCAGTCTACCCATCACCCAGCTCCCTCTGTCCCCGCCTCGGCGGCTCGTGGGAGAAGCCGGGCCGGGTGCAGGGACAGAGGGTCCAACCAGCCCAGTCAGGAAGGGTTTCCTCGTGGCCACAGATATGCCCTCACCCCCGCCGGCCCCTCCAGCTGCTTCCCAGCCAATCCGAGGGGAAAGATGACACAGGCCCACAGGTCAGAGTGGGTGGTCGGTGCCGACTGCAGGGTGAGGGGAGGGACGGCCTGGAACTCACACAGACAAGGCAGCCAGTGTCCCCACCTAGGAAACAAGCCCATTTACCTTTTTGTAAAGTGAATGATTCCTGGAGAATAAAATACCTAACATTTTGCTGGGTTTTGCTGTGTTTGGGGGTTTGGGGGTTTCGAGGTTTGGGTTCATTAGTAATTAGTAAGTGTAAGTATTCTGAATATTAAAAATACTAAATAAGTGCTTACTGTTTTCGCGCTGAGTGTGGAAATAATACTTTCTGGAAGAGACGGTCACGGTGGGTTGGTTGAATAGAAGCTGGTGCTATGGTGGCTTTTTCCCAACTAGACTAAGTTCAGTATATTATAAACGGCTCAGAGAAAGAGGGTGTTAAGAGATGCTTGTCTGGGTCACTAAGTGCTAATATCTACAGGATATAGGAGAGTGTCTTGCCTCTATTTTGAGTAATTACCCTGCTTTTACCTCAGGGGTCTACTATCTCATTAAGCGCGCATGAAATCCGTAATTGCAACGCAGGAGTGTCTCACAGCCCCCGTGGGCTCCCTGAGGCAGGACCAGGCCCAGCCCTCTCTCCCACCCACTCCCAGGGCAGGCAGGCACCACGCCAACCACTGTATCCGTCACAGAGGGACGTCCTGATGGGATCAACTCCAGTCACCCTGCAGGGGAGAAGAGGCAGCCCCCAGTGCTTGACTCAGACCCCAGCATCCCTCCTGGGGTCGCCTGTCACACGCCCGGGTTGATCCCCCAAATTCCAGTCCCAACCTTCACCGCACTAACAGCCGTCATCTTCAGAATCAAACCCAGATGCCTTCACACACGCGGGGAAGCTTGTCTCTCCAGGGAGAGGGAACACATACAGCAGTGGAGCTGCAGGTGAGCTCGCACACAGGTGAGGGGCAGGGGGGCGTCAGAGGCTCCCCGCTCCGGCACACAGGCCGCCCCAGCCAAGGGGGTGTGGACACCAAGGACCCAGGCAGCACCAGCAACCTTCAGGGAGGACCGACCCTGGTCCCTGCGGTGGAAGGCCAGGGGCAGCGCAAGGGCCGTGCTGCTGACCTGGGCCTCTGATCCCCAGCGGACCCCGTGGTGCCAGCATGGTCACTGCAGACACAGACGTCCCGAATCTCCATGCGCCTTGGCTCCCTGGCCCTGTGATGGAAGGAGGGAAGCCAGCCCAGGGGCCGAGGCTTGCGGTCCGGCCGCCAGTCCAGAGCAGCCCCATGGTCTCCGCCTCCCCCGCCGTGGGCTCAGCTCCTCCCACGTCCCCCGCTCAGTGGCCACACGTTCCCTTCCGAACGTGGGGCCGGGGTGAGCACAAGGCCTCTGGGTGCCCATCTGCTCGAAGGCAAGGACCAGCTGGGGTTTTCGACACTGGTTTGAACGGTACAAAGCGTCAGGACCCGGAGGACGATGAGATGCTGCGGGCCACAGAAAGAGGGTCATTTTAACACGACCCGCGCCGACGGACAGGCCCGCCGAGGCCCAGCGTGCCTCCGAGGGTCCATTCAGGGACCATGCTTCTGGAGCCCAGGTTCGGGCAGTCTCCCGTGGCGACCCCCCAGGCGTTCCCTCGTGTCCTCCTAAAAGCACCGCTGTCTATGGGCAAAATGACTTAAAATTAGTAAAGTCAATATCTGATTTGGACCTAGTTGGGAAAGTGGAATCTTCCACGGAGAATCAGAGCTGTCACCAGAACACGGTGAATGGGAACAGCGGCCCTGACCCTGCACTTGGAGGACACAGAATGCCGGGCTCAGGGAGTGCCTTGGGGCAGGAGGGGCCTTGCATCTACCAGCAAATGCCGTGACCTGCCTAAGCCCACCCGCACCTCCTCCCTCAGTCCAGCCCCAGGCTGCCCTTTCCCACTGTAGGCTTTCCCTCAAGGACTCTGGTTCCCTTTCCCAGAAGAAATATCGGGGTGCGCAAAACACCCTGTTTTATCTAACCTGTATCACAAGCCTCCCAGGGATGGCCTCCGACCCTCCACACCACCACCCGCCCCCCGCCCCCATCATCTAGGACAGCCCCGCAAAGGCTCACAGCCCAGACGGGGCAGAGACCAGCCTGGCACCATCAACCCCCTAAACGGAAGAACAAACCCCCCAGACACTCCCGAGCAGCCCCCTCTTTCAGTCAATCCAGCTAAAGGTCTGTCAACTTTGTTGGTCTTTCCAAAGAACCAACTTTTGTTTTTGACCATTTTCCCTGTTGTTTTTCTAGCTTCTACTTTATTTCTCTTCGCTCTAATCTTCCCTCCTTCCTTCTGCTGGCTCTGGGTTTGATTTTTTTCTTCTTTCTCTAGCTCCTTGAGGTGTAGACGTGGGTTACTAACGTGGGAGCTTTCCTCTTTTCTGATGCGTGTGTTTACAGCTATACTTTTCCTGTGGGCGCTGCTTGCCTGCCTGCCGTGGGCTTTAGCGTGTCGTATGCTGTGCTGGCTCCCCTTCTCTTTTCACCGTGAAAATCCTCAACTTCCCTGGGAAGAAGAAGGCCTGAGGGAGTACAGTGGTCATCAGCTTTGCTTTTCCCGAAACTAAAATCTATCCAGAGAAGAGGAATCTACTCGTAAATTGAGTCCTTCTTTTGCCTAAAAGAGAAGCGAGTTTTGCTAATGAAACTGTGGTCCAAAAAAGAGACACTTTTCTGTCTCTGTCTCCAAGATACTCTGGCCCATGTGAGCAGATAAATACAGGAACAGTGTAGACTCCAAGCTGATGAATTTATGTCAGTGTCTCTGAGGTCGGAGAACATATTTTACAGTGACCAGGAAGCACTGGACAGTGTTCTCTGTTCCATCACCCTGGGCCGTGCCCAGCTGTAAGCGTCACTGCAGGGTCAGGTCACCACTCCTCACGCAAGGCCACCTCTTCCTGCTGCCAACCTCCGTCAGCCAGTGTGGAGAACCTGCCACGCTGCTGAGGGCTGCCCATCAGTTGGTGGTCTGGGATCGGATGATTTAGTAGGTGACCAGGAGGCAGCCCTGAACAGAAGAGGTTGGCTTTCCTAGGGAGACACAAAACTAAAGCCCCTCACAGCGCAGCACCAGCAGGCCCAGCCCAGAAAGCTTCCCCTCTGATTTCAGTGGGAGGCAAGTTGCCCCTCACTTGCAGGCCCCCCGTTCTGGAATGTTGCTGTGCGTTGGTTTTTCTATTAAAGTTGCCGTGCATTTTTAAACAGCTGCCCCATCTCATCGAAGCGGTGGCCACATTTCAACGGCGGGTGAAGTAATTCCTGTTTCTATGTGCGGTTGCAAAAAGTTTCGGAAACTTCTGGCACAGAAAGCATGTCCTAATACATCATTACTTATTTCTAACAATAGCCAGGCAGGGATGAGGGCTCAGGCTCGCTCCTCCACACACATACTTTGAAAGGTGATAGTCAACCAGGATGGGTTCGCCACTTTTATCCGGTTGATTGGAGCACAGCTGAGAATGTAGCTTTCATGGTGAAACAAATCTTAAGGTAATTTCTTGGAATGCGTATCTGATGGGACAGGACCAAAAAAAAAGAGTGGGGCTAAACAATCATCTAGAGATTTAGTCGCCTAGAACAATGGAACCGGCACAAGGGAAGAATTTGTTTTCTCGGCACGTAGCTATTGTGTTCATCACGCGCTCATGAGCCCAAGCGATTGTGAAAATCAGATTATTTCTTTCAGAAACCTCCCCACAAAATGGCTAAGCTTCGCACAGGAACAGAAATCAGAAGCTGCGGATTACCTAATCATATACCATAATCTGATAGTTGGTTTCTTCCAAGGGGATGGAATTTTGTCACACACAGCGGGCCCAGGAATTACTAAAGTTGTTTTCCACGTGGGAAAACTACAGCAGAGAGAAGCTGAGTCATTCACTCAGTCTTTGGCTGCGTCAAAGCAAACCCGGGAGCAGAAGCCCTCTCTCCTCACTCTCCAGCTTCTTGTCCCAGGGTCAAGGGTCAAGGTCAAGGGTCACACTTCCAGCCTCACACGGAATCCGTTCTCAGGTTTAGATCAATTCAAAAATTCATTATGAAGGAAAAAGGAAAAATAAAAAAGGATACAAACGGACAAAAAATAGGCAAACGAAGCCTTTTTGTGGATAAAATGCAACTCAAACTATTTGCTGGAAATAAAGAGAAAAAGGTACGACCAAGTGTCACTTCTCTCTGGCCAGGGGTCAGCCGCCCACGCTCCCAATCGGTCCTAACTGGGGCTGTCGCGAACTCCGTCATCTTCAGAACACAGACGCGCAAAGTGGGCTTGGCGGAAGTGGAGACGCAAACTTCGGCCTGCTGTCAAAGACGTCCCTGCCCTTCACAAAGGCTGCGAGAGGCGGGAACCAAAGCCGTCTCCCGCTGCGATCAAAGCACGGGCAGGTCTGCACGTCCGATGGGTCCTTTCCTCCACGCCTCTCAGCCTTGGCCACAACTCGGGAAACCGCAAGGGGAGGGTCTGCAAACAGGACACCGGCTTCCCGCTGACGTGCAAACTTTCAATTTGCTCAGCAAACGTGGTGACAGGTCACTAAGGTGGTGGGTCCCCGGCCCCCCCCCACCCCCCCAACCCCCTCCCCGCCACCCCCCTCCCCCCCCACCCCCCTGCCCTCCCACCCGCTGCAGGCCCTCCCCCCCACCCCCCAGCGGCTCCTTCCTCTTTCCTCCAGGAGGGAACAGCCCGGGGGCCGGCAGGGTGGGTGTCCTTATGACTATTGTTCCTTGTCCTAAACAAGGCAGGGCGGGGGCTGAGGAAGAAGGTGGGGCTTGGAATGCAGAAAGCCAGGGTCAAGTGCGCCCGGCTCCTGACCCCTTGCACGGTGTGGGTTTGGCACCTGCCCCGGCCCAAGTGGCCTCTGGCAGGACAGACGCGAGGTCCCCGGCTCAGAGGCAGCAAACCAAGGCCCCTGTGGCTCCCCGCTGGCCCCTGGGTTGCTGGACCACATTCACCCTCTGTGCACCCAGTAACCCCACTTCCTGCCAGGTTCACTCTAACCCACATCCTCCCGCCCCTGAGTTGTCTTTCCCATGCTCCCTTATGGACGCAGCTCAGCCATCACCCGTGAGCGGTGTCCTGGGCTCCACGGCCCCTTGGCGCCCGGTACCCCCAACCCCTGTCAAGGTCACTCTGGCCCGAGTCCTCCTCCCGGCCAGCACGGCCATGGGTCCCTCTGAGCCGAAGCAGAGCAAGGATGCTTTAACTTACAAGCACCCAGGGAGGTCAGTGCCGCTGTGAGCACCCCGACAAGGAGACTAAAGCAGAGGGAAGTCAACATGCCCAGGATCCACGTGACCAGCGAGCGACAGCTGGACTCCGGGCTCAGGAGAGCCCCCAAAGGTGACTCCTACCGTCCACTGCGTCCCTGACAGCCCCTCAGTGCTCAAGCCTTCGATGCCCTGAGCACCCCCGACGGCAGTCAGGTGGCCGCCCCCTCCTCCGCGGGCCGAGGACCCAGCCCACGCTGCCTGTCCAGACACCGCCCATCCCCGCTCCACCCCGCCGATGACAGACAGCCTCGTCCCCACCAGCGTCCCGCACGGAACAGACAGGCATCGGCGAGGTGTTAGCGTCCATTTAATTATGGATGCGCTCTCTTGGGAAAAAAGAGACACATCCTGATTATTGAGTAAGAGTGCCCGAGAGCTTATATATATGCATCATACATATGTGATTTTCTGAAAATATTAACATTACTCAAACTAACTTGAAAAATAATTCCACAACAAAGGAGTCAGAAATAGAATATTCAAACTGAATCCCTGATGGGCTCTTGCACGAAAGGAGACCCACAGGTTTAGGGAAACATCTCGCCCTGGAGCTGATGGCAGGAGGTGGTCACCCGCCTCCAAGAAACAAAAACGTTCAGTGTTTACAGATGTTGGCCCAAGAGACTTACATTCATTTTCCCCAGAGAATTTGTTTTGACCCGCCATCGTCCAGCCAGCTGTTGTGGTTTACACACAAACACGTGCATTTGTGACCACTTACGGCTTTGTCACTCTGCCCTTTTTTAGTCTGTGCTAACCTGTACGTTTTCTCCTTTCTTTTTCAGCTAACGTTTCATTTTTCCAGAGTCAGCTGTATTCCTCCGTCTTCTTTTTCCGGTTCTTATTCAACCCATTGACATTGTTTGGAAGCTCTTCTTACAGACAGTTAATTAAGATCCTGATTTACCCATATTTGTCCTGTGTTTCTCCGATACACGCTTCTCTCTCCCCATCTGCAACAACCTTGCGTAAAGGCAGAGACTGCTTTGTGGATTCTCCCTGCGACAGATTCACTCCACCAAATCATTGCTGAACAGCATCAGCTTTTGAAAACATCAGTGTTAGAAGTATCTATCTGGGGAGTATGTAAAACGAGATCGGCCACTAGTTCATTCTTGACCAAAACAGCTAGGTGATGGGTACACAGGGGTCCATAGGCTACTTTCTCTAGTTGGGTAATGCTTGGAAATTCTCCATAATGAGACGTTTAAAATGATGTTATTAAGCTGCGAGATATCAAACCGCAGCCAGGATAATAGGAATGCGGCACGGTCTACGAACTTCCGAAGCCTCGGGCCCTGGGCTTTATTCCCCACAACTGTCCCAGCCCCACTGGTCTCCTCCCCAACCTCAGGAGTGCCCCTTGCTGTGTCGTGTGTTTGGGGGTCTTCACAGGAGTGGTCTTCAGAGCCCTGGGGTGTGGATAGAGATGCAGTGAGGCCACCAGGGTGAAACTCATCTTTAAGAGAGTTATTTTAAAACTGGTGATTTAAAAACAAGAAAGTTCCCATGTGTGTGCTGGAACACAGCAGTCAAGCTATAAACCAAGCCTCTCCCACAGAGCACGCCGAATGGTGCGCCCCTTCTGATTCCAAACACACTTCAGCGCACGCTTTAGCCTTTTGTGACTACTTTTCACTTTTAAAGTTTCCTTTGATGTTTATCTTCAATGCATTCTTATTCGATGAAAAGCTTGTGGATGAGGGAGCTGGTGTGATTTGTCCCCGTCCTTGAATCCCTGTCTGGCACCCAGCGACGGGCGAGGGCTCAACCCAGCCAGCACTTACGGATCACGTCTTACAAGTCCTGCATCGAGGAGCCTGACAACCTGGGCACGTGTTTTAAGGAACATGTCCATCACTCTAACACTGGCCAGAGACAGGCAGAGCTGGCAAGAAAACTCAAAGCGTCAGAGACCAAAAACCATCACAGCCTTGCTGGAGATGCCGAAAACTCGGCCTCTGTGCACCAGTGCCGAATCAAATCCCAGAGACAGAGTTTTGGATGAAGCAGAAAAGAATAGCTCTATTGCTTTGCCAGGCAAAGGGGGACACAGCGGGCTCGTGCCCTGAAAAACTCTGTGTCCCAACCCGGGGGGACCTGGTGAGGAGTTTTATAGCAATGGTTCACGGGGGAGGTTGCTGATAAGGGTCAGGGTGTGTGCAGGGCCTCAAATGTTCTCTTGATGAACTTCTCAAGGTTATCAAACTGTGACCTTCTCTGGAATGAAGATCGCTAACATCTTCCATTTTTGGAGGGGGGCGGTTAGTTCTGTAAAGAGCTCAAAGATATTGTTGTGAGTAACCCTTGAGGTGGAACCAGGACCCCGCCCCAAGGCTGCGCTATTTCTGGACTGCTTCTCCCTGGTCTCTGCATCCCCTCCGTTCCCTGATCAGCAACTGTTTGAACCTGCCCTTTGGAACTCAGGGAAGATCATGGAGGCTGGAGTCGATTCCCTACAAACAAGGAACGGGGGACACAGAAAGACTTCCGTGCCCAGGAGCCCCACGGGGTCCTGGCCGGCTTCACTGGGATCAGGGAGGCCATGCTGAGGAAGAAGGTGGCTCTCTGTCTTGAAGCAGAGGAATCCAGTAAACAGAAGAACCTCCAGTAAACAGAAGAACCTCCCACCGGCAGGAGGCCTTTCTTCCAGGGCATCCTGCCCTGCGGCACCTTCCTGCCCTCAGCGTAAGTCTGATGCCGCACACCTGTGCCATCCCCGCCTCCACCACCAAGATGCTCACCTCCATCCCTCACTCACCTGTCCCAGTAAAGAGGCAAGTAACAACCCCACTCCATCCCATGGCCTAGGTACTATTCCCACCACAATCATTTCTTCTGACGTATCTCCAGCACCTCGATGGTCCTCAGACATGAGGTCCCCAGTCACCCTGGGTGACAGTTAAGGGACCTCTCAGGAAGAGGGTCCTGGAGAGGCTCAGGGCAGGTGGGTCCACTTGCTACGCAGTTTTCTAGGGCTGTTGAGGAACCTGCCCAACAAACCAGAATCGAGAAAGCGCAGAAGGTGCGCGGCTCAAGTAACAGGCGTCCAAACGCCAGTTTCAGCACAGTTCACCTTCAGGAGCTCTCTCAACCCTGGGGAGTCTTAGAAGGGTCTGGATTGAGTATGCCCAGTTTGGAAAGTCTGCTACTTCTAGGGGCCGACAGGGCCGAACGGTTATGAGTTCTGCAGCAGGAAAGGTCTGTTACAGGCTGAGCGGAGCAAGCCGGCGGGGCCCGTGTCGCGGGGATGCAGAGCAGGGCCGTCAGGACACCTGCGTCCCACTCAACTCCCTCGGGCCGCACATCACAGGCCAGCTGACCTGGGATGGCCTCGCGGGATCAAAATGCGCAGCCCCCCAGAGCACCTGTGCGCGAGTCTAGTCCCCGTCGGCCCCACAAAGTGATACCGTTGCCTTCCAGCGTCTGAGCGTCACCGCGCCGAGGGTGTCAGGGATGAGAATGGTCTTCTACAGCGTGGGGCTCCCAGGCCTGGCGCTGTGCTCACACAGGAGCTCTGAACTGACTCAACAGACACAGACGACTGTCCGCCTCACCCCTAGTCCCCGTTACACACGGAGGGCCTGGCGCCGGCCAAGAGCCCGGGCTCAGGGTGCGGGTCCCGGGCCAGGCCAATCAGATCGCTGCCGAAGTGACAGAAGAAAAACCAGTCTCGGGAAAACTTGTTTGAAAAGGTCAAAACCGTCGTGTGGTGTATTACCAGCAAGGTAACTAGTTGATTAAAACCTATTTTGTTATAAGAGATTGCATACGAGAGGACTGATACCTCAGCGTGGGCCTGACGCTTCCTGGGATAACTTAAATCAGACGACAACAATAATAACACTGGAACCTGAGAAGGGCTCCTCCAGTTCGGCCTGAGAAACTCGGGAGCAGACTTGACGCTCATTAGTCAGTCAGAGGCACCTGAAGGCGCTCCAGGAACTCAGGAGCAGATTCCCCTGAAGGAAAATCCAGCATCTTTTCCTCCAGCCCTGCTCTGACTAATTCTCCGAGTTTCTCCCCTTGACAATGGCTCTGCCCTGAGGACATCTCTGGGGCGTGACTTTCCAAGGCCTTTATTGAAAGCACCACCTGGGAGCCGTGATTACCTAACAATTTGCCAAAAGGGAGGGCTGCAGAACCTTTGGCATCTTTGAATTGCAACTGTTTTCTGTCATCCTAAAGAAAAAGCTAATCATTTTTTCCAGCAAAGCACCCCCTCTGTCTCCTGCACAGACTATTACGAAATTGCCCAAGACCACACACTTGGCCTTCTCTGTTTTCACAGTTTTTAAAGCCATCATCTAAAGGCGAAGGAGCTTGAGAGGAGGATTTCTCTCCAGCCCAGCATCTGAAGTGGAATTCCATCGGTAGAATGCTATTCTCTTCTGGCTAATTTCCATAAGTTCCATCTTCTTATTAAGTGTTTATCATCTCGCTTAAAGAAAAAGGAGACAAAAAAAAAAAAAAAATCTCCAACTGTGTCCAATTGGGAAAGTGCCATGCAGCCCTTACAGTCGTGCTATCGAACATTCTGGAAATGAACTCTAAAGACCCAAAAATTTAGCCCATCGTATGAAAGTTCAATTTATGATAACATTTATCTCCACGTTAATAAGGAATTTGCAAACAAAGATGATTATCCAGGTCTTTGAAGATGTACACCATGAATCAATCCAGCTATGTATTAGTGATACAAGGCAGTTGGTTTTTAACAGAGTTGGCCCCGTGTAAGATGTTTCTTTTTTATGTGAAATTATGTTGAGAGAATTTTGAAATGCACACCATCTGAGTCATAGGCCCTGGCTTAGAAGCAGGAGTTCAGCACAAACATTTTTCAGCAGCAGATCAATGATGTAAAGTTTGTTTTCAAGAGAGAATAAAATAAATGTTTCACTTCCCAAAGCAGCCTGACTCCGAGGGGCAGGGAGGGACGTGTCCCCAGGCCCCCCGAGCTTAGGAGAGTTTAGGAAGGTCGTCGATTCACTGCGAACAGCCCTCCTGGGTCTGTGGCCTCCATGCCCCAGCAGAGACCTTCCCGCTACCTGCCCATCCCCCCCTCCCCAGATGTGTGTCCCAGCAGCTGACCCCCCCCCCAGCCAGCATCCTCCAGCAATGCTCCCCACCCACCCTGGCCTCACCTTGCTCCAGCCTCTCTCTCTCACTCTCACTCTCTCTCTCTCTGTCTCTCTCTCTCTCTCTCACACACACACACACACACACACACACACTTTCAGATTGTTGATATTCCAGTTTACATCCTCAGCGACTCAGGAAATAAGTACCAGTTACTTCATGGCCCTCGGTTGCTTTAGGACGCGAGTGCCTTTGCTCATCTCTTCCCACTACATAGATTTTCCATCCTACACCTGCCTTTCCGAACCTGACTGCTTCCAGACTTAATTCAAGCATAACCTCTATTAGGAAACCTTCCCTACTTCTCCCGTTTCCTGTAACTCGCTTCCCTCTGGTTCAAGTCCACCAAGTGTCAGTTGCTATAACCTGGAATTTATCATTTTTTTCTTACCCTTGAATTGTCTCGCACATGTCATTTGGCCTCCCTCATGGACAGCTCAGGTAATCTGGGGATGGGGTCACAAAGCATCACTCAGTAAGTAGTAACGGGTGGATGGGAAGACACCCTTCAAGCTGGATGGCGGTTATAGCTAAAGGGATAATGCATTCATATAACTAATCTTCAAAACATTGCCTCAACAGGTGTTGAGTTTCGCTTTAAGACACACTGCTCTCACTCTGAATCATTCATCTGTCTGGGGGTGAGGGAGGAAGTGGGCAAAGGGGAAAAGACTGTAAAAATTCCGAGACCAGTGTGGCCTGTGTGGCAGCAAACAGTAGTTCCCAAATTCGCCGTGCATTGGAATTGCCTGGGTAGTTGATTACAAATAAAATTCAAAGCCTTAAGACTCATCCCAAAACTACTGGAAAGATAGCCCCAATGTGGGATCGGGAACTTACCTCAATTTTAACAAGCTCCCAGAAGGTTCGGACAGCCACGTTTGGTGCAAGTCTGGGTCGGCATCAGGAAACCCTTCATGGGTTCAAATTCTGGTGCTGAAACCTGAAAGGCAATGAGATTTGGGGTAAGTTGTTTAAACATACTGGTTCCTCATTTACTCATCTGTGAAATGGGAAAAATTAAACCCGAGAGAGCAGTGAGGAGATGGCCCTGTTCTCATTACTGCGCCCTGGTGCGGCTCTGTCCTCTGGACCTGGGAAAACAGCGTCACTTCCCTTAACGGTGGCCGGGGGGGGGGGGGGTGTCAGCCCCTTAAGTGCCCATCCTCCTGGAAAAAGAAGACATTGAGAGCACAGATAGACTCTTCAGGGGCAGCTTTAGACAGGAGGACAATCTCAAAGCCCCGCCCCCGGGTCCCCCCAGCCTCCATGTGACCTGAGGTGCTCCTTGGGGCGGGAAGGGATGCGTTGGACTCTATAAACAAACCTATAAACAGGCTTGGAGCTCTGCCTGCGGGGGACCTGGGAGAGGGGTGGATGCCTGAGGACGGGAGCAGAACCACATCTGGAGGCGAGTTGTACGCTATTCACTGTAGAGATTATTCTTCCCGTTATTCGGGAAGTTCAGCAAAGTCTGTCAGGTGTTACAAGGAGGAAACGAAGCACATATAGATGCTTGGACCAAAACCCCAGGAGAGACCAGAGTCACGGTACCCACCTTCCGGAGGGAAGACAAACCGTGGGAGAAAAGGGCTGAAATTATGAGTTTTACACTACATACAGAGAGGCTCTTTCCTTCTGCCGCTAAAGGCAGTTGACCACCTTTCATGCAGAAACACACATGGGTTGCAAATGCCTAGTGATTACACTCACGAGTATCTGAGCCCACTCATGCGTGAGGTACAGGCTGGGCTGCTGTGACAGTGACAGTGACGCCCAGAAGAGAATGGGTCGCACAGGACGGCGGGAGCCCAGGCCGACAGCGCCAAGGCTGGCAGTAAAACACAGGGAGGACCTGGGATCTCAGCGTCATCACTCCTGCCTCAGCTCACGTCTGTATCCGCATCTCTTCACTGGGTTGTTACACAAGGAGCCCAGGGACCCAGACTGTCTCTATCGTGTCCCCCTGTACATTCTCAGTGTGCCCTGGTCCACGAGGGTGGCTCCCCACCGGCATCCCACCCCGGGAAGAGCAAAGAAACGAGGAGAAGCCACGCTCCTTCGACTTGGGATCTGCCCACATCCCTCCTGCTCGGGCTCCATCTGCTGGAACCCAGAGCCCATGGCCAGACCGAGATGGAAGGGCGACGGAAAGTGTAGCTTCTAACTGGGAGGCCACGTGTCCAGCTCAAAGCTCTGAAACTACAGTCACAGAGGGGTCAAGCAGCCGTGTCTGCTGCTCTACCCAGAGAAGCCGATCCGCGAGGCACCTTCCCTCCTGTTCCAAAGAGCCCCTGGGATGGAGAGCTCACGGTCCAAGAGTGAGCTCAAGGTGATCAATAATAATAATACTGATTATCAGCTACATGTATCTTTGATAAAAACAGAAAAATAGGGGGGTGAATGAATTATTACCTAATACATTCTGTTCAGGAGGCAAAAATCGTTCTAACCTGGAATCGATAGGGCAAAAACTAATTAATGAGGATTTTATTGGTGAAAACGTTGGAAACTAGTGCGACTCCTAGGAGGTCAAATACACACACAGTCATGAAGCATCCATTCGGCTATCAGTTGCTTAAATTTTTGTACGTCACTTCATTAATAATAAAAATAGGATTTGAGTTTGTTCTGTTAAAAATACGTGCACGTAAATACACATTTTTCTAAATAGGCTATGTGAGTGAGATGTATTTTAATGTATAAATAATAAAAGACGCCCTTAAACGTTAAGAAAGAAATGTTTATTAATAGTTCTTGATGACCATCCAAAATCGCTTCGACATAATCTCCAACCTTTCCAAGAGAGATTGTGTGAAAGCTCTCCAGTCAGCCTGGGGAGAAGACATCAGGGAGGTTCCTGAGAACTTGTCCATCCCTCATTCAGAGGAGGACCCAGGTAGGACCTTCTGGCTGGGGATCCTCTGTGGGGTGAGCTCACCCAAGGACAAAGCATCCAAGCAAATTCCAGGGAGGAAGGGATTTAACGTGCATGAGGTTCTATTAGGGGTCTCCGTCGGGAGACAGCCCTCATCTAGACTCATGACGGATTCAAGACAGAGCGCACCATTGCAGCTCAGTTTTTCGAAGTGCTTTTAAATTATTCTCATCTCAGTTACAAAGGAAGATGGCAGATCTCTACCAGCAAGTCGCTGAGTGAAACCACATGGGACAGAAAGTGCAGAGAGCATCCTGGTGGACCAAAATTACAGGAGTAATTGAAGAAGTCAGAAATCCATTACCCTAGTTGGAATCTGACCAGCGAACGAGGATTAACACCCCAAAGCCTTTAGGTAAAGTGCCAAGAACTCGTTAATGACCTAACCACTTAGGGTGTTAGGGTACTGATTACCAGGGGAGGCTGAACACCCCTAGACCTGCCACTGGCGTAAAAGCTCCGTGTAAATTACCGTCACTACTTGTGAATAACGTTGGTATTTAATTCCTTAACTGTTTGTGTGAGTCCACTTGGAGGAAAATATGAACATTTTATCATCGTATATTTAATAATGAAGTAAAATTTAAACTCAAGAGAAAAACCCTTAAATATAGGAGAAAACTTTTTTTTTTTTCAGTCCAGCTCAGGTCTTAGTTGAACTCCCACTCAGCGTTGAAAACCAAAGTCTGAATGACAAATGACACACTGGAAAATACTGATTACCACTCAGTGTGCAGACTATAAATAGCTATAGATAAATAGCCAAGAACTCTGGGAGTATTTGGCTTTATATGCACCAATGCTTCTGAATCGTTAAAGCTCCGTTTACTTGGGATTTCTATGAAATTGAGAAAAGAAGCCACATGAGAACAGACATGCTGGGATGGCTGTGTTATCGTTCCCATCTGTTCATTCCCTTCCCTAGAAGATGGCCTTCCTGCTGCTGTTCTATGGCTGGTGATGCCTCCGTGTAGACAGAATATATCTCCCCACGCCGCTGTATGGCTTGGCCATGTGGCTTTGCGGGACAGATGATGAGGGAGCAGATATGATTGTGTGCAGAAGTACTGCAGGCTTCCCACCAACTTCTGTGCACTTTTCTTCTCTACAAGCATGACTTGTCCCAAATGGATACTGTTCCTTCAGCCTAAGACCAAGAATCAGACATCCGATGCAGGGCCAAGCAGACCCAAGGAGAGCTACGGCAGCCACAGCCAACTGTATTCACCAGCATGAGACGCTGAGAAGAAATAAACATTATTGGAGACCGTGGAGGCTTAGGGACTATTTGTTACCACAGAAAGGCTGCCTAGTACATATTCTTCCTTGGTGAAGGATCCATAAAAATCATGTCACAGAAAATCATTGTTCAAATAAAAATTGACCATAGGACCAGATGAGAAGATGTGTCTGTACAGCAAGTAATACCCATTCCTCACTTGGAAGTGGAAAATCCTCTTCTCTCTACTTCCAGATCCATCTGATTTACACGTCACCGTATGATAGAACCAGTAGCTTGTGGTCACAGAACACAGAGCCATGACGTAAAGCAAGTTTCTCTGGTGATTCTTTACTTCTCTTATAACTGTTTTCGGATCTTCTCCTACAATCTCTCAATTGTCCTGGATCCTCACGACAAAATTGTAGACACTCCAAAAACATCCTCCCCTCCTTCCTATGCCCTGCATCCTTAGGACACATGTGTCAACACATAGGAAACGTCAGGACTCCCAGAACTCTAAGAAGGGCTCCCAAAGTATCATGGAAATACTAGAAAATCGGGGCAGAGTTAAGAGGGAGTTATTTGGGTTGGGGGGTGGTAATGATCTCTCCGGCACCTCTACAATCATACCCAGACCACAGATTACTGGCTACTAGTTTTAAACATAAAATCATCCTGTCTGAAAGATTCAAAATGCTGGGGCAATTCCACAGGAAATAACAGAACCATGGAATGAGTCCAAAAGTCATAGAAACCCAATAGCCAGGTGGAAAGCTCCCTCAAGCCTTTGAAGAAGTTGCTAGGGGTAGACATTCCTCCCCTCCTCTATTCGTATAAACATTTGCGATGGTTTTCTGAACAAGGCAGAGCAGCTGCTTTCCAGCCAGCGGATCAACGTGTGAGCAGGTGACGATGGCTGCTCTCCAAGAGGAGCCCGTCAGGCACCAAAGTGCAAAGGGGAAAACTAGAATGTATGGGGTGAGTAGGTGTTGAAACAGCTACACAACATTTCCAAAGGTTCAGCGAAGATTACTGCAGGTTGTGTGCTGGAGCTGGGAAAATGTTTGAATTGGGAGGGTTTCCATTTCTGCCTGCAGTGCTTCTCCAACTTTAAGTTCATACCTTCATCACTAAGACATTTGGGGGGAAACAATAGCTCTCATTGTTCTTCCTTTCCTCGGTGAACTCTTATTAAATCCACAGAGTACACTGGGGTCCTTTCATTTTTCTTTGGTTCCCAGCACAAAGCTCTGTGGCATCTTCTTTATTAACAGCCAAATGTTTATGAGCCTACCTTTCTGGGACAGGTACTTTTGATTTGAAATGCCATCGATAGATTGACAACAATCCCATCGGCACAGTAAAATATATTGAGTTTGATGTGTTTGGCTGCAAAAACTTGCATTTGGCCAAGGCTACGTAGTCTGAGGTCTCCAAGTGTAAATTATAATGTTATTTGAGATGAAGTATAGAGTCATTTGTGGGGCTCAGGACGACACATGATGTAATCTTATACTCTACCTGCAGGTGTGATATTGGATTCTATGAGGACGGGCACCTGGTATCAATGTTCAGTCTGGCATTGTTTCAACACAGCCAACCATGGCTGAAGAGGACAAAAATAAAATAGCACCGAGCTACAGCAGGTTTTTTTTTTTAATAAGAGAAACGATGAGCAACCATTACAATGAGCTCAATGGTGTCTGATTAGCTGCTTTCCCTGAACAGCACAAAAATCTTCCTCTTTACAGTAATACTCTCAGGGCTATGAGAAGATAGAAACAAAGCCATGTCATGAATAATAATAAATGTAAAAATAATAGTATGTGGATGTTTACATGTGAAAATGATACTGATATTGAAGACTTTATTCTTTAAGTACAGTTGATGGTTATTTCCTGGGCCGTATGTTTTCCCTTTACAGCTAGTATTTTCTTGAGGAATGTCTGTCACTACCTCTAGTCTCTAAGCCAAAGGAGGGAAAGGACCCCGCACAGCACGTAATAGTGGTCAATGCCTATTTGCTGAAGGAGTGGCTGAATTCACTCACGGAGAAGAGAAAATCACCATCACGTATGAAAACGGAACCTACGACCTTTTTCCCGCTGAGATGTCTGCCCTGATGGGTAAGCACCCTCAAGGTTCATAGTGACGACCAGATGTGTCAGCAGATGGAAGATGATCTTTTAAGTATCTAGAGGGAAAGAGGGAAACATGACCTGCCAACGTGATTTCCAATCACCTAAGCACTCTGACATGTTTAGACGTTAGGAAAACTTATAAAATTGATCCTGTTAACGTCAACGGGAATTCAAATTGTATGGCTTGATTAATGAGTAATCCACATTGATTGGCATGATCAAGCCGACCGGCAATTACCTACTCGATCCATCAGGGTGTGATTCTCCACGACAGAAGAGGGTGGTCGAGCCTCAAGCCTCCATTTCCAATGGTTCTAGGAAGATGAAAACCTTCCACTCAACTTATTTAATTCCCTCCCTAAAGGAAAGAAGTGACTCCACTTGTTGAAAATTCAAAGATCTCTAAGCTGTTATCTCATCTGATCCTTGTAACATCCCCGGAAGGCAAGTAGGGATTCTGGGCACTTCATGTGGAATAGGAAGCAGGTTCAGCCCGGGGGGATCCTGGGTCCCGTGTTTCTTGCCCAACACGGGCTGCCTCTCTAGAAGGTTCAGGGTCACTCAAGTCCCCACCTCATCACATGTACTCGGGGCATGTATCTTCAGAAGTGAGGTGACCTAGAACTGACCTGTCCCACCCCACTCCCTGCTGGTGCCATCTCGCGAAACACATGAACTCAAGGTAAGTTAATTTCTCCCATAAGTTCCACCCTTTTGAAGATCAAAGCTGGCATCTCGTCGGCTCTAACTTACATGCCAGTGGCAAACAGAAGACATTGCAAGGTCTTCCTTCAAACGGAGTATTGGGTACACAGGAGGCTCCTCACGGTCACATCCAACCAGATGTTCCAGCAAGCACAGAGAGGGCTGAAGCCACTGCATCGAAGCAGGCTTCCTCCGTGAGAGTTTTCTGAAGTGCCGGTGAGTATCGGATAACATCTCAAAGCATTTTTTAAAAATCAGGGAAGTGTTGTTCCCGCCTACATTTTAAAAACTGTATTTATTATTATTTTTTATAAGCAGGTATTCATTTTTAATTAATTAATCTTTTTTGGCTGTGTTGGGTCTTCGTTTCTGTGCCAGGGCTTTCTCCAGTTGCGGCAAGCAGGGGCCACTCTTCATCGCGGTGGGTGGGCCTCTCACTGTCGCGGCCTCTCTTGTTGCGGAGCACAGGCTCCAGACGCGCAGGCTCAGTAGTTGTGGCTCATGGGCCTAGCTGCTCCGCGGCATGTGGGATCTTCCCAGACCAGGGCTCGAACCCGTGTCCCCTGCATCGGCAGGTGGATTCTCAACCACTGGCCACCAGGGAAGCCCCCCTGCCTACATTTGTATTCACACCCTGTTGCTTAGCAAAGCCAACTCTAGGGAAGCTTTCGACAACTTTTGAGAAATCATCTCAAAGCCATTTTATACATGTTTATTGAGGGTTTTTTTTTTTTATCCTTTGTAACCTCCTGCAGGAATAAAAATGGTACAAATCATTGAGGAAACGATACATATTTATTCATTCACTCACTAGTCAAAACTTTGGAATTTCATATGATGAAAAACAATATTGAAAGCTAGAGGGGAGAAAGAAACAAGGGGGAAACAGAGAGGTTTCCACTTCTCCCTACCAAGGTCCTGAACAGAAACATGGGGACGCCCGAGATGAAGATGTGTCGGGTTGCATGAACTTGCTGGTGTCCACGGGGTGAAGCTAGGTCTGCTGCATTTAAAACCATTAGAAGAGAGAGAAAGGTTAAGGAACATGTGAGGAACTAGTAAGAGGCCACTTAGGTTTAGTCAACTCTTCAGACTCGGACAGCCATTTCCCTAAAGATTCAAGGGCTACGGTTGAAATGAGGTCGCTGAGAAACACAAATAGACACCAGAAAGGTTTCAGAAAACATAGATATCCAAAGCAAAAATGGGAACGATAAGTATGTCATCAATCCTCTTGATCATTGAAAAAACTAAGGAGTGAAGGACTTGACAAATAATTGGTGAAAACCTAGAAAAACCAGCGTCTACTGGGAGCATATAATAGCCGACCCAGGAAAAGTTATTATAAATGGTATTAACTCGTGGGTATTTAATGATGGGACAAATGGGTGAACTGTTTTTTTTTTTTTTTAGTTTAAATAAACTGAATAATTTATAATGAAATAATAAAAACGTATAAAATTATAAAATGGTATTTACTTTTATGAATGTTCACCTAGGATTAAAGGAATATTACGCACATCTTTATCTAAGTTTGAAAAAGACATCTGACAAGTTTCATATGATATCTTTGTATACAAGAGGGATAAGAACGGGATTGGTTATGGTCCTACTCAGGGTAGTCCATGTGCTATAACAAACAACCCTTGACTTGCAACAGCTGGATATAACACAGGTTTATTTCTCCCATATATGACAGTCCAGTGTGGATCAGTAGAAGGACTCTGAGGGATGCCAGCAATCCTGGCTCAAACCTCTCTCCCTCTTGTAGCTGTGCCTCCCCTGGGTCTCCAGAGATAAGGAGAACTAGAAAGGATTGAGCAGGAGAGGCTTTTGAGCAACATGCCTGGAAGTGGCTCCCATCACTACCACTCTCATTCTATAGTCTCAGGGCCACACCTGTCTGCAAAGGAGGTTGGGAAACGAGGTCCGGCAGTAGATAGAAGAAGTCAAGGAAAGCATAGAAAACATGAATAATAGTGAGCGTCAGCGGTTCTCGCCACAACCCAAGTACAGTGATGGTCGCATCACTTTGATTATCGGAGAATGCTTTGATTAATAAATCTTATGTTGGATATCACTTGGCCCTGTTACACCTAATATTTTTATAAACAACATAATCAGAAGGCTAGAAGTGTTCATCTAACTTTCAGATAACACACAATTTGGGGGAAGAGAACTAATAAGCTGGATCAGTGGCTAGCAAACTTGTTCTATAAGAGACCACAGAGTAAATATTTTAGCCTTTGGGGGTCACACAGTCTCTGTCCTGACTAGTCAACTCTGCCATGGTAGGGCAGAAGCAGCCATAGACATGTAAAAATAGGGGTGTGGCTCTGTTCCCCCCCCAAAAAAAGTGTTTGCAAAAAGAGGCCACTGCCTAGATTTGGTCCACAGGTTGTAATCTGGTAACCCCTGGGCTAGGAGACAGGAATGAGAACCCATAATAAACAGTGTGATGGATTCGAAACAAAGAGGATTACGTCTAACCCAATTACATTTACAATTCTTCATGTAGAAGATGTAGTTCTTGTGTGGCATGACTTTACACAAACTCGGTTCTACCAAAACACGAAAGGAGTTAACGGTGCAGTGAGGCCACGTGAAGGTCATGAAAAGGGTGTGGTAACCGGGGAAGTTCCAGTTACACAAAGTAGTCTCTCATCCCATCCTGCGACATGGCCCATTGTTGTGTGCCCCTAGGGAACACCAGCCACTGTCTCCCAAGAGGCCATTAACTTGGTGAGTGTGCCAACGTCTCAGGATGGACCTTTGGCCCAGAAACCTGATTTATCCCTCAGAAATAGGGATGTTCATGTATTTTCACCCATATATGTTGAAGAAGTTGCAGAAAGTTAGAACTGCCCATCAACATCGTGGCCAGCCTTGCTAAGTGAGAAGTAAGCTTCCTAGCCCTGGAAGGGATCAAACAGCCTCTGTGACCCCCTTTCACAATGGTGTTAGCAAATTCTGTGATTGGGGGAAAGGTCAGATATGACGACCTTCCTGAACCTTATCAATTCTACAGAATGTGAATCTAAACTGCAAAATAAATGAGCCTCAGCTACTACTTTCCCTCTTCCATATTCACCACAACTGGGTGTTTGGGAAGAGAAAACATGTTCTCTTGAGAAATTTTTCCTGACACTGGCTTCAAAGTTCTTCCTGCCCTTCCATGCCAAACTACCACCCATGGATCCTGCCATAGAATCCTGGAATCTTAGAGTCAGAAAAGCCATGTGAAGAGTATCCATCCACATTCCCACCCAGGGGGAAATCTCCTTGGCATCAGCACTGACCAGTGGCCATTAGCCTCTGCTTGGACACATCCAGGCCAGGGGCACAGGGTCTCACGAGGCAGCCCCACTCCTCCCACAATGCATCTGCTCATTGGAAAACCCATCTATGAGTCCAGCTCAAGCGTATCCTCCTGCAAGTTTCATCTATTGGTCCCAGATTTTGCTGTAGCAAAATCGTTTCATTTCAGTAGCTCTCCAACTCCAATGAGCATTTAATTTGAAGTCCAGTCTGCGCTTCAGGGCAATACTTTGCTACCATGCTCATACGAATCCACTCTCTGAAGGGGACAGCTCTGATGATGAAAATACTTGGGTATGCATGACGTCTATTGTTATTATTATTAAGTATAACAATAACCACCATTTATTAACTGCTTCGTGCTAAACAGACAGGAATCAGGTAAGTCATTTATGTGTATTATCGCTAATCCTCACAACCGTTAGAGCAGGTATGATACCCATTTTATAGCTAAATAACTGAGACTCAGACAGTTCAGTGACCGTAAACAGCACAGTCAGGATCTGGAGTCAAGTGGGTCTGATCCTAAGAGCGCCCTCCTTCCATTTGCCTCCAGGTGACTTGTTACATGTGTCCAGGTAAACTGTACCTTCGCCCCATTGAGTGGTCTGTCATCACACCTCTTCCCATTTGTGATATAACCACACTGTGCTGTAGCCCGGCGAATCAGTGACTTCTAACCAGTCTATACAAAGCGAAGGTAAGCCGAATAAACGCACTGCCAAATCCCAGCTGAGGTATGAAGGATACTTTGGTTTGCATCAAGGAAAATTTCCATGAAAACGCGAAGTTTAAAAGAGAATGTGAGGAACTATACTCGACATTTTGTAATGACCTATAAGGGAAAAGAATCTGAAAAAGAATATTCATATATATCCATAACTGAATCACTGTGCTGTATACCTACAACGAACACGATATTGTAAATCAACTATACACAATAATAAACAAGTAAATAAATAAATAAGAATGTGAGCATCTGTCTACTCCAGAGTGTTCCTGTTTGGGGAAACAGAGCATTACGTGTCGTAAGCATTTAAACATTGCAAATCTCACTAGTGTGTGTGGATTCGAAAAATCAAGAGAGACACCTGTGGACCATTTCATGCCAAATATACTTAGCAAGGCTTCAAACAGTGTTACTAAAACTGAGAAAACAAGCCCATGGACCAAAGGCTGTTGACGTGCAAGAGCCCTGGATCCAATGACTGATGATATGCAAGTGTGGAAGGAAACATTTTTCTAAACTGTTACACGGTGCCACCACACAGGAAATCCAACAGACATATTTTTTTTTTTTTTTTTGCGGTACGCGGGCCTCTCACTGCTGTGGCCTCTCCCGTTGTGGAGCACAGGCTCCGGACGTGCAGGCTCAGCGGCCATGGCTCACGGGCCCAGCCGCTCCGCGGCATGTGGGATCTTCCCGGATCGGGGCACGAACCCGTGTCCCCTGCATCGGCAGGTGGACTCTCAACCACTGCGCCACCAGGGAAGCCCGCAACAGACATATTAATTATACCTGGCATGTTATCCCAAAGAGCCAGAGAATGTGTTTTTTTTTTTTTTTTTTTTTTGTCTTTTCAGGATGGGAGGACAGTAAAACAAGATGATACGCGCAGATGATGCTGAGATCTGGGTGTGCTGTTTTCATCTGAAAAATCTTGTCACACTAATTCTTCCCCAAATTGCTATCTTCTCTGTACCTAAACCCAAACCTTCATTTCAAACAGCTGTCCCAATACAAATAGCTACTGAACTCAGCTCTGCTATGGGCCCTATTGCTCAACTGTGCAAAACCTTTCCAAAACGACCTACCCCTCTGAGTTGCGTTTTAATTTTTTTCACAAGCTCCCTCTTACACACCGATGTCCACTTTGGCTTATCATTTTTCTACCTCCTGAAAGGAGATGTTCATCTTTCCTGGACTCCTTCCAATCCTGACCATAAAAGCCTAAGCCATCTTAAGACGCCTGGTCTGCTGAAAGAACCAAAGGGGACAAAATATGACTGAAATGTAGACCACCTTAAAAAGTCTGAAAACACCGGGACCCTGAGTCAGAAGTTGGGGTCTGGTGTCGGCTGAGCACTGATGTGACTTGGGAACTTGGGTGCAGAGCTAATGTAAAGGCACTGAGGTCTGACACCAAGTCCCCGGCAGCCACGGGTTTGGAGGGAGACTTACTGAGCCTTCCATTTGGGTCTGAGGGTGTGTCTGCCCCGGAGGTGCTCGCCGGGGCAGCTGATGGTGAGGCTGCTTTGCAGACCAAGTGCCCTGGGGAGCCTTCAGGCTGCAGGGGGTTCCGGGGGGTGGTGCTCTCCACTGGCCCCAGGGTCCTCCAGCTCTCCATCCCTTCACTTGGCCGGGCAGACCAGGCTTCTCGTGTTTCCTGGGTTCACAACCCCTCACCGCCTTGCACAAGCTCTCCCCTCCAACTGTGACTCTCACTTCCGAAATCAGCCCAAACAATTCTTCTTTGATGAGCTCTCCTCTGAGCCCTGGACAAGGCAGGGCTCCCTGCAACCGAGCCTGTGGGCCGCGTCCTTGCCCTGCCCGGTGCCCAGCAGCCCTGGAGGTGGGTTCAGTGACGACTCCTCTGCTCTGAGAACTCTGGAGCAGGGCCCAGGCTGGCCCAGTAGGTACAGACTGGCTGACCACCAGAGCTCAGCTTCCTTCTAACCCTGAGTGGAGACCGTGTCCTGTCATGTCAGCATTTCCCAGACTATGTGTCTCCAACACATAGTATTTCAAAAATATTTATTGAATAAATGAATGAGTAACCGGGGCATATATTTCTAATTTATAACATGACATGGCGACAATCAAGTTCCTGGAGCTATGTTTTGTCCTTTAAAAACTTCTTGTGCTTTTAAACAAAATGCCCACGATATAAAATGATTCCTCAAAGAGCAAATACACTGTAGCCCTACTTTCCTTTTTTCTTTAAGACCACCTACCAAAACCAAATCAGTTGTGACATGAAAAGTTCGATCAGCCATTGGTATGGGTTTGGTATATTTTCGATGATCACAATGGAAGGGTTTCTTTTTTTCTTAAAGTAAATCCAAACTTTAAAAAAAATCTAATTTGAATTTGGGGAGGCTCCAAAAAATAAGTGCATCGTTGTATATTTTTATCCCTAAAATGAAATGGATTTGAGGATCAATCCAGAGGCATTTGAACTAGTAGAAACCATTAAAGCAAAGACATATGGATAGAAAGGTGAAAAAATAATCTGTGGAGAGTAGTATCTTTCAAAATCTGAAAGCAGGCATTATGTCTTAGATTTCTTTCTCTGGAGTGAAAACACACCAATCAGGAGGGAGGCTGGGTGAGTGGGGAGGAGTGAAGAGGGGAAGCTTCCCCCAGATATTTGTGTTTTTAAACGAATGAAATGCTGGCAACTTGAAGATAACCAGGTTGCTTTCTCACTGTTACCACAATGAGTGAAATTTACTTAGTCAGTACTTATGAGTGAGAGTTTTTTAAAAATGTACTTAATCTAAACTGTTTGTTAAAGCAGATGATCTATATTAAAATGTACAGATGTTAAAGATAATAAAAATCAAGATATTCTGGAAAGTATAGAGGACATTTTCCCAAGCTGTTTGCAATTGTTTCTATCCTTTTTTTTTTTTTTCTTTTTGCATTGAATCACCCGGTAAATCAGCAAATTAATGGCAACCTGAGTTCACCTTGGATAAATGCTCATACTTTGCCTAGATAGAAACTCCACCAGCTTTTAACTTGTTAAGTATACGTGGTGGCCCATCTACAAGGAAGACAAGTAAGCCAACGGTTTCTGCGCACAGGTAGAAATGTCACAACGCCTGGAGACAACGGTGACACAGCGAAGAGTCTGAATGTTACTCTCCCTATAACCAATGACAGCTCTGGCAGCAATGACGTAAAACCCTTCCACGTGCTTGCACTACATCCCTGCCTGGAGCTTACCAAGCTGAAGGGAAAAAGGTCATTCAAACATTTTCAAATTCATTATGTGCTGTCACTGCCACCTCTGCAGCCAAACAAATCCCGACTTCCTGGCGTTTGTGGGAACAGCAATACATCCTGCTGCGAGGGATCTCGGGTCTGAGGGGCATGGCGGCAGAGACACAGAATCTGCGGGGTGGAAGTTCCCATCAGGCTGAGCTGCCTTTTCTGCAAGAACAAAGCAAGAAGGTAGAGAAAAGGAAAAGAAGAGAAGAAAAGAGAGGACACTGGTGCACAAATCACACTGACCGCGGACTCGTCTGGTCCCGCGGCTGTGCACAGGGGAAGGAACAGGTTCCTTCCTGTTGGATTGAAAACATTGAATTGGACAGATGAATTGCATAAGAAGATCCCGTCCTGCGAGGTCCATCTCCATAACTCACAGTGCTCCATCAAGACTTCACCTAAACTTTGCAGACGTGGCTCTGCTGCCGGAAGCTGGAATCTTAAGCCGACAACCTTGGATTGAATTTTTCCGAAGTTGGACCCATCGGCAGAGTCAGCTGCCATGTTTACCAGAGATCCTCTTCCCACTGCTTTTACAGCACTGCCTTCCTGGACATCCCTGAACCCCACGCTGGTACAGCTTCGATGGTCACGTTGGAACGACAGCAGGGTTAGGGGTGAGCAAAAGTGAACCTGAACATTGGCTTCCTGGCAGTATGACCAACGGCCTGTCCTCAATGGTAACACTGTCTTTCTCATCCCAGGATACCAGCCCACGTGTATCTGCTTAGTGAAGTCAACTCAGTATTTCAAATAAAATGTCAAAATAAGCTGAAGAAAGAAAGTGAATGTCTACCCCCTCCCCCCTCAACTTCCTCTCCATGGGCCTCGATGTCAGAGGGACAGAGAGTTTCACAGTCAATTCTAGAGAACACCCTGCCCACCACAGGATGGCCAGGACAGGTCTATGAACCTTGCTACAAAAGTATGGTAGAAATCCCTGAAACTTCATGTATTCACACACACAAAAATAGTATTGAAGGCTTGCCATGCATCAAGCAGCTTATATCCCTTAAAAATATCAAAAGAGCAACGCACACGTACTTGCTGAGTTGTGTGCCCTCCCATAAACCAGGTTGGAGACACAGAAATGTGACCTTGTACCAGCTGCTCCCTAGTTCTGTGACTTATTCAAAGGCTGATGCTAAATCTTCTTAGTAATAAGTAAACATAAAATACCTATTTCAAAGGATTTCTGGGAGACCAAAGTGAGGTAAAAATTCATAGTATAGTGCCAGACACATAGAAAGCACTCCATCAATAATATCAAGGATAGCACCACCACCGTAATCGATACTGACATTCAGAATGGTTGGCTTTATTAAGAAAGGTCAACAGTACCTTGCAAAGAATAGAGCTGTGACCACACATAAGTCAAAGCTCTGTCACCTGAAACTCTCCCAGGTGTTCTGGGCTTCTCTGAAGAAGTCAGCCACAGGTCCCTTGCTCCCCTGCACTCAGTATTTCCCAGAGAAAAGGATATTAGAAAAAAACCCTGAACACCTGCACACCGGGAGTTAGATGAGCAACTACACACCTTTCCTGTCCAGCCAGCACCCCCAGGAACAGGCTCACCACATCTCTGGGCACCGGGAAGAGCCACACAGACAAAGCCAGCGGGAATTCTCTCTTAACTAAAGACATGCTGCCCCTGCCCCTGCCCCTGCCACTCCCACTGAGTCCACGTGACCACTAAGCATAATAAATGCATCCCAAATTTTCTTTTAACCCTGTCTCCAGTTTTCTAGTCTGTCTTTCACTGAATTTTTTAAAATTTATTTTATGGAAGAAACGACCTAAATGTCCACCGACAGATGAATGGATAAAGAAGATGCCGGAGGTGTATACACACACACACACACACACACACACACACACACACACAGTGGAACATTACTCAGCCATAAAAAAGAATGAAATAATGCCATTTGCAGCAACATGGATGGATCGAGAGATTCGCTGAATGTTTTCATTTGCTAATTGCTGCCAATTATTCTACTTTGTTGGCCATTAGACACTTTATTAACAAGCTCACACGTAGAGCTCCCCGGCTCCGAGAAATGCTGATGTGGAAATAAAAAGAAGCAATCAGTTAAAAGTTTGCTTTTATCGCCAAGGAGGCAGCTCTTCATCTTCAATTAGGAATGACCTAGCAGATAAATCGTGCTTTTACAATGATTAGAAATACTCTGCACATTATTTTGCCAAAAGTTTATAGTCCACTGGAAACTCATATGAAATTAGAAGGAATTTGGTTTTTTTCCAGTCTTAGCTGAAGATAAACAAAGCAGAGCTGTGAAGGTAAGGACGTCCGTGATTCTTGAAGCTTGCAGGAATTTGGGAGGTGTGGTGAAAAATCACAAAAATCCGATCCCTGATTCGTTTCTTTTGCTCCGAGGCAAAACTGTTTGTAAAAACTTTCCTTTTGATTTTTGTTATCCAAATAATTCCAGCTTAAATTGGAACTCAAATATTAATCTGATAATGACACAGTTGAGACACATTCTCTGACAATTGATCTCAAATGACTTACAAGGCTTTACTTTACCCCATTTTCTGCATTCCTTTCCAGCCAGGGTTTGCCTGTTGTTTCCACCAGCCACCCCCCTACCCACCACCTCCACCATCATCTGGGAGCAAAAGAGACCCTGGAGTGTGTGTCTTAAGATGATTACTATGTGCTCGGGAATATCCTTTAATTTAAATTTTGTCTTATTTTATTTTTAGCTTCAAAGCTTCTGTAGGAATGAACACCTGTCTTTCAGGGCATTATAAGAAATTGTCAGGTACCTGACGCACTTTGTTTTGTCAAGTCCTCCAACAGTGACACTGCGGATAGAAGTCACATTTTAATTAGTGATCAAAGCAAAGGACACCTGTGAGGCTGGGTGAGACTTCTAAATTCTTTGATATTGGGTTTACAAATCTGAAAGAGCCCTTTGATTCTCCCGTGTGTTTGTCCTTTCCTGGAGATGAACTCAAGTCTTTTTTTTTTTTTTTTTTTAACAAAGGCAACATATTTAGCTAATCTGAGCACTGAAGTTCCAGGCGACAATGTCCGTTCACACAGCAATGCTTAACACCTTATAAAAGTCGTACCGTATCACGTAGGATGCTAGGGCACCATCCAAAAGGCCCCCCTGCGCTGGACATCTGCTTGCCACAAGCTGCTTAAAATACAGGCACACTGAGGTGTCTCAGAAACCCTGGGCTTGGACACCCGTGTAAGGAAACTGTGCTCGTGACCTGTTACTGTTAGGGGAGAAGGTGGGACCCACGGAGACAACTCAGATTCAGGGTCAACCAGAATCAGTCCATGATGTAGGCAGAAATCAGTTACTTTACACAAACTAAAATACATACCTAGATGTATTAGTTTACATGACAGGCGATATCGACCTGCTGATATATAATTACTAATATAATATGCAAATCAACAAGTATTAATATTGTAACATTAATATACTAAGTTCGCATGTTACAGCACACATATACTATTGTATCATATATATGTGATATATACTAATAATATAGAGAGTAATTTTATACACATACACGCACACTAATGTCTGTGGTGAAAATGGGACAGTTGAAACTCAGCTACAAAGTTCTGCACTACAGTTGCGATCTCTGACTGGCTACTAGAAATAGTACTTCAAATACTTTACGAGAGTGGAAATACCAAAAAGTACACAAAATAAGACCCAGAAACCCACCCACCCCCATATTTTGGTGTACCTTTAGGTAATTTTTTAACGTGGACAGCATTTTGCAATTTGGTCCTACTGAATGTATCACTTTGTGTCCTTCTTTCTTACGATTAGCATGTGCGTCCTCCTTTAATTTTAAAATTGTCCATGACTATTACCTGACGACTGTATCGCTACACATCCTAATACCCATAATAATTTACTGCATTTTTTCTAATTTTCTGCAAACATGAAAACACCACAATGAAATAAAACTGTTTAGAAAGTTCCTGTTGCAGGGTGCTAACTTTTTCAAAAAGACCCTATCAGTTTATAGCTGTACCAGTGATACATACAAATGCCTGTTTACCAGTAATCGGCGTTTCTTTTCATCCTTTGATACCAGCTTAGATGGAAAATTCTTGCTCTGTTTTGGTCACTAACATGGTTGAATATTATTGTTTATTAGACATTTTAATTTCCTCTTTTCTTATTTACTTAGTCTTATTGACTGTAGGTTTCAGTTACTGATTTGCGTGCGTTCTCTATATATCAAGAAGAGTGACCCTTCAACATGAGATTTATTACAGATACTTTAAAAAAAAATGTATCGATGGAGCTTCAACGCATAAAGGTATGTAAAGGTTCTTAAAGTCTTATGCAAGCAAGTTTACCCTTTGTGATTCCTCCCATTGCTTATTACTTTAGAAAGTCTTTTCCCAAAGAGAGATCAGATCAATCTTTGCCTACGTTTTCTTATGATTTTACCTTACATTAGCTCTACCTGAACTCATATCTCTTTAAATTAATCATCGTAACAAAGCCAAGCTTTTGTTTTTCATCACAGCATATTTTGCAAATATTCCCAGTATTTTGCAGAAACCAACCAAGAAAACAGCTAGGTCCTTCATTCCCCAGCTAAGAAATCTACGGAAGCATCAAACTACTCTCCATGGGGTTTCAAGACATTTCCATTTCTTTTCTGCCCTGAGCTCATAAAAAACCAGTGTTATGGTTTAAGTCACAGTCTGTCACACGAAGAATTATACTTTCTCGAAGAGCAATAACCTGGGCATAACTTTTGACTTTACCAAGGAGACAGTCGTTGTGATGGGCTCTGTTTTTCTCACGGGTGATCTTCTGGTTCAGTGTGACAATGTGAATAAAGGAAAGTTTTGAAGAGTTACAGATGCTCCCTGAAGAGGAAATTTGATGAGAAGTAACAGCTTAGTATTTGCTATGAGGTCACTCACCTTAAAGCAGCTTTCAACATCTTTTGAAGAAATCACCCTTTAAAGTTTAACTGATCAAAGTGACATAAAGTACAGAAGTCAGAGTCCCTCACTGGCCTATCCGTTACAGACGGACGAGAGGCAAAGACTTCAGGGCCGCAGGTTGGTGGAGAACCCAGAAGTGGAGTTGTTGCCTGGCGCTCGCCCATCAAAGAGAAGGATGCCAACAAAGGCTTCAAACCAAACACAGGAACCCATGGAACTGGGTCCAGGCTAACTGGTCCTAAACCAAATGATCAGAAAACTGTTTTCCCGCCAACACCGATCAGACAGAAATGGTTGGAGAAAAGCATTCCTCCTCTTCGTCCACGACTTCTGATTCCAAGGAGAAAAAGACTCGTGGAAATACCATTCATTCAAAATCTCCCTTACTTTGAGACCAAGCATTAAGGTCCAATCTGGTTTTTAGAAAAATGGGGGGAAAATTGCTTTAAACCTACTGAGAGAAAGGGAATCTGGCTGTAACAGTCAAAGACAATCAAGAGAGTTTTACAGTCTAAAAGTGAGGCTCTGGTTAAAAGAAATATCGTGAGAATAAGTGAGTTTCACTTGGGAAAAACTGTAGGACAGGAGAGGCAGATGACAGGCAAGAGAGGGAGGCAGAGGAGAACTTCTGGAGTGTCTTGTGCCCCTGATCAACCCAATAATCTCAATCTAATCTACGGAGAGAAACAAGACTTGGATGGATTACGGTCAGTCACTCTGTTGCAAAATGTTTGCCTAAGGTGGTGCCGGTGCAAATTATAATATATCAGACCCTGTGCGAGGCATATATTATAGTAAAGAAGAGCCCAACTGTCGTACATTATCCAAAATACTCTCAACTGGGATCATGAAATCTGGGTCTATCACAGCGTAACTACGTCCCATTCTCGTCTGCGTAGACTGGGGTCATGTGCTGTTACTTTTTATTACCTAGAAAATAATACATTTCTTTAATTAAAACTCCAGAGCCCTGCATACAACTGTCTCACATTTTAAAAACAATGTTACCATGAGTCAGGCCACTGAGAACTGGTAAGGATCTTTATTCTTAGAGGAACTGCGGAGGAGAACCATAAATTACTAGAAGAATGCTTTTCCTGGGTCTACAGCGCGTTAGACGGGCCATTCTCTTCCCACCCCCAGCCTCCGCTCCGAACCTGTAACCCCTTAGGCTCACAAGTAATTTCACTGTAATTTAAGCAGAGCTGGTTGTTTTTTATGGAAAGTTAAGTGAAAGCACACATGTAGGCATGTTCATCTTGCTCTGCGTTGCAGCCAAAAACCCAGCAGAAATATTTCACCTCCACAGAAGGGGATCGTGGACACAGACGGGGCGGCCCACACCATGGGAAGAAGTCGGCCACCGGGGAGAGCGCACACCTCAGCTTCTGACTCTATTCTTCCCGCGTCTTCAGAGCAGGAAGATACAATCTGGCTCTGGCCAGAGATCCCTGCTCTTCTCCTCTTGATCTTCCCCCCTCGAAACCGCCCTTTGAACAAGATTTGCACATGCAGAATGAATGGAGATTAAGGGCAATTATGGGTTTTGTTTTGCTTTTAATGGCCCCGTGCGACCCTGAAATTTGCTCGTGAAATCTACGGCTAGGACAGAGTGTTGCCCGTCTCATCTGTCGAGGGCCATATTTCATTGCTCCCAAATGCCCTTGCTGGTATTCTCTTTCAACTTCGATCTAAAAGCTTTCTTTTGCGTGCGCTTTCAGTGCTGGGCACCACGGATAAGCTGGAAAGTATCCCAGGGCTTTGAGGGAGGGACTGCTAAGAGATCCCCCAGCGAGGTCGCTTGCCCACCCAGGATCCCGCTCGTTTCAAAAAACAAAGGCCAGCAGTAGAGAGAGAAGGAGAGGGAGAGCACATTCCTGGGACTTAATGGTGACGCCTCCACAGTGGATGGAATCCCAGCAGGTCGTTATCACCGTCTGCTCCTGAGACCCAGGGGCGTGCAGGGGAGGCCCCCGAATTCCATCTCACTGACACAGAGAGGGCAGCTGGTACGATTTCCCTTCCATTTCCCTTCGGTAACATTTGGTGCCGATGCTGTCCCTGGAATCTGCCCTCTAGAACAAAAGGCAGGAAAATTAGGTGCTCCCACAACTGCCGAGGTGGGAAGGTGCGAGGCGCCTCCTGGCCCAGCCCCCCCCACGCACCCCACCCGGCTCTCACCGGGCTTTGCCCCCGGGGCCCGTGGTCGGTCCATCACCCGCCTGGTTTCCCAATGAACAAATGAGGGTTGTTCCCTGTGCGCACATGAGATCCGGTTCTGAGCCTCCGCTGACACGCAGGTTTTGTGGCACAGCAACCAGTAAGTGGTGGGAGAGGGAGGCGTAAATAACGGGTCGAGGTGCGTTGGTGTCACCGTGCACACGGCCTGCAGTGTCCGGGACCCGCGGGAGTGGCCCGACCCCGAGCCGGGAGCCCTGATCTCTCTCGATTCACCCAAGGATCTGACTCCACATCTCCATCAACTAAACCATAAAACCCTAGTGACGCTACTCCTCAAGTCACTGACTGGCGGGGATGAGGGGCTGATGAAATCGCAGGTGGAATCTGAATTCTACATATTAGATATTTCACGTGTGAATTCCATGTGTGAGAGCAATGTATCCAATAATATAGAATAAACGCTCTTGGTTTTAGTGCTAGTATGGATAAGACACAAATTGATATCTATACACACACACATATATGTGTTAGCATTTTTAGGAACAGCTATCGAGGGTCTCTAATATGTATGAATGTAACACAATGTAAGATAAATGGCTTCTGTTCTCAAGAAGCACCAGCACTGGGGATGCCACCTGGGTGCCTGGTGTCTCCTTGGAAGCTCTAGCATCGTAATACGTGAAATGTTTAAATATACCCTTTAGTAACGGGGGATGTCTCCTCTGTCAGCGTGTGCTACTGACCCACACGCCTTACATCTACGCTACGTGCCAGCTCTCCCAGGAATGTTTTACTTCCACTCTCTGGGAAATGCAGGTGACAAAAGCAGGTGAGTTCCATGACATCAGTTAATCCCTGGAGGTCACACAGCTGACCCAGTGCGTCTGGATGCGGTGCCTGGGTTCCCTTTGAGCGGGTTGCTCCTGGGCCACGAGGATGACACAAGTCAGCCAGGATGAGGGTGCAAGGGCATCGCCAGCAGAAGCCACGGAGCTCACGACCAAGGCGAGACCCAGCCACCTCCAGGTGATCGCTCCTTTCAGGCCTGTCCGCGTCTGTGACCGGCGGGGCCATCGGTGGAACCCCAGGGCCCTTTCCTGCGTGGCGTCCCCCAAGCGTTCGCTGCACAGACACAAGAAGTCAGCTAATCATCTGAGTGTTTCCAAAAACGTCTCTGGGGTGGGCCACCTGGGCATCTGGCGAGTCCTTGAGAGTTCTGGCATCTTAAAGACTTAATCAAAGACAAGGCAGCAGTGTGGGTTTTCAGAATCTCCGGGTCACGATTAAAATGCTGGTCACATCACCAGTTGCGTGACTTTGGACAAATAAGTTCACCTCCTTAAAATGTTGGTTTTCTTAAATATAAAATGGCGGTAATCATGAAACGTGCTCAAAGATGTGTTATGAGGAGTAAACGAGATGCTGCGTGTAAACTGTGTTACATAAAATCCCGGCACTCGTGAGCCTTGAGGACATGGTATCAATACCATGACGTTAGTGAGGTCCCCTACCCCGTCCCCGGGAGCACTCTCCTTCTGTCCTTTATTTAACAACATCTTAGATGGTGCAAAATAAGAATATTCCAAGGAAAAATAAAGCTCTGTGATGAAAACATTTGCCTCTATGTAAGCTTAAATTTAAGTCACCTCAAGACTTGAAATCTTTCATGAATCTTCCTAGGCCGACATCTCCTCCCTGACCCCTGCCATGGCCAGGCACCCCCCCGTGCTACCCACAGGGACAAGGAGGTCCCGATGGCAATGCTGACAGGCAGACTGCTGAGGCCCCGAGAAAGCAGACATTGCTCCCCTGGGGCCCGAGACCCATTTGCACAAAGATGCTGAACTGGAACTGGAGGGATCTACAGACCCTTCGAGGTCAAAATACCCACCTTCGTGTGACTTTACTACGGTGGAAGCAAGCTGCTAGCCCTCCTCCCAACGCGGAACGAGTCCGTGAGTGCGTGAAACGTCAGCAGGTAGACTCTCGTGCCCATTTTAGAGAAGATAAGAGGGAGGCCAAGGCTCGGGGAGATCACGTCAACCGTCCGTGCTCACGAGTGGATCGCCCTACAATCGAGGGATTCAATTGCCACTTTTCAGTGCCCTGGTCCTTCTCTCCCCACTTCCCTCAAGCGAGAAAGGTCTTATTTCAAAGCACCGTTTGGTTCCCTGCTGGCCAACTCTCCACACTGAGGAGTTTACTCAACCTCACCCTTGAGCCACTATTGACGAGCGCTGCTTACATGCCCCAGAGAATGCCCAGCGGTGATTCATGCAAACCCGACCAGGAGCCGTGGCGACTTGTTAATCGAGACAAAACACATGGGCAACCCCAAACCCACGTGCGATGGTCCGTCTCTGGGCTCGTTCAAGTGCGGTGTACCTTGAACGTCAACTCTCGTCTCCAGCCTCCCGGTAACTACAGTAAACAGGAAAGCTGAGTTCGGCCAAAGAGGAAGCACAACGGGAAATTTGTTTTGAAAACAAAACCAAAACAGAAACACACACAAAAAAAACCTGTCAATTTTAAGAAAGATTTAGGCAAAAATAAGACTTGTCCCAACATAATGAAACACCCAGACCACGAGGCCGTGGGTCGGGCACACTCGCCCGCCCCCCCGCCCTAGCCAAGGACGGTGGGTCCCATCCTGGCAGGACCCAGCGCGCACTGGAGGCCCCTTCTCCTCCCCTTAGAGCCCGCGATCCGGCCATCAGCCTATTTTTGGCCACACAGTTAATGACCTGTCGGTGCCTACACTTCTCACTTCGTCACAACTGGGGCCTTGCAGCTGAAGCACAGCTGGCCTCCCGTTGGCCCAGCCCTATAATTTAGTTTAACAGCTTTACGGACAAGAGGAAATGGCCGAGTGCCCTGGGGCTCCCAACACTTGCTCCAGAAATTCGTTCTGTCCCAGGCTGGATATACACTCGCAAGTATTTTAGGCAAACGTTGTAGGCAGGTCAGGCCCGGATGCGCTCAGGGTTCCGTTCACTCTGCTTCTGGCCAGGCCATCTGGCTGGGGAAGGAGGGGTGTGTGTGTGTGTGTGTGTGTGTGTGTGTGTGTGTGTGTGTGTGTGTGTGTGTGTGTGTGTGTGTGTGTGTGTGTGTGTGCGCGCCCTGTGGGCGGGTGGGCTGGTGTCAGCGGCTATACGTGTGGTGCCTCAAAAAACACATGAGGCGTATTTTACGAACATGCACAAGCCCTGCCCTCAAACCTGAGGTTGGAGACCACTCCCCACGCTTACACAGGGGCCCTGAAATCAAGTGCTTGCTGGTAGGGGAGACTCAGGCTTGCAGGGGAGCTAGTTCAGCCCCCCACCTTCACCCTGGAGCTTTGGAAACACCCCCCGGGGTTGGCAGAATGAAAGGGGCTGCATTTCCTAGAGTCTCTGATTCAGTCTGGGAAGTAGCGTCCTCACAGCGAGAGCACCTCAGCTGAAGCCCCATCCGGGCATCCTGCATCCAGAAAGCCCATCCCCTCTTCCCTGGGCCGGGACACGGTGAGGGCCTGCGGGGAGCCTGCCGCGGGAGGACGTACGTAGGCTTGGTCACGGGAGGAAGGGGCCGCCCCGGGAGAGGAGGCTTTTAGAGGCTTTGGGGAAGTTTTACTGTCCTGTTGCTTCTCCCTCTCTGTCCCCTTCGGTAACGGGTCTGCCGGCAGAGAACTTCTTGGGGGCCATCCTGCTCCGCCTGGGAAGCCGCGGGCCTGGGGACGCAGGGACTCCACCTATGACCTGTGAGGGCGGCACCCACTCCCCCCAGGGCCCTGCGGTGGGCACACGGGGACGGCGGGGCCCAGACGGGTGAGAGGCCCTCACCCAGCAGTCGGTGCTTCAACAGAGGAGGCAGAAACTGAGCAACCGCACGGACAGTCGTTCAGCCGCAGACGCAGTTAACTCGCCCCGCTATGACGTCACTCACTTTGTCCCCTTTCTACCCTTCTGTTCCCGCCAGCCTACAAACGGACCCCGCTTTCTCTCCCTGGAAGACGCTCCCCGGCACGGCCCCGTCCCTGGAGCCGTCACAGCCTCTCCTGGGTCCCCTTCAGCCCAGCTGCTCAGGCATACGTTCTGTCACCCGCGTCCTCCCGCACGCCCCGGGCCCCACCGGCCACCCCGTCCTTCCACCTCCCCCTCGACTCACTTGCAGCCGCCCTGCAAACTCCCCAGGAACTGCCAGCCACACCATCAACCCACATCCTCGGTCAGTGGGCACGGCGGGGCATTAAGGGTCGTGAGCTCTGAGACCACAAGGTCTGGGTACAACCCCGGCTCCAGCGCCTGTGAGCCATCGAGCAGGTCAGGTTATTTGCCCCGGACCATCTGCAAAACAGACCTCCTAGAGGAGCGTGTCTGACAGAGGGTTATGATGACGCTACCAGCCAACGGGTGTAAAGACTCAGGACCGAGACGGCTCGCTGCACAGCCCGTGTTGGCCACGGTACTGTCCGTGGGATTAACAGACGGTCACGCCCTGGCCCTTCACTTGGCTTCCGGGACTCCACGCCTGCTTGTCCCGCTGCTGGCTTTTCCCTGGCACCCTTGCCCGTTCCCTGTCACCTCCCCAACCCGGAGAACTCCTGTGCCCCAGAACTCATTCCCTGAGCATCTCTCCTGGGATTTCACCTGGTCTCACATCTTCAACTCCATCCAAACACTGACATCCCCAGTTTGTATCCCCAGAGTAAAGTCCGAACCCTAAACTCAAGGCCACACATGAATTGTCTCCTTGATATATAGACACACAGACGTTGCAACCCAGCTTCTGGCCACTCGGGGACTCAGCAGGTAGGGTCTCACCTGGAGCGGTCTTCCAGGTATCTGCATGGTGGGCCCTTTCTCTCCTTCCCGTCTTTGCCTGTATGTCCCCTTCTCATGAGGCCTCCCCTGCTCGCCACAGTTGAATCTAGAACTCTCCCAGCCCCATCCATGCCCTGCTCACCGCTGCTTTGCGCTCTCCCCCAGGTGCGTGCGAGCCCCTAACAGACGGCGGGTCACACGTGCGCGTTCACGGCCAGTCCTCCCCACACCTGTCCTCTGCTCCATCTCTGGCACCTGAACACCAGCGTAGCATGTAATTAACAGCTGAACAAATATTTTTGGAGTGAATGAAAAGAAAAAAAGAACGAACACATTAATGCCCTGAAAGCATGGGCGCCGTGGGAACAACACTGAGGGTCTCACCTCAACCACGCTGCACGCAAGACTTCCCGAGGCCGCGACATGTAAGCAAAGCACGGGTGAAGAGAAGCTGTTCAGACGGCGCTCTCCGACCCGCCAAGGCCGCCAAAGGCAAGGGAGCTGACGACCCGTCGCAGCCAGAGGAGCCCCAGAGCCTGGTGACCTAACGTCACGTGGGACCCGAATGGGATCCTAGGACAGAAAAGTGGTATTAGGGAAAAACCGATGAAGCCCAAAGAAAGCCTGGACTTTGGTTGATAGTAACACCTCGTGACAAGTGTACCCTAGGAAAATGTAAAATGTTCACAACTGGGGAGTCCCCCAGGGGCCTATGGGAACTCTCTGTACCATCTCTGCAACTTTTCTGTAAATCTAAAACTTTTCTGAAATTAAGAGTTTATTCAGAAAAGGCCAAGGAGCCCAGCTCACCTCTCATCTCCTCCAGAAGCTCCCCTTGTCTGGGGGTCCCATCCCGTTCGGCTCCCCGCTTACAGCACCAGCCCGCAGGGCCTGTTCTCACTTGCACTCGTCGCTTCAAAGTCCCTGCCCCGTTCCCAGGTCCGCGGGGTCTGTCCTTCCTCCAGAGGAGCCGTGTCCAGGAGCCACGGGACACCCTCTGCTCGGGTCAGCCCCTGGGGTGCAGGCACAGGGGCTCGGCCGCGTCGGGCCTCAGTCGTCAGCCCTGCGTGAAGCACCGCGTCCCCCCGCTGCCGGCTCTCCGGAGGCCCGACGGAGATGACGGCGTCTACTTAGATCCGGAGGGAGTTTCCTGAGAACTCAACCGCAGGATGTTTGCAAGAATTAAACAGATTATCGCACATGAACTACTGAGCACAGTATCTACCCAGGACGTGAGAGGCACTGAATACCCTCTGATACCAGCACCCCACACCTGGCTTTTTACCTCCTTCGCTCCTGAAGTACACATGCTTCCATGGCCAACCAGCCCTCATCCCCGCATCCGGTCCGTCACCGAGGCCCGTCAGTTCTCTTCAGCAGCCCCTTGTGTGCACCCCTCTCCCGACCACCACTGTCACCAGGCCCCCTGAAACATGGTCATTTCACGGTGTGGTTTGTTGTCTTGCCAACGCTCTCGTCCTGTCCACACTGACACCTAAATGGTCTTTTCAGCATGACTGGCGTGTCGTGTCAGCCCCCTGCTGCAAGCCCTTCCGTGTCAGACCCGGGTTCAAAATCCTCGAGGCCTCAGGACTCTGTCTGGCCAGCCCCGTCCATCGCCCGCTGGAGCCACCTTACTGCACTTGCTACACACACCTTACGGAGGTGCGTTTTCAGTCTCCAGACATTCGTAGAGGCTGTCCCTCCTGCCTGGATATCCTTCCTCCCTTTTTCCTTCCTCCCTGAGTATTTCAACTCCTTCTCCAGGCGCTACAACACAGGTGGTTTCCTCAAGGAGCTATTTCTTGAGGAAGTAAAATGTATTCAGCCCAACTGGCTCGTGTTCAGTAGCGTCCTGTGGGCCCACTTTGGTCCAGCAAGGTAAGCTTCAAGCAACTCAGCAGAGGACAGAGAGACTGCCACGTCCATCTCGCCTACGGCTACGTCCCTAGGACTCGGGACAGCACCCGGCATAAAACAGGGGCTCTGTGAACACAAGAAGACCATTGACTCACTGATCCATCACTGACTGAGCCCTCCGTCTCACTGCCGAGGACCAGGCCACATTGCTGACATTCCTCCTGGCCCACCTCTTTCATGATGCTTCAGTTTCCCTCTCCGAAATGAACACGTAAAGACAAAAATATAAAGGCTCCTTCCAGAACGCATGGGGGTTCTCTGACGAGGCTTCATTTGTCTCCTTGTCTTTATTGAATTTTCTCCAGGTGGAAGTATTATCTTTTTTTTTTTTTTTTTTTCTCGGTACGCGGGCCTCTCACCGCTGTGGCCTCTCCCGCTGCGGAGCACAGGCTCCGGACGCGCAGGCTCAGCGGCCATGGCTCACGGGCCCAGCCGCTCCACGGCATGTGGGATCTTCCCGGACCGGGGCACGAACCCGCGTCCCCTGCATCGGCAGGCGGACTCTCAACCACTGCGCCACCAGGGAAGCCCTCATTTTTATCATCCCAATGTGTTCGTTGTCATACAGATTATAAGGAAAGGCAACCACATTAAACGTGACCCAAGGAGGGGAAATAAAATGTGCTTTGCCCAGCTCGTTTGTTAAGACTGAAGTCAAACAACCTTCATTTTGCATAAATGACACATAAAGCTCTAAGCCAGCCCCTTTCAAGATGACGATATAATTTCTGGGGTAACAAAGATATCAGGAAAGAAGACCATATGACACTTTAATGTAAAAAGTCCTTTTGTTTTTCCCTGAGTCTGTCCAAGCTCCCCAGGTTCACCAAGGAAACTGCCTTATTAAGGGAATACTAGGTTCTGTGCTCCCCTCAGCCAAGAAAGAGTTCCTGCAGTTAATTAATCTTTCTGGGACTCTGACCTATTTGAATCTGGCCAAAATGCCTTGAGAGGGGATTTTCTTGACACATATGACTCAGCTTCAATGGGGAAGAACTGGCGTCTTCTCACATAAGATGTCCTCGTAACAATATCTACCATCCTTGCCTTGCGGTTTGTCACCTTGAATAAAACGAGAAGAAGGTGTCAGGCTGAGTATCTCTAGATCCCAAGGGGAGAGGGAACCATGTCTACACTCACTCTGAAAATCACCCAGTCCAAGAATCGGGGCTTTGGGGGTGTTTGCCATGCAGGGGTGTGTGTGTGTGTGTGTGTGTGTGTGTGAGAGAGAGAGAGAGAGAGAGAGAGAATTACACTGCTCACACACTTGGTTTCAAAGGACAAGGAAACTTCACTCTCGTGGGATCTCACCTTTTCTTCCAAAAATCTATGGGTGGTTTTTAAGTTAATTCCACGCTTCAGCTCTTAGTCAGGACACAGTTTTTCTCTATCAGGCTAAGTCTGTGTTACTGTTACTTGGGACCTTTACCCTTTCTTCCATGAGTGGTTTTAAAAGGTCAGTGAGTCCCTTGACATGTTCCGCAAACTGTGCCCATTTGTGTGCTCACACGTTGTTCAGGAGAGAGGGTCTGAAGCTAATGTCAGATTCTCAAAAAGGTCTAGGTCTGCTCCAAAATTAAGAACCACTGATTCAAATAAAAGGAAGAAAAAGTGCTGGTTAGAAGCCCAACTTCTGGAGGTGAACCTCTTTAAGGGGAACTGCGATCCCTCTCTCACAGGACATTTTTAGGAGTAAAGGATTGGATGCATGTACAACACTGTGAAAATACAGAAGCACTCACAGTGTTGGGCGAATAATAAACACTAGTGAATACTGTGTTTATTCACTTCACCCTAGAGAGGAGCCAGCTTGGAGGCGAGGCCACGGGGACAGCGCTCCTGACGGTGGCTCCAGTTCAGGGCACTTGGCTCCACTCCTGCTTCCTGTTGCCTGTGGAGGTGTCACCTGCCCGTAGATGAGAGGCTGGGATGTGACTTCCTGGCGTCTTTCATTTCAGAGGCGAGGCTGTGAGGATGCCGCTCTCTGGTGACCAGAGTGCTGAAAGAACCTCCAGTAAGAGCATGTCTTCCGCAAGCCCGGGGACGCCCTGACCCCTCCTAGGGGCCTTGTCATAGGCCACGGGGAGCACAGGGAGACCGCACGGATACTCGTGACACTCAACTGACCACGGGCCTTTAGAGCGACACTTGGTAACAATCTACTTCCAACAGCCAGGTGGAGAGACGAAGCCCTCAATTCTGGCCTAATTACAGCCCTTCTCAGCCCAGGAGCTCCTTGGGGCAGGGCTGTTCTCCCTTAGCCCATCTCCAGGTAGACCAGGTGGCATCTCGCAAGGGCACAGTGAATTTGCTGTGATTCCAATTTCAATTGGGGGGTTTGTGTGAAAACCACCCACGCCTATCACGTGCCTGTCACGTGCAGAGTGAACCCTGTGACTCTCCCCTTCAAGACACCCAGAAGCTAATCAAACGCCAAACAGCTGATGTTCATATTTGAAAGCAATCCGTGTGGACTGTACTACTTGCTCACAACTGTTGCTTCTTTCCTGCCCTCGCCCGGGCTCGTCATGCGCAGAGCAGGCCTCCGCGTTCCACGGTGAGCTTGAGCGTGTACCCTTGGACGGCCGGTGGAGAACACGCGGAAAGGGTCCAGCTCCAAGCCACGGCCTTGAGCATCGCCCCCTGTTGCTGCTGGTCCTTCAGCTCCCCGTTTGAGGGCCGCTTCCTCAGCCTGGGTCCTGAGATGAGACGCGTGCAGAACCTGGAGTGGTGACCAGCTGAGCAGTAACCAGTGCACAGGCCGAACCACGTGTAGCGTCTGATTTCAACCCATGAGGTGTAGAGCTGCCTGTTATCTACCATCACGTGGCAGAAACCCGTCCGTCTGACTCCTCCTGCCCCTGAGGGGAGCCTTGCCTGATTGGAAGTGGTTTCCAGGCCGTCTGATTTCCCAGACCACACACGAGGCGCCCGGTCACACCCTCTTTTCACTTGTTAGCTACCGTTTCACGCAGCACGCCTTCCATCCAGAATGTGGCCCCCTGATGCCAGGAGGCACGCCCTGTACTCGTCTGCTCTCCCACTCTTCCCGGAGTATGTCGTTGCTCATATACACGGTTACTTAAATTTTCATCCTAACACCACCCGAATGCTCCGTAATGACACGGTTACTTAAATTTTCATCCTAACACCACCCGAATGTTCCGTAATGATTAGCCAATGCAGCGTGCCATCCCAACACAACCACGAGCCAACGGAGTCCGAAGGGGCCCTAGTAATAAGAGCTCACATTCACTGATGACATGAAGCCCCAGAAACTGTTCTAGGCACTTGACAGTAACCCACTTCATCCTCACAGCAGCCAGGTGAGGGAGAGACTGTCGTTCTCCCCAAGTTCACAGGACCACCAAGTGGTACAGCCAAAACCAGAGCTTAGGTCATCTGGCTGAAGATCACAGACCAGCAGCTAGGAGAGCATCAGACATCAGCACCGTTCCCTCCCTGGTCACGCTGGGCTTCTCAGCCCAGCCTTCTTCTGAGGAGGGGCTCCCAGCATCGTCGGGCAGCCCATTCTTGTTGGGCAGAAACAGCACCAAGGAAAGGGGGCTCCTGGATGTACCGTCTGGCGCTTCTACTCTTTTGAAGCAATGCAGACCACCGCCTCTTTCTCCAGTTGCCCATCAAGCCCCTGAAGCCTGTGGGATGTCCCCGAACCTGGAGATGGAGAGGCAGCCAGGCCTCCCTGTGGACCAGGGGCCATGCTTTCCTGGGCCCTGCACACAGCCTGACACCCCCAACGTGGCCTTGCCTATGCCGTTTGTGGAAGTGCTTTAAAATCAGTAAAGCTTGAACAAAAACGTAGGCACCACAGGTGGACGCCTATGACGGCCACCTGCTTCCAGAGAATGCGGAAGAGGCTCCGGCCAGAAACACGTCAGGAGCAGCGGAGCTCGGAGGGTACCACTCGGGTACATGTCCTCGCTCCCGGAGCCCTGACTGACATCACAGTGGGTCCACCAGGCTCACGCTCAGTTTCTATGCTATCAAAAAAAAAAAAAAAAAAAAGAAGGAAGGAAAACAGTGAGTATTGATGAAAGTTCCCTCCCATTATTTAATCCCTAGTTCTCTAAACACACAAAGGAGATATTTTTGGCAATTTCTTTCCTGGCTCTAGGAAAATCCAAGTGATCCTGTCTTAACTACTTTCTCCTTACAAAATAAAAGAAGGGGGTGTAACCAGGTGGTTACAATCATGCTCTTTGGGGCCAGAACAGTTCGGATCCCAGTCTGGATCCTCCCTTCGTGGGGTGAGTGTCTGGGCGTGGGCTGGGTCTCAACTCCTCACAGCTAAACTGAGGATAATAACAACCGTTCCACCGTAGGACTGTTTGAGGATTAAATGAAGCAGAGCAACTAACACAGTACCCATCCCACAAATAACAGGTGTCACCATGGCCGATGCTTCTGAGTTGGCCGGAGAGGTGAGGAGGGTGGAGCCTGTCCTCTGAGAGCCTCTGCCGCTGCCAAGCTCAGCTGATCAAGCCATGCGCTGTCCACACGGAGACAGTCGGAGCCTCCCCTCTCCATGCTGTGAGCAGACGCGGGGGCTTCGGGACCCTTGGGGCCTCGGCTTTTATTCAGCAAGCTAAGTTGTCGCCGGCAAACCCTCAAGCTGCATTTCTTCATGCTCTACAGGCTGCAGACCAGCTTTGTGAGCTGGAGGAAAGCTATAATTAACAACAAAGACGAAATACGCTCTCTATTTAACATGCCGTGCCCGTACGTTACTGGAAGAAAGAACATGACTTATTGATTGAGTGCTGGGGTTTGATGGGCACACAGGCTGGAAGAAAATAGAGTAAAACTCAGCCAGCATGAATGCTCAGGCCCCGGCTGATTTATTCTCTTTCTCTGCCCATCCGTCCTTCCCTCCGTCCTTCCTTCCTCCCTCACACCTTCTCCCCTGTCCTGCCTTTTCCTTCTCGTGTTCTTCCAGTACTCTTCGAGCGCGTACCGAATACCTGAGTATGGCCATTCAAAGGTGGACTGGGCCTTGGCCACGCCCTCCAGAAGGTCACACTCCATGGGGAGGGGGAGGGACACGTGAAGAGGAATCCCACAGCCATGGAGAGGGCAGCAGTGAAGACACAGGGACGGTCCAGGAGCAGCGCTCCTCAGACCTGGGGCAGCTCACGGCCCAGGTGACACGAGGAAAAGCTGAATGTTGAAAGGCATTCTTTGTTACCAGCTCTGTTGTAGTAAACATTCTTAATACCTGCTGGCTTGCTTTCCTGAGTTTGTTGTGTCCCTAACGCACAACAAACCTGATGCAAATGTGTCTTCCTGAAATGAACAACACTCAGTGCAAACAGGATCTTCTTCTGTGGCCACAGAAAGGCAGGTGTTTCAGACGACTGTCTTCCCCAAATGTTAATTTAAAAAACTTACTTTATCCAATAAGTTTTTGTGCTATTTGTCTGTTTGTCTTAACCATAAGGGGAACGGGGCAATTCCAGTAGGTTGAGAGGTTCGGTGAGCTGGGTTTTAAGGGGGACCCCCGCCCCATTACACCCAGCTCACGTGCTCCAGGCTCGTGCGGGGACGGGGTGTGGATGGACACATGTGGGCTCCTCCTACCCAAGGGTCTCCCTACTCATCTGTTTCAATGCTTCGGAGCACCCACCACTCGGTGGAGGGAAAGAGAACTCTGGCTTTGGTCTCAGAAAGCTCTCACCTCAGAGTCTGACTCTGACACGTGCTGTCTCTGTGACTTGGGGGAAGTTCCTAACCTCTCAGCTCTTGACCTTCCAAATGGATGAAGGGCTGCCAACAGCGTAGCCCAGGTGCCCCAATGAAGTTCAGCGGCCGAGCTTCCAGCCCCTGAGGGAGGACATGCCACACGTCAGGTTCTTGTACCCAGGAGTTTGTATGTCTTCCTCCCACTTCAATACTATGAGGTGCACGGGTACTGCCATCGTTCCCATTTTATCCCATCTTATCTGTGACAAAACGGAATCTTGACGAGAACGAATCACTTGTCTAAGATCCCACAGATAATGAGGGCAGAACTGAGATGCAATCCCAGGTTCGTCTGACTCCAAAGATGGGAATTAGGAGAACTCAGCAGTATCTCTGGGGAGTGCAGTTGGTGACACCATTTAGAACAAACCTGTACCAAGATGTGATGGCCAATTTTATGTATCAACTTGGCTAGGTGACAGTGCCCAGTTAATTGGCCAAACGCTAGTCCAGATACTGGTGTGAAGATATTTAAAAAAGTAATTGACATTTACAACCAGTTGACTTTGAGTAAAGCAGGTTACCCTCCATAAAGGAGGTGGGCCTCACCCAATCAGTTGAAGGCCTTGAAGAACATGGACTGAGGTTTCCTGGAGAAGAAGAAACACTGCTTAAAGATGGCAACACTGACTGAGTGTCCAGCCTGCTGACCTGCCCTGTGGATTTCAGGCTTGTGAGCCCCCAGGATCACGTAAGCCAATTCTTTAAAATCTGCCTTTCTGTCTCTGTCTCTCTGTCTCTCTCTCTCTCTCTCTAAGTGATAGATAGATGGATAGATGATAGATAGATGGATAGACAAATAGGTATAGATTCTATTGGTTCTGTTTTTCTGGAGAACTCTGAACCCTGACTGATACACAGGAGTTAACTGGGGGAGAAAAAACACAAACGTATGACAAATATGAACTTGAAACGGCTGAAGTCACAATATTGGAGTAACTTCTAAATATATTAAGATGATACTGGAACTTCACTGAGAGGTCAAGAATAGAGAGAGCCCCAGATTTGAGATTCACCCTCATGGACGTGACATTCAAAGTCAAAGGGATAAACAAAACCCCAAAGAAGAGAGTTTAGGGCTGGCGTGGTGGTCTGAGGCGGACCTCTGGCTGAACTTTCATTTTGGGAGGAGGAAGGAGCAACAGGGAAGTGGCTCAGAGAAGGTTCCCACAGAGAGGGGACACCAAGTGTCCTGGCCTCCCTGGCACAACTCTGCCTCTGAGTGGCTGTGGGCATTAGTTATTCTTCTGTCTGCACCCTCACTCATCTTAGGGAGCCCCCAGCTGAGGCTGAACCTGCCTCCTGGAGCAGAAGCCGAAAAACCTTCTTGCGATTAATACTCACAGCCCCAGCTTACCTTGCACTTAGGGTGCAGCCACATGGCCAAGGCAGGCAAACCAGGATGCTGCCCTTGAGCTGGATGAGGAGACAGTGGTTCAAAGAAGTGGGGATGACACAGCGGCTTCCCCAGGACTCCGGGCCACAGTCCAGGCAGCTCTCCCCTGTTGGAGGTGCCACAGGGACAGCATGACAACTCCGAACTCTCAAGGAAACCCAGACGCTTCATCACATTGTCTACACCAAGGTCACACTGCCATTGAAAAGGTCAAGAAATTTGTACTGAATGTCAGAAAGAGAGACTTCGGGGAAATCCCCAGAGGAGTCCATCGGATAAGGAAAAAACCCACTACACAAGCTCCTATCTCCTCCTCCCCGCCACAAAATAAAACTTCCACAGAAAATTTTTAATATACTTTTCTAAGTGTTGAAACAAATGACATGACATCAAGGGCTTCACAGGTGATGGGGTGGGAAAGCCTACTTCCTAAGACGTGTATTATCTCTACAATAGGCAAACTCCCTCTGAATGAAAGGTTCTTCTTTCCTCTAGCAGAGAATGTGTTCTGACTGTACTGAAATATATGGTTTCAAACTAGAAAATATTTAAAGGTTTGAAATGAAATTCAAAATTATTCCTATGCATTATACCCTAATAGCCAAAGCATGTTTTCCTAAACAATCATTAAATGTCAATAACATGAGCGGAGGGATCCAGAAGCAGGTACAGGTCAGGCTGTTATTCTTAGTAATGAGGGAGGTTAAGCTTAAGATTAATTCCCACATGGGAACAGAAGAGTTACCAAAAGTTACACTTCTAAAAATTAAATATATAATCATTAAAATTAAAAATGGAGAAAAAACAACGATACAGTGGATTAGACACAGTTGAAAAGAGACTTAGTTAACTGGAAAATGGATGTAAGGAAAATTTCCAAAAGGTGAATCAGAGAAATACAGGAAAAACATGAGAGATTTCCATTTTTGATAGTACTCTCCCACTGAAGATAAACAAAAATGTTACATAAAATGTTTTTAAAGTACAAAACTTTAATCAATGAAATGGCAAGAATATAAGGCTGCTTCAGAAAGGCAATAATAAATAAATAATTGAGATTCAGAGAAATAATATGAGTGCTGGAGGTTGGATTTCCCAAATGAACCTATAAAACAGTGGGCTATTGTGGGTGCAAGGACCAGAAGAAAAATTATAGGGGCACCTCAGAGGTGGAATCTGATCAAAGACCATCTACATAAAGTCAGAACCCTAGAGAGTTACAATGCAAGAATACTGATTAACCATAAATAGTGCATACCCACACCCACCAGGAACCCTAAAAAAAAAACAACTGTCTCTAGCAAAATGACACTAAATAGAAAAATATTTCCTCTGACAATTTGTAACCACAGGCTGTCTGTACTGCAAATCTGTAGCCCTAGCTGATGGGCTGAAAACCCTCAATTTTTAAAATGTAGGTGGTAATCCTAGGTTGATAGTACCCAGGTGCCCATCAGAAGTAAAGGTAAATTCTCTCTGGAAGAATATATGTTTATCTCAGTTTCACATAATTTTCACAAATTCCAAGTAATGTGAACTCACAGAATCACAAAATACATAAGGAAATAAGGCAAAATAAGAAAGAAAAGAACCAGCAGAGATAACAGAGAACAAAATCAGGCCCACAATGGCTTTAAATATTGGAATTACCACATACAGACATAAAATGTCATACATACTGTGCTTAAGTAAATAAAGAATTGAAAAGATGAGCAAAGAGCAAAACTCATTTAATTACTCAAAAAAGAACACTTAGAAATAAAAATATTCTAATGAAAATTAGAAACTCAGTGCATGGATTTCACAGATACTGAGAGTCTATTGAAAACAGAAGGTGACGAAGTTTTCCAGAATGGAGCACCGTCTTCATCTTTTTTTATGGTATTTGACATCTTGCTGACTGAGGGCAGATTGCCTCTCCAAGGGCTAATTCCTAGAGATAATCAATGACTCACCTGCAAACATGAATTTCATCCACAAATCAACCAATCCTGAGTCCACACCCCCAACTGCCTCCTTTTGCTAATAACTCTTACAAGCCCAAACCAATATTTCATCTGCTCTAAATCTGCTCTAAACCCAGGGCAAACATCAGACAACTAAGGACAGCCCTCATGCCCCAGAGCCCACTGAAATTATTCAACCAGCCAGTCCTAAACTGTTACCCCGCCCTGCCTTGCCTTCCCCATGGAAACTCCAGCAAAGGCTATGGCCTAGGCTCTCCCCTCACCCCCTGTTCTGCCTCCAGACCAGCTCTGCTGCTTCCACGTGTGGCCCAGCATGCTGTGCCTATTTTCCTGGGAAAATTGCAAGTAACAGCAAAGGTTTCTTTCAGTGGCACTGACCTCTTCATGTTTTCACTCAGTCACCCTCATGAATTAAAAGCCCCTGGGTACATTTTAACACAAGCACAGAAATACAAAGAGAGAAATAGAGTAAGAAGAGTTTAATCGACAGAAAGGATACGGTGAGAAGTTCTAACATATATCTACTTGGAATTCAAAGAAGGGGGAGAATGAATAAGGGAAATCAGATATGAAGAAACAATAGTTGAGAATTTTCCAGAACTGGTTAAAGAACCCCAGTTCTCATGTTCAAGAAGCACAAGAGTTCTGGAAAAGACATGCCTAGATGCACAGGGAACTGCCAAGTATCAGTGATGAAATGAACATTTTTAAAGCAGACAGAAAGGAAAGAGAGCGAATTTACAATGGAAGAACAACTAATCCAACCTGACTTTTCAACAATAACCACAGAAGGTGGGGTGGGGCAGGGGGAGTAGGTCATCAAAGCCCTGAGAGAATCTAATTGTCTCCTCAGAACTGTACACTCAGAAAAAACATCTTTCAAGAATGGGACAAAGTATTTCCAGAAAAACAAAATCTGAGGGAGCTTGCTAACCATGGGTCCTCACTCAAGAAAATTTCAATGACAGAAGAAAACAATCCCAACATGACAACAGCAGAAGAAGACAGAGAACAAGAGAAGAGTGTCTTTGAGGTTCTGAGGGACATGACTGTAACGTAGAACTCTGTACCCAGCTAAGCAATTACTCAAGAATAAGGACTAAATAAGACAATTTTAGGTTAAAAAAAGCCCAAAACCATTTCACTTGTAACAGACCTCCATTGAGAGACCTATTTAAGGATAGATTCCTGAGAAAGAAAACTGAAACATAAAGGAATGACTAATATTCAAGAAGATATGATGAGATGATCAAACTTATGGTTAAATCTAATTTATCACTATTTAGTATGGATTTAAAAACAGGTTGGGATCTAAAATACTGGGGAAGAAAAATAATGTGAGAGGGACTTCCCTGGTGGCACAGTGGTTAAGAACCTGCCTGCCAATGCAGGGGACATGGGTTTGATCCCTGGTCCGGGAAGATCCCACATGCCACGGAGCAACTAAGCCCGTGCGCCACAACTACTGAACCTGCACTCTAGAGCCCATGAGCCGCAACTACTGAGCCCTCGTGCCACAACTACTAAAGCCTGCATGTTCTAGAGCCTGTGCTCCGCAACAAGAGAAGCCACCACAATGAGAAGCCTGTGCACCGCAAGGAAGAGTAGCCCCTGCTTGCTGCAACTAGAGAAAGCCCACGCGCAGCAGCGAAGACCCAACACAGGCAAAAATAAATGAATAAATAAATGAATTTTTTAAAAATTGAAAAAAAATAATGTGAGCGACAGATGTGGCTCATTAGACTGAGCATGTCACGGGCTCCTCGTTGCAGCTGTATCTCCCTGAACAGTACAGCTATTGACTAACTTTAGACCATCTCAAGCACACATGTTAAATTTTAAGGGTAGCTACCAGAGAATAAAAATACGGTAAATATATAACCTCTAAACAGCAGAAAGAAGGTAGGAGTTAGGATAAAATGACAGACGCTGGGAAAGAGAGGGGGCCTGAGGAAAGCACAGAAAATCAGGATTAGATGGCAGAGATGAAACCAAATATATGAGGAATTGTAATAATAGAAACGGGCTTAATTTGCTAGTTAAAAGACAAAAGGTGGGCTTCCCTGGTGGCGCAGTGGTTGAGAGTCCGCCTGCCGATGCAGGGGACACGGGTTCGTGCCCCGGTCCGGGAAGATCCCACATGCCGCGGGGCGGCTGGGCCCGTGAGCCGTGGCCGCTGAGCCTGCACGTCCGGAGCCTGTGCTCTGCAACGGGAGAGGCCACAACAGTGAGAGGCCCACATACCGCCAAAAAAAAAAAAAAAAAAAAAAGGCAAAAGGTATCAGATACGATTTTTACAAAACAGCACTTTTGCAATACCTAGGAGAACTGAAGATGCACATGTCCTTTTGACCCAGCCCTCCCATACGTGCGAATAGGGGCTTGTACAGGAATGTTAATTGCCACATTGTTTGCAATGGCAAATATATTGGAGACCACCTAAATGCCCATCAGCAGAGGCATTGATTAATGCTGTGTGGGTTTGTTCACACAATGGAATGCTCTCCTGCAATTAGAGGGAATGAGCTCGTTTCAGCGCCATCAGTCAGCATGGACTGTTTCAACATCGTCAACACCGAGAACACCAAGTTGCGAAAGTATACGGAGCATATCACATCATTTTTACATATTTACAAACATGCCAAACAATACTAGCTATTGTTTAAAAATACACTCACAGCAAACAGAAGCCTAAAACCCTACACCAGACAACAAAGTCAGATTGTCCTTCCTCTGGGGAGTGAGGAAGAAAGATGGGGTTAGGAGGGAGTACACGGGCCTTCAACTATATCTACAATATTTTCTATAAATAATATTGTAGGAATTATAACACGTAGTAAAAATTTAGAGGAAAAGTAGTAAAACACTTGAGAGTTAACAAAGTTTGGCAGAAGAGACCACCAGGATACTGTGTTTGATTATTACTTACTATTATTTAGTATTATTTACTATGTTTTTCTGCATGATTTAAAATTTTTATACTGAAATAAGTAAATGAATAATATCAGGAGAACTTAAGCTTAAAAGAGGTTTAGCATTATTACTCAAGTCCAAGGAAGAGAAAACTTTTATGGAGTACCTAGAATGTTCCGTGAACTGGTGAGATACCATGACAGCGGTAAACCCGGCACTGTTCTTACCATCAGGAACCTACTATACTGGGAAAGACATAAAATAATAGGATAGATGTAGTTGAACAGGTAAGCACAGGACACTACAACAAAAAAGCAAGGACAAATATCTGACACGTAAGTGTTCAATAAATAATTGATGAATGAATGAAATATACGGGAGAAGTCGGGTATAGACGGAAGCTTGCATATTCCAGATCCTGAGCAATGATAAAAAAGCCTCCAACAATACTGGGAAGTCTCAGAGTGAAGAAAACTGCCAAGCGAGGCTAGGGAATCATGATCAGTTTCTGACCTGACAACACAGCAGGCCGACAGAGTGCCCTTCGTGGCTAAGACACAGGGTGAGAGCAGAGTCATCAGGGATAAGGACCTGCTATTAAAGACCCATCACAGGGACCTAAGTCATAAGCGAGTCACACGCACACACACAAATGGATTGCGGGGAGAAAATAGGGCAGAGAAAAGATGCAACGCTGCTCATAAATTATAAAGCAGCTCTCCCCAAGTACAGGCTTAGCATTTTAACTCATCCAAACCGATCACATTCAATCACTTATCTGCAAGTGACTTGCCATGTCGGCTCATATCTGCCTGGGATGTGGGGCACCAGCTGCCACATCCTGGTCCCCCCCTCACCACGTTGCCTCCAAAGCCCTGCCTCGAGGGTCCCCAGCTTGTTGGGGTTGATACATGTGGATTACGTGAGGTCCAGACCTGGGCCGTTCAACACCAGGGTGAAGACAGAGAGTCGTGTCATTTAAAAATCCAGCAACACTCTAAATACATTTTAAATATACATGTAATTAGGAAGTGGATGTTGCAGGGAATTGTTTTGATGACTACCGATTACCTCACATCCTTACCACGGACTTAAAAATGTTGATTTCATAAGGCAGTGATTTCTCCTGTCATTTACTTCTGCTGACACATACGCACCCTGGTCAATTTCAAGTCTTCAAAGTGCCCTGAAGATGCACGGGGGTCCACTGCCTGGCTGTGACGCCACCGTGTCACCCTGAGCTCACCTGGCTCCCACTCCTGCTGAAGCTGGTGTCTCAGCAATTTCTCTTCTTCCCTGAAAACTCCAAGGACAGGTCAGCACTGCTGTTCTTTAATATTCTATTAACTTGTCCTTCTGTGTCTGGTAAAGGGTGTGCCTTGTGAGTTGTCATTACCCCAATTACAACAACGTCGTGAATTAGGAAAACTCCTTTAACGTAAGCACACAACCTTCACGGGGTATACACGTACCTGCATGCATAAAACTTTCCTTCCATGGTCATCATTTTCACAGTGTCCACGCACTACACCCGAGCTCATCATCCATGTAACAATCAGAGATCAACGATGACATATTATTGAATTGATCTTTTCCTACATTTTAATCTATTCTTTTTACATGAACATTATTCACAAATTTCTATTTCTTCTGGACATCTTTATTTAATAAAACAGGTTTGAAATCGCTTTAGATAAAACTAGGTATTTAAAACATAGCACTCCACACTGTAAAAAATTTTATTAATTTTAGGTTCAACTTAAATGTCCCACAACAGTGAGAACCCTTATTAGAAGTTGAAACCATTCCCATATTCATTCACGTTATTCTGGCGTGCTACAGTAAACATTTTTCTAAACAAGGAATTCAGTGTCTTTTCAGTGACCTAGAGTTGATTAAGAGGCTGGTTAGCTAAAACTCTGTGTCTCCAAGAGATCTACTGTAACCAGAGACTGATGGTATTTCAGAACTGAAGTCCACGGTACAGGTATCTGGTCAAACATCTTAATTTAACAGACTAAGACCCTGAGGCTCGGAGGAGTCCCACTGAGGCTCGAGCTTTGTCAAGAGCCCACAGCTGGTTGGTGGCAGAGGAAGGAGAAGGGACCCCAGGCATGGGGTTGTGTTCTGCCACTGACGTTCCCCTAACCTTGTTATTAAGGTGGGAGTGGATCTGTTGTCATTTAACGCAGAAGAAGGAATTCTGTAAATCTGGCCTTAAAATGTAAATCAACTAATGACTGGAATTCTTCAGCTGATTATTTCTCATCTTTGTTTATTCATGCCAAAATGATTCCTATATTAGCGAGAAAAATAAAAGCCACTCTCTACCAATCTCTTCTGGCATGGAAAACATTTTTCTTTAGAAAAGAACCTAAAAGAGATACAAAGAATAGTTGAAAGAAATACTATCTTAAAGATAACTCCCTTGAAAGAAACTTAATTTAGCAGGAGATAATTAAGATCAATTGGATAATGATACAGCAAAAAATTCAGCAGCAAAAAAAAAAAAAAGAAAAGAAAGAAAAGAAACAATGTAGCATTTGTCTAGTACACACACACACAGTCACACACGCATTCACGCACACTCTCACACCCATACACACACACACACACACACACACACACACACACATACCTTTAATAATAACTTTCAAAGAAAGAAAATGACCAGAAGTTGAAAGAAACACAAAGAGTGATGGAAATACAGAATTGTTCATAAAAGCAAGTTGTGCCTCTATGTTTTGCTGGCTGTACGACTGTGATAAAATGAAAAATTGATTTGAAAGCCTTTCCCAAGAGTGCTTTTTGGTCGAATATCTAGCAAAGTCTCACCCTTTGGATGCACAGTTGAGAAAGCCCATGACTGTTAGGGTGAAGTCACTGTCTGTAAACATCACGTGACATAATGCAGAATAAGCAGAGAGAATTATTTCAGGTTAGTTGGAAGAAAGACACCTTTGCTTAAGCAATGAAACATCTTTAAATCTCACTTCAAAGGCTATATTCTCTTAATGCTGATACTTAAAAATGATCATTAATTCTCCAAGTATGTATATACTTTTTAAATAAAAATTATTACAAAAAATCAAGAATATATTTTAAATACACAACTCTGTGAGCACAGAGGAAGTCCGAAGATCTTGTAGACAGCTGAATGGATGTAGTTTCCTCAAAACGACCTCACAAATTCCTGAGTTAATCAAGATCCAGAAATAAGACAATTTACGGACCCTCTTTTGTAGCCTGCCCCTCTTTTTAAAAAGGTAAAGTCATGTTAAGACGTTTCTAAAAATGTTGCTCAGGTCTTGTCAGAACTGAAAGCAAAATGTACAGAATTCTGGCAAAAACTATTTCCCCATGCTCTAAGCTCACCTCCCATAACAAACCAGTATGAAATATCAGACTATCTACTTTGGGGATGATAACAAACACCAACGATAGCTAACATTCTTTACGTGTGGCAGACAACACGATACACAATATGGAGTGAGGCATGGAGAGACCATTGTGTTGGGGTTCTCCAGAAAGTCAAACACAGAATTACCATAAGATGCCTCCATTTCACTCCTAGGTGTACACCCGAAAGAATGAAAGCAAGGACTGGGACAGATATTTGTACACAAATGTTCATAGCAGCATTCTTCACAATAGCCAAAAGGTGGAAATAACCCAAATGCCCATCAACAGATGAATGGATAAACAAAATGTGATATATACACGGAATATTTTCCAGCCCCCCCAAAAAAGGAATGAAATTCTGACACAGGCTACAACAGGAATGAACCTTGAACACGACGCTCAGTGACATCAGCCAGACACAAAAGGATGAGTATTGCATGATTCCCCTTATATGAGGTCCCTAGAACAGACAAATTCATAGAGACCAGGTGTAGAAGGGTGGTTGCCAAGGGCTGGGGGCGAGAGAGAGAGAGAGAAAGGGAAGAAAGATGCAGAAGAGGAGTAGAATCGCCGCAGGACGTGATGACAACATGAAGATCCTCCGGGATCTCCCCGAATATCTCCCTTCCCTCTCTCCTCAAGTCCCTGGGTCCTGGATCCTGCCAGGGTCACTGCCACGGCCCCCAGACGAGCCTCTCTGAGCACCTTGGTCCACAGTGGATACTTCCAAGAAGTGTTTCCAAACCCGATGTTCCCAGTCAACGCTGAAACCCTCCTCACACCGAGTTCGCTTCCCAGATGAGGCTAAAGGCCATTACGCAGCACTTTTCTTGACCTTCAGACGGGCTATTCCAAGCTGACTCTCAGCAGCCGCATGGCTGAGCCAGGTGTTAACACGCACACTCCACTGTCATTTAAATCAGAGAAATACACGCATTTCACAACTCATTCCAACAGTCATTGCCAGGATAAGGAAATGTTCTCGAATTTGCATGCCACACTCAGACACCTTCGTTCCGCAACATAGATGTAGCAACTTACTAGAAATCCGTACCGTAAGATGGTAAAATCGCTGTTAAAATTTTTAAAAATCAGTACTAGGGGAAATTCCACTAGAACAGAGTAGCAGGTGGGAAAATGAGCCACTTACACGCAAGCTGCAAACCCTTGCAGGGACAGCAAACGGGCTACGAGTGTACCGAACACGACTGTAAAACAGCTTCTCAGCAGAGAAAACCAACCAGTTCCTGGCAGAGAGCAAAGCTTCACCCAGCGCGTACTTTGATGTCGCTCCCTCGCTGGGGGCTGCACACAGGGATGCTGAGAAACAGTAAACCGTGTCTTTTATGTGTTGCAACAGCACTGCAATGGTTGTCTCTCGGAGAATCTCCACATCAAAGTCACGTGCATTACACCAAAGCCTAATTCATGAATTTCATTGTGAGAAGGGCACGGCACCGTGGTCCCCAAAAGCCGCTACCTGAACATCCTTACGGTAGCCTAATTCATGAATTTCATTGTGAGAAGGGCACGGCACTGTGGTCCCCAAAAGCCGCTACCTGAGCATCCTTACGGTAGCTCATATACACCCTACCTTTTGCCAGCTCGTTTAGAAAATATTTTTCTAAATAAGCCATCGTGATAGCAAAAGAAAATCCCACTCTCGATGCTTTCCACAGTAATTCTTCTCTCCCTGTGAGGCAGCCCTCACCCCTGGATGAACAACCAGAGTCAAAAATGCAGACAGGCTGACTCAGTAGCAGAGATAAATCTCAAACCAGATGCAAGATCTTTATGCACGTTTCACTAGATTTTACAACAGGCTGTGGTGCTACAAGTCAGTGTTTCCACTGGAAAGAGCGCCTCTCGTCCAGGGCTCTGTGTGATATTTTTTCCAGTAGGAACTAGAACCAGATATGTCTCTTTTCCAAGAATCTTTTTCTTCTGCAAGAAGAATGAAAATGTCAGGTACGTAAGACGTGGTCAGGCTCAGCCCTTGAGGCCTCTCTAACCCTGCCCTTTCTTCACACATGATCACACCTGCTCCAGGGAGCCAGTCTGGGAACTCAAACCCCAACCAAAGTCATCTCACTCTTTTGAGATTTCTGAAGAGTTATATGCCTTGGCCACATCTTTGTAATTATGGCCCAACAGTTCTAGAATAAACCAAAAGAAGTTGAGTTTTGCAGAGACCCTCTCAATACAATGCAAAGCTGCTGACTGAGCAGAAACGTAGGAAGTGCTTCATGCAGGTAAGCAGGACTCTGTGGACTCCAACCTCGTGATCTGGTCCTACCCGGAAGCTGTGGACAGAGGTACGGACGGTGCGACACACAGCGCCGGGGGGTTATCAGACCCTGGGTATTAGGATCTTACACCTGGGGTGTAGTCTTATCAGAAGGGAGGGAAAGTCAGTTTCACCATCTTCAGGAACAGAGTGGAGAGGTCACATCCGAGTTTTTCACGAGCAGCATTCCATGAAGTTCAGCCACTGAGGCATGTCTCGATTTCAGCACACCCACACACCAGTGCCCCACATGAGTATTTAAGAGTTTTCTCTAAGAGGACTGATTTTTAGTCTAATTCACTGTACTTCAAAAGGAAATATCCTACCACTAGGAAAAAAGGAAGCAGGATCACCTGTCGTAAACGGAGGCTAATTATAAAACTAAACACAGTGGATGCAAAGCTAAACAATATGTCATTTGAAAATTAAAATTAAAATAGAAGAGTGCTCACAACAGCACATCTGATCAAGTTGCAAAAATACGTATCAGAAAAGAAGCCGTCTTTCTCTCATTCTCTCCAGAGAAGACAAAAAGCACAATGTCTTCTAAAAGGCAAACGTCCAAGTGTCCAGCTGCCTCGTGGGGTGTCACCATCTCTATGGAAGTGACTAAGGAGGATCTGGGTGGGGGGTGCCGCTGTCCCTTCCATCGTCCTAAACTACATCCCTACAGAGGACGTCCCACCAGGCCACGAGACCCAGCAGCAATACCGTGCTTGGCGGGCACTTGCTGGCAGGGAAGCCAGCTGCCTTGCAGGGCGGAGGCCGGCCCGGTCCCCGTTTGCGTCTGGGAATAGAGCTCTCCTGGCATGCAGATGGGGCAGCAGGGGACTCGAGGCAGGCGGCAGGGATTCCCGGGCTGATGGACACCTCCCTGGCCTCCTGGGTCTGGATGCTGTGTCTTTTGGTTAAGTTTGAACCAAGGAGGCTAGTGAAATGAACCAGGAAATCTAAGCCTCACATTTTTTTTATTGGAGCATAACTATTTTACAACGTTGTGTTAGTTTCTGCTGTATGACAACATGAATCAGCTACATGTATACGTGTATCCCCTCCCTCTTGAGCCTCCCTCCCTCCCTCCCTATTCCACCCCACATTAAAAGCTACATTTCCCTGATTTACTCTTTTATTAAAAGAAATCACCATCCTCTCACTTTAGTCTTGTGCATTCTCTATGCTCAGAGGAAAAATATTCTTCTCCTCCTGGAAACCCAGTGGATACCCGACACAAACTCGTGGCACATAGGAAGTCCACACAGATGGGAACTCTGGCAAGAAACTCCACATCTCCACAGGCTGACCTCCTGGACCTCTGTGCTTGTTAAGATCTTCTTCTGTGAAATCCTCCCATTAGGTCGGGGTTGCCTTTTCACAAGGCTCGGCCACCCTCTCCCACTGCCCATGACACACAGTCTTCACATAACGCAACCCACGTGGCAACCAATCAAATAAGAAAACGCTAGTCACCTGACTCTCGTGGGCAACAATTCCCAGAGCAACCCAACCAGGAGAGATGGGTACCACATGGTCTCAGGGATGCCCTTCCTGGAGGGAGGAATATCCCGCTTCAGCAAAGACCAGGCTAAGGGTAGAAGAATCGTATGAGGCATCTTTGAACTTACTCTCAATCAAGCCAAGGAGGGCCTCGGGGTTTTCAGGACGTCCATGAAGGGCTGCGTGTCAGCTGCAGGGTCTCTGGCCTGCTCTTCGGTCAACTTTCCTGTTTGGAGCAACAGGGGACAAGACCCTGGGGAGAGGCCATAGGGACTGATTCGTGTAGATCAGCCATAAACATTTGTAATTCGGGTATTTGTTTCATGATACGTGTTTTCATTTCAAGTAAGATTCTATGAAATTTGCTCAGAAGTACAAGTTCGTAGGAATGTAACACAACATCCTCAAAGTGCTCTGGGCCATGCAGTGGGTTGTCCTTACCCCCCACGCATCCTGGGTGACCCCCACGTCCACGCTGCGATCGTGGCATCAGCCCGTCAGCTCCCTTTCTGTCTTAAGCTCTTCATTTACGACTGCAAACGTGTCTTCCTCACCTTCTTTCTTTGAAGGATCTTAAGAAAGACAGCGTGATGCGCGTACCACCTGTGCTCTCAACTCCTTAAAGAAAGACGCAGGAGACCAGCTGCCTGGTATCATCGGTGTTGATTGTGGAGAGAAACAATCAAACGTGATGTGAGGTAAGTACATTCACTCACTGCTAACACCCGGCTCCCACAAAAGGCAGGGACGCTTCTCCCCTGTGATCCACGTGTGATCCACATGTGATTCACGTGTTCCACCAGTACCTGGGCAGCACATGTGCCACAGAGGAGACAGATGAAAAACGGACAGGCCTATTTCTTTACAAACTAAGGAAATTGTTGTTTTGTAGAGAACGTCCAAGACTTTACAGCTACAAGAAAGGGCGACGACGACAAACATGGTCAGGAAGCGGTGGTGCGTTTGTCCCAATCAATCATCCGGCCACCTGGGGACCAAGCCAACGTCCACAATTGATCCAACCTTGTTGAAAAAGTTCTCCCCCATGTGTGGAGTTCTGCCTTATGGAGGATACTGCAGTCAATATCGAATTCACCTTGTAAGAAAATTCTTGAAGGAAATATTACCTCTTATAATAACTTACGGTTTTCCTAATATAAATATATCAAAGTACCCAAAATTATCAACAATTACTTGAATCTTCACCTTCCCTAAAACACGTATTAAAATATATCCTTGACACGAATTCAAGGATATTTCTCACCAAGGGAAAAAACTGGAGTATGCTGAATTCAGGAAATAATGTAATATCACATGACATGTCATAACAATACAAATGCTTAGAGATGACAGTTGCATCTGTTAGGTACCGAGCGCTGTCATGCCCACATATGTGATGGATTGCAATTGGAGAGGGGCTAGGACACAGTATATTAAACAGCTTCGATAACATTACACAGCCTCAGAGGAGCTCAGCTCATACCGGGAAGCATGTGTAAGATTTCTGAATTCAATTCAATCTCCTGACTAAGTACTGCATTTGTACAAAAATGAGTAAGGCACTAGGACAGAAAGGCGTCCTATCCCTGAGCTGCAGACGCACAGACCTAAAGGGAAAGCACGGGTGAAACGGACAATCTTGACACAACGTGATTTGTCTCCTAAAAAGTGCACAAACTCTGAGTGCGATGAGGAAGCTGAGTCCGGCTTTATCTGGAAATGTGGAGAAGGCAGGGTAGGAGAAAGGGCATCTGAGCTACGGTTCCGTGAGTGAAGGTTCACCAGGAAGTTAAGGCAGAATGAGGACGAGAAACTTCCAGGAAGCCGCAACACCGGCACAAAAGCAAAACCGTGGCCCTGGCACCCCCTCCAGCGCAGCCACCAGCTGGCGTCCTAAAATGAGTCCTTCTTCTCTGAGCTTGTGGGAAACTGGAATTCTTTCATATTTTATCAATTCTAAAATGTGTATATTAGCATCTTTACATTTAGGATGTACCTTATGACCATGGAGTGTCATAATTTAATGGGCAGGGATTTTCTTAATCACACCCCAATGCCCTTATGTCGCAGCATTGATGGCCCTTAATGTCAGTAAAAGACAGTATTAAATTAGAACACCTGTCCCTTGAGGTAAAACTCTTTCTTCCAATCCAGTCCTTATCCAACAGGGACTAAAATGTATTTACATACATTTATACATTGATTTTACTTATATAAAATACATAAATATATATCAATATCTAGATATAGATATGTCTTATCTTATAATTTATGGATTTCTACTTCTCCAGAACCATTTCAATAATATTTTCTGATAATAAACTGATTCATGGTTATTATACAATTTTTAAAAAAAAACACAGAAAATAGGGCTTCCCTGGTGGCACAGTGGTTGAGAATCCGCCTGCCGATGCAGGGGACACGGGTTCGTGCCCGGTCCGGGAGGATCCCACATGCCGCGGAGCGGCTGGGCCCGTGAGCCATGGCCACTGAGCCTGCGCGTCTGGAGCCTGTGCTCTGCAACGGGAGAGCCCAAAACAGTGAGAGGCCCGCGTACCGCAAAAAAAAAAAAAAAAACCACAGAAAATAAAAATGACCATAATCCCACCATCCAATACACTATTCTTAATATTTTGGTCAATTTTCTTCCAGTCTTTTTGGCATATATATGATTTGGATGGTAAGAGAGTCATAGAGAAGAGAGTCATAGAGAAATGGAGAGGAAGGCCAGTGCGTGAGCGCAGGAATTAGAACTACAGGCCCAACGCCAGGAGTCAGGGCAGTGGAACAAGGAGAAAGCTGTCTGGGGAATCTGCTTCACACTCACAGCAATTGTTCCAGAGATGCGGGCATCAAGTTGAACAATGGAGAAGGGGTTCACAGGCCCTCAGGTCCAAGCAGGTAAAGTACGCATCTCGGTCAAGTGCGTGGTGGCGAAGGTGGCTGGAAACGCAGACCGTCTTCGTTTGAGGGGTCACCTCTGGCGGAGAAGAGCAGGAAAGTCCCTGCTCCAGCGCCGAAGGACCCTTTGTGTCTGCCGACGCTGGTCTCCCCTCGCTCGTCTGGGCCTCAGTCTCCAGCGTGCGAACAGGCCTTTCCAAAGGCAGGGTTCGCCACGTCGGATTCTTAGTCCGCCAAGCTCTTGCCGCTGGCCGAGTGGCAGCTGTTCCAATTTGCACTCCGGCTGGGCCCCCCCGTGTCCTGTGGGTGCCGAGGAGAAACGTGTTTGTGTGCTGACCACCTGACCTACAATGACAAAGAGGCGGCAGTGACCTCAATGTCCCGCGGCTGTGCATTTTCACATTTGTGCCGTCATTCAACACAGCAAGCCATGCACTTAAAAGGCAGACCTTTTTAAACTAGTTCTGAAACATCCCACAGTTTTTGACATTGTAAGAGAATGTGTCCGTTCAGATACTGGCTGGTGTAAAGGTATCTGTTTTTTGAATCCCAAGGAATGTTCTTTTCACTTACTTTTCAGTTCACGAGTTAGCGCATACTAAAAGGAGCTGGGTTCTATTTTTAGTTTTGCTGATCCTGCAATCCCACTCCTGGGCATCCATCTATCTGGAGAAAACCACAATTCAAAAGGATACCTGCACTCCAATGTTCACTGCAGTTCTATGCACAGTGGCCAAGACGTGGAAGCAACTAAGTGTCCATCGACAGATGAACAGATAAAGAAGACGTGGCACGTATATACGATGGACTATTGCCCAGCCATAAAAGAGAATGAAATGATGCCATCTGCAGCAACATGGATGGACCTAGAGATTATCACACTAAGCGAAGTTAAGTCAGACAAAGACAAATATCATATGCTATCACTCATATGTAAAATCTAATTTAAAAATTATACAAATGAACTTATTTATAAAGCAGAAACAGACTCAGATTTCAAAAACAAACTTACAGTTACCAAAGGGGAAACGTGGTGGGGAGGGATAAATTAGGAGTTTGGGATTAACAAACACACACTACTACATATAAAATAGATAACCAACAACGACCCGCTGTATAGCACAGGGAGTTCTACTCAGTACTCTGTAATAACCTATACGGGAAAAGAATCTGAAAAAGAATATATAGATATATAACTGATTCACTTTGCTGTACACCTGAAAGTAAACTACATTGTACATCAACTACACTTCAATAAAATAAAAAATAATAAAAGTAAAAGGAGCTGGGTGAGTTTAGTGTGAATTCTGCTAGGATTCTGAGGGCTGAAAAATAACTTAATCAGTTAAGTGCGGGAGATGGATCTGAACATCCAGTCTAGCTGACCTGCGTGTGACAAGGGGCAACCTGAAGCGGGTCTTGTCTTCCCTGGCACATCAGTAACATCCCACAACTACACAGCCACAGACGAGCAGAGACGCACACAGGAAGCGAGGCCTAGGGGACCCCACCCTTCCCCACTTGCCCTGGTGAGGACAGAAGGTGCTAAGGGTGGGCAGGGAGACTCGGGGCTGGAATGGTGAGGGCTACAGAAACCCCGTCTGTTTCTGGCCTCAACTATGGCTCTTAATTAGCTTTGGAAATAGTTTACAGAGATGGACAGCACTGCCTGTTACGGGCAGCTGGGCTCAGGGAACGATTAATTAGCACAAATAACGTCTTTGCTTCGGTCCATGCACCGTGAGGACACCTGGACGACTTTCCTTTATAAGAGAAAGTGATAGGAATAAGAAAAAAGGTGAATTCAAATACATCCCTTCAAATAATACTATTGTCTGTCCTGTGGCCCTGGCTGTGCGCAAGGAAGCGGGGATGCAGAAATAAGGAAGGAATGTCCTGGGTCCTTGACAGGCAGCTCAGTATAGGGGAGCCATCAGCCTGTGATTATTTCAATTTCTGGGCGTTTTTTTTCAATTTTTTTTAGGAATGTACAAATCCATGGCATAAAACATTAATGAGGTAACTTTAAGAGCAGATGATTTTTAACTTGACTGTTTTTCAGGAGTATCTCTGTGGTTCTAGCTAATTAAATGACTCTCAGTACGAGGAATTCTAATAAATTAATAACATCCTGTCATTTCCTCCTAGTCATTCTGGCATGAACAGCAGATCATCACAGGTTTTCACCTGATTTAATGAGCTTTTGTGAGAAAATAAAACTCAGAATGAAAAGAGAACAATGATCATAAACGCTTTCCCCACAAAAAACAAAAACTATGAAGCGGGCTTCCCAGGTGGCGCAGTGGTTGAGAGTCTGCCTGCCGATGCAGGGGACACGGGTTCGTGCCCCGGTCCGGGAAGATCCCACATGCCGCGGAGCGGCTGGGCCCGTGAGCCATGGCCGCTGAGCCTGCACGTCCGGAGCCTGTGCTCCGCAACGGGAGAGGCCACAACAGTGAGAGGCCCGCATACCACAAAAACAAAAACAAACAAACAAAAACTATGAAGCATCACCAATTTCTGTGCAAACTGTACTTGCACAGAAGTGCTTGATTCATTATTTCCAAGTGAAACCCCCCCCCCATACTCTCGACTTTTTTAAAGGCAGAAGTTTTTTCCAGAATTTGTCTGTTTATATTGTCACCAACTGAAAGCTTTCCCGTGCCCATTGCTCATGTCAGCCTGGAGTTACCAACACCAAAGGGCATTTCTCGTCCTTGTCCCCAAATTGCAGGACACATAGGCATTTCAGCATTTGGCACAGAAAAGGGGGGATTTCACTCACTCAATCAAGCACTTTTGGGCACCTCTGGAGGGGGTTCTGCATGTCTCCAACTCAACCATGATTGTGACGACTCATAATCACCCCAGGTCATATAACACAGCATCGCAAGTTACTTTCCAAATAGCAAAAGCCAAAAATGAAACCTATATCAGAACACAGCATCTTTCAAAGAGTTAAATGCTGTTAAAAAATTTAAATATCATTAGCAAAAAATTTTCAATCCTAGTGATTCTAACATTGTATTAACATATATCACAAACTACTGTGATCAGAGAGACATGGTATGCCCTTTTTTTATCCTGAACATCCATCCAGTACAAAAGGCTTGGAATTCTTAATCAAGCCCTTCCAGAGATGGACAAAATTGAACATAACCTAGAGGTTATTCCACCCCCTGCCCTGCACTTTCAACAAAGATTAAAAGATGCTGTAAAAATGTTTCTGACATTTCCCATCTTTAAATATAAACACATTGATGTATTTTAATACTATAAAACAGATAAAAGAGAGAGTAATATTTTTAAAGGGTGGAATACTTTATGCTAAAGTAAACACAACAAAGAGCTGTCCAGGAAGTCAGAAGTTATTACCCATGAGAAGCAGCATGGTTTTTTCATTAGAGAAATGAACAGGTTCAAGTGCACTAGACACACGATGGCCAAGGCTGAGTCCTGGGGTGGCCACACCCATCTTCCCATAGCATTCGGCCCTACGGCGGGGAGAGCTGACCGCCCAAAGCCCTGGAAGGACGTTCCCCACAGATCTCAGAGGAGGAGAAAGAACATCCTTCTTCCAGCCCTGCTTCCTGAGCTACCACCGAGCACATGTGCACACACGCACACAGGCACACACGCACGCGGGCATCTTCTCTGGCTCGTCAGCACGTGTACGGACAAATGACGGGTGCTCCCCCATCTGGTGCCTCCATGCTCACCTGGACAGCAGGGGTGGGTAACACTGCCTGCCCCGTGGCTCTGTGACTGGAGATGGAACTCAAAGTTGGAGCATCATCTGGCACAGGATGGAGAACAAAGGCTCTTCCACCCGGTGAGCCATCATCACCCAGCATCCACGCAGCACATGAGGCATGTCACTGCTGGTGGCTGCAAAGCTCATGAAACAGCTCACCCCTCGCTCAGAAACGAAGGCCACACCCAGAGAGAAAAGGGTGTCGCAGGGGCAGGAATCAGGCTTCATGGAGGCGGTTTCTCAGCGTCTCGGGCTTCACCCAAGGTGAGAGCGCTACTCATTCAGGTAAAACGTCTGTGTCACCATCCTGACCAAATGCAATTCTCTCCTACACAGCCAGTACACGACACCTCCCCACCTGCCCGCCACCGGACACAGCATTCTGGGGAAGAAATGTACATGTGGAACTCTACCTGGCCCTCTGAGATGTAAATCCATCACATTATACTCATTTCTCCATTTCTATAGAGACCAAGATCTGTGTTGACAACACATGTCTAAGACTTAACGTTTATTTTACGAGCTGTATGTTAGCAAATAACCTGCCTGAGAAGTCCCCAAATGATTACATAGGACAGAGGGCACACACACACACACACACACGTGTACACACACTTGCTGATGGTACACACACCACCAGCGTGTAGAGGTTTGCAGTTGACCAAAAGCATCCTCTCTCATTCTTCAGACACTCCACAAACTCCTCCCACCAATAACTCAAGGTCAGGAAGTCCCATCACGAGCTTTCACTCTTACGCTGTTCGCGCTGAATTCTGTACTGAGTTCTGAGCGTAAGAAGCTGAACTCCACAGACGACTGACTGGCTGCCTGGGTTTGGGTGGCTGGTCCCCACGCCCATCCCCCAGGAGAGCTCGCTTGGAAAGTTCAAGGTTGTAATTAGGTGCTGACTAAAATGCAGGCCTGAATCATTTATTTCAGAGATGTTTGCCCACAACTATTCAAAATGGACTCGTTTTGGGAAGCTGAGGACTTCTCAAGCATGATATCCCTGGAAAAACTGTAGTCGAAACTTTACTTGATTAAACTTATTTTCAGAGAGTTATAAAGTGGGCTTACCCAACTGCAGCTAAAACGGATTGACCACACACATCATTTGACAAAACTCGTAACGCACACCTGAACGTATACAAAAATGCAGGGGTGTGAGCTAAGTGGGGACACTGGGGTGAGAAGGGAGGGGCGCTGGGTAGACGCCTGCCCCCCACGTGAGCCAGGAGCACACTGGAATGGGAATGGTTGCGTCTGGGTGGCATGGGGCTTTGCACAGCAGCACTGGGGTCCCCCACAGATGACGGGGGGCAGGAGTCGGCCAGGGAGGCTGCAGGGGGGTCTCTGTGAGCCTGGCTGGTGCGCCACACACAGTGCTTCACCCGACCCTGGACTGGGGTCATGGGGAGACCCTGCCCCTGGGAAATGGTGACTACAAACCCTGCAGGGACATGTTGGGAGGCCTGAACTATACCCCCAGCAGCCTCTTCCACCGACGGAAGCCCTGAAGTTCCTTGAACTACCAAGTGCTGAGACGCTGGGGGGCCTGGGACGTGACCTTCACAGCGTCTGTCCACTGCTCTGTGTCTGAGAGACGTGGACTTTGCCAGCACCAGTGACAGGCCATGTCCCCTTCCCACCAGTCTCTGCGTATATAGCTACAGAATGTATTTCTCTTCTAGAGAGTAGAAATTTAGATTTGAAAACTTAGATTTAAATTTAGATTTAAAAATTATGAAACACCTTCGAGGCCTTTATTTTCAAAACGTATTTTCTTAGCAAAGAAAAGTTACATTTATCTAAAAGAAACTAAAGCTACTCCCTGTTCAAGAGTCGTAGCCTACAATACACAATTTAGGAGTGTGGGCACAAGCTCTGAGGTGCAGGTCCTGAAAAGGACAAAATGCAGGATTTCTAAGTTTTTAATTATACAAAATTTATTATCTCATATTATATAGAGAGTGTACATTTATATATATGTGATATGAGAAAATGGAATTTGTATATCTCTAGCACAATTTGTGATAGGTCTTTGGCGTCCATAAAATAAGATTTTGTTAACCAAGGTCCACCCTAGAGTAAAGAGAGGAAATGAGTCTGTCAGGATAAGGCTGGAGAAAAAGGAATCAAGGGTTCTACTGAGTTCTAGCCTGTGCTGTGTTGGATGTTTGTGTGTCTGTGTGTGTCACAGTGCGTGCATATGAGACAGACAGACACAGAGGGAGAGAGAGGACGTTCTTTGTTGTAGAGAATAAACCCTCCTGCCATGTTTCTATCACAGGATTTTGATTGATGGTTAAGACCACCCCTTGTTTGCCTAAATGTCTAGACTATGACTATATAAACTTAATAGTAAAACTTTTCTGAATGCATGCAGGAGGTCTCTGGGGGGATTCAGAAAGCATTTTGCAATCATGCAGTATTTCAAAGATTTCACCACAGGGGCTTCCCTGGTGGCACAGTGGTTGAGAGTCCGCCTGCCGATGCAGGGGACACGGGTTCGTGTCCCGGTCTGGGAGGATCCCACATGCCGCGGAGCGGCTGGGCCCGTGAGCCACAACTGCTGAGCCTGCGCGTCTGGAGCCTGTGCTCCGCAACAAGAGAGGCCGCGATAGTGAGAGGCCCACGCACCGCGATGAAGAGCGGCCCCACTTGTCACAGCTAGAGAAAGCCCTCGCACAGAAACAAAGACCCAACACGGCCATGAATAAATAAATAAATAAAACCAAAACAAAACAAAAAAAGATTTCACCACAAACAACCATTGTATTAGCAAAGAGCAAAGGTTCAGGCGACTAGTGATTTAGGGTCAGTAGAATGGCAGTAAGAGGGTTTCCTACAGATTTTTAAATCTCACTCATCCTAAGAGCTCCCACTTCTCTCAAGGACACAGTCTGATCTCTGCACCACACCCACGATGCCACCTCATTTCATCCATGGAGAAGGACAGCCTAGGTATGTCCTGAACGTTCCACCATGTACGGCAGATGCCCTATCACAGAACCAGGACTAAACCTCAAGTCTGCTGGTGCCTAGAGCTGCCTTTTAGCCAGAAAATTGTTATCTTCCAGATAAAGTGCTAGTAAAAACGGGGATGAATTTAGGTTCAAATCTAGTTGGAACAGAAATAAACAAACGGAGTTAAAGACATGACATGTGGGAACATCTGAAGGGCAAGGCAGTTTAACTTTTGGATTAAAAAGGTTTCACTTTTCAAATTTTCCAAATTTGTTTAAAAAAATAAGCCTTCTGGGAAAACTCAGAACAAATGAGAGTCTCCAGGTTACGCATAGTATAGGGAGCCCAAAGACAGCTTTGGTGTGGAGTTTCCCTTAGACTTCATGGAAGTTTGCAGGTAGAAAGGGGGTCTTTGCAGGTAGAAAGGCGGTCTTTCACTGCTCACTCTGGATTTCCACAAAGGAACAGTTTAGTGACCAGGAAGCTGGTGGCAATCTGGGGTGGTGAGAGCAGGAAAGGAATCGTCCTGAATCTTCATTTGCTTGGCAAGGGCGCTGCTTTCACTTAGGACGGGTGTTTATTTGGGGTGGTTTGGGGTCTAAATAGATGGAGATTTGGGGGAGGGGCACTAAGGCATTCAGCCACCCACCGACCCCATGCCACCTCTGATAGGAGTCTCTGCCTTAATCATTTGACTGAAGAAAAGAAATCTACCCATCCGGTTAAGAATTGGGCAAAGGTGGCTTTTATGCTAAATGTCCGAGACTCTGGGAACAGAAAGCAGTAGAACCAACCGATAAGGAGACAGGGTCTCTCGTGAACTTACGGGCCTACGAAATGAAAACCTTGGCGACGGATAAATAAGGAAGCCTCTCCACGGCCTGTGGCTCCATCGTGCTTGGGGTGGCCGGGTGGGGGAGGGGAGGGCTTCCTGTTTAACCGCTGACTGCCAGACCCAGTGCCTGAGAGGCCTCTGCACCAGACACACGAGCAAAGGCTCCTCCAACCGGTCTTGGGAGTGTCCTGCTGGAGCCCAAGCGCACACGGGAGGTGGCTAATCACAGTCCATGAAAATCTTAGACAACCAGAGACCATGATCCTTGGGGAGACCAGTTACTGCTCTAACTTGTCCAAGCTCATCTAGTCCACTTCACTGCAAATTGCTGGTGCTTTGGTCCCTTGTCTGCTATAAGCTAGGCTGACCCTTTTCAAAAGTTTTCTGGAAAAGAGATTTTTATTGAAATCCGCGTGCTGTGATGCGCGTGGCCTACTGCCGCCCAGCTCCACCCGAGCAGGCGGGGTCGTCCCCAGCAAGGGTACACTGTGGCCTGGCACAGAATTACATACAGGGACAAGAATGTGACCCTCTCTGCTCCACTGCTCCCTGAATATAACAATTACGCAAATTCTTTGTGTGCAGGCTTAGGAATGCGCTGTGTGCCTTTTCAGGGCGCCTGGAGAAGCAGCCTTCCCCGAGACAGAAACACGGTCATTAAATCATTTCAAGCGCTTTGAATGCAACGTGGTGTCACTGTGTCCTCTTTGTAGTCCGCAGCTCCTGTCTTGATGAGAGTTCTAGACCTGTATCCTTCTCAAGATCTCTGCCTAGAGCGTCTTGCCTAAGAACAAAGGGGAGGTTGAACCTTTCATTAGGAACAAGTTATAATTCCGTTTCCCTGTATTCCCTCCAGTGCGCTTGGCACTAGCGATGTCTCAGGAGCAGACTGTCATCTGCGGCATTCGATAAAACCATCATTTGGGCAAAACAAAACAAAACAAAAATTTGGCCTTAGGAAATCGTGAGTCACCCGTGTGATCCTTCCAGCTGTGCTTTGCGCTGGGGGTAATAAATCACGTGTAAATAATAATCACCAAAATTAAATGTGTGGATGTAGGAGAATTCTTTGTCATGGTTCCTCACTAATAACAGTAATTTGGGTAAGTGAACTGTATGGATGTCAAATGTTCCTCGTGTACAGCTTTCAATTAGCAGGTCCAGGACTCCTTCTTCACAGGACACCAGGCTTCCCTTGATAGTGCCTCCCTGACCACACGGAAAGCTTCACCGCCTTTAGTTTCCCGATGCCTTTCTTCTCCTCTTTGATTCCCCGGCCTGGTTTCCCTTTGATGGTCCACACCACCCCGGGCTGCGCTGCGGCGAACAAGCCCTGGGCGAGGCCAAGCAGGTTGGAGTCCGTGGCCAGGCAGGTCGGCTGCAGCTGCCCGGAAGGGTGATGCTGGGCCTTCCTGGTTCCCGTGCAGGGGCCCAGCCGGCCGAGAAGGCCCGCCACTCCCCTCTCCCGGCCCTCACAGAGGGACCTGAAGCCTTGGCAAGCGCAGGTCAGGGAACAGGGCAGCAGGAGAAGGGCGCAACCAAGGAAGCACCGAGCCAGATGACGCCAGGGAAAAGTGGACGAGATGGAGAATCCAGCATGTTTGACCCCTTCCGGAAACGCCATCCATGGACAAGGTTTGCCATGGGCGTCAGTATCACGAGTGGATGGGCCAGAATCACGTGAGAGAAAGGACCGTGGGGGGGTCAGCGGCTCAGGAGAGGGGGAAGCCCCTCCTTGGGGACTGGGATTCTTCGAGAGCCTCCTGGGGCGCGGGGCTGCAGCAGGGCCCCCTGCCTACAGCGACCAGCTCATTCCTGGACCATCCCTCTTCTCCTTAAATAGCTGATGGAGGCTGAGGCCAGGATTAGATTGCTGGCATATTTTGTGCTATTTGCTTCAAGTTCATGAGGTCCTGATGTCACCATAGCAGCTGCGGGCTTGGCCTTAAGGAACAAAGGGGCTGGAGGCCAGGCGGCCGGGCAGCGGTGGAGGGCGGGCCCCCGACAGGCCAGGCCTTCAGGCACCCAGGCTCTGGGGCCCCAAAAGCCAAAGCCGTGGGGTCCAGGCCCGCTGGGTCTTTAAAGGCACATGCGTACTGTCCTGGCAGTGATGACCCCCGGGAGTGGACTGAAGCTGGGTGGTCCGGGCAGCCCCGGCCCTGCCAGCCCTCGGTTCCCCACACGTTCCCCTCCCTGAGGTTCGCAGAGCCCGAGCTCTGAGGGTGGACGGCCTAGCACCGCCCGGTCAGACGTATGCTCTCCAGCACGTTACACGAGCTCCGACGTGGAGCATTCCTGAGTCCCCGGAGCCCTGGGGGTGGGCTATCCCTGCTCCATCCTCAGTACCGTGACCATTGCCACCGTCACTGCTGGCGGCAGGGATGCTTCCAGGAGCAGGGGGTCCGGGGGGAAGCGTCTAGAACTCAACCGAGGAGACGGACCTGGGGGCCCAGAGTGAACCCTCAGCATGGGATGGGCCACAGGGCTGGGACAGGCCATAGACACACAGAATCCTCCCGGGCTCTCGGGAGAGGCCCAGCCGAGCTGCAGGTGGGCAGCCCAGGGAGGCACCTCCCTGCTCCACCCGGGGAGCCCCTACTCCCGGGGTCCCGCTTTTCTGCCCCTCCATGAGCCACTTCAGGACGAGGTGGGCCTCCCACCTCCCACCTGCTGGCCCTGGCTGAGGGGCCCAGGCACGCCCAGGCTTTTAGACAGGTTTTTTAAACTAGGAACAACAGGAAAAGGCAGGAGTATTTTAAATAGGAAATTCGAGGAATATGCAACGTAACCGAGGGAGCGCAGGCCGAAGTCCCGCTCAGGCTGCGCGCCTGATGCCCTGCACGCCAGCCTCGAATTGTGCCGGCAGCAGAGGGGGCCCTGAACGGTTGTCCGAGTTGCGCATTTCCAAAGAGTGACAGGTCCTGTTGTGCAGAACCCTGCGTTGTCCCGGGACATCAAGCTCTCGCTGGGGTCCAGGCCGACCTCAGCAGCAGGCTCCCCAGGCCCACTGACCCCTGCGAGCTCAGGACTGTGCTCCAGGCCTGGTCGGGGCGCCAGCCAGGGCTGCCGGCCTGAGACCGAGCTCCAGTTATTCTGGGGGAAAACGAGAGGAATGTTAACCCCTGATGTCCCCCTCACTCCCGGGAGAATGTGAGGACCCTGCGCCCTCCATTCTAAGTATGCTTTCCTTTGTGCATTTCCCCTCCTTTCAAAGGCGTTCATTTCAGGAACGATGGCTTAATTTTCAGAGCAGAGAATATAAAATCCAAGACAACGTGGCCCTTCCAAGGCCACACCCCTTTTGAGCCTCATCGCCCGGGGGGCCATCTCACTCCAGCTTACGTGACAAAGACTTATGTTACCTCTGCTGAACGGAAGCAGCTCGCTGGTCTTCCTGGCACGGTGCCTCCTGGCCATGACACCACGGGTGGTTCTTAGTGACAATTAGCAATTTTGCGGGACTGAGAAATCAGTTATAGAGCTTGGGAAACAGTTTGACGCACTCTGTGTTTGCTCGGGTCTGCTTTGGACTTGCCTGAGGGACTTCATTGACCTCCCTTAAAATCTCTCCTTTTCCTGAAAAGTGAAATTTGGATCAAACTAATGATCAAATTTTGCTCAGAACCCATACACTTAAGCACACTTCCTGTCTCAAAATTCCTACCACGTGAAGAACAGTTCCTTCATCTACCTTCCCCTTAAGACGCCTCGGCAAAGGAGACAGCAACCTGGATGAATCAACCCTCCAGTAACAGGGTGGAAATTATCCGTGGAGAAAACAAGCTCCTGCAGGTTAAAAATAGCCCATTCTAGAGACTGGGTCACGTGGACGCGTGTGTATTTCTGGACTGTCTCCGTTCCAAGGCTTCTGTGGGTTCCTGAAACGGAGCCAAGGTCCTAATCTGTCTAAATTACCTTCTGCTGGTGTGAGGGTCATCGGGTCAAACAGAGATGCTGAAAAACAACAATAATAGCTGTTTTCCCAGAAAACTAGGAGCACTTTCACAGATCCCACCAGAAAGGCCACAGGGCCTTTCTGAGAAGGGAGCAAGCGGGGGAAGACAAGTAAGGTGTGAAGTCAGCCTCGGTCAGTCCCAGGCCGCTCTCTACTGCCCACAGGTCCTTCGTTTAATCCTTCTGTTCTCCCTAAAATTATCTGAAGCACTTATCTTGCTGGGGGTAGTTGGTAATGAAGATAATAGCTCACTGATGGATGAGTGACCTGACCACCGACGCCGTGCCAGCTCCCGGACCTGGGGCCCCGCAGCCCAAGTCCACCAAGGCCACCGACAAAAGACAAATCAAAGCATCGTGGTGGCCAACACACACACCTAAGAGCAAACTCCTACCGCTGATTAGGAGAGGGGCCCAGCTAACACGTGCTGGGAGGACAGACCTGTCTGAGTTGCGAACGGGAGGTGACGTAGGTCCTGCCAGGTCCCGGCCGAGTGGAGTGGGCATGGAGAGGAAGAAGCGGGAACCAGCAGGTGAGGGCACAGCCTCAAGGGCGAGCGGCCAGCAGGCCACACCAAGGCTTTCTGTCTAAGCGCGGTGGGAAGCACCGTGCGTTTTAGAGGTCACCGCGGCTCCCGTGCAGACGCAGGGCTTGAAGAGGATTCTGCTCGTTGCTCAGCGACTGTCTCGCGGCTTCTCGCCCGCCCCGCAGACTCTGCCTTGTGAGGCTGGTCTGAGAGGCTGCGAGGGCCGGCCTCCCCTGCAGCTGCCTCCACACAGGCCCTGCCTCCGCTGGGAAACCAGGAGGCTACACGCAGGGCAGCTGGACCCGCCGGGTTTTATTCTCGGCCGTGTGTCATTAGAGCCCACAATCAACCCAGCAGCCGGAGTCAATTCTCATTGTCTGTGCATCCCTAGAACCAGCCCTGTGAGCCCTTCGGAGTTGCCTGCACCGGCCGGCAGTGCCCCCTCCTCAGAGAGGGGCCCAGAGCTGGGCCTCCAGCAGCAGAAGCCCACCATCCGGAGTCCAGGGGCCGAACCGTGCTTGGACGGCCAGAGGCTCGGTGACCTCCGGACTGTAGTCCTAAGGGTCTATCTAATACGTGGGCAGCCTGACTCACGGGAGGAAAGAGAGAGGAGTGGAGACAGGAAATAGTTAAAGAAAGAAGAACCAAAAAGTGGGAAGGAGGGAATACTTCCTGGCTTGTGCTGTGACGTTAACCTAAATCAAAAAAGAGATGACCCTTCCTCCCAAAAAAGACACCAGTACACTTAATGAACATCAAAAGCCCTAACAAAACATTAAGAAGTTAAAGCAAGCCAAGAAATATAAAAATGATAGCGTATCATGACTTGATAGCAATATATCAAGTGAATTTAGGCCTGGAATATAGGGTTGGTTTACCATTCCACAGATTATAAAAGAAAAGCTGTACGATGATCCCAATTGATGCAGAAAACACGCATTTGACAAGATTCAACACCCATTCATGACTTAAAAACAGCAACTCTCAGTAAACTAGGAAGAGAAAAGATTTCCGTCCATCTGATAAAAAGCGCTACAAAATACCCACAGTTAACATCATACTTAACAGGAACACTCTGGACTGTGTTCCTGTAAGACTGGGAACAAGGCAAGAACGTCCTCTGTCATCTCTTCTCTTCATTATCGTACTGAGGCCTTAGTGCATAAAGTAAGAAAGGAAATAAAATATGTAAAGATTAGGTGACAACAAAACTGTCTTTATCCACAAACCACATGACTGTCTATGTAGAAAATCCTGAAAAGCCTACAAGACAAAAAACTACTAGCCTGAAGAAGTGTCATGTCACAGGATACAAGGTCAATATAGAAACTGTCAATGGTATTTCTGTATATTTGCGATGAATAATTTGAAAATACAGTTGAAACAATAGTAATTAAAATCACACTAGAAACATAAAATATCAGGGATACAGTTAATGAAATACGTGTCAGACCTACACACTGAAAACTGTAGAACACAATCTTAGAGAAACATAGTAAGTCTGTGAATTGAAGACTCGCTCAGAATTGCTAAGATACCAGCTCTCTTCAAATTCATCTACAGATTGATACAATCTCCATCAAAACCCCAACCATCTTTTTTTTTTCCCAGAAGGTGACGAGTTCTTTTTTTAAATGTATGTGACATGCCAAAAAACAATTAGAGTAACCAGAACGTACTTGGGAAGAAAACCGAGATTGAAGAATTACATTCTCTGATTTCAAGACTTACTGTAGAGCAACAGTAACCAGTCAATATGGCATTGAGATAAACAAACACATCTACGGAACAGAAGACACGGGCCAGAAATAGACTCACACTTATGCAGTAAGTTAACTTTTAACAAAGGTGCCGAAGCCATTCAGTCGAGAACGGAGAGTCATTCCAATGACTGGAGCTGGAACAACAGGGTATCTCTGTGAGAAACACATGGTACCACCCCGTGCCTTGCGTCTTACTCAAGAATTAATTTGAGATGGAGCGTGCACTTAACTGCAGAAGCAAGGATGGAAAAACTTACGGAAGAAGATACAGGAAAACACGTTTTCAACCTCCAGTCGGCAAAGCTGTCCTAGAACACAGAAAGCACAAGCCAAACGGTTCAGGAAAAAACTGCTACCAAAACATCAGGACACAGATGGCCAAGCAGAGCATAGCCTCAGGGGAAACTTTCACAGATGAATCTCCCAGAGGACCTCTACCTAAAATACACGGGACAATGACACCTCAATGAAAAGACAAATACCCCAATTAAAAATGGACTGCAAACCTGATCAGACACTTCACAAAGGAAGATATGTGAATGACCGATGTTCCCACGAAAAAGTACTCAACATAATTAGTTATCAGAAAAAGGCACACGGAAACCACAGAATATCCCCCAGAATGGCTCAAATTAAAAAGACTTCCAACACAATGTCCTCATCACCTGGACCACGGCTCTCTCATCCACTGCTGTGGGGCACACAGAGTATAGGGAACCATCGCTTTGGAGGACCACTGGGAACCTTCCTAGGAAGTTAAACACAGGCCTACCCAGGACCGACAATCCCACTTCCAGGCACTCGCCCATGAACACGTACATTTGAAAAACTAAAACAAAACAAACAAACAAAAGCCTGTATAGCGACATTTATAACATCCTTATTTATTATAGCCAAAAATCAGAAGCCACCCAAGTAGCAGTCAACAGGAGAACAGATAAGCAAATTGTGTCATATTCATATAATAGAATATTACTCAGCAATTGGAAAAGAATAAACTATAGACACCTGTGGAAACATGGATGCATCTCCAAAACACGATGTCGAAAGAAGAAACCAAGATGTCAAGGGTGCATGGTTCAATTTCTAAGAGGCTCTGGAACAGGCCAAAGTGTGCGTGTTGATAGAACTCAGACATGTAGGTGCAGTGGGAAGAAATGGGGGCTGACTTAGGCAAGGCGTGTGGGCGCTTTTGCTGTGACGTGGAAATCCTCTGGGACCTGACTGGGGTGAATGCATGTGTCAATCCCACCACACTGCACAGCTAAGATATGTGCCTTTCACTACATGTGAATTACACAGCCATCAAATAAGCCATTACCATTATGTCTAAGGAAGGAGAATTGGGTATTGTAAATTCTAAGTTTTAAAAAAAAAGATGAGTTCCCTTTTCCCCAAGTCAACTTCCAGTCAAAATATCCATCTATAAACCATACTTATGAAAACAACCAAAGAGCTCAACAATGAGGGATTCTTTAAACCGAGTAGAGCATCCAACAAAATACTATATACAGCTAGTACAGAGGATATTACAGGAAATATTTGATCACATAAGAAAGTCACAATCTTAAGCGAAGATCTCAGCTTCTTAAACAGGAAGTGCAGCTCTGATTCCCAATTTGGAAAATGTTTCCCTGTGTGTGTTTACATACAGAAAAAAAGGCTAGAAGAATTTATACCACAACAGTCTCTATTTTTAGGTAGTGGAAGTACACGTGATTTTAACTTTATTTCTTGATGCAGTTGGCATTTTCAAAACTGTCAGCAAAGAATGTGTGTTACTATCATACTGAAGGGGGAGAATTACCTTCAGGAAGTAAAATTAAAAACCATAGTACTGATGAGAAGCTTGGGCTCTGATGGCTCCTGGGCTATCATTTTTGTGAAGTTCGCCTACCCTAGAGAGGGTACTCTTTCTGTCCCAGTTTCTTCACACTTGAAATCAAAATGTCTGTTATCCTCACCTACTTCACATTATTGTCAAAGAGATGACAAAAATACATATTATCTGTAAAGCCTAAAGCATTACAGAACTGTGAATTCAGGTTGATGGATTTCTCTCCACCCAACTGTAGGACACACGGCTTCAGCTACTTGCGCTAAAGTTATCTTGTGTGCCTCATGCAGCCTAGTTTTTTCATACTTTCCTCCCCTATAGTCCCTTATAAACACCTTTCCCCTCAGCTCCAAGGTGCTCTGTCATTTTCCAAATCTCCGACCTTCCTCATCTCCCTTGGTGCCTAGCGGGCAGCAGACTTCATTCCCTGTGCTTAAGTCTTGGGACACGTAGCTCTGGGGTTCGTGGTGAGGCTTAAAGTCTACCAAAAAAAAAATTTTTTTAAGCCATTATAACCCCTCAAATCCTCCCTAACAACTCAGTCCAGTTCTCCAGGGAATGACCATCGCATAGAACAGCATCTCATCGGTAAGTATGCATTGCTCAATGCAGATCTGCAAGGACAAATGAAAGTTTCATAACTTCGCTGCCTTTTCTTACTTGGATTTCAAGCCAGCACGTGGTAAAATCTGGAACAGGAAAGCAAAGTGACTTTAATTTCAAGGTCACAGTATTTATAAAACTTTCTCTTTTCCTCTCCTTCTGGGAAATCTGCAATCTCAAAAATGTCAAAGTTACTCACATCAGTGGCCAAGCATATGACAGAGATTAGGCTGAATTTAAAGGCCATTCCGGAGGATCTGGGCTTGACTGCAGGAACCCTGATAGGAAAATATATATAAAAACAGAAACCTTAGGTGTGCCTGGCGATCACAGATAAACTTTCACGGTGACCACAGACATCCTGACACGGTATCAATCCAGAGAGGCCAGCAGATGCCCTTCTCAGAGGAAGGACTGGTCCTTCCCTGGAGCTGCTGGGGTCGGCTTACTCACAGGACAGCAGTGAAGACCTTACAGCAGTACTGGTCTCCAGAAACGACGCCTGCAGAAGAAACATTTCAGCAAAATACATCGAAGAGCAAATGTGAGCTCCGGAAGCTTTGCTTCCTAGACACCTAACTACACCTCCCAGGGTTACGGCGGAGGCCACGCAGATGTGCGCAGAAGTAGCTACCTCGTGGGGCATGAAAACTCCTACAGTAGCTCTTCAGTGCAACGTCTGTTCCCACCTGCTCCCCAGAATCTTTCAGCAGCATCCCTGAGTGTGCGTGTGTGTGGGGGCAGGTGCAAGCGTAAGATGATGCAGAATCTGTACATTTCTGTCTTTGCTCTGATGTACCGTCCTTGTGCACGTGGAGCAGGTAAGCACCTGTCATTGCTCACCGGGCGGATGACTGGAGTTTGAGTTTGGCACGGCCCCGATGATGTGGGTATTTGTGATTGGAACTGGCGTGACTGGATCTCTCTGGGCTTTTCTTACACCTCCTGGAAAATGCAGGTGTCTCACTTACCTGCAGAGAGGTAGCACTGCCAGATGGATGAAGATCCAACTCAGGGCTCATCTTGATGAGATTTTTCTGACTACACATCTAATTCTTAATTGAAAATAGTAACGAAGTGTTATTCGTGAATGTGATAAAGGAGTTACGAAAGTGATGGAGTGTAAAAGAATATGTAGGTGGACCGGAAGGGCCTTAGTGGTTCTCCTTCCTCCCCGTAGCCCCGGATGACTGGGAGGTCAAGGTTATTGGTGAGTTTCCCAACAGAACCAGACACTGAGCTATCCCAGACACTCGGCGATGTCCCCTCCCCTTAGGAGGTGCTCAGTTATGCACAGAATGTTCAACTTGGCTTCTCTGCGGAGCAATTGCAGGGCCTTCAGAAGGGCCTGAGAAATGCACGGCATCCCCGGAGGCCAGTCACCCCCGGGTCCAGGGCCAGACGCCAGCATCGATGCACTGGAGCTGGTCCACGTGCAGAACGCGGGCTCCTCTCTGACGGCGCACAGCTGCGCCCCTCCAGCCGCCCGGGCAGCTCCCCTGGGTGTTCTCGAGGCCTCAGCAAACAGCTCGGCTGGGGTTGAAGCCAGTTTGGAGACTCGTTAGCACTCTGAGAAAACGCCCCCTGCCTTCTCACCTCGACCATCTGCACACAACCCGGATGTGTGTGCGCTGACCTTGGGGACCAGCGTTGTCTCCCTTGGGCTCTGGGGAGACCTGCAGCTCTCAGGCCCAGGGGATGTGAGCTCTGCCTCGTGGAGCTTCCCCCGCACTCAGGAAAGCGGGGCACGAACGAGGTGACCCCAGCACCTCGAATCTTACTTTCCATCTTGCAGCGCTTCCCTGTGTATGAGAGCACGGCCACCACGGAGAGAGAGGATGCTTTCTCAGGACCCGTCACCGCAGGACCCTGGTCACCCAGCACAGACCTCGAAACACTGTGGCGGCCCCGGACGTGCTCCGGGACTCAGGGTCCTCCCTCACTCCTCACCAGGCATGGCCGAGGGGGATCCCCGTGCAGAAGCAGCTTCTGCTCATCCGGGAAGGAAAAGCACGTTCCTGGGCCCAGAGTGGGGCGCGTGCGGCAGGACGGCGGGTGGGAGCAGCTGGGTGCTGTGCTCATCACAGGGGAGGAAAACGGTGAAGTAGACGGAACTGCGGTCAGAGCAGGAGCTTGAACACTGACTGGTGCTGGCAGGAGCGCACACCTGCCTTCGTAACACGCAGCTGCTCTGGGCAACGTACCCACAACTCCCTCCTTACAGCCCCTCCACCTCCAGCCCCAGGAGTCTGCATCCGCCACTCAAAGAGAAGGACTCAACACTCGGCAAGGTTAGTGCTGTGGACTGAATGGGTCCCCCGCCCAATAATTCAGACGTTGAAACCTAACCTCCGTGTAATGCTGCTACGAGGTGGGTCTTTGGGAGGCGATGGGGTCATGTAGGTGGGGCTCTCGCGATGCGATGAGTGTCCTTATGGAGGTCCCAGAGACCCCCTCACCGTGTAAGGACACAGGAACCAGGAATCGAGCCCTCGCCAGACACTGAATCTCAGGGCACCTGATCTTCTCCGCCTCCGGAAGTGTGAGAAATAAACATCTTTTTTACAAGCCACCGGTCTATGGCATTTTGTTATTGCGGCCCGAGCAGACTAAGACAGCCAGGTAACTCAACCTCATCACAGGTTTTATAAGTGGAAGAACAGGGGTTTGATCCCAGACAATGAAATTCCAGAGGCCCTGTTTTTATTAGGAAACGTGGCCCAGAGGCAAAGACCGACACTGCAGGGTGGCACAAGGATACTCGGCCTTTCTTTGCCACCATCTTTGAACAAGCCGTTTGAACTCCATTGGTGTTCAAACCATGTCTCACTTAATAGGAATTCACTGATGTAAATACATTTTCTTTTCACTCTCAGGACACGGCTTATTATTTTTGTTTTTCCTAAATGCAGATTATGAAGAGAGCTGGCTTTTAAGGCTAAGCCAGAGGCCTTGGAAAAGCAAAAGTAGGGAATTAGTTTTGTTTTTAATACACTTGAACTCTGGAAATATCTTTTTCCTCTACTTATGTGAATGGTTCAAGTAGACTTAAAATAATGTATTATACTTTCGGGTTAAATAATAACATTATGTTTTAGAAAAAGGAGAGGCCCATTAGCCTTAAAATGGAAAGAATAATTTCAAATACTCCAGAGACAGAAAGAAAATCAGCATTTTCTAGAATCATCACCTGTTGTGAGGTGTGTGCAGGTATTTTTTTAAAACCAGGACGGAAGTGCATGCTGACAGCCTGGGTTGTGTGATCAGTGCCAGAGTCACCGGCCCCTCCACGCTGCCCCTCCCCTGACTGATGGACATTAGAGCAGCAAAACTTAATTCATGAAGGTCTTCACTGGTTCCTTATAGATGCCAGGGTTGTTTGATATTGAAAATTAAGGGTAGAATCCTGTGAGGAAATAAATTTGCAGAATTTCATAACGTACAGAGTATGGAGATCACGAATTTATTTAAATTTTACTCAGGATCCCAAAATACATTTGGGGTCAGACTTCCTGTCACACAGACGTGGCACCTGAAGCAGAGAAAGGTCCCACCCAGAGCAGCCCCTGCCATCCGGGCCACGCCGTCACAGGCGCCAGAAGCCCGCTGCCCAGCAGGGCTGGTGATCTCTGCAACACACTTGGACGAGGGCTGCACACATCTGTTTTATTCAAGACACAAGTTCCAGGGCAGCGTCTCCTAGACAAGCAAACTGTGCGTAATTGTCCAGGGCTGTAGCCTGAGAAGCCGGTGAAAAAGCAATTCTTTCTGCCATTGGGCCATAACCAGAGTGACCAGAGCTTTCCGGAGTCACAGCTGTAAGTCCTCCGGATGGCGCCGAACATGCAACCCATCAGGCTCACGTCCATAACAAGCCTGCTGCCTATTTTCACATCTGAATTCTTCCAGCTTCTTGCCAAGACTCTGGCACTCAGTGTAAGAACGGTGAGCGGCGTAGGTGCTTCTGGGAGAATCCCGAGTGCTCGCTTCTGATGGGACACAAAGCTGCAGAGGAAAAAGTGTCTGCCTCCGTGTCTGTGATACAGGAGGACCTCATGAGTAAGTGGGGACTGGCCCGCAGGAGCGCACTGCGCTCGGAGCCCCTTCCTGGGCAAGCCTCCACCAGCCCGGCAATGCCCACCTGACGCCCCGGCTTCAGAGCCTTGTTCCACAGCTACTGTTGAAACCAAACCCCAGCCATCTTCGAACGTGTGGTTTGGGGCGAGTTTCAGTTTACTCATGAATAGAAATGGACAAAAACTTCTTATGCCAAAGACAAAGTGCCCCAGACCGTTCAGGGACGACTTTACTAGGCCGCTGTCACGGAAAGGACGTGCACTCGTGAGAAACGTGGGGGGCCTCATCGAGGGGAATAAACAAGAGCGTGATCGCGAGTCCCAGAAGCCACACGTGGAGGGGTGAGCTGGGTCTCACCGGACCGTGCACGAGAGCAGGTGGTCTTTGTGGGTGGCCACCGCTGGGAACACCACAGGGGAGGCTTTCGTAACCCGGGCTGTCTCCCCCAGAGCACGGCGCTCAGGTGGGCTCCGCCTTGTCACCTGCCTCCCAGGTCTTTCCAGGGGCCGGGCTCCGGCCCCAAAGCAGCCAACCAGTCAGCTGGGACAGCCCCCACGGGGTCCTGCACGAGCCTCTGTTCACGGCGGCAGGATCCACCACAGGCCGAACCAGCATCTTCCCTTTTCAGGAAGTCCCCCTGGAGACAGACAAGAGGATGCAGACCAGCCAGCAGAGGACAGAGAAGCTGAAAAGCCACACAGACGAACAGCACGAGACAGCAGGACCATGGGGTGTCAAGAGGAAGCTCTCGGGAACCTGGGAGGAGGGGCTGGAACTAGGGGGGGAGGAGAAGCAGGAGAGGCAAAGACAGTGACCCCGCCCCCCCCGAGTCACCACAAGGCAGGGGACCCACTACTGCCGGCTGCTAAGGGTACACGCTCGGGAGAAGCCTGGTGTCTGACCCTTGTATTAACACTCCAGACTTGACGGCCGCCCCTGCCTCAGAAAATCTGGTTTGAGGATCTAACGTAGTTTATGTAATTCTATTATTAGTAATAACATTAAGTGTTTTGTTTTGTTTTGTTTTTTACAAATATTAGAATACACACACATAAACAAAAAGAAAAATTAAAAATCACCTCTTTGGCTTTACCAGCCAGAGACAGCAATATTCAGTAGGTGGGTTTTTTTCTATATTTACCCAGGCAGAGTTAATCAATCATGTATTTTGGTTCCACCTTTGTTAGAGGTTTAAAAAAGTAGATGAGGCCACAATAAAATAAGAAAAATGCAGTAAACTTTTCCTAATGCAAACTGTAGGATATCTAAAAGACTCATTTATTTAAAAATTAGGGACCTACGCTTTTCAAGTATTTTGGTGTTGAACTTTTATTTCTTTTATGAAACATTCAGTGGTTATAGGTCAAAGAGGGACTAGTTGATGTGATTTTAGCTTGGGTTTTTTAAATGCTTCTAATGTTCTTAGTTTTTAGCAAAATTAAAAATTGACAAACATGTCAGGATTCTGTTGGTTTTGGAAATCTTACCGCTGCATGAAATTCTAAAGTGTGAGAAGTACTAACCTAGTCTATGGGGAGATTGAGGACCCCCTGGGAGCTCTCCACACCAGAGTGACAGTTACGGAGAAAGCTCTAAATTCCCAATCCTTAATGGATGTTCACCCACATTCACATCAGCTTTCTTCCAAGAAGCAGCTTATGTCACAGCTGCAAGGATCTGGGGAAGCAGAAACACTGCACAACACGTAAGATACTATTGTTTATTTATTAGGTGTTGGTGATGTCACCACTCATGTGTCACCATGACATTTCTTTGTTTAAAGGGTCTCTTTACCACTTCAGGAAAGAAGGTATAGGTATATTTCCCACGACGTGGAATAAATCACAGCCGCAGTTCCACCCACGGAAAAAAAGCCAGCTCAAGATATCCCAGGCCTTCTTATCATCTCTCAAGCTTACAACTGAAAAGAGAAGGGAAATTACTGAGCCCGCATTCCAACCGTCAATGACATCCGGCCATTTAACAGACAGAGAGGGAGAGTGAGGGGCAGTGGGGACAGAAAGCGGTGACCAGCCTACTTCACACCCTCAGGACAGACAGGGTCCCACACGGAGCGGGCAAGGTAAGCCTCACATCCGTGGGCCCCATCCATCTTTGTGAAAGCCTTTCTGAGCTTGAAAAGCCCATGATTTTTCAATTAGCCGTTAAAATCACTGCTGCCATGCGCCATAAGCTCTCCTCCCGGAGACATCTGTAACAGATGAGGAAGGAGGGTCAGCAGCTGCGGCCACCGAAGGGTTAACAGCAAACTACCCACCCGGACAGGACAGTATGGGGGCTTCGGGCTGGGGGGTGGAAAGCTCGCGCCCCCTCGCATGGGTTCAACGAATGACAACCACCAACCAAGCCACTCGACAGGGTGCCCCGTTCCTGCAGGCCAGAACTTTCTGAACAAAGCTGCAGACGCGAATGCAAAAACTATTTCATGACGGATAACGACCCGACGTGGCAGCGATGTGTATGCGTCTCTGCCGTGCATACAGATGTCCGATGATAACGCTGCACACCTGAAACTTACAGAACAAAACAACAGAATGGAAAGGAAGAGGGGAAAAGTGTATACCTACGTAGAGCTGAATCACTTTGCTGGACAGCAGAAACTAACACAACACTGTAAATCAACTCTACGTCCGTACAATAAACTTTAAAGAACTAAAACACAAAACAAAATTATTTTAGAACAATTCTCCTTTTTCCATGCAAACAAACACAGACTGGAATTCAAATCCTCGCTTAACTTCTTCGTTAAGGCTCCGTTTTCACAGGCACAAGATCTCTGTAATCCAGCCGGACGGCACGGCCAAAACAAAGGGAGCGGCTCTCACGCAGCACGGGAGTCCGCGGACATGCGGCGTGGGCGGCACAGAGGCAAAGGTGAGCACCGGCGGCTCCACTGGGAAACCAGAGCCGGGGTGGCACCGGCCTGCGCTCTGCACACTGGACTTTACCGGACTGTTCCCTTCCTCTTCGCCACATCCCACGTCTGAATCTAATTATTTTCCCTGACGCACAGAACAGGTAGGTGAGGCTTAGCCCCGTGGCAGCCTCAGGACACACCCCAGGCATGACCGGCTCCGGAACCCACACGGGCGAGTGCTGTCCCCTCCGGGCCCCTCCAGCACTGGCAGGAGCTTGGGCTCCTTCCCCAATGCTGGGTTGTATTCTTTCAGCTCCTACTTTTTCAGTTGGATCTCATTTAATTGTTGTCATTTCATGCGCTCACCTCGGGGCCCTGGGGTGCCCTGTGCACCTTTAAACACATCAGGCACAGAGCACACAAAAATAAATTCAATTTCAATCTTTCCACATGGTGAAAGGCAGCCACTTATAATAGAACCCTGATGTGTCTGCCTAAAACCCTTTGAGGAGCACCTCTTGGGGGAGAAAAAACTAGCAGTGCAGTAGTTTCACAGTCTCAGAAGTTAGGTCAGAAGGAAGGGAAAAAAAGAAAGAAAAAGAGAAAGGGGAAAGAAGAGAGAGAGAGAAATGGATTGTGTTCTTTTTCTTCCTAATTCATTATCCTGCTGTGTGAACTTCAAATAATTTTGAGGCCATTTCACCATAATTTTTGAGCTGAATTCTACACACCTTGGCTAAAGAACATTTGTTTCAGGACACCCGGAAAGCCACAGACCGCTGGTGATGGGACTCTCAATGCAGTTTGCTTTTGTTTGTCTTTCTTTCCCCATTTTCTAAAAGTCTAAATTCAATTAAATTCAAGGGAACCATGGTCAGAGAACAGAAAATTGAAGGAGGTTTGCAGAGAAACAAACTCAGCTTCTATTTTCCTTCAAGGGGAGCAAGAATGCACACGCGTCAGGGTGGCCCTGCTCCCAGCATCACCCCGGGGCCCATACTGCCTGTTCTCCAGGGAAACTGAAAAAGGCGGCTGCTCTGACCCCAAATGGCTGACCCATAGCGATCTCCTGAGAGGGCGCCGTCCACAGATCTGGCCCGCAGTGGGAACTCCAGGATAAATCACACCAGAGCCGATGCCTGCCCAGAGGATGAGGGGCAGGAAGGTGGGGAGCAAAAGAGACCAGGGCCACCTGCCCTGCGGTCAGCCAGCCTGAGGGGGAGGCACCCACCACCACGTATGCACCAGTCCTGGGGGCAGCCGGGCCTTCCAGCCCCGAGGGCAGGGATGCTGGGCGGTCCTGGGGCTGCATCTTCCAATCCTCCACGAGAAGCTGGGTTTTCACAGGATACTTCCCAGCATTCAAACGTCGACATGCGCTCACATTCAAGCCTCTGCACCGGCCACCACTGCGTGGGCAAAGGAAATGTCTGTGGACCTGGAGCCCCAGGGGCTGTCCTCTGCAGCCCGTCTCCACTGCCAGGCCGTCAGCCGCCTCGTGTGCTCTTAAATGCAGCCATTTTCTTCACTCCCAGTACTGACCTGATTCTGGCAGACGGCTTTGCGCCTGTCCTCCCAGGCTGAAACCCTCCCCGGACCCCCCTTCAAAACAGGAGGCTTTCGCTCAAGGAGAAGTAGGGGACAGTGGGCCCCTCACGTCCACCCGATTGCCTGGTGCCTGTGCTGTGCTGGTACTTAAACATCTTGACTCTCAGCCCCGGGAAAAAGTCACTTAGGACACCGCGTCTTAAGGTCTCTGCATTGTTCCCTCTCGCTATGTAACGGAGGATCCTGAAATTTCGGGATTTAGAAAAGCCAACATTTACCATCTCCCGCTCCTGTGGATGAGTGCAGTGGGGTCCTCGTGACGTAGGCATTGGCTGGGTGGTGTCACCTCGTGTGGGCTGGCTTCCAAGTTGGCAGAGACAGGGCTCCCTGCCCCGTGGGCCTCTCCGTAGGGCAGCTCTCAATGCAGGAGCCCGCTTCCCGGGGAAGGGACCCAGGAGGAAGCCAGGGGTGGGGAGGGGGCCAAAAGGCACGCGCTCTGTAACCTCATCGCAGAGTGACGGCCCATCACTTCCGGATCCTACCTGTGAGAAGCACATCTTCGGGTCCAGCGACATTCAAGAGCAGGGAGTTTCGCCAGGAAGAGGGGTGGCAGTGGTGACACAGTTACGAATAATAGTTGTGGAAACAGTAGCCCCACGGACGTGACAGGATCGCCCAGGCACAGCTCCAGTGCACACCCGCTGTCCCAGCGTCATTACCCATAAGGCCCTCTTTTACTCCCACAAATGTCCCAATCCAGATGACAAAATACATGATGCCCGCCCTCCTGATGAGACACCACCACTGAAATGTTTTCACAAGACGGGATCCGAACTTCCCTCTAATCAAGATTCCTGCACTTGTTCTCCCAGGCAGTCGGTGGTCCCATCTGTCCTGCCCCATGAGGCCTCTACGGAGCACCCACCATCTGCCTTTCTTAGTCCATATTCTTTTACCATATTTTTTTACCACTTAAGTGTCTTCTTACTTTGAAAAACGATCAAATGACTATACATGCCAATATAATTTTATGGGATTGTATGGAGTGCAGATTTTAGATTTATAGTTGTTTATAAAACGTGTGGGTATATTTTGTATATTATGAGGCAATGGCCTTATCACGTATCACGCTTATTTATCAAAACAACACATGGACGATACCATGAAAAACTTTCTGAAAACTTTCAACTTTTTGAAATTTTTGCAGGTGAAATGAATATGCCATGAGGGCAACTTTTTGCATTTGCTGTCTGAATGGTTTCTCAAACGCGCTCGTGGAGAATCAGTAAGTAAAAGGCGATGTGAGCTTAACAGGAAAATGCTTCTGTTATCTGAACTGTGTTACTATTAGTTGAGTCTCTTTTTGAGGAAGTGCCTATCCATTTTTTTTTTCATAAACATTTCCTAAGGACAAAAGTATTTCTGAACATATGGGCCATGTCTCTGTTTTGGATGTAAAAACTTCTGGCATTTCGCTGACTTCATTTCGTTCTGAGTCATTCTCTCATTTGCTATAAACATCAGGGTATTTTGATCAATTAGGAATAACTGAGATAGTTTGAGAATAACATGGCTATCACTGTCTTTCCCAAATGGGTGACTGATGGGCCAGTGGGCTGTCTTCCTAATTATTTTTAAATCTGTATTTTCTATTTATTTATTGTTTCTGAAGCAGATGGTCTGAGTAGAGTTTTTGTTAAACTCCAGATGAAATGCTGGCTCGTCCGGTGCTCACAGTAAGTTAAACAAAGACTGACCCGGCCAGGCGCTCAGAGGGCTCGTTCCGTGCTGCCTTCGTAACTTGGTCGCTACTCTCAACCCTTAGAGGGAATATAATCGAGAACTTGTAATCCTTATATGGATAATCCCTACAAGGGTTCCGTGAGTTCAAGTGATGAAAGATCTTTCAAAACTGTGCTCCCGGTGGCCTGCTCTGCTGTGCCCTGGAACTGTGCAGCTCCCTGGTCTACAGGTGTACACACACGCGCACACACACACACACACAGGCATTCATTCCTTCCTTTGGAAAAAAAAGTATCGAATACTGATCAAGGTACTGCAATACTGCCTAAAGCACTGGCCAAGACAAGCAAAGTGTTTGCTCCCACGAAACTTAAATTCTAACGAGAGACGAAGACAAACAGGTCAACAAGTAAACAACCATTTCAAGTCTCAGAAGGATCTGTGAAGATATAAATCATGCAGTTTGAAGGAACAGAAGGTATGAAGGGGGTGAAGCCTATTTTAAGGTCAGGAAGGATTTTCTGAGAGGGTGACTTTTAAGCAGAAAGGTGTAAGTTGTGAGGGAAGAAGCAGCGCCAGCACCCGGGGAGCACAGCATCCCGGCCGAGCACCACGAAATGCCAAAGCCTGGGGGGCGGGTTCAGTCCATAATGGGGACGGAAAAGCATTGCTTGAGCTGGTAGGTGGTTTCAGCTCACTGGGGAAACAAGAAATGGTTGGAAGGGGGCTCTTGGCTCCAAGGTCTCCAGGCTGGTCCTCCAAAATAGTGGGTGGCCAGCTGGAACCTTAGGCCCCCACCAGTCACCCCGCCATCTCCCCGGGCTTCCATTTCCGCAGCCCGATTCTGACTGTTTCCTACACCGAAGCCAAGTGGTCTCCCATCCGTCCAGCCGGGTCCCCATCCCGCTGTGCTGGGAGGGGGGCTGGGAGTGAGGTGGGGAAGGGGCATCTGCTCACAAGGTAGAGAAGCCCTCATTTCCTACAGACCCAAACTACCAGGAAGAGCCCCGCTTTCCCCGATTCTTTGAACCTTCCACCAACTGAATTCTGTAAATTAACCTATGGAATTCCATACACGAAACGAGGTTTTTCGACCTTGGCATTTAGACCGGAGAACTTGTGGTGTGAGGGCTGCCCTCACCACTGCAGGGTGTCCACCGGGACTCCTGGCCTCTACGCCCTGGATGACATTAAGGTCCCCCAACGTGTGACAAGTCAGTATCCGGCCTGTATCCAGACCCCAAGCCATTCTCCCAGGGTGGCCCATCAAGGCTTCCTGTGAAACCACAGGACCCCCTGGTTTTCTTTTCCTTTACGTATTACTGACGTTAGCTTTGAAAAACTCACATACTCACTCTGAATTTCAGTCTCTTTATCTTCAAAATAAGTATGAAACTACCCCCTCATGGGTATCTTGTGAGGATTAACTAAGAAAGTACATGTAAAGTACATGACACAGAGTGAGTTTTCAATAGTCAAGTTCCTTTTTTTTTTCCCCAAAGCTGCACAGCTACCTACCAGCAGCTCTGAACTAAAAGCCGGATCTCCTAGTTCTACCGCTTCTCTGTGTCCTCTGGGACTAAAGTTTTCTACAATATTCTCAGATGCCATAACTGGTAGGTCCTCCCCTCTCTTGAAATGTTTTGAAAGGAGTGACCTGAATAAAGGGAGGGGGCCCAGGGCGCGGAGGCGTGAGGCGGACAGAGAGAAATCCAAGTGGTTCCTTCTACTGCTCTATCCCCTCCCGACACAGGCTGTGGGAAGCAGGCCACACAAGGCGATCTGGGGGCTGATTTTACACAGGGAACAAATCACTTCTGAAGAAAACTGTTAATTTTCTACACTAATTTCACCAGCAAAGAAGGGGTTTTTGCTGGTTTTTTGTTCTTTTAATGATAATCTTCCTGACTTTGTCGACAGCCAAATCTAGACAGCGTAGAGTTTCACAAAGACAAACGAAGAGAGATGCTGAGTGAGGCCGAAGCTGGTCCTTCCCTTCCGGAAGCCCACCTTCCACTTGACCCTTTGCCTGGGCTCTGACAGCAGCAAAGTGCTTCAGGCTCAGCTCTGAAGCTGAGGACGACAGAGCCGCATCCTTACAAGTCAGCTGATCCTGACGCAGTTGAAGTGTTCGGAGAAGTCTCCTGGGAACGAAAGTGTAGTCCAGCTTCTCTACAATATTAAATGTCACGCCTCACTTTCCCGAGAAAGCAGGCCCCGCGTGAGGCTCCTCAGGCCTTTCCCAGGCCTCCTGACCGCAGCTGGGAGAACCACCCTTTCTTAATGCGGCCTCACTTCACTCTCTTTGAATCAGGGGACCTCCCACAACTACTGGAATAGCCATCAGAGGTCATAAAGACCAACCGAGGACTTCAGGAGCGCTCGGAGTTCAGTGTCAGACCTTGCTATCCGGGTGCGTACCTGGGGCGCCAGCTCCCCGTCTGGTTCCCTCTGTCCAGGGGAGGAACTTCTGCCCACAAGCTGCATGAAGACACACGCTCTGGTTTTATTTTCCCCTCGAGGCAAACGGATGCTTCGCGAATGTGCGGCCACACTTGTGCAAGCCCTTCCCTATGCCGTTACTAGGAGATTCCTTTGCGAGGGTAGGACCGAAATGTAGGCACTTTAAGCAGGCCCCAGCCCACCATGTCTCTGCCTCGTCCCACCGAGGATGGAGCGTTATCCAGTGCATTCCTGATCTGTGGACTCCCCACACCCACGCACACAGGGGAGTGGAAAATGGATGGGAAAGCTCAATCCAATCTCATCTCGGAGTTTTGTTACTATTTTGCTAGTATGACACACACACAAAGTATGTGTTTTACAAACACTTCTGAGCACTTCCCGTGTCCTGGGTGCTGCCCCAGACACCACGGACTAAGCAGCCCTGGCAGCGATCCCCGCCCCAGCAGAGCACGCAGCTGACAACCATACCCATTCCCGCTCTCTCCTCCTCCCCTCCCGACTTGCCAAAAGGGTGAGGCCTCATCATGCCCATTTTACCGAGAAGGAAACCAAAGCGTAAAGGGATGAAGATCTCCCCAAAGGTCACCAACTAGAAGGCGTCAAAATGTGAATCTGAGTCTTGATGCGTCAGGAGGCAAAGCCCTTCCCGGGGCGCCACTTCCTGGGGCTCCTCCACTTCGACTCACCCCCACGCGCTCGGAATCCCATGCTGGACTTTCGAAAAACATTAAACCAGAGAAAAACTCAATGGGAAATGGGTTCGCTTTCTTATCTGCCAAATCTGGACACGATATTCAGACACGATACTTTCTGGGCTTTTAACTTTCCATAATATTTCTATCCTAATGTCTCAAACAGGAATCTAATAAACACCTACACACACACACACACACTCATGCACGCACACCCGTGCACACAGAGGCGCGTGGACACATGCACACACACCTGCCCTAGGGCAGTAAAGCACCGTGCCCAGGGACAGGTGACTGCAGGCTCACTCTGCTCCGTGTGTTTTCCAGGTCCACACTGTGTAAGAGGAAGAAGTCGGTGCTTCCTGCATAAGATGACGAGTACGGCTTGATTTACTAGTAAAAGCCTATTCAGCTCCCGGGTTAGACGGCTAGTGGTCAGTGCAGGCTGAAGTCTGATTCTAGAGTTTCAGGAGCAGACAGTGAGAGTCTGGGGCAGCAGGGGTTTTAGCCAATGGCATCCTAATCTCTGTGGCCTCTGAGGACAAGAATTGGGGCCACAAGGGACAGAGGACACATACATACATGAGCTGGTCTGTTCGCCGGTTTAATCAAGATCACGGGTTTTCGGCCTTTCCTTTTGTTTCCTTTGCGCCAGAAGCCCTATCTCCAACTCAGATCACACACTGACGCCCCCAACCACAAAGAGATCAAGGCAGAGCTGCTCTAGGCCGAGAGGGGCCCAGCCTTCGCCCCTTGGAGGAGCCTCGGTTGTGGGGACCCCTGGGAGACCCCCAGCCGCCTTTCGTGGTGTGGATGGAGGCAAAGGCCTGCATGGTGACGGCCGTTGAGCTAAAGCCTCCTGGGAAGAAGCAGCAAACATGGAGGAAAAGTTAGAGAGAAATGAGGGAGGGAGGGGAACACATGTGCTGACCTAGATTGTCTTTTTTTTATACCTTGAAAACGTTGATCTTATAATTTAAAATTTGCTTTTAACGGATAATGACTTCAGCACAAATTATAGGAAGGCCAAAAACATGAAGGATTACAGGGATACAATATGTTAAACGTAATTTTCAAAGGTCCTTTTTCTGTGAGGAATTACAGTAAATTTCTCTGAATACCGAGTGACTTTGAACTAACTTGTGCTGTGTGGCCGTCTGCTCTGTAACGGGACAGAGCTATTATTACGCTGTCAGCGAGGGGACCTCTTTTCTATATGTTTCTGCTCCCTATTCACAGAAAATCCTGCCTCCAGAATACTCTAACAAGTTGCTGAAACTAGTGAAGGGGCTCATTATGCACTTTGAAAAGTCACGCTGTTATGTTGCTCTGGAGTCTTTGACTATACAAATGAAACATAATCTAGACCTTTCTTTTCTTTTTTTTTGAACTCTTTTTTCCTACTCTTTCCACAAGAGCTCAGAATGAAATCTTCATTCCTGAAAGGTTATAAAGAGAAATGTTCACTCATCTGACTCTTTAAAACAGACCACACAACACAGATTTTCGGGGCAACCCAACACGTCAAATATTTTTTATAGTTATCAGATCATCTATTCCTCTTTGGGGTTCAGAAAGGATGTTTCCGTGCCCTTGGAGATGTGGCAGGAGAGAAAGCTGGGACTGTGTCAAGTCCAGTTACAGAAAGCACGGGCCCCGCCCATCCCTGCTCATCTGGCCCCCATCCCTCTCTCTGCGCACCGGCCTGTGCATCCAGCAGAAGGGCGACCGGTGGGCCCCCGTCCCTCGCGCCCTGCACCAGCTCCTAATTAGTCCTGCTGCCTCTGCTCTGCCCTCTCCCCAACCAAGACACTCCTCTCCACGCAAAGGCAGCCCCTTCTCTCCTTAGCCGGGCCCACCCGTCTCCTCTCCTTGCTCCTTGAAGACGCCCACCGCACACCCTAGCATCAGGTGCCCCTTCCTTGGCCTAAAGTGCCCCCTCTAATCCACTCTCGCCCTTCAGGACTCTGCCCAGGGGTCCGCCCCCCTATCCAGCTCCTCCCCCATGATGGTGTTCCCCTCCCCCAGGGCCCGGCCAGGAGGCTGTTTTGTTATTTTCCGACGTACTCGGTCAGGGCCTATCTCTACCAAATGACTTAATCTCGTCTTATTATAATTGTCTGGGATTGTGTTTTGTTATTTTCCTAATTAATAAATTTTACTTTCTCCAACAGTTTCAGGTTTACAGAAGAATGGAGCAGAAAGCACGAAAGGTCCTCACGTACCCCATCACCCTTCCCACCACTGCGCTTCCCCGTTATTAGCATCTTGCTAATTAAATTTTCTCCATGTCGCTCATTTCCTCTTTATCACCGAATAAAATGCCGTTGTCTGCAAGTATCACAGTTTATCTGCTCACCTGTTGAAGGACATCTTGGTTGCTTCCAGTTTGGGGCAATTAGGGATAAGACTGCTATAAACATGTGTGTGCAGGTTTAGTGTGGACATGTTTTCAGCTCATCTGGGTAGACACGAAGAAGTGTAATTCTGGATTGTACGGTAAGGATACGTTTAGCTCTGTAAGAAACTGTCACGCCGTCCTTGGAAGTGGCTGCACCAGTCTGTGTTCCCAGCAGCAGTGAGGGAGCGTTCCTGCTGCTCCACACCCCCTGCAGCGTTTGGTGTTGTCAGTGTTCCGGGTTTTGGCCCTTCTCGTAGGGGTGGAGTGGTATCTTGTTGTTTTACTTTGCATTCCCCTAAAGTTCAGATGCTCGTTTGTTATTTGTATACCTTCTTTGGTGTCCGTTCAGATCTTTTGCCCATTCTTTAATTGGGTCGTCTTCTTACGGTTGAGTTTGAAGAGTTCTTTGTGTATTTTGGACACCAGTCCTCTATCAGGTATGAATTTTGCAAATATTTTCTCCCACTCTGCGGTTTGTCTTTCCATTCTCTTAATTTTGTTATGTTTTAATCTGCCTCAAGCACCGGGATGAAAGCTCTCAGGCTTTGTCTCACTGGTCTTAGTAAGTCCCCCCACCTCGGATTCTGGCACATCAGCGCCACTTCCGACACCAGTACGCACCTGGGGACAGGAGAGCCTTGCTCGCTGCCCACCACTGCTGGGGAGGACGCCCTCCCCCCCGGCAGGGCTGGTAACGTCTCCGGAGAAGAGCAAAGCTGGGTTTCACGGGCATGGTGGAGTTCGGTGTAAAGCGGTTCTTCCGGTGCAGGAGGCTTGGCTGGGCGTGGATGGAGATCACGACATGGGAGTTGAAGGTTGATGGGGCAAGACAAAGGTTTGTGGGGAGAGGGTGAACTGTCAGTTGACGCTCCTTACGGAAGAGCTGATGGGCCTTTCTGGAAGCCCCTGCAAAGAGCAATAAAGGGATCTGCAGGAATACGAGTTTGCAGGAGCAGAGACGTTTCCGCAGTGAGGATGGCTAACGCAGCTGTGCCCTGCATGTGGACGGCTGGCTCTAGCTGGTGTCCGCTATCCCCGCTCAGGGGTGCAGGCAGACGGACAGACAGCCGACCATGTCTCACGGCACTGGTAGCCTCCTCGTCTTCCCGAGTCCTGCTTTCTCAGACAGGAAATGCTGTCCAGCAAGAACATTCTGGAAAGACGCATGGGACATTGGCTCGTCTGCCCCTGGCCCTTTTTAACCCCAGACGACCACGCTTGCGTTCTCCTCTTTCAAACAGCAACTCTAAAGGCATCTGTAAAGGATCACCCGTGACTGCATCAAGAGCACGGAATTCAGCGTCTCACATCTTGCCGCGCACCCGGTACACTCCCAGGGTTGCTCTCCCTGTGTAAATCCCTGAGGACTGCCCCGTGATAAACTCACCCGGAAGGCTCCCCGTGTTTACTGCGACCGCAGGATTCTCCTCTAATGCGGCTGTTCCGATGGAGGGGGGAGATCCTCCCCGGAAGTCCCCTCTGTGTTTTTTTTCAGAGAGGTTGAAGTCTCCGACGGCTACAGACGCATGAGTGATGGCTGAGGCTTCCCACCGTCCTCAGATACAGTGTTTTGTTTTTGTAACAGTGGTTCTTCTGATACTGGCATCGCCTGGCTATTCCTCCATAACCACTGTGTGGGGTCTCCCCTCTGGGAGAGCTGGCCTGGCTTCTGACGCTGACCTCTGTGCCCCAGCCCCACTGCCCCCCATTCCCCACCTGGATCCCTCAGCTCCAGTAAGCACTGTCGTCCTTGCCGTCATGCAGACATTCAGGGCCCGTCCCTGCCCCAGGATCTTTGCATGTGCTGCTTTGCTCTCATCACATACCTCTCCCTCTGAGAGGCTTCTCTGACCCCCTACTGACAGCAGCCACGTTCAGCTCCTCCTTCGCCGCGCTCCAGCTCTGTTATGCTCATCAATACCTAAAACCACACTGCGTTATTCATCTACATGTGTGTCTGCTGTCTGTCCCCTCCCAGCAGAAGCGGAAAGTCCGCTCAAGGGCAGGAACACCATCTTGCTCTCGCCCGTATCCCTGGTCTCGGAACAGAGCCTGGCAGAGGGAGGAAACTCGCTCTCCGTTTATTAATGATTGAACACAGAAGTCTGGGCTAATGGAGACCCTGCATTCTTCACACTTCTTACTGTAGCCCTTTAATGTTCAATCAGGAATGTCCTGCAGCATAAAGCTTCCTGCACCTGTTTTGTGTGGTGCGTCTTTCCATTATGGACACTGGGATGTAAAGCGAGGGGTCGCTGGTGCCCGAAGGCGCTCTCACTGAGGGAGCGCTTCCCGCACGTGCCGCAGCAGCAGCGCCCCCTTCCGGTGCTGGACCAGGCTCAGCTCCACCCCTTCTCCACCGCAGCCCCGCCTTGAGTCTCTCCGGGAATCTCTACGACACTTTTGTTTTTTCTCTCTTGGATCCTTTATCACATTTAATGTAATTGTTTGTCTTCTTCCCAAATGTCTGCAGACTTCCTGAGGGCAGAGGCTCCCTGCCTTTTTTATTCTTTTTTATTTTTTAACTTTATTGACGTATAGTTGATTTTCTATCTTTAGCACTTACCCCAGTGCTTTCGACATGATGGGAGCTCAACAAATGTTTGCAAACTTAATAAAGTCTTTCCCCACTATTTCTTTTCTGATGACTTTAAAGACAAGACCTTTAAGCGAAGGTTTCCCCAGATATACGTACATTTATACATGCTCTTTTTACTACAGAGCCTAAGATGTTCAGTGCAGGGTGCGTGGGGTTAAAGATAGTCTCCGAGAAAACTCACATGGGAGCATTTCGGAGCTGGACCCTTTTGCCTATAGCCTCTGTGGTCATTCTTCAATCAGCAAGTGGGATACAAAATAATCACCGACTAAGCAATTTCAGTTCTGTGAAAAGCTAAGCCAGAGTGTGTTATATCCTAACCCTCCCCATCACCTGCACCTCCACTCCAACCCCACGCAGCAGGAGAAGCACAACGTCTAAACCCATCAGCCCCTTGAACGCGTGCGTTGTCAGGATGACCATTGTGATAGCAGCCTCCACTTATTCTACCTGAAACGTCATGAGCTGTGGTGTGTCCCCTCCCAGCCCCATGCACACTGCCCAAGAGAAGGCCAGGCGTAGCGAGGAGGGGATGGTCATCAAGAAGGTCCCTTTTCTTCGACATTTCTTAGAGATTGTTAAAGCTAGGATGGTACCTCTGACACTTAGCGTTTTGCGCTGGAGATCCAGGACTGAAGTTTAAAATGACTGATGATGTATGACTAAGAGCATCATCTCCCCACTTACACGGTGGTGACGTGAGGCCCGAGGGGCGAACAAAGAGGGGGTTAGCACAGAGCTTGAGCCTGTTCAGCAGACGCCACAAAGCGGCCTTGTTCTAGCAGAAAACACCTGAACTAAGGACCAGAAAGGATGGCGTGGGAAGCCAACCGATGGTCCAAGGAAACCTGTCACATGCTCACTGCAAGTCGTCCACGCATTCGTCTTTAAACATAGAGTCCATAAATGCACCAGGGGCCACTGCACCTCAATCCTTTTATTTCTCAAGTCCCCATGAGGTGCATAGGATTCTTACATTTTGCAAATGATGACATCGAGGCTCACTCAACACAAGAAAAAACAAAATTTATAACTATGTGACGTAACAGATATTAAGTAAATGTAGGTTGGTGATCATCTTGCAACACAGACGTACATCGAATCATTATGCTGTACACCTTAAACTCATACAATGTTACATGTCAAATATATTTCAATAAAACTGGGGAAAAAACTGAGGTCAAAGCAGTTAGGTAACGTTTGCAAAAGGACACAGCTAGTAAGTAACAGAGAATTTATAAGTTCTCTTCATCATGCAAGCTACATCCATGAAAATACAAAATAGGAGGTAAACATCTCCAAAGGGCAAAGGGAACGAGTAGGGAAGCTTTAAATACTGTTAAGGTGAAGTATGTCAGAGAACAGGGGCTAGGAAAACTGGAGCTGAACGGTGAGCATTCAGGGAAGTGATCTGCAAAGAACAAGAAGAAATCAAACTGTCTCTGACGGGTGATGTATGCCTCCAACTCTGAGAGATGCTCTTCTTGGGTAAAAATGGACAGTTGTAAGGAAAACCTTACAGGGGACACATGTGGATACGTCGAAAACAGAGGGACCCCTGCCCCAGCCTGAAGAGAGCGAGGGAAGGAGGAAAAAGAAGGGAGAGAAGCAGCAGACCCTGTAAGTGCAATGATGGGGTCTCTTCTATGACGCTGAGCATCTAAAATGTAGGTGCTGAGAGGAACTCTAACCCCATCTCACCTGCAAGCAGACCCGTGTCCGCGCTCTACTCGGCCCGCGACAACCGCGAGATAGTTTCAACAGCCTTTCTCAGGGAAGTCGTTGCCTAAATTTCAAATGTCCAGAGTTAAAATGAATCATCAAGACGTCTCCCCATGATCTACTAAAAAAAATATTTCTAAATGAATGTTGTGTACAATCTCCACTATTTCATGACTAAATAACAAGACCTGTTAAAATATTTTTATAGCTAAAATCCTTCCAACATCAGGAGACCTCTGAGACCCAGCAGAACAAATGTTTAAATTCAGAATGTCCTCTTAAATAGAGGCCAGAGCTAAAAGCTTCCTTGTTTCACAAACAGACATTCTAAACCCTGTTTTTTCCACTTTCAGATAAAAACTCTGGCAAGAAAATGGGTATTTTCTGTGCTTTCCAAAACAATCACTTCCAAATTCTCTTTTCTGCTTTGTTCAATAGGTAATCAGACTTTACAATAAACACAGATCTCCTGGGTCTTGCAAAGCTAACTAAGTGTACTCACAGGATTATATAAAACCTCCAGTCTTCACGGCAAAACACACAGATTTTTCACAGGAGCCCAGACTGCACTGCTCCGGGACGAATGGCATCGTGCACTTTCTCTGAACCCACTGTTTTGAAATGATGAGGCCTGTTTTTCTGGGACAGACCAAGCAGCTCGGACTTGGAGAAATTAAAAATAAAATCATTTTCTTCAGTTATGTCTTCTTGACCCTTCTTTAATAAAAGTGGTTATCTCTTGTTACACCTTTCTCTCTTCACTATTTAGAGAAATTCATAAATGTGAGATGGTAACCCCCGAGGAAAGTGACCCACTTTCATGCCACTTGGGTCACTTTTAGGGGATACATTTTATGGCCAGCTTTGGACCCAAAGGTGGACACAAGACAAAAGCCCATCAGCCTTCCGTGAGCTGGATGGACGCTCATCCTTTAAATTGACTATGAGGCCTCTAGTTCTCTGGGGCTTCTAGCTTACAGTGTATTATTATATTAATTTTGTTGACTTTAACAATATCTTAGAAGGTAGGTTGCATCTACACAAGTTTTCTAGTTTCACAGTTGAAGGAACTAAGACTCAGACGTCAACTATGGTGTCCCTCACAGAGACTCAGGTTCAACCCAGACTCTCCTCCACACCTCAGATGACCCCTGTGCACCACCGCCCCATCTGCAGAAACCAGCCAAGGCGTCCCCGTGGCCAGGGCCAAAGCTCTGGTTCTCCTACTCCGTTCTCGCCCTCCCCCTCACTTCACCTTCAGAATGCACCCCATCCGACTAGGCCCTAAGGAACTACCCAGAGTAGAATTAGAGTGAAATGGTTAAAAACTCCAAAGAAAGACTGAACCCCACATATCAGTATTTCATTTAAACATCATTTCAAACCCTCAGCTCTTCAGTGCTAAATTATGAGTATTAAATTGCAGTGGCTTTGTTCTTCTGAACCACAGGTGACCGATGGAACGTAGAACCTTGTAACCCAGAGAACTGTAAACTCACAAGACACCTCAACCAGGGTCTGAATGGTATTCGAATGTACCTGAGAGACGTTCAGGAGACAGTCTGCCGTTTATAAACGGATCGTCACCATCTACCCCGTATCTCCCAGATAGAAAGAAGAAATGTATATCTGGCTTTGGCTATTATTTTTTGTTTTTTTGAACCAACGTTGAGTTTTATATTGATTTTCTGGGTTTTTTTAGCCAAATGAAATAAAGATGAATCTTTCCCACTTTAAAAAATATTAGAAAAGCCAGGTGGTGGGTCCCACGGTGCAAATGTTGCCGCTCTCTGCTTTAGAGCATCACAGGCATGTTTAAATTAACATGGTATTGTTCAACGATCTGTTTTTATTCAGCAGCCTTAAGGAGCCAATAATAAGGAAAGAAGAATGAGATCTTCCCGTGTCCCTTGGGTATGGAAGAAGCTGCTGCAGCCTCGCAGGGCAGAGCAGCGAGGACCCAGGGCCCCACTCGTCCCGGGGAGCCTGGTTTGCATTCTCACCATCATCACCATGTTTCATCACAAGCTGCCCCCCCCCCGTCAGAAGTAATCAGCCAACCACTCTCCTTCAAGATGACAGGACACACTCGGGCACTCTCTGTGGCAACAATCTGCCCGGCTGGAAAGGAGTCCCACGCAAACGCTCAGACACCAAGTGGCTCTTTCAAGCCAGTGCCGGTGACACAATTCACGAGGGAGCGCCATTTTGAAACACTCACTCTGCCTTCCTTTACACCTTGACGGCAATTCCTTTACAGCCCAAATCTGTGACTCAAAGCTGCATTTGGACATTGTGACACCATTTAATTGGCACCATCTGGACCTGATTTTGCAGGGATACTCTGGAGTTTCTGGGGCAAATTTTGCAAAGTGCAGTTCAACACTCCAAGTCATCAAACCAGAGGAGTTCCAGAAAAGGGGGGATAATGCCAGAAACATTTTGCTCTCGAGGGCAATGTGAGAAGAAAGAAAATGATGCCAAGGATGCCACACTGAGGTCTTAAGGAGAGTCCACTAATCTTAAGTATCTGAACAAGGAAAGTGTGGATGCCAGTGGGTTTTTCTAGGTTCTTATCTAAAAGCGAAAGCTTAATTGTCTCAATCAACTCCCCAAATCCCTGCCAGGCTCCAGCCCTGGTATCATTCTTGATTTGCTCATACAAAAAGCAAAATTTGCCAACATTAAACATGCTCTGAGGACTTCTTTCGTAGGAGACAGAGCTAATGAATGACTTTACAGTTTGTGACCACAGATGGCAGGAAACCAGTATCCCACCAGGCACGACATCGACAGCAAGTCAGGTCATACGAACAATCGCGGTTCAACCAGACACGTTTATCTTTACTAATACATCATAACCTCATTTACATGTTCCTTGGTGACTGAAAATTAATAGTTGCACATTTAACTCCACAGATAATCAGATTTTCCCCAACAGTGGCAAACAAGTAAGGATGGCAGCTTTGTTGCCTGGGAGCTTCCTGGTATCATTTCTCTGCCTTACTTTCAACAGAGAGGATCAAGTTACTCCTTTAGAAAATAAGCAAAACAAATCATTAGTGATATTAATCATTGTCAGTTTATTTTTCCTCCTCTTTTTTATTTAGTTAGGTGCTGACATGTATAAGCTCTAAGTAAATTGAACGTCCACTTGTATTTCATTGCTCGTTACAAACCCTCAAACAACAGCAAGAGGCCCCGTTTATGTTAGAAACGGCAAAATCAGTGTGGATTCTGGAGTTGCCCATGACGGATGGAAGCCCCACAGAGGTGTTCCCTGCTCAGCGGAACCCTCAGGAATGCTGCTGCCGTTCGGAGCACTGGGGACCTGAAAGACGGTCCCCAGCCAGCTTCCACTGGTCCCACCGCCCTATTGCCCGGTATGGCTCACTTGCAATGCGTACCCAGATCATTGACTTTCTTTTTTTTTTTTTAACATCTTTATTGGAGTATAATTGCTTTACAATGGTGTGTTCATTTCTGCTTTATAACAAAGTGAATCAGCTATACGTATACATATATCCCCATATCTCTTCCCTCTTGCGTCTCCCTCCCTCCCACCCTCCCTATCGCACCCCTCCAGGCGGTCACAAAGCACCGAGCTGATCTCCCTGTGCTATGCGGCTGCTTCCCACTAGCTATCTATCTTACGTTTGGTAGTGTATATATGTCCATGCCACTCTCTCACTTTGTCACAGCTTACCCTTCCTCCTCCCCGTGTCCTCAAGTCCATTCTCTAGCAGGTCTGTGTCTTTATTCCCGTCTTACCCCTAGGTTCTTCATGACTTTTTTCTTAGATTCCATATATATGTGTTAGCATACGGTATTTGTCTTTCTCTTTCTGACTTACTTCACTCTGCATGACAGACTCTAGGAAGTAAACCCTGAAGCAGAGAAGTCCTGGGCCATGTGTGAATACATTCTGGTGTTTGAAGTCTGTCCTCTACCAGGGCCGCCCTGCCACGGACCTTGGACCTGCGCTCAGGGCTGGGAGCCACCCGCCCTCCCAGGCAGCTGGTGACACCTGGAAAGTCCCTTCTCCCTTTGGTCCCGGCCTCCTCATCCACAAATAGTTAAGCGTGCCTGAAATGCACACTTTCAGGGTTTTGTGTCCAACGTGTGCTATTTTCTGAGTCGCCCGTGACTGTGCGATGCCCTTGTCTTCTCAAGGCGGGAGTTATTCTAGGAACTGCCATCCACTTGTCATCCTTTTAGGATTCAAGACTCTTCACGTGTTTGGGTCTCATGGGATAATAAGGAAGGCCGCCCCCCCCGTTCCTGCTGGGCCGCACGAATCCCGCCATCCCTCGGCAGGGACACCAGGGTGCTCGCTCCCCGTCAGACGCCTCGCTGGGCCCCTGGAGCCCCTGGATCCGACAGCCAACGTCTGCTTGCTTCGGTTCGCCAGCATGTACGGCAGGTGGACGTTCCCGGAATAAACTGTCCTGTGATGGGAAGACCCTTGTAACAGAGGGGTGGGGGACATGCCGGAGGTGGAGACAGCTGGTGTTTGGGTGGACAGACAAGGGGCCCTGAGCGCGTGCCCTGTGAGCTGGTCCCTGGAGGATGCTCCTGACATGGGCAGAGGGAGGAGTGACCAAGGTGAATCTTGCACCCGGGCTTGGGGCAGGGGGCAGAGAGGACACACAGGGCAACAGGGGATGGAGGAAAGTCAGGAGGAGAGGTTTGTGGAATCAAGTGCGTATCTTAAACACCTATCTTGACACAGGGATGATACTTTCACAGTAATCCACTCGCTGAATAAAACTAGAGAAATTATAAGTTACTATTTCTGCCTAGAGCTGACCTTTTCACCTTAAGATAACCTATTTTTTAAAATCCTGTTTCAAAAACCAAAAACCTGTATATTCTTTCTGTGAAAATGTATCGTGTGGTCCCGGGAAGGGTTGGGGTTTGTTAAGAACGGGCCTGACTTTTCGGCCCCCGGCCTCCCTTCCCTACCGTTTGCCCGCTGACTTTGTGCTGCTGGTGTGGTCACATCCGCCGGGCAGTAGGAGGGTCCTGCCCACCGTCCATCGCTGCCCGCGAAGCTGTGTGTCGTGGGATCCAGCGCACGCCCCGGGCTGGCGGGCAGTTCCTTCAATGGGCCGTCTGGGTTTGCTGGTCTGAGGCCTTGGCTGTCCCATCAAGGGTCACCTTCACGTGTAAGGGAGCAAGCTGCTGCCGGCCGGGGGTTCGGCAGCACGACGGGGGTGGTGAGGCCTCCACGCCCGTGTTCTCTCGCTGCCGTGGGACAGGGCCGGGGGGGAGGTCCCGCAGCAGCTGCCGTCACAGGGGCTCCAAGTGTGTGCTCAGGTCACTTACGGGGCAGGACTTTGAGGAAGGAAATCACAACGCACGGCAGTCCCTCTCTCCTGCTCCTGTTCTCCACGCATCTCGGGAGCCCGTGCGGCAGCCACCAACGCCCCCCGCAGGGCCCACTCCCACCAAGGGCGGGACCTCAAGCCCAAACGGGCGGGGAGGGCAGTGCACGGGGCCCAGGTGAAGGGGTCCATCCCAGGGCGGAGGGAGCTCTCTCCTGCCAACACCCAAAAAACGGCAATTCTCAGACGATCACAGCCATCACGGGGCTCCCCGTCTCACTGTACAGTTCGGACACCTGGAGGATGCCTCCACAGACCCTGGGGGGGCGGCTCGGGCCTGGGGGTCCTCCCAGGGCCCTGCCGTGACGGGCACAGTCTCGGCGGTAAACCCAGCTGCCTAGAAGCAGGAGAGGAGCCTGAAGGTCAGTGCACGGGCCGGGCCCCTGCTCGACCCACAGAACAGCAGCAGCATTCACTCCTGTGCTCGGCCAGAAATAAATAAACACCCAGCAAAACCAGGCAGTGTCCGCGAGGCCGACGGTGCATAAGTGCAGACAGCATCTCCCCGCAGGGGCGAAGCGAGCCTTCCTCACGCTGCCCTCTCTGCCCCCGCCGAGCAGAATCTCCAAAACTCAGGCCGGGAAATATCTTTCCTCAAAATCCCTGTGCCGGTTCTGACGTACAGCAGAGGGTTGGGCTGGAACCATCCCTGCCCTGGGTCACCTCAGCCCTGAGCAGACACCTGGCCGACCCAGCAGGGCTCCTCCAAGCCCCCCGCAGCTGCGGACGAGCCAGGAACCGCAGCAGATTCCAGCAGGGCCGCCCGGAGGTGGACCGGTTCTTTCACTACTAGGACCAGTTCTGCTCCAAAGCTGTAAACCAGTGAAGCGGGCAAACCCACCCTCCGGTGCAGGCTGAGCCCCGGGGAGACCTTGGCTCTGGAACAGGCCTGCTAAGCCCGCAGGACTCTGGGTCCACTTTCCACTCCTAAGCGAAGCTGGCGCTTCACGCTCTGTGGGCGGACCCCGCGGGAGCCGCGGTGGTCTCGTGCTGACCCAGCCACCCTTTCTCACAGCCTGCCGGATACATTTTCAAAGCAATCCGTCAATGGTAAGCTCGGATGCGGAGCTCTGGAGCAAAACGCGGTGCATCATCCTCAGGAACCCTGAGACCCCTGGACCGGTGCCAACAGGTGCCACCAGGTGCCACCAGACTCGGCCACGAAAGTAATGGCGCCACTGCCTCTGGTCTTCCAGAAAAACCATGATGCAGCAGCGTGAATTTTTCCCAAGCACGTCACAGGATACAAACGTCTTACACGCAGCCTCCCTGCGCTCCTGGAAGCGTGCTCTGCACACTGTCTGGAGAGATTAGGTACCTGCCTGGGGTCATGTGGTTCGCAAGGACCAGAGCCAGCGCAAGGAGCAATGGGATGGCCCAGTGACAAGACACCTAGGCTCTGTATCCTTGGAAGAGATCAACTGAAAAGGGATCAGTCACTTAGGTCAGTTTACTACTAACTTACTTAGAACATTTTTTAAGTGAGTAGGTCCGTGCATTTCCCATCCCCTCCGGAAACACGCATCTTGGTGGTTTTCCCCAGGCTCTTCCACAGCCCCTGCAACACCTGGTCCCTTCTGCCCATCATTTGCTGGGGGTCTACAGCACAACACCCACCGCGCTAGCCGACTTAATTTCGTTAACAACTAAATACTTTTACTAACTACTCAAAAGACCACATGGGAAGGGCCTATCGAACCCTCTCGAGCCCAGGCATCAGCCTCGGAGACTCAGAGGGCTTCCTTGAAATGGAGGCCCCGCCCTCAAAGGCAGGTAAGGGCACCTCGTCTGGGGAGGCTGCACCCCGTCCTCTCTCAGCAGAAGTGCATCCATGTCCCTAGTGACTCATGTTCCTTCCATAAAGTTGATTCCAGTAACGCATATAAAGAGGCCCGCTCACATCACATCGCAGCTCATTATTTTTTTATTGAAGAATAATTGACACACAGCCTCACACTAGTTTCAGGCGTGCATCAGAGTGATGTCGGATTTATATACATTTCAAAATGGTCGCAGCAATAAGTCTAGCTACCATCTGTATTGAACTCATACAGATGAGCTCATATCTCATTGAGGATTTCTGCATCTATGTTCATCAGTGATACTGGCCTGTAATTTTCTTTTTTGTGGTATCTTTGTCTGGTTTTGGTATCAGGGTAGTGCTGGCCTTGTAAAATGAGTTTGGAAGGATTCCTTCCTCTTCAATTTTGGGAATAATTTAAGAAGGATAGGTATTAACTTTTCTTTAAATGTTTGCTAGAATTCACAAGTAAAGCCATCTGGTCCTAAAGTTGTTTGGGGGAGCTTTTAATTACTTATTCATTTTTATTACCAGTAATTGGTAAATTCAGATTTCCCATTTCTTTATTATTCAGTCTTGGAGGACTGTATGTTTCTAGGAATTTATCAATTTCTCCTAGGTTGTCTAATTTGTTGGCATTTCATCGTTCAGACTAGTATCTTATGATCCTTTTATTTCTTGGTATCAGTTGAGATTGTTACCTCTCCTCTTTCATTTCTTATTTTAGGGCTTCCCTGGTGGCGCAGTGGTTGAGAGTCCGCCTGCCGATGCGGGGGACACGGGTTCGTGCCCCGGTCCGGGAAGATCCCACATGCCGTGGAGCGGCTGGGCCCGTGAGCCATGGCCGCTGAGCCTGCGCGTCCAGAGCCTGTGCTCTGCAATGGGAGAGGCCACAGCAGTGAGAGGCCTGCGTACCGCAAAAGAAAAAAAAAAAAATTGCAGATTTCATTTCTTATTTTATTTGGGCCCTTTCTTTTTTTCATGGTGAGTTTGACTAAAGATTTGTCAATTTTGTTTCTCTCTCCAAAGAACTAGCTCTTTGTTTCATTGATCTTTTCTCTTTTTTTTTGTCTCTATTTGATTTATTTCTGCTGTGATCCTTATTATTTCCTTTCTTCTACCTACTTTGGGTTTTGTTTGTTCTTCCTTTTCTAGTTCCTTAAGGTATGAAGTTAGATTGTTTATCTGAAATTTTTCTTGTTTCTTGAGGTAGGCCTTTATGGCTATAAACTTCCCTTTTAGAACTGCTTTTGCTGTGTCCCATTGATTTTGGAAAGCTGTATTTCCATTTCATTTGTCTCAAGGTATTTTTTATTTCCTCTTTGATTTCTTTATTGACCCATTGGTTGTTTAATAGCATGTTGTTTAGTCTCCACGTGTTTGTGTTTTTTCCTGTTTTCTTCTTGTAACTGATGTAAGTGGGATATTGAAGTCCCACCTATTATTGTGTTACTGTCAATTTCTCCCTTATGTCTGTTAATATTTGCTTTATATATTTAGGTGTTCCTATGTTGGGTGCATAAATATTTACAAATATTATATCCTCTTGTTGGATCGATTCCTTTATCATTATGCCATGCCCTTCTTTGTCTTTTGTTACCATCTTTGTTCTAAAGTCTATTTCGTCTGATATGAGTATTGCTGCTCCAGCCTTCTTTTTTTTATTGGAGTATAGTTGCTTCACCATGTTGTGTTAGTTTCTGCTGTATAATGCAGTGAATTCCATTCGCATGGAAAACCTTTTTCCACCCCTTTGCTTGCAGACTGTGTGTGTCTTTTAGATCTGAAGTGAGTTTCTTATAGTCAGCATATAGATGAATCTTATTTTTTTATCTATTCAGTTATCCTGTGTCTTTTGATTGGAGAATTTAGTCCATTTACATTTAAATTATTGATAGGTATGTACTTATTGCCATTTTGTGTATTTTTTTCTGGTTGTTTTTGTAGTTCTTTTCTGTTCCTTTCTTCTTCTCTAGTTCTCTTCCCTTGTGTTTTGATGTTTTCTTTAGTGTTATGTGCGGATTTCTTTCTCTTTATTTTTTGTGTATCAAGTATAGATTTATAGTTTGTGGTTGCCGTGAGGCTCTTATGTAACCATCTGTATATAAAGCAGTCTATTTTAAAGTTGATGATCACTTAAGTTCAAATGCACTCTAAAAGCACTACGTTTTTACTCCACCCTCCACATACTTTACACCTTTTTATTTTGTATATTCATTCATTATTTATTTTATTTATAGTTGCTTTTACTACTTTTGTCTTTTAACCTTCATACCAGCTTTATATGTGCTTGATACATCAACTTTACCAGATATTTGCCTTTACCAGTGAGGTTTTTTTTTCTTTCAGATATTTTCTTATTTCTAGTTATGGCCTTTTCTCTTCCTCTTAAAGAAGTCCCTTTAACATTTCTTCTAAGGCCAGTTTAGTGGTGATGAACTTCTTTCGTTTCTGCTTGTCTGGGAAACTATCTCTCCTTCAATTCTGATAATAACCTTGCTAGCCAGAGCATTCTTGGTTGCAAAGTTCTTCTGGGGTTTTTTTTTCTAGCACTTTCAATATATCTTGTCACTCCCTTCTGGCCTGCAAAGTTTCTACTGAAAACTACACTGATAGCCTTGGGGGGGGGGGGCGGTTCCCTAACTGGTCACTAGCTGTTTTTCTCTGGCTGCTTTTTAAATCTTCTCTTTCACTTCTGACACTTTCATTATAACGTGTCTGTTTGGGACTCTCTGTGCTTCCTGGATCTGGATGTTGGTTTCCTTCCCCAGGTTAGGAAAGTCTTCAGCCATTATTTCTTCCAATAAGTTCTCTACCCTTTTCTCTTTCTTCTCCTTCTAGGACCCTATAATGGGAGCGTTAGTATGCTTGATGCTATCCCGGAGGTCCCTTAAACTGTCCTCATTTGTTTTTACTCCTTTTTCTCTTTGCTGTTCAGCTTGGGTGATTTTCCACTACTCTGTCTGCCAGATCACTGATATGTTCTTCCGTATCATCTAATGTGTTGTTGATTCCTTCTAACATATTTTTCATTTCAGTTATTATAGTCCTCAATTCTGATTGTTTCTTTCTTACACTGTCTAACTCTTCATTGAAGCTCTCACTCTGTTGAACCGTTCTTCTCCCAAATTTGTTGAGCATCTTTATGACCATTACCTTGAATTCCTTATCAGGTAAATGACTCACCTCCATATCCTTAAGGGCTTTTTCTGAGGTCTTATCCTTTTGTTCTTGCATTTGGAACATGTTTGTCTGTTTCCTCATTTTGCTTGGCTCTCTGTGTTTGCTTCTGTGTATTAGGGGAAGCAGCTACTCTCTCAGTCTTGGAGGAGCGGCCTTGTGTAGGCAATCCTTCTCACTCAGCCCTGCGCTAGCTCTCAGTTGTCTCTCAAACCTTTGCTGTTGTCTATACTGCCCGATTTAGTCTTAATAAGCCCTGTTGTTGAGGGTGTGTTGAGACCTGTCGGTGTTCCAAGGGTAGGAATCTCACTTAGCTCCTACTCTCAGGGTGACTGGATGCCAGGCCCTCAGGCAGGAGCTTTTAAAGGATACAGATACAGGTATACATACAGATATAGATACAGATATAGATATACAGTCCTGTGGGGCAACAATCATAATTCCTGTTGGCCTCCAGACCACGAGATCCAGAGGTGTCCCCTGGGAAAGAGTTGGAAAACTCAAGGCTCCTGACGAGTGTACAGGTTCCTTTCTGGGGAGCTCACTGAGCTGTAGGGGAGCCAAGGGGGTGCACAGGGATAGTGACCCCTCTTACTTTCCTTGGGGTCACCTCCTTAGCATCTGGATGCAAGGGAAACATGAGGCCTGTCCTTCAGGGTGAAGCTCCAGGCTAAGTAAACAGGCCTTTTTCACAGGAAGACTCGGGTGGTGTTTCAGTCGGCTTTCTGGGCCCCAGGGGTGGTGGCCTGACAAGAGCTGTCTTCATGGTTGTTACAGTCCCAGGGAGCTCAGGGACACCAGCCCTGTGGCCACCAGGGACAGGTGATCAAGGGGCATCCCTGTGTGGACTGTCCACACCCACTGACTTTACGCAGCTGGAGAGCGTAGGGGCGGGGCTGGCTGAGCAGTGAGAGCCCCTTGTCTGCACATACACGTGGCTTCAGGTCAGGGCCCAGGGGTGCCAGGACTGCCCGTGCCCCACCCCCAGCCCCAGAGGGGGTATTGGCTGGCGCTCTCCCCTTCAGCAATGTGGCAGGACAACACCCGCTCCCTCACCCCTGCATCCAGCTCGCCCGCCTATGCTGGCAGCTTACACAGGGCACAATAATGGTGTCTGCCAGTACCTGGGTCTCCAGGGGACATTTCCACTGTCTCCACCCCTCCGCCGATGCTCTCAGGTTCACAAATGATGTTCCTTCACGTACGGTCTGGGAGCTTTTCCAGCTACTGTTATTTCACTGGTCTTAGGCGAGTGAGACCACACGTGAGCGCTTAAGAGGACTCTCGGTATCCTGGGAACTTTGGGACACTTGGACACTAGCCACATTCGTTTTCTGAGCCGGACACGTTGGGGGCTTAGCTCTGGTGCAGATCCCAGAGGCCAGGTGTCTGATGGGGGCCCTGCCCCTCAATCCTGCGGGAGAAGCCTGGTCCAGCGAGACACCCCACCACCACCACTGTGCACCACCAGGTCCCTCTGCCTCCCCTGCCCATCTCCCCATGGGCTTTCATCCTCTGTCCCGGAGCAGGTGCTCAGCTGGCTCTCCGGTTCCTTTCAGACGGAACTGATCCACAGGCAGCTGTGTCTTTGCTGTGTCCGTGGGAGGGGAGGTGGGTTCAGGCTCTTCCTACAGCACCATGATGAGCCGCCCCCACAGGTCATTACTTCATTACAACCACTTTCTTCTGAGTCTGTCTCCACCCGGTACTAGACCCATCTACTCATAGCCGTGGGTAGCACTTGTTAGAAACCGTACAGTCCTGGGCCTGTAAATGGCTCCATTAACAATAATCCACCAACTTAACTCAGCATTTATTTAAATTTAGCAGATAAAGAACCAGGCTGGACAGAAAGTCATCAATGGCACGAATTATAATAATAACATTAATCCAGCACACTCACTATTCCCGGAACTGTGCTGAACCCTGTGATGTTCTGTGAATTCAGTCTGACTCCAGGGAATCCTCTTATCAACCTAGGAGCCAAATGCTGGTACCTGCCCCCCCGTTAGAAGGCAGGGGTGTGACGGGCTAAGGAAACCAGCCACGCTCACGTGGGGTCTAAGAGCAGCTCCAAATCCAGAGTCCACAGAAGCCATGCTCTAAACAATCCCTCTGTCTGCCTAGGAAGGAAAGCTCCAGATTGTCGAACTACCCCTTAGAAACCACTTCCTTAGATATTCCCTGGAATACCGCTTCCCAATCCACAAATCCATAAATTCTGGGCTGATAATTGTACCAGCACACTTGGTTTTGGGTCTCAATCGCACACCACTTCCAGTCTGCATGCTGGAGAAACATCCCCTGCAATGTTTCAGCACATCTTGGTTCCAACAAATAGGATAATTATAGGAGGGGGTAAGGAAGAAGCCATGTGGGCAAACGGTAACTAAAGCCTTTTAAATAACCCTCACAAAATTTCATGCCCAACTGCTGGTTCAGACTGCAAAACAAAGCTTTGAAGAAATACCAGGAAAAACTCATCTTCTCTTTTTTCCCAAGAAAATACAATTTTCATCAGACATTAAAGTCCTTTTGGGTAAAGAATCCATTCCAGTTGGCTAAGCCATTTATGAGGCCTATTTAACCCAAAATATAAATACAATAAAAGTATGATACAGAATTAAGGACGAGATACTTAAGGATGACTTCTCAGGAAAACTTTCAAAAAACGTGAAATTATAGGTGACTCACCCTTCCAACTCTTATGACTAAAAAGAGGCATGTGACCCGCAGTGGCCAACGGACACTGTGTGAAATACCTGCAGTGCTCACGAGCTTCTCTGAATTTGAAGAAATTCTCCCTCCTTCAGTCAACGTAAGTTTGAAAGCTTGAGAGCTTTGTGGTTGTCCGAAGCTACACAGCAAACCTAAAACGCAGAATCAAATTGTGTTCCAGAGGTTTGTTGGTCTTTTTACGAAAGTCAAACCAAACCACAAATCTCTTCAGATTCTTGAGGCCACAGGGTCTCATTAGAAACCAAAGCAAGAATTTTCTTCCAAAACCGTACCCCAAAATTGTTGTTGCGAACGATAAATCCCAACCAGTCTCTGTCCAGGGCCAGAACGGCAAGGAGAAAATTATACGATTTCCTCGGTCTTCTGACTGAAAAAGACCTCCACCTGTTCTGGTGCCTCTACCCCGAGTGACCTAGCCCTCCCGACGGAGCCCAGGGCATCCTCGAGACCCGGCCCCGTGTCACCCTGAAATTAGGAACAGGGACTCGGCCGGGACTCGGCTGCCTCACCAGACACTCCTATCGCTTCCGCATCCCTCCAGGCCGGTCGACATTTCAGCGACGTGCGACATCTCACATTGCAGTGTCTCCCAGCACCTTGATCACAAACGCTGCCCCAGTCGTGAGGGCTGGGATCCTGGCAGTAGGGGCCCTTCCCCTGCCTGTGCCTCAGCTCCAGGGCCTCACCCACTGCGGCCGGGGGCGTCAACTCTGGAGCACCTGCACCCTACCCCGCCCCTGCTGAGCAGGCCTAGCCTCTAGAAGACTTTCCCGGACAGTCGTTACTCAAGTGCGGCAAAGGCAGAGGGTTGACTGCAGGAGACAGAAGGTTCCAGAACAGAAGCCACTGGGCATCTCATCGCAGTCGTGCTGGGGGAGTGCCTAGCCCTGACCCTTCCCTGCGCCACAGGCGCTGAGAGGCGAAGGACAACATCCCACACACACCCTTTCAGCCACAGGTCCTGTGACACCAAAAGTCCCTGGGACTTTAAGCGGCAGCTGTCATCGGGGTTCGCGGAGGCTGTGCTCAGGCCGCCCCTCAGGACAGCCTCCCTCCCCGCCTCCCCCGCCGACGGTTCCTCCCCGGGGCGCTTCCTCACGTTGCCCTGCTGCAGGGGGAGGAAACAGTCACCCCTGTAACTGGCGCCCAGCCTGCGAGATCCTGAGAGCAGGACCCCGTCCCCTCCCCGCTCCAGGCCCGTGGGCACCTGCCTCCCAGCGGGGTGTCATTGCATGTCTGCTGGACCAGAGGACGGAGGAACAAAGAAGGGCTCCACTGGGGATGGACAGGCGGGCTGGGGACCGCGGATGAAGCTGGGCCAACGCCTGGCCCGGTGGACCCTGCAGCGGCTCCAGCCAACCCGAGTTGTGACCATAACCAAAGCTCTAACAGCCTCTGAAGTCAGAAATAAATCTCATTACACCCTTGGAAGCAGGAAATACGGAAGAGATCAGAGAAGTGGTTTTCATGAGATTTTAGGCTCAGAGCACCTGAAGCGTGTCTCATAAAATACGCATCAAAACTCAAGTTCTCCGCTGGATGCAGATTTAAGGCTGGGCTGACCCGAGAGCCACCACACTCCTAGTGACGGAAGGGTTATCATAATAAACAAGGGACCCGTGACACTCAAAGGACCTCCCACCCCCAGCTGTCCTCCCAGCATGGTGTGGATGGTTTCCATATGGAGGTTTGCAAAACTATTTTACATTTTGGATAAAAGCCACACCCACTGTGGTCACGTCCCCCTTGTCCAGAATAAAACAAGGATGACAGATGCCCTCAATGCCCAGCATAAAAATACGAACGCTGTTTGCACATCAGCCCTGGAAGGACTCCCCAAAAGAGATGAGTTTTAAGGGGAATTTAGAAGAAAAGGCGTATGCATTAGACAGACCCCAAAGTCAAACGCCTAGAGAAACATGAAAGGGGAAACTAAAATACAGGCACATGTGTTTAAAGAGCTGTTTGAAGGCTTAATGAGGAGCATTAAATCGGAGCCATATTGTAGGATTATGGAATTATTTCTGGCTTGAACCTTGCAAGATATTAAATGAACTCACGTTAATTTCTCTTTTTAAAAAATAAAATGGTAAGATCAAGAAAAGAATATTTAGTTTAGAATTGGCTGTCCATGGCTGTGCCCATCACTCATTTTACTCTAAATCTCTCTCCTCCGAAAACAACTGACAGCCTGACAGATAAAAACATGCCAATATTCCATAAATAAAGAGCCATCAGAACAGACGCTAAGAGTAACTGATACACGCTAAGATGCTTCTCTCCTCACACAAACAAGCTATTATTTTAACAGAATTGTGTGGTGGATGCTTTCACCTGTCCAAATAGCAAAAGCAAGTCTCTGCAAAGTGGGAATCAGAATGAAACGTGAACAGAAGCTCACAAGATTAACTGTACGGAAATGGAGCAATTTGGTGGCGGACAAGCACACCTTCCCCTGTGCAGCCATCAAAGTGACAGTCCTTTTGTTTGTAAATGCGCATTGCCTCGTGTTTAAATACTTTAACAGCACCCAAGGACAGAGCCAGACTTTCATGTTTCTAAACCGTCTCTGGAATGTGTGTGTGGTGTGTCTATTGTTCATTGTGTGTGTGTGCGCGCATGTGTGTCTTGTGTGTCTGTGTGTGTGTGCCTGTGTGTTTCTGTGTCTGTGTTCATCGTGTGTGTCTCTGTGCATGCATGTGTGTCAGTGTGGACATGTGTGCGTGTCTGTGTGTACCTGTGTGTTCGCTGTGTGTGTGCATGCATGCGTGTCTGTGTGTACCCGTGTCTGTGTGTGTACCCGTGTCTGTGTTCACTGTGTGTCTGTCTGTGTGTTTACGCATGTGTACCTGTGTGTGTGTGTGTCCATGCAAGCGTGTCTGTGCGTGTCTGCATGTGTGCACACCCACACACTTAGCTGTACTTGAACATCAAGAGCCACAGCTACATGGACCAACTCCACGTCTCAAAGGTGAGGCGAGGTCTCACGTCCACATCCGTCTGTGTGTCTCGGCAGGTGTGGGGTGCCCTCTGCAAACAAACAGGTTGCTGCCCCCGTAAAGCCACAGGGAAGGCGGATGCAGCTGGCGACCGGCCAGGTCTCGGAGTTGTGTGATATCACGAAAAGGACACAGGCCTCACGTCTTCTGAAAACACGGCTCCTGTTTAGGGCCCGCACTTTTCTCTCCCTCTGCAGCTGTCTAACCATGAAAAGCCTGGAAGAGACATCAAAATGCGGCTATTTTCTACACGGGGCACATTCCATAAAACCTGAGCTTCTCCCGCGGAGCTGACACCTCTTCTCTGCTAATCCCCTGCCTCTCATCTTTCTCCCTCTCTCATCTCCCTAATCCATCTGATTCAACCGCCGTCTCCACTCACCTTCTGTGGCTCCAGGCCTGTGGCTCCACCCCCAGACCTCCACCTGCGCCCAGACCTAAAAATGGCACCACTCGCCTTGCTCTGGGACCCAGCGTGGCAAGGCCGCATGCCCCAGAGCTCAGGCTCTGGGCTGTGCTGACCCCAACTCCGTGTATGAAAATGTGCCCACGTACACTGTGTACAAACCAGACGCTGGGCGGTTAAAGCGTGGATTAGCTCTCAGCAACAGGGTGGTCAGAAAGCTCACTTGAGGCTCTGCAGCTCTGCTCAAAAACATTCCTAACTTGCGTGATGTTTCCACGAAGGGACATCAGAAGCAGGATTTACCAGTCTCTTCTGCGACTTCATTACCGTTTTAAACAGCAGTTAATGGAACAGAACCAGGAGGAAGAAACAGCGCCACACGCGACTGCAGTACGAAACCCGAAATGTAAAACGACCACAGGAGAGAGACCGCCGCGGTCGGTCTGCTCAGACGGAGCCCCAGTCCTGCCCAGAGCCTCGACACGTACATGTGTGTGTGCTGGGTGGGGACGAGGGTCACCACAGTCACCACGGCCTCGCCAGCCCCACGGGACACTTGCAGACACCGCGTGTCCTACCTGTTTCAAGGACAGATTGGGAAGATTCGTCAGAAGCATTTCTAAAGGGCTTTGGAGACGCTAGAAAAACGCAGGCGTGAACTTCCAACAAGTCTCCAGAGGCAGCCTGGTCACGGCAACCCTGGCACAAAGTGAGGGGAGAGGGTTTCCGTGTCTTTGGGGAGGGGGCACTGAATTAGGAAACAAAGGATTGAACGGATGCTAAATACTGAAAATCTTTCAGCTCCAGCTGCCTCTTTCCATCCTAAATTCCGAATAACCCACCTAAAGGGCCAACGAATCACACCAGCATCACCCTCCACGCCCTTTGCTTCCTTCCTTCCCCAACATTTCCATCTGTGGGTCTGATGTAAGCGGGTCCACAACCTTCTTGCCTAATTATATCTTCCAAGGTAGCACAAGCTTCCCGACACCTGTACACGCACACATAAATACATACACACAAAGACACACCCTTGTGCACACACATCCCGCTCATAACACACACACCACACACAACATGCACACACCGCCCCCTCTTTCCTTCTTACCCCCTTCCTGTCTGATCACCTCCCCCAGCCCTGAAAGACCAGCCCTCCCTGTTCACCAGCATGGAAGCCTTCTGGGGAGAAAGAAGTCCGTCCTCTCCTGCACACGTGGTGTAGGACGCGTTTCCTCCCTGAAGCTCATGAAGAAAGAGACAACGTGTAGATTGATCATGACACTGAAGTCCTGCCTCAGCCGTGACCCTGGCTGCCCTGGGACCTCGCATGAGCTCCTGACCTGGCCTCGGGGTCCTCGTCAGCTGACAGATGTGACACCCACCTTCCAGGGCACGTGGGAGGGTTGAGCCCAGTAACAAACACCAAAGAACTTTGAAAAGCACGTAAACAGTTTAAACACGTTGTGCGTGGCTCGTTGATTAAATTAGAGTCAGCTCCAGATGCATTCCCACCTCTTTGAGGCAGATGTCATCGAGGGTGAGTACCACACTTCCTCCTAAATCATTCCTTGCCTCATCTCGCCCCGTGAAGAATTCTGCGTCTGGAGGAGACCCCCAGTTCCCGCTCCTGTGAGGCCCAGCCGCCCTGCAGCTCGGGGAGGGATGGAGCTCCTGTGCTCTCCTGGGGCAGATCCCACTTTTGCAGGCCTAAAATTCTACATTTTTATGAGCTCTTTGTAAGGAAAAGAATACAAAATTACAAGTTGAAAATTAAGTACAGGACCTTAGAAGGGGCCTGGGCAAGTGAGGTGCCTCGTGGTAAATCTGCCTCTAAGCTGCTCCCCGATAGATGGAAGGTCCACTGAAGACACGGCGGGGTCTTGTCATCTTAGAGGGGTCCTCGGGTCGGAGGGCAGTGTGTGCTCAGAACTGCTGTGTCCCTCCTCTCCCACCTCTGGCAACTCAAGTTAAATCGCGTCCATCAGCAGCTATTTCGAGGCACTGCTTTTGGGCCAGGGCTGCTGCAAAGACACACGAGGCAGGTCCCGGAGGTGAGGACCCACAAGGGCAGTGGAGGAAGAGGATGTGCGAACTAGTGACCGTGACACGCGAGGCGAGTTCTACGCTCACAGGATGGGCTGCGAACGCCTGTGGGCACAGAGGAAACAGCAAATCCTCTGCCTGCTCGGGAGGTGCACTGAGCAGACCTTCAGAGGACTGCCCGGTATGTGGGCAGGAGCACAGGGCACATGCGTGTGCCAGACCAGTGGCTGCAGCTGGTCCAGAGGCTCTGGAGCCTGGAGCATGGCAGCAGCGGGCGGTGAGGGGGCTGCCGCCATCACGAGGTGGCCAGCAAGGCCGGTCGACATTACCAGGCAGATCTGGGTAGCCAGCAGTCACAGAACACAGCATATCCACCAGGTCCCACTTAGTAAAACATCATCTCGCTGGGTTTAAAGTGGGGACAATAGCTAAGACATCCGTGTTCATCAAGCAATTAATCCATCGATGTATTTGCTGCACGTGCCAGCCCTGCTTTAGCCTGAACCCAGGAGCGAATGACGAGATCCCTTCCTGTGGACACTTCGGGTCGGCCGGGGCGGGGGAGAAGACCAGGACCCCCGGACAACACGAGAACCTTTCCACGTTAATTCGTTCGACGTGGACTGTAAGTGCAAAGAAATTCAGAAATGGAAGGATTCCAGCGGGTTAGAGCCACGGAGGAGAGGGGCTTGAGTGTGTCCTGGGCGGAGGACCTGAGGCTGTGGGCTCTGAGCACACGGCTGGGCCAGAGCTAGGCCTGGAGCCGGAGGTGGGTCTGGGCCGAATCGCACCGGGACCCCCTGTGCTGCAACATCATGGGTCTGGGGTCCTCGCACAGGTCACTCAACCTCCCTCATTTCCTCATCACTCATCTGCTCAACTGCAAGATGAAACAGATTCACCTCTTGTATTTCAAAACCATGTAACTAGATGTTCATAAAGCAAAGAGTATCAATTATGGGTTGTGTACATGTTAAAAAGCGCTAAAGAAGAAAACTTGGACAAGGAGCTATTTTTAAAAAGGTGGTGGGTTTACTCTAGAGAAATGAAAACTAGGTTCACACAAAAACCCATGCATGAACATCGACAGGAGCTCTATTGAAAAATATCACCTGAAGATGGAAACAACTAAAATGCCCTTCAATGAGCTGATGGAGTTTTTTAAATTGTGGTACATCCAGACAAAGGAATACTTCTCATCTATAAAGAAGAAAGAACTACTGATGTACAGGACAAGCTGTATGAAACTCAACGGTTATGCTAAGTGAAAAGGCCAGTCTCGGAAGTCTGTAAGTTGTATCGCTTCATTTGGACGTCTGTATAATGTCCTCAAAACTACAGGGTCGTGAAGAAGATCACGGTTGTGAGAAGTTCACTGCGGGGGTAAAGTATGAATACAGAGCGGTAACACAGAGAGGAGAAGCCATGGGACTGACCTGCATTCTGGTTTTCACGGTAGCTATAAATTTTCTAGAACTATGTGCCAAAAGAAGTGTCATTTACCATATGTTAGTTTAAAAAATAAAAGTAAAACTCTAAAAATTAAAAGGTGGTGGGGAGAAAGGGGTACCGCTATGTGGATGACATTTTCTCTGTTGAGGTCGGGCGTGGGGAGAGGCAGTAGAGGGAGTGGAGGGGCCTCCAGAGCCCCGCACCTCCTGGGAGCCAGATTAGCAGACAGACCCCGGGCTGGGGCGGAGGAACAACCCCCAGGTTTCGAGGCGAGCGAGCCCTGCCCCAGTGGAGTTTCCAGTCCTGAGGAAGTCAGTCCAGGGACCGTTCACTGGCTCGGGTTCAAGGCAGCCGGCCTCCAGCCATCTGGGTCCCGCCAAGCACCTGAAACTGGCCCTTAATGGAATAAACTGTGCGGTGTAAACAGACCAGAAGAGACGCATCTGTGGCCACGGGGAGCCCCTGACGTCTACGAGGACGGCGGAGGCTGGTTCTGTGTGTGTCCTGGTCTGGACTGCATTTTCTTTCAGAGAATTCAATTTCTTTCCAGAGCAGGTGAAGAGAAGGAATGTGAGGCCAAACGATCAAATTTCATCCAAAAAGTACAGAAGTAATGGAATCAGCCATTACATTAATCCTCATCTTCAGACAAGTTTTTCTCAAAGTCAGCAGGTGCCAAGAAGTGGGCCAAAGGTGACAGCCGGCTCCTTCCTCCTGCAAAGGCCACAGCAAAACCCACTATCCTCACCCGACATTGCGACGAAACTGCCCTTTGGCTGGACAAATAACAGATCCCAGTCATTATTTCTTCCTTAAACCCTCTGTCCGTGGTCCGGGATCAAAGCCGCCCTCCCTTGCAGGAGGGGCTCCCAGCCGCCCCGAGGGGTCAGCGGGCCCCGGGCTGGGCTGGGGCCGCATTTCCAGGCAGTGAGACAGGAAGATCTCCAGGGGGACAGCTGCACTCTCTCCCGGGCTTGTCACTCACCAGTCGTGTGGCCTGAACAAAATGTCACGCTTTCTGAGCCCCGATTTCTTTCTCTGTAACTTAGAGATGCGCCCACCCCTCCTCCCTCAAAGGGTCGTTGGAAGGGCCACGCCGCCAGCAAGGCTGCCAGCAGTGCGTCCGTCACCCCGGGGGCAGAGCCGCATCTGCACGGTGGGGCGCTGAGGTCCGGGAGACGGCCCGCTGGACCGAAAGGTCTGGACCCCCGAGCGAGCCCCGCACAGCCCGCTGCTCTGGGCCTCATGGCCTTCGTTCCCAAAACAAAGGATCCAGGGACCTCCGTGTTCTCAACACCCTTAATACAGAGGCGCCTCAACATTCCCCCTCGGTCTAAAATTCTGACTCTAATGCACAGCGAAGTACTTCGTAAAGTGTTAATTTTTACATAAACGTGAGGTTCTGTTAGTAAACTGCTCAACAGGCCTGGTGCCCCAAAATGGAACCAGGGGCACCCCACCTTCTCTGGCTCCACTCCGAGGGGCCCAGAGCCCTGGCGTTAGAATATCGGAGAAGAAAACACACCCCTCCAGCAAAGATGCTGGTTTCCTTGGGTTGGATGAAAAGAGCTTCCCAGGAAAGCTCCCCGCCCCGCAGTGACTCCTCACCTACGTAGTCCAGACTTCAAACCTTCCATCCCCAAAGTTACGTGCAGAAAACCAGCTTCTGCAAACAGCCCTCCTCTGACTTAAATCCATTCACATACAAATAATATCTTTATTCCAAGGAAAAATGACCTTTTCCTCAGGCCTTGAAACGCGTTTGATCAATTGCAATGATCATTTTATAACATCAGTGAGAGCTCCTTTATTCTTCACTGTTCAATAGGTATCTGAAGAGCTCTCCCAAGTAAATCTACAGAATTTTTAAAATATCAAGTTTCTCTTCTTAAAGCTCTATACAGCACGGAGACAAATACTGCTCAGATAAAAATCGGAGTGAGGACATTTGAGACCGTCCTAACACTCGGAGCTTCTCAAATACGTCCATCAAGGTCCCCTGAGAACAAAGAACCTTGAGTGAACAGTCCCGGAAGTCTGGGGACAGAACTGTACGTGGGCTGATGTCAAGCAAAAAACCGTCCCTGAAGTGAGCGTTTTAATTTCAGCGTTCATGCAAAACGATTGTGTTTTATTTTTTTAACTTACTTTTTATTTTATATTGGGGTACAGTTGATTTACAGTGCTGTGTTATTTCAGGTATGCAGCAGAGTGGGTCAGGTACACATACACGTATAGCCAATCTTTTTCAGATTCTTTTCCCATATAAGTTATTACAGGATATTGAGTAGAGTTCCCTGTGCTGTACAGTAGGTCCCTGTTGATTATCTACTTTATACGTATTGATAGTAGTGTGTATATGTCAATCTCAAACTCCAAAATGTTTGTGTTTTAATGCACGATATTCCCTATGTGTGTTCTGATACAATGTGAATGTTTTAAATTATCTACCAGTTGAATTCCTTGACTCTGTACTGCCACATCCTTGATACCTTTAACTCCAAGAGTTGACGTTCTTGGAAGCAGCTCCGGGAAGCTGCGCCTCGCCTGCCTGTAACTCGTGGTCACTGTACGCGGTCACAGGAGCTCTTGGAACTCAGCAGAAGTAGGGGCTGCTGGGGTGTCTACACCCTCAAGTCCAAACAGGGAAGAGTTCTGATGACATTTTGAGTGAGGAACTCCTTTTAACCTCCTCCTTGGACTACTGGTGGCTCCACAAGCGTCAGGTAGGAATGGGTAGAAAAGAGACACCCCACCTCACGTCTTGTCCTGTCCATCTTGTCCCCCAGCTCGGAGTTGGAGCCGTCAAAGCCAACATTCTCTCTGACACATCCTACGAGTGTGCCACACACCTCCCAACCTCCTGTGGATTCTCAAGTACAAGCAGTGCGAAGGTGAAGTCTGGGCACGGGTACCATTTTTATTTACGTGTGAAATATCTCGGCGGTAATGAGGTGACCCTGCTACGAGCCCAATGCGGTGACTACAGCCTGTTTAAACTTGACCCAGAATCGTACTTTCAGATGCTACAGCATCTTCCTATCATTTTATAAACATATTCATTCACAAATGGCTGATTTCTCCAACTGTGACATTCACCTCACAATGGAGAAGAAATACTGCCCTCCCTGTGAAAACACACACGAATTCACATCTACCTTCTCTGAGCAGGAACTCATCATCCCAAACTTCACAGAACTTGCCGTAAAGGTGCCCCTGGGTTTTCGTTTGCTGTGCAGCGGGATGCGCTCATGAGTCTGCGAAACTAACATTAACGTCCAACAAGGCAAATCCCCAGACCCCCGTCCCAGCACAGGAAAGGCTGATTTCTCACGAGGCAAAGCCAGCCTCCTGCCCCTGGAAGCTCCTCTCTCTGCAACATGCAGCCTCCGGACAGAAGTGGGCCTGGAGGCAGGGGGGCACCTCTCCTCTTCATCGCCTCCGCCTACCGTGGCCGCAGCCCCTGCCCATACGAGCGCTGGGCGAGCCCATCCTGGCCCCCGCCCTCTGCAAAGGAGGCCCTATTGGCGGGTCTGTATGGTCTTGGCCAAAGGGGTGAAAGCAAAGCTCTTCTGTGGTGTGGCCCCTGAGTGTGTGGAGTCCCCGGGATGAGGGGCGCCATTCGGGTTGAGCCTGGGGTGTGCAGTTGCAGGCACCATCCCAGGGTCCAGTTCTAACCAACCGCTCCCATTAGAGCAAACTAGTCTTTCGAACAAGGGGCACTAAGACCTAAAATACAGGAAAAAGGACATTGGACTGAGGGGTTGGAAGAAAAGAAATATGGGAACAGGGACTGCTGGGCACCCCAGACCAATGAGAGTACTTTGCTTCCTTTGATAACGAAGCATGGTCCTCAGCACGCACAAAAGATAAAAATTCTCCCCTCTCTTGGAGAACAAAAAACATATTCAATTAAGGAGCTCCTGTGCTAGAGGAAAAGGCAAGCGGGGCCCTTGACTCCACGAGGGGGCTTGCCCAGGGGAGCTGTTTGGAAAGTGAGATTTGTCTGCCACTGAAGTGTAGACTTTTGAAGAGTCCCACGCCCACCGAAGTCAAGATGCGCCAAAGTTTCGGGATCCACATCCGCCCTCAGCGACAGAGGTGACGGTGCAGAATGGCTCCCACACGGGCACACGATGGGCCCTGATGTCGCCCAGCTGCTGCAGGAACCCCGGCCGTGGCAGCAAGGGCGCTGGGAGCTGGACGCCTGGTGTGGGCGCCTTGGAGAGCCTGGGTGAGGTCGTGCCCTGTCCACTCAAGGGGTCGGTCAGCTTCTGGAGCCGCAGGGAGAGGACATTTTTAAACAGGATGGAATTTACTCCTACAACACAGCCGTCCCCCAAAGCCCTCTGAGCTGTCCTGGCCCCATAATGGCCCAGAGAGGCCACGGGGACAGTGCCTGGGATATTCTTGTCACCATCCTGTCACTTCCCGGCCTTCATCTGGGCCTCAGCATCGAGCTGTAATTGTTCCCTCTTCCCCATAAATGCAGGACCACAAGCTGCAAAAATATAAGTGGAGCAACAAGCAGAAGTCCAGACCCCGGGACCGGAATCCGTTGCAAAGTGGACTGCACAACTTAGCTGTCGCGGGAGGAGTAGGCGCTCAGAAAGCCCAAACCGAGTCCAGAAGCCAGAAAACACGGGGACGGTCGTGGAGCTACTAGGTCTGAACTGAACAACTTAGCTGTCGCGGGAGGAGTAGGCGCTCAGAAAGCCCAAACCGAGCCCAGAAGCCAGAAAACACGGGGATGGTCGTGGAGCTACTAGGTCTGGACTGCAAAACGCAAGGCCACCCAGGAGAGGTGACTGTGTATTTTTATCCCTGGGTAGCAGAGGTAGCCACAGTCACCAGACGCCCGGGAAGGCGTTCGCAGATGCCTATAGGAATTACCATCACTTTGCAGGCAGAGCCCTGAGGATGACTAAGGACGAAGCCAATCCAGGGGCAGCAAAGTACATCATTCTATTTCCTTTGCTATTTTTTCTAATAATGACAATTGTAATGAACATTTATGGAACACTGGATTATACGCTGAGCGTTGGGCCAAGCGCTTTATACGATTATCTCCTTTCATTTCTAGAACGAATAGGCGTGAGAGGGAAATTCTCGAGTGACTACGAATCAGACCTACTAAACTGTCAGTTCCTCAAAGGCAGGCACTACGTTCACTCATCCCAGCTCAGTGCTGGGAGAGGAGTAGGCGTTCAGTAAATGTTTGTTCAATCATTTTTGTGAAACCAGAGGCGGGATTTGCTAGTTAGAAGCTGGTTAGCAACATCAACCTGCCTGTCAGCCTTTAACCAGTGTTCATTAAACCCGTTTAATGTACGTTTAAAGAAGTGCATTGTATCCTCCTCCTTTACGTGATGCTAAAGATGCCACAAGAGAACAGGACATTTCATGCCAAGTCACTAAGAAAAGCATCATTTTCTCTCACCAGCATTTCAATGTTTCCAAGTTGAGTATTTGCATATAAATAGGAGACAGCATCTCAAATACCGAGAATAGACAGTTCCATCCTCCTGCATTGTCAGGGATTTGCAGTACTTCGAAAGAGAAAGATTTCTCAAGTCTATTATTTATATCTGCAAACTCCTCTGAAATCATGTACTCAGTCTGACCAACAAGTACAGCAAGGAGCACTAAATATGGAAAGACGGGGCCACATCGGTAGAAAGGTTGAGCTCTACAGTGTGTCAGCAGAAAGTATATTCCCTTTGAATGCTGGTAAGAAATGCACAGAGAGCGGTCCTCAGCTTAAACAAGCTGCGATCCAAAACTGCACTTGTAAACAGTCCCTGGGAGCTGAGAACGTATTTTCCCATGAACGCAAAGCGGTAGCTGACGGTTAGTGTTGGTGGTAAGGAGCCGGGAAGGCATTTGGCCAGAATCCCAGTCCTTGACCCATCGGCCCCCTGAGCGGTCTCGGTCAGCCTGCTGGGGCAGAGCCAGGAGGCGGCAGGACAAGCCCGTCTGCTACTACAGGTCACCCCGGCCTGGTGACTTACACTGGACCACACGTGGGCCACAGGGACTGAACCGTAACGAACGAGGCCAGAGCCTGGGCCGGAGGCTGCTGACTTCTGTACAACCCTGGGCTTTGGGGGGTTGGTGAGGACACTCTGCTCATAACAAAGCACCACATGATGGGGGCTCAAACAGCAGAAACATTGTCTCCCAGTCCTGGAAGCTGGAACCCCCAGATGGAGGAAGTGGGCGGGGCGCGTCCTCCAGGCCTGGGCCCCTCCCCCTGTGTCCTCACACAGTCGTCCCCTGTGTGTGTCTGCATCCTAATAGTCTCTCCTTATAAGGACACCAGCTATCAGGTTAGGGCTCACCTAACAACCTCTTTACCTGGATCACCTCTGAAAGGGCCTCTCCAGATACGGTCACATCCAGAGCTGCTGGGGGTTAGTTCTCCAACACGTGGGTTTCTGCTCCAAGGTGTCCCTCCTTTTCAGAAGACAGCAGCAAAGGAAAGACACATACCTGTCCCCAAGACCTAGAGCAGAACCGGCCCAGGCTGCCCAGACCAAGGACTTCTTAGGTGGGGAGGGAGCCCCTCAAGTGGCAGAAAGCCCCAGGCCCTCACACAAGCCACGAGGGAGAAGAAATCCCTCTACAAACCCTGTTCCCCTCGCCCAGCAAGAGGAGGACGTCAGCCATCCGGGAGCTTCTACCCACTCACCAGCACCCCAGCCACGAGGCCCCTTTGTCTGGACACAGGACGTTAGGCAGGGAGCAGGGAGCAGGCTGGGGGTGGTGCCTGGAGCTGCCTCAGTAGGCTGCAGTGAATGACTGAGCTGTCTGGGGGGAGACACAGCGAAAGCTTACTGAGCCCACAAAGTGGGAGAATTCTTCTATTAAAGGTTCTGGGTCTCAAGAACAGAGACTCACTGGGAACTAGAAGGGGACACTGGGGGAGCGGGAAGAGTGTCCCCTCCTTCCATGAACTGCTGGGGGCAGAGGAGGTCCTGGGCCAACTCTGGAGAACAGGTGAACTTTGACCTCTCGGTCCTCTGTACGATTTTCTGAGTCCCTCTATCCTAGGGTCATGAGTTTCTGTTCAGATCTCTTCCAAAATTAGTGCTACGCTCTCTGCCTCGCCAAAATTCCCCGTGCCATCACACCACTGCGTTAACAAGGAAAGGAATCGGATTGAGCTAACGCATGCAATGATATGCCGACAAATTATCCAGAAGTATTTCCATTTTAAAGGGGATCTAAGTGCATGTGAATCTACACCGGAGAAAACGAGGCAAGTATAACCATCAATGGGGATTCAACCCTGAGCTGTTCCAGGGCAGGAGCCGTGAGCCCTCACCTCTGCCCCCCGGACCACGCGGGTCTGCAGGGGTCAGCCTGCACCCCCGACGTGCGCCCCACCGTCCCGCCCACACAGGCTCCCCTCCATTTCTGAAGGCAAAGGTGATCCGAGAGCTCCAAGCAGGCTCCGTGGGAGGAGCCAGCGGACGGCTGTGAAAGGTCACTTAACAGGAGCCCGTCCGACCTCTTCTCACGCACCAAGCAGTGCTCTGGGAGCTGCGCGGACCTGAGCGCACAGCCCTCAAGAGACTCCCAGGCGGGAGGCTGCGGCAAGGCATGTGGTTCAGGCCCGAGGCACCCAGCCCCGCCTCTCAGCCCTACCCCTCTGTGCCGCCACGGGGCACAGGTGAGTCAGGAGAAGCTTTGCCACCATCCAAATACACTGGTACAAATACTATGTGTCCGTACCAGTCTGTTAAGACCAAAGTAGACAACAGTGGTTAATCAATCATCAGTAATTGTTGAAGAGTTTCCAATGAAAGACGCCGTGCCCTGCACTGCGGGGCAAACAGACCTGCGTAAGCTGAATGCCTTCCCTTAAAGAGGTTTAACACCTGGGTGAGCCGTGAGCCTGCTCGGGGCTCCCCAGCCTCCAGGCACAAACAAGGTCACCATCGCGGGGCCTCTGCGGCCATTGCTGGGTGTGCGGCCCCTGCGCCACCAGAATGAGGGTCCCCAGGTAATGCCAGCTCTGCAGGTCGGGGTGGAGGGTTCCACCCAGTTGAGCGGGACCCTTGGAGCTCGTGACCTTGGTGGTCACGTGCCTCAGCTCCCACCTCCGGGCCCTCACAGCCTATGTTCTTCCCTGACATTCCTGCTCTGCACCTGGCGGCCCCCTCCTTCCCCTCAGACTTCCCTTGGGGAGAACATGCCCAGGGGCTGCCTGAAGGCCTTTGAGATCTGGACCCAGGACTCAGCAGGACAGCTCAGAAGTCTGCGAGAGGACAGGCACGGTCCTCTGAAGCTTTCAACACTGCATATCCTGGAGGTGATGCTCAGGCCTCCAGAGCATCAAATGTTCCTTCCTTCTTTCCTTCCAACCTTCCTTCCTTCCTTCCTTCCCTCCTTCCTTCCATCCATCCTTCCTTCCTTCCATCCTTCCTTCCATCCTTCCTTCCTTCCTTCCATCTTTCCTTCCATCCTTTCTTCCTTCCTTCCTTCCTTCCTTCCATCCTTCCTTCCTTCCTTCCATCCTTCCATCCTTCCTTCCTTCCTTCCTTCCCTCCTTCCTTCCATCCATCCTTCCTTCCTTCCATCCTTCCTTCCATCCTTCCTTCCTTCCTTCCATCTTTCCTTCCATCCTTTCTTCCTTCCTTCCTTCCATCCTTCCTTCCTTCCTTCCATCCTTCCATCCTTCCTTGCTTCCATCCTTCCTTCCTTCCTTCCATCCTCCCTTCCTTCCTTCCTTCCCTCCTTCCTTCCATCCTTCCTTCCATCCTTCCTTCCTTCCTTCCATCCTTCCTTCCTTCCTTCCATCCTTCCTTCCCTCCATCCTTCCATCCTTCCTTCCTTCCTTCCCTCCTTCCTTCCATCCTTCCTTCCCTCCTTCCTTCCATCCTTCCTTCCTTCCTTCCTTCCTTCAGCAAATCACCCTGAGTCCTACTCTGTGCACTGCATGCCCTAAAGCCATGCAGTGTTCCATGCAGAAGTGACAGGGGCCCTTTTCCCAACTCTGGGTCACATCTGGTCATCCTGGGGCTTCTTAAGCCTTAAGACTCCCAGACTCTTGCTCCTTTACCTCTGCCTGCAGCTCTGGTGCAGCGTGAGGTGGTGCAGGCTGGGGGCCAGTCTCCAGGGAGATGTCATCAGCTCATCGGACCTCTTCCGGTTCCCCGGTCATCGTTTCACAAACAAAGACCCTGCCAACCACACGGATGCTGGGCTTGCCTCATGCAGTTCATCAGAGGCCCGGACAAGTCTGTAACCCCAGCTTCAGCTCCATCTGGGGCCTTCATGGCACGTGGAATGGTAAAGAATGAGATAGAAATAAATACCAGGTCTGCACACCAGTAGAGACACCAGTCGAGACAGCGTCCCAGGCAGGACAGATGGGGACAAGTTTGGGTTCCATGGTCACTTTCGGTATAGGAGCCGACCGAAGGAGAAAGGTCGCCTGTGACCCCGGAGGCTTTGGACAAGAAAACAGACATCTGTGCAGCTGCGTTTCCAGCAGAGGCTAGTCAGGGAAGGACACATCTACGAGGGTGAGTCTGTCAAAGACAAAACGAAGCGCAAAACTTCCAGATACTCTATCCTGCTAGAGAGTGGAAAACCAAAGTCACAGTTTAAAGGCAAAGGGGGGCTCCAGTCGATGGCAAACGCGTTGGAGCCAAAGAGGGATGCAGTCAGTAGCAAGAACAGGCCTCAGAGCCCTCCACCACCTCAGGCCTCCCAAACACCTGCTCTCATGGCAGTACTGCAGGCAGCACTCTGGGGGTCAAGGGAGCAGAGGCGACATTTGTGACAACGTGGACGGACCTGGAGCGTGATATGCTCGATGAAATATGTCAGACAGAGGAAGACAAATACTGTATGTTTTCCCTTTTATGTGGAACCTAAAACACAAAATAAATATAACAAAATAAACAAAACAAAAACAGACTCACAGATACAGAGAACAAACTCACGGTCACCAGAGAGCAGAGGCTGCAGAGATGGACAAAAGAGGTGAAGGGGATTGAGAGGCACAAACCTCTGGTTACAAAATAAATAAGTCACAGGGATGTAATGTACGGCAAGGGAAATGGAGTCGACAACATTGAGATGACTTTGTATGGTGCGTAATCTATAAAAGTATCAAATCACTAAGTTGGGGGGACTTCCCTGGCAGTCCGGTGGTTAAGACTCTGTGCTCCCAATGCAGGGGGTGTGGGTTCGATTGCCACTTAGGGAACTAAGATCCCACATGTGCCCGGCACAGTCCCCCAATTAATTAATTAATTAATTAAACAAATCTTCCTTAAAATTTTTTTTTAAATCACTATGTTGTACCTCTGAAACTAACATAATATCGTTAAGTCAACTATACTTCAATCAATCAATCCATGAAATTGCTTTTTTACAGTAAAATATTCAATCAAATAGAGAGAGAGACGATGGCATCCACAGGACCCAAGAGCCACAGTCGGGAAAGAGGCCAGAGGACAGAGGCCCCTCAGGGACACTGAGGGGACATGGGGGGCTTTGTGGTCCCCAGACAAAGCCTCTCTCCTCGGAGCACAGGGAAAGTGGAGGTGAGGTGCCCAGAGCTCAGAGGAGGCCTAAGGGTGGCATGTTGTGTGTGCCGAGCCTGGGGGGGCCTCAGTCGGCCCAGCCACAAAATGGGCTACTCTTCAGAGTCGCGACGACACCAGGGCCCTTTAAGGAAAGCTCTTGGGACGGAGTCCGGTCAGTGCCAGCAACTGTTACCAGAAGTGATTATTAACTCTCATGTTCTCACTAGTTAGAAGGTGATGTTTATTTTTTTTCCCCATTTGGTTCAATGGTTCAACAATTCATCACCACTAATGACCTCGTTTAAAAATGATTGTTATGGTCACCAAAAGAGCACAAAAGGCATCCCCCCAGGTGGTCCAAGCTCTGCCCCAGGCTGTAGAGCCTTACCTGTAGGTGTTGTCAGGGCAGAGGGTGCAGCACGAAGGAGCCCTCCCAGCCCCACCAGGAATGACGGCCCGCCACACGGCCCCCCGACAGCAGGGCGCCCCACCGCCCAGCTCACACAGCCGGCTCTGCTGCCCCAGCCCCGCTGAGCTGGGCCCGGATGTGAGCAGCCGCTGGGGCGGTGTCGTCCCACGAGAGCCCTGGGGAAGCACCCTCTCCGATTAAGCAGGAGATGCACACAGGGAGCGCACTCTCGGCCAGTCTTCCGTCCTGCAGATGCGGACCCAGTGCCCGGGCGCTGGAAATGCTCAGCACACCCCAGAGACGCTCACTCCGGGCCTCTCCTTGAGGAAGAACAAGGCTTCAGCTGGATGCGCCCTGACCTGCAGCCCCCACGTCCTCGGACCGTTTACAAGTCAGACACATGGATGCTTGAGGCTCTGGCCTGGCTTTGCCACTGCCCGGCGGTGTGGCCCTAGAGCTCCTGTCACCTGAGCCTCTGTTTAGCGAGGGTCACAGAGGCCCCACCTGGAAGGGTCTCAGGGACAAAAGGACCAGCGTGTCACCGTGCCTCCAAAACCTCCGCAGCTGGCCCACCAGCCGCAGTTAACTGCAAAGTGCCGCTGAACGCGTGCCTGGAAACACGTCTGAAGCTCGTTTCTGCTGGCATTTGGCTTAACAATCCTGTCGTGGGCTCTGCAGACGGGTACCGTGCACCCGGCGGAGCATAGCACGACCACACCGGCCCTGCAGGGAAGGCCCTGAGCGGGGAGGGGAAGCCCAGTGTGCTCTGAGTGCGATTACCGTATGTACGATTTCTCAGAACCATGTGTCCCAGGGACAGAGCTGAAGACGAGGCTGATCTGCCCCGCCGCCCGGGGGTCTGTGTCCTTACAGCCCAGGACAGAGAGCAGGCTGGGGCGGGGGGCTTCCTTGGACAGCCGAGGTAGAGCCCTTCACCATCCACTTCCAGACCTCCTCCCCCAGATGAACACAGGAGGTCCTGTAGGTGAGCCGATCACCCACCAAGCCCGCTGTAAACTGAGTGCTTTTGATCCTCACGCCTCAGTACTCACTGAACTCCAACGAGTTGCCTTGGGTTACACAATCTTATTTTCTTCTAAAGCACAACAGAAAGCATCCTTTTAAAAGCACCCAAATACTTTGGAATCATCTTTAAACAAATCCATAAGATTTCACTAGGAAGTAAATAGCACTTAAGACAAGGATGCACTAAAGGAATAGCCCATTTTGACCAAAACAAACAGCAGCGTATTGGAGTAAAGACCTGGGCCTGGGAGTTTCCACTAAAACACTAGAAGCCTAGTTTCCCCCTCACATATGAGAAGATGGAGAGAAAGAAATTCTGCTTTTCTCCCCTCCTTCACCCACACAGCCTGAGGCTTCCCCTGCAGGCGTGCAGGTAACCAGCCGACACACAAGCAACGACAACTGGTCTGAGTCATCCTGGTCGGAGACCCACACACGGCCAGGCCAAGATCATCACCACGTCCTGTCTGAACCGTCTGCGGGGCTCACTCCGTCACAGCCCCGACGCCCGCTGCGTCCTGGCCCCTACGGGATGGGCCCCGTGGGTAGCCATTGCTCCTCTTCCGGAGTAAGTGAACTCGCAAAGACCACTGTCTCTACACACATCACCTCGTTCGGTCCTTACACAAAGCCTGAGTGGATGCAGAGCAAGGGGATGTGCAGGACCAAGGACCCGCCAAAGTCACGCAGGTCAGCCCAGAGCTGCTCCCGTGATGGTTCTGCCACAGGAGCCCAAGCTTGGGAGGCGACACCCTCCCCTCCCTTCCGAAGAATCCTCCTCAACCTCAACCCCTTTCCTGAGATCCCCACCGGTTCGGAAAGCGCTCAGGCACGGGCTGCCTCCAAGGGGGGCTGAGGTCGCTCTCACCTGCAGCGATGCGACAGCTGCATGCAGAGCAGGAAAGGATCGGGAGGGCGCCTTGCAGACAAGATTCCCACGGCCACGGGTGCTTGGGGGCCACCCCCGGATTCTGGCTTCATTCCTAAGCAAAGACCAAAACCTCGTCAGATACTGTTTTCTTCCCCCATCTCCCAGGCATGCTCTGCAGCTACCCACTTGGAAATTACTTGTGAGCTCTTCCAGGTCAGCCCTGGTGGGTTACAGTTAAAAGATGCCAAGTAGAGAATTCTGCTTACGTCCTAAAGGGAAGCCAGGGTCGCCCACTGTCTTCCCTGAGTGAATCACCATGTGCGTCACCAGGAGCATTGCTCATCTGGAAAGCTGGCAAAACGGCTATTAGTATCACACTTTGAAATATTCAGAATGCCTTACTAGGCAATAATACATCACTACTTAGAAAACAAGTGCCTTTGTGCCATTACTCAGAAGTAAATAAACAGGCATCTTAACAGAAATAACAGGGTTTTCACGTGGTAGGAGCAGACCTCAGACATTGCCTTTTCTACTTCCCTTTCATCCTGGACACTGGGGTTAGAGATCGAATTTTAGTTCATTCTCCGTAAAATAAGCCTTCTGAGAGGAAGTGTTCATTAAGAAGTTAAGTGGCTTCATGGAGTTCACCTGCTTGATCCGAGGTAAAGCATTTATATTTCAGCAAGAGTGAGTAGAAAACCACTGCTTCTACGAGATTTAAGACCATTTCAGCTTTGTCAGACCCAGGAGAGACTCAGTGACGGGGCAGCGAGGGGGACGGCTGCTGAAGGGTGTCACGCAGGAGAAGAGGGCCTGACCCCGCCGCTGCCCTGGGTCGTCTGGGTGCATTGGTTTAATAAGTATTCGTAGCTTTGGGACTCAGGGCAAGTCAGTCCCTCCCTCTTCATCACTCAACAAGTATTCACAGGGTCGCGACCAAGCCACACAAACGTCTGACCACATGACCTTCCAGGTCCCCCCAAACCTGGAGCCCGTGATCCGCCCCCCTCGAGTGGGCACCCGCGATGGTCCACAGCGTGTAAGCATGTGAGTCGTTTCCGTCCACTGCTGTTCAAGTCTCCCGTGGGTGTCAAGTTGTAAGCTTTCCTCACTGTGCAGAGCAGAGAAGGGGGTGTGCCTGAAGACAAAGCCCAAGGTCAGGGCCTCCATGTCTCTCACAATCTGCTAGGAAAACAGTATATATTCTCCAGATACACAGCTATTTCCTACGTGGCAGGAGTTCAGAGGTGGGGAGGGGGAACGCGGGACGGACAGAAAGGTGCGATTCTAAGAAGAGGCAGGACAGAAGCCCACCTGGACAGGTATGGGGAGGAAGGACGCCGCCCCCCAAGCCCGTGGCCAAAGCAGGAGACGTTAGGATGGGAGGCCTGGGCTCAGTTCCATGTATCGCCTCCATGGGGCTACATTTCTGGGGGTGTCTGTGAGGGTGTCCCGGGAAGGGAGGGGCATTTGAGGCAGTGGACTCGGTAAAGACGACCCCCTCCCCAACACAGGGCCTCGTCCGATCCACTGAGGGCCTGGAAAGAACAGAAGGGCCGAGGTCTCCGTCTCCTCCTGCCTTTGACATCAGGGCTCCTGCCTCTCAGGCTTGGGAATCCGGGACCCACAGCAGCTGCTCCCCCTCCAGCTCTCAGACCCCCAGCCTCAGACGGAACCGCAGCCCCAGCTTTCGGGGTCCTCGGGCGAGCAGACGGCAGCTGGTGGGCCTCTCGGCCTCCAAAAGCCCTCTCGTGTTCAGATCTCCACGTGTCGCTCTCGGGTGAGCCCTGACCGTGCGAAGGCTACTGAGCGCCGTGTAGTCCTGATGCCGGCCACCCGGGATCCACAGCGGCAAAGACTGGGGCTCGGACATTACCCCAGACTGCCCTCCCCTCACTCCCGAGGCGGGGGGTTCCCAGGCCACCCGCTCTTCTGACCAACAGGCTCCCCCTACCCCATCCGGTCTGGCCATCCACTGCAGTGACGTACAGAACTCAGGAAAATGCTGTGCTCACACTGACGGGTATTATGAAGGATGCAAACCTGGACCAGCTAAGCAAAGAGACGCACAGGGCGCAGTCTCAGAGGGTCCCAAACACACACTCAGGGTGTGTCCTCCATGTGCACCACCAACCAGGAAGCTCACTCAGTGTCCAGAGTTTTTGGAGAGTCCCGTGACATAGGATGATTGACTGAACCCAACCTGCCCCACCGCCATCCCTCCCCAGAGGTCAGGAGGTCAGGCTGCACCAAAGCCCCAAGCCCCTAATCACAAGGTTCGTCTTTATGGCCCACCAGACTCCATCCTAAAACTATTTAGGAACCTGCCCGGAGTCACCTCTTTAGCATAAACTCAGGTGTGGTCTGAGGGACCCACATGAATAACAAAGGCGCCCTGACCACTGGGAAATTCCTAGGGCATAGGGTTTGGCTTCGTGGCTCTCTCCCTGGACCCTGTGGCAAGGACCAGGCGAACTCTTCAGGATACAGTTGTTAATGGGACCTTATTAATAGTTAGGGGACAAAGAATCCTGAGGACACAGTAGAAACATCAAGAAACTGTTTAATCCAAAACCAGGTTTATTTAGAGGCACTGAGCCCTTCGGCCAAACCTAAGGGAAGAAAACATTCCTGGGAATGTTATATTGCAATCTATAAAAAATAAGCACAGTGAAAATCATGAGATTTCAAGGATTACCTAAAGAAAACAAGAAGGGAAGCCCTTAGAAAGTAGAGGCTGCTGACAGAAGAAAAGTAGGACTTATACGGAGATGGGAACCAGAAATAAAATATACACTAAATAAGTATAAATATTCATTTTCCTGGGAAAAATCTCAAAATACGGAATTGCAATTAGATAATCTATTATACGTCATGGTTTTCACAGCTTCCAAGGGGCAGCTGAAGCCCCTTTCAGGCCAGGGCAGCATGAAGGAGAGGTGCCCAGATGTCCCTTTTCCACAGGAAAACTTAGCACTGTTTTCAGAGCTCCCTTCCAAGCCTTTAATTGACAGATTACCCTAAGATTTGTATGGAAAGTTATCTTAAGAAATGGAGAATCCACTTTCCCTTCTAAGTGACGAATTTCTTACCTTTCACTTGTACAGATACAGCTATGGAAGGGGAGGAGGCAGAGAAGGGGCAGAACCAAGTGCGTTTAGGAAGCAGGACACCAACCAAGAGGACGTGATATGAGAAAGAAGAAAACTGAGTATGATGTCTTTGCTTTCTGACTTAGGCGACTCTGTAGACAAATCATCACCCATTAACCAAGATGAAAAATATTAAGAGGAGCAAATAAAAAGGTAATGCTTTTATAAGTGGATTTTGAGCCGTCACGTGGAGACGCACAGGAAGAGATTAGAAAGACAAACCTGGAGGTCACGGGTCCACAGTTTTCTCATGTTTTTAATTACTTGACAGGAAACTTTTAAAATTTAAAACAGTCCCTGTCAATTAGGAGAAAAATTGCTATCCCAAGTTTAGTTATCTGTATTTATATTTGTGTGTGTGTGTGTGTGTGTAAACAGATCAATCGATCAATAGACTAACAGACATATAGATGATAGATAGATAGATAGATAGATAGATAGATAGATAGATAGACTAGTATAGTAGCTACCACCTTTGTAACCTGCATTTTTTGTCAGCCAACTTAACGTAAGTTCTTTCTGGAATTCTGTCTATAGTATAACATTTACTTCCTCCTGACAACTGGTGGGAAGTTCACATTTATGAAATCCTACCTCTGCCTCATTCTATGTTAGCCACTTATGCATGAGCTGGCCCATTTACTCTACAGGCCTGAAAAATTGGCCGGGAAACCCTATCTTCACAAGCAGAGCCCCAGGCTGCCCTAAGTGCAGACCCACTTTTCTAAAGCACTAGACAGCAATCTAAACATGCTACACTGTTTTCATAGCTGACTTCTTGTAATTTAATTACAAAGACAGCAAACACTGTATCTCCTTTACTTTGCATTGCAAAATGAGTTACAACATGAGTTAAAGTGTTTTCTAGCCTTGTCCAGTGTCTGACCTTCATTAAAACCATCATAAAATAATTATGAAAAGGTGTAAGATAAGTGAGTTCTGAGTTCCAATTAAGTGACTTACAAATGCACTCCCGGTGGTTGAATTGGGAGGTGCTTGTCACTCGGCTTCATAACCGGCCTGGGAGAAGCAGGCTCTCCATTTCCTGTGAGCTCACCCGCCTCTCAGTATAGTGGGAGGACTTGGGGGGATGATGTGGCCACTAGAGTGTCTGCTTTAAACACCCAACTGCCCACGATAAAGCGTCTGGCTCCTGCCCCGCGACGTGAACGACCAGCGCCCGGCACTGTCTCTCCAGCCTTGATAAGTGTGCACTGCCCTCTTTTCCTTGGTTGCTCTGGTGACACCACAACCAGCAGAAGGACCGCAGGTCCTGCGGTGACTGCCTCCTGGCTCCTGAAGGTCACTGGGGGCAGGGGACGTGGCCCACACCAGGGACAGGGCAAGGGCTCCAAGGTGGCCAGAGCCAGAGGCCCCGGAAGGCACCCCACCCCTGGGCCCAGGTGGTGGCACGCCTCAGACCCTTCCTCCAGCTACGGAAGGGCCCCCGGGATCAGGTGAGGAGACGCCGGCACCCCGAGGCTGCGGAGGAGCCTGGGGTGGAGGCCATGGGCCCAGAAATAAGCAGGTGCTGACGAAAGACGTCAGGAAGGGAAGCAGCCGTGCGAGTTGGAAGAGCTTATTCCCGAGCTCCTGACACCAGATCTTGGCTACAGGGAAGAAGGCACCAACCTTCACAGATTCTCCCCACCCTCACGTGTGAAATGGCTCCAGTCCAAAGGCATGAGATTCCGGTTCAACGAGAGTGGGATCTGTGACAGCACTTCCAGGGCTGGCTGGTCGCTTTCCCTGATAAAACTTCTCACCACACCTGCTCACTGGGAAAAACAAAGAAGCCTTCGAATTACCTCCCCTCTGTGCCTTTGTTTGCAGGCGTGGGGCTCAGTATGACTTTGCCTGTTGTGATGCAGCAACTCCAAAGGGAGGCCTCACCATCCCCTTTTCTCTGACGAGGAAACGGAAACTCGAAGACCTAAGTAACGTTCCCCAAACCACCCAACTTAGTGGGCAGAAAGGCCTCCCTCCACCCGGGTCTCCTTAGCCAGGTGAGTGTTTCCCAGTGTGGATCTGGGGGCGCCGGGTGTTATGTGGAAACAATGATCCACCTGGGAGCCGCGTGTTTGTGCTGTAAGGTGCTACCTTTTCCCTTACAAGATGATATAAAGCTTCCTTTAAGAACAAACCTTGAGACCTTCAAGATGGCGGAGGAGTAAGACGTGGAGATCACCTTCCTCCCCACAAATACATCAGAAATACATCTACATGTGGAACAACTCCTACAGAACACCTACTGAACACTGGCAGAAGACCTCAGACTTCCCAGCAGCCTCAGGAGCAGCGGATTAAATCCCCACAATCAACTTGATCTACCCTGCATCTCTGGAATTCCTGAATAGACGACAAATCATCCCAAAATTGAAACGGTGGACTTTGGGAGCAACTATAGACTTGGGGTTTGCTTTCTGCATCTAATTTGTTTCAGATCTTATGCTTATCTTAGCTTAGTATTTAGAATTTATTATCATTGGTAGATTTGTTTATTGATTTGGTTGCTCTCTTCCTTTTTTTATATATAGATATATATACTTTTTCTCTTTTTGTGAGTGTGTGTGTATATGCTCCTTGGTGTGATTTTGTCTGTATAGTTTTGCTTTTACCGTTTGTCCTAGGATTCTGTCTACCCAATTTTTTTCTTTTTTTTAAGTATAGTTCTTAGCGCTTGTTATCATTGGTAGATTTGTTTTTTGGTTTGGTTGTTCTTTCTTTTTATTCTCTTTTTTTATTACTTTTTATTTTTAATATTTTTTATTTTAATAACTTTATTATGTTTTCTTTCTTTCTTTCTTTTTTTCTTCCTTTTCTTCTGAGCCGTGTGGCTGACAGGGTCTCTGTGCTCCAGCTGGGTGTCAGGCCTATGCCTCTGAGGTGGGAGAGCCGAGTTCAGGACATTGGTCGACCAGAGACCTCCTGGCTCCATGTAATATCAAACGGTGAAAGCTCTACCAGAGATCTCCATCTCAATGCTAAGACCCAGCTCCACTCAACAACAAGTAAGCTACGGTGCAGGACACCCTATGCCAAACAACTAGCAAGACAGGAACACAACCCCACCCATGAGCAGAGAGGCTGCCTAAGATTATAATAAGGTCACAGACACCCCAAAACACACCACCGGACGTGGTCCTGCCCACCAGAAAGACCAGATCCAGCCTCATCCACCAGAACACAGTCACCAGTCTGCTCCACCAGGAAGCCTATACAACCCACTGAACCAACCTTAGCCACTAGGGGCAGACACCAAAAACAACAGGAACTACAAACCTGCAGCCTGTGAAAAGGAGACCCCAAACACAGTAAGTTAAGCAAAATGGGAAGACAGAGAAACACACAGCAAATGAAGGAGCAAGGTAAAAACCCACCAGACCAAACAAATGAAGAGGAAACAGGCAGTCTGCCTGAAAAAGAATTCAGAGTAATAATAGTAAAGATGGTCCAAAATCTTGGAAATAGAATGGAGAAAATACAAGAAACGTTTAACAAGGACCTAGAAGAACTAAAGAGCAAACAAACAATGATAAACAACACAATAAATGAAATTAAAAATTCTCTAGAAGGAATTAATAGCAGAATAATTGAGGCACAAGAACGGATAAGTGACCTGGAAGATAAAGGAGTGGAAATAACTACCACAGAGCAGAACAAAGAAAAAAGAATGAAAAGAATTGAGGACAGTCTCAGAGATCTCTGGGACAACATTAAATGCATCAACATTCAAATTATAGGGGTCTCAGAAGAAGAAGAGAAAAAGAAAGGGACTGAGAAAATATTTGAAGAGATTATAATTGAAAACTTCCCTAATATGGGAAAGGAAATAGTCAATCAAGTCCAGGAAGCACAGAGAGTCCCATACAGGATAAACCCAAGGAGAAACACACCAAGACACATATTAATCAAACTATCAAAAATTAAATACAAAGAAAAAATATTAAAAGCAGCAAGGGAAAAGCAACAAATAATATACAAGTGAATCCCCATAAGGTTAACAGATGATCTTTCAGCAGAAACTCTGCAAGCCAGAAGGGAGTGGTAGGACATATTTAAAGTGATGAAAGGGAAAAACCTACAACCAAGATTACTCTACCCAGCAAGGATCTCATTCAGATTCATCAGAGAAATTAAAACCTTTACAGACAAGCAAAAGCTAAGAGAATTCAGCACCACCAAACCAGCTTTACAACAAATGCTAAAGGAACTTCTCTAGGCAGGAAACACACGAGAAGGAAAAGACCTACAATAACAAACCCAAAACAATTAAGGAAATGGTAATAGGCACATACACATCGATAACTTCCTTAAATGTAAATGGATTAAATGCTCCAACCAAAAGACACAGACTGGCTGAATGGATACAAAAACAAGACCCATATATATTCTGTCTACAAGAGACCCACTTCAGACCTAGGGACACATATAGACTGAAAGTGAGGGATAGAAAAAGATATTCCATGCAAATGGAAATCAAAAGAAAGCTGGAGTAACAATTCTCATATCAGACAAAATAGACTTTCAGATAAAGACTGTTACAAGAGACAAGCACACTACGTAATGACCAAGGGATCAATCCAAGAAGAAGATATAAGAATTGTAAATATTTATGAACCCAACAAAGGAGCATCTCAGTACATAAGGCAAATGCTAACAGCCATAAAAGGGGAAATCAACAGTAACAAAATCATAGTAAGGGACTTTAACACCCCACTTTCACCAATGGACAGATCATCCAAAATGAAAATAAATAAGGAAACACAAACTTTAAAGGACATATTAAACAAGATGGGTTTGACTGATATTTATAGGACATTCCATCCAAAAACAACAGAATACACTTTCATCTCAAGTGCCCATAAACATTTTCCAGGATAGATCATATCTCGGGTCACAAATCAAGCCTTGGTAAATTTAAGAAAATTGAAGTCATATCAAGTATCCTTTCCAACCACAATGCTATGAGATGAAATGTCAATTACAGGAAGAAATCTGTAAAAACTACAAATACATGGAGGCAAAACAATACACTACTAAATAACCAAGAAATCACTGAAGAAATCAAAAGGAAATCAAAAAATACCTAGAAACAAATGACAATGAAAACATGACTGCCCAAAACCTATGGGATGCAGCAAAAGCAGTTCTAAGAGGGAGGTTTATAGCAATACAATCCTACCACAAGAAACAAGAAACATCTCAAATAAACAACCTAACCGGACTTCCCTGGTAACGCAGTGGTTAAGAATCCACCTGCCAATGCAGGGGATGTGGGTTCGATCCCTCGTCCGGGAAGATCCCACATGCAGTGGAGAAACTAAGCCCATGCACCACAACTACTGAGCCTGCGCTCTAGGGCCCACAAGCCCAACTACTGAAGCCCGTGTGCCTAGAGCCCGTGCTCTGCAACAAGAGAAGCCACCACAATGAGAATCCCACACACACCACAATGAAGAGTAGCCCCCGTTCACTGCAACTAGAGAAAGCCCACACACAGCAATGAAGACCCAAGGCAGCCAAAAATAAATAAATAAATATTTTAAAATAAATAAACAAGCTAACTTTACACCTAAAGCAATTAGAGAAAGAAGAACAAAAAAAAAACAAAACCCAAAGTTAGCAGAAGGAAAGAAATCATAAAGATCAGATCAGAAATAAATGAAAAAGAAATGAAGGAAACAATAGCAAAGATCAATAAAACTAAAAGCTGGTTCTTTGAGAGATAAACAAAATTGATAAACCGTTAGCCAGACTCATCAAGAAAAAAAAAGACTCAAATCAATAGAATTAGAAATGAAAAAGAAGAAGTAACAAATGACACTGCAGAAATACAAAGGATAATGAGATTACTACAAGCAACTATATGCCAATAAAATGAACAACATGGAAGAAATGGACAAATTCTCAGAAAAGCACAATCTTCTGAGATTGAACCAGGAAGAAATAGAAAATATAAACAGACCAATTACAAGGACTGAAATTGAGGCTGTGATTAAAAACCTTCCAACAAACAAAAGCTCAGGACCAGATGGCTTCACAGGCGAATTCTATCAAACATTTAGAGAAGAGCTAACACCTATGCTTCTCAAACTCTTCCAAAATAGAGCAGAGGGAGGAACACTCCCCAACTCATTCTACAAGGTCACCATCACCCTGATACCAAAACCAGACAAAAATGTCTCAAAGAAAGAAAACTTCAGGCCAATATCACTGATGAACATAGATGCAAAAATCCTCAACAAAATACTAGCAAACAGAATCCAACAGCACATTAAAAGGATCATACACCATGATCAAGTGGGGTTTATCCCAAGAATACAAGGATTCTTCAAAATATGCAAATCAATCAATGTGATAAAACATATTAACAAACTGAAGAAGAAAAACCGTATGATCATCTCAATAGATGCAGAAAAAGCTTTTGACAAAATTCAACACCCATTTATGATAAAAACTCTCCAGAAAGTGGGCATAGAGGGAAACTACCTCAACATAATAAAGGCCATATATGACAAAATCACAGCAAACATCATTCTCAGTGGTGAAAGCTGAAAGCATTTCCTCTAAGATCAGGAATAAGACAAGGATGTCCACTCTCACCACTATTACTCAACATAGTTTTGGAAGTCCTAGCCACGGCAATCAGAGAAGAAAAAGAAATAAAAGGACCCCAAATCGTAAAAGAAGAAGTAAAACTGTCACTGTTTGCAGATGACATGATACACAATGTTCATACACAGAGAATCCTAAAGATGCTACCAGAAAACTACTAGAGCTACTCAATGAATTTGGTAAAGTAGCAGAATACAAAATTAATGCACAGAAATCTCTTGCATTCCTATACACTAACAACAAAAAATCTGAAAGAGAAATTAAGGAAGCACTCCCATTTACCACTGCAACAAAAAGAATAAAATACCTACGAAAAAACCTACCTAAGGAGACAAAAGACCTGTATGCAGAAAACTATGACACTGATGAAAGAAATTAAAGATGATACAAACAGATGGAGAGATATACCATGTTCTTGGATTGGAAGAATCAACATTGTGAAAATGACTCTACTACCCAAAGCAATCTACAGATTCAATGCAATCCCTATGAAACTACCAATAGCACTTTTCACAGAACTAGAACAAAAAATTTCACAATTTGTATGGAAACACAAAAGACCCCAAATCGCCAAAGCAATCTTGAGAAAGAAAAACGGAGCTGGAGGAATCAGGCTCCCGGACTTCAGACTACACTACAAAGCTATAATAATCAAGACAGTATGGTACTGGCACAAAACCAGAAATATAGATCAATGGAACAGGACAGAAAAACCAGAGAGAAACCCACGCACATATGATCACCTTATCTTTGATAAAGGAGGCGAGGATATACGATGGAGAAAAGACAGCCTCTTCAATAAGTGGTGCTGGGAAAACTGGACAGCTACATGTAAAAGAATGAAATTAGAACACTCCCTAACACCATACACAAGAATAAACTCAAAGTGGATTAAAGACCTAAACGTAAGGCCAGACACTATAAAACTCTTAGAGGAAAACATAGGCAGAACACTCTATGACGTAAATCACAGCAAGATCTTTTTTGACCCACCTCCTAGAGAAATGGAAATAAAAACAAACATAAACAAATGGGACCTAATGAAACTTAAAAGCTTTTGCACAGCAAAGGAAACCATAAACAAGACGAAAAGACAACCCTCAGAATGGGAGAAAATATTTGCAAATGAAGCAACTGACAAAGGATTCATCTCCAAAATTTACAAGCAGCTCATGCAGCTCAATATCAAAAAAGCAAACAACCCAATCCAAAAATGGGCAGAAGACCTAAATAGACATCTCTCCAAAGAAGACATACAGATTGCCAACAAAGGCATGAAAGGATGCTCAACATCACTAATCATTACAGAAATGCAAATCAAAACTACAGTGAGGTAGACTACCTCACAGCAGTCAGAATGGCCATCATCAAAAAATCTACAAACAATAAATGCTGGAGAGGGTGTGAAGAAAAGGGAACCCTCTTGCACTGTTGGTGGGAATGTAAACTGATACAGCCTCTATGTAGAACAGTATGGAAGTTCCTTAGAAAACTAAAAATAGAACTACCATACAACCCAGCAATCCCACTGGTGGGTGTATACTCTGAGAAAAGCATAATTCAAAGAGTCCTGTACCACAATGTTCACTGCAGCTGTATTTACAATAGCCAGGACATGGAAGCAACCTAAGTGTCCATCAACAGATGAATGGATAAAAAAGATGTGGCACATATATACAATGGAATATTACTCAGCCATAAAAAGAAACGAAATTGAGTTATTTGTAGTGAGGTGGATGGACCTAGAGTCTGTCATACAGAGTGAAGTAAGTCAGAAAGAGAAAAACAAATACCCTATGGTAACACTTATATATGGAATCTAAAAAAAAAATGGTTCTGAAGAACCTAGGGGCAGATGTAGAGAATGGACTTGAGGACACGGGGAGCGGAGAGGGTAAGCTGGGACGAAATGAGAGAGTGGGATGGACATATATGGACATATATACACTACCAAATGTAAAACAGATAGCTAGTGGGAAGCAGCCGCATAGCACAGGGAGATCAGCTGGGTGCTTTGTGACCACCTAGAGGGGTGGCATAGGGAGGGTGGGAGGGAGATGCAAGAGGGAAGAGATGTGGGGATGTATGTATACGTATAGCTGATGCACTTTGTTATACAGCAGCAACTAACATACCATTGTAAAACAATTATGCTCCAATAAAGATATTTTTTAAAAAAGAAGAAAGTTTTATTTAAGAAAAAAAAAAGAAGTAAAGAAAAATACTGATGATGGGAAAATCATCAAGATGTCATTGAAACGACTGCTCTGACAACCTGCACTGCATCCTTCTGCCCTGTTCTTAGCATCAAAGCCAGGCTTTGCAGCTTCACCAGGAAGTAGTTTGCTACCCTGGCTCTGAGCACTGACACCCTCATGATTCGCGTGTGTTTGCTAGTAACGCTCATCACACTGAGTTATAGCCCTCACGCCCCGGGCAGCAGGTACGTAACCTATCACGGAGCAAGCTCCACCTTCCCCAAGAATCATGCTTATTCTGGCTATCGAGGCCGGGAAACCGCAGGACCATCCAGAACGGCTGCCCTGGAGGTGTAGACGGGCACCACATGAGACTTAGGGGCAGTCGAGCCAGCACCCAAACCACCGTCAACATCAAGCAGGGCCGGGACAGGATGGGGGGACCAGCGCGTCATAGGAGCCCACCCAGCGCATTGGGCAAAACGTGTCCTCCAGCCCCCGACCCTCCCAGTAAGTCACTGCTGAGTTAATAAGTGAATGGAGATTCACTGGTGAGTCAGCCAGCAATTTTTATGTATCAGTGACCACAAGGCAAGTCATTAAGCTTGGGAAATATGTAAAGAATAAACACAGTTCCTGATCTAAGGGGCTTACATCAGAACCAGAAGATTAACTGTGACAAAAATCAGTGAGTGAAACGTGCCAGAAAAATGAGGAAAAGAGGATGAGGACATGAGAAGAAACAGACTGTGGGAGAATGTCCTGGGGAGGCGGCGGGGGGGGGATCATCTCCAGCTAGAGGTTTCGGGGAGCTTTCGGGGGAGACGCATCACCTGAGCCAAGTCTTAGGCGGTGGTTCGGTTGACACAGGTGGAGGTGGATGGAGGGAAACTCGGACACTGGTCTTGCTAAGGGGGAGCGTCACTGGGTCACGTCAGAAGCCCCAACACCTGGGACATAAAGAGCCCAAGACAGCAGAATCCACATTAGGTCAGGTATTTTAATGTCTTAGCCATAAAGCTTTCCTTGTACCCTTGGGGAAAACAAACCCCAAATACTATTCATATATTCGTAGTTTCAAAGAGTGAAAATAATCACCTCCAGCTAAACGTAACCCTGAGATTCAAGAACCAAGAAGCATCTCTCCGTTTGCTTTATCTTTCTTGTGAGCTGCAACCACAGCCCACCTAGAACAGTACACGAGAACCTCAGGACTGAAGGAGCCCTGGGAAGACATGTCACTAAAATGTGACACCCACCCACTAAGTCTATGGAGAAGGAGGAGGGGCCACAGCCACGGAGGACACGGCTCTGGAAGCTCCCCGGGCCCGGGGGCCGGGACCGACCACACACGTGCTCTGCGTGGCGTCATCATATCTGAATCAAAATGAGACGTGCCATCAGATCTCTCCCTGGTGAGCAAACAAACTAGAGCTAATGCATAACTTGGGAATTTCCTCAGAATCAAAACCATCCCTGCTGTCAGGTCTTTTGTTACTGGGAATCTTGACAACAGGTTTTGTCAAATGGTGTCCACAATGCCAGAACCACGACTGACCAGGGCCCAGGAGGCGGAGGGGCAGGAAGACACACTTCATCCTCCTGGATCACGTGGACTAGGTGACGTGGGATGTGCCCGAGGGGCCGGCACTGGGAGGAGGGAACGGTGGTCTGTGAGGGTCCGAGGGGAAGCTGGGGCAGCTTCACCCTGTCACCCCCAAACCCGGAAGTGCTGCAAGCCCCCCGTGTCCTCACCCACCTGGGCTCTCTGAGCACCAGTCACCCGAAACTGGATGACTGGAAACCCTGGGGCCTCTGGACCCTCCAGGCGGGCACCCTGCACACCTTCCTCTGCCATTCTCCTCAACCCTCCACCCCTCCTCACCTCCCAAGGCTCCGCTTCGGCCCCCACCCCGGGACCCCCAGGAGCTGCCCGCGGGCTTCCCGGCCCTGGTCCCTAACCCCTCCACCCTGCAACCCCGGGCAGTGTGACACCAGCCACCCTGCCCGGCCGTGCTCCTCACCAAGGCGTCATGTGGGGGCTGATCTTGTGGCCGGTGTAACCCAGCTGACGTCTGGGTCGGGGCTCTGCAGACGGTGACTCACCCAGGAGCCCACCAGTGAGGACAGCAGCGGAGTCACAGGAGGTCCGGGTGACACCGTTCACCCACAAGCTGACAGACAGACAGAGCTCGTCCAGCGTTTACTCCGTGTGAATCTGCCTTATGCTTCAGTAACTTGTCCCTTTTTACCCTGGAAACATAAACTATTAATCCCCAAAGTGTAATCCTGGGTCCACCGTCATCAGAATCACTGGAGGGCTTGTAAACATGCAGATTCCTGAGTTCCCGTGAGTCTTACTAGCCCAGCATCACTGACACAGGGCCTGGGAATGCCCAGATTTAACCAGTTCTTCTGTGTTTTAATCCACAGTGAAGCTTGGCACCACTGACCTGTACCAGGTAAAGCCTGAGCTCACCCGCGTGTTCTCCCCACGTGTAGAGGTGGAAGGGGCTCAAATGCCTGGAGCGCCACCAGCGGCCACGGTTCAGGGGTGCTCCCAAGCCTGGCCCTCTTCCAGAACCACATGTGGGTCCCTCCTTTGAGGAAAACGGGAGCCGATTCCCCGCCGGGGCCGTTACCAGGGTCTGGGAGCCGCGTTTGTGAAAGGGCGTATGGAATGACAGCCTCAGGGGCCTGCTTCTGTGATCAGTCCTCTGAGTGTTCTTTTTTTTTTTAATATTCTCACCCAAACTAGAGAAATGGTACAGATGAACGGTTTGCAAGGCAGAAATAGAGACACATATGTAGAGAACAAACGTGTGGACACCAAGGGGGGAAAGTGGGGGGACGGGGCGATGGGTGGTAGGATGACTTGGGAAATTGGGACTGACATGCACACACTAATTTGTATAAAATAGATGACTAATAAGAACCTGCTGTATAAGAAGGACAAATAAAATAAAATTTAAATTAAAAAAAAATATTCTCCCCCCCCCAAACTGGAGTCTCTCCTGCCCTCTTGCGGGGAGGGGCGCGTAGGAAGGGTGTCCGCGAGCATGGTGACAGCAGAAGGCGGACACGGCACAGGCTGCTCTCACGCCCGCCGCCCCCTGAGTTTCCCCTCGACCTGCACAGGGATGCAGGATGAGCGGCATCTAACCCAGAGGAAGCTCTTTACTCCCCGTGGAGGCAGCGGCCCCAGAGGAACCCAGGTCACAGGGTGGAGGAGCCCCACCTTCGCGCTTGGTTTCACGACACCATCTGTCGCGGCAGCCGGAGGGTCTCAGCCCCAGGCTCACACACGCGTGGGCTGCTTTTCATCGCTACAGTTTAGGGGAGTCTCGGGCACAGGCCTCCCTGCGGCTTGTTTCTCCCATGTCTCCCCAGACGTTCTCCCTCTGCCTGAGAAACCAGAGCAGGAGGGTCTGGGGACGGGGTGGAGGTCTCTTCCATTAAGCCCCGCCCTAAGCAGAGGGGTATCACCTCTAAGCCCGAGTCTGCACTCGTCCGTCTAAACTAAGCAAAGAGGATGCAATATGCCCTCAGCGCTGATCTTCTCAGCAGATCCTCCAAGGATAAAGGAAGGATCATCTGTTCTTCTTCTGTGTAAGCCTTAGAGTGGAAAGTGACCTGTAAACAGTAGGGCACTCTTCAGAGAGAAGAGCCCTTATCGGCGTGGTCCCATCCGAACGGTGACACTTCACACCGGCTTTGGCCTCGCCCTGTATCTGTACCCCTGTGACGGAAGCTCAGGACTGATTCGCCCTCTCCGTAAGGGGCTCCAGGAAACACGACGACCCGCCCCTCTGCAGCGCGAGCCCATCATGGCCCCCGGCCCACACGCACGGCACCCCCAGTGATCCTTGAAGGAGCGGGGAGGGGGGTGGCGGCCGCCAGTGCTGCAGGCAGCTGAGCCGGGGCAGAAGCCCGTCAGGGTAACAGACACGCCAAGCTGATTTCTTCCAGGCACGAGATCCATGTAGGTTTTGCATACCTCCTGAACAAAAAGTTTAAGTTGCTCTCAAATTGAATTTTAAGGACAATTTTTAGGTAGCCACAGGTCATCTGTTTGTTCGTTCAAGCTAAAATTAGAGCCGGCCGGCTGCATAGGTGGTCCCCAGAGCTGTGAGGACTTGTGCTCTGCACCCTGCCTGCAACGCCCACGGGGCCCCAGACACAAGGCAAACCTGCAATTTGGTGTGACTCCCATGTGCCCGCTCCCTTGTCCGGGGACTCTGGGGTCATTATGGTGCCCTGACCTTCGGGCAGACCTTCCTCGTGAAGTGACTGGTGTCAAGGTGGAGTTTCATCTCACTGGCTGAGGTGTTATGTGTATACACACACGCACACACGCGCGTACACATAACGAGTGTAGCTACCTGTACAGGTGTATTTAAGACCCACCTACATACAGTATGGAGGCCGCCTTTCTTTCTCGTCTTTCTTTTCCTTGCAGGAGCATTCAGTCAGTATTGATCAGCATATTTGGTTCTAGCCCTAACCTGATTTCTGGGTTTATTCGCTCAGACCTGTCCTGAAGCCCCTCCCCTGCCCCAGACGCCCTGGGGGTCAGGACACCAAGAGGGTTCCCTCCAGCAGCACCTTGGCTGCACTGAACATTTTGATCTTACAAACGAATTCATAAGGGTCTTCTTGTACATTTACAGAAGGAGGCTAAGGATTCATACAAAAGGGCGATATCTTTACTATGTACACAACCCCCAGGTTTATACTGCTTGCTTAGAAATAATAATAATTATTATTATAATAATATAATAACTAGCCTCTAAATCATTCCCTTCCACCTGCTTGTTTTCTAACCTTTCACTGGAGTGAGGTTTCCTGAGGGCAGGTATTAGGCTCACCGCTTCTGCATCCCTAACTCCTGGCTGACTTACTAAGTAAATCGGTATTAAAATGTTCAGCATCTGGGCTTCCCTGGTGGCGCAGTGGTTAAGAATCCACCTGCCAATGCACGGGATGCGGGTTCGAGCCCTGGTCCAGGAAGATCCCATGTGCCACGGAGCAACTAAGCCCATGTGCCGCAGCTACTGAGCCTGCGCTCTAGAGCCCACGAGCCACAACTACTGAGCCCACGTGCATAGAGCCCATGCTCTGCAACAAGAGAAGCAATGAGAAGCCCGTGCACCACAACGAAGAGCAGCCCCCACTCACTGCAACTAGAGAAAGCCCGCGTGCAGCAACGAAGACTCAATGCAGCCAAAACTAAATTAATTAATTAATAACAGAATATCTAACAAAAGCAGACAGGACGCTCCAGAAGTAAGTCAGCCTGCCCCATCCTCCCCACAACACCGGGCTCGCCGGTGCAGAAACATGGGGGCTCCGGGACCCCTCACCCCACAGTAGCGCTGAGGTTTTTTATAAATAACAGAGATGGTGCCACAGAAGCCACACATGCTGACTCTGGCAGACAAGCCCAGGGCTGCAGGTCAGCAGAAGCAGGGATGCTCCTCTCCTCCTGTACTTCAGGCTGGTGATTCTCACAACCAAGAGATCTGCCGTCATCAGTCCACTTCGGTGTGGCTTAAAGGAAAGGAAACGAATTGACAGGATGTTAAAGGATTTTTCTGCCTTTCAACCTACAACCACGACTTTCATCCGGGCTGAGCGGCTGCTGAGAGCAGTACCTGAGCTGGCTGGAGGTGAGAAAGGCCCACGGGAAACAGCAGTTCTGCGGCCCTGGATGAGCCTTCCTTCCCGCTGGCGCCCAAGAGAACGTGATGCGAGGCGTCCTGGTAAGTCTCTCCCCGCTCTGGAGGCAGACAGGACCAGCCTGTCAAGCCTCTGCTTTAGGTTAAGACCAAGAGGCTGGACAGAGCCAATGAGTTGGGACAAAAGGGACTGAACATCTGATTTCCTGTGTAAAGTGCTCAATCTTCTTCTGGAACCACTGTTTGAACTGGTGGGTGTACCGCCATCCTGGGTCCCTGAGTGGCTGCAATAAGCCGTGTCCCACCTGCACGAGACACATACGAAGTGTGGATAAGAAACAGATTTTTTGTTTAAAGCCACTGAGCTGCAGAGGTCTCTTTGGCTGTCATTGTTCCACTGCAGCCTGACCTGCCATGTCCTGCCTGACATACTAGGTCACCAGCAGGGCTGACAAGCTAGGTCAGGGCCAAAGCCAGGCCAAACAATGGTGCTACCATGCCTCTGCTCTTCTCTGTTCGGCCAGGCGAGAAGTTTCATCACCCACAAAACATCATATGAAAAGCAGAACGCGGGATCGCTACTTTGCAGGGCTGCTGTGCTGATATACAACGTACGTAAAGGCTCTGAACGGTTCCCGCACGTAGTACGTGCTCAGAAAATGTCAGCAATTATCATTACAACTTTTAGCTATAAGAACCCTCTCCTTTGAGATGTTTTCGGTATGACGCGAGTCTAGGGAAGGGTCAATAGAGCCTAAACCCACGTTCAGGCACGCAACAAATATTCATTTAAAAGCCTATCGTGGCCGCCTCTCCCACCGGCCCGATGAGCTGCAGCGGCTCCGGCGCGGACCCCGAGGCGGCGCCGGCTTCTGCCGCCTCGGCCTCGGGCCCGGCACCCGCGGTCTCGGCCCCCGCCGCGCTGCCCGCCGGCGTCGCTGCGGAGAACAAGGCCAGCCCCGCGGGGACAGCTGGGGGGCCTGGGGCTGGAGCCGCGGCAGGGGGCACGGGAGCCGTGGCGGCGCGGGCCAGGGAGCCGGCCGAGCGGCGCGGAGCGGCTCCGGTGACGGCGGGCGGCGCGGCGCCCCCGGAGGGGGCCATGTCTAACGGGGTTTACGTGCTGCCAAGCGCGGCCAACGGAGACGTGAAGCCGGTGGTGTCCAGCACGCCTCTGGTGGACTTCCTGATGCAGCTGGAGGATTACACGCCTACGATCCCCGATGCAGTGACTGGTTACTACTTGAACCGTGCTGGCTTTGAGGCCTCGGATCCACGCATAATTCGGCTCATCTCCCTAGCTGCCCAGAAATTCATCTCAGATATTGCCAACGATGCCCTACAGCACTGCAAAATGAAGGGCACAGCCTCTGGCAGTTCCCGAAGCAAGAGCAAGGACCGCAAGTACACTCTAACCATGGAGGACTTGACCCCTGCCCTCAGCGAGTATGGCATCAATGTGAAGAAGCCGCACTACTTCACCTGAGCCACCCAATCTAAATGTACTTGTCCATCCCCTTGTCCCCACACCAGCCTGTTTTCATAATAAACTTTATTGTGACAGGCAAAAAAAAAAAAAAAAAAAAAAGCCTATCGTGTTCCAATCACTGTCCAGAAGTCCTCTCTGAGCCAAGTTTAACAAGCGGGAAGGGAGTCAGGGATGCACCGCAGGGTGCAGCCAGAGGCGGTCTCTACTCCGGAGAGGTACAGGTTGCTATGGGAACTGGGCAGGGCCACCTTCCCAGGGCCTGGGCATCAGGGAAGGCTCCCTGGAGGAGGTGACGTGGAAGCTGAGATCTGGGAGGTAAGTTGGGGCTGGTCTGGCACAAAGAAAAGAAGACGTGTGCTCACGCAAGTGGAGGTCCCAAGGGGAAAGAGGCAGGGTGCACGGTGAGAACCTCAGGGGCCAGAAGGGACAACGTGAAGGGAAGGAGGGGAGACGTGGGGCTGCGGACAGAGGAGAAGTCCAGCCACACTGAAACTCGCCCAGGCCGCCTTCCCAGCACAGGGACTCCTGGAGCTCTATTTGTCCTCCTCGCCCACCAGGGACAACGTGACATGAGTCCTGGGGGCCCGGGGCAGAGAAGACTCTGTGAGCTCCTGGCTGGCATCCATGCACGGTCGGCCAATAACCCGACACTCAGCCAGCCCAGGGGAGCAGGGCCGACCTCGTGCAGCGCGTGGGCGCCCTGTGGCTCCAGAAGGACGTCCCCCCTCCCACCTCCCGCCTCCCCCGTCCCGTCTTCCCCGTGAGCCCGTGTTCCCAGGATGCCCTGCTGGGCAATCGAGGACCCACCCGTTTTTAGGAAGCACGCTTGGCCGTCTGCACAGGTAACGTGAGAAGGAGGGAGCCCACCCCTTCCTTGCCCCCCCCATCCCTGCAGAAAGACGTCCTATCCCTGCCTCTAGCCCAGCCCACCCGCTCCCGGCCCCGGAGGAGAACTCAGTTCGACGGGTCCCAGGGATTCCTGGATGCCCCTCCACACCGGACAGACCAGGGACCAGGAGACAGGGCGAGGCCTCATCACAGACATGGGTCCACAGACTCGCACGTGCCCGGACAGGAGTTTGCATAGGAACTTGACACCCAGAGCCAGTAAAGTCTTCGCCGTGGAAAGCGAGTCAAACACAACAGCAGCCGGCAAGGCAGCAGGCCGACTGTCAGCCTGTCAAGAGTTTTGCAGAAGGGCCGGCGGAGAAGCCGGTGAGCGAGCTCAGTCCACACAGGTCCCCACGCTGCCACCGCTGCTGGGAAAACACAGCCCAGAGTGTGGCATCCAAGCCCCGCCGCTGCGAAGTGTCACATGTGCGGCCACAAGGGCCGCTGAGACGCAGGCGTGGAGCCGGCCAGGAGTCAGCATCCTTCAGGGGCCGAGCTCCCTGTACCTGGATGGCTCCGAGCAAGAAACGCCAACCTGTGTTTTGAGGAAGATCAACTCTCCAGAATGCAGAGCAGGGCTTTCCAGTTGAGCCGAGATACGTTCGGGAGCAGCAGGGGCTGGGGAGCAAACCTCCCACAAGGATGACCTCAGAGGGGGAAGGAGAGAGGATGACAGCAGTGGGACCTGAGAAAACCCACCGCTTCCACCCAAAGTCTGACCAACCAAGGCTGCACTCAGGAGACTGGCTTCCCTGTTCCATCTCCTTGACAACCGGGCATCTTCACAGTCACGAGACCTGCTTCCCGAGAGAGGCAACGTGTGCGCCTCCTTCTGAGGCCTGGTCACCCATCTCACCTGGAGAAGCGCCGTCCTCTCCCCTGTGAGGGGCCCCCCATGCGCACAGATGAAGGAGGCAGTCAGAAGGGGCAGATGAACGCCAAACGCCAAGACTGTAACTTCCGGGGAATGACTCTCCAAAAAATCGTTTGTGTACTGGAGGAGAGGAAATCACTGGTGCATGAATTAGCAGCTCTATATTTCAGGGGTTTGTTATAAATCTGTTTCTTAGCCGCTCTCACTTAAGCTCAAATGAAGCCAAAACACTGTCAACGTTAAAACGTTATCAAAGAATTGTCCTCGAGTGCAAGCAAATGTAGAAATGTCCTATCCTTTAAGGCATTTCTTTAAAGAAAAAAATCACTGGTTATCACTTTAAATTCAAGCATCCCCAGAAGAAACGAAAGCCACAACCTCTGTGTGATACGGTCCAAAGTGCTCTAAGACCTGAATTAGCAGCACGGCTTCGATCTCAAAGTTCTGCTGCATTAGACAGACAGCAAAGAGGGGTAACCGACTTCCAGCCCCTGAATGTGCAATTCTAATAAGAGGTGGACTGACCGCAGGGCCACACAAGAAGGGTCTGGGCATGGGAGACGAGGTGGGCACCAGGCAAGGACCCTCAAAGGTCCTTCGAGTGGACACACGGCCAAGTGAGAAATACTTCTTCCCACCTGGCATTTGCCACCATCTTGGGGTTCACCTTGACTGTGGCACACCAAGAAGCAGACTGAAATGCAGCCAGTCGTGAGTGACTACCTGCGCTTGGAGAGGCTGGCGGCCCCGCAGGGAGGGGCCCGTTTCCGTTCTGCAGCCCCACCTTTGACGGGTGAAGCCACTTCTGCCCCCTCTGCTTGTGCCAAGAGAGACAGCATCCTCGGGGAGGTGGGGAGGGACCCATCTGATGTCCCTTTAAGAGTTCTCGGGGGTAAAGTTTTCCTGCCTTTTCATTCTGTTCAAATTCAGGGCTAGTGGCCCAGAGCAGTTCAGAAGAACAGAAGCAGGCCCTGGAGGAGGGTCCCGAGTGGGCAACACGGCGGAAAGCCCCCAGCTCGGCCGGAGCCCCAGTGGGTCCCAGGCTGGGCCCTGCGCTCCCAACCGAGCCAGGCGAGAGGCAGGCAGCCTCGAGGCAGCAGCCGCGCAGATGGGCACGGAGCCTTCGTCGTCCCGGGCCTGTCCTCGGCTGTCCCCACTCCTGCTGCCTCAGGGGGCCGCCCCTGCCAGCCGCACTGCAGAGGGTGTTTAAGCCAGAGGATCAGTCCTGTTCTCTCTGCAAAGACCCACGTGCCCATCCTGGCCAAAGAGATGCACCAGCACTTTTCACTTTGTGAAAGTCAGAAGGATTCAGGACAAAAGGAGGAAAAATCCAGGCTAGTGCAAGATAAAGATTTAGAACCCATGCAGGGATGTCATGATCCACAAAGTAACCGTGATTTAACCACATTACATGCCTGAATCTCGCCGTAAATTCGATAGCGTGTATTTACAAAGTAATGAAAGTCCACATATCACATTTTCAAAACCAATTCCGCAAATCTGAAAGCAAATTGAGTTGACTGCCGGACATTCCTTTGCGCATTTTTCTTCTTGTGAAATTGAATTCTGTTCCTCACTGGAGCACCGATGTCAAAGCTTTGTAGACGCATTACAGAAAATACGGCAACAAGTGAGGAGCTCTCAGAGGGGCTGGGGCCCTGAGCTGAGGCCGGCCGCGTGGCACTGAGGCTGCACGGCGGGGAGGGCGTAAGATTCAAAACCCAACTGGGATGCTCTCAGGGCAGAACATTTAGGGTTAACCTTAACAGGCCTGCTTCTGGTTTGCTCAGCTTCTCAAAGAGGCCAATGCCACCGTCGCTTTTTTTCGTAGGGGGAGGGAACAAAATCTATTCCCTAATTTCCCCCTCTGGGTATTATTTACTGGTCCTCTTGTGGAATCAAACATTTTGCTGTCCTAAAAAAACAGAAGGATGAAACTTTGATACCTTCCTTTTACATTTTTTATAAGGTCTTACAGGGCTACACGTACAGGAAAGAACACTGATTTGACAAAGCTTACAGAAGCTTGCAAGCCCATTTTATTGAGCTGTTGCAGACCGCAGCTGCAGGAAAGCAGGGGGCCATCCCAAGAGGACCCACAGAGGTGCCAGGAGCACCTCTGGACAGCACCTCGGCGAGGCTGGAGCTGAGCGGGGGAGGGTTCCAGCTGCTCCCTGAGTGACCCAGACCATCGGGGGCCCGGGATTTGGCTAAAGTCACAGCTGATGTTTGCAAACCGCTGGGCATCCTGCGAGCATCTGTAAACCTGCCAGTTAGCAGACTTGCCCACACCCTTTCTTTCCTGAGATTCACAAAAGGTCGAGGACCAACAGCCTAGCTCTTCTCAACCAGAAAGAACCCCTGGGTTGTAAGCCTTCCAAGGGCAGGACTGGCATCTCCTGCGAACGACGAGCCTGTGAAAGGGGGCGGGAGGTGGGGGAGATGTCTGCAGAGGAAAAGATCAACATGTCTAAAACAGAGGAAGCGAGGTGTGGGCCTGGAGGGCAGGGGCAGAGAGGCCACCAGCCGGAAGGCGGGAGAGTGGTCCTCACTGCCCTCCTTGCCAACAAGCCTGCCCCCGCCCAGCCGCCGCTGCCGTCAAAAGAGGCACTGGAGGAAGAGACGGGATTTAGCAAAAATGACTAGTGCTGAGTGCACAGAGCCATCTAACAATGAAAGTTGATTAAAAGGGTGAATTTAAGCCAAAGGGGAAAATGAGCCAAGTGTTGACAGCAGCAAAAGCGTCTCAGAGAGACTCAGATGCTGAGAACTGCCACCTCCTTCCTGGGGCCCCTGGGGTCATGCGTATGGGCACAAGCCTCTTTCCTGCTCCAATACATTCTTGTAGCTAAAAAGGATTCAGTAGAATGGTGCTCGTGACTGCCCGCGCATCGGTCCCTTGGGAAACCTTGGGGAGGTCCCCGTTCGTTCTCTCCTCTCCGTAGCGTTTCTTAAGTGCCTACTACATGTCAAAGGGAAATCAAACAACCAAAGCTATATCCTCAGGCTTTTACATTCAGGAACTCACAGTGTCATCAGGTTTACTGGAGAAGATAATTTATTTTAGGTCTGGCTCACTGTCAAGACAGGAGAGTGACATTTTAATTCGAATGCCTCTTTCTCCATTTACATAGAAGATGTGTATTTCTAGGGACCATAACATTTCACAACCCGGCTGCTCTGAGGGTGGTCCATGGATCAGTAACATTGGCAGCACCTGGAAACGCATTAGAACAGCAGACACTCGAGCCCCACCCCAGACCTGCAGAACACGACCTGCATTCTAACAAGATCCCCAGGGGTCCTTAAGCGCAGAGGATTCTGAGAACCAATGGTCTAGAACAGAGGTTCTCAAACGTCAGTGTGCCCAGAACCGCCTGAAGGATGTCTGAACCGATTACTGGGTTCCAGCCCCAGACTTTCTGATTTGGTGGGTCTGGGTTTCCAGGAGCCACACCCTGAGAACTTCTGGTCTAGGGCACCCCCAGTACACCCCCAAGCCAGAATTTATCCTGTGGCTGAACGTGGAAAATTAATCTAAGGCGCTGCTTCTCACTGGCTTCACATCAGAATCGCCAGGAGGACTTTTAAAACACAGACTGCTGGGGCTTCCCTGGTGGCACAGCGGTTGAGCGTCCCCTTGTCGATGCAGGGGACACGGGTTCGTGCCCTGGTCCGGGAGGACCGCACATGCCACGGATGGCTGGGCCCGTGAGCCATGGCCGCTGAGCCTGCGCGTCCGGAGCCTGTGCTCCGCAACGGGAGAGGCCACAGCAGTGAGAGGCCCGCGTACCACAAAAAAAAACCCAAAAAGCACAGACTGCTGGCCCTACCCCAGATTCCATGCGGATGCCACAGAATAATCACATCAGAATGAAATTTAAGAATATCAAAGACAAAAAGAAAATTTTCTTTAAAAAAAATAACGAGCTGATTGATTGAATTTCTGAAGATATTCTTAAGGTTTCTGAAGAACTACAAACAAGAAGACAGTTTAGTAAACTGTATTTAAATGTGCAGGTGCTCATTTCCTTAACCCTATAGGGTGCTGACTTTTTTTGCTGCAAAAGTAAATACAGTTTTTTCTTTCCACTTTTACTCACCGTTCTTGATACGATTAAAGCCTATTACCTCCTCATTCTACCGTTTCTGCATATTTGATTGCAATTTTAATTACGGGTCATAAATACAGAAAAATTCTTGATTTTTCCTCTTGTCTTTGACCTGTGGCCTTGCCGGCCACCTCCATAAATTTTCTTTCCTCACCTGGACCACCCCCCATCGAAGTGCAGACAGATTCCGATTCACTGTGCCGTAAGCTCTCTGCTCTGGATAAAGGCTTGGGGAGAAGCATGGCATGGTGGGGGTGTTTTTTAATAACATTTTAAAAATATTTTTTTAAATAATGTTAAAAGGGGGTGGAGACTTCTAAAGTCAAAAGAACAGCAGTGAAGGTCGCAGAAGGGCTGACCCTGTCTTTGAAACCACTGCAGAGAGTGGCTTATTGAACAGCAGGTGAAGGGGAGTTAATAACCACGAAGCAGACGCAAGCCGGGCGTCCGCTCCCGCCCGCGGCGGAGGGGGGGCTGTGGGCCTGGCTTCGGGATTTGCGCCCCAGATGCACCTGCTCCCTCACCTCTGTCGCGTGGCCGAGCTCTCCTAGAGAGAGCTGAGTGCACCGCCTCGCTGAACCGAACGCTCTGGGAACGCCTGCGATCGGTGTTTCCAACAGCGCCTCGGCATCATCACCGTAGTGGGGACCACTCAGGCCTCCTGCAGGCACAGCTGGGAGCCGCCCGGGACGAAGCCGCACGGATGCCAGAGGAGCTGGGTCAGCCTGGGCACACACCTGACCTTCACCGGCTTCCCGCCCATCGCTTCTTGGAACTTATTTCTTCCCCTGAGCTGTGACGCAGGCTTCTCGAAAACCTTGCACAATCCCCGGACTCGCACTGGCGTTCCTTCCCTCTCCTGCCCGTCAGAGACCGTGATAAGGAAGTGCTCGCTTCTCGCACGCTCCTGCACTTCACAGTCTCCTGGGGCAGGCTCTAGATACCTGTGCGTCTGTGGCTACATCTCTCCCCTCCTCCACCTGGGAAGAATTTGTTAGCAGGGAAAAAACACAGTCCACTCAGAAGGACTCCAAGGAATTCCTGACATCTCTCCCCGCTCTGCCCAGCAAGCCTTGGGAACTAGATGTTTTCCTGGGTCCTCAGGGATGGTCAAAAGTAAGAGAAGCAGCGGCGAAGCTCTGCCTGCTCTCCCTAAAGCAGCTGCGTGCTCTGTTTCTCCGGCCTCTTTGAGGGGGCACTGCCGATCCTCCAATATCTAGACTGCAACCTGAGCAAATGAGCCACCGCACCTCGGTGAATTCCGCACGCTCTTCAGATTTGGATTCTAGAGACTTTGAGGAATGGGCACCTCACCATTTGCTAAATCTCAGCCCTCACTAATCTGGTGCCCCAGAATCACCCACACAAAGTCAGGTGATTTGGGCTTTTGACCTCTCAAAGTTTTGATATTTCAGGAAGTCTCCTGCCACCCTGGCCAGCACTTCCATGAGCTAGGTGGTCACGCCCAACCCCAGGCTCCCTCGTTGCCACCCAACCAGAGTGTGGTCAGTGCCGGACATACATGTGTAGTGGCCTCGGCGCCTGTCCCAGCCACCCTGCACTCAGCCTGCTCTGTTTGCGATGACCACGCACAGCTGGCCTCTGTGACTGCAATCCCAAGCGGCCTCGGACAGCACAGCACAAAGTGTAGAATTCCGAGGGCTCTGCGGTCCGTTCGGGTGCTGCGTGCCGCTCCACACCCTTCCTGGGGGGTCCCAGCAACCTCCATGCTGTGTGTACTCCTGAAACCTTCTCAGAATCCCAGGCGCTGGCGCAATGCCTCAGCGGTGAATCAGAGCGAGTCCCAGCTCTCTGGGACACCCAGCGCCCTCCTGTCTTTGTTCAGGGAACCCCAGGCGGGCAGGAGACTCGGCGGCTCACAGCAGAACCCCCGCCCCGAGCTGTAGGAGCACGTGGGCAGCCTTCTTCCACGTCTGGGTCCACAAAACTTCCCCGGATCCCAGTATCCAGAATCGGCGGCCAACCTGAGGGAAAGGCAGAGCCTCAGGACTCGGGGCCTCGGCTGCCACCCGCCAGAGGGAGGACCTTCCTTGTTCTGATTCGGTAGGGCGTGTATGCCAGGGTGGCCCTGGCGGGTTTGACGACTGAAAAGACAAAAGGAGACAAGAAACAAGAGGTAGGAGAAGCATACTCTGGGGTCCTGGGAGCAGCCGGAGAGGGAAGGCGGGAGGGAGGGCCGGAAGCGCGGGGAGAGCGATGGTCACGTGACAGCGGACCAGGCGCTGTGGCGTCGGGGCTGGTCCAGGCTCCCCCGGGCATCACCGGCCTGGATCCTGCACGCCCACGCAGTCCTGCCGAGTTCCCGGCGAGGCCCTGAGGAAGAACTGCACCGTCACTGGTTTCTCCTTTCGTCCTTCCCCCGTGGGAGCTGAGATGCCACCTGCACGCGGGTGGGGAGTCCAGCACCGGGTCCCTGTCGGGCCACCAGCACGTTCTTGAAAAAGCCTCAGCTTCGCTCCTGTCCCGTTTTCCCCTCGGGGCGCCACTTCCGACACCCACAGGCAGAGGCTGCTCTGTAGGTATCCCGGAGCTGCCCCTCCCATGGCATCTTCCAGAAGCCCCATTTGAGAGGGGAATGCCTCAGCCCCGGGGCCCCCGTGCTCTTCTGTGTCTCCTCAGGGCAGAACCTCGGACTTCCTGGCCTTTCCCACTTTAAAGTCACTCCTGCCCCGTCCCACCTCACGTCACATGTGCGTATTTGAAGACAGCCCGCAGGCACCTGCAAGGGACCCGGGCCCCGCCAAGCCACCGGCCCAGCCGTGCGGCTCAGACATATATCTGTGGCAGAGTCATTCGTTCCAGACAGCCTGTGTCTCGAATGGAAATGCCAAAAGTACCTTGAGGTGGGCAGCCTGGGGCGTATCCTAGTCAGGAAATCTCATCAGGTTGCGTCAAGATTCCCTCAGCCTCCGCTCCGAAATGCCAGCTGCATCGCAGCCGCAGGAAAATCGAATCCACCAAGTATACGGGTCTGTTTTGAATTTTTATGTAATTGGAAAAATGAAATAAATTCTTTAAACTTTGATTCTAATTTGCCTTAGCCTTTTATCGCTTTTGTAGCTAATCAACCAAGATAGCACTTATTTCACTCTTCCTTAAAACCTGCCTCCTATACACAGCCTTTATTTGCGAATAAAGATGACTGATAGATATGATTATTTGGGCTGGTTGCTGTGGTTTAAATTTTGGTTACTTATTTACTTTCTCATCACAGAGGAATGAAAAGAAATAGAAACTACTTAGCTGGCCTTCTAAAACATACTGGAAAATGCTCTGGAGATTTATGTAGTGATGTAAAAAATAATGACAATTTTTTGCTTTGTCTAGAACATTAGCGAATTTGAGGGTCCATTTTGAGAGTTGTAAAAGCCAAAAATTTAAAAGAAGAAAAATGCTTTTCTTAAGATAAACCCACTTAACATGCCAACTACCAACTAGGGATTCGCGTCTGGGAGCAAATGAATGAGTCTTAAACATAAGAAGGAAGAGAATGAAGTTAACTCTCACCTTGTTGAAACAAAAAAAGAATTAATGTGACTTTAGGACAGGACTGTCTAGACCCTCTGGCCATTCTGAGCCACACGTTGGGTTAAACACTCGCACACACAGTATCTGAGTGCAAAGGCTGAGTCAAACCATAAGCGACGCAGGTTCCAAATTGACTGGGGCAGAACTAAATCGCACTCCTTGTTTCTTCGTTTTGAGCATAAGGCAAGATGCTTGGTTTGAAGCCGGAGGCTGTGGTCGACCTGCCCAGCACCTGGAGCCCTCTCCCCAGCGCCCATGATGCCACACGAGTGTGGCCCACGATGCCACACTCACCCAGCTCTTTCCACTGTGCGTTCCTCAATCACGGGACTTTTTTCAGCCTTTGGGACAACGCTAGAAATTTCAGTATGAAAACCTTAGGCTTTGGGTGTGCGAATCCAAGTCTGGAACTTTGGGAGCACGATACACAGCACCAAATTCCTTTTACCTCTTTCAGACAACTCATTCTCAATTTGCAACAAATAATTTATAGTTAGAACTTAATGCCTGCTAGACCATGGTCATTGGAAACATATGTCGACCCTGTTGTGGCTTCAGAAACAACCGGAAGTCATTTTATGTCCCATTTCAAAGACCAAAACAGTAGCTTACGTTTTTAATACATAAAATTGTTTAAAAACAATTTAATACATAATTGTTTAAAAACATCTGGAGAGCTATACCTTTCTACGTTTATAGACAGATTCTTTCTTTAAAGGCAAACAGGAAAATCTTATGAGGTCTCTCTCCTACAAATCCAGTACTCTCCAGTCCACTGGTAGGATTCTTTTGCCTGTGTTCTCACTGTTTCCATATTATTCGGACTCAGAGGTATATCAGGAGTGTAATGCCCTTGCAAATAAAAGTTATTCTGCCTTGGACTGCCTAACAAATCTCACACTTTCCTTCACCGTAAAGCTTCACCAAGACACACACATAAAGGCACATGCACAAGATGTGGATGGCAAAGGGCATAAATGAGGCGGACGGCAGCCCCACAGCACCCCTGCCGCCACTCCATCCTCGGCGAGAACCAGTGATGCCCAGGAACGCTGGCTCTTGTTTCAGAGAAGGTTTCCAGGAGAGCCACAAGTCTGCAAGAACCTACGTTTTAAATCTTTGAGTTTTATAAATTATAAGATGTAATGGGGTGTGTGTGAATTTTCCAGGAAATCTATCCACACATTTGGAATTGTTCTGTCAAGTCTCAGAAGACAGAAGACCTGTGCTGATTCAAAACCAACGTCCAGTGACCTTCTTCTTCCGTATTCCAGTAAGCCTTTCCCCACTGATGTGTAAAAAGCAATCTATCATCAGAGCCCGATGGTAACATTATGAGTCGTGGATTTACAGCTGGGGCTTTAATGATCTGGGAAGTTCTCTGGATCCCTATTTTTGAGAAGTTGCGGCCCACATACAGCTTCGATTCGGGGAGACTGTTGGCAGGCGTTCAGTTCTGTTTGTGTCTCTTAACATTTTCAGTCTTACTCTCCAAGTGAGGACTATTCCTCCACCACCCCAGGCAGAGCTCAGTGTTCCTGGACTCTCCCCTTATGCAGACACACCATCCCCACCGCCACCACCGAAGGACAAGATCCCCAGCCACTGCACGCAAGTACGCTGGTTTTCACAGACTTCCATCGAGCCAGGACGTGGTTACATTTCAGATCTCAGCATCTCTCTCCACAGGGGGTGCTGCAGACTGACATCTTCTGTCCATCTTCATGCACCTGAAGAGTCCAGTGAGCCCGGAAGAGTCTCCTCCCGGGTCACACCAGCTAACGCAGTCCCTGGGTTAAGACGGAAAATGCCATCCTGCAAAACTGCGTACAGATCGCAACCTGCCCCCTGCATCATATGCTCTGCCCACCTCTGCACTTAGCCTCCTGTGGGCAGCGCCCCTGCCTTGGTGAATCTGTCTTCAGCCCGTCACCACTTTGCTCATTATTTTTCTTACATTTATATGACCAGCTGAAAACCAACCAGAAGAAATTTAGAAACGCCCCAGCTCCAGGATAACATACCAGCCTTGTAACAGGCACGCTGAGAAGGCTTATTCTAACTCCCACTTTCGGACCCTCACAGTCAGCCCTAAAATCGCCCGCTCATTCCGTGTCTCCTTTCTAGTGCCTGGAGCTGCCGAGGCTGACAGAGGACACTGCTCCTTCTCTGTGACCACTCAACCTCTGGGCACCCCTCCCCCGCTCCCCCTGCTATCTCTACACCCACACACACCCCTGAGCAGTTACTAGGGGTCCAGGCTCTTTTTCCACCTGCTCTTTCCCCTCTCCCTCCTCTCAGTGGTCAGAATGGTGGGTGCCCAGGCAGGAAACCTCTAGAATCGGAGAGGAGATTGGATGATAAACAGCAGGAAGTTGAGGGAATTTGGCAAAAGCAGTGCAGCTCCTTACCCCCACTCTAAGCCCAAATTCACTCCTCAAATACTGAAGAAGATTAGCTTTGTTCGCTGACGCCTCTGGGATACTCAGATGGCCGGCTGGCCCCCTTCCCTGGCCTCTCCAATCGCCCCTCAACCCTACCTCGTCCAGAACCAAGCACACGAGCCCACGTTCCCGCCCCAGAACCGGGAGCACAACCACCCAGGTGCTCAGACCAGACGCCACACAGCCATTCACACCACACCCCTCTCACACTCACATCCGCCCATTCACACCACACCCCTCTCACACTCACATCCACCCATTCACACCACACCCCTCTCACACTCACATCCGCCCATTCACACCACACCCCTCTCACACTCACATCCGCCCATTCACACCACACCCCTCTCACACTCACATCCACCCATTCACACCACACCCCTCTCACACTCACATCCGCCCATTCACACCACACTCCTCTCACACTCACATCCGCCCACCAGCAGTTCTGCACTCACATTGTATCCTAAACATACCCTAAAGTGATCACTTTCCACCGTCCTCACTTCCATCACCCTGACCCCAGCCCCCACCACCTCTCAGCTGGAAGAGTCACAACCATGTCCTAACAGACCTCTCGGCTTGATCTGCTCAAAACCCTCCAACAGCTTCCGTCCTGCCCAGACACAGCCGGAGCCCCCAGGCCACCACTCCGTGATTGGCCCTCTCCCCCACCCCCTGCCCCACCAGCTCTCTCTGCTCCCACCCACCTCATTCTTGAGGCTTTGCAGAAGCCTCAGGGCCCCGTCCTCGCCGATCCCTCTGCCGGGAATGCTCTTCCCGCAGACACCTGCGTGGCTGACTTCCCGCCTCTGCTCTAATGTTTCCTGGCCGGGCGGCCTCCCCCCACCTGCCCCATGTGACACGGCCCCTCACACCCCTTCTCCAGGACTCCCACCCTCTCCCGTCTGGGCTGTCCTCTGCCGTGATCACTGCTCTCTGACAGGTCACGTGTTTATTTATTTTATCTATTCACACACTATGATGTAAACTCCCTCGTGTCAAGGGCTTTGCTTCGCTCACGGAATCCCGCCTGATCACAGGTGCACAATCGACATTTATTCAGGGACCTCACTCGTGAATGGCATCATCACGAAGAGCTGGGCTGAAGGCGTACAAACACCTGCTGCTGGCCAATCAATAGTAGTCACCTCCGTGTTCATGTCCTTACCGCCTGTCTACGCGGTGTATCACCCAAGGTGGGACCAGCAACAGACACGGTAGCAAGAAGCTCCCTGAGTGCCACAGAGCCAGAACTCCGAGAATGAGCTCTCCTATCAAGCCTGGAACCCAAGCCTCATTGCCCAGTGATCAGGTAAATTGAAACTAGCAGCTGGGAAGACACCAGAGGCGCTGACTTCCTCTTTAAAACACACCTACCTGTAGGGGCAATTAATCCATGACAAAGGCGGCAAGACTATACGATGGGGAAAAGACAGCCTCTTCAATAAATGGTGCTGGGAAAACTGGACAGCTACGTGTGAAAGAATCAAGTTGGACTACTCTCTCACACCATGCACAAAAATTAATTCAAAATGGATTAAAGACTTAAATGTAAGACCTGAAACCATAAAAGCTCCTAGAAGAAAACTAGGCAGTTTTTTGACATCAGTCTTAGTAATATTCTTTGGACCTGTCTCCTAAGGCAAGGGAAACAGAAGTAAAAATAAACAAATGGGACTACATCAAACTGAAAAGCTTTTGCAGAGTGAAGGAAACTATCAATGAAATGAAAAGGCAACCTGAAAGGGAGAAGATATTTGCAAATGATATCTGATAGGGGTTAATATCCAAAATAGACACAGAACTCATATAACTCAGTAGCAAAACGGGCAGAAGACCTGAATAGACATTCTTCCAGGGAAGACATACAGATGGCCAACAAGTACATGAGAAGATGCTCAACATCGCTAATCATTGGAAATGCAAACCAAAACCACAAGGAGGTGTCACCTCACACCGGTCAGAATGGCTAATATCAAAAAGACAACAAATAACAAGTGCTGGAGAGGGTGTGGAGAAAAGGGAGCCCTGTGCACTGGTGGTGGAGATGTAAATGGATGTAGCCGTTATGGAGAACAGTACAGAGAGTCCTCAGAAACATTAAAAAGAGAACTGCCATATGATCTAGCAATTCCACCCCTGGGTATATATCCAAAGGAAACAGAAACACTAATTAGAAAAGATATATGCACCCCAAAGCTCACTGCAGCACTATTCACAATAGCCAAGATAAGGAAACAACCCAAATGCCCATCAACAGATGAATGGATACAGAGGCTGTGGTATATACACATGTCAGCCATAAAAGAAGAATAGAATCTTGCCATTTACAACAACATGGATGGACCCAGAGGGCATTGTGCTAAGTGAAGCAAGTCAGACAGAGAAAGACAAGTACTGTATGAATTCACTTATATGTGGAATCTAAACAAATGATCAAACGTAACAAAACAGAAAGAGTCATAGATACAGGGAACAAACGGGTGGTTGCCAAAGGGGAAAGGGGTGGGGAGAGGAAAGAAACAGGTGAGGGGGGCGAAGAGGGACAAACTTCCCGTTGCAGAATATATGAGTCATGGGGATGAAACGTACAGCATGGCGAATACAGTCAATAATCAGGTAACATCTCGGGCTTCCCTGGTGGCGCAGTGGTCGGGAGTCCGCCTGCCGATGCACGGGACACGAGTTCGTGCCCCGGTCTGGGAAGATCCCACATGCCACGGAGCGGCTGGGCCCATGAGCCATGGCCGCTGAGCCCGCGCATCCGGAGCCTGTGCCCCACAATGGGAGAGGCCACAGCAGTGAGAGGCCCGCGTACCGCAAAAAATAAAACAAAAAAAATTATGTAACATCTTTGTATGGTGACAGATGGTAATTGAATTAATTGTGGTTATCACGTTTGAATGTAGAGAAGTATCAAATCACTACACTGTGCACCAGGATAGGTCAATTATACTTCGAAAACCAACAAACTCATAGAATAAGACATCAGATTTGCGGCCACAGAGGCAGGGGGTGAGGGGAGATGGAATTGGATGAAGGTGGTCAAAAGGTGCAACCTTCCGGTTGTAAGATAAGCGAGTACCAGGGATGTGACGTGCAGAGTGATGCCTATAATCAACACTGCTACCCGTCATGCAGGAAAGCTGCACAGAAATCCAACCCGAAGGGTTCTCAGCACAAGGGAAAAATGTTTCTCTATTTCTTTAATGTTGCATCTATATGAGATGACGGATGTCCACTAAACTTACCGGGGTCATCATTTCATCGTGTATGCAAGTCAGATCATTATGCTGTACATCTAAAACCTACACAGTGCTGTGTGTCAGTTATATCTCAAGAAGACTTGAAGAAAATTAATTAACTTAAAAACCAGACCGGGGACTTCCCAGGTGGTCCAGTGGTAAAGAATCCGCCTTCAGGGCTTCCCTGGTGGCGCAGTGGTCGAGAGTCTGCCTGCCAATGCAGGGGACACGGGTTCGTGCCCCGGTCCGGGAAGATCCCACGTGCCACGGAGCGGCTGGGCCCATGAGCCATGGCCGCTGAGCCCGCGCATCCGGAGCCTGTGCCCCACAATGGGAGAGGCCACAGCAGTGAGAGGCCCGCGTACCACAAAAAATAAAACAAAAAAAATTATGTAACATCTTTGTATGGTGACAGATGGTAATTGAATTAATTGTGGTTATCACGTTTGAATGTAGAGAAGTATCAAATCACTACACTGTGCACCAGGATAGGTCAATTATACTTCGAAAACCAACAAACTCATAGAATAAGACATCAGATTTGCGGCCACAGAGGCAGGGGGTGAGGGGAGATGGAATTGGATGAAGGTGGTCAAAAGGTGCAACCTTCCGGTTGTAAGATAAGCGAGTACCAGGGATGTGACGTGCAGAGTGATGCCTATAATCAACACTGCTACCCGTCATGCAGGAAAGCTGCACAGAAATCCAACCCGAAGGGTTCTCAGCACAAGGGAAAAATGTTTCTCTATTTCTTTAATGTTGCATCTATATGAGATGACGGATGTCCACTAAACTTACCGGGGTCATCATTTCATCGTGTATGCAAGTCAGATCATTATGCTGTACATCTAAAACCTACACAGTGCTGTGTGTCAGTTATATCTCAAGAAGACTTGAAGAAAATTAATTAACTTAAAAACCAGACAGGGGACTTCCCAGGTGGTCCAGTGGTAAAGAATCCGCCTTCAGGGCTTCCCTGGTGGCGCAGTGGTCGAGAGTCTGCCTGCCAATGCAGGGGACACGGGTTCGTGCCCCGGTCCGGGAAGATCCCACGTGCCGCGGAGCGGCTGGGCCCGTGAGCCATGGCCACTGGGCCTGCGCGTCCGGAGCCTGTGCTCTGCAACAAGAGAGGCCGCGACAGTGAGAGGCCCGCGCACCGCGATGAAGAGTGGCCCCCGCTCGCCGCAACTAGAGAAAGCCCACGCACAGAAAAGAAGACCCAGTACAGCCAAAAATAAATAAATAAATGAAATTAAAAAAAAAAAAAAAGAATCCACCTTCCAACGCAGGGGACGCGGGTTGGATCCCTGGTCGGGGAACTAAGATCCCACAAGCCACAGAGCAACTAAGCCAGCGTGCCGCAGCTAAGACCCAAAGCAGCCAAAAATAATAAATGAATCAATAAATAGATATTTTAGAAAAACAGACTGGCAGGGTCCCTGCTACTCTGACTCTTATTTTGCGGGTGGGGAAGCAAAGCTGCCAGAGGTCAGTCCGTTTGGCCCGGGTCCAGCACCAGGACGGACCCCAGGTCTTGCCCAGCACCCTCCTGTCACCCCGCCCTGTTCCCAGCCGCAGCTTCCAGAACCTTCTTCCTCACGCGCTCGGACCGGCTTTAACCATGGCCGGCACCGGTCACCACATGGCGAGACTTCGGGGCAGCCCCCGAGGGCCTGGCAGGCTTGGGGCCGTCTCTCCTGTCCCTGGAGACAAAGGACACACTCCCGTGGATTTTGAGTGTCAGTAGCTGGATTTGCTGGAAGTCCCGGCACTAAGACAGCCACCTCTGGGTCAGTGTGTCCACATGCATTTAGGACTGTCCCCTCCACTTTGAAACCAAAAGACAGTATTTACTAAATGTCCTAAAACTTTCCCCTCCCGTTTGCCCTGTGGAGGCCCCATTTACAAACCAATGTGCCCTTTGAAGGTGACTCAGCCCCTGAAGGGCCAATAACATCCCCCTGAGGGGAAAATGAAAACAGCGAACAATCACTTAGAATTCCACGCTGGAGTGCAGTCCCCAACAATCTGGACCTCGTACCGCCTGGACCTGGATGTAAACTGCAGTCGGTGGTTATAAACAGTGATGAACACCGGTGACCAACAATGCAGCCCGGACTCCCCGGGAAGCTTCTGCGGTGACATCAGGACAGGACGATGAGAGCTGAGGTCGGAGGGGCTGGCATGAAGGCCGCCCTGACTCTCAGTGGGTGGTAAGGGAACCGCTTACAGACAATAGGGAATCACCAAGTCCAACAAAAAGTAGGTGAATTACAGGTTGTTTTGTTCTGCTTCCATCAATTACACCAGGCCTTTGTTCACTCTCTGTTTTCTCAGGAAGACTTCCTGTGCCCCCCCCCCCCACCACCCCAGAGTGGGCTGCATCAACCCTCCCGATGCTCAGCCACTAGAAATAGCTCCCCACGTGCTGGTGCTTCCTCACTTCCTATCCTAGTCCCAGATCGTCCTACAAAGCCATTTTCCCAGACGGCTGTGCCCCTCTGACTCTAGGCCTCACCATCTAAATAAGTGCACACACACACACACCAGTAACCGTTCACTGCATAATCAGAGATGTGGATCACACTACCCGTGGATCCGTGGTCTCCAGCGGGAGCTCTGAGTCAGGAGCTCTGAGTCAGGTGGAAGAGACGAGGAACAGGGAACCAGCCACTGACCACGACGAGTCTTCTTAGTAAGCTTTAAATGGATGATCGGACCGGGCCGGCTTGATTGTTTTTCCCTGACGGCAGAAAGGGCAGGTTTTATTTTTCAGTAGCAAATACCATGTGACGTCATAGCGTCTAATGGTGCCGAGCATTTAGTAAATCTTACTCCACACGAAGGCAATGGTTATTTTCTGAAATACTGAAATCTGAAAACCACTACAATTATACAGGATCTTTCAGAATCTATTTCATTGGCTCTACCGATTGTTTTCAGCTCACAAGTCGCTGCTGAACCTCTTCACTTTTTCCTTTGCCCAGAAACACGTCTGTTCTTTTTATTACGGGTTTATAAGGCACATTTGGCACGCAGTTCGGCTACATGTGCTGGCTCGGGCTTATTGAAGGCAGGTGCACACTTTAATATATGTGGGCAAAGGGACCCCCTTCCATCCCATAAAAGAACCCTGGGCCTGTTCTCATGCGGAATATCTGTGCTCTTTATTCATAAGCCTGAAAAGCTGACGCATCTGTATTGCTTTTACATGTTACCAGGAACAAATGAGAATAAGCAGAAATCATGTTCCAAACCTACAACGGGACCATATTAAAGTGTCTGCGTCACAACCTGGCCTTTATTATTCGCTGGCTGAAGGGGACCCAACAACCTGGCCTCTATTCGCTGGCTGAAAGGGACCCAAGAGCTGCGCGCTCCTCTGCCCTTGGCGCCTCTGTCCTGAGGCTGCATAAACACAGCCACACGGCGCCTCGGGGACCGGTAAACTCCAGCCCGCGTTTCCATCAAAGCAAGATGTGTGCCCCCGCTTCGGTCGTCCGGGAAAGAGAAGCAGCTCTAACAGACGGACTGCTGTCTGTATTAGACGGAGCCACGGACGAGCAGCCACGGGAGACGACCTCGCTGAGTGGCCTCCAAAGTGCGTGCGTCCTGTGGGGACCAACCCTGGATGCCGCTGGCTGGGGCTCCCAGATGTGAGCCAAGCACAGCTGCAGTGATGGTGTCTGATAGCAGGTCCAGGTGGGAAACACCTCCTAGGCAGGTCTGCCCCACCCCTGGTGCAGCCAAACGAAGAAAAGGAAAGAGAAGAGCGAGGCTGAGAGCCCTCTGCCGCGCTCCCCTGGCAGCTGCCAGTCCCTCTGCCGTACGGCACAGGCTGGGGAGGCGGGCGCTCACCTGCTCAGACCCGGCCGGGCAGGCCCGGCCTCCTCTTGCCCCGTACACAGCGTCCAGCCCATGCGGCCACAGAGCAGGCCTCTTGAGGGTGTCCTGAACAACCCGGTGATGGAGTGAGGGACCCGCGGCTGAGAGGATCCAAGCCGACCACGGATGAAATGGTGGGTCATGAGAGGGCTTTGGGGAAGTGTCTAGTCAAAGCCCTCCTCCCACAGAGGGTCAGACCAAGGCCACCGGAGGTCAGGGGAGGCACGGAGTCTGCGTCCTGCGCGCCACACGCATGCCTGAGGTCACCAATGTTACCGCACGGTGGAGTTCATTAGTCCATGCGTGTCAACACCACCACGCACATCACAACTAGGCAGAGTCGTGCACAGCAAGGGTAGGACCGGGCCTTGGAATCGCACACACGGGGCTGTGCGGTACGGAGGGGACCAGGCCACCTGGAGGGGGCCGGGTGGGAGATGGCTCTCGGGCGATACCACATCGACGTGAAGGGCCGCCCGTGGGCACAGTACCTGCAGGTCCCGATTCCAAGACTGCCCCCTGTCTTAACTTCTGGTTCAAGCAAGATTCTCCCTGACGTCCCAAACTCACCATGTGCACACCTGAACCCACTGCCGCCTCTGAAATCTGGAGCCCCACGTGGTTCCCACCCCTCAGGTGACCTCCAACTCACCTTGTCTCCCTGTCACACTCCCTACGCAGAATCACCGACCTTACTGGTAATGAATACAGTAACTACTATTTGAGGGAGGATGTCCACGTGCCGAGCCAGGCATTACGCCCACGTTACTTCATTTAACCCCAAAACAGCCCCACGAGGCAGGGACGGAGAGCATCTTCATTTTATGGATGAGGAATCTGACTTGGAAACCGGCCCAGGCTGAAACCTCCACTAGCCAGGACACAGACACAAGTCTGTCCCTGTAGGAAGTTTGGCACCGCGTTCAAGGCCTTGGATACGGGAGAGCAGTGCCACCCTGACTGGACCTTAGACCAGGTGGTGTTCCCCCAAAGTCCTTGTTAAAAACGCCCTGGTTGGCACTCAGCAAATCCAGACGACGCCCATGTGCAAAAGCGCACTTACTCCTTCCCCAGTCTTCTCCTGGGCCAAGACCTTAGCAACCTGGAGCCACTCACCACCGCTCTGTCCTGTCTCCTCCTTTCCCAACCCCCTCGCTTTCCATTTTCCCCAACATGGAAAGAAGTCCTACTAGATTTACACAAGGTGCTTCAGTCATTCTGCCAGGCAGCTTCAGAAAGCTTCCTGTCCTGTAACTACGAAAGCACTGTGGGTTCAGCAGAAGTGGCCTTGCCAACTGCATCGCAAGGAAAGTGAGCACATAGAACAGGTGGAGAGCACCCGACCTGGGCGGGCCCCGCGTGTGCAGGCTGGCGCAGAAGCCCCCGCCTGCAGCGACCCCCCTGCACAGCCAGACAATGGCGATCCTGCCCGCTCCCGGCCTGTGCACTGACGGGGCTCCAGCTCGGCCGGGCATGTCCCCTCTGGGGCCACCAGCCAGCCCTTCATGCGTAATCGCTGGTCTGCAGAACGCACGCCCCGGCTTTGTTCATCCCCAGGTGGTGAGTGTGGTGTCATCACGTCCCTGTGCTGAGACCTATCATTTCACATCACTTCGTTTCCAGGAGAGGGAGACTGCACATTCAATTCCCTTGCCCAGGACTGAGCATCGCAGAGCTGCCACTGAGAGCTGCCTTTGTTTCCTCAACACGACGACTTTGACAGAGGGTCTACCAGGCACCGGGACAGCCAGGAGCACCTCCGGCAAGCCCCCCACATGCCCAGGCTCTTGCGACCACAGGGGTATGACATCCCCATGGTACCTGGTCACGGAGCCTAGCGTGGGACAAAGTGTAGCTTTGGTTAAGAGACACCACCACGGGCATGGAAGCAGAGAGAGTGATCTCGGGGCGGGGGGCGAGTAAGGTTTCCACAATGAGGACGTGTCTCCAAGGTGACCTCTGCGTCCACGATAAGGTATTTTCAAGCTGCCTTTAGGTCGATCTGACTCAGGAGCTGGTATCTATCATTCATTGCCAATCATGGCACCAAGGCTGGTGGCCAGGGCCCAGCGTGTCCTGATTAGGTGAGGTGTGAGTGGGGACCTCGGGCAGGGACAGTCGCTCAGGGGAACCAGAACGTGCTCACGAATCACCCCTCAGCAGGCACAGGTGAGAGACAGGCTTCCTTCTCAGACCACAGGAAGACACTGGCCTTTACCTGGTGGGTGGAATGCAGCTTAGACGCCCTGAGCAGCACGAAGATGAAGCCAACAGGAGGGTCGCAGACGGGTCAGGGGGACAGACGCTTGGATTCCTAGTCCTGGCGGGGCGTCCCCTCCCCCTGCCTTGTGCTGTGTCGGGACTCAGCGTGCACAGAGAAGGAGCGGTGGGCGCCCAGCGGGGATTCATGTATAGCTAAGAGCCTTACAGACAAGAGGTGGGAATTATCTGAGTGATCATGTCCATGAAAAATCAGAGGCTACCAGGGCCAACGCAGAGGCTCGCAGCCCCGAGCATGCCCGCCGGCCCTGCTGGAGGTCAGCACTCAGATTCTGACCTTGGGGTACGTTGCCGAGCTCTAAGGAGTGTGCGGCCGGCAGCGTGGGGAAGAGGTGGGAACCGCGTCATCTCCTGGGCGCCCGGTGTTCGCCGGTCCGTCTGCTGAGCCCCTGAGAGTCACCACCTCACTGAACTCCCACACCAGCCCACGAGGGAGGGGAGGTTGTTATCCGCACGTTTGTGGATGATAAAGTGGAGGCACAGAGAGTTTAAGTCACTTGGCCAAACCCACACGGCAGGCAAGCAACAGAGGTGGGGATTCAAAGCCAAGCCTGGGTGAATTCTAAACGTGACCCGGGCTTCCGGACGGGGCCCCATCTTCCGTTCCGCCTCTGAGCCCTGCAAGCTCAGGAGTGGATCCTCTGCCCGCACCTCACGGCTGCTTTGTCACGCCTGCTGTCGCTCTCAGATCAGGGGCCCCGCTGGTCCAGCTGAAGCCACAAAAACTGGCTGACGTGAAGTGTTGAACCAACACACAAGGCTCCGAGAACTGCTCCCAGCACAGACAGCCGACCCTGTAACCCACACACCAGCCGATCGGTTTAGTTATTAAGAACCCCAACTTCACAGAGGACATTGACCCGCCAATGTGCTAAGAAGTGCACCCACTCCGCTCGACCTGTAAATGGGGGACTTGGCATGAACGTCCAGGCCTGCGGGACCCCAGAGTTGCTCAGACACTGTGCTGTCCTGATGCCCAGGACTTTGAAAACGACTTACAGGAAGGGTTACTACGGGTCTTTCATGTAGATATCCTACCACCATCTCAACATAGATGTTCCAAGCTGAAATTACCACCTTGCTCCCATGATTGGTTTGTCTTCCTAAATCCCCGTGTCTGGGGCTGACGGGGCCACCTCTCCTCCCCCAGAGCCACGAATCGAGCTCACGGTGCACCAGTCGCCCTAGGGCTCAGCGCAGCCCACCACACCGTAGGAGCTCCATAGATAACGACTGACCGCATGAAATAAGCAAAGGAGTACAAGCGAGAGTCCGTAATCTAAGGGACTGGAAGGGTGAGGAGATTTTCCTATGGGTTCAGAAAAGCCCAGCAAGGGTCATGCGACACTACTACAGAAGAATCACTGTCAGACCACCTGCTGTGACAGTCCAGCGGCCCTTGTCAAAGGCTCAGAGGGGCCCTTCCTTCCAGGTCCCTGGGCGATGATCCCCTCTCCTCACCCAGCAGGGAGGGCCTCCCACCGCCCTCTTCACCGGCAGCTTCCACCGGCTCCACCTGCAGCACCCCCTCGGCTGCCCTTAAAGGGAATCCCAGTGGAAGGGGCCCTTGTCCACTCCCCCCTGGGCCCCAGGGCACCAAACCTAGACACACAGAAAATGACCAGGGATAAGGTGCAACTTACAGAAAAGAATCTTATCGAACACTGGCTCCACAATCAAGGGCGAGTTTGAGGCAGGAATGTTGCTACAACAGAGCTGGGATAGTTCTGGGGAATCTGAGCTGAGACTGATGGAAGATGTCCTGTATTAATAGCAGTAAAACTCCATCTAACAAAACAACAAAGTGAGTGTAAATATAGGGAAGCAAACAAGCCTGGACTTCGGAAGTGCAAAGAATTACCCATTTCAGATCAAAGCTCTTAAAGATAAACACACGATAGGGAAAGAGTCAGGCGGGGGAGGGGAGGGTTGAAATGCAGCCTCTCTTTCTTCCTTGCAGCCGTCCTTCCTGGGGAGAATTCTCTGCTTCATCTCACAGTGATCAGGAAACCTCCTCCTTGGGAGGGGGTGGCAGGAGCCCCCAGCCTGCACTGACCTGGGTCTCTGTTCCGTTTCTTTTCTTCCGCTGTAACCACCATGGGCTGGATACCTGTCGCGTGCTGGGTATCCTCACAGTAACCCTACGAGCCCCAGTTTCGCTCAGGAAGCGAAGGCTCTGAGTGCTTAAGGGACTTGCCCAAGATCTCACAGGCAGAAACTCAGAGAACAGGGCATCACACAGAAGGTGGCTGACCCAAACAGCCGTGATCAGAAACTATGGTTTGAAATAATTCACCACCTATTACTAATTAAGTTCCTACAAGGTGTGGATAAATGTTAAATAGTAACGTCAAATCATTTAAACCAGCGGTTCTCAAAGTGTGATCTGGGGACCCTCTCAGGGGGTCTACGAGGTCAAAACGATGCTCGTGACGACGGTCGGCTCCATGTGCCTCCCCTCTCGTTCTTCTCGGACGTACAATGGGTTTTTCCAGAGGCTACGCAGCAGGTGCTGGCCCCTACCCTCTGTAGGCTCCTGGGATGCGTTCTTGTATATATTCTTGTGATCTAAGTTTTTCTCAATTTCAATTTGTAAGACGGTCAGTGTTGACTGCTATAACTCACATCGACGAAGGCTGTCTGGGATCTTCAATCATTTTTGAGAGCGTAAAGGAATTGTGAGGCCAGCAAGTTCAAGACCTTCTCACTTAAATAACCCGGACGGATCCTGACACACTGACCCGCTCGTGGGTTTTCTGCGTCCATCTCTTACCGTACACTGGCTGCTCTAAAATGTGGCAATCTATTTAATCTGAGGTAGGTGTGGTACTATTTCTAAAACTGCAGTTTTCATAAGGTGGTTTATATTGCATATTTGAAATCTGGAGGCTTTTCAGGAATGTATCATAAAACCACCTCCATAAACTGTCTCTAAGGAACAGGGATGATAACACCACCGGGAAACTCTCAGTCGTAAGCAGGTTATTGCAAACTTACAAAATTTCTGGAATCATCATTTTTATTATTATTCTTAAGGGAGGCTGAGAAATCTTCCCATAGTTTTGAAGTCTTATCAGCTCCATTTTCAGAAGTTTTCACTTTCTCGATTTTCCCCTGACAATCTGCTACAGTCCTCACCTAGTATGATTCTGTTGTGAATCCCACAACGCAGGCCCAGCAGACAGTAGTGCTTGGTCCGAACAGAGCTTTAGCAACGGGGTTTTAGCTTCTTGCCTTGGCTAATTTACTGACACATAAAGCTACTCAGTGGTGTTTCAAATTTTTACTTCAGGAAGTTATCTAATTAGCAGAAGAAATAGAAAAGTAGAAATCTACCCTCTGATTCACAATTGGGAGAAATATAGATCCAGATGAATACGAAACTTGAGCAAAATTAAGAGTTCTATTGAATCCAATGGTGTTAAAACGATAAACATGACTTGGTGTGTATTAGACAACGCAGGAAAATGGACCTCAACGGGACTGCCAGGAATTACCGTCGGAATAAATTAATAGGCTCCGAAGAACGCGTGTAAATCTCTGCTGTAGGCAACGTGTGTCGGAGGCCAGGGAAGGCTGGAAACACTTGGGAAAGGGGAAAATGAGAAATTTTTGAAAATTCTCCTAAAATGCAAGTTTCTGCAAACAGAGAATTTCAAAAGTGGAGGCTGTGATTTTGGTAAATCTAAACCAGAGCCTGGAGCTCTTAGGAACAAAATACACCAAGAGTCACTGTATCGACCAGGAACTATGTTAGCATCTATGACATCACTGAAACTTTACATTATTCTGTGTTGTATTTTCTCCGAGAGATTTCAATCCAACCCGTGTCCTGGTTTCAGTTCTATGATAGAATCAAAAACTGTCCAACACATCGTGTCGTCAGTCTTAAAAATGAGTAGCGGCCACTGATGATCCCCAAGTTTGAAATAATAAAACTATTATTGATTATATTATCTCCACACGGCCGAGAGCAAATATTTTGTTGAAACTGTATTAGGACGAAGCGGGCTCACTTTGAAAGCTCAGGTGAAGCTGCCCAGGGCCCGAGCTCCTGGTCCAGGGACACACTTCCCTTAGATGTGCCCCCGCTTCGGGGTCAGGTGCGTGGGTTGGAACCTGACCCTGCGGTTCGTGGGCTATGAAATGGGAGGATGCTTCTCCTCCGGAGCCTCTGCTTCTTCACCTGCTCCTGGGAGACGCAGCCCTGGAAGGCCTGGCGGGAGGAACACAAGCCCTGCCACCAATACCTGGATGTCAACATCTCAAAGTAAAGGTCACAACTGCAACACTATTTAAATGGACTAAGCTAAAAAATATACACCAAAACCTTTCATTATGGCTGGAAACACCATTACAAGATGAACTAGGGGGTAAAGTTCTTTTTTAATATATTTAGGTTACCGAGTGTTTGTTTTGAGTTAAATAGGAAGTCGGTGTCATCATAAGCCTTGTCCCGGTTTACATTTTCCAGGGCTTTAATTGCCTCTTCTATGGGAGAGCTAAGAAATGTGTGAATTGACGTGTAACATCTTTACGAAATTCCTTTCCAACTTCCTTCAACAACTAGAGGTAGGAAAATGCCCTGAGAGGACGGCAGGTGAAGTGTCCATCTGTCCTAACAGCAGCACTGTGTGATCCACCACCAGGCCCAGGGGTTGCATCTTCTCCTTGGTTCCACGGCGAAGACAGGCCTTCCTTCAGTCAACATCCGTGTCCCCCTAACGTGCACGGGACACGGAGGAAAATGAGAATTACACAGGATCCAGTCCAAACGATGGAAGAGACAGACAGCCAGACAGATGCTGACCCTCAGATTCCAAGAACTACACCAGGAGGGTTGTTGCTAGCAGAACGTTTCCCCCGACACAAGCGCGCTCCTCATGTTTCTGGGGTAGGAACTGCATGAGGGTGACACTCGTGCTTCTCTCCCCCTTCTCTCCCTCCTCCGGGGCGGCAGGGGTCGGAACCCACGGCCCACCCCCCGGCCTGGCCTGAGGGCCCCCGCGCCTGCCCCCCGCGGCCAGGGGCGCCCCCTCCCCCAGCCGCACTGGCAGGGGCTCACGGAGACCATAGCAGCCCGCCGTCCACCCGCCCGGGCGCCACCCTGGCTGCCCCTCCCTCTCTCCCAGCCACTCACACTCATCGGGGGAGGAGGGCCGGGGCTCTGACTCCCTAGGCTCCCAACACCTGGCTGCACGGACTGCGGACCTTACCAGGTGAGCCAAGACCAGCATTTGGAAAACAAAATTCTACACCGAGGAGACAGCAGCCACCAACGCAGGCGGCCACAGTCAGCGCCGGTCGTGTGGGATGCCAGCCTCTGCCCATGTCTGTAGCTCCTGTCTCCTAAGAGGCTGGAATTCAGCAGATACCCGCCACTTGGGACCTGCACCAGGGGGAAAGGCGGGAGCCTTGGAAAGCAGACTGCGGCATGGGCTCCGCACAGGCCAGGATTTCCTTACGGAAAGAGGAGGCCCCTCCTGTCCAGAGGCCTTTAAGCGTTAAAGGAGGGAACAACCTGGCCGTCCCCGTGGGCGGGAGGCTGGGACACAGGACGTCGAGCTGCAGAGCCCACGGATGTTGGGCTGCAGGCTGATTCTGACGGCAGGGCTCCCGAACCCACTGCCTGAATTCGGGGCCTGAGCCCTGCTGTCCAGCAGCTGGGGAAAGTTATCCACACCCAGGAGCTCTCAGATCGGCACAGCCAGCTTTATGAATTATGTTAGGATCTGACTTTAGATTTCAGAGACATGAACTGCGGCTTCATCCTCAAGAGGATCGTAGAGTCTTATTAATAATGACAGAAAAGGAGAATTGTTTTGTTTGCAGGTGTCTCCCAAGGGTCTAGAGAAATACCTTGTGTACAGCAGGTGCCCACTGAACAGTTCTGAATGACAGAAGCATTTATTAAAAAGAGAATATGCCACAATCTTGACTTGAGATAAAGAAATAACTTGATAAGATGACCGCAAACCCAAATATGAAACCTGCATCTTAAAAGGCTGTTGCCCAGAATACTCTGCACCTAGGAATTCAGTCCACCTGAATAATCAAAGAGAAACCAGACGGGCCTGAAAAGCAGGTTTAGTCTTATTATCAGATGGGGAGTGTTTTTTAATAATGAAATCAAAATAAAGGAAGACAGGAGAGGTATCTTTAAAAGAAATGTTGAGATTTTAGAAGCTGATTTGAGACTCAAGAAATATGAAAGGGAAATGACATCTTAATGGCAGATCACAACGGGAAAACAGACAGACGCGGGTTCACCGCTTGGAGAGAGGGTATTAGAGTAGCGGGGGCTGGATCTTCTTCGTTACAGTTCATCAAGGGTAAACGGGACCCAGAGACGTTTGATGAGCAAGATGAGACAGGCCCTCAGGAAGCAGACGGGGCAGTTTCCCCAGAAGAGCCAGGATCCAGAAACCCCGGAGAGTCCCGTCCTAAGGCTGGAAGGGGTCGGAGTCCACAGGGGTCTGTGGGGTCTCCACTCCCTGCACACGGTGTGAAAGCTTCAAGCTCCTGTTTCAGACAACAGTCACTCAGATGACCTGAACATTATTGCACCACGAGTACCCAGAACTGGTAGACTAAGTAGTAAAAACACACCTATTAGAGCTGAGCTTGAAGAAGGAGGGAGAAACTTCAAGGCACCAAATATAAAGAGACGGATGAAACCACAGAGCTGACCCTGCACCCAAGGTGCCGGTGGGGGTGAGGTGTTGGTAACCTTGGGGCCGGGTTTTCACGACCACACTGATAGGCAACGGGCATTGGTCCCAGTCATGGTGGGAGCTCAAACCAAACTTGATGCAGAGGCCCAGACCCCCCAGGACTGTGTTCTCAGTGAACAGATGGACAAGGACCCTCCCACGAGGACCGGGATTCTTGTCTATCTCAGCCTGGGCTCTGGGGGGAAAACAAAAACAATAACCCTGAAACTATAAATCCCAGAGGACAAAACACTAGTGTGTGGGGTTTAAAATGACCCACCAACATGGTCTAGGAACCCCACAAGCTGATAAATAAGAGAGATTAGTCCTGGGCCATCTTCAGTACTTCTCACAAAAACAGTCTGGGAATGGCCCCCAACCTCAAAACCAACAGGATTCCAACAGCTAAATTTCCGCTAAAGATCAGCTCACAGCCCCAAACTACAAAACACATGAAGAGAGAATCCAGCAGCAGCAAGAGTTGGTACAAAGAGCAAACAGACCAATGGAGCCCCTAGAACAGCAGATCACGAAACAACTTGACAGAGACGTCACACGGGCATCGTTAAATAGATTCAAGGCTCCCCTGGTGGCGCAGTGGTTGAGCGTCCGCCTGCCAATGCAGGGGACATGGGTTCGTGCCCCGATCCGCGAGGATCCCACATGCCACGGAGCGGCTGGGCCTGTGAGCCACGGCCGCTGAGCCTGCGCGTCCAGAGTCTGTGCTCCGCAACGGGAGAGGCCACAGCAGTGAGAGGCCCGCGTACCACAAAAAAATAGACTTAAGGTGTCACAGAACGTCTTATAACCTTAATAAAAGAATAGGCAATACTTAGAGGAGCCAGCAAAAACTTCCACAAGTAAATGCAGTTATCAGAATATAAAATTCAATAGGTCCAACTTAAAGATTATGTACAGGTTAATGAAAAATTATTAAATTAGAAGATTTAAATTAGAAGATCTGAGGAAATTATCAATAATGCATCACACAGAGATATAAAATGTGGAAATTATGAAAAAGAATTAAATGAACAAATCCAATTTATATTAGAAAGCTTAAACTTAAAGCACTTTACTATCAATCATTCCCTCCTGCGTTATTCTCCATTTCAAAGTACTTCTTTTATCTGTTCTTTCAGCAAGGATCTAATATAAGTTCCAGAAAGAACTTGAAAATGGGTTAAAGTACTAAATGCGAGAAACAAAAAACCATACAAACGCTTACGAGATTATCTTCATGATTTGCAGCATGGAAGAATTTATTTAACAAAACAAAAAAAATCATAAAGGAAAAGATTAATGCATTTGATGGCATTAAAATTAAAACTTGTCTGTATGACAAAAGATACTACAATCAAAGTGAAGAGCTAATCCACAAGAGAAAGATTTACAATCCAAACCGGGTAACTGACAAAAGATTTTTTATCCAGGGTATATAAGAATACGACCCATCAATATGAAATTAACTCAGCAATAAGCAAACTATATAAAAAAGGGATTCAGGGAGGAGGATGTCCCCAAAATAAATGTTTCAAGCCCTCTCTAGTAATCAGGGAAATGCATGTTACAATAAAGAGATAACATCTACCTCCGTCTGACTGACAAAACTTAGTAGGTCTGATCCCACACAGTGTTGAGAGGAACATGGGAAGACCACTTGCCAGAGTGTAAACTGGTTCAACTTCTTAGCCACTTGGCCAGGTCACCGTTAAAGTTGACCACATACTGCCCGACACAATTTCCATCTCATTACCGACCCTCAGTGCCCTCACACAAGCGTCCTGTCAGGAACACAGGAATGCTTGTGCAGTGTTGACAGCAACAGCAAAACCATCAGTCCACCGGAGGGAAGTGGATAAAAGACAGCTTATTAATATTACGGAACATTTTACAGCAGTTTAAATAAATGGATTACTTTTATATAGTTATATCTCAAAAACATTATATGGAGTGAAAATGAGCTGTCAAATAATACAGTATCACTTATGCACATTTTAAAGCATATTGATAGCATATATTTATGTGGATATATACTTAGGGGAAAGTCATAAAAAACTGCATGGAAAATAATTAATGCCAGGATGTCAGTGGTGATTTCAGTGTGGTCATTTCCTCTGTGAAAGGCAGGAGGAAGAAGGAGGAGAAGAAAGAAGGTGGCCTTAAATATATCTTTACATTTTATTTATTTTTAGTGAGAAATCTGAAATGTGTGTGTCTATATGTTAACAACGCTTTTATCTTGGTGGTGGTTACACAGGCATCTATTAAAATATTTACACTTCATGATGGAAATGCTTTATCATTCAAAATGATTGTTTTAAAAACCTAAATGATTATAGATAAGAGGAAGGAGGAACTCAGTTCCGTGTGGAAATTCATGCTAAGGAGAGGAGACGGTCCTTCAAAGACAAAAAAGGGGGAGGACGCCAGTCGGATGAAATAAGCACTGAATTTATGTATTTATATTTCTCTTAATCATTTATGTCACATCTGATTTTAAAGCAACTCTGAAGCACGTGACAGCAAATGACCCTCTTATAATTGACCTATTAAAGAAGAGTAAGAACCGGACTATGAACGGAGATGTTGTGACAGAAGACCCAGGCTGGAGCAGGCACCATGCAGTGCTCTAAGCACAGCATCCGGGACAGGCTGCCTGGATGTGAACACAGGCTCTAGCACTAACTAGCTGTCACCCACACAAGCCAACGCCTCAGTAAACCTCAGCTCTCTCAGCTGTTAAATAAGGATTGCACTGCTCCCTACTTGGTAGGGCAGTAACAAGGATTAAACGGAAGGATTATGTAAAGTGTTTCCTTGGCATCTTGAAAGAGGCCTAGTGAGTACTCAAAACATCTTAGCTATTATAAGTATTATTTTTGTTATGGAAGGTGAGCATATTACTTACCTCTAAGATTTCTATCAGCTAGACTAAGCGAAAAAGTAACTCAAGCAGTAACATGGATCCCATTACCTCAGACGGATGGATGGATGGATGGATGGATGGATGGATGGATGGATGGATGGATGGACGGATGGACGGATGGAAGGATGGATGGACGGATGGACGGATGGAAGGATGGACGGATGGATGGATGGATGGACGGATGGATGGACGGATGGATGGATGGAAGGATGGACAGATGGATGGATGGATGGATGGATGGATGGATGGGAGGAAGGGTGAGAGAGGAAAGGAAACATCTTACTAGTTTGAAGGTTTCAACATATTTTCCAAACTCTGAATTCTAAAAGGATTTTTGCATGGCTCTCCACATAAGGGACCTAAATGAATAAAAAACGTATCTGACCCAATATAAACTTAGAAACTCCAATTTCCTACCCCACCGAACTTCACTCCCAAGAAAACTATGGCCCTGATAAATGCTCTACACCCATGATGCACCGAAAGGAATCACTGAGGCACACACAGATCAGTCATGACAGATGTTTTATTAGAGGTTCTGTAAGCCTGGATAGTTGGGTAAGGATATCAGCAAGGAGACTAAAACATCACTCCTTTTTCCTAGTGTGTTTCTCATTACTAGAAAACGGTTTTCAGTGAGTAGCAAAATTGCAAGAGAATAAAATTAGAAAGATCAATGCCTTTCCAACCTCCTCCCCAGAAAGTATCAAATCTTGGAATTTTATTCTTCCTAGCTTTTTCCATTGGCTTAATCACTCTAGCATTACATACAAGAAAAAATTCCTTTGAACAGGTGCCCTATTTATGAAGACATTTATAGCTGCCATAAAAAATATAGGAAAATTATTATTCCTCCTCCTCTAATTTTTCTGCTAAAAAGTTAGAACAGTAAACTGGGTCTGAATCGCATGACCTGCTGTATTTACTGTGCCTAAACCTTCACACGTACAGAAAACAAAGTTCCTATTTCTTTTCCTTCCTTCGTTTCCCCTGCAATTCTAACATACTTCTCCAGGGCTAACTCTGACTTTGAATTTGTAAAGTCCTTCAACAGGCCAATAATAATAATGAAATACTGCACTCAGGAAGCCTCCGTGCTCAGTTTCATACCCCTGAGTTACTACTGCTGATTGAAAAGGACTAAGTGACCAGGTGTTATCTTTACACTATAAAGCAGTGTATTCGAGACCTTAAAGGCCACTATCATGGGGAAGGCCTCATGAACTTAACAGTTATTTTCTTCATAATTACCTCTATCTCATAAAATCATAAGGACTTAATGACATTATTATATTTAAGGCTCTATTCGCATTACGGTAGGGAGCTTTAAAAACTCCCAAACGTTCTACATGCCACAGAAAAGGATAGGGAATCAGAAACATACTTGAATCGTCTTGATATTAAAGCAAACTTCTATCTCCCCTCTTGGCACACCCATACAAAGATCCTGCAGGAAGTGGAAACTTGTAGGAGCCTTGACTAATTTTGGCAAAGCAAGTCCTGAGCTGCCTCTTTGCATTGCATCTGTAATGTGTAGTCTGGCCACCCTACGTGATCTGAGTCTTAGCCATTTCTCTTGTGTCTGGACTCAGCGACGGGCCCCAACCTAGAGAACAAGGAAATCTTCATTCTTCTCGGAAGAAGGTTTGGAAGCAGCTAGAGTCAAGACAGTCTTCAAAGAGGTTAATTAATTATTTGTGGGAGGAAGAGGGGAGGAGTGTGGGGTTGGGGTCTCTTAGATGAGAATTCCACAGAACATTCAGGCAACTCCTTTCCCCCTCCGTCCTCCTCCCAGGAAGTCCAGTGTGTCAAAACGGAGCCTGTATCTTGTCTAGGAAAACTCAAAGGCAGCCGTCCCACACACAAATAATATGAAATAAATATTATAAACGAGATGGTGAGACATGACACCTTGGCTTAGCCTGGGCTGGGGAGAGAAGCCGAGGAGTCTGTGTGAGTGAAGCAAACACCAGCTGGGAAGCGAGGTTCAGGCCGAGGGCCTGACCCCAAGTTCAGAGTCAGACGGGCAGGGCAAGGATGTGTTCTGTTTTGTAACCTTATTTTTATGGCTATCTGCTGGTGGGCTGCTTCGCCTGGTTCTGGTCTATTTCAACATCCATTTATGCTCCATGGCCAGTTCCTAACAAACACATTCTTTCGTCTACCTTGCCAAGCAGGAGTCGTCAAACCTGGACCCACCCCAGTAATCGTAGGAGGTCTCTTCTCTCTGTTTGGGGGAGTGAAAGCCCCTCCTGGTAGCCTTCCCCGTACCCCTCTCCACTGCACCCCTGACTCCCAGAGAGCTTCCTTCCCTTCCAGGGCAGACCCAGATCTCCAGCAACTTGGAGAACCTTGGCCCAATGGAACACATGGGATATGATCTCGTAGTGAAAGAATCCACCTTGACTTTCAAGCCGAAAATGAAATCAACTAACGTTACTTGCAATTCCTATTTGATATTTTTTCCTGACCTAAATCACAAAATGACACGTAACAAAAGAACACTGCTCAGAGAGGAAAGTTCAAAAAGAACAGCTTATTCGACAAGCGATGCCATGTGAACATCACAATAACTCTGGTAGAGCTTGGAAGGCCGCCTGGTGTGAGGAAGTGGCTCCAGTGGTGTGGGACCAAGGAGGGTGGGGACGGGGCCCTGTCACTTACCAGCAGCACGAGGAAGGAAAATCGACCCAGCCTTTCCGAGCCCTCGTTTTCTCACTGCCCCCCACCCCACCCCCGCCCCCTGCACTGTCCTTCAGAGTCCGCGATAAGGCGCGGGGACCGCGGTATTGGCACACGGCGGGTGCTCCGCCCGCTGGCTGTCCTTTCCCTGTGGTGTTGAATCCGTTAGAACTCAGTGTGACCCGCTTCCTCCTCTCCCCAGACAGCCTTCCCACACCACCAGCCTGAACGTGACACGAGAACACGCCAAAGTCTGCTGTAGACCAAATCTTCGCGTACATCTTCTATGTATGCCGTCTGACCCCTCTTGTAATTGTTGTCTTATTTTCTAACACGACGGTGTGTATTTAGGGTGTACAACATGCTGATGTGATGCACACACACACAGTGCAACAGTGACCACCGGCAAGCTGCTTTACGTCCCATCACGTGGTTACTGTGTGTGTGTGTGTGATGGGAACACCTGGAATCTACCCTCTTAGCAAACTTCCAGGATTCAATTGTCTTATTAAGTACAGTCACCATGCGGTGCTTTAGGTCTCTAGATTCGTTCCTCCTACACAACCGTCACTTTGTACCCTTCGGCCAAGAACCCCCATTCTCCCCCGCCCCACACTGGTAACAGTCTTTCTACTCTCTGCGCCCATATTTGACTTTTTTAGATTCCACATATAAATGGGATCATGCAGTTTTTTCCTGTCTTGGTCTGGCTTATTTCACTTCTCATAATGTCCTCCGGGTTCATCCGTGCTGACAAAAATGGCAGGATGTCTGTTTGTAAGGCTGAGTCACATTCCATGGCATATGTATACACACCACATCTTCTTTATCCATTCATCCATCAATGGACAGTTAGGTTATTTCCATATCTTGGCTACTGCAAATAATGCCGCAATAAACGTGGAGACTCAGATATCTCTTCAAGACACTGATTTCATTTCCTTTGGGTACATTCCCAGAAGATTGCTGGATAATACAGCAGTTGTATTTCTAGTTTTCTGAGGAACTTCCATACTGTTTTCCATAGTGACTGCACCAATTTACACTCTCACCAAAAGGTTCCCTTTTCTCCACATCTTAGGCCACACTTATCTCATTTTTTTGATAACAGCCGTCCTGACAGGTTTGAGGTGATATCTCATTATGGCTTTGATTTCATTTCCCTGATAAGTGATGTTGAGCACTTTTTCATGTACCTGTTGGCCATCTGTATGTCTTCTTCGGAAAAATGTCTATTCATGTCCTTTGCCCATTTTTCAGTTGGCTTGTTTTTTTTGTAATTGAGTTGTATGAGTTCCTTATATATTTTGGAGATTAACCACTTATCAGATATGTGGTTTGCAATATTTTCTCCCAGTCCCTAGGCTGCCTCTTCATTTTGTTGATGGTTTCTTTTCCTGCACAGAAGCTTTTTAGTTTCATGTAGTCACATTTGTTTTGCTTTTGTTGCCCTTGCTTTTGGTGTCACATCCAAAACGTCATTGCCAAGGCCAATGTCAAGGAGCTTTTCCCCTGTGTTTTCTTCTAGGAATGATATGGTTTCCGGTCTTATGTTTAAGTCTTTAATCCACTTTGAGTTGATTTTTGTGCATGGTGAAAGATAAGGATCCAATTTCATTCTCCTGCATGTGGCTGTCCAATTTTCGCAACACCATTTATTGAAGAGACCATCCTTTCCCAATTGTGTATACTTAGAGACCTTATCAAAAATTAGTTGACCATATATGCTTGGGCTTATTTCTGGACACTCTATTCTGTTCTACTGGTCCATATGCCTGTTTTTATGCCAGTATCATAATGTTTTGATTACTATAGCTTTGTAATATAATTTGAAATCAGGAGTGTGATGTCTCCAACTCTGTTCTTTCTCAAGATTACTTTGGATACTCAGAGTCTTTTGTGGTTCCACATGAATTTTAGAATTTTTTTTCTACTTCTGTGAAAAATTCCATTGGAATTATCATAGAAATTGCATTGAATCTGTATATAGTTTTGGGTAGTATGAACATTTTTAACAATGCTAATTTTTCCAATCCATGAACATGGGGTATCATTTCAGTTATTTGTGACTTCTTCAATTTCTTTCATCAATATGTCCTCATTTTCATTGTGCAGATCTTTTACCTCTTGGTTAAATTTACTCCTAAGTATTTTTTTCGATGCTATCATAAATGAGATTATTTTCTTGCTTTCCTTTTTTTGATAGATTGTTGTTGGTGTAAAGAAATGCAACTGATTTTTATGTGTTGACTTCCTATCCTGCAACTTTACTGAATTCATTTATTAGTTCTAGCAGTTTTCCTGTGGAGTTTTTAGGGTTTTCTACATACATGATCAAGTCATCTACAAACGCACAATTTTACTTTTTCCTTTCCAATTTGGATGCCTTTTTTTCTTGTCTGATTGCTCTGGCTAGTACTTCCAATACTACATTAAACAGAAACGATGAGAGTGGGCATCTTTGTCTTACATCTAATCTTAAAAGAAAAGCTTTCAGTTTTTCCCTGTTGATTTTGGTGTTAGCTGTGGGCTTTTCACAAAAGGCCTTTATTATGTTGAGGACATTTTCCTTTACACATATTTTGTTGAGAGTTTTATCACGAATGGATGTTAAACTTTGTCAAATGCCTTTTCTGTATCTATGGAGATGATCATGTGGTTTTTACCTTTCATTCTATTAATGTGGTATATCACATTGATTAATTCTCATAAGTTAAACCAACCTTGCATCCCAGGGGTAAATTCCACTTGGACATTATTTGACCCCTCTTGATATCATCTATAGAAATGGAGGATTCTTGAAGAGTAGTTTTCAAAATTAGAAATGATATCTACTGTTATTCACCAATCAAATGACACATGTATGCTTACTGTCTCAACAGATTAGTTTGTTGGAGGGAGACTCTATATAATCCTAAACCAATTTTTATCACACATTAATCCAAATTTACATACAGGCTTGTTAAGTAAAAGATGGAATCCAGTGCCAAATTTTATTATGGGCTATAATTCACAAATTCTCCTAACTCTGCCTTTAGGAGAACGCACTTTGAGCAAACATTCAGCCTGGTGAGTGCTTACTGAACACTACAATGACCTAGTAATGGAAAACGTCTCCCCTTAGGTAGAATCAAAATCAAGATGTTCACTCAAGCACACACATTGGTGAAAAGTAGAAGCAAAGTCAGAGCATTAGAAATGAGATATAGGATCTCACACTCTTAGGACTTTTCTCCCACAAGTTTGTTGAGCTTTAAAGTTAGGACAATGACACCTGTACAGGTGATAGATAAACCCTACACAATTAGGGTGGGCTGGGCTTCACAGTCTAGGAAATTGTGGACTTGCCTCAGCCAGGAATGGAAGTTCTGGCTTACACATCTAGGATGAACAGGTGGTTTAACAAGTGATAATACTCCAGTAATTTCCCTCTATGAACAGAATCTTTGTGAAAATCTGTGTTCTAGAAAAGAGGTACCTATGAGGTTGTTAGGTTTAATGGGCACAGAGAAGGCCAACTGGACACACCAAGAATTTGCCAGGAGACAAATACACAGAAAGGAGGACAAAGATATAGTGGCAGAGACGCAGAAACTGACGTCAGAAACAGCCATAAAACAAGGGAGTTATAGGAACACGATTCAAAAAATGAAGGTCACCTCCCCACGTCATTGGCCCTGGCGTCCCTGGATAGTGCTTATTTGCAAGGCTGCACTATTGCCACACTGGAGCACGAGAAAGGGGTTTGAAGAAGTAGGTGCACACTGTAATGAGTGGGAATACGCATCATTCCCCTCTACTGGCTGAGCTAATGAACGACACCACTCATTTTCACTTAATCACGTGAAAAAACAGGTTTGAGATGAAAAAGAAATTGAAAAAGAAGGAGCAAGAATAAAAAAATACAGTTCATTTCTGGGAATTTGAGGTTACTTTCCATTACCAACTTCTTTTCATCTTTTTCTTGGTTTGAAAATGAAAACAAAATAAAAATAAAGCCCAAGTAGGCACAGTTAACGCCCCCACCGACCACGCGGCACGCTCCCCAAACTCCTTTCTATTTACCATTTTAGTTACGCTTACAGAAAAAATGGTCCCCTTGTAACTTAACCCGGAAAACAGATGGCTTCCAAGTAAAATGTTTTCAAGGACCTGTATTTAAAATATAGTGTCTTCAGCAATCAGAGAAGAAAAAGAAATAAAAGGAATGCAAATCGGAAAAGAAGTAAAGTTGTCACTGTTTGCAGATGACATGATACTATACATAGAGAATCCTAAAGATGCTACCAGAAAACCACTAGAGCTAATCAATGAATTTGGTAAAAGTAGCAGGATACAAAATTAATGCACAGAAATCTCTTACATTCCTATACACTAATGACAAAAAATCTGAAAGAGAAATTAAGGAAACACTCTCATTTACCACTGCAACAAAAAGAATAAAATACCTAGGAATGAACATACCTAAGGAAACAAAAGACCTGTATGCAGAAAACTATAAGACACTGATGAAAGAAATTAAAGATGATACAAATAGATGGAGAGATATACCATGTCCTTGGATTGGAAGAATCAACATTGTGAAAATGACTCTACTACCCAAAGCAATCTACAGATTCAATGCAATCCCTATCAAACTACCAATGGCATTTTTCACAGAACTAGAACAAAAAACTTCACAATTTGTATGGAAACACAAAAAACCCCAAATAGCCAAAGCAATCTTGAGAAAGAAAAACGGAGCTGGAGGAATCAGGCTCCCAGACTTCAGACTATACTACAAAGCTACAATAATCAAGACAGTATGGTACTGGCACAAAAACAGAACTATAGATCAATGGAACAGGATAGAAAGCCCAGAGATAACTCACGCAGATATGGTTTGGTTTTTGTTTTTGTTTTTGTTTTGTGGTACGTGGGCCTCTCACTGCTGTGGCCTCTCCCGCCATGGAGCACAGGCTCCGGATGCACAGGCCCAGCGGCCATGGCTCACGGGCCCAGCCACTCCGCGGCACGCGGGATCCTCCCAGACCAGGGCACAAACCCGTGTCCCCTGAATCGGCAGGCGGACTCTCAAGCACTGCACCACCAGGGAAGCCCCATATGGTTATTTTTGGTAAAGGAGGCAAGAATATACAATGGAGAAAAGACAGCCCCTTCAATAAGTGGTGCTGGGAAAACTGGACAGCTACATGTAAAAGAATGAAATTAGAACACTCCCTAACATCATACACAAAAATAAACTCCAAATGGATTAAAGACCTAAACTTAAGGCCAGACACTATAAAACTCTTAGAGGAAAACATAGGCAGAACACTCTATGACGTAAATCACAGCAAGATCCTTTTTGACCCACCTCCTAGAGAAATGGGAATAAAAACAAACATAAACAAATGGGACCTAATGAAACTTAAAAGCTTTTGCACAGCAAAGGAAACCATAAACAAGACAAAAAGACAACCCTCAGAATGGGAGAAAATCTTTGCAAATGAAGCAACTGACAAAGGATTCATCTCCAAAATTTACAAGCAGCTCATGCAGCTCAATATCAGAAAAAAAATAAACCCAATTCAAAAATGGGCAGAACACCTAGATAGACATTTCTCCAAAGAAGATATACAGATTGCCAACAAATACATGAAAGGATGCTCAACATCACTAATCATTACAGAAATGCAAATCAAAACAGTGAGGTAGACTACCTCACAGCAGTCAGAATGGCCATCATCAAAAAATCTACAAACAATAAATGCTGGAGAGGGTGTGGAGAAAAGGGAACCCTCCTGCACTGTTGGTGGGAATGTAAATTGATACAGCCACTATGGAGAACAGTATGAAGTTTCCTTAAAAAACTAAAAATAGAACTACCATACGACCCAGCAATCCCACTGCTGGGCGTATACTCTGAGAAAACCATAATTCAAAAAGAGTCCTGTACCACAATGTTCATTGCAGCTCTATTTACAATAGCCAGGACATGGAAGCAACCTAAGTGTCCATCGACAGATGAATGGATAAAGAAGATGTGGCACATATATAAAATGGAATATTACTCAGCCATAAAAAGAAACGAAATTGAGTTATTTGTAGTGAGGTGGATGGACCTAGAGTCTGTCATACAGAGTGAAGTAAGTCAGAAAGAGAAAAACAAATACCGTATGCTAACACTTATATATGGAATCTAAAAAAAATAAAAGATTCTGAAGAACCCAGAGGCAGGACAGGAATAAAGACGCATACATAGAGAATGGACTTGAGGACATGGGAGGGGGAAGGGTAAGCTAGGACGAAGTGAGAGAGTGGCATTGACATATATGCACTACCAAATGTAAAACAGAGAGCTAGTGGGAAGCAGCTTCATAGCACAGGGAGATCAGCTCAGTGCTTTGTGACCACCTAGAGGGGTGGGATAGGGACGGTGGGAGGGAGATGCAAGAGGGAGGAGATATGGGGATATATGTATATGTATAGCTGATTCACTTTGTTATAAAGCAGAAACTAACACACCATTGTAAAGCAATTATATTCCAATAAAGATGTAAAAAAAAAAAGAAATACACACATGAAAAAATGTGTTGAGATAAACAGAATAAAAATCCATGAATACACCCAAAAAAAAAAATACAGTGTCCTCTCCTGAAAGGTGGGAGCACCAGCTAGAGAGTTTGTGGAACTGTTATTGCAGCCAAGTCACCCCCGAATTGAAATCATGGCATCCAAGATGGCGACCCAGGATGGCTCATAATTGGCCTCTCCACCGAGGTCTCGGCAAAGGCAGTGCTCAACAGGGCAAAATGCTAATCCTTCCCTCCCTAATAGCAGTTACAATGAATTCAGTTTCTTTCAGTGTGCAGAAATACCTTCTCTGCAGCTTTTGAGGCATGTTATTTATACTCTCAATCATTTAAAAAAGTCCTTGATCTTTATTTTACACGGCGATTTACTAGAACTTAATATGAACTCAGGAAAATGATGAGAAGACAGAGCAGATTATTATAATTGTAGAGAAAGTGGTTGTAAAAGGGAAGCATGCAGACCTGTTTTGTTTTGTGCGTCTCCAAGATGACTTGGAGCTGTATGCAGTACATACCTGGGATGGTATCAGAGCAGTTCATCCCATTAAAAAAAACGAGATACTGTTGACATCTGAGTAAGGATTACATTTACTTTAATCTGAGCTCCCCTTTTGGGAGGGTGAGGGAGCACCATACAAAACTAAATATAATTAACATTTAAGTAAATAAGATAAAAATATTAGTCTTGGAAGTAAATCTGTGATTGATTTAGTCACAGATGTAAAGATGTAGTCAACTGACACATCTAAACGTGTAATGTGTTCCAAGGACCACAAACAATCAAATGAGTGCAATGTTTTTCAAGGTTCCCTGGGCCTAGGTGGGGCACTCAAGTTGATCATGTCTACACAGCTCTCCTTTGAGATCAAAGCCCAGCAAAGGATGGTTCTTTGAACCTCTGGTGGACTCAAGGTAGAAGGCAACGTGTGGACAACCCACCAGTTGGCTAGGAATTTCAAAGACCAGAATAAAATTTTAAAGCACTTGAATACGGAATGACTTATTTCATTTATTAAAATTTTTTTAAAAATGGACCTCCTTGATCACTCACTGGTGCGGAAATCATACACTTTCTTAAATCTATTTCACAAAGACTTGGGGCCCTTGATGGCTCTATTGCAGTGCAGTTAGGAACTCCATCTGGGACAAACTCATTGGTTATTTTAAGATTTGGCCAGATTCTAGCTTTGAGGCAATATAAAGTTTCTATCTGCAGCCATCCAAAGTTGTTCCAACCTATACTCACGACGTTCAGATCTGTGACATGACACACTTCCGTGTTCACAGCACACATCCAGGTCAGCCAGCATCAGACATCATATCTTAACATTCCTACCAGGGACAAGGAAAATATTTAAACCGTACTTACATGGGATCACTCACTATACAGTCATTCAACAAATAGTCACAGAGTATTTTCTCTACTAGAAGCTGTAGAAGGAACAAAGATGAATCTAACACAGACCTTGTCTTTGAAGAGCTGGCACTAAGTACAAAATCAACTACAAGGTAGAAAGGCGTAAGAGCCCCCAAAGAGGAACCATTTAGGGCGACGGGATCTCGGGAGGAGGGACTCCTTTCTGCCAGGCGTTGTGTCTGTAGTAAGCAAAGGCCATCTCTTCTAAGCCTCACATCGGGGACAGTTTCTCTCGTTTGACAGCTAAGGACACTGACTGAGTTATGTGACGTGGCTGAGGTCACCAGGCAGTGAGAAGAAAGGGCTGACCCTGAACCTCGGCCACCACCGTGGCTGCAGCCGGCAGCCCTGTCCACCCACGACTGCCTCTCCCCTGGGTCTTGCTCCGCTCCAGACCTGTACACCCAACCAGCTGTTCGGATAAAATCTGTAGCCTCTAGGCAGCCTGTCAGTTTAATTTGCTTTTCTTTTTTCAATTTAAAAAATCAGCAAAGATTGGGTTTGTAGTTCCTCCCCTCAGAGTTAGCAACAAACAGGCTAAATAAACATTACCTTTGATCAAAGTCAGTGTGCTCAAAAAATTAAATCTCCTTCTCTCACACGCGCTTCACCATTCATTACTCAAGATGGACAAGGGGAAGAATACGTACACACCCAGGAACAGTCTGGTCAAGGTTATTTGTTACAGCATATACTGTGACCTACGTGGGGAAAATCACTTCAGGAGCTAACTATGCTAGAATAGGATTTAATCCATATAGCTAAGCCAGTGACGGCAGAAGCTAGGGGTATTTTTTTTTTAGTTAGTGAAACACCAAATGAAAGGGATGGATCTAGAACACGGAAATGAAGGTCTGAAGGTCTCTCTAATGGGACAGAAAGAAAAGGAACTCTGTAAGCAGTTTCATAGATAAACTAGATAATATTCTTCAAAAACAATGCAAGACATTGGAGTGTTTAAAACAACAAGCATTTAGGGAATGGCACAATTTGTACGGCCGTAATGCACAGTGGTAAAGAACTAAGACAATAGATATGTGGTTGTCAGATCATAGAGATAAGAGAATTTTCACACAAATATACAACGTAAGAATCCATTTTTGTTGAAGAGTTGAAAGCTTCTTTCCAAAATCCTGAACTAAAGTCTTCTGGTGCCATGCACCAATTCAGGCGAAGTCAAAGTATTCGGGAAACATTCTGAGGAGTATTTTTGTTTTGCTTTCTCCATCCAAAGGCAGGGTTGGACTGGGGGAGTTTGGGTATTACGCTGTTATGGGCTTTTTCTAATCTTTATACCTACAAAATAAAGGAATAAGTAACCAGTGAAGCTCCCCAATCGGTTCAGAAGCCAGCAAAGGAGCTTTGAAATACTAAAATTATTACCTGCTGGCAAAGCTTAGGATAACTCGATAATTGTATCGAGGCTGGGCTCACACACACACCACATCCAAACACCTTTAAGAAGAGGATCTGCTGACAATGGGGCCTAAGGTTCTTCGAGCAACTGCACCACGACTTGACCAGGAAGCAACCTCCTTATTTTGATTCAACCTTGTGGTGTAAATACTTTAATAAGAACTTTCTTTTAGAGACAAGCGGCCATGCAGTAACCCTCTAAAGGTTCCCAAGAAGCACCGGCTTTACAGAACGGACACGTGGTCCCACAGACAAAATGCCCTAAGCTGGTATAACCGGTTTCCTATCATGTTTCCTACCAGATGTTATACTTTTTGCCTCCTTTTCTTTTCCTTAATAGTTTGACAAAGCTGTTCACTTGCGCAGCTGCTTCCCAACTCAAGCGCGCATTACTCCTTCCACCAGGCAGAGCTGGGCCCTCGCCCTCCCGCGCCGTAACAACCCGACCTCCGCCTTCCCCACCGGCCCTGCGGCGGCACCGCGGGCACCCCGGGTACCTGCCGCCACCAAGCCGCGCTCCCGGGGCGTGGGGACCACGACTCACACAGCACCTGACCCCTCCCGGGCCTGCATAAACGCCTAAGGATGAGGAACCGCCCTGACGCAAGCAAGTCCCTGATGGTCCCGAGCGACAGGGCGAGTGGAGCGGGCGGGACTCAGAGAAGAGTGTGGAGGGGCGGGGGCGCCGGAGACACGAGCCCCGGGCCTACTGCCGCCGTCGGCGCACTGCAGACACGTGTCTCCGAACATCGTCACCTTGGCGTCCCGGCTTGAAGAATGCGCTTCAGAATCATCCCGGTACACCCCCGAACCAGGAGGACACCGCCGCAAGCTGCTGGCGAAGCCCAAGGGTCCAAAGGAGGCCAGAGGAAGTCGCAACACCCCTCAAGACAGGCATCCTCGGAAAGGCCACGGTCCTGATTGAGCAGACGGCAGGCTGCATTCGCAGCCATCTCACGGCTCCTCAGAAATCCCGAGGCATCAACCAGCAAGCAGGTGCAGGAGATGCCTTAACTCCGCAAGCTGTGTGGTTGGTTACTCGGCTGGACTGCAGGGACTGCCTCTCCCATAAAAGGCTCAGGAAAAAAAAAGTCTAAATATAGCGTCTAAATAAATACAATACAGATAAAAAGAGACAAAAATCGTTAGCATCCAAAACAAAACGGCCTCAGTATCTCCAAATTCAAGACAATCACAGTAAAGAGCTATTTTAGAGAACACAACCTCACAGAGATTCAAAATCTCAGCGGGGGAAAGACAAATCCCTAATGCAGTTTCCCTCACCAAACGACCTCGCAACTTGGAGCATACATTTATCCACATAAATGGTTCGTGTGCCTTTTTTTTTCCCTGATGAATGCCACAATTTTGGCAAAAACGGAACTCCTAGCACCAGCTATTTTTGTTATGCAAACACGCTGAAAAGAATTCTGGCCATTTTTCATATTGAATCAAAGTATGCTTTCCATCTTGGCATAACTTTATAACTGAATTCACTTTTTCTCCTCAAACCTTACTAAGCTACTGAAGCCTATTTTTTAATAACATGTGAAAAACGAATCCCAGGCAAGCTTAAATACGAACTCTCTGAGACGCCGACCTCACGAGGTGGCGCGTCATTCCATAAGTACCCTAAAACGCTCTATTCTGATTTAACGCGCTTAAATACATCCTAATATGTTTCGTGCTATCTTGCAGGATACCTTCCCATTAGCCTCAAATTCTCTTAAATTTAGAGATTTGGAAACACTGACCTTGCCATGTATAGTGGAAGTCTTACCAACTTTCATGTTATGAAATAAGATTTTTGCTGACTCAACAAGCAAGGCATTCACTTAAGGTCATTCCTTGTAATAATTTTATGAGAGGCTTTTACTGTAGCTAGTCTCAGAAAACATGATTTGACCCATAGGAGACTCATATTTGTGTCATATAGCTGTGCTACATAATGTTAAACAATTTTTTAAGTGGAAATTGAATACAAGATTTTTTCCAGATTCTCCACCACTTTAGTCATTTACGGCGAGATGTTTCTACGTGTTTCAAGCTGTCGTTTTATTTCCACAATTAGAATGTTATATATAACTTTATAATTTTCTGCAAAAAAAATAAGAAAACCTACGCTGAAGGAGTGAAAGGTATGAAAATTTTAACTGACAAAACTTTGAAAAACTCTGCTTGCACAAAGAGAAAAGCAGAACAAGCCATCTGCTATTACGTGGTGAAAAGAGACACTGTGCTTCGCAATGTGTGTAACCCTCGTGTGAAGATTTATCAACATCCACGGGCATTTCTGTATATTGATATTATCACATGTGCACTTTGTAAACACTGGCATCGTTCCTTGACTTATCAACATTCTTAGGTAGAAAAATGCTATATAAATGAGAACCTAAGTATGTGCCAGGAACTCAAGTAGGCTCTGCATCTTCCTGATGGTTTACAAGACCTGCACGAATGCAGAATCATCTAACGGGTGGTCTAACCCAGTAACCCTGACCCATGAGAACATCTGTCCTTGCGACGGCTGGACCACACCGCCCCCATCATGGCCCGTGGACCCTAGCTCTGAACATATCTCAAGGCAAGGCATTGGCACCTACACATCAAAACAATAATTTCTGAAATGACTTGATAGTTGAATATTTTTCAAAGCATAGGAGAAATGAGGAAGAGAAATCAGAACTTTGTCATGTTCAAATTCAGAAGTGTTTCCATTTTGATTGACACGCTGCCGCCCAAAGGGGATCATCAAGAATTCTCTCTTCGCCACTGAGGGCCTCCGGTGCCAGCCCTGCGTCTCCCTGTCACAGAACCATCCTGGACCCTCAACACCAGGAGCTCATCAGCCTTTCACGAGGAGCTGCAACGTTTATTGAATTCCCCCAAAGACTATTCAACAGATATGGATGGAAATTCCATTTATCTTAGGTAACAATCATACCTTTTACATTTTACTTATTGGACAAAAATAGGACCAAAGTTACAGTGTTCGTTAATTTTGAAAATATCACCACCCTGAGCCTTTTTAAATATTTCCTATTAAACTTAGAGTCTTTGCTGTATTTAAACAGCAAAGACTGTAAGAGACATTTCAAGCCCTCAGGTGCATGGAATGTGTCCCTTCCTACCAGGTGGAAGATACACACACACACACACACACACACACACACACACACACACACACACAGCAAAGAGACAGCAAACGTGGTCAAAACATGTTGCCACGACCTCTCCTAAAGCCTCACGAATTAAAATATGGGTAATACGCAAAAATTCAAAGTTTGGGGACCAGTATGACTCCTTCGTTTTCCTTCAGCTATTTTTTAAGCCAGTGTTGAAGTAACAGATATTGAATAAATGATCAAAACAAAGAAGCATTAGCCCTGAAGCTCATCAAACACGCTCCATTTTGCAGACAAGGAAGTGAAGCCCACAGAACTGAAGTAACTTGCTAGAAGTTGTACATAAATAAGAGACAAGAATTTGGGGGGACTGTTAAATTTCCACTGTAATTATAGTTTTTGAATTTTTTAAAAACTCTCTTAAGCAGAGAGTACAGTCCTTCTTTTACTAAAATGTGTTTATAAGTTTAAAGAGCTGAAATAACTGTGAACTCCTCAAATTCCATTCCTTGTGATAGAATTGGAATGGACCTTTTATAATGTGTTACAAATTCCAAAGGCAGAAAGGAGGGATGAGCGGACATCTCAGATGGAAGACGGAAAACTGGTCTCCTGAGAGCAAGCTACAGTCAACATGTCATTTAGATAAATTAATATCTTCACTCCCCAAAACTCAGCCAGATATTTTTATTTTGTTGGGGGGTAATTTCTGATTTATGGAGAGTCTCAAGAATTTGTTGCTTAATTCTACTTTGGTAATAAAATCTTTGGATATCCCGATTTTGAAATCTTTCAGACAGTCCATCATCAAAAGCCCTCACCTCCTAAAAGGCACTCAGTCATTTCCTATTTCATGCACTTTGCCCTAATCATCCCTCCAGAAGACTTCTGAACTGTAAACAGCCGGGGTTTAAGGCCTTTACCGTCAGGAGAAACATCAGTAAGCACCACACCCGAGCAGGTCCTGCGGCTCCGTGTCACTCTCCCTGCTGCCGCCTGGCGTGGTTATCTCAGATAACTGTGCTGTGTAAACCAGGTGTGCAGTGTTGGGTCAAGGGCAGGCGGTGGGTTACTGCTTGTTCAGCACTTTGGACTAGACAAACCCAACACCGCACCTTCTGTCCTCAATATGAAAGGCGCTTTATTGGACACAGGAGACCAAACGACGGTGCGGCAAGACGTGAAGTGGAGCAGTGGAGGCAGAGGAGGAAAGGGGCTCTAAGAGCGAGGCCCGACCCTGACCAAGGCCCTGACTGCTGCTCCCTGCCCCACAGGGATGGCGGGGCTGCAGCTCTGCTCCCTGCCCCACAGGGATGGCGGGGCTGCAGCTCTGCTCCCTGAACAAAGCATCTCGTCTGCAGCTGCGGTACCTGGTGCGGCGACTCTGAGTCTCTGTGGCCGAGTCGAAGTCCCAGAACCCGCCCCACCGAGAGGGTGTTCTACGAAATGAAGCCAGGCTATAAAATGAATCACTTGGTGGCACGACCTCCCAGATCCCTGCCACCTGTACAAGTGGATGACCTTCCTGGGATAATAGTGTACAGCTAACCCCATCTCTAAACTTTCCTGCAAGTGGTTCATTCACAGATGCAGCAAAGACCTATCAGGGACCCATGTGGGGAAGGCGCGGGGCAAGGGCCTGGAGGGCAGACGAGACCAATATACAAGCGGCACCCACCCTGGAGCACAGGGTCTTGCGGAGAGGATGGCCCTACCTGCGGTCACCTAGGGTTGGTCACACAGGAGAGGGGCTATACCCACAGCGTGACAGAAGTTCGAGGCGGACCCAGGAACACAGACAACCCAGCGGAACTTTTAAAGAGGTTACAGATTTCGGTGAAGAATAAGGACTCCACTCGGGCTGCCATTAAAGCCTTATGGGAGACTTAGTTTAGATAAAACTCAACCTCTTCTAAAGTGTGGAGAGAGTAACAAGAGGGTATCAGTGCACTGGGAGTAAGGAAGGCTCTCCCCACGCAGGAGAAACGGGTGGGCCCTGAGAGGTCCGCAGCCTCTAAAACTCACCCTTTGTTACTTTCAGGTTAACATCCGCTTTGCAGCTACATCTTCAGCCAGCAAAGGTCCATCTTTAAAAGAAGACTAATGAGCGAGAGCACCTTCCGGCCAGAGCGAGCAGCCCGCCCACTGACACAGGGGGCTCCTCCAGCGGTGCTGCTTCTGCCCCGCAGCCGCGAGCCAGCCCTCACTCACGCCACAGGCGTCCCCGGGGGGCCTGCGCTTGGATGACGGGCACCGGGTGGCAGGCACGGTCCTGCCCTCCACTAGCTACAGGCGAGACGCGCAGACGGACACCCTTCCCCCCAACAGCTGCGCTGACCTGGAGGAGCGTGAGTGTGTGTGCAAACGCTGATTAAGCCAAGAAATCGTACAGTCGTGACCTTCGGAGGCGCAGGGCACCTTACGGAGCTCGTCCAGAAGCGGAAAAGGAGGCCCAGAAAGATTGAGTGAGTTGGTTCAAAGTCTCAAATCCATGCCCTGACTGTGGTCCAGCGGTCTTCCCCTCACCCCACGGAGCCTTCCCCACTACAGCGCACGGGCTGCCCTCCCCTCCAATAAAGACTTGACCAATTACTTTTGATATGCACATTGGTTGAATAGTGGGGCTTAAATGTCTCCGAGCGCATTTCAAACCATTGAGACCAAAAGGAACGTCTCTCCAAGGTCCTCTGACAGAGGAGGTGCAGGTGGGACATCGTGAGTAGAGTCTGAATCCGCGGGGTCTGCCTGCGGCTGCCCCAGGGCCCCCCCGTCGCTGTGGACCGGTGCTCTAGGACGCGCGACAGCACAGGGTCCTGCTCACTTTAATAGGGAGCTGCTGTGTCGGTTCCGTTGCCCATCATCTCAAATATAGTTAAGTATATAGTTAACTAACGATTTCTGCAACCGTGCTTCACACACAAAAGGTGCTGTCGTGATTAACCTAAGTGAATTGGGCTCCCCGCATAGCATGGACGCCACCAAAGAGACTGCCTCTGACGTTCGTTTCTAATTAAACAAGTCATTCAGCTGAACAGAGAAACAGCAAACGATTATTTTTAGAAGTGAAGACATACACAGGAGAGAAAATCCTCCAGGAGCTTCCTTTGCTGTTAAATGTGACCAGAAACGCTCACAATGGAAAGCCCTGTCTTCCTATCCCAAATGCCTTCAGGAAAATTACCTGAGATTGCCTGCAAGAAGACCCAACCTTATGATACTGTTCTTACAATGTGTAATGTTGGGGGGCTTGTCAAATTCTGATGTTTCCACGAAACGTCAGACTTTACAACAATCTGTGAAAAACCTCCCTTCACGTCCTGATTGCACACCTGCCACAACTTCTGCTTCGCTCTACCTGCTCCAATTCAACTGCTGCTTCCCAGAGGTCTTGTGCTGCTCCTGGAAACTGCACCACGAGGGCTGGAGCGGGAAATGTAGCTGGAAGCAGGACGGCCCGCTCCCGCCGGCTGGACACGAAGGCTGCGGGCAACGGACGAGGCAGCCAGACTTTCAGCACCCTGGGCCGATGGTGGTCTGACTTGCACCAAAATGGTAAGGAGAGGAACGCTAGGCTACAACAGGACCCCATAAAAATTACAAAACAAAACTTAAATTTTAAATTAATATTACAACACAAGAATGGAACAAAATCATACCTTTTTTTTTTTTTTTTTTGCAGTACGCGGGCCTCTCACTGCTGTGGCCTCTCCCGTTGCAGAGCACAGGCTCCGGACGCGCAGGCTCAGCGGCCATAGCTCACGGGCCCAGCCGCTCCACGGCATGTGGGATCTTCCCGGACCGGGGCACGAACCCGCGTCCCCTGCATCGGCAGGCGGACTCTCAACCACTGCGCCACCAGGGAAGCCCAATCATACCTTTTAAATTGCGCTGACATGTTAAGGAAAGAAACACACACCTGAACAGATGCTTCCGAAAGGGCCAAGTCTCCCAGGTTCAGAGGCCAATGTAAACGTAGAAGGGCTGACTCGGAAACAGAGGTACCACGGCCTGGAAACGACCTTAAACACCTCACTTCCAAGCCGAGCCTCAGGCAGTTCCCCTGCCCTGTGCCCTCTTAGAAGGATGGGGTTCTGAAGTAAAAGGAATGTAAGAATTTGTACCGCAGGCTTTGGGAACCACGTGCCCAAGAGGAGAGAAGCTCCTGCCGTTCGGAGGCCAGCTTATCTCCAGGTCCTGTCCAGTTTGGGCTACAGGACATTGTCCTGTGCAACAACCCCTCGGCTTCGGGGTGGACTCTTTTGCTCAGCTGAACTCCGTATCAACCAAGAAAGGGGGCGAACAGGTGGCGACCGCGCCGGCCGGCCTTCCCTAAGCATTCAGGCCTCTCCCTGCCTCCCCGGGGGATGGAGCTTCAGTGGAGGCTGATTTCCAGGAATCGCTGAGGGAGAAGAACATGCAGCCACCGCTTTTCCAAAGCCCAGGCCCTCGAGCCGCCTCTGCTGAGTACGGGCAGCTCCATCTCCTTTGCTCTCGTCCTTCGTCCTGACTTTCTCCCCACCTCGCCGTCTTATTTTGACATGACATTCAGAGTATTCCCAGTTTACACCCATTTCTTTCTCTTCATCTCCATGGTGCTGTGAGTCCCTCACCTGGCCTCTACTCACTTCTCCACCCACGGGCCAAGGCTGTGGAGCCAATACTTGAAAGCACAGGGATTTGTTTCTAAGGAAATGAGGTAAGAGGAAATCCTAAAGGTATTCCCCATTGGCATGTTGTAGGACTCATCACGGGTAAGTCCCCATCCTACCCTACCCCATGCCAGGCACCCTCGGCAGGTGAAACATCAATATTACCACTAACATTTATAACCATCTTTTATTTGATCTGACTATTCCAGACAGTGGCTTTTTTCAGGTGCAAATCTCTAAGTTTAAGTATAGGTTCTCCTGAGTTTCAACCTGTAATGATTGTGTCTTCCATCTTGCCAATGGTTTAAGGATGCAGGTACTAATAAAGAAGGTATCGCTGTAAATCACTTTGAATCAAAGTGATATTCTTCATCTATATAAAAACCAGTAAGTAGTGCCATTCATATCAGCAAAGAATGAGGCTACATAAGACTGAGCAGAGCATCTGATTTTAGGATGATATTTTAGGATATTTCTTGTTGACTGCCAGCAACTTAAAGGCACATGACTAGAAGCATATTACAATCATTTGGGGGGAATTTTTTTAATGTCACAGACCCAGATTTTGTCAGGGAAAATATTATTTAAACCTTAAGAACATATTTAATGAGAATATTCTAACTGGAAATGAACATTTAACATTATTATTAATGAAAATAAGACTCTTTTAGAAGTAAAGTTTGCATTTTAAGGTATTATCAGGATTTTGGGGGGAACCAACTTATTTTTTAAAGTGAGAAAACAAAAATATAGAAAAAATAAAGTAATACATGATTGAGGCAAAGAGAATATCCCACAATATTACAAGGGATCCACGCCTGTAGCAGTCTTCACAGGGTCACCAATCTAGTAAGCAGAGTCCCTGTGTAATTCAACTTTCATTCCATCATCTAACACGTGTTTATTCAGAGCCTATTGTGGGTCAGGCACTGTCGAAACAGTGATGAATAAAAAGCAGATATGTTTCTGAGCCCTCATGGGGGAAGGTCTTAACATTGAAAGGCTAACATAAAAATGCTTCAAGGAATTAAAAGCCAAAATAAATAACAACAGTAAGACACATAACCTGCTGTTTTAAATGAATTCAAGTCTCTACGTCCAAATGGATTACACTCAAAATACTAAGAGAATGTGCAAGTATGATGACAGAATCACTGTATTTCAACTTCAGAGAGAACAGGAGAGGTGCCAAAGGCTTAGAGACAAGCAGATGTCCTGACTTCCAAACACAGGAAGAGGCTCAAGGAAAATGGCTAAAAATTATCATTTAAGAGCTTATGTCAATCTCCAGAAAATTTTTTAAATAAATTATTAAACACAGGCTTGTAAACACTTTCAAAAGGAGGCGGCCATCACTGGGAACAACACCAATTCACCAAAAGCAAGACTCCACAAATTAACCGCATTGTGACTCACTGGCTAAGGTACCAGGGTGGGAGAGAAGGGAAAGCTATGGACACTTGGAATCTTAATTTCAATCAGGTATTTAGCGAAGTCTCTTGTGATATATTTTGTGGGTGGGGATAAAAGTTAAAACAGAAAAATAAAGCTCTGTAGATTCCTAGCTGATTGAACTGCCAAAGACTGTTAATTAACAAAGCGAGGTCAATTTGAATTGCCAACAATACGCTAAAGTTTTAGTTCATGGGCCTGACTTGAACATTTCAGGTTTAACAAATACAGAAAACACAACATTCAAGCCATTGGGTGAGCCTATACGATACGTTGTATAACAGGATCGAGATTTAGAAGATCTCAATAGACTGGAACAAATGACCAAAACCAACATCAAATACACTAGGGGATAATCATAAAGTGCTTCAATCAGGTTCAAAAGTTAAACAGTCCCAGTTCCCACAGGTGCACCAAATATACAGCTAACACATGGAACAATTCCATTGAGAGAAATCCAGAATGACTCCCACACATGGTGAGTGAGAAGATGACCCACATGGAAAAGGACATGAAAGGCTGAGACATACTCTCACCATGAACCCCACCCCCGTATGGCACCAAAAGATTGGGAGAGATCTCCAACTCCCAGCATCTCCCTGAGGGGATGCTCCACCCAACATCTACTGCCCAGCTTTTAAGGCTCCCACCCAAGGGATGGGCCACCGAGACATCTAGCTCTGAAAGCCAATGGGGCTTCATCCATGAATGAGTTAGCATGCATCTAGGGCATGGCTGCAATCCTTCCCAGAGCCCAGGGAAGCCAGTGGGCCCTGCCGCCACCTTCTTCCTCCAGCTCACTCTAACAATAAAACCAGGTCACCAGCACCCCTCTAGAAACAGATTGTACGTGTGTCTGGAGCCCCAGTTTTAACAGCTGCCACCCAAAGGACAGGTCCCCAAATCACGTAGCTCTGATAGCCAAGCCTTGCAGTCACAAATTCCACTCGACTGTAGCCAACAAAGAGGCAGTTTTGGGCTTCCCTGGTGGCGCAGTGGTTGAGAGTCCGCCTGCCGATGCAGGGGACACGGGTTCGTGCCCCGGTCCGGGAAGATCCCAACATGCCGCGGAGCGGCTGGACCCGTGAGCCATGGCCGCTGAGCCTGCGCGTCCGGAGCCTGTGCTCCGCAACAGGAGAGGCCACAACAGTGAGAGGCTCACGTACCGCAAAAAAAAAAAAAAAAGTTAAAGACAAAGAGAGAATCATAAAAGCAGCAAGAGAAAAGCAACATACAAGGGAATCTCCATAAGACCATTAGCAGATTTTTAGACAGAAAATTTGCAGGCCACAGGGAATGGCATGATATATTCAAAGTGCTGAAAGAAAAAACTGCTAGCCAGGAATACTCTGCCTGGCAAAATTTTCCATCAGTATCGAAGGAGAGATAAAGAGTTTTCTGGACAAACAAAAGATTGAGTTCATCACCACTACTGGCCTAACAAGAAATGTTAAAGGAACATCTTCAACCTGAAACAAAAGGACACTAATTAGTAACATGGAAACATATGAAAGTATAAAATTCACTGGAAAAGGTAAATATATAGTTACATTCAGAATACTCTAATGTTGTAATAGTGGTGACTAAATCACTTATACCTTGTGTATAAAGGTTAAATTTCAGGGCTTCCCTGGTGGCGCAGTGGTTAAGAATCTACCTGCCAATGCAGGGGACACAGGTTCAAGCCCTGGTCCGGGAAGATCCCACACGCTGCGGAGCAACTAAGCCTGTGCGCCACAACTACTGAGCCTGCTCTCTAGAGCCTTCAAGCCCCAACTACTGAGCCCACACGCCACAACTGCTGAAGCCCAAGCACCTAGAGCCTGTGCTCTGCAACAAGAGAAGTCACCACAATGAGAAGCCCGCACACCGCAATGAAGAGTAGCCCCCACTTGCCGCAACTAGAAAAAGCCCGCACACAGCCACGAAGACCCAATGCAGCCATAAATTAATTAATTAATTTTTTTAAAAGGGTAAATTACAAAAGTATTAAAAACAGCTAAAACTATAATAATTTGTTAATGGATATATAATATAAAGAGATATAAACTGTAGCATCGAAAACATAAAAAGGGAAAAAATAAATTAAAAAAAATTTTTTTAATTAAAAAAATTTAAGAAAACATAAAAAGGGGTGGTGTAAAAATGTAGAGCTTTTGTATGCATTTGAAATTAAGTTGTTTTCAGCTTAAAATAGACCTTTATAAGATATTTTATATAAGCCTCATGGTAACCACAAAGCAAAACCTATACTAGGTATGCAAAAGAGAAAGAGAAAGGAAACATTTCTAGACATTTATTCACCCAACATCAGAGCACCTAAATTTATAAATATTAACAGAATTGAAGAGAGAAATAGACAGCAATACAATGACACTAGGGCACTTTAATACCACACTTTCAACAATGAACTGTCATCCAGACAGAAAATTAGTAAGGAAACATTGGACTTAAACTACACATTAGACCAAATGGACTTAACAGATATATACAGAATATTCCACCCAAGAGCAGTAGAACACACATTCTTCTCAAGCGCACATGAGGCATTCTCCAGGATAGAATGTATGTTAGGCCACCAAAAAAACACTCAATAAATTTGAGAAGATTGAAATCATATCAAGCACCTTCTTTGATCACAGTGGTATAAAACTAGAAATCAGTTACCAGAGGCAAGCTAGAAAATTCACAAATACGTGGAGACTAAACAACATGCTACTGAACAACTAATGGGCCAAAAAGGAAATCAAAAGAGAAATCAAAAAATACCTTGAGACAAAGGAAAATGGAAACACAACGTACCATAACCTGTGGGGTACAGCAAAGCAGTTTTAAGAGGGCATTAACAGCGATACGATAAACCACCGACCTTTATACCTCAAAGAACTAGAAAAGAACAAACAAAGCCCAAAGTTAATAGAAAGAAAGAAATAACAAAGATCAGATCAGATAAATGAAATAGAGACTAAAAAGCCAATAGAAAAGATCAGTGAAACTAAGAGGTTTTTCTTTTTTTAAGATAAAATTGGCCAACATTTAGCTGGACTTAACTTAGAAAAAAAAAAGAAAGTAGGTTCAAATAAATAAAATCAGAAACGAAAGAAGAGACATTATAACTGATACCGAGAAATACAAAGAATCGTAAGACGCTATTATGAACAATGAAATGCCAACAAACTGGACAACCTAGAAGAAATGGATACATTCATAGAAAGATACAACCTACCTAGACTGAATCACGAAGAAACAGAAAAATCTGAATAAACCAATTACTAATAAGGAGATAAAAGCAGTAATTAAAAACCTCCCAACAAAGAAAGTCCAGGACTAGATGGCTTCACTAGTGAATTCTACCAAACATTTAGAGAATTAATAATGATACTTCTCGAACTCTTCTGAAAGACAGGAGGGGAAGAAGCATGACCAAACTCATTTTATGAGCCCAGCATTACCCTGATATGAAATCTAGATTTTTATGACAATGATCTGTTACTGAATCTCTAATTCACATTTTAGAAAAAAAAATATGAACTTGCACAGGAAATTTTATTAATTGAAATGAATTGTTTCAAAAATAAGATTTTCAAAAACCTCACTTGTAATTCTGTACATTAATGTGAACGGAGCAACCTATCAAAAAAAGGATTGGAGATAGTTAAAATGACATTTTCACAAGACTATGTGATAAATATAGTTCTTGATATATTTTTTAGCAATATTATTATAAGCCAAAATTATTTTTATATACAAAAAAAATGTTAAAAGGACTGACTTTCTAGTGCTCAATCAATCATGAATGTTTAGTATGTTCTTATTACGTACAATTAGCACAAAGTGATACATAAGGAGAATGTAAGATACTATCTCTGACTCCAAAAGCTTGAGATCTTACTTAGAAGAGGAGCTGACATTCCTGGGGAAAAGTTACTAAACTCCTAAGACGTGGATAAGACTAACAAGAGAAATTTTTATTCATACCAAATATTTATTAAGTGACAGACACTGTATTAAACGATGGAGACAAAATGGGGATAATTACACGAGTAGCATGCTCTGTGCCCTCCAGGAACGCAATCCAGCAAGCGAGACAGACGTGTAAAGTAGTCATTGTGGCACAGCGTGTCAAGAGCAGACGGCAGAGCTCTCCACCTGCACAGCTGATAGCAGAGGGACCACTGGGTTGATTGGAGGGGTCCTAATGGAGGGAGGCATTTGGGTTGGGTCTTGAGAATGAGTATGACGTTTCCAGATAAAAGACAGGGGACAAAGGTATCCCCGCCTAGAGGAACGACGTGTGCAAAGCGAGGGAAGAGTGAGACACCTGGGAGGGCTCAGGAAGCTGAAGGGAGTCTGCCAAGGGCGCGACGGGTCGGGGTCAGGAGCTCTGGGCGAAGGAAGGCAGATCCCCACACCACCGAGGATGCTGTGCCCTTTGTGGAGAGCAGCATGGCCACATGTGCATTTTTGAGGCTTACTCGGGCTGTAACAGCCGCTGTTTACATAAAAAAGGGCAAAATGTGGACAACAAAATCATCTTGGAGGCTTTAGGAATTGTCCACGACAAAACGGTGATGAGCACTGAATAAAGGGGACCTCATGGAGTTACAGAAAGGGAACAGGCGTGACAACCATTAAGAGGTAAACCACACTCAAACAGCACCCACCAGGAATTCACCTGGCTGCTTCACCAAACACCGATGAGCTTCTACTTTGTGCCAGGTACTAGGTACTGGATCCTAGGACCAGAGGGCTCAACAACTGCCTTCATGGAGCTCCCAGGCTACTAGGAGTTTCACAGATCCTTAAACAATCACACAAATAAAAGTAAAGCTGTGGGCAGTGGGCAAAATAGGTAAAGGGTCAAAAGGTACCAACTTGAAAAGGTACCAGTTATAAAATAAATGAGTCCTGGGGATGTGACGTGCAGCATGGTGACTATATCAATAGCTAACAACACTGTCTGCATATCTGAGAGTTGCTAAGCGAGTAGATCTTACACGTTCTCACTGTAAGAGGACAAATTCTGTAACTATGCGTGGTGACGGGTGTCAACTAGACTCACCGTGATCATTTCACAGTGTATACAAACACCAAATCACTGTGTTGAACACCCAAAGCTAATATGATATAACATCGTGTGCCAAGTATACCTCAAAAAAAATAAAAATAAAAATAAAATGAAGTTGGGACCGCCACTACAAAGGGCAATACAAGGGATTATGCATGCTTACGGGGGCTGATTTTTAACCTCTCCGGAGACATCAGGGAACGTACTCCCGAAGAAGCAACGTTTGAACTGAGGTCTGTGGGTGAGGAGGGATCCCCCAGCAGGCAGGTGTTCTAGGCAAGTCCCTGAGGCAGGCAGGTTCAATCCATGGGAGCCTCGAGGAAGACCTGATTCCTCAGGTCTGCACCAACCAGCCCTCTCTTCACTCCCAACTAAAGGAAACTAAACTCCGTGAAGATAAACCCTTTACATCGTCCAGCATCTGGGGTGCTTTCGCACACAGAAATGAAATAAATAATGATTATTTAAAACAGAGGTCCATCACCAGCTGAATTCTCACATCATCACTTGGTCTTCCTCCAAATTCTACCCATTTTTCATGCACCTATTCAGGTTGCACCCCTGCCTCCCAGCCAGTGCAGGGAGAGCAGAGAGCATTCACCCGGCTGGCCGGGCTCAGAGAGCAGCTGTCTTACACTGGCATTCTATGTGCCATCTTCCTTGACAGGAAAGCGGGTGGGGGTTGGAATGATGCCACATCTGTTCCTATCCCACACACAGTAGGTACATGTTTAATAAAAACACTGCCAACTGATTTATTTCTTATTTCTTTATTTATTTCATATAATTTAAGCTTATAAAGTTATAGAGTTATAATCAAATTATAGAAAAGCAGACACGTGACAGATTTGGAAGGCAAATAATATACTCACTAGGTTTAAAAAAAGCTCCTCATTCCAACATTATCTCTGTGTACTTTCTACAGAAGTATAGCATACTTGTCCTTGAAACGCAGGGGCTCTATCTTGTAAATGAAAAATGAATCTTCAGGCTAAGGATATAAAAACCTCAGGTAGGCCTTTCCAAATTGGTGTGGGAGTTGAAGGGTTTGGAGGCATTCCAATCCAAGCACACAGAGACATCTTTCATGCGCTGCCCAAGTCCATCTTCACTGCTATGCTAATATGAAATGTTCAGTAGTTATTTTGGTTGAGTTAGATTTATTACTACTTTTAATTTAAAAGAAAACAATCAAACAGAAGAGGGTCCTTTCTTCTCTCTCATCAAAACATTTGTATTCCAGAGACAGAGCAGTTAATGATGGAGAAATCAGAGCTACGTTCCGCTTGCGAGAAGGAAGGCAGTCCTCATTACACGCAGAGTTACAGAAAGATAGTTCTTTTCATACGTGGACAAAACGTTGTGAAACATTCAGAACTGAGGGCGGGTGGCTTGCTAAAAGCATGTGTAATTCCTTACCTTCAGCCTGTGGGCCCTGACTTTGCTGGGTCCCCGTGACCCAGAGGCTGCAGTTATAGCCAGAAGCCACTTGGAGATGTCTCCTGATGAAAGCTTCACGTGGGTTCCACTCTGCTGACCACTCGTCAGGTACTCACAGGGCAGTAAAAGACTTGTTTACATCACCACGAGAGAGAGAGGCTTTTGAAAGCACAGCGAAATTGCTGTGCATGTTTCCAAATACAACCAGACAGAATTAGATACTACCGAAATGCATGTTTGTGCAAACTTTCACCAACATATGGGTAGCATAACGGTAATGTAGCTGAAGGTAGCTGGCCCAGTGAATGTGTCATGTAAAAATCTGTATTATTCAGTACTTGGTGTTCTTAATGACCTTTTCTGCTTTGAAAGTCCCTGACCCTGACAAGCTAGAAACCCATCGGTCATTCCTTACATGTTACAAACAGCACCCTACTTTCTGGCAAGATGTCAAAGGGCCCAGCCAAATGGCTACTTTCTCCAAGTACAATTGATAGCAGATGACAATGTCCAGCTCTTCTCTAGATTCTGACAACTATGTAACAACAAATAAAAAACATTCAAATGATTTACTGTTTTAATTCTACATTGTTGTGCTCTGTGTTTCTTTAAGGAAGGTGCAAGTGTGTGTGTGAGAGTCGTGAAACACTGTGGTTACCATGGCAATTATCTGTGTTTAGAGAACGCACAGAGTGAAGGTCCGTGTCGTGGTTGAAGAAGAGTGCATGTTAGCGATGGCTTTTCGTGAGCCTAAATCATGTTAAGTCCCCAGTTTCAAAGAAATGTTGAAAAAAAAGGAATGTGAGCTTTTATCTGGAAAAGCCCTAAGTGCCAAAGTGTGTTTTGTTCCAGGGGCGACGCTCCCCCCAGTAGTTAGACGAGATCTGAAGACTGAAGTGGGGAGCAGAGGGCTGGTGCGCCAGTGCAAGAGGGGATGTTCTGATCAGAGAGCTTTCCTCGCTGATCTAGGGGGGCCCCACTGGCTCCCTTGCTTCCCATGATCTGGTGTGCAGCCCCTGCAACACCGCTTGGTAAAGCCCAGTTACCTGGTGAAGCCAGCCTGTCAGAAAATACCCAGTCCTGTTACCTGACGGCTGCCATCTGAACGGAACTCAGCACCAGCTGAGGACAGCGCTGCACTCACACAGGTTACGAGATGCTGGGAGGCAAACTGACGGAGTTGTTCTCTCTCTCGAGTCCAAGAGGGCAACTATCAACAGCAACAACAACCTGATTCAAAAACGGGCAAAGGACCCGCTCCGAAGAAGATATACAAACGGCCAACAAGCTCATGAAAAGATGCTCAGTGTCGCTGGTCTTCAGGTAAATGCAAATCAAAACCACAATGAGATACGACTTCACTCTCACTAGGAGGGCTACTGTTAAAGAAAAAAATACAGGAAACGACAAGTGTTGGGAAGGATGTGAGGAGACTGGAACGCTCGTGCACCATTGGTAGGAATGGAAAATGGCACGGCCACTGTGGAAAACAGCATGGAGTTTCCTCAAAGACATAACAGCATTACCACATAATCCAGAAAACCCACTTCTGGGTACATATTCAAAAGAAGCGAAAGCAGGAATTGGAACAGATAACTGTACACCCGTGTTCACAGCAGCATTATTTGCGAGAGCCAAGCAGTGGAAGCAACCGAAGTGCCCATCAGCCGACGCATGGATGAACAGAACGTGGTATAAACGTGCGGTGGAACGTCGTCCGGCCCTAACGAGTACGGGGGTCCTGACACAGGCCACACCGTGGATGAACCTTGAGGACGTTATGCTGGGCGAAATGGGCCAGACACGGAAGGACGGACACCGTGTGACTCCACCTGTGTGAAGCACCTAAGAGAGTCAAATTCACGGAGACAGAGAGTAGGAGGGTGGTCGCCACAGCAGGGGAGCAGTGAACGGAGAGGTAGGGTTAGTGGGGACCGCGGTTCTGTGGGGAGATGAGAACGTTCTGGGGATGGCAGTGGCGATGGCTGCCCAGCTGCGAATGTGCTGAACGCCACTGGACTACATACTTTACAGTGGTTAAAATGGTAAATTTTATGTCGTGTACATTTTACCACAATTTTTAAAAAGCAAGGGGCCCACAGCCCCAGAGGACCTCGGGGCGAACCATGTTTGCACAGCACAGCATTATTACTAACCAGGCAACCGGACGTCAGCAGAGCTGGAGTCGTCCTGTTTGTAACCAGCTAGTCTAAAAATAAAATAGTGACTTTCCCCAGCTCATGGCTTTCATTATAAACGCCCAAAACAAAAATGTTTGCGGCTGAGTGATATTTACGAAAAATTCCTGCTCCCAGGTCCTCAGACCAAGTGGCCAAACAACGACGGGGGCCTCCCAGCAGGGCGGCCTTGAAGGCAGGCCGGAGCCCTCCCCACACTGCACTGACTCAGCTCCGGGAAAAGTCAGCGCTGCAGCTTCCTCGTTGTTTCCTGCGGGCTGCGGAAGTTATTCCTAAATACTTCCAAGCTCGTGACAATGAAGATCACAAACGGATTTTGAAAATACAGTCACTCAAAGGACGAAGGGGTGAAGGATCGACAGATGCCTCCTTAGGAAATGAACGCCGGTCCATGGTCTGCACATCAGGAGACAGTGTGCATCCCTGAGGGTCGTCAAGCTGGGGGTTCAAGGAAAGCGGACGGTGCTGTCTTCTCTTTGGAGGGAGGGGAGTCATAGGATGGGAAGGAGTTGGAATGTTGCTATAAGAAGATGAGTTTGAAGTATTAACCTGGAAGTACAGAAAACTAAGAAGGTGCCAAATAGTCAGAACACAGTGCTATGTGAATGTAGGGGTTATTCATACAGGTAAACTTATTTTTATAGATCACAGGGTTGATGCCTTTCACTGGAGCTAAATATGCCCCTCCCCCCAGAGAGTGCTGTCCCGCGTGGGAGAGTACATAACTCCTGAGTACTTGACCCATCCTGGCTCAGTCCCAGGCTAAGAATCTGATGTCTGATTGTCAGGAGATCCATCTTTAAGAATCGTGTTATCACGTCTTAACCCTCCATCACCATGGTCTTCATGCCACCGAGCTTGCTTTACAAGTATTTATTTTAGGGGCTGGAAAAGTCCACGCTGCCTCTGGTGCTGGTTTCATCTCATCGACTTCAGAAAGCACGGTCAAGTGCATACCCCATGGTGACTCCCCTGGGAATGTAACAGAACTGAACTGGCCAGAACTTCTTAAAGATGAAGGTACTTTCTAAATACAATCTCTCTGGAATCAAAGCACATTTCAGCCTCAGCCTGTACTGAAGAGAAAGACCTTTTTAAAAAGAGTAAGGGGAAGTTGGGCTGTTCTTTTCTCATTTGGTTAAAGAATAAGACAGCATATGGTACACAGAGGGTGGCTGTTCAAGTGTAACATGGATGTGTCCAACCCTTTCTCTACGTGGAAGCAGCTGTTAGAATGGATTGGAGACCTCTTTTGCAGCTGAAGTTAGGAGGAAAAGAGCTCACCATCCCGGCAATTCCCCAAAGTAATACTTATCAATTAACCTTTGCTCTCAACACCGCTGCATCAGGAAGCATTTCGTGATCATTAACAACACTGGCTGGCCGAGCACTTACGCTGTGCCAGGCGCTGTGCTCCTGCTTCACACACACGATTTTATTTACACCTCAGACCATCCCTATGAAATAAGAAAGTACGGTCTCTATTATGCTGAGGAGGAAACCGAAGACGGGACCACTTGTGACGTACTGAAGCCACGCAGTAGCTGAGCTTGAATCTCAACTGCAGAGCCCGGCTCCTGGCCCCCGACTGCCTCACAGGCTCAGCACGGCTTGCTCTGCATCCGTGGAAAGGTGGCATCCCAAGCTGGCCGGCTACTAAGCTCTTCTCCACCCACGGCTCCTGCCACGTGGATCTTACTTTTCACGAATGGCACGGCTTTTCCAGGCATTCGTTGGGTAAAAGAGCTTTAGAAAGCGACTCTCCCACTGCACCCCGGGGCGTGTGGTTAAAATGTAGGTTCTGATCCAGCCCAGCTGGGCGGGCCTGAAGCTCCGTATTTCCAAGAAGCCCCCAGGAGGCGCCCAGGGAATGAGCTGTGACTGCGGGGTGGGACCCTGAGCACCAGACGAGACAGGGCGTCGAGCAAGACACAGAAGACGTATTGCAGCACTTCAGGAGAGCTCTCAGATGGCACCCAGTCTGCAGCCCACCCCCAGCGGCACCCCCTCCCTTCCCATCCCCCACCCGCCTGGGCCCCCAGCAGACACAGCAGCAGTCCCAGGAGGTACATGGACATGCTGCGGCCCTCTGCTCTCAGAGGGCCTTGGGGCTAAATCTGAACGAGCATCTTGGACAGTGGATTTGCAACTTTCACAACTTGTACAGAAGTAGTACATTAATTAAATAAATTCCAACTCCACCATTCGAGGACTAGATGGCCAATGACATAGTAAGGGAATATTTCACGAAACTAAGAGATATTCACAGTAAGTGGAAGGAGATGGCCATGATATAATTATATTGTGAAGAAATACTAGAAGTTTCCACACTAAAATTTCAATGGCAGTTATCTAGGGCTAGGATGTTAAGATGGTTTTATTTCTTTTGCTTATCTATATGTTGTAAATCTTGGGCTTTCCCTGGTGGCACAGTGGTTAAGAACCCACCTGCCAATGCAGGGGACACGGGTTCAATCCCCGGCCCGGGAAGATCCCACATGCCGCGGAGCAACTAAGCCCGTGAGCCACAACTACTGAGCCTGAGCTCTAGAGCCCGCGAGCCACAACTACTGAGCCCACGTGCCACAACTACTGAAGCCCGCACGCCTAGAGCCCGTGCTCCACACAAGAAAAGCCACGGCAATGAGAAGCCCGTGCACCACAATGAAGAGTAGCCCCCGCTCGCCACAACTAGAGAAAGCCCGCATGAGGCAACGAAGACCCAACGCAGCCAAAAAGAAAATAAATACATGTTGTAAATCTTTTACAATTAATACGTCTTAATTTGGAATAAGAAGAAAAATAATTTTTTACTACTTATTTTTAAAGATTACTCTGGATCCATAATGATTCTCAGCAGCACTGAGATGGGATGACCAGAGGCTGGGGGCCTCCCAACACAGGCGACAGGAAGCAAACAGAAGCACCTGTGAAATATTCTTGCCAAAAATGATAAGCCTAAACAGAATCGATCCTCTAGAGCCGACCTCCACCTGCAGGAAACATGGCAGGTAGAGGGCAAGTTCAAAGACTGAACAAGGAGGCTAGTGGACAAAGCCAGAATAGGGGACATTCTGCAGGGCAGCTGGCCCAGTTTCTGCAAGAATTCATGAAGGGGCGTGAAAAGACTCAAGAAAGGCATTATAGGGCTTCCCTGGTGGCGCAGTGGTTGAGAGTCCGCCTGCTCATGCAGGGGACACGGGTTCGTGCCCCGGTCTGGGAAGATCCCACATGCCGCAGAGTGGCTGGGCCTGTGAGCCATGGCCGCTGAGCCTGCGCGTCCGGAGCCTGTGCTCCGCAACGGGAGGGGCCACAACAGTGAGAGACCCACGTACCGCAAAAAAAAAAAAAGAAAAAAGAAAGAAAGACATAATAAATGAGTGCAACGTGTGACAGGGGTGCTATGGACTGAAGGCCTGCACTCCCCCCACACCCTGTCCATATGTTGAAGCCCTAATCCCCAGTGTGATGGTACCTGGAGGAGGGGGTCTTTGGGAGGCAGCTGGGTTTAGATGAGACGGTGAAGGTGGAGCCCCATGACAGGATTAGCACCCTTACAAGAAGAGACAGAGACCAGAGCCCTCTCTCTGCCACGGGAGGACACAGCAAGGAGGAGGCTGTCTGCAAGCCTGGGGGAGGGTCTCACCAGACCATTCCCTCCGCCAACCCCCGAATCGGTCAGCACCTTGATCTTGGACTTCCCAGCCTCCAGAACTGTGAGAAGTGACTGTTTGTTGTTTAAGCCAGCCCATCTCTGGTGTTTTGTTATAGCAGGCCGAGCTAAGACATCAGCCCCAGTGGAACAACCAAGTGTAAGGAGACGTTTTTGAGCCAATGAGGGTAATTTAGTTACACAGGTAATGCTAATTTTCAGGTGTGCAAATGGCCTTGTGTTATAGAATAAATGTCTATACTTCTTAGAGATGCCGTCTGGAGTATGTGGGAGTAAAATGAAATGAGGTTCCAGATATTTGTTTATTTTATAAATGAGGAGTGTAACCAAAGCAGCGAAGTATCGTAACTGCCAAGTCTGGGTGACGGATACGCCAGTGCTCACTATACGCTTTATTCCCCCTGCTTTTGTGTGTCTGAAATTTTTCACAATGAAATATTTTCATGTGGTCAGGGATTCTAGTCTTTCTACACTCAAGCAAAGTCCTAAGGTAATCTAGGACACAGATCCACCTGAGACACACGGGTACCCTTAAGCTGGAAAAAAGAGGCATTGTACAAAGGGAACTTCAAATGTTTCACATAAACTCACTTGAGTAATGGAGACAGCTGTAGGAAATCTGGATTTCGGGAGCTTTGAAGAGGGAACTTTGCTGTAATGAAGCTGCAGAGATACTGGTCAAGGCTAGATTCTGAACTCAAAAGCAATTCGCCCAGAAACACAGAGAAAACGAGGAGAGTAAGAGCTGATATACATACAGCGCTTTACAGCTCATGTGTATTTCCAGGTACATCGTATCATTTCATCTTCCCTTTTCATTTAATCCCCTTTACTTCAACTCCTAGGTGTAAGGTTACTTTCCACCTTTTACAGGCGGTTCTGCAAATAGAGCCCCTTGGAGCAGGGAGTGTGAGAGAGAGGTGGCCTCGGCTTTGTCTGCCTGCCACTGGCAGCCAGGTGTGCCCTCTGTGCCCCTGAAATGTAAACCTGACACATCACTTCCCAAATTAAAGTCCCTCAGCTCACAAGGTGGAAGCAACCCAAGTGTTCACGGACAGATGAACGGTTAAACTAAGTGTGTTCCATGTGTTCCATGGAATATTCTTCAGCCTTAAAAAGGAAGGAAACTGGCGTGCACTACGACACGCATGAACCTCGAGACATCATGTTACGTGAAATAAGCCCGACACAAAACGACACATACTGTGATTCCACTCACGTGAGGTCCCTAGAGCAGCCAAGCTCACAGCATGGGGGTGCCAGGGCCTGGCGGTAGGGGCAAACGGGAAATTATTGTTCAGTGGGGTCAGTTCCAGTTTGGGAAGAGGATGCAATTCCGGAGACGAACGGTGGCAACGGAAGCACAGTGTGGGTGCACTTCGTGCCACTGGATGCTGCGCTCAGAACGGTTAACTCGGTTAAACGCTGCGTTCTGTACATTTCACCTCAATGTTTAAAATCCTTCCGTAACTGTCACCTAGAGAGGAGCAGTAAGCTCCTTAGAGCCTGAGGTCAGCATCCCAGCCCTGCCCACTCCCGTAAGCGCCGTTCAGAGGTCCCGCTGCAGGCGCGCGGGCCGCGTGGGGGCCCTCGCCCCCGGGGCTGTGTGTCCCCTCCTCCTGAGCCTGGGCCCCCGGGCTCAGGGGCCACGCCGCTGCCCGGATCCACGCCCCGCCCCGCGCCAGCAGCGCAAGTCGCCGGCTCGCAGGCCTCAGCTTCGTCCCCTAGAAAGCGCGGCGATAAACTCGCCGCTAGTGTGGCGATGATGTGAACGAGCACGTGTGCCCTTAGAACTGGGCCTGGCACACCGTAAACGCTTAACAAACTGTCACTTGTCGCCCTGAGAAGATCCTCTGGCGGGCTCGCGCCCCCTGGTCTCAGGAAGAGCGGGACGCCTCCTCCTCTGCTCCCCACGCCGTGCCTTTCACACACTTCGGGTTTTCTTAAGAAAGAGTGTTCGTATTTGCCTAGACGTGTGTCTGCCGCAGAACCGTGCACGCTGGAAGTGAGACACCGCCTCCCGCCTCCTCACCCAGGGGCGGCCCCGGCCCACTGCACGCCCCCGGCTGCAGGGAGGCTCCGTGGAGGCCAGGAGGCCCTGGGCCTCGGCACAGGCGCCTCGGGAGAGGACAGAAGGGCTCACCTGGCCAGGCGCGGCCCCCGCCGCCCGCGCTGCCCCATCGCACGCAAACCCTCACAGCCCGAAGGACGCGGACGCCAGCCGCCACTGCTGCCACGAGGCAGTGAGGAATGACCACGCTGCGCGGGTGGCGGCAGAGCAGGGCCTGCCCCCCGGCCCCCGGCCCGGGTGTCCCTCCCGAACGGCGCCGTGCCACCAGAGCCGCGGGGCAGGGGCGGCCTGGGGTCCGCGTCCCCCAGCGAGGGGGCTGTCACTGACCCGCCACACTTGTCACACGGCCTCCGCCTGCGGACACTGTCCTCCAGCTCTGCCTTCACCTCGCACTGCAGGTAGGGCCCCGGCTTCCACCCACCCCTCTCCGCCCCGCACCCTCTTCGCAGGATATGTTAAGCCCCGGGAAGAATGCCTCAGTAAACATCGCTTTCTGTTTAAACATGTTAATAATTGTCGAATTTGGTTTGAGGGAATGTTTTATTATAATGGCTGTTAACAGGAAGGTCTCCAGCTGTCAAATCACCTCACACGCTTCACAGAGAAAAGTCTAGGTGTCCCAAGGGTGGTCCAGGACCTCTGCGTGGATGAACAGTCAGGTAGACGGGGCGGGGCGGGGCGGGGGAGAGAGAGTTCGTGACAGAACAAAGAGGGGATCTCAGGCTCACGCCAGAGTGGTACCGACTTGTTCCCAGGCTCTGTGTTTACAGACCCCCGGGGGACCCGGCCAAAGCCAGAATCAGCCGACGGGCTGGGGACGGGGAGGGCCGGCAGCCCGGAAACCCTCCCAGGCCGCGGGCTGCACGACCCCGCACTGGAACCGCGAGCTTCTGCAAAGGGCAGACCTTCCCAGACGCACGAATAAGCAGTGATTCTTCCATCCTTTTAGAAAAATAATGATCACCTTCAACCAATGTTTCTTTGGTTCTGAAGAACTTTGGGGGGAAATATTTTAGACATCTACTTCCTCAGCGATAGCCCTACCGAGGCCTCTGAAGTAGGGCCTGAGACTTGAATCTTGAGGGAGCCACTTAATGAGAGAAAAATACTGACTTGGGAACAAGTGCAAGAGGGCTGCCAAAGGAGAGAAGTGAGGTTTCGTGTTAAAAACCCAATTAACCAACACGTTCCCTCTACCCACTTGGAGAGCTTCTCCCAACAACCCCAATCCAGATGAAAGGCGGCTCTCGTCTTCTAAACTAGATGAACACCTTAAAAGCTATAAGTTAAACACCTTCTTAGGTTTCACAGCCTTTGGGAAAGACTTCTTATTCAAAGATTCCTGTCGTAAACACTTTTGTTAAATAAATAGCATTCTTAATTCAACTTCATGTAAATCTGAGTTGTCCTGAGTTGAGTTGGATGATTTTGAATGAAAAATCACTCTTATTTTTCCTGTCAAATATTCAAGACCTTTTGACTCTCTCAAACCTAAGATTCCACAAAATCCAGACACACGTTCCCCCAAGAATTTGGCTGGTGTCCCAGGAACCCTGAAGCCTTCCACAGCCTGGCCCTCGTTTCAGCCCACCCCCACTAAAACACTAAACACGTGAAAGCAAATGGTGCAGACAGAGCACTTCTTCCGTGAGAAATGAAGTCATGGCAGTGCCTCAGCCCGAACACGGCTGGCGCGGGCCAGGAGGGTCTCTGCACACAGCTCTCCGTGGGCACGCAGCCGGGGGCCAGGGCAGCACGACGGCTGCGCCCAGGGCCCTGTCGTGGACTGGGTCACCGCTGGCCACCCTCTGACCCAAGTCACAGGTCGATTCCTCCCCTCTGGCTCCAATTCCTGCTGCACCATTTGGCCTGCAGGACCCCCAGGCCAGCGAGTGTTCGAGCAGCCTCCCCACAGGCAGAGGAGCGAGCCTGGGCGCCCCGCCCCGCCCAGGGCTTTCACCAGCTACTTAGCCCTGGGGCCACTTGCCTTTTGTTCCCCTGCAGTCCCAGCAGGAACCTGATGCCAGGCTGCTAGCCCACCAGGCAGAGCACACATTCCAGAACCTGGGCTGCCTGCCAACCGCCCACCAGAGGTCCCCACCCCCGAAACCCAAGCCCGGAGCCTGAGCCCAGGAGCCCAGGAGCCCAGGCGGATCCCGCGCTGGCACGGTGGGTCCGGGAGGCCTCCCCCATCACGACCTGCCGCAGAGCCGGGGCCCAGAGGCCAGAGACTGGGCACAGCCGGGCTCCACTGCCCTCACCTTCGGGCTGACTTCGGTGGCTTCCCCCGTCTTAGCCCTGAAAACAAAACGAAGCACTGCTGGGACGCTGCTGTCAGCGGTTTGGTTACGTGGCTAGACAGTCAAAGGTTGCCCTGGGGTTTGCTGAGTTTGGGGCTTTCTTCTCTCATTGATGACTGTTCCCATTACCCGACCCCCGACCCCGGGGAGCACTGAGTCCGCATCCTGTCTGTCTTGGGGAGCAAGTTGAGGCTACTTCTAAACCTCATCTAGTCTGCTCTCAGTAAAGGATACCCAAGCAGAGGCCTTCATCACCACTGGGGACACCAGGACCCCCGAGACATCAGAAGAACTGTGAAATGAGGACGAGAAGTTCTCCTGAGGGTTCCAGCGCCCATCTCTGCCCACGTCTCACAGCACTGGTTTCCCCTCTCTCTCCATGTCACTCTCCCTCCCTTTCTCTCTCTCTCGGCTTTCCTTGAATTTCAGTGACCCCAGATCTAACAGGAAGAAAACCATCTGGGGCCCCATCACCCTTTGGGGGTCTTTTCTGTCTCCTCTGAACCCCCCGCCAGGCCCGGTCTCCTTGGAGGCAGCACCTGGCGCAGGTGAGAGTCCCCCTCTCCCCCCACTCGTCTCTGCTCCTCCCGTTCCGTAGCCTCATCTGGGGCCCCAGTACACCCTGCGCACAGGCGCTGCAGGTCTCCCCTCCAGCCCGACCGTCCTCCCGAAGCACCTTGTGACAGCCTGGGAGACGCATCCACCTGGACCCAAAGCAGCGTGTCTGAGGCTGGGCTCACCCTCCCACAAAACCAGCTCTTTCTCCAACAGCCCTGCACCAGCATCTCCCCAGGCAGCCGGGCTTGGAACCCGCCCCAGTCACCCCGTCTCCCTCCGCTGCGGCATCCCCTGTCCCTGAGCCCTTCTGTCCCAGCTGCCCTCCCTTCCATCCCCTGCCCAGTCCAAGCAGACTCTTCGACTACGTGCAGAGACCACTGGACAGACCCCCTAGCTGACTCCTGTCCTTTGGAATCCAAAAGCTCTAGAGCAGAATCAGGCCTTAGGAAGCACCTGCTGTCTCCCCGTGTTCACGGGGGCGGGAGGGAATAGAGGCCTGCGGCGGCCGCAGCAGGGCGGGTACCGCAGGATCTGGCTCGTGAACTGAATACAACAAGACTGCAGCTGAGACACTCGCAAGCGGCGCCAGCATGACCCCAGCCCATGCCCTGAACACGGCCATCCCTTCCTGCCCCTGCCGGCCTCCCTTCCCCTTCCCTGGACTCAGTCGTCCCGGCAGCCGGCGAGGCCCCCGGAGCCGCTCCTCCAGGAAGCCCACTCCCCCCTGCTGCTCCTGAACAAGCACTTTCTCGGCCTCTCTCGGCCTCTCCCAGGACGCAGCGCATCTACCCTCAGTACGGGCCACAGTCCTGCTTGACACCATAGACCGCCCGCGCACTTTTTATCCTTTCCAGAACCTTTCCTCCGGAATAAGAAACGGTTAAGCCGAATGGCATCATACGGGCCCACAGAAGCTGGTGGTGGTCCCCAGCCACGGTCTCCTCCGACTGCCACCCCGCCAGGAAGTGATCGGGTGCAGAGGAGGAAAGAGGTGAAACCACCGCACAGTGAACACCAGCAGGAGCGACGCGAAGCTAAGCCCGCCAAAGAGCCTGCGTCGGCTGAGCCCTGGCCCTGCTCCCGGGACGTGGCTGGCGTGGACCAGGCTCCACTGCCCCCCTACTCCTATGGAACAGAAGCCAGTCCCGTCCCTGTTCAGGCTGCAAAACCGCAGGCCCACCCTGAGCCCCCTCCTCCCCCGTCAACAGAAACGCTCACTACATTTTCATCAGAAAGGAGTCCCTTCACTCTGAGTTGATATTTTGTATTTTGTTGCCCAAAGCACCATCACGGAACAAACAGGGGGAAACGGTTTCATGAGAAAACAGAGAGGCGACCTTCGAACTCCCGCCAGGCTCTCAAGGCCAAAGGCAGGCGGTGCTGGAGTGGAGGGGGACAGGCCCCATGTGGTGGCAGAACACAGCACAGCGACACGGAAGGTGTCCCCTCTCAAGGCCCTGTCACCACGTGTGTGCGCCTCTGGCTCCTGTTGGCTGTCACAGGCCTGAGCCTGGTCACGTTGGTCATTTCTCCAAGAAGCCAGAATGGGGGGTGCGCAGGATGTGGCTGCTCCAGGGGATGCCCAGGGGGAGGGGGAGCGTCCCTCACACACACACCACCCCCCCGCTGATGCACAGAAAGGCAGTCAACAGCCGCAAGAAGAGCTGCGTTTCCAAGAAAACAGGCTTCCAGCCTCCCGAGCTATTTCTATGGAAATACAATGTACCACTGGGTATAAATAGGACTCACGGCTGCCAGGAATTTTCTTTTCTTTTCTTTGTCCCTCTATAGAAGCTAAAGATATTCACACCATACGAAGAAAAACTAGTGGAGAATAATTTAAGACACCTTTGAAATGCCTGCTTGGGCTATTTTTACTTTTTCTCATTCCATTGAGACAAAAGGTTCTAAAAATGGACTTGGAAAAGCCAAGTTCTGATACAGCCATTGGGCGAGTTCCTTGAGAGCAGGCGCCCCATGCTGCATTCCTCTGTGTCCCCACAGGTGACCGAACAGGGCAGGGGTTATGGACGCATGTGGGTGGAGGAGTCTTACAGAAAGAAGAGGAGGCGGCCCTTCCAGAGTTTCAGGACGGCAAACAAGTTCCACGAAGGAACATTCTTTTCTGTAAACCCAGCAAGATGAACAGGACCTCACAGCTGAACGAGCCGAGATGCAAGGGCCGTCCAGGGAGGGGGCAATATTCACAGAAGCGAAGACCTTCGGGGCCTGGGACAGGGTGGGACCTGGGGCTGAGGCTGGAAGTGACGTGGGCCCAAGCCCGGACTCGGGGCCCTGAGGACTCGGGGACTCAGTCACGGGGCAGCAGGGGCCAAGGAAAACCTTGTGAAGAGAGCAAGCCCATGGTCAAAGCTAAGCCACGCAGTGGACAGACAGGCCACAGGGAAGGCGCTGCGGGCCCAGGGGGAGCAGAGGAGAAGGCAGGGCGATGGCAGCGTGGGGAAGAGCTTATTCCTACGACTTGGTGGTGCATGAGACGTGAGCAGGGCAGCGGGGGAAGGAGCGAGGCGCCAGACTGCGGGAGGGGCCGACCCCCGGCAGCTGTGGATCCCACCTCAGCTGCTCTGCCCCGGGGCCTCTGGAGGCTTGACACGGGGCGCAGTGGAGCTAGAGCCGAGGTGGCTGGGAGCCCAGCACAGAGGGGTCAGGGGGGCCAGGGAGCCACGGAGGACACAGGCAGGGGCAGGGCAGAGAGGAGGGAACCGGGGTGGAGGGTTGCCGTGGGCCCTGCCCGCCTTGGACAGGACCGGCTGCCCCGAACCTACATCCTGAAATCGGAGCCCCCCCGGAGCCCAGGCCCGGCCAGCTCGTGTAAGGACACTTGGAAGGGCTTCTCCCTAGTCCGTGGCCCCCTCCAGCGGAAGAAGCTCGCTGCCCACTCACAACGCCAGAGGGAAGAGAGCTCGCTGTGCCCACTAGTTCCCTGGTCTCAGCCAGCCCGTCTCTGTCCGGAGCATCAACATAAAACAAGGGAAAGGTCACTCCGTTACACGAAGCCAGTGATCTCTGTGTAGCCCCAAGGCCCTCCCCGCGTTCAGTTAACCTTGTTATAAGCCTCGGACTTGCCCTGTAAAGCCAGAGCTCCTGGTATTTCTAGACAACACCAAATATTCCCTCAGCAATTATCACATTGACAGGGAAACATTTCCTGCACGGGGGCCTTCTGAAACGTGCACACTGGACCATGACTTCTTAAATGCATCTCAACCCACGTCCACAGGCTGACTGCCGTCTCTACCGGCCCGCCCCGCCAGGAGCCGAGGGGCCCGCTGGTGAAGACAGCTCTTGGCCACGTGCAGGCGGAGGTGGCCATCACTGAGGAGCCGTGACTCGGGACCCCGACAGCCGGGGTGCACGTCACACGAGTCCTCCGAGAGCCCAGGGGCCCAGGAGGCTCGACAGAGGCCACCCCTGGGCCGCCGCCCTCCTTTCTGCTAGTCCTGATTCTGTCTGCCAGCCACAGTGCTGACGTGGCCTCAGGGCGAATCCCCGTCTCTGGCTCCTTGTCGGGCGGCTCGGTTCAGCATCCGGACAGTTCCTCCAGTTGCTGCTCTGTTTCGGCATTTCTCCCCGGGGCGTCCCTGAGCCGGTAACTCAGTCCCGGGCCCCTCTCCCGATGCCTGTGCAGCGTTGCCTCGATATGACCAGCAGAGTGTTCTCTCGTGGGAGAAAACCCAAAGGAAAGAGAATCTACAAATGGGGAAGGAAAAGTACCTTTCCCTCCTTTCTGAGGAAAACTGAGTTCTCTCAGGCAGCGATGGAGGTGCGTCTTGCGGTCACAGACACCCGCGCCAGGGCTGCCCGGGCGCCCGGCTTCCCGAGGACGAGGCAGAGGGGTCAGGGGATTCAGCAGGAATGAGGGAAGCCCTGTCCGCCCCTGCACTCAGCACCTCGTAAGGAGAAGCAGGACATGTCAGCAGGCAGATGACCCCGGGCTCCACTGCAGGCACACGGAGCACCGAGCGTGTCCAGCAAGCCCTGGTCCTGGAGGAGCCCAACAGCCTCACAGACGAGCCGCACGAACCCGAGTGGATGGCGGTGACAGGTGGCTTCTGTTCCAGGTCAAGCACCAGAGCAGCCGTGAGGAGACAAACTCACGCTCATTTTCCTGAAATGAAGCTCACTGTCACGGCCATGGTATGAGATGGATATGCTTATTAAAGAGAGTGCGTGTCTCTAGCTCCTTTTTTGGGCCAATGGGAAGAAAAGTAATAAGTGATTTTGTTAATCATTGTGACCATTGTCATGCCCTCTACAAAATATAAAAGCATCAACAAATTAAAACAACTCTCACTCTGAGTCATAATAAAAATTCATTAATTCAGACTCTACACGTACCTTCTAAGAAACATTTTAAGAAAACCAACGTTATCCCTTTATTAGGAGAGTAAACGAGACTGGGGAAAATGCTACGACACCTAAGAGGGGAAATGCAGACCGTTCTTCAGAACTGCCCTGACAGGTAAGTGCTGAGTTGTTTATTAACACTGATGAGCTGATCACCCGTCTCTCAGCCATTCGACAAACCACTCACCCCGAGCCTTCCACGTGCAGCCCGATTCAAGGCACTGGGAGTCCCACGGCAGAGCAGACAGACACACTGCCTGGCCCGGCACCTGAAACATGATGACATATTTGACGACAAAAACAAGATCCTGCAAGTCAAGTTTATGAGAAATAAATCATGCATGCGGAAGTACTCTTGAAAACTGAAGTGCTATCCAAATGTTAGCCAACTTTTTTTTTTTTTTTTGGCTGCATTTGGTCTTCATTGCTGCATGGGGGCTTTTCTCTAGTTGCGGCGAGCGGGGGCTACTCTTCACTGCAGTGCACGGGCTTCTCATTGTGGTGGCTTCTCTTATGGAGCAAAGGCTCTAGGTACGCAGGCTTCAGTAGTTGTGGCGTGAGGGCTCTAGAGCACAGGCTCAGTAGTTGTGGCATGCAAGCTCTGTAGTTGTGGCTCACGGGCTCTAGAGCACATGCTCAGTAGTTGTGGCGCACGGGCTTAGTTGCTCCTCGGCATGTGGGATCTTCCCGGGCCAGGGCTTGAACCCGTGTCCCCTGCATTGGCAGGCGGATTCTTAACCACTGCACCACCAGGGAAGTCCCTGTTAGCCAACTTCATCCACATAATCCCAGTTATCTATGTCTTAAACCAGCAAAAATTTAATCTGCTTTCAAATATTCCAGCATGCAGACTTTCCCCTTAATTTGGAAAGAGCTTTCCCTCCATTTAATTTTGTTTAACTCTGATATGACTGTGTATCTAGCAGAGATTTGAGGTTCTGGGATCAAATTATACCACTTTAGAGGTAAGGAAGCCAAGGTCCAGGAAAATTACATGACCCGCCCAAGGCCAAATAGCAAGTTGGTAGCCAAACCAGAACAAACGCCCAAGTCTCCTGATGAGGCAAAAAATCTTTCTTCCACAAACTGCTTGGTTTGTCCTCTATTGGAAAATCACACTAAGTGAAGATACTTACAATACAGATTGCCAAGAAAGGCTTAGTATGTATAATATATAAATATCCCCCACGAGCAAATAAGAAAAAGTCAAGAGAGAAAAGAAAAATAGGCAAAGATATCAACAGACAATGCCCAGAAGAGGGAATCTAAATTGTCGGGAAAATATATATATCACATCACTAGTAATCAGAAAAATGAAGCAAAACATAATTCCACATAAGCAAGCTTCTGAAGTCTGGAAACACCCCGTAAGGGCTGGAGCATGGAGCAGGGAGAACCCCGCCCCTGTGTGTCAGAGGACAGGAGCATCCACCGGTGTGGCCACACTGAACAGCAGCCTGGCAACACCTCGTGAAGTCAGACCACCACCAACTCTGTGCTGGGGACGCACCCCAGAGAAGTTCTAGGCATGCTGCACAAGGAGACGTGGACAGGGATGGTTTGGGGGGGCGGTTTGCAGCACTTTAATAGGGAAAATAGTGGAAACAACTTAAATATCCCTTGATACAGTGGAAAATCAATTGGGAATGGATAAATAAATTCTAACTTATTCATACAATAGCAAGATGGAGCACATTTAAAATGACTTAACTCGCTATATTTAAAATGGATAACTAACAAGGACCTACTGTAGAGCACAGGGAACTGTGCTCAATATCCTGTAGCAATCTAATTGGGAAAAGAATTTGAAGAAGAATAGATATCGGTATAACTGAATCAATTTGTTGTACACCAGAAACTAACACAATACTGTGAATCAACTACACTCCAACATAAAATAAAAAGTTAAAGAAAAAGGTTACCCAAAATTAAACAAATAAATAAACGTAAAATGAATCAACTAGTTCTACACATACCTACAGGACTAGGCCTCAGATGTATAATTATGAGAGGCAAAACAGTACAAAATATAAGCTGTACGGTAGGATACTGTTTGTATGATTTTTAAATACCCCCAAAATACCATATATTATTTTAATTTTATACATACTTACATAGCAGAGATGAAAAGAGGATTTGCTTTAGCAGGGGAGGTACTGAAACGCAGATGTAAATAGTACATGCCTGCTTCAGGATAATGATTTCCTCTGGAGGAAGCGTGAGAAATTACAGCCAGAGGCTGGGCCAGTGCTGTGGTGGGCATTCAACTGTACCTCTATTTTTATTTCCTTTTTAAAAGATGGGGCAAAATGGTATGCTTTTGCCTGTACTTCTCTGTTTGCTTTATTTAAATACGTTATAACCAAATTCAATTGAGAAAAGAACTTCTTACTAATAAGAAATTCTTACTGATTAATACAATTTGTCCTATATATATATTAAAAACCCCAAGTGCCCAGCAGAGTGTGGATCTAAGCATGTGGGTGACTGTGGGGAAATCTGTCCTTATATGAGTCTTTGCCTATTTCCCGCTGGGGTCCACAGAAGGATTAGACTGAGAGAGAAATCTTTAAGCACCCTTCCCGATTCCCGGGAAGGACTCTCGGATTGCTTGGCCTCAGTGATTTTCTTTTCAGAAGATGAAGCTCCTAGACTCTTAATAGCTGTCCCAAAACTGCTCTGTTATTCTTGTTTCATAGGTAGATAATAGATGATAGACCGATAAATGATAGATAGAGATCAATAATAAATGATAGATAACAGATAGACAAATGACAGGCAATAGATAGATGATAGACAATAGATAGATACAGACAGACAGACAGACAGATAGAATGACTCGTCCAGCCCATGAGGGAGTAGCTTTCTCTCCTAACGATTTATAAGATATTGGAGTTGGGGGGAAGGCTTGGGATATGAAAGGCCCTGGAGAGAAAAGGCTGGACCTTAACTCCCTTCTTCTTGAATGTGGGCTGGACTCAGTGACCTAATTCCAAAGAACCGAGTGCAGAAAGGGGAAAACAGTCACGTTTCCAGTGAAGAGGCCTGCCAGACACACCTTACTCACGTGCACGTTTGACCGCACCAGAGATGTGCCCCCTGACGGGATGTGCTTAGAAAGAACTCCATGCCTGTGGCATTCTGTCCCAAACCCATAACCCCAGAGTCAGGAATTTCCCATGACTTTCTCTCTGACCCTAAGTTTGCCCTCATTTACCATGTCCCACGAGTGCCACCTCCCCGGAGGTGCTAAATGATAATATTAACATCGGGCAGAGAGAGGGCCAAATGACTTTTGAGATTCTCTTTTCAAACCCTGAGACATTGAGTCCATACACTCAACTGTCCTCAAAACCAGGAATTAGCTGATTCAAAATGCTGCCACCGTCAGGATGATATCATTACACAGACTTCAGATCAAACTTTCTGGTGCCTGGATTGGAAGCTAATTGTTCCATAAGCTAGCCTCCTGACTGAAGCTCACTTGTCCCCAAGTACGGAGTGGGCACTGCTGCTATTGGGGGGCTGATCCTCAGCAGGAGGGACGCACCCGGCGCCTCCCAGCCACATCCTGCCTCTCCAGCCCCAGAGCCTCCACTCCGCCCCTCACCTGGCAGCTGCTTTAGCCTCAGTCACTCACCTCTTCCTCAGCAAGCCCTCCCCCAGCCAGTCCTGGCCACGACCCGGAGCCCCCAGCCCTCCGTGTCCGAACAGTCATCAAGGTTTCCATCACACGTTAATGTCTGCACCCCCGTGGGCCACCCCTCTGCTTTGTCCAGCCCTCTAGCCCCAGGGCCACCTGTGCCACGCACCTGCCCAGCACAGATGTTCACCTAACCACTGCTGAAGGACGTGATTTACACGCTCCGGGCAGGAGGTCACCCCAACTCCTCTGTGCAAACGAGCAGCCAGAATTGACCACGGAAGAAGGCAGAGCGGTCGATTCAGACAAGAGGCGTGGAAAGGTCTCCTGAACTCTGAGATCTGAGAGGGTTAAGATCTTGCTTCAGGGGGAGGGGGGAGGGAATACAAAGCCCCATCTTCAGGAGAATAAATTAAATGTACAAGAGCTATGACATTTATGCATTATGACTAGACTCCTTAAATACTGATATGTACCTTGGAAAAACAGATGGCAAAGTAAGGGAAAGTCCTCCCCACAACTGTCCTCCCCTTCAGGGCCCTCAATCCTTAAAATACTAGGTCAAAAACCTGGTCCCAGAGAGCAGCACACTGCCGAAGGAACCAAGACGTGATCACCGTCCAGAAACCACCATGCTCTGCCTCCTCCTGCCAGTGCTTATTGAAACCAGTACAGAAGCCAAGGTTGAATTTTGGCTTCGAAAAATAATCTGAGTAGTGAAAAGAGTTCCTTCTAAGCATCTTGTTTTCTCATACAATTCAACAGCATTGTTTACTCTGAAGAAAAAATGACAAATTTAGCCTTAAGAACCTAACCTGTGCCCCTAAAAAAAATACTGACACTCAGATATTTCCAGGTGAAGAAGAGATGGCCATCCTGCGGCATCCTTTGCAGCATATGGTCCAGCGTGCGCGGTCACAGGGCCCGAAGGCAGCCGCCGACGGCCGGAACTTCCACCTCTCCTTTCTCTGTGGCCACGATCACGAGAGGGCCAGTCCTCCGTGATTTTCAACACGCACAGGGACTGTGATTTCCACGAGTTTCCAGACCCCACCCACCACATCCCACTTCGGTTAGAGAAGGTCGTTAATATTAACCAGCTAATGCTCCAGCTTCCATCACGTGAGGGAAAGACGCTACTTGTTGCCCAAACAGCCACATACCAAATGCATGAATTCACGGTGACTCTTAGAAACAGCTCTTGGAGAAATTTCCATCGCTGAGCACAGACTGCACCGTCACTGCTGCCAGACTCCAAGGACACAGTACCACACTCACCACCAGGGCACCAGAAGGACAACTGGACCAGCCTCCTTGGAGGACTGGACGGGGAAAAGCTTTGCCGACTCAGGACACCATCTGTGCCCTCACAGCGACTGACTACATAGTAATAGGTCATCCTCGCAGATGCCTCTCCCTAAGTGTCAGAATGTACATAAAGTTTATTTACCTTTATCATTTTATTCATTTCATTGTTACTTATTCTATAATTATTTGTTATGAGGTTACTTATTTCATCATTACTTATTCTGTTATTATTCGTCACGACTTCACTTATTTTGTTACAAGCAGACTGAGGACTTGACTTGTGCAGGCTGCCCCCAGTGCTATGTGGATCAGAAGCCAGGCTTCCTGAGACTCCGAGTGTTTTTACCAACACCAGGGCTCACGTGATGAAGGAATTTCTTTTAAGTCTGTTGGTTTCTCTAAATTTTTTTAAATTAGGAACGAGGATTGGTCTTTGGCCTTCTAATTTATGCATCTTCAATTCCCGTCCCAGCTGTCAGCCTTGGACAAGAGAGACAGGGAATCTTGCAAATGTGATAAGCTACAAACAGATCCATGGAGCAACCATCATCACTGTTGACTGTGGTCAAATGACCTTAATGTCTCCAGCCTCAGTTTCCTCACCCACTTAGATAATAAAGATAATCAGCCTTCTTAAAGGACTTCTGTGAGCGTTTAAAAGAGGACACATTTAAAAGCACAATGCATGACACACAGAAGATACTTCATACCCGTCCCTCCCTTCCCCTCCTGCTTCTCAGAAGATCCCTCACCCAGGAGTCAAGAAGATTCCAAGAAATTCCCAACAAACCTCACAACCTAAATGCAAGTCAAATGAATGTTTTATACTCACTTTATACATTTATAAATTCATTTGGATTCTATTAATTCACACACTGTGATCATTTCATCAAGGACCTTCCTTAGAAAAACCTTGCTTCACAAATAAGACAAATTACAATGCCAAGGGTATCAAATACAGGGTATTCCTAAACACTGGCCATGTTTTCCAGTATCTTGATGCAGCTCCGAAGCTCTGCTCACGTGTGCTGGTCGTCGGTGCCTCTTATCCACCCACCGATGCAGGTGATGATGGGGAGCACCGGGTTAATGGGCAGGTTAAGTGCAGAGCAGCAGAAGTCCACGGCCGCCATGAAGCTATGACTGGAATACTCAATAACTTGGTCTTATTTTCTCTGTAAGTATTCCAAATAAAGGCTCACACCAGATAGCTCAGCCTCCAACAGAAGGACAGAGAAGCCAAGGGCCACCCTCTCACCCATCACAACGTTGCTGGCGTCCTGTCTCCCAGCAGCTGTGAGCTGATGCTGATATGCCCTCCACGCTCCACCTGGGTGCAAATTTGCATGTCACCTTCCCCAATCCTTGACCTACTTGTGCAAGCAGATTACCACCTTAAACTGTTTACCCGAGACGTGTTTTGACATGCATTTTTCTGTTAGGCAAAACGCTCTGTGATTTGTGGGTAACTGAACTCATGTGTTTCTGGTTAGTTTATACTTTAAAGCACCAAAATGTTATTTTGTAGAGCTATTTCAACGTCCAAAGAGTTTTTCAAAGACTTTTTTCTTAGAAATAGAGGTCAACATTTTGCCCAGGGAAACAACCCCCAGACCCTAAGGACCAGGTTTGGCTCAAGATGTCCTCGGATTTGCAGAAGGCATTCAGTTCAGCAAAGAGATGCCACCACCAGAAGAATCCGAGTCTGATCAGTGTACCACAAGGGGAAGCCTGCCGTCCCCTCCGGGGTGCACCACAAAGAGCTTACATTCACCTCTCTGGGGGATCCTGGGTTTGGGAAGTCATTTTGCTCACAAAACCAATAATCTAGAGTTCATTTTTCCATTCAAACACAGCATCTTTTGAGCACTGCCAGAAAATGTTTGAAAAGATGTGCTTGAAGAGTTGTCCATTCTGTTTTGAAATTTGAAACCTGATTACAAAATGTCTGTATTTAAGAGTGCTCTGAGGTTCCTGTCTAATTCAAATTTGGGGTGGTATTCTGAAAGCAGAGAAGATCTGAAAACAAGTGGGTACGCTCCTCAGAGCTGTCCGACAGGGCTCAGCCTGCACGGCCCTCGCCCTCCCTGTCTCCTTACCGCTGGCTGTCACTCACTGTCCTGCCCTGGATGGTCTCCGTCAACACAACCAACTCTTCCTGAGTCTGAAGGAGGCCATCCCCACCCCTGGGAGACTGTCCTGCACCAGGGAATCTAATAGTGGATCAACTTGGGTGCCTTCACTTTAATACACGCTGGGGGTATTTTTATGCCAGTTGGATAAACTAATGGCCTGTCACACATTTGGGAATCATTTATTTCTAAATACAGATTCATTTTAGATACATCATGTGTGGTAGGTTACGAGATGCATCTTAGCATGTTATAGAAGAACACTCATCTCTTTTCAAAAACAATAATCTAAAACGAAATTACTACTATTAACTGTGTATGAGAGTTGTTATAAAATCATGTGATTTATTTCTTTTACAAACACAACGGAACTCATGGAGTATCCTTCAAGGAAGCCACAGGAAGCACCGGAGGCAGACATAAAAAGCAAAGACACAGAAAGGCTGCCTCGAATGAGGCAGGAGACTAAAGAGGAAACAAGGAACAGCCCCATCTAAGAACGTCTGCCAGCTCAGAGGCAGAAGGGCATAGCCAAACGTCGGCTCTGTGAGGATCCACAGGGTGTCACCTTACCATTAATGACATTTTTAGAACTGCGCCGTGACACCAAATCGGGCAGGCATTGTCATCACGAGAGTTCACTTATTTATACTCTGTCTTTTCATAGCGGCAGCCATGCCTAATTTTATATGTAAGAATTTCAGACGAGAATGTTGATAAAGGTCGCCATGGTGACCACACATTTTTGTCTCCATGGTGACACTCACAAATGGTAAAGACCCTTAACTTTAATTTTATTTAAAGTTCCAAAAGATTTTCTCCTCAGACTCAATAATATAACAACACTAAAGCAGTTCTGGCTTTCTATCTGCACTTATTCTTATGAAATCAAAGGGAGAAGAAAGGTAAAAGGAAGAAGAGGTAAAAATTCTTTAGAACAGATATAATGTGGATGTGGTTTTCTTGCCTGGAAAACAAATCAACGGCCTTCGATAAAGAATAACAACAGTCTCCAATAATTAACCATCTCCTGTTTTATACCTGTCTTCCTACTGAATCTTCACAACAGACGTTTGTCCTGTTTTACAGATAAGAAAACTGAGAAGCTGAGAATTGGTTTGTCTAAGATTCCACCACTGGGAAAGGATGGGGCTGGGGGAAAGACAAGGCTTTCTGACCCTCAAACTCCTACCACTCATTCAAGGGTATGAGGCAAGCCGACACTCATTCAGCTCGACAGAGATGGGAAGAGCTTCCGTGAGAAGTGAAGTAAGTCATGAACCTCAGTCCCCGTTCTCCAGACAGGAATTCAGAGAGACTCAGTCAGTCACACGATTGCTGGGGAGATGTAAGCCAACGAACGAAAGTTGCGAGAAAAGAACGGTTTTGCGCTCAGAAGTATGCCAAGAAGGCCAAGAAGGTAACCAAAAGGTGACGTGACAGTGACGTATAAGCCAGAAAAGCCTAGAATTCTTGGGCGGGGCGGAAAGCCTCTCTCACTCTGTAGACCAGGCGTGCGCCGGAGAAGCTGAAAACAAAGTTTCTTGAAATAAAATCTGATTTTTCATTAACTTTATGTTTAAAACATAGCTATTTACCCCAAATCTCCTTTGCTGGTCAGTGGAAGCCTTGATGAGCCTGTGTCCCATCTGGACGGAGCGCTGAGCTGGGTCTAAGAGCCCCAGGCTCTGTCCCCACCAGCTCCAGTAGGGTGGCCAGGCTGGTCCAGGAACCCCTTCTGACGTGAGTGTCTCCATCTGACCACCGCATCCATCACCTCTGAGCCCCAACATTCCACTCACAGTCCTAGTCTTCTGGTGCCCTTCTGACCCTTTCCATGTGGCTGTGCAGAAGCCCCTCCTCCAGTCAGCCTTCATCAGGAGGGAGGGCCACCTCTCCTGACATGTCCCCTCAAGACTTCCCATCTGGGGAGCTACAATCTATGTTCTCCCTGATCAATTCTGCAAGGTTCACATTTTCTTAGGACATATTCATTTAAAAGGAAGGACACCTGGAGAACATGTTCCGTGTTTTTCAAACTTTCGCTCTGCAAATCCATTCATTGCAATAAACAACCCTCAGGCAAAAAGTAGAAGCAGCAAGGAAATGGCCAATCCCCCTTCCTCACCCTGCTAATTGTAAGGTCACCTGTTTTCTGGTCTCTGTAATGGGGCCAAGGAAATGTGAACAGTAAACAGGAAGAGAGTGCTATGCACGCAGGCGGCCCCCAGAACAACGACTGAGGAGAAAGTAACAGAGCGTGGCCAGGAATGCAGGGGACCACCTGGGGGAGAAGTTCTGGGACCAGCTGGGGCAGTGAATATGCTGCTGACTCAGAGCTTTAAAAATTATTCTTCAGTAACAACTATAACCCACACTGATGAAGAACACTTTCCTGCTACGTTATCAAAGTTAGAGAGGCTGTGTTTCTAGACATCTGAAATACGGTGTATCAGGGGACCCCAGAGAAACAGAGCAAATAGGGATACAGATACAGACACAGATATAGATACAGATGACGTAAATATTCGGGGGCGGGGGGAGAGTTAGTTTAAAGAACTGGCTCATGCAATCGTGTGTTTATGGGACAAGCCTGGAATCCGCAGGGCAGCCCAGCAGCTGGACACTCAGGCAGGAGGTGATGCGCCGGTCCGGAGGCTGCAGCCTTTCTTCTCCAGGAAACCTCAGTTTTTGCTCTTCAGGCCTTGGACTGATTGATGAGGCCGGACCACACTGTCCAGGATAATCTCCTTCACTTAAAGTCAACTGACGTAAGATGTCAGTCACATCGCAAAATCCCTGGATTTTGTTTTGAACTTTTTATTTTATATTGGAGTATAGTTGATGAACAGTGTTGTGTTAGTTTCAGGCATACAGCAAAGTGATTCAGTTATACATGTACACGTATCTATTCTTTTTCAAATGTTTTGCCCCGACCAACCAACTGGGCACCACAGACTAGCCAAGTTGACACAGAACCAACCGTCACACAAGGGAAAAAATCATTTTCTTTAAAAGGAAAGTGCCCTGAAGATGGCAGGCATGTCCCTGGGGCGGGGGGTGTGCGTGGGCGCAGGGAAGCAGCAGAAGCGGGCACAGGCGGGTTGGCAGGGTGGGGCTGGGAAAAGACCCGTCCCAGCCAGTCCACGTGCCTCTCTCATAAAGGACACAAACGGGAAGCCGCCAGTGTCCAGGGGGCTGGCAGGCGTGTTTTGTGCATTTAATGGACATTTATTTCAAACAGCCAAGCAAAGCATCACCAAAGTAAAGCACAGCTCACCCTTCTGGTTCCCGCTGCCTTTTACACTCTCAGTCAAAAAGAAGACGACCTTCAAGCCAAACAGTTTTTTATTCTCCTTGACAGTGTTTTGACCTCTAATTCCTCCGTCTCTTTCATTTCTACCACAGTGAACAAGCCTCAGGGCACCCAAGGAGCTGTCTGGTGTGACACACGTCAAGGCTGAGTTGTAGGGTCACTGGGAACATGGGTGGGTGGCGGCCGGACTGGGCAGAGGCAGGCAAACACATGATCGCGTTAAAGCCCTTCTGCAGGGAATTTCGTTCAGCTCAGGCAAATTTATACAGAAGTGACGGAAATATATATACATATTCCTAAAAAGAAGAGCTGCATTACACTAAGATTGCCTTTATTATCCCCAATTAGCCGCGCAAATCCCTTCAGAGACTTCACAGGAGGTAAAAGAGAGATTTCTCACATCATCACAGGAAAGGAAAACCCCAGGAGAAGAATATTCATACAATACAATACAATCTTGTTTCATAACACAGTCCCACAGTCTTTTAATGCCCAGCAATTACAGCTAAGGAGAAGAATGAAACTTGCTGGCGGAAGTGAGGATGAAACACTGGAGAGAATTCACGCAAACATAAAAAGAGGGGGGAAAAAAGAACTCTAGTTAAAGCCTTAGGAATCCCAGAGTCAGGAGGGCAGCTCCACGCCACACAGGCACGTCTTCACCCCTGGCTCTCCACCCGACAGCCTTCAATGGTCCAAACTGTACCGCAAAGCAGTGTGTAGCTGCTGAGTGGGGCTGGGAGAGCAACAAATGGTTCCTGCCTTCAAATATCTTAGAACCTAGTAAACATTCTTTTTTTTTTCCTGAGCAATCTTGTAGTTTTTAATGGAGTCTTCTATCTTCCCCAGAAAACTCAGTGATTAAAAAAAAAAAAAAAAAAAAAAAAAAAAAAAACAGGCAGGAACGGTGTCTCTACAGCTAGACGTTAACTGATCCTACAATGTCAGAAACCAACCACACACTTGGGTGGCCAGTCCTGCGTCATTGTGGGCCCACTGGATTCTCCTCAAGATCCCAGGGTCCGACAGGCAGCAGACACCATGTCAGCCCGTGGGGATGGGAGAGAAAGGACGTCAACGCAGCTGATGATCTTAGACGGCGTGCATGCCGGCGGGGGACACGGATGTGCACGCAGACAGCGGTGCCCGCAAGGGAACAGGAACCCAAGGGAGGAAGGTAACACCAAGCTGGGAGCTGAGAAGTTCTCCCGGAGAGAGAAAGGTAGAAACCAGCCATGACTGAGGCTCTGCAACGTGGGCAGACGTCGTGCTGCTGGCGTTGATGCTGGGACTTAAAGGGGGAACTGAATTTCAGTAAGTAAAAGAGGGTGCTCCAGGCAAAAGGGCAAGTCAAACAAAGGTCGCAGACAGAGACAGTGGGGCAGGCAAGATGTCCTGCAGAGACGGGCCTCCAGAGACCCACAGGCTCAACTCCACCTCGGGAGGACCCCGGGGAATCGTCCCGTAGCCTCTCTGAGCCTCGGTTTCCTCCTCTGTAGATGGCAGATCAGGACACATCATATCAAACGATGACGATTCAAGGAGACGTTTGCATACTGCCCGACATCTAGCTAGTGCTACGTGCTTGCTTAAAAAATTAATAAAAATAAACAAACCATGCTACAACCCCCAACAGATCTTTTAATTAGCCGAATTAAACTCCTCTAGATTAATTCCATTTTCTCCCACTCAGTATTCAATAGGCCTGTTGTTCTCCACATGCAGTATTCAGACCAAGGGCCGGTGGACATTACTGTGGTTCGCACATTTCCAAATTCACAGCCACCTCCCTCAGGGTCCCACCATGAGGCTAGTGAACCAGTGTCCCAATATGTGCACCAAACGCTCAGAGATATTTGCCCAGTGTCACCACTGTCTGCCGGGCACTCAGGAAAGAGGTGGAGAGAAGCCATGAAGAGCTGCTGGCCACTTTGCTTTCCTTGGATGTAAAGATCTCTCCCCGAAAAGTACTGAAACGCTACAGACAGAAGCCTCTGTGAGGTGTGAACAAGGTCTCTGAAAGCTGAGAGACGCCTCCCGGGCTGGTGTCCAGACTCACGCTTAGGAGGATCTCCCCCGAGAAGGAGCTATGGTTACGCGGGTGTAAATCACCAGTGTAACTGCTGCAGTAACAACATAACAAGCACTACAAGCACGCGCCGGCAGCTTAACCAATTCCTTCATTTGACACATTACGTTTGCCGTATTCGCCCCAAACCCTGGAGAGAAAACATATGAACTTTACTGAACAATCTATTTACATGATTGAATAAAGGTGGATCTCAGTCAGTTCATAAGTACGTTTTAAAATAACATAAAGATACGAGGCCTGATGACCTGGAGAATATGGAGCAGCCTAAAGCCACTTTTTTAATTTAAAATTTTTAAACTTTCTGCTGATTAAGAAGAAGAAGAACAAAAGCTCCTCCAATCCATCCCCAAGGCGACCCATGCCCATCCTCTCTGAGCTCTGTTAACAGGCTCTGCGCATTTGAACCACGTCCCCGCAGGAGGGGCTACCTACATAACCATAGACAGACACAGATACACAGACACACACATGGGTATTCAGAAAACTACGGTTTTCCTATGTAAAATTTACACTGATTTTTCTCCGACTCTACAAGTGACAGGTGTGACGAGAATGGATGGTGTTTGCGTGAACACAGCTGATACACACTGGGCACCGCCATCCTTGGCACACACAGAAGCCACGGGTGGTTTAAGAAAAGATTAAGGCAAATCTTCCCCAAAACATATAAACAGCATCCTCCTCCTTCAAGACCTCACTTAAATGACAGTAAAGAAATGAAGTGGGGATAAACCAACAATGATGCAGAGAAGGAGGGGGGAAGAGAGGTCGGCGAATTTACAGGAGTGACAAGCTACAGAGAACTGATGGAGCAGGACGGTTCCAGGGAGCTCAGCAGGGCTGTCCTCCAGGTGGAACCCCAGAGACTCGGTACCTAGAAGTATCAGAGCCATGATGTATAGCACCTAGGAAGCAGTGCAACCAAACCAGGAAAGCAGAGGGGCAGGGAGGGCTCTGGGGAAGAAAATGAGGAAGTAATTGAAAGTTATTGTAAGAAGGCATCAATTCCACACACTTCGATTTCCACCCAGGAAAAAACCTCCAGGCAAAAAAAAAAAAAATCTAAAACTTCACCCTAAAACATCTAACTGCTACAGAAGAAAGACCTATACATTCTAGTATACAGAATTCCCAGTAAAAAATACTGTCACCACCTATCACCTTAAATCAAACCTCACCAATTCACAAACCCTATTTAAGTATATAGAGCTCACCATCAGGTTTTTAGTGCCTCACCTCAAAATTCAAAGGTCAGTCAGGAATCACCAACATATAAGCCTCCATCATGGGGAAAAAAAAAAAATAGCAGGATAAATAGGAAAAAATACTATGGAGTATTCAGGAATAATTTGAATACTCCAATTTGTATCATCATTGGTATTATATTCATAAAGCAAAAAAAATGCAGTGAGTAGAAAAATTAGAGAAAAACAAAACTTTTAGAGATGAAAAACATGATAAATTAATAAAAAGAGTGGAGGATAAATTGGGAAAACCTCCCCAAAACGAGAACTGTGTCTCTTAAGGAGAGACAAAGTTGAGATGATATTCAAGAAGTGTATTGAATTAGTCCAAGAGGTCCAAGATCCAATTAACAGAACTTTCAAAAAGAGAAGAACAAAGGGGAAGAAATTATCAAATAATATATTCAAGAGAATTTTCCAAAGTTTAAAAGATAGCAATCTCCAGGTTTAAAATGCTCCCACATGCCTAGCATAATAATGGGTGAGAAAGGACCCACACCTGTGCCACACCTGGGGGCAACGTTGTGAAATTCAGAATACCAAGAATACAAGGAAATTGTCTTCAGGGAGAAAAATCAACCACAGTGTAAAACAAAAAACTACCGCAGTGTAAAACAAGACGCATCAGGTGGCCTTGTCATCAAAGACAGTGGATACCAGTGACAATCAGAGATCCTCTCAAAAATCTGAGAGAAGTTACTTTCTACCTAGAGCTCTATTCATAACTGCAAATTGAGAGGATAAATTATCAACATCTTCAGAACTGGAAGGACTCAGAAATTTCTTCCTGTACTCACATCAAAAAGCTATTTGAGGGCTTCCCTAGTGGCGCAGTGGTTGAGAATCTGCCTGCCAATGCAGGGGACACGGGTTCGAGCCCTGCTCTGGGAAGATCCCAGATGCCACGGAGCAGCTGGGCCCTTGAGCCACAATTACTGAGCCTGCACGTCGGGAGCCTGTGCTCCGCGACAAGAGAGGCCGCGATAGTGAGAGGCCCGCGCACCGCGACGAAGAGTGGCCCCCGCTTGCCACAACTAGAGAAAGCCCTCGCACAGAAACGAAGACCCAACACAGCCATAAATTAATTAATTAATTAATTTTTTAAAAAAATTTTTAAAAAGCTATTTGAGGAGGGCCTAGAGCAAAGGATCAACCAAGGATAAAATCTCAGAATCTAGGAAGCAGTGAAACTAAACCAGGGAAGAAATAAAGAAAAGTCCCAGTACACCAGCCAGGCAACAGGCCTGGAGAGAGTTAAGTCCAGATAGAGGAGGGAGGCCCTTTGTTCAGGACTGCAAGAGGCCTCTGGGGAAAAACAGACTGAACAGCTGATTAGATAGACTGGTTACAACAGAGAATGTGATACAGCACAAGGACAAGACAAAAGTAAAAGCAATTATAAACTCCAGGAAAAACAAAAGGAGGTACAAGAAAGAAAATACTTGGTTTACTTGGTTCTGCAATGAATAATATTTGCATAGTCACAACAATAAACTATATATTATTTTTCTACTTGGATACTTAACCTATAGAGAATGAATGGATGAGATATATATGGTTACAGGACAAAATTAAAATGTTATTACTCTTGATAATTTAAAAGTAAGAAAGAAACGGCAGAAGTTAAGAGAAGAGAGCTGAAAGGAAAGAGAAGCAACGTCAGGATGTGCCACCCCTGCAGCCCCACAGAGACCCCACCAGAAGGGCCCCAAGCTTGGTCTAACGCTCTCTGTCATCACCATGATATTCGTAATACTTTTTTAAACAAGGGGTGCTGCATTTTCATTTTCCACTGTCCCTAAAAAGTACGTAACTTGTTCCGGGGCTGAGTGCACAGATAGAAGCTGACATACTCCCAGCACTCAATGCAACAAGAAATCAAGCTATACTTATACTCCCTAAAGTGACAAAGTAATCCAGCAATGAAGGGACTCAAAATGTGGGTTGACTGTATCGAGATATTGGGAGAAATGCTGATGAGGATATGTAACTCCTCATCTATTCCATCAGACTAGAGAAACAACAGTATAAACCAATATTTAGGGACTGGCAATAGCTAACAGAAGAAACAGCTAAAAGAGATAAAAGAAGTCGGGCCTGAGTAAAGGGACAAAGGATAAGGAAGGATGGGCCTGGGGACCACTGCTTCTTTTTATAGGTCCCAGTGTGCACTGTTTTTTAAACCTTGTACATGTATTACTTTTGTTTTTAAAGGAAAATTTTAAAATCAAAATTAACAAGGATACACTCTATAAACATATTCTAAAAACTAGTTATACAAAGCAACTAATCATACACCTAAACATTCTAATTTACTACAAATGTTATATGATTTATATCTCAGAACAGAAAGTGGCAAGCTCAGAACATGTATGACATAGTTTCTGCCCTCTAGACGTTCACTCATGTTGTAAATCACGCTGTCTCAGCCAAAGTCAAGGCTATACGGAAAAAGAAGAAATTATCAAAGCCAAGTGGTTTACAATGGTCGTGTTTGCTTTAAAAGGCTGTTTGTCTCACTTTTTCTTTTTTTTTTTTTTTTTTACCTTAACATTGAGTTCGAAAGCTGGGCATGTGCAAATACCAGTACAACTTTCAGCAACTGGTCCCTATTTTGGTTAAGGACAAAAGAAGCAGAACTCTTCTCCTTGGAAAAATAACTACTTAGTTATTAGTATTCTAAAGAAAATGGGGCAGCAGGAGGTCTGAGGAAGCCAATGAGAGCTCCAACCCATCAGCAGCTTTCCCCGGACGCTGTTCCCCTGCCTGATGCAGACAAAAGCACTCCATTTTCAACACCGCTGGAATGAAGGATCTTCTGCAAGTAGGCTACAACAGCTGACATTGATACAGAGTATGAAAGCTAAGTGTTTGGTAACGTACTAACACCCTGCATCACGAACAGAAGCTGCAGTGGGTCCTGCACCGTCATCCAGTCCTGGACACTCGGCCTTAATGGAAAGAGTAACTGAGGTAATAGCTACACCCCTGCTACCTGATAAAATAATTACGCTTAAATTTAACCAAGACTTAAAGGCTCAAATCCCCCTTCCCAGCACAGTTTAAAAAAAAAAAAAAAAAGGACAAGGAAATCCCAGCATGAGAACCACAGACCATGAGGCGCATAAACCAAAACTTGGCATCTCCCGGGTTTGCTTAGTTAGAGAATTTTCATAAACTGTCTTAATGCCAAGATGATCAGATTCCCTTAATGTGAAAGAGTTACTACCAATCACATGATAAGCTTTCAAGGTTGCTTTAACCTAGTTGACCTCACAGCCCACAGACGAAGGACTGGCAGGCATGTGATGGTCTACGAGGGGCCACACCTGAAGGGGAGTGAGGAGCAAAGGCTCTGCCAGCTCTGGTGGCCTCGGGAGCTTCAAAGTCCTGCCACGCACCTCAGCGTTGGGACACTTTGAGGAAGCCCATGGTAGGATTTGTCTGGTGATTCCTGAAGAAGCCAAGCCCGTCCCACCGAAATGACGGTGTTTCCTGGGGGGGAAATAAAAGGCCTGTCCCCTCAAGCAGCGGTCCGGAAGAGGTGGACCAAGACCTGAGAGCTGGACTGTCTAAGCCCAACTCCAGGGGTCCACAGCCTGGGGACGGAAACAACATGGCGAACAGCAAGTGGTGGGGAAGAGGGAGCAGGCGGGGGTCTTCTCACCTGCGGGCTGGCAGGAGGGAGGGCTACCGAGGCAGCCAAACTAAAGGAAGACAGGACGAAGGGACAAGACGGGCAGGGGCTGCCACTGCTGTCTGGGGCCTGGGAGCCCGGCCACAGGGCGCGGAGGCAGACTGGCTCTAGAGGAAACCACGGAACACGGAGAACAGAAGAGACGGACGGAGATGTGGATTTGACTTTCTGGCCCACCTCTACCCCAACTGTGGCAAAATTAGTAACTTCTTTCCTTCTAACTTTTCATCTTGAAATAATTTTATAAGAGTTGTAAAAATAGTACACAGAACTTCCATATGCCCTTTATTCAGATTCACAAGTTTAACACTTTGCTTTATCATCCCCTTTCTATATATAACACGTTTTACATATTTTACATATCCTATACAATATCATATATAATTACGTTCTTTCTGAACCTTTTGAGGGTCAGCTGATGATCTCCTGCCTCGTCACCCCAAAGTCCTTCATCATGCATTTTCCAAAGATGAGAACATTCTCCTGTATTACAATAAACAAATATTCAGAAAAGTGAGCTTTGATTTGATAGGGTTATCTACTCCACAGTCCATATCAGATTTCACCAACTGTCCCAACGATGGCTTTTCCATCCGTTTTACCCGATCCAGAACTCATGCTTTGCACTTAGTGGTCCTGTCTCCTGAATCTCCTTTATTCTGGAACATTTCCTCCACTTTCCTGGTCTTTTATGACACTGGCACTTTTGAAGATTTCAGGTCAGTTGTCCCTCGATTTGAATTAGATGTAGGTTATGCATTCGGGCAGAAACGTTAGGTAGGAGAAGCATTACAACAGGACCTGTGTGTTAAATAGTTTGCCCTGTGATTTGGTGGCAGAAACTTTGCTTTGAATCCTTGATTGTTAATAAGTGTCTCCCAAGTTTCTTCACTATAAAGTTGCCATTCTTACCTTTGCAATTAGTAAGCAGTCTGTGAGGAAGACTTTGAGACAATGTAAATATCTGGCTCCTCCCGAGAAACTGTCAACCAATAGTTTCAGCATCCATTAGTGATTCCAGCCTGAATAGACCTTTACTCTGACGGTTACAAAGTGGTCATTTTCTAACTCTATTCTTTCTACATGACATTCTGCTTTAAGAAAGAGCTTTCCTTTATTCTCCATTTACCTACTTATTAGCACCATGAACCTGGGGATTCTCATACGATTCAGTGAATTACAGCCTATTCCTGTCATCTTTCATTTTGCCGCTCAGATTGTCCCTGGTTTGCGGTGAGAGCCCCCGGCCTGTCTGTGCTCCTGTGTGGTGTCCTATCACCGTGTGAGCGCTTCCTCACCTTCTGACTTAATGAGATAAGCCAGACTCATCTTGTTCTTTCTCCTCCTGGCCCTGAAACCAGCCATTTCTCCAAGGAATGTTGGTTTATTTAGTGGGCATAATATTTAGAAACCAAGCTCTAAACACACCGTGTGCTCATATATTAGCTGCTTACAGGGAAGCATTCAAGGTCAATCTAGAGGGGTTTTTTTGGGGGGGGGGGGGGGCGGGGGAGTGAGCTTTGCAGAAGGAGTTTCTAACTGGCTGTATATTTAAGTTATATTTTAGCAAGCCCATGGGAAATGTGAAACATACCGTCCCTGTTTTTATTTTCTGATAAATGTTGTTGTGGAGGTGCTGGTGTGTTATTCTAAAATCCCAGGTGTTGTCCGATACACAAGTACCTCCAGCCCAGCTGCACTGGCCCCTTCCCTGACCATTCATGTGGCCCCTGTATTTGTCAGCAAGAGTAAACCAACCCAAATTGGCTCTTCCTGTACATCGAATTTTTGGCAAGGTTGCAGTAACCCAACTAGGGCAGTTGCATTTATCCTGTAACAAGTATTTGTGTAATCGTGGGATCTACCAGAAGCCGTGAGATTCAGGTGGCTGAAAGCACTGTCCCCTCACGCTGACCGAGCCTGCTGTCTGAATAAATGGTCCATGTCCTCTAAAGACTTCTTCCAACCACTCACTGATGCTTTTCAGTCCCTTCTATGTCAACCTTCAAGTACAGCTGCATTCCACCTCCTGCTTTCATTGGCTGAACCTCACCACATAAACCCAAATGTTCAGTGACAAGTTATTCTATCCTACCACAGTAAAATTAATTTGGGGGAAATAAACGAAATAAGCAAAACCTCACGGGAGGAGTTTACTGCTGTTGCGTGCCAGTTTCAAAGCTGAAACTGGAAGGATTAGTCCAAATTTCAGCAGCTAGGTGGCATGTGAAAAAGAAAATATTTATTCTACACAGTGAATTTTTTAAGCATTGTAAAAATTTTGCTTCAACAAACTGTATCTCGTGCCACTTCATTTATAAAACTCTTCACCCAACTGAAGGCAGGAAAAGAAACTGCAGAGAGGTTTCAATGAGAAATGGTCCCAACAAAACCCGTTCTCAGATACCCCCTGCCTGTTAATTAAATAGAAACTAGAACAAGTATTCTCGGCTTGTTATAAAACAAAACATTATCTGCGTTATATGCATAAAAAGTTTTTCTACCAGCATGTTAAGAGGTTTTATCCTGAATGATGAAATTACTTTCATACTCTCATATCTTTTGCCAAGTTTTCTACAATGTATTACCTTTGTCAGAGACTCAGAAGATAATAATAAATATGAGTTTACAGACCACAGGAGAAGAAAAGTACCAGTACCAGCAGCAGTTAGGAGCCTAACAGGAGACACTTCTTGGGTAGGCCTGGATGGTGGTGGGGAAAATGGCATTTAATTTCCCAGTCAGTAAGAAGTTCCACAGCTGAATTTAAACAGTTACAGAGAGAAAATGTCTTTAGACAGCAACTACAGAAAACTCGTCAGTTTTCCACTTACCAGGGTTTTCTGCCAATTCTCAGCAGAAAAATGTTTAGTTTTGAAAGACTATTTTACGTTGCTGAACCCCAAGAGGACGTCAGCTTCCTTTCGAGTCAGGAGACCTGAGTCTCCCTTTGCGTGCAGAGAGAAGGGGCTCCAGAGCGCAGGCAGAAACTACCGCACGAGGGGCAGTTTCCAGACAGTCCCCTGCCCTGCCCCACTTCAGTACGTCAAAAAGACGCATTCATTCAGCAAACGTTTTCTCAAGACCCACCATATATGCCAGGAACTCTGCTGAGCATCAGTACCACGAAGATCAACAAAATATGGTCCCTGAGCTCAGAAGTGCAGGACAGAGAAGACAGGGTGAGGAAAATAGTATATTGAAAGAAAGAGAAGGCTTTCTGCGTGCAAGTTCTTAGAAAGAGTGAATGAAAATAAAGAGCAGGAGGGAGGAGGGACGGAGGGAGGGAGGGAGGGGGGTGTCTATCCTGTGATACCACAGCTCCTAAGCACTGATAAGCCAACTACTTTAGTCTAAAGCTCTTCAAAGCAGAGAAAGGGCACACTTCTTTGCCTTAATCACGTCTGATATTAACGCACTACTGCCACCCTAATCTCTCCGGTTAGCGCACCACGGGAAGCACTGCCTGCAACCTCAGAGCTGAGGGCCCCAGACTGAGAGCTGGAGCCTCTGTAGGAACCTGTGGGTGGTACTCAGACTTCGGACACTGTGCAAAGGAGGTGGACAGCAGAGAAGCTGGGGTCTGCTGACCCCCAAGCACCGTCCAGTGGCCTGGCCAGCAGAGTAGAAGATGTCTATAGCAGAAACATGCGTGTCCTGCCCCTATGTCCTCAGCATTTACCATTTTCCTACAGGCTGGCCCAACTCCCCAACTGCCAGCCCCTGTAACCCTCCCGAGGACGTCACCCCCTCTCTCCGGGCAGGCCAGCTGTGCTGGGGTGTCCACCCCTCTCCCAGGAGTGGCTCTCAACCGACAGACAGAGCAGGAGTCAGTGGGGAAACATGTGCTTCCCCGCCCCGGGCGGGGTCCCGCAGAGGCACAGGACCGGCACTGGCCCCAGAGTTCCCGGCAGGAATAAGGCCCAGACGCCCTCAGTGGCACCTGCCTGAGAACGTGCTTTCCTCCCCGGGCTCACTCCCTTCCTGGGTCTCCTGGGATCACCTCCCAGGGAAACTACTTGCGCTGGGATCCTTATCTCAGAATCCACCTCTAGAAGAACCCGCACTGAGACAGTGTCCAACCACAGACAGCCTCCCATCCCAGCTGGCTGCCAGCTCACTCCCCTCGTTCTGCCACCTTCCCTAATAGGGTGGTGCCCGCACCAAGCGCAGGAATCCTCACGGGACCTCAAAGCCTGCTCCAAACATTTGTCAAGTCACTGGAGTCCAGTAACTAGAGTCTGGGAGATCCTTTGTTGATTTTATATTTCTGGCACATGCATGGAATACAGCTAAGGATTTGGGTGTGCCTTGATCATTCAATTTAGATAATATTATCACTTATTTCCAAATCTTTCCTTAAGCACTTGAACTTTTCTCACATTCCAAGCCACAGTGACATATTCTAGACCCACTATCTATTACAAGTTATAACATTCAAAAAGTTACATTACCTGAAGCTAATCTAATACTGTACATCAACTATACTTCAACAAAAATTTAAAAATTAATAAGTTACCTGTAAATAATTTTCTTGTAAATACTTATAAGAAAAGAATGTGTTGATTTTACGTAAGAAATCAATAAATAAGTTCAGCTTTATCCCTCTGTGGAATATACCTCTTTCAACAATAAAATTCCTACATATTCCCTTAAGAATCTCATGAAAGCACTAAGCAGAAAAATAAACAGTTACATATACGTACAAATTTTTGCATTTAATATCCGGGTCTAAAGATTAGGTGCATCTGAGACCTCCAGGTTAAAAATCCTGACCTTATAATTAAGATATACAAGCATTTTGGAAGTGAGGCAAATAACACATGAATTGTTTTTCATCGTAATTGTACTAATGAAATACACTGTACCAGACTCGGCCATAAACACAATTCCTCTATTCAGCTGTATGGCTATATGCTGCACCTGAGATTAAAAGCCAACTCAGTAAATATTGATGGAGTGCCTGCGTTATGGCCCCGGGGAGGGCCATAGGCTCGTTGCCATGCTTACATCGGACAGCTTACACGCCCCACTGCGGGCAGCCAGGTCACATGCCGCCTACTCCAGTCACCACAGCGAGAAATGGCCTCAGTCTCAGCACACACGCCACTCCTCCCGGACCCACGCCGGCGGCCCCAGCTTCTGCTCTGTGCGGGGGAGGGGGCCCGCCTCCTCTCTCGCGGCTAGATTAAGAGCGTCTGATACTCAGAGTACAGAACGGCGTCTTGCATCCTATTTAATAAACATCTGGTGAAGGAATGGACTAATTCATTGATTTTTGAGGTGACCGTTTGGAAAAACAGGCCATGAAATTCGAAAGAGCAAATGCTCCTCTCTCCACGACTCAACCCAGCAACTCGACGTCACACTCCCCAGCTTCCCCCGCCCTGCAAAGCACACGCGCCCAATAGGCTCCTTCCCACTGACGCAAATGAAACGCTATCAGACACATCAGAGCAAAGTGACTCGACAGGGTGGCCGCTGCACGAAGCCACGGTGGGTGTCTGGGACCCTCCTGCACGTGGCCAACGCCACACAGACCAGCCCAGGCGGCGCCGGGAGCAGGACGCCAGGCGAGCGACCCCGCCGCCCCCTCCCCTCCACACCTTCTGGGCGACCTTGGCCTCCACGCTTCACCTGGGAGGCCTCAGGTTCCTTGTCCGCGTCGAGGGTAACCCTGAGGTGCCCCAGATAAAGCAGCGGACGCATCGCTGTACGCCGGCCGCTGCTACGGTTTATGGCCCCGCCTGAGCCCTACCCACCACGCCCCACCTTCACTGCTCAGAAGCAGCACCGCCGCCTCGAAGTCTGTCGCCTCAGCGCCAACCACAGTGCCCTTCAGACTTGAAAAGAGAACCCCGCCATCCACTTACTGAGCCTTGGTCGTGCAGCAGGAAGCGTGCAGGGGGCCGCGCAGATGACGTCAGCACGCCCACCCCCGGCGGCCGTGGTGCGGTGCCCGGGCTGGGAGGGACAGCGTGCGGGTTCCAGCTGCCCAGGAAGGGACGCAGCAGGTTCCATCAGGCGGGTACGAAGCGGACAGGCCGCTCCCAGTGGCTGCGACCGCGTGCGCACAGGCCCGAAGGGAAGCAGGTTTTTGTTGTGGGCATTTACAGACGTTTCCTATGGCAGGCGCCAGAACTGGAGGCGGGAGGTGGGCGGGTATGGGCTGGAGTAGAAAGCCAGGCTGGATCCCGCAGGCTTAGAGACCCCGTGAGTGAGCTTAAGCCCGGGGACTGCACGTAGGCTGGCAAGGCAGACGGGTGGCAGGTCAGGGTAGGAGGGTCTCCCGGGCTGCAGGGCGCACGGTGGGTGTCCGAGACCAAAGGATCAGAGGCAAGAGGCTTAGCGAGAAGGCTGCTGCAGGAAAACCAGGCGGGAGCGAACGGCGAGGGGTGGGCGGTGCAGCGGGGGTAAAGTCACAGCCGACGGAAGGGAGAGCCAGGGGAAACTCACGGAGCTCCTGGATACGGGGTGACCAACAGGAGGGCGTTAAGATTTCTTCCTTGAGCAACTGAATGAATTCTGTGCAATGGGGAAAACGGGAAGAGGAGCCAATCTGGAGGAGAAGATCATGAGTTCTGTTTCAGACCTGGTGACGTGGAGATGCCTGCGGACACGTGAGCGGACGTAATTGCTGGGCAACCGCTGAGGGGAGTCTGGCGCTCAGAGACGGAACGCGTTTGGGTGGGCTGGCTCCGGGTAGTAACTGGATCCTGGGAGTGAAGAAGGAGCCAGGCCGCCGGGTAGGCAGGGTAAGCACACGCTCAGGGTACTAGCAAACAGGAACCAAGAAAGACAAGATTTGAAAGATTGCACATTTCCTATTTCCAAAAGTGCAAAAAAGCTAGTTCCCACAGTGAAACTCAGTGCTGAGTTCATTGGTCGCTATGTCTGCTTTGCAGTTTAGAACGCATTTGAATTTCTCGTGGCCGCGGAGGGGAAGATCTTGTATTGTTCCTGGCTAAAGATCCTAAATCAATCCTGAATGTAAGCACTGCTGCAGAAACCTCAGAGCCACCACAAGAAACACGAGCTCCAGGCAACAGAAGCAGTGGCTCTCTGCACGGGCGCTCATGGGGACCTGCAGGTGGCGAGGGCCTGAAGAGGCAGGGAGGGCCCAGGCCCTGGTCACAAGCCAGCTGGGCGGTGGTAGCACTTCGTGGGGCCCCACCTTTAGGACCTTGCAGGTGACCCTTAGTACATGGCCTGCGTGCTGCTGGGTTAATACCTTCCTCTCTTAAGTGGAATTTTTGCACTTCACAGGAGATGTTTTGAAGACCATGCCCAAACCAAAATGCGGAGATCTCCTGGTCTAAACTTCAGACTCTGAGGTAGGTCTTTGAGGAGAGACGCCTACTTCTCAGTCAGGGGGCTGCTTTCCTGGCAACTTCCAAGTCACACTACATAGGTGGCCCAGTTCCTCCGCCCGCTCGTGTGGAGGAAGCCACAGCATGGCCATCACTCCTCCGCTCTCTGCATCCGAGGCCTGGATGGCAGACTCACCCTCTACCAAGTCCCAAAACCACTTCTGGCTCTCGAGGTGCCGGCCGTTTATAGAACCCCTGAAAAGCCAGCATGAGGGCCAACTTCAGCAACAGCGTTTTCACTCAAGTGACGGCCCCCTGTTGTGAAAGTCCGCACTGGCAGGAGAGTGCCCCCAGGGCTTGTAAAGCTGCTTTTCCATAAAACCTTCTCAGGCCTTGTAAACACTCTGTCCTTTGCGGATGTAAATGTTCTCAAGGTGTATTAATGAAACTGAATCACTTCCAGTTAAGCAAGTTATTAATAGCTGCTGACTGTTCCCCCCAGTTCTTAGACTCGAACGGAGAAGAGGGGGTAGGGCGGGGAATTCTGTTTACCTGCATAGCCGGAGTTACTGCTTAACCAAGCCGTGCTCAGCATGTGTGATAAGAGACCAGAAAGTAAGAAACAGTGTTTTTTCCTTGGAAGTTAGCAATTAACTTATGAAAAGCAGAGAGATGTGCTGGGCTGATTTGACAAAGGTTCTAGAAGGTGGCATTCACCTTCCGCTAACCCCACGTCAGCAACTTGCAACCTTGCAAATAGAAAGACCAAGGAAACCCAACTGAAATAATTTGGAGATGGGGTGCAGATCAATCGGAATGAAAACAGTTTAAAATCTTCATGTGCTCCTCTATAAGAGAAGCCAGAGGACCCAATACAAGGCTATTCTTTTTAAAATTTACTTCTCAGGAAGTAAAAGGGAAAACTCTTTTCTGGCACAGTTTTCTCCCGCTCTGCGTTGGAGACTGCGCTCTAGGTGCTAGGATGCTGGGGGACAGGCAGTGAGATGGAAGGGGGTAACCGCCCCGCTTAAGGATCGACACCTCCGCTCTCCCACGGGCGTTCTCTGGGAGACTCACATTCTGAGGTGCGAGCTGCGGGCCGCCGGTGCAGGTCTCCCCTGGCCGGCCCTGCTTCGTTGGCTCTGGACGACCAGTTGTTCTCGGCTGGTGGTACTGCTGGCTTGACTCTGTGTCAAATATCCATGCATATTTCTCTTTCCTCCTATGTTTACAATTGCTTTTTAAATTCGGCTGTGTTACCAGAGGGGGTTGTGAGCTCTTAGAGCGTCACCATTAGCGGTCAATCTGTGCTCTTCACTTAAGTCCTGGGTTTTAATACCTAATGTATTCATTGAGAAAACGGCTTCGTCAACCTGCCACTCTGCTGCAGCATCTGTACGTCTTTGTTTATCTAGATGTGTATTTTTGTTTCCACATTTTTTTAAAAAAAAAAAAAAGGGACATTTTGAAAGGTTGTTTTACGATCGTGGGGTTGAGTCCGGGAAAGTCCCACATCTTAACCAAGAATATTATCAATGTGCCGTGGATAAAAATCAAGAGCAAACAAAAGCCCAGGTGAAGGGGTAACTGAAACTGAAATGTATAACCCGACGCTGCTTATCCGATGACCAAGGTTGCCAAGAATCCGTTTCCTGGGTCCTTCCCCTCCGGCACACCTCGCGTCTCGCTCTCTTCCCCTTTCTTCCCTCCAGCAGGCTCGGAGGAGAAGCCAGGGCGTTTGGGGAAATGAGAAAGACATGTTGTGGCATATGTCTTGAAAAGGCAATGAAGCAACCCTGTCTGAGAAGGAGACCCATCTTCTTAGGGCTGGTGGCTTCATGCCCTGAACCTTGCGGTCGAGTGTGGCCGCTCGCTTCGCCCGCTAACACCCCGGGTGGAAGTGCATCTTGGAGGGCGGCGTGGGTCTCACACCTCAGACCAGTCAGACACTCGGAAGAGCAGGACAAAGGAACACTCGACGCTCAGCTTCGGCTTCAACGGTAACGAAGCTGACAGACTGGCTCTTTGAGGTCGCGCACACGCACCTGGGGTCCCCTCTCTCCGTGGAAGTCAAGGCGTCCCGTGCACAGAGCTCGCCGCACCCCCGTGCCGCCCGCGAGGCCCTGTCCCACCTCATGGGAGGGCGAGGCCGTCGTCCCGGAGTCAGTCCTGTGCGCGGACACGGCAGGGGCGCCGTCCCCGGGCTCCCGGCGGCCACCTGGAAGCCCCCTCACGCCGAGAACCTTAGTGCGCACCCGTCCGCCCTCAGCCTCCCAGACTCCGCGCCCTGCTTCACAAGTACCGGTCTCCTCCTCCTCCAGTTCCCAGTACTGGACCCGCCACCGTGGACGCGCCCAGAGTGCACGTGCGCGTGCACGCATACGCACGGACGTGCACGCGCGCATGCGCACACAGCTCGTCCTCCGCTCCGCCCTTCCCGGAGTGTCAGAGTCTGCGAGGGAGGCACCAGCGGCGCCTAAGTCCCCGCACCCGCCTCTCCCCGCCCGCAGACCAGGGCCCTCCCTCAGGCCACGGGTCGGGGCTGACGCCCGCTCTGCAGCCTGGCCTGCGTTCTTCTACTAAACGCATGCTTCCTGCCTTCGTGTTGGGGTTGTTTCCGGTGTTGCGAGCTCCGGGGCCGTGCGCACACCTGTGGTCTGAGGGGCCCGCCCGCGGCGGGGCTGGGGCCTGGGGCCTGGGGCCTGCGGAGGAGCCCGACGCTTATGAGGCACCGAGAAGCACCAGGCCACGCACACAGGGACTAGTTCATCCTCATTAATTCCGTGTGTTTCTTTTCTGACTGCACTTTACAGATGAAGGTATCAGTGGCCAGAAAGGACAGTTTGCCCCAAGCACACAGCTAATGTTGATGGTGACAAGATCTGGATTCAGGCCTGCCTGATTCCAAACTGCATGCGCTTTCATTTAAGTGAAGTTTCCTGAAGATCAAGGTGTATGTAGGCCAGGAGAAGGAAGCCGTCCAGGGAAACCTAGACCAGGAAGAATATTAGGTAAACGATGATGACTGCCACGCTCCGGCGTAAAAGCTTTCCCCAGAGAAGAGGGCCTGCCTCTGGCCGGATCCGTAAGGAGTGTACAGCCTGGTTGGTCTCGTGGTTAAAACCTCCTACCGAGACAGCCCGTGGCTTTTCTATTCCAAGTCCTTGGCACCGGATCCCGTGGCTCAACTCTGGATCACCCAGGATCCAGTGACGTGTGGAAGAGTCCCGAAGCCTCTACAGATTAACACAGTGTGAGGTGTGAGCCTCTGCAACTCACCTCAGCCCCATCTCCCTGATGCCAATCAGAAAGAAGACTCCAGTTAATTCAAAACCCACCTCTTTGACGAGATCTAGATGAAAGTCTCACTGCTCCTGCCCTCTCGCTTCTGCAAGGACACTTGGGCCAGATGCTTGGGCCACGTTCTACCCTGGTGGTTAGAATCTGGTCCCACATCCGAAAGTCTGAACTAAAACACATTTAGATTTTTCACGAAGAGTTGATTGGGTCCGCCGTAAAGCTGTCTGCTAGTTCTGTAGTTCCAACGCCTTAACCAGACAGAATAATGAGCAGCTGCTTATGTGACAACAGTAAAGAAGAGGATCTGGAGTTAGAAATGTGAGTAGTTTTTCTTTTTTCAAGGATATAATCTTCATAATTAAACAACCTGTTAACAATTAGTTCTTTCAAAAAACGCCCCCTTCTAATTAGCGTTTTATCACGTTTACTTTCTCTGCAACTAAACAGTCAGACACATGCAAGAAAAATTATGTATATTGTCAGGGTCCATTTTACTAAAAAAAAAAAAAAAATCACGGTTGTTTCACTTACGTTTTGATAACTGTAATTCTGGTTCTTGGGTGCTGGAGGACAACAAAAGTTTACAGATCTCCACAAATAGTTCTAAATTTAAAATGAACTCTACCCTCCACATAAAAACACAACTTGGCATTTCTTTTTCATCCTCCTTTTCCTACCCTAAACCCTATCTCTGTTAGTTATGCAATCTCTGTAACCCCATTCAGAGCGGGATGCTGCCAGCATCAGATATGACACTTCACAGACTCCTATTTTTCTCGTATTAGTCCAACTTCTAATCCCCACTCAACCAGAGGGAGATAGACAGATAGAAGGCACTGAAGAAAGACTCTATTAATTTTACAGCCTTTCAGTTAAACTATTACTTCTGCAACTTCCAAGTCCTCATCTGACCATCTGGGAGAGTACGCCAAGACATAACCCTAAGACAAACAAGTACAAAGCTTGTTTGCATTTTGCAGAGAGCTGGAAATCAAATACATGTTTACTGTGAGCTAAATTCCATGAGTGCCACACTAAACATTGTATAATCCTATACCTATATTCCAGCTCTCTTTTGAGAGAGGGAGGAGCATTTTCTTCCTGCCCCTTCCCCCACAGTGTTAAAATTCTGTTCAATTTAAATCATCAACAGCAAAAAATTTTGAGGCACAACACAGCATATCGGTTAAGAGCACAGATTCTAGAGCCAGACCTCCTGGGTTACAATCCCAGCCGTATCACTTATGGCTTGTGCGGATTACTTAATATCTCTGTGCTTCAGTTTCCTCATCTGTAAAATGGGGATATTACAGGATACCTACCTCATAGGAAGCTATGGAGATTAAATAAATTAACATTTGTAAAGCTTTTTTAAAAGGTCCGAAAAGTGTTTGCTAAATAGAGAAAAAAGAAAAAGCTAAGTGCCACGACCAGTCACACATCAACTCCAGCCTTTAAGGAAATCAACAACTAGTTAGGAACATGAGACAAAGGTAAACACAGTTACAAAGAAACGTAACAATTATGACATAAGTATTGGCTTTTGATAGTGACTGTGAGTGAAAATGACTGGAGTATTTGCCTAAAAATAGACAATAGTCCACGAAGTCCTTTGAATTGATAAGGTGATGTAATATTTCTACTATCAGTCATAAAAACTAAAGTCATTTTATTCATGACAATGGTTAGGTTTAAAACTATCATAAAAGGGGAAATCATCATCTTGGAACTTCCAATTCTGGATTCCAAATCTGGGCCAGTATTTTTACTGCTGCATTTTTTCACCAGATAAAGTTAAGAATGTGAGATTCCCTCTGTGTTTCTGGCCTGCGAGAAACAAATTACAACGTATGCTATAGTCATTAAATGCTAAACGGTGATGAGGGTGATATATAACAGTTTTCTCACCTTGAACCTTTAAATAACTGTCAGGTTTGGATATTCATCAAGCTAAAAGTTATTAACATCTTTATTTTCTTAGGTTTTTGGTAAAAGTGAAAGTCTATTTTAAGGTATCCATTTTTCCCCAGAGCCCACTATGTCCCTGAAATAGGGCTATATTCCACAAAAAGAAAGGACTCAATGAAAAAAAATCTGTTCTAGAGGACTTTGCAATCACCCTAGAAAAACAAAACACGCTGATATTCTTGAGACAACCAGAGAATAATACCAGGATTGTATGTAAGGAAGTACCTGGTGGGGAGGGTCTTCACTATGGAGAAGAGCCTTACACCAGGTCTCCAGAAAGTCGAGTTTCAGGTAGAGACACACAAAACGTGTACATACAAAATGCCTGTGAAATTAACTTAATGGTTAAGTAAGGAATTGTAATAAATGCCATAGTGCTGTAAACCAGGAGCAGACTGAGATGAGACCATCCATCAGAGGCAGGTTAGGGCATTCCCATTATCTCACACTACAAGGATGACGTTTCAGTAAAGGTAAGTCTAACTGTCACTTTTTTTGTGATATACCTGATGAAAATACTGGTTAATATTCAGATTTTGGAGAGTTGATACATGTTTTTTGATAACGAAAATGGGGAAGTCATTTGTATTTGCTTTTGAGCAATAGCCTTGGACAATGAAATAAAATAAACAGGATGGAAAGCTAGGGCCAGGAAATTCAGAGATGAGCCAAAAGCTGGCGGAAGCAGGCTCCCAGACTTTAGACTATACTACAAAACTACAGCCATCAGAACAGCATTGTACTGGCACAAAAACACACATAGATCAATGGACTAGAAGAGAGAACCCAGAAAAAGTCCCACACACCTATGGTCAATTAATCTACAACAAAGGAGGCAAGAATATACAATGGATAAAAGACAGTCTCTTGGGGCTTTCCTGGTGGCGCAGTGGTTGAGAGTCCGCCTGCCGATGCAGGGGACACGGGTTCGCGCCCCGGTCCGGGAAGATCCCACATGCCGCAGAGCGGCTGGGCCCGTGAGCCATGGCTGCTGAGCCTGTGTGTCCGGAGCCTGTGCTCCGCAACGGGAGAGGCCACAACAGTGAGAGGCCCACGTACCGCAAAAAAAAAAAAAAAAAGACAGTCTTTTAAACAAGTGGTGCTGGGAAAACTGGACAGCTACATGTAAAAGAATGAAATTAGAACATTTCCTCACACCATGTACAAAAATAAACTCAACATGGTTTAAAGACCTAAATGTAAGATGTAATACCATAAAACTGCTGGAAGAGAACATACACAGAACACTCTTTGACATAAATCATAGCAATGTGTTTTGGGATCTGTTGCCTAAGGCAAAAGAAATAAAAGCAAAAATAAATAAATGGGACCTAATTAAACTTAAAAGCTTTTGCACAGCAAAGGAAACCATCAACAAAATGAAGCCAATCTAATGAATGGGAGAAAATATTTGCAAATGATATGACCAACAAGGGGTTAATATCCAAAATATATAAACAGTTCACACAACTCAACATCTAAAAAACAAACAAACCAATTAAAAAATAGGCAAAAGACCTGAATAGACATTCTTCCAGAGAAGACATACAGATGAACAACGGGCACATTGCAAAGATATTCAATATTGCTAATTATTAGAGAAATGCAAATCAAAACTACAATGAGATGTCACCTCACATCTGTCAGAATGGCTATCATCAAAAAGAACACAAATGACAAATGTTGGAGAGGATGCAGAGAAAAGGGAACCCTCATACAATGTTGGTGGGAATGTAAATTGATACAGTCACTGTGAAAAAGAGTATGGAGGTTCCTCAAAACATGAAAAATAGAAATACCATGTAATCCAGCAATTCCACTCCTGGGTACATATCCAGAATAAATGAAAAGACTAATTCGAAAAGATACATGCACCACAGTGTTCATAGCAGCATAATTTATAATTGCCAAGATGTGGAAGTAACCCAAGTGTCCATCAACAGACAGTTGGATAAAGAAGATGTGGTATATATAGACAATGGAATATTAGCCATAAAAAAACAATGAAATTCTGCCATTTAAAGCAATGTGGGTGAACTAGAAAACACTATGCTTAGTGAAATAAGAGTCAGACAAAGACAAATACTGTATGATATCACTTATATGTGTAATCTAAAAAAATAAAGGAATATATATATACACACACACAAACACACACACACATATACACACACAAAACAGGAACAGGCTCACAGATATAGAAAACGAACTAGTGGTTACCAATGTGGAGAGGGAAGAGGGGAGGGGCAAGATGGGATAAGGTATCAAGAGGTATAAACTACTATGCATAAGATAACCAAAAAGGATATATTGTAGAGCTCAGGGAATTATAGCCATTATTTTGCAATAATTTTAAATGGAGTATAATCTATAAAAATACTGAATCACTACACTGTGCACCTGAAACTAATATTGTAAATCAACTCTACTTCAATTTAAAATAATTAATTAATTAATTAGTTTTTTAAAATGACCGGGCAGCAGGTCCAGAACCTGGAAAACCCCAGAAGCAAGGGCACAGCAGAGAAAACAGAGCAGCATAAGGACAGGACCAAGAGCCAGTCCTGGTCAGAAGCCACTGCATTGTGAGGCCCACATGTGGAAGTAGGCAAGGGGCCCAGCAGACTGTGCTAGGGGCAAGACAGTTCCCCTGGGGCTTCACACCAAGATTTCCATCAGATATTCTGATTTCAGATAAGGCTCAGAGTCACTTAATTTTTTTTTTGAATTTACTTTTTAAAAATGAAATACTTTCTATTATGAAATTGCATACTGATTTTTATTTTGTTTGATTTTTATAAAAATTAGACATGTGCTTTAGTTCAATGTCATATTGTTCTACAAGTCTTGTGAAGAAAAAAACTATAAAAGCTCCTGCCCCATTTTTCGCTCCCCAAAGGCAACCACTTTCAAATCTTTGAGCTAATTATTTTCACATTTGCATCCGTGTCTCTAAATAACTTGCATGTATTGCTACTTCAATTTTAGGGATTATCTGTTGACTCTCACCCCAGCCCTACATACACATACATACATTATCTTTCCAAAAGTTTCCAATTTAGTTTGACCAATATTCAGGGATTACATTATTATATCTCTGTAAATCCTATTCACAGATTATTCATGTAATACAATCGTTTCTTTTCCTAGCTGACACAATAATTTGCTTATCTGTTTTTCATTTTCTTTCATTTCTACGTTCTTATTAACTCAGTTCCAAATTCTCCTCTAGTTCTGTAAACCTCCTCACAATACATTCAAATGCAAACGTGTTCTACCTGCTCTCCTTTTCCTTTTGACCTGGTGGGTTTATGCCTTTTTAACATCGCCGTGTTATTGTCCGTTTAGCAGTGCCACCAGAGAGAGGAGGGGCCACAGTGGGTGTTCACTCTGCCCTGCTCGCCTGGTGCCCAGAATCACTTAATGCTGCTTGAACCTAATACCTTCACCAGCTGATGGATTAATTGGGGTTAGGGCCCTTGGGAAACTGAAACACAAGGAGCAGAAGAAGTCGCTGAAAATGGAGCTGAGGGATTCACTTTCAGCGCCCGGTGTTGGATTTCCTGAGCTGTGCAGCAGATTGACCTGCGGGGCTGATGGGGGCGAGCCTCAGCCTGAGGGAGGAGATGTGGGCACCACCACCCACACAGCACAGCCTGGCCTCTCTGCCTCGGCCACCACCTGTCTCCTCAGGTGACCCTCAGGCAGACTTCCCTGTGCTTTCCTGCTCAGATTATCCCAGCACCTTCTTCTCAAGAGACAAGGGAATCGGCAAACACAAAGCTAAGGAAGAACCATTTCTCTCTGCCTCTACCTCCCAATCATATTGTGTTTATCACTTGAGGACACATTTTTGGTACCCCAACCCTACAGCCCTGAAGTGATTAGGGCTTCAGAACTGGTGGTAGGAAACGTGGGAAGCAGGGACAGTGTGCGCTGGCAAGATCCCAGCCTTCTTTGCAGCCAGTTTCCTCCCACCCAAGGCTGGCTCCCCACCCCAGGCTCCCAGCCCGTATGTATTGGGAAGAGTACTGGCTGGAGAAAGACAGGTCTGGACTCCTTTGTTTACCAGCCATGTGATGCTGGGCAAGTCATTAAACCTCTCTTAAGCACTTTATTATTTGCAAACTGGAGATAACTATGCTTGCCTTGAAGAACTATTATTATGTTTATAGTTAATATATGGAGAACTTCCATTTCCAACAATATTAAAGATTTAATAACCTGGAAACTTTCCCACTATAACACAATTTAAGATACTATATAAACCATGAGATTCCTTTTAAATGCCTAGCTGGGTTCTCAAAAGAAGAAAACAAACAAACAAAAAAAATTGGAACTCCCCAAAGACCAGAAATGAAACTGAAAACCAGAGTGAGAACTGTGTGAGCCCACGCTGACAACTCCAGAGAGAAGGGGGTAACAACCTTAGTTCCCCAGAGGGACCAGGATGTGGAATGGAATCTCCCACATAAAGACACAACTCTTGAAGAATCAAGGAAACAGTGAACTAGGGAAAATTCACCCACAGCACAGGCAGAGAAAGAGAAAGCCTTCCTATCTCTGATAGTTTTCCCCCTCTGAGAATTCAAAACCTCAGGCCAGATCTCAAAAGTTGGGGAGATTGTGCTACCCAACATGAGATCCTGGATCACCTAGAAAACCATGCAGAACCTCTCTGGAGGGACATAATTCTCAAACTCGGGTTCATGTACAGCACAAGAAGCAAGAAACCACCAGCACTGAGAGTTGGCAGATGAAATAAACAGCAGGATTCAATTCTTAAGAACTTCTGATAATAGAACTATTGTTTAGCAACTAAAAAAAAAATTAATGATTTAAGAAAAGTAATAAAAATGTAATAAATAAGACACTCTTAAAAAAAGGGAGACAGACTTAAAAAGCAAATAGAGCTTATGGTGATAAAAAGTATAGTCAATGAAATTAAAATATCTCAGTGGATGTGTTTAACACACTATTAGACAAAGTTGAAGAAAGAATTAGTAAACCGGAGATAAACCTGAGGATATTATACAGAATGCAAAAGAGAAAGAGAAAAGAGACTTAAATAAATGGAGGTAAAATTAAAATGTCCAATATCTAGCTGGAATTCCAGAAGAAATGGAGACTGGTATTAAAAGAGACATTGTCTAAAAATGAGGTGCATAAGGTGCCTAACAATAAATATTAATGATTTTGTCTTTAGTCCTTATGTAACTCTGAAGCTCAAATACTATTAACCACAAGTGCACAGAGATTGCTGTAGATCTTCTACATCTGTATGCATAGAATATTATAAATGGAAAGAACCTTAGCGGTGACCTCATCATACAACTTAATGGATAAGGCTGAGTTTTGACCCAGCTCTGTCACTTACCAGCATATAACTTAATTCTCTGAGCTTCAACTTCTTCAGCCATGAAATAGGAATAAAAACAACTAGTCTTCAAAAAGAGTTTCTGTGAAGATCAAAAGGAAAAATGCAGGGAAAACATGTAACATAGAGTCTGGTACAGTGAGCATTCAACAAATGAAAGCTCTCAAGACTTCTCATCATTCATTTTCACTTAAAATGAGAAAATAGAAGCCAAAAACTAAAAAACTCTTGAGGGTCACACAGTGTATTCCCAGTAGCCCAAGAATTAGAATCCAGTTCTCTCAACCATATTCCTGTGCTCTTCCTGTCATGTTTCACCACCTCAGAAACACAGAGATGAGGGAGATGTAGGCTGCCCTTAAAAGAGCCACATGAAACTTGGGAGACATGGCCCAAATGTTTTCCATCCTGGCTTGAGGTGACTTAACATACTGTGTGAAGACACAATATGCTTTCAAGACACAAACAAATGAATACTCAGTGATGGAAGTATAGGCCTGTGGGGAAGACATTTCAAGCAGAGGAGTGAGGAGGCAGATCCAACACTTCAAGGCACATCAAGGCAAAATCAATGGCAGCTCTGCTGCTCAGAGTGAGGAGGTGTATGCAGGCACCAGTCCCATGCTCCGACTGTCCCAGGGAACAGGAGCACACAGGCATGTCAAGGAGATAGATGCCTCATCATGATATATTGCAAATAACTTCTGGAGCTCAACTGGAAAAATTAGTCAATGTCAATGTGTGTACTTTAGTAGCATCAACGCTAATTTGAAATTGTCCATTGTCAGAGGTATGGTTCCCTGCTGGCCCCAAGAGAGTCTGAATTGGGCTGTCAATTGTGCAGTCAGGAGACTCAACTATAGGCTGCCTACAAGAGACTCACTTCAGCTTTAGGGACACACACAGACTGAAAATGAAGGGGTGTAAAAACATATTCCATGCAAATGGAAAGCAAAAGAAAGCAGGGTTGGCTATATTTATATCAGATAAAATAGACTTTAAGACAAAGACTATAATAAGAGACAAGGAAGGGCACTATATAATGATAAAGGGATATAACATTTATAAATATTTATGCACCCAACATAGGAGCACTCAAATATATAAAGCAAATAGTAACAGACCTAAAGGAGGAAGTAGACAAAAATACAATAATAGTAGGAGACTTTAATATCCCACTTTATCAGTAGATAAATCATCAAGACAGAAAATCAATATGGAAATATTGGGCTTAAACAACCATGAGATTAGATGGACTTAACAGACATTTATAGAACATTCCTTTAAAAAACAGCAGAATACACATTCTTCTCAAGTGCATGTTGAGTATACTCCAAGACAGATCATATGTTAGGCCACAATACAAGTCATAATAAATTTAAGAAGATTGAAATCGTATCAAGCATCATTTCCAACCATAATGATATGAAATTAGAAATCAATTATAAGAAAAAAACAAAAATTTTTAAATATGTGGAGATTAAAGAACATGCTATTGAACAACCAATGGTTAAGAAAGAAATCAAAATACAAATTTTATTATTTTTTAATAGAAAAATATTTTTAAATTTCAAAATATTTTGAGACAAATGAAAACAGAAATACAACATACCAAAACTTATGGATGCAATAAGAAGTTCTAAGAGGGGAGGTTATAGGGATAAACACATGCATTAGGAAATAAGAAAGGTCTCAAATAAACCACCTAACTTCATACCTGTAGGAACTAGAAAAAGGAGAAAAAAATGAAGTCCAGAATTAGTAGAAGGAATGAAATAACAAAGATCAGAGTGGAAATAAATGAAATAGAGACTAAAAAGACAGTAGAAAACATCAGTGAAACTAAGAGCTGGTTTTATGAAAAGATAAATAAAATTGACAAACCTTTAGCTAGACTCACTAAGAAAAAAACAGAGAAAGCTCAAACAAATAAAATCAGAAATGTAAGAGGAAATATTACAGCTGATAACACAGAAACACTAGGGGTAATAAGAAATTACTATGAACATTATATGCAAATAAATCAGATAAACTAGAAAAAATGAATAAATTCCTAGAAACATACAATCTACCAAGGCTGAATCATGAAGAAATAGAAAATCTGAATAGACCAATTATTAGAAAGGAGCTTGAATCAGTAATCAAAAACCTCCCAAAATACAAAAGTCCAGGACCAGATGGCTTCACTGGTGAGTTCTACCAAACATTTAAAGAATAATTAACACCAATCTTTGTCAAACTCTTCCAAAAGGTAGAATAGGAGGGACCACTTCCAAAATCATTTTATGAGGCCAGCATCACGCTGATACTGAAGCCAGAGAACACCACAAGAAAAGAAAATTACAGGCTAACATCCCTGACGAACTTAGATGCAAAACTACTCAACCAAATATTAGCAAACCAAACTCTAAAGTGTATTAAAAGAATCATACACCATGATCAAGTGGGATTTATTTCAGGGATGCAAGGATAGTTCAACATACGCAAATCAATGTGATACAACACATTAACAAAATAAAAGGGTAAAAATCATATCGTCATCTCAATAGATGCAGAAAAAGCATTTGACAAAATTCAACATCCATTTATGATAAAAAAAAAAATTCTCAGCATACTGGGTGCAGAAGGAATGTACCTCAACGTCATAAAGGCTATATATGACAAACCCATAGCTAACATAATATTCAACAGTGAAAAACTGAAAATTTTCCCTCTATGATCAGGAACAAGGGTGCCCGCCATAATCACTTTTATTCAACATAGTACTGGAAGTCCTAGCCAGAGAAATTAGGCAAGAAAAAGAAATAGAAGAAAAAGAAATCGAAAGGAAGAAGTGAAACTGTCTTTATTTGCAGATGATCTGATATTATTTACAGAAAACCCTAATGAATCCACCAAAAGACTGTTAGAACTAATAAACAAATTCAGTAAAATTGCAGGATACAAAGTCAACAACTGGTACAATGGCTATGGAAAACAATATAGAAGTCCTTCAAAAAATAAGACTACCATATGATCCAGCAATCCCACTTCTGGGTATATATCCCAAAGCATTAAAGCACAGTCACAAAGAAATATTTGGGCACCCATGCATATAGCAACACTATTCACAGTAGCCAAGAGATGGAGCAACCCTTCCCTTTGGATGTGGAAAGGAGGAGAAGGACAGCAAGGAGTTAGGACATCTGACACAGGTCCCCTCGGGTGGCCAGGCCTCTCTCGGGTGCATGATGAGAATGGAACGGGATAGAACGTTGGCATTGCTGAGTGGGGAACAGCCTCAATGCCCACAATTTTTGAGTCAGAGCAGTGTGAGAAGCACCGGGGTTGGAGCGTGGGTCTAGTGCTGTCTCGTCATCACAACCGTGTGACTTTCTCAGCACTGCTCACAAACCCTAGTGCAGGAGAAGAGGAAAAGAAGACGCAGGCCTCTGCAGCCGACCATGGTCCAGGAGTGAAGGCTGAGTGGTAGTGCTGAGAACGTTTGTTTCACAGCCATCAACTCAAAAAACATCCACTGAGCACCTCTTGTGTGTCAGGCAATGTGTCAGGTACTGGGGTAAACACTTTCCCTGTCGTTAGAGAAACCATAGTGTCTTATCAGCTCAGCTGCTACAAATACCACAGATGGGGCAGCTTAAGCAACAGACACTTCCCACAGTCCTGGAGTATGAGAAGCCCAGGTCCAGGGTGCCAGCCGGTCCAGTTCTGGTAAGAGGTCTCTTGTGGGCTTGCAGAGAGTGAAGAGAAGCAGCTCTGGTCTGTCTCACTTCTTTAAGGGCACTGATCCCCTCATGGGGGCCCCATCCTCATGACCTCATCTCAACCTCATCACCTCCCTCAGGCCCCACCTCCTAGTACCATCACATCCAGGGCTAGGCCTTGTCCCAGTCCATCCGTCTGCTCTAACAAAATACCACAGACTGGGTGGCTTATAAACAACAGGAATTTATTGCTCTAGAGGCTGGAAGTCTGAGATCAGGGTGCCGGCATTGTCAGATAAGGGCCCTCTTCCAGGTCACAGACTTCTGGCCATGTCCTCACATGGTGGAAAAGCGAGGGACGTCTATGGGGTCTCTTTCATAAGGACACTAATCCGATTCACAAGGGCTCCACTCTCCCACGACCTCATCACCTCCCAAAGGCCCACCTCCTAACAGCATCGTGGTGGGTGCTAGGATCTCAACATATGAACTTGGAGAGGAAGTGACATGAGTAAGCCTACAGTGTCCATCCAGCATGACACGTGCTACAGGGACTCTATAGAAGCACATCACAGGGGCCCTAACCCAGCCTTGGAGGGTTAAGAAGCTTTCCACAGGAAACGACTTCTAAACTGAGGACACCAGAGGAAGAGTAAGCCAGTAAATTGGCCAGGGTAGAGGGTGGGGGGAGAAAGGTGTAGAAGATCAAGTGATGAAGTTGGGGACACTGGCTGCAGAGAAAAATGGGCCCGAGTTGCAAACAGACCCCCGCCAAGTTAAAAAGCTTGAACTGGGTCTTGAAGAGCAGATGCTGAGGCAGGGGGCTAGGCAGAGCAAGGCAGCATCAGGCTGGGGCTCAGGGAGCTCCCTCTGGCTCTGGTGGATTCGGGGGTCAGAAGGGCAGAAGGCAAGCTTCAAGTTATATAAAAATATGTCCAACGCCACTGGGTTCAAAACAACGTCCACCCACCGCCCACCCCCACCCTGCCCCATATTGGGTCAACATTCAAATGTTAAAGATAAAGAAAGTAATAAAGATAAGACAGGTGTGAACCCGAACGCTGGCCTCAGAGCCCAGACAGGTGTGCAGATAGCAAGGCCTTATCCAGAACACGTCTCGAGACACTTTCCTTTTACACCCTCTCTTACAAAACCAGCGGCAGGCTTTTTTTTTTTTTTTTTCTTTATTTATCATTTACAGTGACAAACAAGCATCTTTTTGTTCCATGAAATAAACTTACAAAACACCGTAGTTCTGACGGTGAAGGTGACGGATGTAAGTCAGTCCAGTGCACCCTCTGGGCCAGGGTTACTCCCCGTGACCCACCACATCAGCATCACCTGGCTCTTTGTTAAAACCCCCGTAAATGTCCTCAGAAGCTGGGGGCGGGCGGGGAAGGAATATGTATGGTAACCAAGGTCCCCGTATTACTGTAGTTTGCTCCGGCCACCACGACAGAGTGCCACGAACTGAGCGCCTTAGCACAGCAAGGGTACTTACCTCATGGTCCCGGGGTCTGGAAGCCGGAACACAATGTGTGGGCAGGGCCTGCTCCCCTGAAGGTGCTAGAGAAGGCCCCTCACTGCCTCTCTCCTGGCTTCTGGTGAGAGGTTGTTCCTCAGCTTTTAGACACAGCACTCCAGTCTCCGCCTCTGTCTCCGTGGGGCTGTGTCCAAATTTCCCTCTTGTTAAAGGACACCAGTCATTGGATTAGGGCCCGCCTGATCCAGTATAACCTCGTTTTAGCTAGATTGCCTCTGCAGAGACACCATTTCCAAATAAAGTCACATCCATAAGTGCCAGGGATTAGGATTTCAACACATTTGGGGGGGACACCATTCAACCCATAATCGTTCCTCTGAGTTTCATGGCTCATGAATATCAGAGCATCCAGGACCTTGGACAACAGATTCATTAATGGCCCATTAAGGCACTAGGCCACCGTGGACATGTGGCACCCTGACAGGCTGGGTTTCTGCACACCTGGTTTGATAGGAGGGTGCAGGAGGGGGAAGAAGTGGGTGTGGGCAGGCGGTAAGATGCACAGAACTCTCCCTGTGGGACGCACACAGGGCCACAGGCTCCACCCTGCAGGCCAGCCTGCCCAGTTTCCAGCAGCACAGTGCCCTTTCCAGGATGGACACAGGGTCACAAAGAACCCATGGAACAAATAAAGGCATCTCATTTTACCTGAAGATCGAACCCAGAACAGAGGTCTTTCCCATCGAGGTACAGTTTGTCTAGACTGTGGACCTGAGTCTGTAGCTCTGCCTGCATCTGCGATGAGTGTTTTCTCAGGCTCTGGAGTGAAATGACTTGGTTCAAATCCTGGCTCTGTCACTCACCAAGTGATCTTACACAACGTACATAAGCCGCAGTTTCCTCATCTGTAAAACGGACGTGATAACCGGAAGGACCTGGTAGGATTAAATGAGATAATACATGGAAGCTCTTGTCACATAATCCGAGTTTAAGACATACGAGTTATTCCTCTAGAGCATCACCACCACGGTCACTGGTGACAAGCTGATATCTAATGGAACTGACTTCTGTCGTTCCACTACTTAGCATCACTCCTCCATATGAGCATGTAACTCGAAACCTAATACGTTTATGAGCCAGTGATTTCCTCCGATATCAATGAATGAAGGCAAAAAGTCTTGAGACTATGAAGTGCGTTTCAGTCAAGACTTCTTGATAAACCAAAGCGCTAATACGTCTCCTTGGGGATTACAGAGGAAGGGCTAGGTCTTGGGATATATATTCATTATATTCTCAGTAGCCTACTTCAAATTGCTATTTATTGAAAAGTTTTATTAAATGCCCCATGAAATGTAATATGATTTACTCACACATATAAAAATAAAATAGCAGCGTTCTCCCCAAACTCAGTAGAATCCAGGGAGCACGTTGCCAGGTGAAAAAGAAGCTGGCCCCAAACAGGAAGTCGCCAGTTGTGACCAAGAAACACAGTTGCAGAGGCCCTCGGTCTGTTTGTTTGCTCATCTAAATGCACAGGGGTCGGCGTTTGTGAAATTGGTGGAGAATGAGAGCAGACAGCCCGTCCGCCCGGCTTCCACGGAGGCTGCCGTGGGCATTATTGTTGTGGACTCATCGCATCTTCAATCATAGAAATCACCACTGACACGTCAGGCAAAGGGCCAAGTTCTCCCAGAAGGCTGCCACTTGTCTTTTTCACATTGCCACCCACGTCAGGGTGCTGTGGCCTCTGGTGTCAGAGTGCCACGGCAGGACTTAAATCATGTCCTTTCCAGGCACAGGCATCACGCAGGCTGTGCTCTGCCCACATGTCAATGACCCACCTTCTGTTGGGGGCAAGATGAAAGCCAGTTACACAACGGCACAGATGTTGGTTTCCCTGGTTGATGCTGTGCGGCGTCCTGCCCCTCACGGGACGAGGCTGTCAGGAGCCGTGCTCTACAATCAGACACGCGTACTCGATGCCAGGATGCACCAGACACACGTGGGCTCCGGGAGGTGTCGGGGGCTGGTCACGATCTTGCCTGTCCATGGCCCGGGCCAGGCTGCTGGCAAAGCCGGCTGGGTACCTGTGTTGTCTGCCTTCCATTTAGAGCTGATAGCAGAATGCCGTATGTGCTCATGCATGCAGCCAATTATCAGTGCTCTGGTCCTGGCGGATAGGAAGGTGGGGCAGAGGTGCCGTGGGCATGCTCCGTGACCCCGTCACACCCACTCCATGATCCTTAAGGAGAGCTGTTGAGACTGGGTTCTGATTTGCTGTGATTAAAGCAAACATGCAAAAGGTGAATAATCCATTTGAGTCAATTCCCTTAAAACACGTATTTTTGTGTCTGTTGCACGTTGGGCATTTTGTGGAGTCGTGGGCGCCAGAGTGGAGAGGACACGTTCGCCACAGAGCTGCTGCCCTGGGTGCTCAGAGGCAAGCATGAGGGGCTTCAGAGCCCAGGGGAGCTGGGAAGGGGGGCAAGGGGAACGTGTCCAGGAGCAGAGCTGAGGCGGGGCTGGTGGGAGCCAGGCTGCCTTCAGGGAAGGGAAGCAGGGTTGTAGGCAGGGCTGGAGCTTGGGGGTGGGTGGGGCGGTGGCGGGGTAGGGTGGTGCGCGGGGATGGAGACCAACCTAGAGATGACTCCAGGTTCAGGTCAGGGAACTCAGATGCCTCACAGAGTCCAGACTCCAACCTGAAGACAGGGGAGATGTAATTCAAGGCGATGATCAGATTTTTCATCAGAGAAAACATCGTACAGGGTGAAGGGCAGATGGGAGGAGCTGAAATCAGGGGCAGGAAGATCCCATGGAGAGCTAATCCCCACCGAGCCCAGGACCGAGAGGCTCCGGCTGGAGGGATGGAGCTGAATTCTGGAGGTCCCCAGGCTCCTAGGGACCAGCCAGCGATAGCGGGGGTGGGGGGAGCACCACGCTGAGCACGGGAGGTTTAAACATCACCGGATCACAGTTAAACAAGAGACGCCACCTCTGCGTGACCAGTGTCCTATTCAAGGAAGCTTGTGGGCACGGTGTGCAAGAGAAGAGGCTAAAGATTCCAGGGCGCGGCTCTCGGTCCTTCCGCGCAGTGAGCAAACACTGTCCCTGCCGAGAGGCCGCAGCTGCTCCGTCCTGCACCTGGCTCTGCTCGTCACCCACCCCAGACCCACTCGGGCAGAGCCTGGGCTCCAGGAGGCCCCCCCCGTCTCCGCTCGCTCTGCTGGCCTCGGCTCCACCGCGCCCCCATCTTCACCCCAGGACCCCCAGAACTGGCTTCAGAGGTGACTCCCAGTGCCCTCAGGCTCACGGCGCCTGCGCTCTGCCCAAGTGTGTAGCTTTAGCTGTTGGCCCAGATGGAGCGGGGCCTGACTCTCAGGTCCATCCCCTCGGGCAGTAGCTACTGAAGACCTCCTGTGTGCAGGTCGTCACCTGGCACCATGTCTGCAAGACACACAGAGGTGCATCAGACCGTCAGCAGGAGTGGGACCAAGGCCACCACAAAAGGGTGTGAGAGACCACGCGGGGTGAGACCCCCGGGCAGGGGGGCAGCGAGGCATGGACACTGGCCCACAGACACCAGGCACACGCTTAAGGGCTGGTATGCAATTTTCAGTGGTCAAATGTCCAGGAACTTTCAAAGGCAGTTGTTAAGCTGAGGGTAGTTTGAGATCAGCCATGATGAGAGTAGGTACACCATGGAAATCAGCAAACCCTATAAATCAGGCCTCCCCCGTCCCATCACCCTGCCTGTCTCCTTGACAACTGCAGTGGTAGCTCTGTGGTGCTGCCCCCTTCTCCCCTCCAGCTCTGGGGTCTATCAGGGAGTGTAGGACACCAACCCACATCACAATGGAGTCTGGCAAACCTTGTGCTGAACCTTGGCTTGGAATTGGACCTTGATGCTGTGAACAGCAGAGGATGGGATGCGGGGATCCCAGCCACAGAAGTGGGGCGGGGGATGGAGAAGGGGACTCAGCTCTGTGCCTACAGATGGTAAATAAGAGATCAGCCAAAGAGGAAACCGAGGTGGGGGAAGGAGGGGCCAGCCGGGGTCCCTCCCTCCTTCCAGGACACGGCTGTGTCAGGCCTCACAGCTCCACGCCTGGTTCCCCATTTATAAAGTAGAGGTGCTAACGTCTGCCCAAGGACTGTTAGGACCAAGGGGCGTGGTTCCCGGAGCATCCCAACAACCAGGCACAGAGCAAGCCCTGCTCAGCCACTGCCGTCTCGTCCTTGGACGTTCTCGATATCTTCACAGGAGAAGCAGGAGAGAGGTAACGTGGACTCATCAGAGTCCTGCTTCCTCTCCTCTGAAAATCCCAAGCATGTGTTCCCACGACTGGACTGGATTTCCAGAAGGTCCTAACCGAGAGCTCCCTGACTATCTCAGTCATGGGAATCTTCTGGGAAACCCCTTCCGGCACAGAGTCAGACTCACTGAAGAAGAGTGCCCTGGCAAGCCCAGGTCGAGCCTGTATCAGACGCTCCGGAAGCCCTCTGCCACCCAGGCTGGGGAGCCCCGCCCACCTGTGGACCCCCAGGTGCGTGCCCCCCCACTCAGGTGTTTGGAATCTGGAGATCCCGGATGGGGCTAATCCCATCATTGAGAGGGTTTTTTAATCTTAGAATCGGGAGAGCTTTATTGCAATAAACAACGTGTGCCTCCTTACAAAGTAATGTAAACCAAAAACAGGCTCCAATAATGCCATTTTTTAAAAGGCTTTAAATAACTTTCTCAATGCAAAACGACCCACTCAAGCAGCCTGAAGTCATTTTATGGGCCAGCTGAACCATCGGCGCTCCAAGAGCCGCGCTGAGCCCCGAATCGGAGCAGTTTCATCCGCCACCAGTCGGTGCCCAGCGCTGCGGGTCAGAGGCACGGGCTCCACGTGGCACCCATCGAGGGATGCTGTCTGTCGGGTCCCTTACTGCCTCCCTTCGGCTGGCACTGTCCTCCTAGACGTCCCTTCACTCTTAACCGCGTCTCTATTATGAACCCAAAAAAAGGTCTCCTTCTCAGCCTCCCCTTCCTGCTGAACCAGGAGATGCATTCAGCGGCCGTGTTTTCCCTGATAAATTAACCTTCCTAAGGTCCTCACCACGGTGACCTCCAATCCACACTGCGATCAACAGGGGTTCAGCCAACGCGGCCAGCCTGATAGCCCACTCGATGCCTTTTAATTAAAATTCCAAGTTGGTGTTTTTGTTTTCAGAGGAAGGATGGCACGCATGAAGGTCACTCGGTGCCGGCTGCTGGGAAGAACGCCTGGCCACACGCTTACCCTCGGCGGCTCCGGGGAGGGCCGGCCTGCTGCAGCAGGAAGGGTTTCTGACAACTTTCAGCATGTTCTCCGGATATAAATAGCCTCTACGACATGATCTATTCGAGCGAGGAAGAGACTGGAACAAAAGTAGGTTATGGACTGGTAGATGCCTGCCTTCCACTGGGCACCGGCGCATCAGAGGTTGGGCGCTTTCCAGCTAAATTCAGCATTGCGTTAATGTGCTGGCGAACAGTGCCCTTTAGAAAAGCCATATAAATCAGAGGAGGAAAGATGACTAAAATTTATGAAGCAATCCGTGTGAGAAACCCCTGGGCACAATCGCTGTGATAAATACCTTGTTAAGCCCCCTGCCCGTCCCCACCTTATGTTTCTTGTTAACACGAGGGGTCCATTACTGAGGTTGCCACTTCCCCAAGGAGAAGCCATCTGCATTTAGGATTGTACAGCAAGCTGGGCCCAGTCCAGCCTGACAAAACCCTTCCTAGAATTACAGAGACGGAAAAGCTCTCTGAGCAGGCAGGCTCCCCAGATTTTCCAGGACGATCTCAATTTTTTTTTTCATTTTGCTCTTTTTAATCACCAAGTCATTAAACACGGAAGCAAGTAGATTTTCATTTTCACTCTTGGCAAAATTTTCCATATAAGTAATGGCACAAGTCAGAGAACAATCATTTGTCAGACCAGGCAGCCTGGTTCTGGGGTCAGAAATTAGGATCCATCGTTGGTTTGAAGTCCCCCACTTTGCAAATGGAGGTGAAGGGACATCTTCCCGCGGAGAAAGAGCCAGCGCAGGTGAGAAGCGGATCTCTCCAGGGTGCCGTCCTGCCTTGGAGGGAAGACTGGTTGATAATCATACTAGTCGATTCTGCCCCGTGGTCCCTCCTGGGCCAGCTGATCCTGTGTGGGCACACAGTGACACAGGGAAGAGTCCATCTAATTCCAGCTCAACAGCTGACGGTGTGGCCTTGGGCAGAATCCTCCAGGCCTCTCAGCCTCTCTGTTTCTTCATCGGTAAAGTGTAAATAATAAGCATGCCTACCGGGAGGAGTTGTTGTGAAAATAAAACAAGGAAATGTCGGTCAAGGCACTTACTGTGGTATCTGGCGTGTAGTAAGTGCTCAAGAAATAGTAGGTCTTATTATGCTAGATGTTGATGACTCCCCAAAGGGAAAAAAGGTAAGGGAAATGGGAGGATTTTGAGAATGTTGACTCTGAACTCTGTCTTCATCTCCCTCCCCAAAGCCAGAAGATGCAGGGTAGATGGACAAGTGCAGAGCTGTGATTTTCCACGAGAGCACCTTCGTTCATTCAAATGTGTTTGGAGGGCCTCATGTCTTATGAGGAGGTATTGTGACTCTGTCCCCCGCTCATGAAATGGGTTTTGGTCAGTGCTCTGACCTGTACTGGAAGATGATAACGAACGAAGTCCAGAGCACTGATCGGCTGATCGCGGAACACAGACCATTTTCGTTTTTCATGGTGATGATGTGGATGTTACTCGTGACACACAATTTTCAGAAATAAACTGAGCCCTAGGAGAGGTTAGTGTAATTGGGACAAAGCAGAGGCCTTTCATGTACTGAGCAATGTGACAAGATTCAAAACAAGTTATTTTCTCTTTGAAACTTAATGTTGCGCTTCCCTGGTGGCGCAGTGGTTGAGAATCTGCCCGCTAATGCAGGGGACACGGGTTCGTGCCCCGGTCCGGGAAGATCCCACATGCCGCGGAGCAACTAGTCCTGTGAGCCACGACTACTGAGCCTGCACGTCTGGAGCCTATGCTCCGCAACAAGAGAGGCCGCGACAGTGAGAGGGCCACGCACCGCAATGAAGAGTGGACCCCACTTGCCACAACTAGAGAAAGCCCTCGCACAGAAATGAAGACCCAACACAGCCAAAATAAATAAATTAATTAATAAACGCCTGCCCTCAACGTCTAAAAACAAAAAAAAACTTAATGTCCTTTAGCCATTTCAGAGCAAGACGTGACTGCTGGCCAGAACAGTGCGGAGAAGCAGTGAGAAAGGTCTCCCACCCACTGGAGGGGTGACCCAGGCAGGGATTAAGTGCCCGAGAACCACCCCAGGTGGGGTAAGTGGCTGGTGTGTGAGAAGAACGGAGATGAGAGAGACCACGTTCAAATCCTCACTCTAAGCTCTGTCACTCTTTCAGTCACTTGAGCACATCTCAAACCTCTGTAAGCTTTAGTTTCTTCATCTGTAGAAACGCAAATAACAAGGCCCACCGCCAAGGTTGTCGTGAGGATTAAATGGGCACCCGGCCCTGAGTAGGTGTGGAACTCAAGACACCCCCTCCTCCCTGGAGGACAGCCTGCTCGCCTCCTGCCTAGCCCTGACCCGGGCTCTCACCAGGCGGGGGAGAAATTTAGAGCAAGGCCAGTCCCAGGTGTGCCCGCCGTTCTCCGCACCACAGTGTCTTTGTGCAGGTGAACTCAAATTATTACAAGCATCAAGCAGCACTTGCACGTGACTCGGGCCCTCCCGCGGCACTGAAACCGCAGACCTTCGAATCCCTAGGCTCCGTCACGGGCCCCTTGTCCTCCTGATTCACACACGTGGGCTCCCCCCACCCCCCGCTGCTTCACCCTCGACTCTCTCCCCCTCGTAAGTCTCACTCATGTCCACGCCTCGACTCATCTCTCTCAAATCACAGCTCCCAAATCTGCATCTGTGGCCCTGACATCTTCTCCAAACCCCAAAATAGGGGCTGAACACCCCAGTACCTACAGGGGCCAGGTGGGTGGTATAAATAACTCTTACAGGCTGGACGGGGGGGCGGTAGGGAGCCGTGGCGACTGCAGCAAAGTGGGAGCACACACTCACTCCCAACGGCAGCTGACTGTTGTCTTGGGAGGATGAGCGCTTGGTGCTCCAAATCTTAAGATTTTTCAAAAGAAGTCAGAAGTGCAGATTTTTATAAGCAATTAATGAACAACTAATGCATTTTTTAATGGTGCGGGTGAAACCCATACAGGGCAAACAAGCCACACCTGGAAGCAGACGTGACCTGTGAGCAACTGTTTACGCAAAATTCCAGACCCACAAGTCCACCTGCTCATTTTAAGCCTCATTCGAAAGCCTCTCTGGACCCTCAAAAGTAACGTATTCGGACCCACCATAACCTCCCCCAAACCAGCTCCTCTCAGTGGTCTGTAATTCAGACATCACCAACCCCACTCTCCCGAGCACCCAGGTGTGAAGCCTCCACATCCGCGTCAACGTTTTCGTCCCTTTTCTCTCAGCTGGCCAGCTCTGCTCTGTTACCTTTGCAGCGGGTCTTGAACCTAAATCCTCCTTTTATCCCCTTGTCACCATGAATTCTCTGCTGTGACACCGCTGTAGACTCACTGGCCTCCCAGCTTCACTTCATCTCCATCTTAATCCATCTATGCGCTACGGGCTGGTTAATCTTCCTAAAAATGCTCCTTTTCAGGTAACTCCCCTCCTCCAAGCTTCACAGCCTCCGATAGTCTCTGAAGTTCCATATGCGCTTCTCAGCCCAGCATTTGAGGTCCCCAGTGACCTGGGGCGGGTACAGCCAGTTGTCCTTTAACAGCTGTTCTCGCCTCCTCCTGTGGCAGCAGGACCCCCGGTAGTTTGCCAGGAACATGGGCCCCTAAACCAGAGTATATTTCCCAGCATCCCTTGCAGCTAGGTATGGGCACATGGCAAGTTCTCAACAACGGAATGAGCGTGAAGTCCTGGTAGTCGTCTCTGGGAACCTCCTCTAAGAGATGAACACATGCCCCTCACCCCTTCCTCTTTGTCCCTTTCTGCATCCCGACTCTAGGACATGACGCTGCAATCTGGGACCATCAGCTAAGGGCCCACGCTGTGGACTAACATGACGAGTATGGGTCTGGGACACAATGTGGCACTGTGCCAGCCCTGGGACCACGTGTGTTTATCTTGTCTAAGCCATCACTCCCCTTGGTTTTCTGTCTCTCTCAGCCAAACCTCATCCTTGCTAACACCAATCCCACCTAACATACCTCTTCCCACTCCCCAAACCATATCCCAGCCATCACCCAAACTAAGCTACATGCTGTTCCCCGAAATGCATCTGCTTTCCTACCTCTGCCCTTCCTCGTGCTTCATCTGTATGGCTTTTCTCTTGATGAAATTCCATCCCTCTCCCAAGACCCTCTCAAATCTCATATTTCACTCCCATCAAATCATTCTTCATCCCCCAAATAGCACATGATTTCTCCCTCTAAATCCCATCAGCTTCTCACTTATTCCTCTCTCACCTCCTCTTGCATCACACTTTACCCTAATACAGTACACACACGCACGCGTGCACACACAGCCAGCTGTGCGCCCAAACGTCGCTGCCCGATACCTGTGGAACAGCGGGTCTGTGACACAATGCGTTTCATTGGCTTGAGGAGGAAAGTCACCAGCAAGAGAACAATAAACGGGCTAAAGGTGTGGGCGGAGGGAGTCCCCTCGCAGGCCAGGGATGCTGGGGACAACGGCGGGGTCGTGGGGAGGCTCTGTCTGCGCGTGAGCTTGACATGCTGCTTGAGGCGCCAGCACGCCATCTCCACGTCACCCCTCAGAGCCACGTCACCCCCAAGTCTAGGGACCGGGGACTTGCATCGAGACCCCCCTTTACCCCTTGTCACCACCAGAGACCTTTGATAAAGGAGGACGTTTGACCACAAACAGGAAAGAAGGGAGCTGGGAAAGGAGACAGAAATGCCCTCTCTCCCCAACTCCCGGCTTCTGAGACTGCGCCCACCAGGGACCAGAGGTTCCCTTCCAATGAGCCCATGTTCACCTCTCTCCTGGGCGACATACGTTCCGTGAGGAAGTGCGTGGCCCTTCGGCTGATCTGCACCACCTCTGAAAAGAGAGGCTTCTTGGCCCGGCCTCTGTCCTCCCCACTGTACGTCCTGGGTTTCCTAAGCACACAGGTTAGCACCCAGGGGACCACAGACAGAAAGGCAGGAGAGTGTCCGTGTCACAGGCCGAGTGCCAGCGATTCCTGCCCGCTGGGACAGGGCTGAGCGGGGAGGAAGGGCTAGGGATGGGGGGATGGAGAGGGCTCGGTCTCCCTAAGTTACGAAACAAGTTCCCCGCCGGGCCCCGAAGGCCAGCCTGCCCGTGGCACTCTCACCCCTCAAGGCCTCTGGTCCCGGTGACTGCGCTCTCACTACAGACACGGAGCATTTTCCAGGCACTTTCAGAGGGACTCATTCAGACAAAGACCTTGGCTTGGACCTTGGGTCTGTTGTTTTTTAACCAGTCCTTTGTTTTTACTGCTTTTTTTTTTTCTTTCTTTTTATGTGTTACTTTTAACTTCGTCTTTATTTTTATTAACATTTGTTTCATCTTTTACTTCCTTTTTTTTTTTAGTGGGAACAAGAAGTGACTGCTTAAAGAGCCTGCACCTGTGCCTCTGAGATGTCTCAGGCCTGGGGTCAGCAGACTTTCTCTGCCAAGGGCCAGAGAGTAAATGTGCTCGGTCTTTGCAGGCCACGTGGTCTCTGTCACAGCGACTTGCTGCCGTTGTTGGAGTGTGGAAGCGGCAGTGGACAACACACAAACAAATGAGCATATCTGTCCCCCCAATAAAACTTTATTTACAAAAACAATCAGCAAGCAGATTTGACCTGTGGCCTCAGATCCAGAGCTGATCCAGAGAGAGAACCCAAGAAAAGAGCCCAGGGAGGGAACCAATCTTATCAGCCCTTCAGCCAGGCACACGTTCCGTGTCCCAGCCTCCCAACACCCGTGGGACCTCCTGGCTCTCACCTGAATCTCTCAGGAACCATAGCTCTTGGTCTTCAATAATCTCCCAGAGCCCTACTGGGAGACCACAGATGGGACATTTCCTTCTCGCCTGTTACCAGCACTGACTCTCACATGCCCTAGTTTTATCTCCTCCCAACGCCAGACCACACTCTTATTCCTGGACAAAGTGCTAACAGGAGTCTACGAGGACACAGCAACAAAAATTATTGGTGGTGTCACAAAAGAGGTCACAAAGATGACATATGAGCTAGGTCTTTGCCAGGCAAAGAAGGAAAAAAAGCACGTTCCAGGTAGAGGAGAGAAACTGCTAAACAGAAAACTGGCATGAGATTTTCATCTTAGAAAGACAAACAGCTTCAACAGGGAAGGACGGAAGAGGGTGGGACAAGAGGCAGAGACACAAGGCTGGCCTAAGTGGCCAGGCAGACCAGGATGAGGTCCCTGGGAAGCCAGGGAAGCAGCTGGCATCATGGACTGTGTTTTTGTGTCCTCCCCAAACTCATGTGCTGAAATCTCAACCCCCCGTGTGATGGGGTCAGGAGGTGGGTCCAAGGAGGTGATGAGGTCATGAGAGTGGGGCCCTCGTGAGGGGATTGGTGCCCTGAGAAGAAGAGATGGCAGACAGCTTGCTTCCCCTCTGCTCTCTCTGCCACGTGAGGACAGTGAGAATCAGAGGTCAGCCATCTGCTCCCCAGACGCCAATCTGCCGGCACCTTGATCTTGGACTCTCAGCCTTCAAAACTGTGAGAAATAAATGCTTGTTGTTTAGACCATCCAGTCTGTGGCACTTTGTTAATGGCAGCCCAAAATAAGGCAACTAGGAAGTCATCTCAAACATGAATCGTTTCTACTATGATATTAAAAGACTTGAGTAATCAGCTGAGTGGACAAGAGGAAGAGGATAAGCTTGGGTTAAGATCAGGTTAGCTGTGGGGTTAGGTAGCATTCAGGTTAGGATTAAGGTTAGGGTGTGGCCTAGAATTAAGCCTCCCACTGGTTTGCTTCCCATTTGAACACATGACTCAAGAGGTTCTCGTGACCCATCGTAACTCACCGAGTCTCAGACGCATTCTTTTCACATTTTACACATCTATTTTTCACGCATTAACGTTTCACCTCTCTAAATCTAGGAAGTATCTTACGAAGGTTCTTGCATTTTTTTGTAATATGCTGAATGTGTTCAAAATACAATGGAAAATCAAATGGTTCATGTTACTTCAGAGGAAACACAAGCAACGTGGTGTGTCGTCTGCTAGTCTCGTTTCTAAATCTCGTCTACTAAGGAAGCCTTTAGACTCAGAAGGATTTTCTTGAATAAAAGCTAATCGAGCTCTCTTATGCGCTGGGTGCAGCGTGTTTCCTGGAGGGACCACAGGGGAGCAGGTCATAAGAAGGCATAAAAATGAAGGAATAAAAATCGAGGTGGCCTCTAGAAACTGAGAGAGGAGTTCTTAAAAAGTCTGAAAACAGAAAATATAGGAGAGAAAATGTGAGAGCAAGAGGTATGGAGGTTTGGCTCAGGAATCTAGCAAGCAGGTGGATTCAGTAAACAAAGTAGCTATTTTTAAAACAACTTGTGACTCATTACCAACCTACTCTACGATTTGCGTTCATTTAGGTCTTTTGCTGTTGTTCAAACCGGACTGTGTGAGTTATCTTATAAACAGAGTGTCATGTGAACATGTTAATTGCCTGAGTCTGCGAAAGGGCTAGAAATCCCAAAAGGTGCCTAAGAAAATAGAATCTCCCTGGAGAGGAGTCTCGGTTTTCCTGTCTCTGGCCACACTTCCGGAAGAGGGTAAGCACCTCCTGACGGGAAACCCCGACTCTGGTCCTTCTTCAGCACCGTTTCCCACACCCCAGATGGCGCCCTAGGGCCTCCAAACTTGTCCAAATATTTCTGCTCCGCTCACAAGGCCCCTGAGCGGGCGGCCGTGGCTGGTCCTCTCCTGTGTCCTCTGCTTCCGGAAGTTCACTTCAGTCCGCCCTCCGTGCCTCTCCTAAAGGTCTGGCCCACGGGTCCCACCCCTCCATGGAGGCTTCCTCGGCTGCAGTCAACAGGCCAGGGAAGGGGATGGCCGCGCCAGAGCTCCTGCGACAGGCACCTGTGTGACCCAGTCCTGGTGACACAGCCCTGCTGGGGGGCTCCTGCTGCCCCCTAGGTGACCAGCTTCTGTATGACGAAGACTCTCTGGCCAAAGCTGATCGGATGAGAGTGGGCTCCTGACCTAGGCTGACGGTCGTGGGCTGGCCGGCGGCTGCTGAGTGTGGCGGGGCAGGCGCAGAAGCTCTGCTTAGAGAAGGAGGAAGAGCGTGCAGAGCCACGAGAGCCCCGCGCTTCGAAATCCGGGCGGGAGAGAGCGCGCGCCTGTAGGAGCGGGGCTGCACACATCTGCAAGTGGGCAAGTTTCCTTAACAGCAGAGCCTTACCGAAGGAGCCCGAAGTCCCGCAGCTGCCAGGCCACGAGGCAGCCCTGTCAGCAGAGCAGACCTGGGTCCAGGGCAGCTTCCCGAGCCCACTTGCTACGGGGCCAGGTCTAACTCAATCTCTGCTTTCCCTAAGAACCAGCGTGCTGAGCGCTTCCTGGATTCTTATGAAGTCTGATCACAGACATTCCTGTTTCCCTGTATCCCTACAGTACTTAAGGGAATCTGAATAGGTGTTAATCCCATAAAACAAAAGAACCATCCACACACAGTGAGCCTCACCAGCCGCTGTTCCCTGAGCACCTGCAGCGTTTCCAGCCTGAACCGTGCGATGCGGCACTTACCGCACAATGTCTCTGAAGGTCACTACTTTTGCATATGCTTTAATTTTGCTTCCCACTCATCCTACACTTCCTCGGGGCAGGGCTCGTGCCTCATGTGTCTCTTTTATCTCTCATGTCCTGTACGACCTTGAATAAGTTATTTAACCTCTCAAAGCATCAGTATTCTTGTTTTTAAATCTGGAGTAACCGTAGTACCTACTTTAAGGGTAGTTCTGAAGAATAAACGAGAGCACGTCGGCAAAGTGCTTATAGTGCGTGGCACACTGCGAGCGCTTGGTAAGCACTGCTGGAGGCGGTGATGGCGCTGCTGGTGACGCTGGCGGTGATGGTGGTGGTGGTGGCGCTGATGGTGGTGCTGTTGATGGTGCTGTGATGATGGCGGTGATGATGGTGGTGTTGATGGTGCTGTGATGATGGCGGTGATGATGGTGGCAGTGATGGTGGCAGTGGCATGGTGATAGCGGCTTGACGGTGATGATGGTGGGGGGGAGGATAGTATACACCGTGCCGTTCTGAACACACAGTAGATAACTTAGAAGTATTCACTGTCATGTGGGTCACCTGGCAAACCAGGGGTTCTCAAGGGGAACAAGAGGTAGAGACGAGAAGAAGCGAAAGCCAACACCTGTGGAGCAGCTGCGGGACACCAAGCCCACAAAGCACGACTATTATATCATTCATACCTTGCAACAACTGACTGGTAGAAATCCTAACTTAAAGAGGAGACAAATTAGGCTCAAATAAATTAAATGACTTGCCTGATTTTATAAAACTAAGTAATGACAGTGCCTGGGGCCCAGATCTGCATAAGCCCAACTGCCAGGCCTTTTCCACAACACGAGGCTGCTCGGCAAATGAGGCTTCGAGGACTAACGGGTAGAGGGAGGGGCAGCCCAGCGACACTCTTCCAACGCAGCCATGGTTTCAGAGCATGGACTCTTGCCTTTTCTCAAAAAATGCCATACTGGGCTTCCCTGGTGGCGCAGTGGTTGAGAGTCCGCCTGCCGATGCAGGGGACGCGGGTTCGTGCCCCGGTCCGGGAAGATCCCACATGCCGCGGAGCAGCTGGGCCCGTGAGCCATGGCCGCTGAGCCTGCGCGTCCGGAGCCTGTGCTCCACAGCGGGAGAGGCCACAACAGTGAGAGGCCCGCGTACCACAAAAAAAAAAAAAAAAAAAAAAAAAAAACCACACCATTCTTCTGCACACTAAATATGCCGTTTGCACCCGCATTTCCCCGTCAAACTGCATGTTTCATTGACCCCTGATCAAGGTTTACATAAGCATCGGGAGAAATAAAGTCGAATTACTCCATTTGAACTTTGACCTAGAAAGGAGGAGGAAACGAAAGTGTGGTGTCAAGAAGCAGTACGGCTGCTGAGGCCGGCGATGGGCCTTTAAGACGTTGCAGGTCAAGTTCCTTTTAGAAACGTCCTCAGCAGTTGGCTGGTTCTGAAAGGTCTGCTCTGTGGGGTCCACCTGGCTGCGCTTTGTGTCCTGACTCTGGCCCAGAAGCTGCTTTCCAGGTGATGGAGTGGAGGTGGGGGGAGGTGATGCTTTCTGAGTGTCCACTACGGCCAGGAACTTAACCTCCACTCACTTGCTAGAAGATCTGTGGTCCTCTCTCCTCCACGCTTGAGGACGATGTGGAAGGGGCCCGGGCAGGGACTCCTCGGTGAGTAACGCAGAGACGGGACTTGGGTCCAGCACCCGGCCCTGGTGCCTCGGGCTCCGGGTGGCACCATCACCCCACCTGCCCCGCGTCCCCTCGTGAGAGGCGCCGGTTCCCCAGAGCAAAGGCTTTACAGTGCAGCTGCCCCGACTCAAACCCAGCTGTGCTGGGTGACTTCCCGCTACTTACCCAGCGTTTCTGGGCCTGTTCCTCAGCCTCCTTGCCAGAATGACGTGAGCGAGAATGTGTGGCGTGAGCAGAATGTGTCTCGAATGCGAGACACACAAGTCCTGCAGCCCCAGCACGCACCCTACCCCCCTCCCCGTGGCCGGTGCTGTCGCTGTCACTCATCACACTACAACACCTGCTCTCTGGGGCTCTGTTCTCCCTCTCTCCTCCTCCGATTTTTGGTGCTGATGCCTGACTAAAAGCCAGGAGTTAGTAAGAGCATCACAAGAACACCAAAGCCCATTCTGTCCAGTCAGCAGCTGCCGCGGCAGGGTGATGGCGAAAAGAAAATGAGATATGAGTTAGTAAAGCTGATACGGCAGCTAAACGGCTAATGCAGTTTTGGGCTTTGTTCCCAATGGTTTCATCAGCAGAGAACAGAGGTGAGAGTCCCTCTTTAATAGCCTTTCCCAAACCCCACCTGGAAAATCACATTAAATTCCGGGCACTTCAATACCGTAAAGATGCAGAAAAGCTGAAGGGAGTTCAGAGCCGAGTAATAAAAATGATGGGGAGGTAGGGAGAATTGATTTACTGGGAAAGATTAAAATAACTAACTATGTACAGCACGTCTGGGTGGTGACTGGAGAGCCCAGGGAAAACATAGCAGCCTATAAATAATGGAGGCATGCAAACAGCCGCAGAAACCCTCTTTAGCTGGTACCAGGAGGCACAGCCAGAAAGGAGGGTAGCACGGAGGAAAGGACAGTTTATGAAGAACGTACAGAAAGCTGTGTGGGCATTTTCTTAAAAAGGCAGAGAGATGGAGACAGAGAAATTAAAGATACTATGAAATAATGTTCCAATCCGGCAGGAGGAAGTCCTACTTCTCTAAGTCCTACTGGTTTCCACTTCACCCTGCGTGACTCCTACCCCAACTGCTATAGCCCTAAGCTGTCACCCTCTGTCCCAACAGACGGCAAGCTTAGCAGAGTGGAAACGCACCAGGTTGGCTCACTGGTGGCTGCCAGCACCTGAGGCAGTGCCCATCTCATAGCCATCGTCCCATAAGTATCAGCAGAATGAAAGCGGGGTGAACGACCAGTGTGCAAAGAAATAAATGAAAGAAAGCATTTATTACCAAAAATGACATGTAGTAACAATAATGTTAAGGCACCAAAGGCCTAGCAGGATCACTGCTATGGATTGTAAGATATAGAATTTTAAGATTAAAAGGGCCATTAGAAATCTTATATTTCCTATAGGTTGGATAAACAACAAGGTCCTACTGTATAGCACAGGGAACGATATTCATATCCTGTGATAAACCATAATAGAAAAGAATATGAAAAAGAATGTATATATGAATAACTGAGTCACTTTGCTGTACAGCAGAAATTAACACAACACTGTAAACCAATTATACGTCAATAAAATTTCCTTTAAAAAATCTTACATTTCAGGGCTCCCCTGGTGGCGCAGTGGTTGACAGTCCGCCTGCTGATGCAGGGGACACGGGTTCATGCCCCGGTCCGGGAAGATCCCACATGCCACGGAGCGGCTGGGCCCGTGAGCCGTGGCCGCTGAGCCTGCGCGTCCGGAGCCTGTGCTCCGCAGCGGGAGAGGCCACAGCAGTGAGAGGCCCGCGTACCGCAAAAAAAAAAAAAAAAAAATCTTACATTTCAATGATTCTCAATTTTTTCCCCAAACCAGCTCCCGTGTGCGCCTGTGTTTTTGCACAATTTCCGGCACACTACTGTATGTCCATCCCTGTCTCTCCACCGTGAAAATGCCTATCAGAAAGCAGCTGCGTGAGAAGGACATTCTCACACGGAAAACCTCGAAGCCACTCTGATCCACTATAACAAAAAAGTGAATAACCCTCGACTGTCCTGAGAGGCCCTTCCCGAGACCCACGCGGGGCCCAGCACAGTCCCACATGCACACGAACGCTTTCTGGGTTTTTAAATTTTGAATCCAAAAGTACCTGCTCCACTGCTCACACCTGGCTGTAACCTGTGTGTAACTCAGCACCTTGTTTGCTGATTACGTAGAGTGACCTGCCCTGGGTCACCCAGTTCATGGTTCAGCCAAAACTGCTCAGGGGTTTACTGAGCTTCCCAGGGGCCGTTTTGTTATTTACAAAGGCAGAGACTGAGGCTTTAACTTAAATATCTCAAGACAGAAACCACACAGGCCACCTGCCGAGCATCCACCCCTCTGGGCCGCCTCCTGGGGGTACCCAGCCACGCCCCAGATTTCTCTGCAGCAGCTCATCCGACAAAGCTACAGGCACCGGTCTGCCAAGATTTGTGGTGAGGGCAGGATTTTCTCTGTCAGTTTAGCCAAGGTTGATGAGCTGTAGTTATGAAATTTGGAGGCAAAGTCCAGACAGCCCTTGATGCATAAATTTGTTTCTGGAAAAGTCAACTTCAAAGCCCAAAGTCCATCTGTGGAATCCCAATTCCCCCATTAACACCCAAAATAAAACAGTAAATGCACTTCAGGGAGAAAGCAAGCAGAGGGAACCCATTTCGCGATTGACTCCACAGAGCTGTTGCTGCCCCCGGGCTCCAGGCACACGGGGGCCGCAAGGGGAGGCACTGTGGATAGAGCCCAGCACCACTCAGGAGCCCGGGGCTCACGCAACAGACCAGTGCCTGGGGGGATACCCTGAAGGAGGAGGTCCGAAGTGGGTCTGAGCACAGGCACAGCTTGGGGGGACCCCAGGCAGGAGGAACGGGAAACAGCTGGGTGCATGCGGGCGTTGGTGGGGGGAGGAAGGTAGGTGCTCCCCACGGAGCTGGGAAATTCTACTCGAATCTGTCCCAAGGGCCACGGGGGCCCTAACAGTTCCCAAAGTGGAGAGAGCAAGACAGAGAAACATAGCGGAGCGCTCACACCTGGAACCCAAGACGTTCGGCGCACAAGTTTAACACTTCGGGTGACAAAGTCTAAACTTCAGGCCACAGAGCCTGACCTCCATGGGTCTGAAGCTCTGTACAGACTTTAACCACTTCATGTGATCAATTTTTCTGAGCAGAAATACTAATGTTTTGGAACTTGAGGTGCTACGTCAGACCCTGCTGGGGTGTCACCTAATACAGGGTACGTGTACCGTATCCCCTTCCCAAGCTCCAGAACATTCCAGAACACAGCAGGCCCAGGGCCATGGAGCTGCAGGGAGCAGAGCAGGATTCGGGCTAAAGTAATAGGTTCCCCGTGAACCTATGTGCTGAGTTGGAAGTCGCAATGAGCCATCAGACAGAGGCATCCAGCAGGGAGTTGGGAACATGAGCTACCAGCCCCGGGGAGACGTTTGGTATCGCATGGTGGTAAATTAAAATCTCAGAGAGGGAGCCGGAGCAGAGGCCATTCAGATTATCTTCCGCCCAGCAAGGAGGGAAGGGCAGGGAACGTCTGGCCATGCTCTCCAGAAACCCCCTAAATAAGGTCGGTCGCACAGTTGAGGCAGGTGCAGGAAAGCACAGAAAAGGCTCCCGAGTTGCCCTGGTGTCCGTTCCTCCTGCTTCCCTGAGCTGACTTGGCCCCCGAAGCTGCGGCTCCCCTTGGGCCCGGTCTCCTTACACAGCCTCCCCTACGGTCCAGTGGTTGTCTCCATCCACGTCCTCTTTCGCTAACTCCAGACAGACCAGTTATTAGGGGAACCTTGCGGTCGCAGTTCAAGCACCACCATACGGCAATGAAACAGAGGCCCGCGGTTGAGTTATAGAGGTGGGAGGGCGTGGTTTGTGCATCTCCTGAAATTGGTGTCTTAAGGAGCTACAGAGCCCCCGGAGCTGAGTTGTTATTATGTTTGGCAGATGTAATACTAAGACAATCCCATATACCTCCACCACCACACTTTTCCTAGTGCTAGATTCCTTATACGTATTTTTCGTCTTCTCTGGGTAATCTCTGAAATGGTTTCAAAAGTCATTTCTAAAATGCAGGTGTGGCCTCTGGCGATAAACCACCAAATTCCCAAGCAGGGAGAAAGCCTAGCAATGTAGCCAACAGCCACTAACAAGGTGGCTTTGCTCAAACGGGTAGTTCGGGAGTGGAAAATACACGGGGGAATTACGAAAGATTGCAAAGCCATTTTCCACGAGACAAATTCGTCTCACTCCATGAACGTAGATGGTAGCGCAACTTATGGACTGTTTTCTGGTTTTGTCTTTAGGATTTGTTACTTACTTAAAATACCCAGCAGAAAGCTGCTGAAGGTGGACAACTAAGGTCCTGCCCTGATGGGGGATGTAGAGGTGAGGCAAAGAGGCCAAACGACAGAGGGTCACTGATGCACTTGCTTCCTCTGAACAGCCCAGAGGAGGATGTTTAAGGAGCTGTCCCACCAGCCCCTCAGACATTGGGCTTGTCTACATGGTCAGAGTTGAGTCTCAAGGTCATGTGGGAAGGAGAGAGATGGGGTGGGGGGTGAGGTGTGACGTTTGAGGCCAGGTCTAAAAATGCCATAAATCTCTTCTGCACTTGTTCCATGGCTAGAAATCAATCGGGTGGTCCAGCCCAGCTACAAGGGATGTTGAGGTAGCTGGCAGGAGGGAAACCTGCTACTGAACGTGTTGACCAGGAATCACAGCCCATGGTCTTCCCCCATCGAGCCCAGTGACAGGGGCAGCCCAGACAGGTACATGTCGGGGCTCCTGGACCACTACCTGCCAGGTCTCCTCTGCATGAAGACAAAATAAACCGAAAGAGAAGCCATGTTTTGGGGTAAATAAAGTGAAAATTAGATCACTGGTCTTCTAAGGTAGACTGTCCCTCACTCACAGTGGAAACTGAACCAAATCACGTCACTTCATTTCTCTAGCTCCCATTTGTTTCCAATTCCAAAGAAGAAGGAGGAGAAGATGTAGAAGCAGAAGTAGCAGAAGCAGCAGCAGCTAGCTCTGGGCCGTGGCTTCTCCTCCCTGGAATGTGGCAAAAGTAGGTGAGATCACACTCGCCCTCTGCTTTGCTGTCCGGGATGCCTTGCCGCTTGAAAGGACCATAGATTTCGTGTTTGGGCTGCCCAAGCAGAGTCAGGAGGTGCACACGGAAATCCACCGCGATTGAAGGAAAATGCTAGGTGGGCGTTTCCAAAAAGTAGAACTCCTGGTGGGCAGCACCGCTCCCGTGCTGTGATACAGTATGAGGAGGAAAGCTGGGGCCAAGGTCAGAGAGCCTAGGTTCACTCACAGGACTAGCGTGAACTAGCTAGTTTGTTTTCTGTGAAACAGAGATAATTAGTTCCTCCTCGTGTTATTTTAAGGATTCAAATGTAAGGTGTGGAAGGACAGCCAAATCCGGCTGCATGCTTACTGTGTGCCCGGCACTATTCAAAATTCTTTACAAACTCATTTCATCCTGACAACAGCCCTTACAGAGGCAGAGCTAGAGGACCAAGCAAAAGCACAACGAGGAACGTGGTCGTGTCCCCGGATTCAAATTCAGGCCACCAGACTGCAAAGCATATGCTTGTAAACCTCTGCTAAACGGCTTGGTGGAGAATGGGTATTTAACAAATGCAGACAAATGACACTCATGTAACTTCCACTCTTTTGAAAATGTCCATCAGCCTCATTGATCTTCCATCCCATGTGAAGACGCAAATGAATATTTATAAGCTGGCATCTCCCAAATGTGAATTAACAGCAGTATAAACAATTACTATTTCCATGGGTTCAACCCCTCTTTACACAGTCAAGCAGCATGGTGGGAATGTGTAATTTTTAAGTCCAGTAGATTCCCCTTCAATGTAGGCACAAACCGGCCTAATTTCTGTTGAGACAAACCATAGCTGGCTTCTTTGCTGCCCTCCAAAAGCAAAGTTCTCACTGTAGTTGTAGAAACAAAGCTTTGATTGGCCCTCCTCTCCTTTATATAGAACTGGTCTTCAGACCATTAATCTGAAATCCTGCGGTCTTGACCTTTGTATCTATCTTCAATATAAAGCCCTACGGTCCCAAGCATGGGTGATTCAGTTACTGGATTCCACGTTGTACTAATTCTTCCCTCTAATCTCTCGTGAACTTCACAGCCCTCCCAGAGAGCAGTAGCTGATCGAAGGGGTTTGTACATACGTTTGTCACACGGCCCTTAAAAGAGTTCCCTGAGTGTGCTCAGAGCCATCAGGTGTGGTTCCCAATTTAGCCTCACGACAAGTTGTCACCAGATAAAAAGAGCTAAACAGGAATTTTGAAACTTAACTCCTTTAGTTCTGAGCTAATCATTACAAAGCAAGCCCAAAAAGGTATTCTATCTGACACTACATACATGTCTCGATTGTCTTGCTGTTGTTTTTTCGTTCTGCTCGCACGCCTCCTCCGTTATATGTTGTAAGTCAAGCCACTCTCTCCTGCCGACGGTGTGCTGTCCCCACACGGAGGTTTAGTTTGGAATTGGGGGGGAGGGCTCTCTGGGCCATCACCCATCGAGAGCTGCTCTCCCCTGCCCCAGATTCATCTGCCTCTCTCTGGAAGATCACCCCAGTCCAGAAACTGAGTTTTAGAAAATGGTGATCAGGGACAAATACCCTCACCCTGTTTCCCTTCCTCTGGGTGCTCCTTTGCCTGCTGTGTAGCAGACGTGAGGAGCTCTTCCCTGACGGAAAGGCATCCGGCTGTGGCTGTAAACGAGGGGGAGCAGACTGATATGCCAGGATCACACCGCCCCCATCATCTCATTTCAGCTACAGGATGGCTCTTTATATAAATAGATTTTATATATAATATATAGATTATATTATATTATAATATATATTATATTTTATATAATGCTTCTAACTTTTTTCACTGTGGTATAATTGCCATGCCATAAACTGCATAGAAACGTAGAATGGGGTAAGTTTGACATATCTGCACGCTCAGTAAATCAAGATCATTAACAAATCCATCACCCGAAGGTCTCCTCGTGGCCCCTGCTCGTCCCTCTCCCACCCCTGCCTGTCCTGCACATCTCCGGGAAACCTCTGATCTACTTCCTGCAGCTGTGTGTTAGGTCTACCTTTCTAGCATCTTACTCAGCTGGAAACACCCAGTACGTAGTCTTGTCTAGCTTCTTTTGTTCAGCACAATTATTCTGAGATTCATGCATGCTGCAGAGTGTTTCAGTAACTCACCCACCTTGACAGTAGAGCAGTATTCCATTGTCCGGGTACATCAGAGCTCGTTCATTCGCCTGGAGGGCACACTGGGGTTTCTCCCAGTGTTTGGCTCTTATTTTTAAATCCATGTTCATGATGGATATTGATTGATCATTTTCTCTTCTTGTGAAGTCTTTCTCTGGTTGAATTTATAAGATAAATTTTAAAATATTTCCTTCTCTTCAATTTTCTGAGGTTATCTTAAAATGATATTTCTTTCTCCTTAAACACTTGGTAGAATTTACCAGTGATGCTTCTGAGTCGAGTTTTTATTTGTGGGAAGGTTTTTTGTTTTTGTTTTTGTTTTGCGGTACGCGGGCCACTGTTGTGGCCTCTCCCGTTGCGGAGCACAGGCTCCGGACGCGCAGGCTCAGCGGCCACGGCTCACGGGCCCCGCCGCTCCACGGCATGTGGGATCTTCCCGGACCGGAGCACGAACCCATGTCCCCTGCATCGGCAGGTGGACTCTCAACCACTGCGCCACCAGGGAAGCCCTGTGGGAAGGTTTTTAACTGCAAATTCATTTATTAATTTTGTAATTAATATCTCATTATATTAATGTTAATATTTAACATTTAAATATTAATAGCAATAATATTAACCCTATGAGCAGAAATAAGGCTATTCATGTTATTATCTACTTCTTTTTGAGTAAGCTTTGGTGTTTGGCAGTTCATGTTTTTCAAGTAATTTGTCCATTTAGTATAAACGTTTTATTCAATATTAAACCGTAGCATCAATTGTCCCTAGTATCCCCTTATTTTAACATCTGTAGAATGTGTAGTACTGTAACCTCTCCGTTTTTATATCTGTAACTTGTGTCTTCTTACTTTATTCCTGATCAGTTTGCCTAAAGGTTTATCGATTTCATTGATCTTGTCAAAAAAACAGGGTTTTTTTGTTGTTTCATTAATTTTTTCCTATTGTTTTTATATTTTCTATTTCATTAATTTCTACTATGATCTTTATATGTCTTTTGCTCTTCTCACTTTAGGCTAAATTTTCTCTTCTTTTTCTAGTTTCTTAAAATAGAAGGTCAGATCATTGATTTGAGAACTTTCTTCTTTTCTAATAAAGGAATTTAGTAAGTATCAATTTCTCCCTAAGTATTAACTTAGCAGTGTTCCACAAGTGTTTGATCTGTTGTATTTTAATTTTTATTTAGTTCAAACTACTTTATAATTTCACTTGACTTCTTCTTTGAACCGTGGGTTCAAAGTTAGAACATTTAGAAGTATGTTGTTTAGTTTTCAGTATTTGTGGATTATCCTGAGAACTTTCTGCTAGTTGGTTTCTATTTTGGTTAGAAAACATACTTTGTATGACTTGAATCCTTTTAACTCTATTGAGATTAATTGTATGACTCAGAATATCTTGGTAAATGTTCCTTGTGCACTTGAAGGTGGAGTGTTCTAAAAATGTCAGTTAGGGGGACTTCCCAGGGGGCCCAGCAGTGGGACATCACATTCCAATGTGGGGCGTGTGGGTTCGATCCCTGGTCGGAGAGCTAGGATCCCACATGCCTCACAGCCGAGAAACCAAGGCGTGAAATGGAAGCAATATTGTAACAAATTCAATGGAGATTTTGAAAATGGTCCACATCAAAAAAAAAATCTTAAAAAAACTTAAATTAAATTAAAAAATAATAATAAAATTAAAATGTCGATTAAGTCAAACTGGTTGGAAGTATTGTTTAAGCATTCTATATTCTTAATGATTTTCTGTCTCCTTGTTTTATCCATTATTGAAGGAAGGTTCTTGAAATCTGAAGTTATGAATGGGAATTTGACTATTTCTCCTCTTGCAGTTTTATCGCATTTCACGTCGTGTACATTGAAGCTCTGTTCGTTACACACACAGTTTGGATTTTTCTGTTCTTTTAATGAATTGACCCCTTTATCATTAAGAAATGACCTTCTTTATCCCTGGTAACATTTTTTGCTATGAAATTAAGTTTGCCTGATATTAATATAGCCACTCCAGCTTTTTTTTTTGTAGATATTATCAAAGTATATATTTTCTCATCCTTTTACTTTTAACCTATTTGTGTTTTTATGTTTAAAGTGTGTTTCTTGTAGAGAGTATACAGTTGAATCGTGCTGTTATAATCCAATCTAGCTCTGTCTTGTGGTGTTTAGACCATTTGCTTTTTTTTTTTTTTTTTTGGCCGCACTGCACAGCATGTGGGATCTTAGTTCCCCGACCAGGGATTGAACCTGGGCCCCAACAATGAAAGCACTGAGTCCTAACCACTGGACCACCAGGGAATTCCCTAGACCATTTACTTTTAATGTGACATTTAGTATAGACAGGTTTAAATCTATCATCTTGTCATAACTCTTCATTTTATTATCTTAGTGATTGGTTTAGAGTTTATACCACACATCTTCAACTTATTATGGTGTTATTCCACTCCACCTATAGTATAAGAACCTTACAACAATGTACTTCCATTTCTCCACTTCCAAGTTTGTGTTATTATTGTCATATGTTTTACTATTACAAATGTGATAAATCTCACAGTGCATTGTTATTGTTTTTGTTTAACATCCATCATCTTTTAAAGAGATTTAAGTAAGAAAAAATCTTACATTTACTCATGTAGTTATCATTTCTGGTACTCTTCATTCTTTTGTATGCATTCCTATTTCCATGTGGTATCTTCCTCCTTCTGCCCGAAGGATTTTAAGGTTTTAACATTAGCAATTAATACTTATCATCTTAACATTTCCTATAGTATGAGCCAGCTGATGATGAATTCTTACAGCCTGTGTACGCCAGAAAAAAGTCTTCATTTCACCCCTGTTTTTTTTTTTTAATACTTTTTTTTTTTTTTTTTTTTTTTTGCTGTACGCGGGCCTCTCACCGTTGTGGCCTCTCCCGCTGCGGAGCACAGGCTCCAGACGCGCAGGCCCAGCGGCCATGGCTCACGGGCCCAGCAGCTCCGCGGCACGTGGGATCCTCCCGGACCGGGGCACGAACCCGTGTCCCCTGCATCGGCAGACGGACCCTCAACCACTGCGCCACCAGGGAAGCCCCCTCACCCCTGTTTTTAAAATATATTATTGGGGCTTCCCTGGTGGCACAGTGGTTAAGAATCCGCCTGCCAATGCAAGGGACACAGGTTCAAGCCCTGGCCCGGGAAGATCCCACATGCCACAGAGCAACTAAGCCCATGCGCCACAGCTACTGAGCCTGTGCTCTAGAGCCCGCAAGCCACAACTACTGAGCCCACGTGCCACAACTGCTGAAGCCCGCGTGCCTAGAACTCGTGCTCCGCAAAAAGAGAAGCCACCACGATGAGAAGCCCGTGCACCACAACAAAGAGTAGCCTCCACTCTCAGCAACTAGAGAAAACGCACAAGCAGCAGTGAAGACCCAATGCAGCCAAAAATTAAATAAATGAATAAATAAATAAATTTTTAAAATAAATAAATAAAATATATCATTGGTGGGTATATAATTCCAGTTTGACAGATTTGTTTTTTCAGTACTTTAAAGGTATTATTTCATTGTCTTCTTGTTCACATCATTTCTGACAAGAAATCTTCTGTCATTCTTAACTTTGTTCCTCTGTATGTAATATATGCTTGTTTTTTTTTAACTGGCTGCTTTTAAGATTTTCTCTTACCACTGTTTGTCAGCAATTTGATTACGATGTGCCTTGGTATAGGTTATTTTTTTCATGTTTCTTATGTTTTAGGTGCAGTGAGCATCTTGGGTCTTTGTATTTATAGTTTTTATCAAGTTTAGAAACTTTCTAGTCATTATTTATTTAATTTTTTTTGTCTCCTCTCTCTTCTTTTTTGGGGACTCCAGTTACATGTATATTAAGCTTCTTGAAGTTTTCCCACAACTCACTAACACTCTGTTCAATTTTTCTTAATTCCATTTTCTCTCTGTCTTCCATTTTAGATTGTTTCTATTACTGTAATTTTGAGTGTATGCATCTTTTCTTCTGCAATGTCTAAACTGCCATTAAATCTATCCAATGTATTTTTCATCTCACACATTGTACTTTTCATCTCTAGAAGTCAAATTTGAATTTTTTTCTTTTCTTGTCTCACACTATTTTAAATTACAGAATGTAGTTATAGTAACTGTTTCAATGTATTTTTCTGCTCATTCTAACATCTTGGTCAATTCTGGGTCAGCTTGAATTGAAAGCTTTTTTATCCTCGTTTTGGGTTGTAGTTTCCTGCCTCTTTGCATGTCTGGTGTTTTTTTTCGTTTGTTTGTTTGTTTGTTGCGGTACGCGGGCCTCTCACTGTTGTGGCCTCTCCTGTTGTGGAGCACAGGCTCCGGACGCACAGGCTCAGCGGCCATGGCTCACGGGCCCAGCCGCTCCGCGGCATGTGGGATCTTCCCGGACCGGGGCACGAACCCGTGTCCCCTGCATCGGCAGGCGGACTCTCAACCACTGCGCCACCAGGGAAGCCCATGTCTGGTGATTTTTGATTGGATGCCAAACATTGTGCATTTTATCTTGCTGGTTGCTTGGTATTCTTTATTCCCATAAATATTATGGAGTTTTGTTCTGGGATAAAGCTAAGTTCACTTGAAAATAGTTTGATCCTTTCTTTTAAAATACGTTAGGTAGAATTGGAACAGTGTTTAGTCTAAGGCGAATTATTCTCCACAATTGAGGTAAGACCCTTCTGTGTTCTCTACCTAATGCTCTATGAATCTTGAGGTTTTCTAGTCTGTCTGGTAGGAAGAGGCACTGTTCCTCACCCTTTGGGAGCGCCCAGTACTGTTACCTCTCATCCTTTAGGGTGGTTCTTTCCTGTCCTCACCTAATCTCCTTATATTCATGTACTAATCACTACATAGCCCCTTTCTAGAGAGCAATTACTAATCGAATGTATTTACAAATTGTTCATACACTTGTCAAATGCTCCTTAATATGGTTCCTTGAGCGTGCTCAGAGCCATGAGGTGTGGTCCCCAAATAAGATAGCCTCATGACAAGCCATCACATGTTTCTGAGATAAAAACAGTCACACAGGAGTTTGGAAACTTAATTACTGTTCTGAGCTACAAATAGAGACTAATCATTATAAAACATGACCAAAAAGTATGCTAAATTACATCATATTGACTTTATGCACGTTTTATTTTTCAGAGACATTTTTCAGTTCAAAGTCAAACCAAGAGGGAATTCCTTTGAGAACAATTGTAAGCATCCAGTTGAATGGGGAACCAAAAGAAGATCTCCAAATGGCACAAGTCCATTACAGTATAAAGTACCTGCTTTAAGGAGATGACACTCTGCTTTAAGCCACATCCCAGTCGTCTTCTCCAGGGAGAAGTGATATTTTATATAAAGGAGACAAGAAGAAAATTATGACGATAAAATCATGACACTTTCACAAGAGGTAGGCACAAGCTAAGTGAGTCAATACATATTCACATTGCATATGAAAACAAATTTTAACAATTCTGTTTTACTTTATAATCCCCAGAATATGGTATATATCCCCATTTCCTTGCTTAATAAATTAATGAGCTTCAGGGAAAAGTTCCCTTCACTTAAATTTTGATCAGGTTCTAAATAATCCACTGGGTATTATATAGACGTGTTGAAAAATCATGGGTTTCTCTAAGAATAAAACTCAATAGTTGACTAATTTTAAACGGTTTTAAAAATTTAAAGAATCAAATGTGACCCATGACTACAAAAAAATAACTTTTATTTATCCCAACTACAATAATAATATTTATTCTTTCTATTTTATTTTTAGTTTTCCTATAATTTGAGCTCCTACTATTTGAAAAAAAACATGACCCAAGTGTCTATAGCAACCAGCTAATTAGGAAACAGAACAGCTCGTCTGAGAGAAGTCTGGCCATCTCAAGGAACTGATGCATTTGGGAACACGTTTAGGACCATGTGGAATGCAGAATGGGGCAATGGCTCATGGAAAAGGACTTGACGTGACTAGACTGTATTTTCAGGCAAGTTAATTCATGTACTTCAGCAGGAAGCATTGTTAATAATCTACATTTTAAAAGAACTAACACTTTGCATCTGGAACCAAATGAAAGCTCTGAGATGAGACTAGTAGAATCCAGCCTCCTTGAATAGGAAATATGCCAGAGGAAGAAGCAGAAAGCCTGGGTATAGGCACATTAGAGTCACCACAAAATTTTCATCAGAAGAAATAGTTTGATTTCAAACTTTGCAGCCATCTACCAAAGTAGCATTCATAACTCAAACCGATCTCTCGATGGCACGACATTGGGTGAATGGCAGCGTCAGGGAAACGTTCTGCCCTTAGGTTTCTCCACCCAGGGACAGTCACAGCATAGCTCCTGAAGGACAGAGAGTGTCTTTTCTTGCCAATGTGTCCTGCTTTGAATGCTGCTCTAATTCAATCAGCCCTCGTTCCCTAAACCAAACTCAACATCATAAAACTCTTCTGGAGAAATTCTAAAGACCACCCATCACATCCCACCTGTTCTACTTATTCTGTAACAGGCACCGAAGCATCTCTACTCTTCAAATGTAGGACAGAGAGGGGAAGACCCAAGAGAGTGGGAAGCCAGGACACCCCTACAACTAGAAGAGGAAACCAAAGCCACAGGGAAGCCGGAAGCTGATTAACTATAGATTTTTAATTCTGGTGAAGACAAAATGAAAAGTTTTATCCCTCTAACCGAGATGTATAATTTCATCTCTATGGTATAAAAGCTACTGTCACACGCCCATTTATATTTCAGTGAGGTGGGTTGTAAGGGAGATGAGGTATTTTCCAAAGCTTCATTGGTTCTTGTAGCTTCAGAGTCCTGGTATCCTTAAAAGACAGCCAAATGTGTAATTGATAAACTTTCGGAATTCCGGTTCCTTTTCCTTTGGATTTTCCCAAGGAAGGAAAAATGGGATGGCCTCTATTTCAAAAGGAACTCACTTACTGCCAAGGAGGAGATCATCTACTGAAAGAATCTGTATCATCAAATTTGAGGACACATTTTTAAAACGCTGTCCCGGGGGTGGGGGAGGGATGGAGTGGGAGGTTGGGGTTAGCAGATGCAAACTATTATATACAGGATGGATAAACAACAAGGTCCTACTGTAGAGCACAGGGAACTCTATCCAGTATCCTGTGATAAACCGTAATGGAAAAGAATATTTTAAAAAGTAAACAAACTAGAAAACGCTGTCCTACTTAAAACAATAGGACTTGAACGGGTCTGCATCTAACTGGGTTCTTATATATTCATGTAAATTGAATACATAGCTGAAGACAGGTGAAGTCCATGGAAAATTGTCAACATTATCCTAATTGCCTTATAACGTGGGCATCCCAGTCCTACAGTATCTTAACCTGCATGTTGATATAACAATTGACATAGAACCCAGCCTGGTATTAAGTAGCAAGATCAAAATATTGTCTTTTTTTCCTCTACGATATCCTTAGCACTGTTCCATGTCATATAGCAGCTGCTCAGTACATATCTATTGAAGGAATGAAGTGGGTATTTTAAAGATTATATTTTCACCTCTTTTGTTACCCTATATTTTCACTGCTAGTCTGTTGTGAATTTTGCCTGTGACACGAGGTAAATGTGGAAGGGGAAAATTAAAGTGAGTAATATTAACAAAAACCAATACAGTCACCTTCCTCTGAATAGCAATCGAAAGTAGCCAAAGAGCATTCTGAGCGTGGCCCCGGTAGGCACAGGGCAGCAGAGATGGTCTGACTAAAGACTGGTCCTCTTCATCTCCAGGAACCAAAGCCACGACCGATGCTGGCCAATCAGCCAGCACTTTTCATATCCTCAGGGTCCGTCACAGGCACCCGGGAAACGTCAGTAAAAGATCCAATGAGCCCAGATCCTCCAAGAACAAAGCACTTAATCTTGACACGGTTAGAAAGCCAGTGACTACAAGCTCTCTCTCGTACCTCCTGCTCTTTCGCATCTCAGCTCAGACATGACGACCTCAGGCCCTCAAAAGTCCATATGGGATGCACGGACGTCCCGCGGGCCCCGGTACCCTCCCGTCCCAGGGTCCCTCACACCACCTCAGGAGGCCCGTGGTTTAAGTTCCGTGTACCATCAGAGACCATGCCCGTCCTTTTATTGCTGGTGCCAGCTCCACAACACGACAAAGGAAGGAGGGAAGGAGTGAGGAAAAGGAAAACGGGGAGGGAGGGAGGGGGCAGGATTTGGTCAGCCATGGAGTGAAGAGATGTTCGGAGTACCGCTTCCTTCTGAAAGAGCAGCTATCATGCTAACGTCTTCGTGGACTAGGAAAAGCCCTCTTTTTATGAATCAGAAACAGAAATCTCCCAAAGCTGTCATGGACCAACCCTGTACACCCGCAGACACTAGAAGCGAGAGGCAACAGCCAGGTGGAGTTTACAGAATGCTTTGCCACATCCCACGAAATGCTTAGGAAAAAGCCTGCGTGAGTGTGTTTCCGATGAGTTTCTCCAAGCCGGGCCGTGAACGTTGTCAGTAACGCTCGCGCTTCCACTGTGTGCGGAGGGCAGACTCAGATGCTCAGCTCTGAATGTCCCCTTTACACGTTGTCTTTTAACTCTTTCGTTCCCGGGATCAAATGTTCCCAGCTAAGTCCACTAATGACAACAGGAATCATCACCAAAAACGCAAACAGAAGGATCTTCAGAAGGGCATGGGAAAAAACAAGAGCCAGTTACCAGCACATCTGGCCAAGAGGTACTGAGATATCAGGGATGCCTACAACTTGTTTTCATTAAAGTTGTTTTAAAAATGTTTTCCAAGATATATGCCGGAATAGAGTTGGAGAGAAATGAGAAACCTAAGTATGAATTTTCTCTTTGACGACCAACCAAAGTAGCAAAGAGGCCTCTCCTTGGTGTTTTCTTTGCCTCACTGGTGGCCCTCACAACACCGTCCGACCTTACAGCCAGCGTCCACGAACCTGCCGAGTACGAGCTGGTGCAGCGCCGAGACGTAGAACACACACACACGTGAAGAACACCCGTCATCATTTCTTTCCAGAGAAAATTATAGAAGAGGCCGTTTCTCATTTCTGCATGCTCCCCCCGGTGAAGAAGACGTCACAAGAAAACTTCTTCTGAAGACCTAAGGGAGGCGGCTGCCAAGGAGCGGGGCGGGTAGAGCGGGGAGCCACGTGGGGCGCGGCTCTCGCCCGCAGTCAGGCCCGCCCTCCACACCCAAAGCCCAGAACGCAGGGCTACTTACTGACCGACACGTAATTCCTCCCACCCCACCTGCAACAATAAAGTATCAATTTTCAAATGTGAAATGTCTATGGATGCCCGTGGGTATTACGTCGCGTGTATCACACACACACACACACACACACGCACACGCAGACACAGGGGCTTGGCGAACGCATCTTTTGAATCCATCTGGCATATTCCCCGACCCCCGCCGCTTCATTGCTCTTTCATGCAAGTGACCACAAACAGTGGATCTAAATCCGGCACATTTCGAGGTCAAACGATGCAGCAAACAGAATTTGACCTCGGACGATATGCCTCTGTCCACTCACCATCCACGTCAACGTGCGCACACACTGCATTCTGCTTGATGCGAGTTCATCAATCTTTATCCCAGAAGCTTCCGCGCTCCCTCATCTAACGCTTACAGAAAAGAAAGGACATCCGGATGCGTCTCTTCCCCCCCATCATCGCCACACACCCCCTCGTCCCTCAACACACACGCAACAGCTGTAAGAGCAAGGAGATCGTGTTTTTAAAATTCCATCGGTTCATGTAGGCACAGAATCGGAAGCAGCTCCAACATGGACATCAAGTAAAAAATACCAGTTTTCCAAAGTCGGTAATTATGTATTTACACAAATTACATAATCCTTTATGTATTTACATACAATTACAGATTATCAAGTAAATAACACAATGTTGTGTTAATGAGATGAAATCGAATGAAAACCATAAACGGAAGCCGTCCACTTATCCACAGAACAGGACCTGGCAGGGACAGGTGCCCCAAGGTGACCTGGCACGTCGGCACCGCCTGGGGACATTCTCATGACAGATGGGGGGGTGGGTCAGTCCGTGCCTGTTAAGTCTGTGACCAAGGTGCAGTGTTGGCACAAACGACATAGCGGTTTGGCTGGCCGGGCTTGTGTTTGTGAAAACTGGACCCATCATTCCACAGAGGTTTGAGCAGCCAGCCACAGCCTTGGGTCCCTCATGACAAGAACCAGTGGCAAAGCCAGGAGCTGGGGCGACTCGCTCTGCAGCCCAGCAGGAGAGCGCCCGCACCAAAACCCTGAGCCATCTACTCTCCCAGAACACTTATGTACAGAAATTGCATAAGTCAGTATTTATTTATTTACAGACCATTACAGTTTATCATATCAATTGCCAAAAGCATATAACATTTTGTTTCTCTTTTTTTTTAAAAAAAAAAGCAACCAAAACAAAATAACTCCAAAAGTCGACATTAAAGTAGCATTTTCTAGGAATGCTTGGAGAGTTTAGTCTTTTTCACAAATCGTTTTCTTTCTTTTAGGCTGATTAATTGAGCATCTCGTGCTACTTTAAGATTACTTTTGGCTATTTCCTAAAATCAATTTCTTCGGTGCTAAATATTGTACCTACGACATCCTAGAAACTTGATTCTCCCCTGTGATCAGATGTTTAGTGTTTTTCAGCCAACAAGATTAAATGCCTTTTGGAAAGACTAAAGCCTGAATATGTGCACATTTTAGCAGCAGCAAAGGGTTAAATAATAAATAAGAATACTACCTCTTGGAATTAAATGCAGTTTCTGTTAAGAAAGTTTTAAAAAAAAAGAAACAAGAAAATAAATGAAGAGGACATTCTGACTTTTACCACAAATCAGCTATTTTACATTGCTTCTGTCCCCTCCCCCCCGCCCAGCATATTTAATTCCAAATGTTGGACTTAGTTTTTCCTTAATGCACATCAACAGGAGGCCCTGTCCATTCCGCCCTTTGGACCAGAGATGGGCCCCCGCGCCCATGACAATCAGCCACGTGCTTCTACTTCGAAACAGCTTTGACCCACCAGTGGCACACTTTTATTTTTCATAGAGAATATGCATCAGAGCAAAACAAAGTTGGAATATTAAATTTTAAAATTAGTTACATAAACCCCAACACATTTTTTAACTGTCACTTTCAAGTTCCCACACAAATGGCTAGAAAGTGTTATATGTGGTATGAGAATTTGTTATAAATTTCTTTTTCTTAAATATTGCTTTAAGAATTTGGCTCTTTTCTCCTTAGTATATAGTAAGAAATAGTCTCCCTTGCCCAAGGGCAAGTTTCAAAATTATTGCTACTAAACAAATATGTATTCTTATGCTTTTCAGCATAAAATGTTATAAAAGCCTTGTAAAAGATAACCTATAGAGTAACCTCCCCTCTAAAAAAATTGAGTGCTTGTGAAGACCATTTTAAAAAGCAAAACACAGTCAACAAATATATACTTTCCCCCTCATTGTCATGACTGATGGAGATTTATTAGTTTCATTTTGTAAGTTTTACTTGAAGGGTGCTTTTACCAGGTATTATGACAGGTCACACCGAAAGCAATTTTCTATAAAAGATGTTACAGTAACCCCTATGGTACTTGTGTAATTTCATATTTGAGAGCCAAGTGCACAAGTAAAAAGTTTATAAGAATTACCCTGTTGTTCTGACTCTGATTCTTGTCCCCTAAAAAAAAAGAAAAACCTGTGCCAAGTAAGCTTTTTTTTTTTTTTTTTCCTTTTTGAGAATTCTAAACCAGTACAATGTTTGATATGAGTCCCGTTGTTCTGGAGATCGACTGAAATAAAAGCACAGTTATTGTTTAGCTTTGGTATATTCTGCGATACATTTAGACAAGTAGAATATATACCAACCCTTATGTTTTCCAACCGTGAAGTTACAATGAGGGAGGAAGTAACTTATGAGAGAGAAAATATTACAGACACAGAATAAAAGTTTGAGACCCAGTTTATCTTTAATCCTCTGGGATAAGCTATGGAACAAGCAGTCTGAAGAGTGGACACTCAGTGTCATGAACGGTATGCATCAGTTTACAATAACACGGGCACAAAAGCGATTGTCGCCTTTAGGACACTAGGGCCATCTGAGTGTCTCACATCCATGCACGCCACGTTCATTGCATGAATATACCACAGGTCTGTAGCGGACGTTGCCATTTAATGCCTACAGAGCCTAAAGCTTCCAAAGTGCCTATCTGGCCTGTACATATTTCATTAAAAATAAACTCTATAGAATAAATAAATATATAAAATAAATAAAATGTTGCCTTTGGAATTTCTATAAATAAATTTAACTTTTTTTTCTTTTTTTTTCTTTTTCTTTTTTAACTAAGAGGTCTTTGCTTTCAATTCACTGGGATGACACCCGTGACAACGAACCGAGAAAGTCTCGTCGGTCAGACCGCACCCTCCTGCCTGTGAAAATGCAGCGGGGGCCCCCCTCGGGCCGCCAGCCAGATCCCGACGCGTCCAGGTGTGGCAGCTCTGCTGACGAGGATGAAGGACAAGAGATCGGACGGGAAAGCGCATCTATCCCCACATGCATCGGCTGGTCCTCTCTGCTCCCTCCTCTCTGCAGCCCCACTCACCCCCTCACCCTGCGGCCTCCTGCCCTCTGCTCACCACCCACCCGGCAGCAGTGGGCAGGGGGTCCCGAGAGAGGACGAGCCTGGAGAACAAAATCAGTATGTCCCCTCCACGCCTCCGTCAGACTATGCATGCGACAAAGTTTGGCAACAGTGGAGCTGATGTGATGACACAGCAAATCAATAAGAACCCACCGCGTGAAACCTTTATAGTGGTTACTTTTTTAAGGGCTCAAGTGAAGAAACGGTCTTTGTCAACTTTGGCTTAGTATACCCTTATAGAGTTCGGGTACTTTGTCGGGGTCCACTGGTCTGGGTAAAAAATGTGTGAATTTCTGGTGCCGTTTAGTCCTCGTTCCTTCTCTGGGGGTCCCGTCCTTATTTAACGCGACATAGAACCGCCTTCCAGTGTCCACGTGTTTATACAGATTCGAGGAGTACGTGTTATACCAGTTTTCTTCAAACTGTTCTCTGAATACACACTCTTGGGTTAGTTTTTCCTGTTAAAAAACAAAAGCAAATATTTTGCAAAAATTAGCTACTTTCCGTACTGAAAGCAATTGCTACATAACATAACTGGTGACAGAATACCAATCTTAACCCACTTTAAGTGCACTTTGCAAAAACTGCTTACCTCTATAAATTTAACTACCTCCTAATTCTTTTTCATAATGATTAAAGCACAAAAGAGTCTAATTTTTTCTAGTTAAACTTTTCCACATGCCAATTATCTGAGTGAGTCAGTAGGCAAAGGCAGCTAACGCCATGAGCTGTTCCCATTTTCACCACAGCAATCAGGATGGTGACCATCCTGGGGGGAGGGCCTTCTCGAAGAAAGAGTCTCAGACCGCCGTTTCATCTTCAGCGTACTTTTCATAAAGTCCTCGCCACACAGACCAACATCAGCAGTGACGTCAGAGATCTGCTGCCCTCTGAAGCAGTGGAGGTTATTCATTACACTAGAAGAGTGGTTTTCAAACTTCAGTGTGTAGAAGAATCACTTTGGGATGCTTTTTTTAAGTGTAAATTTCCAATCCCCAACCTTTTAAAATTCTGATCCAGAAAGTCTGGAAATACGCATTTCGAACAGGCCTTGTGTAATTCCGATGCAGCCGGAGTCCACATTTTGAGATACGATGCTTTCTATCAGGTCTGGGTCTTCCTGAGTACAAAGAAGTAAAGACAAACAGCCCAGCCCTCCTGTTTCCTTGAACTTAGAAGAACCACCCCACACACTCCCCCCAGTTTAAAAGCAGAAAGGTTCCACATTTCATAAATGTACTACACTTCACCCTCCGCCAGAGCTTTATGAGAGCCTGGGTTCCCTGGAACCCCATAACCTAGGGCCCCTGCAGCCGCGTGTCTCGAGGGCAGTAAGGACCAGAAGCGATGCACACGTCACACCCCGAACCGTGAACGCATTCCAGGCACAAACACGTGCTTCTAGCTGCGCCTGGAGAAGTGAGGCAGTGGGGTGGATCAGCTCCTTGTTCTTCTTCTCACCACGTTGAAACTTTAAGATCAGCACCTTCCCAGATGGCAGTGTTAAAAAATAAACACTAAAACGGCTTCTGAAAACATTCCCCTTGCTCTTGCCCACCTGGCCCCTTATGTAAATAAGAAAACCTACAAACACATGTCCACGCAGTTACACACTTGAGGACACAACCTAGTGCACTGATTCACAGCCAGCCCGGCAGAAGGCATCATCTCCAGCTGCCGTGGTCGCGTCGGGAGAGCGAGGGTGGGGACCGGGGGGCGTGTCAAGCTGACGATGCTGAAACCCGGTGGCCAGCGTGAGCTGGTTTCCCCACGTCACTCCTCCGTTCACGGAAGGCTTGAACCACCCAGAAACACAGGGGACCTGCACCTCCTGGGAGCTGCTCTTCTAGGTCAGGGGTCCCCAACCCCCGGCCACCGACCGATACCGGTACTGGTCCGCGGCCTGTCAGGAACCAGGCTGCACAGCAGGAGGCGAGCGCTGGGCGGCGAGCGAAGCTTCATCTGCCGCTGCCCATCCCGCCCCCCGCCCCACCGACACCCTGTCGCTCGCATCACCTCCCGAACCATCGCCCCGCCCAATCCGTGGAAAAACTGTCTTCCACGAAACTGGTCCCTGGTGCCAAAAGGGTTGGGGACCGCTGCTCTAGGTGATCAAAATGTACTGAGCAGGTTGGTAACAAAATCTTATCTCCTTGGACCAGTCTCTGCTAAGTGAGATGGAACAAGGGAAAGCAACAAAAGCAACCAAAAGCATCGAGCAGGACAGGATGTTGGGGAAACTCTGGGCAGCTGATGCTGGGTTTATAGGGACAAGGTGCGTTGCAGGGGGCGAGTGGCACCTGCAGCTCCCCTCACCTGGGCGCTAGCAGAGAAGCCCCTCACCTGCCTCCAAAAGCAAACCTAGAGGAAACCCCCTATGCTGGGGAGACCAGACTTTACTTCCATCTGTACAATAAGTATTCTCCCCACAGACGAGATTATTCCTGGCTTAAAATGTCTGGTTTGAGTTTGCAGTGATTAAGTAAATTTTCTAAACAAGCGATGATCATTTATTTTCTACTTAATAAAGGTGGACCGAAGGAGGGAATTGTAGAGCCTTCAGTTCTACCAAGGAGATGAAAAAAGAATTCAAATTAAGCTTTCTTTTTCTCAGCAGGAAATCACTTTACCTGACAGATACTTGGTTTAAAAAATAAGGCTCGAGCTTCCCTGGTGGTGCAGTGGTTGAGAGTCCGCCTGCCGATGCAGGGGACGCGGGTTCGTGCCCCGGTCCGGGAAGATCCCACATGCCGCAGAGCGGCTGGGCCCGTGAGCCATGGCTGCTGAGCCTGCGCGTCCGGAGCCTGTGCTCCGCAACGGGAGAGGCCACAACGGTGAGAGGCCCGCGTACCGCAAAAATAATAATAATAATAAGGCTCTCCCTCCTCCTTCTGGATCCCAAGGTCTGCCCCAGCTTCTATCTGCTTTGTATACAAGTCGCACCTGCAGGGTCTGCACACCATGAGGGGCCTGGCTTTGGAGCCACAGCCCCTGCTCCGGCAGCCTCACCTGGAGCAGATCAGTGTCACACCTGAGGCGAGGCCATCACAGGTGCATGGCCGGGGATCGGCACCCAGAGCCCAGGACACGCCCCCAGTCACCGTGGGGGCATGTCAGAACCATGAGTTCAGAACCTCTCAGAACTGGAGCCAACCTCAGCCAAAAGGTATTGCAACTTTCCCCGGAAAATGCCCGAGACAGGGGGGCCTGGAAGGGAGGTCACCTGCCCCAGACCCCGCACCTTCCACTTCTCACTAATGGAGGGTTCCTCCAGACACCCCGTCCGTCCAGGGACTTCCGAGGCCCCTTCCAAAGGGCCGGGAGGGGGGCTCCACGGACCACGTTCCGCAACTCGGTGCAGCCCCTCTGATTCTGACAATCACACGTGCTGCCTTTCTTCTTTACCTCAAAATGCAATTTTTTAAAAACACTATTCATTTTGCAGGAGGAACGCGTGGAGGTGGGGAGAAAACAGAGCGTAGGCACAGAATTCTGCAGTGGGAAGGACACTGCACGCTAAGACTGAAACGCTAATGAGTCCAGTATTGAAGGCGAGCCTCAATTCACATGTTCTGCGGGTATTGTCAGTTTGCGGGGGAAAAAAGAAAAACCTTTTTAAAAAAGTTGAACGAGGTAAGAAACTGAACTAACCTTTTCACTGCTCAGCAAACACGGCTCTGTTCCCCTTATGAGGCTGCGGTAACATCGTTTACACACACAATATAATGCTCTAGGCGATGCGGAAAATGAGGTGAACTGTTCCACGTAGGACACTGTCATCTACAGACAGCAGCTTTTGTGATGGTTAAGAGTTCAGTCCTCTCCTTCACGGGAGGGTTGGATAACCTCAGTTAACTAGTTAAATGAGGCCGTGCAGACATTACCCTGCAAAACCCCTGATCCAGTTCAGTCCTGTAATTATTACACAAGGGGTATAACGCCACTCAGAAAAAATGCAGACCTTAAAAAAAAATTTTAATTTAAATGATCATAAAAATTAAAGACCCTGATACCTTTCTATACCATGTATATGCTTTCAAATAATTTCTTCTTGCTATTTGTGATCTTTGTTTCAGACAAAGGTAGACAAAGCAGCAAGATTTACAGAATTAATCTCTTTATGATTAGACTTTAGTACTTAGCGATAAAATATTTAGTTGAGGTGAATATATTTATGTTACATATTTGTACTCCAAAGTGATTTCTCTAAATTAAAAATAAAAAAGTGAATGCAAACTGGGACAGCAAAAAATATACATTAAGCTGTATTCTTATATATACACAGAGGAGAAAAAACAGTTTCTGCCTTCAAATAAACTATACACTTTAGAATTATAAAACTCAGATGTTTTAAAACTCACCACATGTTTCCAATGCAGACAGTTTATAGAGTATTCCACTATAAAGTGATCAATTCTTCTTTTATTGTATTTCCATGTTTTAATATTTTGGGGGGATTATTTAACTATAGCTGTTTATGGCATACCTATCTTTGAACTGCTGGATTATGTCACTCAGCTTGGGTGGAGAATGTGGATTTAATTCAAAAGTCTCCTAAAGCCCATGCTTTGGAACAAAATCTGGTGAATGTGAGCAGCTATGGAAACCCCTTTTCATTTTATATCATCAAATTCTGAGCAGTGGGAAGAACTGAAATTAAAACTTCAAAACTTTTACCAAAATCCTATTAAAACCAAAGTATGAGATAATAATGTGAAAATTATAGTACACCCCAGAGAATGTTTAGGGATGTTATACGACATCAACTCATGTGGACACTAATCTTAACTATCTAATTGGAAAATGTGTAATCCACATGGGCGTTACCACGCCTGATTCCTATCTGTACCCATTTAAAAACTGAAATCAGAAGTTTTCAAGATTTGAGATTCAAGAGTCCTCATTGAAAATGTACAGACTTATTCTGCTATACATATAAACATATGGTATAGCTTTAACCATACCATCCAAATGGTTGCTTGTGTTCGACTCAACGGGTGGTTTGACCTCCCTGCATGAACTCACAACACATAAATCCCAAGGTCAGAAACTGCCTTGATAGAGCTCCCGAACCTTTTGTAAGTTACTGATTTGATGGAATCGCTTGTTCTCTGCCCACCGTTTACCAGTCATGGTATTTAAACCTCCCTTAACTACAATTACCCGTAGAGATGTACCTTTTCCTCATTAATAATCTAGCAGTAAAGTCTTCATGGGAATTGTTGCAAGCATCGCGGTGATTAAATATAATGACGAAAGGATCATTAATAAGAAGCTAGGTATTTTAACGCTTCTCTCCTGGGAGAAGTCCCCAAACGGAAAGCCACAAACACACAGAACAGGCAGGAAGGCACTATTTCTCATTTTACTAGAAGCTCCATTCGGATCCAGCCCCCTTAAGCCCTCAACGCGCCTCACTCAAGGCCCGTTTTTCAAAACCTCTTTAAAATCCCTACCATTCCCACGGGCCTGCTTTTATACCCATGATCCTGGCCATCAAAACTGCCACTGGAATTGTGGGAACGGTTGAATCAGTTGTGTCTGGTCAACGTACACAAACGAAGCAAGTGGGCGGGCAACGTCTGTCTCATCTAATACACAAAAAGGTAAGAATTCCTACGTTCTCTCCACTCCTCCCCCACCAAACCAGACAAAACAAGACAGAATTCAGCTTCGCTCCAGAAGCTGCGTACTTAGGTGTACCCGTGGACTCGAAGGTAGGGCCCAGTCTGAATCCGATCCGGCCTTGGACATCTCCTATGGTGTGGGCTCACCAGCCACATGGTACCCACCACACAGCCAGGGACAGAGCCCGCCGCATGTACCACAGAGCAGACCAGACAACTTAGATGCTGTCCTTAGCAGCCACCCTAGAAACGGACATTTGTTTAGCAAATCAAGTGAGCTCATAAACTTGCAATATATGTTCAGAGGTGGAGCCCCACAGGGGAAAGAAAATCCTGCCCAAGGTTGAACAGAATTCAAGCAGAGAAGTTTAATATTCACTTTATGAAATATTTTTGCTTCTGCCAATGGGTAGACTATGCCCATTTGCTGCTTCTGCCGAGAGCCCTACAGGAAAAGTCTGTGAAGGTTCTCTTAGGGTCCTAGAGCACAGGTAACATTTCTTATCATAAATGATCATCTGATAAGAGAAGCAAGTCATTCAGTGACCACTTAAAACGCACATCAGAGATTTGCAAAAGCTGAAGACACTTCAAGCTAAACATTACTCTTTGTAAAAACTGAAAGTCGAAGGACAGACCATGGAGGAGAAGTGGACAGCTTCGAGGCTGGGAGGTGGAATGAAGGAAATAATTCCTATTATTAAGGACACCAGGCAAAGACATTGGAACCCAACCACCGCGTCTGAGGAAACTCAGCCGGCGCGCCGCAGGAGGGAGAATCGAAACAGAAACACGTACCAGAGATCTTCTACGGTAGACAAAGCAGGCTGAATTCAGGCCTTGAGTGCAGAAATAAAATTAGACCAACTGAAAGAGTAACAAAGATGACGGCAAAGTAAGCGCAAAGGCAATTTCTGAAGAACTAAGAGAGTCACGGAATTTCTATGGTAAAGGAATGTCAACCTCCTACAGACACACACAATGGGGTTGATTAGCCACCCTGGGCCTCGAGCTCCTTCTCTGTGAAGAGAGGAGACTGGACTCAGGGATGTCCACGGTCTCTCTGAGTCTAAGGCCGAGTGACCCGGCCTTGGAGCATCCAGTGTGGAGCCCTAGCCACCCACAATGACTCGGGAAGGACGCACTGACCAGGAAATGGAAAAGAAGCTGCAGTGTCGCTGGAAGATAGGGGAAGAAACACGCCCAAAGGTTCAGCCTCCGTTACCTCTGCAGAGACGGACAGCTAAGTAATGCTTCCAGAAGCAGCCAAGCGGGGAGGCTGCTGTCTCGGGGAAGAAAGGACGGGGAAGAAGACACAGCTTCGGCACAAGGGGCCCCTCCTTCCCTCCCTGGGAGACCGATAGGATGTCCCCCGGTGTTGGCCTCACAAAACACGGCTCACAAATAAACGTCTGTCTGACCAACAAACCCTATGTCATCAGCTGCCCGAAGAGGACTCACTGGGAAGAAAAACCAAATCCTGGAGGAAAACAAGAAGCTATCGAAGTCACAGGGTGCCCAGAGCTGGAGGCAAAGCTGGACGTGTGCACGAGACAGATAAAAGGCACTGTTGGAGAGAAGCGACACCAGGGCTCCAGAATTTCTCAGACACCCAACCACACCCCCTCCGAGGTGCACAGAGGAACCCCGAGTGGGCTCACGAGCACATGCGTGTCTCTGGCGCCTCTCGACTCCCCGGGGCCCCCACTACTGCCCACCACCAGCTCCAGCTGGACTCGCGTCAGCCCAGATTTCTCTGGAACCAGACTCTTCCTCCCAGCCCCCGCCTAGCGCTAGAGAAATGGCCCCACGCTCGTGGAAAGTGACCGGTGCTGCTGTCCCTTCCTCACACGTGGGTGGCTGTCCCATTCTCTCGGGGCCCCTCTGCTAACGGCCCCCTTCCAGGACAAATCCGAGCTCACACCATCGGCCGGCCGGCCTGCTTCCCCGAGGCACCGGAGCCATACACCAACGTGGGCCGCTTCCAAAACAGCACCTTCACCCCGAAACGCCGAGTCCGGGGGAGGCCAGTGCAGTGCTGCCGCAGCCTGGTGGCTGCACCGACAGGCGGGCACCACGATGGGAACTAAGCCCCTAACACGCGGTCCAACTTTTCCACTTAATTAAGTGCGTAAAATAGTAACGTGCTGCGTTTGGGAAGAAGGTGGATGAAATTAACCCTAACAGATGAGGCTTTATGGTTAACATTTGCAAGTATAATGCGAGGGGCGCCGCAGTTCGATCTGAAGGGAAATGTTTATTTACTTTCACAGACCGTGTCCTAAACCTTAACTTCTGAATTCAGACTTGCAAGAAGCACAATTTCCGTGCGCCTCCGTGCAGGCGTCTCCTTCTGGGGCCACACTTATCCCTGAAGGAGGCGAAGGAGCTGCTGTACAGCCCCGGGGGCCAGGACAGCGCCGGCCGCATCCTGGGCCCCGTCTCCACTGTCCTCGTTACCCTGGTTCCTAGTCCCAGCCCAGCCAGCCTGAGGAGGTCGCCCAAGGCTGCACAGCCCACGAGCCACGGAGCTAGCGGCCCAGGCCCTGCGCTGCCCTTACTCGTCACTGCATCTCCACGTTCAAACCCTTCAGGATGCAAGTACAGGCTTGAACCTTCCATCGAAACACAGCAAACTGAAAACCTACTCAAAAGACAGGGAGAGAAAGAAAAGGAATACAAGCCACCCCAGAGGGTCCAGAGAAAACGACCTGCCACACAGCGATTCACAAGGAAAATGGAAGAGAGGGAGGGAGGGCAGAGAGGAGCCTCGGGCTGGGAGTGGACAGCAAGCGTGCACACGTGCAGGGCAGTGTGGCAGCCACACGGACAGAGCCACTCCCGGCCACAGCAGAGCCAGCCCAGCACGCACCGGGGGAGGGTGCCCTTGGCATGACCTTGGCAAGTCCGAGCTCAGAACACTGCACTGAGCCGTGGGCGGTTCCCCACAAAGGAAAAGCAGACTGCAGCAGAGAGCTCTCTGAAAAGTCACAACAAAAGACTGAGGAAGGAGGGGATGCATTTATGTCAGGATTGAAAGCATTCATGGAGCCCTTTGTGGGGCTCCACTCCAAGCCAGAACCTCTCCGTCCTTGGGGAGCCTCGGCGGCGGGGTGTTGGGAAGGCAGACACTCTTCTCAGCAGCCTGCAAGGATGCTGCGGGACACCCAGGTCGATGGACACGCAGCGGACAAGCCAGTCCGTGCAGGGGGCGGGAGGGGGGCGGCCCTGGGGCGAGTGGGTGGGGCTTTCTCTGGGAGGGGGTGTCTCCCGGGCCAGGACACGGGAGCAGCCAGGCTGCAGCACCCCCGGATGGCAATGATGATGACAGTGGAGGACCCTCCAAATGTCAGTGTCGTGGCCTCTGGCAGCAGCTGAGAGAAACAGAAGCAGAGCCAGGACCACTGGGGCTGGAGGGGGAGTAAAGATGGCAGAATCAGGCTCCTCCCGGCAGCCACGGCTCCAAAGCCTGCGGCCCCGAAGCTGCTTTCACGCCAGCCTTTCCCTCCCCGAGACCACCTGCCTACTTTTCTCCATCTCCTCTATGAGTAATCCTGACGTCTCCTCCCAGGCCAGGGATGAAGCTCCCTCCCCCATGCTCCCCAAGGCCTTTCGGTATACAGTTATGTCTCAACACCAATCGCACCAAATTATAAGCCTTGGTGTGCACGTCTGACTGCCCCCCAAAGCTGCAAGGTCACCCCAGGAGAAAACAGCACTTACCTGCGCGGGGTCTTGTGTGTGGATCGGGGCCCTGAACCGCGGCTCCCGGGGAAACACAGGGTTAGGGTCCTGTGAGCCTCTGCTCATGACATTTTTGTCAACAAATCAATGCATAACCTTGTTTTACGCCTGTTTCTGTTTCAAGTTAATAGTGCTGGCTCATTAGCCGTGGACGCAGGCAGTGACTCAGGCCGACGGAGGCTCCTCTGAGGTCCGCGTATCCTCCGTGAGGCTCGCCCAGCCTCCAGCACTTGGGACACCAAACAGCATCTCAGCACTAGGCCCCGGGGGGCATTCTAACCAGCAAAACCACCACCAAAAGCACAAAAGACGTGAGACCCGTGGCAGAAGGGGCGCTTGCCCAGTGGGAGCTGCCCCCTCGAGACGCGGCTTCTGCCCCTCTGTGCAGGCCGGCGAGCGACACGGCTGCAGGGTCACGCGGCAACCGCAGCCAGCAGACAAACGTGCGCGCACGCAACCGTCACGAGGGCCACCTGTACTCCTGGCACCTACGGAAGGGCCGGCCCGTGTGAGCAACGACACGGTCACGTCCCCTGGCTTTGCGAAAGCAAACGAGCGTGCGAGCCAGGGTAGCCGAGTGTGGCGGGGAGCGTGCGGGGGGGTGGCAAGCAGAAGCGGAAGCCCCGCGTCCCCAGCATCCAAGCAGCGGCCTGGCTCTGCGTGCCCGACAGACGACCCTCTGCAAAGAGGCGCGACGTGCGCGGGGTGCAGGGAGGGGCGGACCGGAGACCCCGGACCCTAAAGAAAGACCCTCCCTGCGCACTGAGCACAGCTCCGGGGCCTGGAACCATCCCCCGCCCGCCTCTCCTGCCACACGGGTCTACTGGGCCCCACCCGTGAGCTTCGACCATTAAACCGGGTCCTTCCCGAAGCCCACGAAGACCTGTGCTGGGTGACTCCAGCCACCACTAACTCGCGAGGTTTTCCACGCACCTCAGACCGTCAGGGGAGGCAGCTCCCATGCTTAACAACGTAAACGTAAGTAAACTCAAATAAGTAGGTATGATTTTAAAAGATGATTTTCCACTAATTAACGGCCAGGAGTATAGATGCTAAGGAAACAAATGAACCACTAAATATAAACTAGTACAAGAAACAATTGTTTCAAAGCCCTATCGGTGAAGCGGAGACTACAATCCTGCTCTAATACGGGGTTATTTCTGGCAAAAAAAAAAAAAAAATATATATATATATATATATATATACACATATATCTTTTATTCACAAAAACGGCTGGCCACTCAGGCATATGTATCAGGCAAGATTTACTAATTCACCTATGTTCAAATAGTAAGTCCTTACATACTCTGTGTTACCTTGACTCAGTCGCTAAGCCACTAAACTCTCATTCCCGTCACCTCTAGAACAAGGACACTATGAACGAAATCAGCTCACACAGCAGACGCTCTTCTGAGGCGCTGCCCTCCTGCCTTCAAAGTCACCACCCGATCCTCTGAACGCTGGCAACATACACCAGCAATTGAAGGCCTTGCTCTATCACCCGAAGTATCTATTTAAAACCGCCCACTTCCAGAGCACGCCCGCCATCAAGGAGATAACTGCACAAATGACCCTTTACAGGAATGACATTCCTTGGAGACTCGACCTACAGGACACGCCTCACCGTCCACCATCAAAGTCATCTGAACTGACACAGCAAAACGACAAACTGCTAAGTCCAGTGTGGACAGGCCATCGGGTACGGTGTCCTGTTCCGTGACACACACGTTCACTCTGCTTGTTCCAAAGCCCCTCACAAGGGCACCGCAGCACCTAATGCAAACAACAGGGACCCTCCCTGCCAGGGCCTCCCTGCCCCAGGCGTTTTCACAACTGGCACCTACGGATCCTAGGAGGATAAAGGACCAAATCTGGGGGCAACAAGCTTCCTGGAAGAGCGTTTTCTCTGACCCTTCATTTCATGAAAAAGTAAAGGGGTCATTTTAAGGCCACTCTAGACCTTCCAGATGACCGCGCATAACCACACACTGCCACCCAAGAATGCGCGTGTGTCTAAGGTTGCCTTCAGCACTAAGCAGTACAACTCTAACCATCAGGGCTACCGGGAAGAGAAACGACATCCTTGGAACGTCGGTGAAGGTCAGGTGACACCTGGCTTCCAGTAATTCGCACCGGAAGACACGGGGGGGGGGGGGGGGGGACCTCCTCCCCAGAAGCCCTGGGGGACAGGTATGCCAAGCTCAAAGCCCGGACACTGAGGCAGCCTCTCAGCCATCACATCAGACCCACCCTACTGCTTCAGGGTCTATTGGTCTTATAGTCCAGTGTGAATTTTAATATAAATATGTTTTGAATTGCAGTTGCCAAAGTGGCGTAAGGGGTTCGTGTTTGTACATATTCAAATAAGATGATAAAAATAATCTAAGGCAAACGGGGTTCTGAGGATCTGAGATACTTCACCGTTTTCCTCTTACAGAGGTAGACGTACTCCTTCATCCTGGGCCCCCTGCTGCTGCGCCCACTGTGGAAACACCGCACACGTGGAAACACCGCACAAGGGACTGCTGTGGCTCACACACGTCCACCCAGTCAACAACTGCCCCAATGCTTTGGGCTTTCTTAAGTTCCTGTGCATTGGAAACACAGTCCAAATCCATCACACCTTGGTTACTGATTCCACGGACTCACAGAAACCGAATCAGGCCCAGCTGTGTCTCTGGAAACGGAACAACAAACAAACAGCAGCACCTCTGTCAGCGCGGTGGCCAGGCCCCCTAGAGCTGGTCTGAGTCCTCGCTCTGGCCCACCGGCCCCCGAGCTCCAGCCCCGGAGCAAGTCACCCCACCCCCTACCCTTCAGCCGTGACAGTTAAGCAGGGTCCCGCCTGTGGAAGTCCAGGACGGTCAGGTGGGCAGCGACATCCTGGGCAGCACTGTGCACGAGGGCATGACCGGCTGGATAGCTGGGGTGACAAACCCTATGTGCCAACTGCCGCCTTCAGGAAACATACAGACTGTAAAGACAGAGTCTGTCTCCTAAGAACTTAATCCAGCGGGAAAGACCAACGGGGAATGAAAACTCTGGACAGAATACAGGAAGTGCTAACAGGGATACAAACCAGAAATCCATGTCATCCTTTTCACCATGTTTACAGATCCCATGCTTGCTCTCCTGTATCATTACAATTTTAGTGATTGCGCTACCTTTTTTTAATGAAAAGGTCAATATCTCTCATTAAATGCAGGCTCCTTGAAACAGATTAACTTTTTTTCAAGGCATTCTTTTTTAAAGAGATATTTATTACAGTCAATTATTCCTGACACACTGAAGTATCTTGATGATACTCGGATAATTAAGATTAAGACCCTAAAAGTAACTGAGCCTTACTTCTAGTCTCTTTGATAAGAACGAAAGTGACAAATGTAAACTAATGCTCTAATACTTTAATCCTCTGCCCAGGTGTGCACCAAATGAGTGTGTATGTGAGAGATCTAATACCCTCCCTAAATTTCACCCAGGCAGGATATTCTAATCTTTACATTTGAAACATTATGTGCCCTTCCTTGTCTGCCCTCCCTTTTCTGAGACTCCTATTCATCCCTCAAGACCCAATTAAGTGCTACCATCCAATTTCCCCAAGGAGTTATTTAAAGACTCTTCTGGACTCCCAAGATACTTGTGATTCCTCTAATACAGTGCATTTCACATTGCACTGGATTATTTGTATCTCTCCTACCAGATTTTGAGATATCTGTTGCACTGGGATGCACTTAGCACAACGCTGGGCACATATAGGTGTAAATGTTTGTGAACAGATGAGCAAATGAATGGAGGCATGGATGAATGAACACATGAATACAATAATCATCCCAGAAGCAGAACGACTCAGGTTTTCCTTAAATCATATAATGATACACATCAGCAATAGAGCTTTTCCTATTTCCACAATCTAATAGGATGTCACAATCCCGCATATTTTTCTGAAGAAGTATTACCCCATTCACCTCTGGCCTTTTAGATCTAATCCTAATGTAAACTTGGAAACAAAAGATCTACATAGATGAAAAGAGAAAAATAATCCCAAAATACATTTTGGATTAACTTTTGCTACATTTACACATTCACTTACTTTATAAAAGTGATGGCTGTTTCCCCAAATCTATTTACCTTCTTTCCCAATGAGATCAGTCTTTTCAAGTTTTCCCCAACGTTTAGAAACACACCTTTCCCACTTTACAGAGCTTCACACAGCTTCATACAAGCAAACTCCTCGGGCTAGTTTCCAGCGTACTTAGTAACAGTATCGTTGCCTGTTTCTCTCTTTCCTTCTCTCCATCTCATCAGGATGAAAAGGGGACATGTGGGTGTTCCCCCCCCCATTCTCACTGCCACGCCAGGATGACAAGCACAAACGCAGTGGAAAGTGACTCCTGGCCCCCGAGGAGATGGTCTCCCCCATGCCTCCGCACACCTGCATGAGGTACGGACCACGGGCAAACCAGGCCGGCTGCTGGGAACAGATGGCCCCGCTGCATAACATCACGCGCGTAGAGCACCCTGTCGGCCAGGCAGGCGAGACTCGGGAGCAAAGCCTGCAGAGTCCTGAGATCCAGAGCAGGAGCCATTCGGGCCACCTAAGTCCAGCCCTCGGTTTCGCGGATGGGAGGAACAGGCAGGGCACCCACTGATGTCCTGACGCCCGTCCCCGTTCTCCCCCAGACACCACCTTCTCCAGACTCGGCCACGCCCCCTGGGGCTGGACATTCGGACGACGCGTTACAGCCCAGCTCAGCACGAGGGTGGCAGGGAGGGACTCCTCCCTCCAGCAGGGCCCTAGGGACACAATGACCTCGAGGGCTGCACCTCCAGGGCCAGTGAAGCCACGAATGAACCACGACTTCAATCGCCTTCAACCCAACACGTGCGGGGCTCGGGCTGTGGCGGGGCGGGGGGGCGATATTCAAAAGAAAGCTGCAGCCCAGGCCCTCGACACGCTGGGGACACGACCACACCGCAAGTGTACACTCCTCGCGTGAGGACGGAAACACAAACAAAGCATCCCCGGGGCCCAGAGGACAACACGAGAAATGCTGACCAGAAACTAGGGTCCGAGTTAGGGGTGTAGGGAAGGTTTTGCAGAAAAGGCAGCATCTTCACGCAATCTGAAAGAAAGAAGGCTGCCTCCGCGGGCACAGGGGGGAGGGGACGGCAGGGCGGGGGGGCGGGGGGGGGGGGGGACCTGACCGCGCGGCCCAGCAGCCCTCGAGTGTCCGCAGAGGCGCAACGAGGCGGACGCGGCCTACACAGGGACAGGGACAGAGACAGCAAAGCGGACCAGCAGCGTGGTTCGGGGAGAGGACACAGCAAGACGGGGGGATCGGCCTGCAGAGGCTTGAGGGATCCGAGCGGGAAGTGGCCCGTGTCTGGGTCTGAAGGGACCCTCCCATCGGGGTGGGGAAGGGGACGAGCGTGGACGCGGGAGAGGCTGGAGCAGCGGAGCCGCCTGAGACGCTTTCCCACGGCGCGGAAGCGGTCCGGTCACGCCGGCCTCCCAGCAGGGCCCTCGGGTGAGAAGGGACGGAGAGGGAGAGGGGCCTGTCCCAGCTCTGCTGGGTGCAGGCGGGGCTTGAAAGGCCTAAATCAGGCAGCAGGGCCTCCAGTCCGGCTTCCCTGCCTCCCAGGAGACGGCCTCCCGGCCTGGCTGCCACCCCGTTGTCTGCGGGTCTCGTCCCAGCGGGGCTCAGATGGGGCCACAGGGAGGAGGGCGGCAGCAGGGAGGGGGCAGGCGGCCCCGGGAAGCGCCCCTGCGCCAGGCCGAGGCCTCACGGACGCAAGGCCATCGGCTGTCCGCGTGGCCCGAGGGCTGAGGACAAGCAGCATGGCCTCTGTCTGCTCACTCATCGCCACCTTCCAAACACTTTGCCTTAAGGCGTGTTTTATAAAATAACAACATATACGAACTACGCCTTCCATATGCAATTTTCAAATAATTTAAGATGCAGTGTTGAAATCCACACTCAAAACATCTGGAGACCACGGTGATAAACTACAGTCCCTTCCACCCCCCCACCCACAGGTGGTCAGACTGCGACCCAACACAGAACGCCTTCTACTGAGGCCACCTATGACTGACTGAATTAAATCCACATTATGGACCTAAAAGTGAAGGAAAAAGTGAGGGGTGACAAAAGGAGAACATCACTGCATGTTTTAAAAATCTAAAAGCTTCCTTACATCTTGAATCTTTGCACTTAAAAGCGTTGACGAAGATAATTCAGGAAGTAAATAACTTCATCTAGACCAAGAACTGTGTTTAAAAAACTAAACTCAATCCTATGCTTAAAAACCTATTTTAAAATAATCCATTCTCTCGAGGAAGCACTTTTTTAAAAAGACAAATGTCTAAAAAATCAATCAATCTTACATCCAAATTTTACCAAAGCAGAAAAACCATCCTTGTGTCATGAAAAATGGTGGGTGTTATATTCAAACTATACCATTTATTGTCTCCCGGAGTTTCTGAGTAAAAGTTGGATACTACTCCCAACCCTTGTGTGTGTGTGTGTGTGTGTGTGTTTACTAGCATACGGATAAAAAAAAAGGATAGCTAGAAAAAATTTCTCCTGATTCTACATAAAAATGCCCTTCATTTCTGCCAACAGAGGACTCCAGAACTTCTCCCATTCTGAGCGTCTTTTAATTTTCAACTTTTTGTAGATTCTAGCCAAAGTTCTCATGTTGCAGGTAATATGGATTAAATCCCCATTTGACCACCAATAATGGCAACAAGAAACTAAAGGCTGACTTCACTACAAATCTTTTGTTGAAAACTCCAGTTATATACAGTAACTGATAACCTAGTATTCACACTCATACCTTTAGCAGAAATGTATCAAGTTTCTACTGGGCAGTAAAGAGATACAAAGTCTGCCCCTCCTCTCAAAGCAGAAGCGGGGGACTCGTTCATTCCTGCCCTCCCAACCCTGGCACCTAGAACCGTGCCTGGCGGGCTACAGTGAGCGCTCTTCTTTGCCTCACCCAAGGAGCTTACGACCCAGTGGAGATGGGAAGTAAGACAGGGGAAGGAAGAAACTCGTAACACTTGCAAATAATTATTATATTTTTATATTCGTATTCACGTACAAGAATATCTGACAATAATTTCCATCTCCCTTCTCTCTCTACATAATGAAAATTTTATGCAGCTCAGAGAAAGGGTTTATACTCACTGCATGGTCTATTTCTAGTTTTAATTACAATGCTTGGCAAAGCTTGGAAGATCATTTCAATTCGTTTCAAAAATAACTCCCATTCAATACAAGAAGATGGGATTTTTCACAGTTGTGAATTTTTTATTTCCTTGACAATGAAAATGGCTTGGCATATAAATAAAGCATTTGCTTAGAAACTTTGGTCTCGTGAAGATCCAGGGCTGATATCTATTAATAAAAATGAAGTGGTTTTCTTCAAAAAGTGAAAACCTACACTCCCCTTCCCACCACTGTTTCATTTCTATTTATAAGCTAGAGAAAGAGCAGTTTCCGGCAAACGTGAGTCAGGAAGGCTGGCAAGGTCTCTCACGGTACTTACTGATCCGTACAGCTCCCCTTTCTCATTCATGCCGAGGTAGAGTCCGCTGTCCACGCCTCGAATGCTGACCAGGCCCACCGCTATACTGATAAACTCCAGGATGCCTGTGAGACCAACAGCAGAGGGAGACAGGTCAGACAGAGCACAGAGCATCTCCCCTGGAGCGTCCACATCCCTGGGAGCATCTAAGAGGAAGGCCGCACCTTCACTCGAGAAGTGTCTTCTCTTAAAACCACTGCCCCAAAGAATTGATTTTTCAACTCAATTTTATCTTACAGTAACAAGACAAAAATACTTATCAACACGACACGTAACAAAAATATTTTTTAAGTCAAAAAGCTAGCATTTACATAGATATGGTGAGAAGTGACATGTCAGTAAACCAATGCACGTGTTCTAATTAACTTAAAAGAGTATAATGTATGAGAAAACTTACTTCCACCTTAAAAATGTGAAATTAAGTATCTGTGTATGGCCATGGATTGGAAAAACAAAATTCTATTCAGAGAAGGGTCTATGCCCCTCCTAATAAGAACAGGAGATGACAACCAAAGACTTGTCTGGTTTACACCGAAAGTTATCCAGCTCTCTATTGTATAACTGCATTGAGCTCCATCTGGAAAACTAAAAAGCCCACACATATCCCAAATATTTCTGCTTAAACAAAGTGTTGATTTTCACTGTGCTTATCTAAGCCCCAAAGAGAGAGTTGAGCAATGAAGATAACACAATATTCTGGGGGGAAATGCTGGTTCCAAAACTGCTCTTGATTTAAAATAGGCATGGAATACTATATCCCCAAATCAATAGGCATGGAATACTATATCCCCAAATCAAATCGACATAACGATCTTCTTTCATTTCCTTCTTTCACCTTGCTTACCTCACTAAGAATAACAATACCTAAGCTGGGCATAAACCCAGAATTTTGTGGTCATACAACGGCAGTTCCAGGTTCTATAACCATATTGCTGTTTTAACATGATTACCCAATGGTACATCGGGACGATGCTAATATCACTCGTGCTCAGCCATTTTTTCCATCCTGTCTTAAAGTGCTACACTTTGTTTAAACCTTGTATTAATACACACCAAATACTGAGTTGTTTAAAATATCTCCAAATATTAAAAAATTTACTTCCATTTAAGAGTTTAGAAAGAAACTAAGGGTAACCCTGGGCTAGAGTCAGTCTCACGTGACTCATAGAAAAGCACTTACATGTAGTTTTAAACAATTAATTTTGCAACTCTCATAAAACAGACTGTGTTGCAATCACAAGAAGATGTGAACTACATAAATCTAATAAAGCAAAGGTTCCAAGGTGATGGACAAAGGGAAAGAGATTTCTTATAAAGAGGTATTCCTAACTCTGTTATAAGCACAAAATGCAACAAATATTTTGAGCTTACAGCTTACAGAATGTCTATCTGGACGTGCAAAACCATGTATTTTAACAGAATGTGAAATAGTGTGTGAATAAATACAAAGAGAAGTTACAAATTGAGTTCTGGATCTGATAACCTGTGACTCTCTAGTGAAAAATACATGTGAAATAAGTTCATTACCAGCCATCCCTACCTCACAAACCAAATGCAAAGACAAATAAGGCAGTAGTTCCGTGAGAGTCATTTCTTGTGAGATGCACACCCTTATTGATGAATCATTTTATTTCATTATACTACGTCTAACTCTTATGATTAAAAATAACTTACGTTGTAGCATTTTATTACTATAGGACTCACACACATGTGAATCTCTTCTTAGCTACCTGAAAACACACAATATAAGTCATTGTTATCCTGAAATAGTATAAGGAATTCATTAATGTCCAACTTTCATTGTCAAATGAAAGCATTTGGCCCCTTTGCATCTGACCGATTTAATACACCATGTCAATAAAACTGAAAGTCATAAAACTAAAATAAACAATACTTGCACCTTCTAAGAGGGTATCTGATGATCTTTCTCTTTTCCCTAAGCAGGAGGCAGCTCTGAGACTATTAACTGACATTGCCCATCAGACCTAAGAAAAAACAAGTGCATGTGATCTCGCAAAACCATGTAACTGGCTGGTCAGCAGAACATCAGAAGTAATAATATCAGCAGGGACAATCCTAACAACTGGACTCCTCGAGCATCTAGTCTGTGCCCAGTGAGAGGCCTGATGTCATTCAGCCCTCAGAACTGCCCTAGGCATTACCAAACGCTAATCTCCAGATGACACGTGGGGACACTAGGTTCAAGGATAACTTGCCCCCAAGCGATCAGACTCCAAAGCCTAGGTCCTTACTGACTAGGTACACCTTCCCATCACTTTTACCTTTTCTCACGGATCCGTGATTTCTGTACCACTTTTATATAGTTATTCCCTCACTAGTGACTGGGAGATGTGACCCAGGTGAGACTCTGCGGGCCCAGTGCACAGGACTAGAAGCAGAGGAAGTGAGGGGCACGTGAGCTCCTGGGACCGTGCTCTCATCACACAGGACTTGGGAAGGTGGGCACCTGTGTGTGCAAACTATTCGCACGTTGTTCTTTGTGCACATAGGTTTTTTTTTTTAAAGGACTTAAGGTCCGAAATGATTATTATACATTTTGGAAATGAAGGTAGTAAGATATCTATCTTGTTATCTCTTCCTGGCATCAGCAAGATATGCACTCACTCATTCAGTCAGCAAACTAAGGAGTGACTGTATTGTAAGCCAAGCACCATGCCCTTTGCTGAGGGTATGAAGACGAACAAGGTCTAGCCTACACCTTCAAAGAGCTTCCTGTCTAGTGGGAGGAAGGACAAATAACCAGATAAATGTAATAACAATGTGGGAAATGCGGTGAGAGGCAGGTGTTCAGGGTACGCTCTGGGCGGCTCACTCAGGCTGGACCAGGAGAGTCAGAGGGGCTTCCTAAAAGGAATCAGGCCAAGACAAGCCTCCCAGGCGTGCTCCACATGAGAAGGGGCTACATCTAGGGACCGCAGGTGGAAAAGGTTTCATCATCTCAAACCAGCACCCCTATCTCTGCAGCTCCTTGAGAAGCAGAGACTTCGAAAGAGCAGCCCAGCTTTTTATGAGGCCACCTCACGATCCGAGGGCAAGCAGAATTCAGAAGGTCTGAGTCACAGCCGTTCCCTCACGTGCAGAGGGGGCTGAAGCTGCAAGGCCAGAAAGCCCTGGCCACCTGGTAACCAGCTCCCGCCCCCCGCGGACTGCAATCCTTATCATTCCTGCTACCATCGTGTCCACCATGAACTCTAGAACCTCAACCAGGTCAGCTAACCTCTCCCTGGGCCTGAGCCACTGCCGAGCAAGTGATCCCAACTGCACGGATCTGAGCGGGACCGCTCCCCCAGTGTCTGTTCACGTGGGCGTGAGGCTCGGGAAAAGCCCAGGAGAAGGCTTCTGTGTAGAAACGGTGACATGCTTCACCATCCACAGGAGAGGAACGGAATGAAGGAAAGAGCTAGGAAGAGAAGAAGGAGGAAAGGGAGGGAGGGAATGGTGGGGCTGTGCCTGAGATTAAAGTGTGGCCCTCACATGTGTCCCAGGGTGGCCCATCTCTCTTCGGCAGTTCAGAAGGGCCACAGCAATGGGCAGTGATGGAGTGGCCTGGGAAGTATGAGGTCAGTGACGAGTGGCATCTGGCGATTCCCTTTCACGGCAGGCAACAGTTCCAGTGAGGATGCACTCACTGGGCCCAGGAAGCCTGACGGGGTCTGGTGGGGTCCACGGTCATCTGTGGTCCGCAAGAGGCCAGGTCAGTTCCTGGGACCACTGCAGGAAAATGACCTCAGCAGAGAATCAGCCTCGCCCGGGACTCACTAGGTAGCAGTGCTCAGCCCCCAAGCTCTGTTCGCGTGGACCATGACCCCAAAGTTGGCCCAGCTCCCAAGAGCCCCTCTGCATGGGCCTCACCTCCACGCTGGCCATGGGAAGTGGGAGGGCCAGCCCAAGCAGCTCCACTCTGGCCCGTGTTAAACAACCCTCCAGCCTAAAAGCCCCCAACACTTAACAGAGCTGCATTCTTCAGAGGACAAGAATGTGTGCAGGCTGTGGAGAGAGGCCTGACACGAGGCTTTTGAAAATAGATTAACCGGCCCGCCCCCCCCCCCCCACACACACACAGAGCTCCCTGCTGGCCGGGAGAATCCCGCACCAGGGTTGCCAAATCAATCAGCTCAGAACCCCAATCCCAGCAAGCCCGAGTCTGCAGCAACTTGAGCAAATCCCAGAGTTCATGTGGGAAATGACTAGCTGAATGAGAGCCATAACCCCACCGATTTTTCAAGAATCTGAACCTATCCCGAAAGCAGCTCCTTAAATAGGCAGCCTTTCCCTTACTGAGATATTGAAGAGCCAGATACCCAGAACGGCATTGTTTCAAGTGCGAAACCCTGGAAGTAAGATTTTTTTGAACCTCTTTCTTTTTAAGCGTACTGTTATCATGTTTCTCCGCTCTGGTACAACTTCACCTGACCCCTGGACCCGGCAGCCCCAGCCGGGAGCCCTGGTCCTGATGCAGGCGGCCTGGCGGAGCTGCACTAGGGCCGGAAGACGCCCGGCAGGGACGCAGGCATCTCCGCACCAGGCCGGGGTCACCCCGCTCAGGCTCCTCGTGCCAAGTCAAATAACGGATCAGGCCCGACGCTCACTTTTTTATTATTCCACATTACCATTTCCTCAATTGATTTTCTGCTCACTTTTTCCGTCTAGCAAGTGCTCTAAAGAGGGAAAAAAAAAAAAGGAAACGAACCGTCTGGCTCCCCTGGCCTATCACCCAGAGATACGAGTCCCGGTTCCCTTTCTCCAGGCTGGGCCTCAGCTCCACGCCAGCACCCCCGAAAGGAAAACAAAGAGCTCCCTCTAGGTCCCACCTAAGTTGTCACCGCGCGGCTCCTGCTGGGACAGCAGTAAGGTTCCCCCCCCACCACGACCCGCACCGCCGCCGCAGTGCCACCGCCACGCTTGCCAGCAGCTGCGGTCACCTGCGGCTGCGGTGGGTAGCACGTCATTTTCCCCGCACGCTTCCTCCTGCCTTTCCGTTTCAGGTAGAAAAGGCACCTTCTGTTTTCATCAGGGTGCAAACCCCCCTCGCCCCTACCCACAGCTACTCTTTCCTATGGACTCGGAAGAGAAACCGGGGGTGCATTCGAAGTCCCCAGAGCGCAGCGGGCGAGGAGGGGGGCGCACGCGGGGGAGGGGGAGGGCCCAAGGTGAGGCGGGGGGGCGGGGGCGGGAGCGCCAGGTGCGACGGCCGCAGCCCCGCCCCGGGTCCTAGCGCCCGCCCGCCGCCTGCGGCGCCCCGGGCGGGGCCGGGAGGCAGGGTGGGAGGCTCGGCCGCGCGGCGCTGCAGAGGTTGCTAATATTGGGACCTGCCGCAGTGGGAGACCGCGGCACTGCTGTCACCCCGGGGGCGCTCCTCCCTGCCACCGGATGGAAGCTGAAATAAGCCTCCCGCCTCGCCCTCCTTCCCCGCCCCCACTGCGCACACCACCCCCTCAGCCGCATCCAAACCCGGGTGAGGGCGCGGCGAGCGCCGGGCGCGCCCCTCCCCCGCAGCCAGCTCCCGGCCGACCCCCGAGCTCGGGCCGGGCCCCCACCCCACCCCACCCCACCCCCGGCCGGGCTTCCGCTGCCCGGCCTCCCACCCAGCACTGCGCCTACCAGCCCGCCGGCAGCGCCGGGCGGACAAGGAGTGGACGTGTCACCTCCGGGGTCGGAGGTGGGGTGCCGAGGCCGGGTTTTTGTTTTACGGTCTCTGTTCAGCCACCGTGCCAGCGTCCTTGCCAGCTGACCCCAGAGCGCGCCTCTCGGCTCCCCGCTTTCCGGTCCCCGGTCCCCTTCATCCACCCTGGTCCCTCTCTGTCCCCGTGGCGGAGTCACCGGATTCCTAATGACTCGGCTGCGTGTAGCGAACGTCCTACACGAAAGGTGACTGCGTTTAAAAAAAAAAAAAAAAACACCCACGGTGGGGGCGGGGTGGAGGAGCCCCAACCGGAGCCTCCCCGCCACTCTGCGCGGGTCCCGGGCGCTCCCGGCCCGGGCTCGACTGCACACCAGGCCGCCGGCCGCACTCGGGCGCCCACCGCGGGCTCCCCGGGCCGGGGCCCAGCCACGCAGGGCGCGGAGAGGGGCGCCGGGCCCCGCTCTGGAGCGGTAACAATGGCACGCGGCCCCCGCCGCCTGCGCCGCCCTTTGTCCCCCTCCCTTCCCCGCGGCTCCCGCCCTGCCGGCCGGCCCGACCCACCTCCGGCGCCGCGAGCCCACCGCTCCCGAGACCCGGCTGTGAGCGTCGAAGGAGGGAGAAGGGTCCGAGACGGGACGGGGCTCAGGGGCCTCGGCCCCGCCACCGAGTCCCCCGCCGCGCGCGCCTCCGGCAGCTCCCACCCCGCGCGCGGCCGCGCTGCCCGGGCGGCGGCTGGATCCGCTGGACCCGCACTCACACGCGGCGAGCGCGAAGGGACGCGGCTCAGGCAAAAGGAGCCCGACCCCTAAGCGCGGCCGCAGCGCGCCAGCCGGCCGGGCGCCCGGGACACAGCGGTCCCCGCAGCCGAGGGCGCGCGGGGCGGGGGCAAGCCGCCGAACCCGAGCGCGTCTAGGACCGCGCGGAGTTGGCCGGCGGCCGCCGAGTGGCACCTGCCGGCCGGCGCGCCGGGGACCCGTCTGGGCTCGGCGCCCCCGCCCACGGCCGCCCCGGGTCCTGCAGCAGCCCCGGGAGCGGCCGCAGAGAGCACTTTAGGAAAGTTTCGTCCCCACTCCGCAGCGGCCAGAGCTGCCTCCGCTTCTCTGGGCTACGTTTCCGTAATTGAAAGCTGCAAAGCAGAGAAGGGAGGCAGCCCGCCGTTCACGCCGGTAGGTTCAGTGCGGGGTGAGCCGAGGCAGAAAATCCCGGGGCTCGTGCATCCGGGACCAGCCCCGTCTCAGGCCCGAACCGTCCTCACCTCCTGCATCGTCTGCGGCCCACGAACCTACACAGATAGTTTAGATCGTGTTCAACATCTGGCGTTAAAGCTTGAGGAAGAGAAGCCACCACAGGACTTTGTTTTTACGACCTAGTTTAAGTGTTGTCAGGTGGGTTTACTCAATAAGTTAACTCCTTCCAACAGTCTGGTTGCCCAAACGCCCCCCTCCTTTTTTTTTTCTTTTCTTTTTTTTTTTTTTTTGGTAAGTAAGGAAAAATCCCGAGTCGCCCCTCCACCATCAGTTCCCCCCACCCCGGGACTGTGCTCGCCGAGTCGCTGCTGTCGGGCTCAGGGTGGCCCAGCAGACACGTGTGTGCACTCATTAAAGGGGGCAGTCACCAGCCCTCGGGTCTGCAGCTATCCATGCTGAGTCACAAATACCCTCCTCGGGAAATGAAATCCTCGGAATGCCCTTTAAAATTAGCTCGCAGCTTTTGCACGGGCGCGCACACTTACACCAGAGCCACACAGGGCTGCACGCCATGGAAATTACAAAGCACAGGGAATAACTCGTGGCTGGATGGACAAACGCCCCTGGTGAGCGCCCTGCCCCTTCCCGAGTCATTTTCCCCCAATGCCTCTGCAGCCCAGAGTCTAAAATACGACTTTAGTCCTCTTCCCAACAGAACAATCAGCAACCTTCGGCTAAAGGGTTCCAGACCCTCACGGTGGGAGTAAGCAATACGCTTAATTTAAAATTCAAGCAGGATACTTATTGGAGGAAAAAAGGGAAGGGGCAAAAACTTCATTTGACACGAGATGATAACTGCCTTCAGGAAAATGCATTTTAAGTTCTCAGTAGTTAATCATTAAAGCTTTAAACTCGTGGAATCAGTCCATTCAAAAGAAACTTCCTAAACCCGATCTTCCCGTGTATCTGATGCAAAAGAACTAGGGGCTTGTGTTATATTTAAAAATCACGCCCTCCTTTACAAAGAAAAAAAAAAGGCCTTTCAATGTAGACCCGCATCAGTGCCAGCGGCAGATCTGCAATTCCGGAGGCTTCCCTCCCCCCACCCCCCCTTGAGCTAGCAAGACAGAGACAGACCGAGACAGAGAGAGGGAGAGACCCCTTCCCGCATCCCCCGCCCAGCCACCTTCTCGGTAGTTACAATCCGAACATGCCAGCACGGACAGTAAAGGGTTAATGGTGTACCTACCAAATCGGCTGTGGTCTTTCCTGGTTCCCTGGATAGTACCATTGGGGAAGATTTCTAAGTGAAATCCAGTCCTGCAGTAGAGCTGCCTCCGCCTGAGAATCCCCTTTAAATGATCCAAGTCCGTGACTGCAGGTCCCCTGGGAAGCCCCCCTGCTTCGGACTGACCCAGGTGGTCACTTAACAAAACCGGGCTGTCCGCCGGCAACACGGGCACATTCCCAAACGGTGCCGCATCCTGCACACCGAAATAGTTCCCAACTTCACCTAGGGGAGCCATCAGAAGACTCGGCTTTCGGAGCACAGCGATAAACAATAATGATGGTGCCAACCCAGGAGCTATTAGGCGAGGTATATCCAACTCCCCTCCCTTACTGCAGTTGCAGAAAGAGAAAAAAGGTCCTTTTCTTCAATCCATTAAATGGATAAATAAAAGTCATCTGCTGCTTCACTGGCACAGGTTCAAGGTCAAACCACGGATAGTCTAAGAAGCCACCACTTCATACTCACACACTGACATATTGATAAACGTATCTATGTATCTCTACAGATAGATTCCCCGGCTCTCAGCAGGCAGGAAGGTCTTCATCCCATCCGACCGTAATAAGGAAAAAAGATCCGTAGTTTCTCCATTTGGTTTGAGATCAGAATGACCATAGCAACTTAAATGCCTAGGCGTTATTATAGGGGTTTTTAAGATGCACGGGCTACGTCAGAATTTACGGATCCAGGAAGGCATGCGCCGTTTTCACTCTAACCGACTCTGCAGATATCAGCAGGAATCCTTCAAGGGGAAAAAAAAAAATCTCACGTTGGTGGCGGCGACAAATCTGCCCCCGTCCTCCCTCCAAAAATGAGAATAATGGTAATAAAACAAAAAGAAGGAAAAACTTTAGGCGTCCAAAGCTGGTATCCAGAATTCTCCAGGGGCTCGGCAGGCGTCCATTGGCTTAGCGCGGGCGGCGGGCGGCGGCGGGAGCGAGGGGCGCCGCGGCGGGACCCGCGTGCCGCCGGCGGCCGCGAACAGGTGTCGCCGCGGGCGCGGGGCGAGGTGGCCGGCGAGCGCTCCTCCTGCGCAGCCCCGCGGCGCGCAGAGTGGCGCAGGCAGCGGCATTGGGCTGGGTTTAAGGTAGCGCCGCGCCGCCCGCGCTCCCCGCGGTCCTAGCGCCCGCCGCGCCCGCCGCGCTGCGGCAGGCCCCGCGCCGCGTGCCCGAGCGCGGGACCGGGGGCGCCCCGAGCCTGGGCCTCACAAAGGGAGCGCGAGGCCGGAGCCCCGGGCCTCCGGGGCGGCCGCTCTCCTGCGGAGTCGAAGCCGGGAACCGAACCCTCGGTCGATGCGGTGGCGGAGGTGCAGACTGAAATCGGGAGACTAGTTTTCACTTGGGCTCTGATGCTACTTTGCGTTATGAAATAAAACTTAGCTGAGAGTTGGAGGGAAGGGGGTTGGTCTAATGAGCTTGAACAGACACCGCAGTTCCTCTCTCCTTCCTCCTGCAGACACACAGGCGCAAGCTGTGCGGCAGGTGAGACGGGGGCGTGCGCCCAGCCCCCTCCCACGCGCACGCACAGGCCGCTGTGGCCGCGCTCCCGGTCTGGCTCGGGGCTTCCTGGGCATCTCGGGCCGGCGCTGCGTTTAGGTCCCGCCCCGCGGTGCGGCCGGCTGGGGGGCGCCAGAGCACCGCCTCTGTCCCCGAGCTCGCCTGGCGCGCGTCTGCGGAGAGTCCGGGTGCAGGAGCGCGCGCCGGGGGCTCCCTACACCGAACCGCGCTCCGAGGGCGAGCAGGGCCTGCCCTCGGGGACGCGAGAGGCGAGGTCCCCGAGTCCCCCACGGCCCGAAGCCGCCGCCGAACCGGGGAAGCCCGGCGCGGGTCGCGCCCGGGGTCGCGGCCGCTGCTTCCTGCTCTGCCCCCGCGGGGCGCATGTGGAAGCCTGAGCCCCGAGCCCGGCTCGCGGTTCTGCTCGCGGCCGGCGGCCTTCGCGCCCAGCCCGGGGCCGGGACAAAGAAACCCGCCGCCCGAGCCGCCCGGGAGCTGCGCGGCGCTCTCTGCGCCCGATCCCCGCGGGGCCGGCTGGAGCGCGGCGCCCCGACGCTCGCCCCCAGCCTGCCCGCGCGCCCCGCTCGCCCCTGCTCCTCTTTGTTCACATTGTCTTAGAAAGGGCCCGACTCCCGGGGCGAGCTGGTGAAAGTTGCCGAGACTGAGCACCGCTCCAGACCGCGGGACTTGTGAGTGAGAAGCAAAGTCGAAAGCAGCCTAGGACCCCTGCGCGGGGAAAGGGAACCGGAGCCTTTTTATGGGGAGAAGTCGGATCCGCCTCGGCGGTCAGCTCGAGGCTGGCGGCGAAGGACGGGGCTGGCCCTACTCAGGACGGAAGGCTTTCGCCGGAAGATGAAAGGGAGCAATGAATTTGCAGATTTCTCGGGCGCCGGAGGTGCCGGCGACCTGGAGCGACCTGCCCCTGCCCCCCGGGCGGGAAGGTGTGCTTGGCCCGCCGGGAGGAAGGAGGGGGCGCAGTGTCCTCTCTCTCCGTTCCCACACCCTTTGCCGCAGTCCCGGGTCATGGGGCGTCCGGGGCTGCCTCGTGCGTCTCGCTTACGCGTTTAGTGAGCTCCAGAGCCCTGCCCCGTGGTATGTACAGCAGTCACGTCGGCGGTGGGCTTTAACCTTAACTGCTCAGTGGCAGATACAAGAAGCTGGGGAGGAAGTGTCACTTCTCATAAAGCACCCGAGTAGCTCGCATTCATCACGCAGGCGTTACTGGACTGCTTGGGTACAAGGCGCGGGGTTGGTTACTTTTTTGTAAAGCCTAATGAAGAAAGACAGGCAGGCAGACGGAGGGCGCGATGGAGAGAGGGAGACGCTTGACAGGGCAAGACGAGCAGCACGTGGACATGTCCACTGAAGACAGGCCTGGGACAGTTTCCACCAGCTGTCTCCAAGCACATTCTTTCGGTCTGAATTTAGACCGTCAGCCAGTGAGCAGAGACCATTTCCGCTTCCGAAGCCTCGGCAGCCCGGTGACTGTCCCTTTAAAAGCGATGCAGCAGTGGGCGAGCGGGCTGGGAGCTGATGGAGCACTTTCCCGGCTGGAAGCTGCCTCCTCGGGCGCCTCTTGCCCACTGCAGTTGCTTAGCCCGCGTTTCCTCGCGGCTCCAACTCCAGCTGCAGGAAGCCTGAGCTGCTCCCTCGCCCCTTGAACTTGCCCATCAGGCTTCTCCCCCTGCTTCTCTCGGGTCGAGCTTTCCTCTTCCAGTAATAGGCACGGTATCCTTCCTTTCACCGATCACATCCCGTTTCTCCGGACCTCACCCACTGCCCGGGGCTGACTCCCTCAAGATCTTGCCCAGCCCCGCCGTGGTCGAGAGCTCCGCTCACAAATACTCTTCAGTTAGTACACAAACGCTAAGCTCCAAGAGGACTGAGGCCTTGCTTCCTAGAGACAGGTGGTGTAATTGGCTTAATAACACCGCCTTGGAAGACTGTTGTTGGCAATAAAAGAAAAAATGCCCATGAAACAGGCAGCACACAATAGACACTTAAAACACGGTAGCTATTAGTACACTACCCCTAATATAGCTCTGTGGATTTCTGCTGCCCATGGGGTATTTAGCAAATGGTATTATTGATTTGAACCCCAACGGTCCCTTAGGCTACCTCTTCCCAGCATATTAATCCCTCTTGTTTCTCCTTTTTCCAGTTTGTCACCTGTCTTTCCTACTGATAATTTGGGACTGAGACCCAAATAGGAGAAGTAACAAGGGAAGTGAAGAGAGATCCGGAGGGGAATGCGCACTTGGATAGGGGTCTGCACGTCTGGACCCGGCTTCCCCCATCCCATCCACTCCCTGTGATTTCCCGTTCCCCCCTCACGGAACTGCTGAGCGGACGCAAAGAAGGATCTAGGATGCCTGTGTGTAGAAACGGCCTGGTGATCCAAGGTGACCACTGGGGAAAAGTGCCCTGTCCACCTCCACTACTTCATTAGCATGTGTCTCCTCCTTTGATTTCCCTGGACCCCCCAAATGCAGACCACCACAGAACCCTTTCATTCCTTTCCTACAACAGTCAGGTGAGGGTCCTTCTGTGTCCACCTCCCCCATCCTCCCACCCCACAGCCTTTTGTCTACTGGCGGGCTTTGGTGTGGGAGCTCTGAGGAGTGGTGCGTGGGAGTACCGGTTGGGAGGTTCAAGTCTGTTCCCAGTCTGACCCCCATGTCTGACTAGGTTTGAGCTTCAGTGGTTAAGAGGACAGAACCACTGTAGCCAACATTAATCTATGGTTTACTGTGCTCCAGAGGTTCGACTAAGTGCTTTCCAGCTTTATCTTTTTAATCCTCAAAACTACCTTACAAGGTAGGTACTGCTATCGTCCCATTTTACACATGAGGAAACTGGCTTATAAAGGTTGAGTAAGAGGCGCAGTGCCCCGGGGCCAAGTGCATAGACCTCAGAGCCCCACGGTGCAGAACCCCAGCTGCCCTCTGTTATACTGCGTATATGCTTCTAAACATTTAGAAACAGTGTGTTTCCATAAAATACACATATAGGAATAAACAGCTTATACACATGTATAAACAACCAGTTAAAATGCATAATTAAGAAATAAAGACCACACTTACAATAGGAAAAGAAAGATAAGATTTCTAGGGAAAACAATGAACAAAAATGTGCAAGATTTATATGAATAAATGTGTTTAAAGCTCTCTAGGGACACAAAAGAAAACATGAACAAATGGAAAGCCACACAATGTTCTAAGATGGAAAAACTCAATTTCATAAATATGCAATTCCTAAATTACTCTAAAAACCACTTAACATCATAATAAAAACACCAATAAGTGTTTTTTTATTAGAAGAACCGATTGCTAAAGTTAATATACAAAATTAAATTTAAATTGAGAAAAAAGAATGTTTGAAATTAACAAGAAAAATAAAAGGGTAACTAGCCATACAATATTTTAAATATTTTAAACCTGTACTAATTAAAACAGAGTAGTATTATCCTATAACTTATTCATATTAGCATATGAATAAAGAGATAAAGCAATAACACAGAATAGGAATTATAGAAATAAACTCAAATACATATTGGAATTTAATACATGATAATCAATGGGGGGAAAATGAACTATTGAGTAAGTAGTTTTGAAACAACGGAATAGACAACTAGAAAAAAAGCAGTAGTACCTATTCTTCACACTCTACATGAAGGTAAAACCTAAATGGAACAAATATAAAAAATAAAGCCATAACAAGTACTAAAAGAAATAACGGAAGAATTCCTTTATAATCTGAGTTGTGAAAGCCTTAGTAATTGTATCACAGAATCAAAACATCTAAAAGGGAGTAATGATAAATTCAACCACACACAAAACATTTGTTTAACTGCACAGGGGAAAACACAAATTTAAGAGATAAATGACAAAATAGAAAAACATAGGCATCTCATATCAAGATAAAGGACTAATTTCCCTAATATATTAAGAGCTCCCACAAATCACTAAGAAAAATATGACTTCTGGTTTCCAGTCTGACATGCAGAACTTGGAGGTCCCCTCTGCTCACAAAAAGAAAAAAGTTGAACAGACTGAAAGTCAACAACACTTCTTAGATCCATCAAAGAATTGAGGTCACAGGACAAACTGCTGGTCTGGAAACTGGAGAGATAAGACAGACAGATACAGAGAATTCTTACTGAAGCAGAAGCCCACAGCTGGAACCAGTATCAGTAGGAACACTTTAAACTGTAACTGATGAATTGCTGGGAGCTCAGTGTGGACAAGCTGAAAAACCCAGAAAAGGCCCAGTCTTAGACAGGTCCTCACACTCTCCTGAGATTTACCTCCAGAAGCCCCATCAGGTTCTCACTGAGGAGATCTGAGAAAAATCCCCTCCTGCTTCCTTCAGTAAGAGGGAGGAAGTAATCATTTTGAAACATACCCAGAGTTCTCTGTTCTCCTTAGCAAAGCCTGCCTTCAAGGGGAGCTATTTCACCAGGACCCAACCCACCTGGGGGGAGGGGAATATCCAACTCCAGCCCACTCCAGCCTTTAATGTGGGGAAGGGAAACACCGGACCCAGGCTCACTGAAAGACGGAGACCTAGTCATAGGACCACAGAACATTTCCTTGTCCCCACCTCACCACCACATCCACAGGGCTTCCATGTAATAAGAGGGATTAGAGCTAAAACAACTGCAAGACGCAGACCCTATTTAAGGAGTCTCCAGGGAAACCCAAAGACAACAGGGGAGACAGAAACAAGAACACCAGAAGAAATTTTAGCCCTTGACACCATAGCTACTGCAAACAGTAAAAACAGCCTAGCTCCTAGCCAGATAAACATAAAACCTCACACTAAAGGACTATCTACCTCAGTAAGTTTTACCCAATACATCAAACCAGCTTTCAACAAAAAATTACAAGGCATGCTAAAAGCTTAAAAAAACAAATAAACCAGAGTATGAAGAGACAAGCAAGCACCAGAACCAGACTTAGACAGACTCATATATGACAGAGATTTTGGCATTATCACACCAGGAATTTGAAATAACCATGATCCATATGCTAAGGGCTCTACTGGAAAAAGTGGACAGCATGCAAGGATAGACAGGTAATGTAAGCAGAGAGATCAAGACTAAAGAAAAGACTCTAAAGGAAATACTAGACATCAAAAACACTCTAACAGAACGAAGAATGCCTTTGATGGACTCATCCGTAGACTGGACACAGCCAAGTAAAGAACCAGTGAGTTTGAACATATGTTAATAGAAATTTCTCAAGCTGAAATGCAAAGATTAAAAGAAAGAAAGGAACACTGGAACAGAATAGCCAATAACTGTGGGACAATTACAAAAGGTATAACATACACATAATGGGAAGATCAGAAGGAGAAGAAAGAGAGAAGAGAAAAGAATAAAAACAGAAGAAACATTTGAATTGATAACAGTTAAGACATCTCCAAAATTGATGACAGACTCTAAGCCACAGATCTAGGAAGCTCAGAGATACTAAGTAGGAAAAATACCCAAAAAATCTATGCTGTTGGCCTTCCCTGGTGGCGCAGTGGTTGAGAGTCCGCCTGCCGGTGCAGGGGACACAGGTTCACGCCCCGGTCCGGGAGGATCCCACATGCCGCGGAGCGGCTAGGCCCGTGAGCCATGGCCGCTGAGCCTGCGCTTCTGGCGCCTGTGCTCTGCAACAGGAGAGGCCACAACAGTGAGAGGCCCATGTACCAAAAAAAAAAAAAAAAAAAAAAAAAATCTATGCTGTATATCATATTCAACATATCATATTCCATGTCTACAATGTAGACAACCAAAGACAAAGAGAAAATCTTGAAAAGGGCCAGAGAGGGAAAAAAATATCCTATCTATAGAGGAACAAGGGTAGAATTACATCGGACTTGTCTTCAGAAACCATGCAAGCAGGAAAAGAGTGGAATGAAATATTTAAAGTGTTGAAAGAAAAAAGAAAAATACTAACAACAGGATAAAATAGTCAGTTTACAAGAAAAGAAATGCAAATGGTTCTTAAACATTAGTAAATATGCTCAACTCCATTCATAACAAAAAGGAACAAAAAATAAAACTGTGCTGATATACCATTTCTTACCTATAAATTTGACAAATATTAAAAATACTATGAACTGGTGTTAGAGTCTGGGGGATTCAGGCACTTTCAAACATTACTGTGGAGATGAAATTGAGACAGCATTTATGAAGGGCACTTCAGTAATATTTACTAAAATTACAAATACCCAGGTCCTTGGACTCGACAATCTCTCTTCTGGAAATTTATCTTAGATGTCTATGGGCACGTGTGCAGAATCGTGTGTGTAGAAGAGTCCTCACTGAAGCACTACTCGGGATAGCAAAAGATTGGAAACAGCGCATCAAGAATGTCCATCATGAATGACTGGTCATATGAATTATAATAAATCCATAAAGTAAAATCTTGAGAAGTTTGTTAAAGGAAAAGAAAAAGGGAGGGGTAGCTTTTTGTATATGCTATGAACTAATCTCCAAAGAATATTGTGAAGGAAAAAAGGACAGTACAGAACAGTGTATATGTCATGCCATCATTTGTGTCCTAAAAAGAAAGCTTTTCTATTTATACATGTAAGTAATATCTCTATAAATACATGCAAGCTCTTTGGTTGCCTCCAGGAAAAGAAATTGTATAGCTGAGGGATAAGAGGTAGGAGGGAGAATTCTCACTATATACACTTCTTACCTTTTTGAACCACGTGAATATAATATCAATTTACAAAGGCATAAGCCCAGTTTAATTTTTTTAATAATTATATTTCCCTCCTTCAAAGGAGCGCAAGCACAGTGCCTGATGCAAAGATCTTGGGAGCAACCGCAGAAGATGCTGTGATTAGGCACCACGTTCCCACACACAACCCCAGGAGCATGAACTGACACATCTCTGAAAACGTGACAACGTCAACCCCTCAGGCTCCAGGGCAGCTCTGTGGGTTGCTTCTCCTCCCTGTCTCTTCCACTGCAGTGCCTGTCTTTCCTTAGCCGTGCTCAGCTCTCTTCCTGCGCATCTTGCCTTCCTGCCTGTCCCTATTTCTCCTGTCACAAAACGTGGCTGACAAAGCCGGGGACTTTCTTCACTTACAATTGACCCAACATTACATCACTTTGTTGCCCACCTCCCACTCCGCGGGCATCCTCGTGGCCAGCAAGCTGCCAGCCTCCTCACGGGGTCTCCCCTTCTTGTTTGCCTGTTTAACTCCAATTTTCTTCACTTTCATTTTGGTCACTCCAGCGTAGCCCATTTTAACTTTTCTTGCCTATTTCCCTAACTTCTGGAATACAGATGGAGGTCAAACAGTAACAACAACAAAACAATAATATGTATCAAACATATTTATAGAAAGTTAATATTTATAGAGATATATATTTACAGAAAGAATTTCACATACATTATTTCATTTAAACTTCATTACAGTGTGACTCAGACATTATTATCTGTCTGTTAAGGTGGAGGAAACTGAGGCTTAGAGAGGTTAAGACACCTGACTGAAGTCACACAGCTAAGTGAGGGAGAGGATTCTAACGTAGACCTTCCAACACCAAATCTTGAGTTTTCTTCTCTTTTAATATCTCGTGAAATTTAACAATAACTTAAAACTGGGGCGGGGGTGGGGTCCTTTAAATAGCTAACTTAGGGATTCTTCCATTTGACCAATTAGGTGAAAAAAACCTTCCCTTTTTCTCTAAAGGCCTCTTCAATATTTGCTTCTTCCTTTATAGTTGATGGAACGTACCTAGTATTCTCCAAGGATGGTTAGAAACAAGTAGCAAATCACTACTCATTGGTCTCATTGGTGCCACCCAAATTCTCCTGAAATGAATGAGGTTCTCAGCCTTCTGCACTGACCCTGCTGGACCTGACAGAGCTAATGGCACTCGGCTTGCATACACTTGTCTCGCATCTTCCACGACTATGAACATCCTCGGTTTCCTCCTCCTCCAGCATCACTTTCTCAGTTTCTTGGTTTCCTTTGCCGCATCCCCCTCTGCTTCTCAGCATCCAACACTTGGAGCGTCCAGAGGCTCAGTCCCCGAGCCGTTCTCTATACTCCCTTCCTAGACGATTTCATCTCCTCCCAAATCTCTAAATACAGTCCAGGGACTGAGACGTCCCGAATTACCTCTCTGGACCCCCTTCTCCCCTAAATAATGTGTAACCAGCCCCCTCCCTGCCACCTCCACCTGACCGTCCAGGGGGCCTCCAACACCCTACACTACCACTCCCCCCGGAAATCTGGGCACCCAGGTATCTCCTGTCTCAGTCCGAGGCACCGGCGTTCACTCAGCTGCTCAGACCCCAAACGCGAGTCACTCGTCATCCAAACCCTAACAGTTCTACTTTCAAGACACATCCTATACCCAGCCACCTGTCACCGTCTTCACTGATGCCACTTTGGCTTCACACCAGCATCTCCCCACATGCTGCAATGCCTGCCCCTCTGGTTCCTCTGCTTCAGCGTGTCATCCAGGCCACATCAACACGTCAGATCCTGTCACTCCCCCGTCGCCCTTACACCCAATTACCTGCAACACCTGTGAGCGCCTGAGCCCCAACTTCTTCCCGACATCGTCTCCTACTTCCCACATGGTCCCTCTGCTTCCCCAAAGCTGGCTCCTTGAGTTTCCCTAAGATGCCGAGTACGTTCCCATCTTCTGGCTGACATTCTGCTCGGAACACTTTTCTCACACACCCCATGGCTTTGTGGAGGTCTCCATGGAATTGCCGTCCTCTTAGGGAGAAGTTCCTTGGTCACTCTACCTAAAACAGCGCTTCTGTCACCCACCATCATTAGTTTTTGTCACAATAATCATTACTGGCCAATACGTTTACAATAAACAAAATAGACAAGGCCCTTGCTGTCGTGAAGCTTACATTCCATGCAGAGAAGCAGACAACAAACAAGTAAAGAAGGTGATTCTAGAGAGTATCGTGTGCTATCAGAAAATAAGAGTTCTGCAGAGGTGCCCGGAAGCTCTTCTTTCTAAGAAAATGACAGAAAGGAGCTGACCTTGCTAAGACCTGAGAGAGGAGAATTCCAGCTGTACAGAGCCCACAGCAAGAATGAGAGTGAAATGACTGAGGAAGAGAGGCCGATGGCGGCAGCAGCATAAGTGCAGGCTGGAGTCGTGTCAGACGAAGGAGAGCTGGGCCGGATCCTACAGAACCTGGGGAACCTTGCTGAGGAGTTGGGCGTCATTCCAGGTGTGAGGAACAACCACTGTGACTGATAGCGATTCCCTCGAACGGGTCCACACAGTGCCGTTACTTCACGTTTCAAACATAACAAACGCTGAGCGGTGTCTAAAAACACAGTGAAAGTCCTCTGGAATTTTATTAGCTCTCGTTATAATCAGTCTTTATCTTTCCCACTACTTCCTGTAACTCCTTATTCTTTCCCAAGACTATATTTTCCCCCTGGTTTCTCCACTCCCACTTGTCCCCAGCTTAAGCTTAATTTGTAACCAGGAACCCACTGAGTCATCTGTCCATATCCTCTGCTCCATTTTTTCCACCTTGGTTCTCTGATAGGGTGCTGAGCTTAAGGGAACATCTATCTGCCTCACTGTCCTGGGCTTCTTCGTGATTCAACCGGTGATTACCAAGTTACCATTTTTATAACAAGTACCTAAAAACATAAGACATAGGAAGAATAGAAAAATTATAAAAGCATGGATTATACTAAGGAGAAAACAGTATTAGAGGTGTGACTTACATTTCTAGAAGCCATGTATCAAACGTGGTGAAGGATGGAGTGAAAAAGAAAAGAAGGGTAAAGAGAAAACTATTAACAAAGAAAGTAAGGGCATCTAACTTCCACCTTCTCTCTGCTAGCAAAAACTTCATACTTCATTAAAGAATTGCTTTTTCAATTAAATCAGAATTTTTTAGAGTAGGAGAAAATATCCAGAAAAATATTATTGAGTACATATTTTGTACAAGACATTGTACTAGAGTTTGTTCGGGACATGCGTACAAAAACGACAGGATTCTTCCTCTCTTTTATTTTTATACAGTCCACATTCATTTACATTTTTCTTTTCCTTTATTTTCTCCTGCACTTCCCTGCTTTTATCTGGGAACGTTTTCCTTCTGCCTAAATAACTCTCTGTGGTTTTTCTTTCAGTGAAGCCTATAGGCCACAGATTCCTTCAGTTTTTGTTTGTTGGAAAATGTGTTCATTGCACTGTCATCTTTTCAGATATTTTCATTGGGTATAGAACTCCTGATTCACAGTCCTTTTATTTTCTTGTCTTATAGCTTCTGTAACTTCAGTGGAGAAGTCGTCTGTAAGTCTTATTGTCGATACTTTGCAGGTAATGTGTCTTCTACCTCGAGATGTTGTTAATATCTTTCTTTTTGTCTTTGGCTTTTCAGAAGCATTAATACGTTGTACTTAGACACAATTTTTTTGTGTGTTTACTCTGTCAGGGATTTACTGAGCTTCTTAAATCTCTAATTGAGGACCTCCAGTTTTGGAAAACTCTTGGTCATGTTTCTGAATATTGCTTCTTCCCTGTTCTCTCTTTTCTGGGACTACAGGTATGTGTATGTTAGACATTTTTTGTTTTGTTTCCCATTCCTTTTCTCTTTGTACTTCAGTTTGAGTATTTTCTAATGGTCTCTCTTCCAATTCACTAATCCCATTTTCTACTGAGTCCATTCTGCTATTAAACCACTCACCAAGTGCTTAATTTCAGGTAATGGTTTTGTCATTTCTAAAATGTCCGTTTGAATTTTTTAAAATAGATTCCCATTCTTTGGTGAAATTACCATACTTTCATCTGTTATTTCCATCCCCCTATATACATGTGTGTGTATATATATATTCTTGAATATTATTTTAAAGTTCTTATCTATTAACTCCATTAGTTTTAGCAAGTGGTCTGCTTCCGCTGTCTGGTTTTTATCTCTTTATCATCATTTACATTTTCTTGCTTCTTTGCATGTCTAGATGTTGTTGATTGTAGGCCAGATGGTATATATAAAGAATGGGAGGATGCTGACGATGCTGAATTCCATGCTTTTGGAAAGACTGGGTGAGGGGCTGATCACCTGAATCCAACCAGGAATTGAGTTAGGTTGGTGCTGGGTTGCACTTTTAGGCAGACTCTGGACCTGTGGTTCATCGCTGCTCCTTGGTGTAGCCCCCTGACCCCATGCTTCTGAAGGGCAGGCTGGTGGGTATCAGTTTCCTCAACCCTGAAAGATTATGGGAAATCTCTCTCTACCCTTCAGAGGTATTAAAACCAACTCTCCAGCCTCCTGGCCCCAGAAAGTTTCTGAGTCTGAAGCCGCTCAAGTTTCCAGTTTGTCCCATGGGTGTTAAAGCTTTGCCAGTTTCTCTTTCCTTCACAAGGACCCTCTGCCCGAGCCAAGTCTGAGCCTCAACCTGTGTCCAAAATCGACGAGTACGCCGGGGCCAAAAACAGCTGTCAATCACCAGCTTAGGGCTTCCCTGGTGGTGCAGTGGTTAAGAATCTGCCTGCCAATGCAGGGGATACGGGTTCGAGCACTGGCCCGGGAAGATCCCACATGCTGCAGAGCAACTAAACCCGTGCACCACAACTACTGAGCCTGTGCTCTAGAGCCCGCGAGCCACAACTACTGAGCCCGTGCGCCACAACTACTGAGCCCACGCGCCTAGAGCCTGTGCTCCGCAACAAGAGAAGCCACGACAGTGAGAAGCCTGTGCACGTCAACAAAGAGTAGCCCCCACTCGCCACAACTAGAGAAAGCCCGCGCACAGCGATGAGGACCCAACACAGCCAAAAATGAATAAATAAATTTATAAAAAATACATATATATAAATATAAATATATATATGTATATATATAAATCACCAGCTTACCTTGGAACAATGTCCCTGCTCTGTAATTTTAGTTCCATCTAGTTTCTTCCACAACGTTCTGTGTCTTTAAAGATATCGTTTTTGTAATTTCTCCAGTTTTTCCTAGCTGCAGTAGGACGACTGTCCTGCCTCAACCAACCACCTGCTATCTAAAAATAGTGGTGAATTATTATGTCAAGGATTCTACCGTCTATTTCATAGTGTCTTCCACTTTTCAAAGATCTTACACATCCACTATCTCAACTGAACCTTTTCCCAAGTCTGGGACACGGATAAACCAGGGCACTTGCCTCAGAGGAGTCACTGAAGTCCTACCCCCTGGGCATGACTGTCCATGAGAAAAGCCGAGAGGGCTTGTCCAAGTTCTTCCAAGACCTAGCTTGTCTGCACTGATGCTAATTTAAGGACATAAAAATAAATGAGAGGTTATTCACCAGGCTAAAAGCATAGCCTTCAACAACTAACTTAGACTTGCCAGCCTTCGCTTATAAGACTGCACGAATGCAGACAGGTTCAAGGTGAAGGTTAAGGTCATCAGTGAATTACCTTCTTAGGTCTTCATAAAGGCGGCTTTACAACATTCATGAAACGATCACCTCAACCAGCATTTTCCACTGAGTTCCACTGAACAGAGAAAACACAAAATCAAAAATTACATTCCAAATTTGTCTAAGGATATATGTATGGCAGTAAAATTGTGCCCTGTGTGAACCTCCTGGCACGTTAATTTTATGAATTATGTTGGTATGTAAACTCACCTCTAGATAACTATGCTGGCTTCCCGGTATTATAAAACAGAGAGGATATTGTTTATCCTTACAATCTCTCTAGAGAACTTTACCAAGCTAACCTTGCAAGAAAGTGGAAAACACAGCATCTTTAAGCATCTTCTTGTAGATATCTTGGCCAATTCAACAAAGCCCTTTCCCTGGGGCACAGCGGCTGCTCCTGGACAGCCTCCAGCTGTCCTCTGAGCTGGTCCTCAGCATGGTGGTGTGCAGGATTTCTGAGGTAGCCTCTGAACGAAATCCAGAAAGTCTCTCTGCCCAAAACTTCTCCCCTCACACTACTGCAATTAAAACCAAACAACAACAACAAAATCAGAGGGGAAAAGAGAGGGAGTCTTATTCATGAACTAGCCAGACCCAGAAGACACCGTTAGTATCAAGTGGTGTGTGAGCATTTATCCAGAATAATTAAATAGCATGGGCTTAAAGAAAAGCAAGAAAATACAGAGACACCCAGAACACTACATCACGGTAGACAGTTAATGTCGGTGAGGCATTCTTATTTGCAATATACAGGAGCAACTTGAGGGCAAAGGAAGTGAAAGTGTTTTTTTTTCTTTCTGTAATCATTTTTTTAAATATATCTTTTTGGGGTATAATTGCTTTACAATGGTGTGTTAGTTTCTGCTGTATAACAAAGTGAATCAGCTATACGTATACATATATCCCAATAGCCCCACCCTCTTGAGCCTCCCTCCCACCCTCCCTATCCCACCCCTCTAAGTGGTCACAAAGCATCAAATTGATCTCCCTGTGCTATGAAGCAGCTTCCCACTAGCCATCCATTTTACATTTGGTAATGTATATATGTCCATGCCACTCTCTCACTTCGTCCCAGCTTTCCCTTCACACCCTGTGTCCTCAAGTCCATCCTCTACGTCTGCGACTTTATTCCTGCCCTGTCAGTAGGTTCATCGGTACCGTTTTTTTAGATTCCATATACGTGCGTTAGCATACGGTATTTGTTTTTTCTCTGAAAGCATGTTTTAAACACCAGCAGTGGTAATGTTCCCTTCTCCACAGTGCTGTAATTTGTTCATGTACGTATCTTAATCAACCGCCCACATTTGGGGTGTTTCCTTTAGTATGGCATCATTTACTTCATTAATACACACAGGGAAAGGACAATAAAAAGTTCTTAGTATTTCTAAGTATACCCTAATATGGAGAGAATGCTATATTTTGAATCAGTTCTCATGTGAAAAACTACAAGGAGATCCATCTGATGGTGCCCATTCTTAATCTTTGAACATTTCTTTAACGATAGCTGAATTTTACTTATTTATTTTACTTTCTATCTTTCCAGTTGGGTTGGATGCTCACGTAGCACTTTTTCTGTCGGTTTCAAGTGCAGATGTCATTATGTGGATTTCGAATGGGATAGTTACCAGTGACTAACCCCAAACCTAAAAACTATGGCTTTTTCCTCTGTAAAAATTATTGGAATGTGAACTAAATTTGCAAACATAAATTGAAGTAAAACATCAATATTCACGCACCTAAAGAAAGGTGTGCTCCCCTTCGCTAATTGTAGAAAACCACTTACGCTACATGACAAACTATGGAATCAGAGCCTGAATCTCTGACATACTCTTTTCCACAGAACAATATGCAAAGGGATGTCCCCCCACAATTCATAAACCCCTGTATCCACAAAAGGAAAGATAAAGTAAAATAAGCAAAACGAGACACTATAGCAAAGTAGAAAGAGGACAGTTCAGAACCCTGCCACCTGGCAGACGAGACAAGCTCTTTAATGGTCCTAAGACCAATTTCCTCATCTGTACAGTGAGGACGATAATAATATTTGCCCCATACTTGTTTTGAGAATAAAAACAGAGAGACCATGTAAAATGCCTGATACCTAAAAGAGGCTCAATAAAAGTACATCTTATTAATGAGCATAAATTAACTTTACATAAACAGTAAAGCTATTTTCAACAAAGGAAAAATAAAGAGGAAATGATATTTATGGAGACTAGGTAATAACAAAGGGAAAAGCAAAAAAACAAAAATCCTTGTAATACAGTGTGATCCCCACCATACAAACCCACGTTTGAATGGGGTAGGGGCTTGGGAGGGAAGCCTGGCGGACAAAAGGAATGCCAGGCCCTGCTTGTTACGATGAACTTGCCGAGTGTTTGTGTTCTAGTTCACAGGCTTTCAATCGTGTGCTTAATGTTACTTACATAATGAAAAATGTTGTTTTTGAATTTTGAAAGCTAAATGATGCCCTTTCTCATAAAAATTACCAACTTCCTAGCAGAGACATTCAAAATATTGTTTTATATACTCCAGAGCTGTTTGCGTAATTGCTAATAATAATTTCATTCAATTCATCATTTATTGAGAGCCTGTGGGCCAGAGTCCAGAAGGAAACAAAATAAATGAGATAGGGTTCTGTCCTCAATATGTCCCTTGACAATAACAATGGTGGTAGTTCTCTTATTGTAAATCAGCTAGTTCATTAGGCTTCCAGGGAAACAGAGAAAGAGAGAGAGAGAGTGGGAGGGGAAGGGGAAGGGAAGGGGAGGGGAGGGGAAGGAGAGGGGAGGGAGGGGAGAGAGAGGGAGGGGGAGGGGAAGGGAGGGGAGGGGAGGGGGAGGGAGAGGGAAGGGAGGGGAGGGCCCGGGAGGTTGATCGCAAGGCATTGTGGGGGCTGGCTTGGCAAATTCAAACTCTGCAGGGCAGGCCTGTGGGCCAGAAACTCTGGGGCAGGAGGAATTTCTTCTACCTCAGGAAAACCTTACTTCTGCTTCTAAGGTTAAATTGATTGGAGGCCCACCAGATCACCTAGGACAATCTCATCTACTTAAAGCCATCTGATCCAGATGTTAACACCACCTACAAATACCTGAGAGCAAGCCTGCAGGACTGTTGATTGGATAACTGGGGGCTGCGGCCTCTCCAGCTGGACACTCACACTGACCCGCCCCCCCCACCCGCAGGCACCCAACTTTGCGCTCCTTGATCTTCTCCTACCTCCTCATTTACTTAAAGCCGCTGGTGGCTCAGCTCATTTCAGACCCCACCAGAAACAGGGCTCTCGGGAAGCAAGGTCCTTGCTAAACCCCTGTCTTCCCTCCCTAGGCCAGCCGGACACAACACTTGGTTGTTCGGGAGCTTTCCACGTAGCTGAACCATCATTAATCAAATACGGTGTTGTTACTACATGGGTATAAAAGCCCTGTCACTGGACGGTGTTCTTATTCTGGGTAAAAACAAAGGCCATTGCTTTGATCCTGGCGAAACCAACGTAGAGAGGAACCAGGAAAGTTCACGAACGGCAAAAGCCACTTCCTACTAACCGCACATCACGTGCCAGGAGCCAACACTGCAGGCTCCAAGGGTTCTGTGATTCATTAACCTCTATTTTTACCTTTTCATTGGGCAGTCTCCTGTTTGAGCTTACTTGAGGCTGCGGTCCCTTACTTATTCACCTAACCAGCCTTGCTCTCGTCACACGTGTCTACGCTGTGGCCATTCTGCCCCCGGGGACTCCAGGCAACAGCTGGAGACCTGTTTGGTGGCCACCATTGCAGGCGGAGGGGTGCTGCTGGCATCTACGGGTAGAGGTGCATCTACAATGGACAGCACAGGACCCCATGATGAAGGATTATCCAATCCAAATGCCACTAGTGCCAAGGTTAAGAAACCCTGGTCTAGCATGAGTCCTGCCACAAATTCCAATCAAGTTCCTCAAAAACTAAGGCTACAAAGAAAATAAACTTGCTAAATTTTCTTAACTTCTAGTTTCCAGACATTGCTGACATTTCCCTTCAGAGTCGTATTAGAGTTTTTAGTGACTTTGAAAGAGTAAGATGAAGAAAATATGTCTGGTTTGAAACTAGCTGAAACACACATGTTCTGAGTGAAAGTTACTGTTATTGACTGTAGTATTAAATCTTTAAATATGATCACATGTATGAGATGTCCACCACAGTGCTGTTAGTTTATCATGAAACATAATTTATGTGATTGATTTTTTAAGTAACATATTTCAAGTGATTTATTCAATTTTCACCTATTCTTTAACAGAACCTACATTAAATATCAGGTGCTCCTTTCAAATCCATTTCATCTCAAATGTGGCAGGAGAGGAAGTTTTCTAGATCATAACTGTAGCATCCTCACGCCCAGCGATTCTAATTTACGTGTAATACATTTTCTGCTAACCATCCAATATATTTGTCATTGAGGAAAACATAAAGGCTAAAAATAAACTGAAAACTGGGGGGTTTTCATTCCCCATTGTATTAATCAGGATTCTCTAAAGAAATATAATCAATATGATATATGTGTGTTCCTATAGAGAGAGAGAAAGAGAGATTGATTACATGTAATAGTATTGCATTATATATTTAAAGACATACACAGAGGGAGATTTATTTATTGTAGGGAACTGGCCCCTGCGATTAGGAAGGCTGGCAAGTCCAAAATCTGCAGGGCTGTCCAAAGGCTCGAAGCTGCTGTAGAACCAGGAAGAGCCCACGTCCTAGTCTGAAGGCCGTCAGGTGGGAAAATTCTCTCTTACTCAGGAGGGGGGAGTCAGCCTGTTGTTCTAGTCAGGCCTTCAACTGATTGGATGAGGCCCACCCTCATCTTGGAGGGCAATCGGCTTTACTCGGGCTACTGATATAAATGTCAGCATCTTCCAAAAGAACCTTCACGGAAACACCCAGAATAATGTTTGACCAAATTTCTGGCGCATAAAATTAACTATCACACCCACTGAGGGAAAAAATGACACCAGGAAAAGGGAAGAAAAAATAGAAATAACTTAAATGTCCAATAATAAGGAATCAGTTAAATGGACTAATTCAGCCACAAACTGATACACATAAACCATTATTTTTTAGTGTAGTAGAAGACTACTTAGCCTCATGGAAAAGTTTCTTAAATACCATTGCACAGGCTCTACCATTACAGACATGAATTCTTATTGTACCTTGATATGTAACTCATCCAGGCCTAGAAATTTAAATCTATTTAATGCTCTCAGGTACTCACTTATCAGAGCAGTAACATGGAATCACGTCATTGGAAGGAAAGTTTGTGATGGTCTCATCCAAATACCCGCTAAGAGTGATAAAGAACAATAAGACGGTGATTTCCGTTTCCCTTAAATTATTGATGGAATCTTGATTGCAGACACTTTAAAATAATAAGCATTTAAATATCAGACTAAGATTTGATGCTGACCACTAAGAAGCATGGGAAAAGTACACACCTGTCATGGCAAAATAATGCTTCACTATTCCTATTTTTTGTTAACACACACAAGAAAAGTCCTATTGTTTTGTTACACGGGAGGGACTGATTTGTGCTACGCAGAGTATTGTTACCATCAAAGGAAACCCTAGGCATCAGTCTGCGTCCTGCTGGTGATGCGTGAGAATGCTGTGTCAGGTGACAAAAAAATATAGTTGCTTGGGACTCATCTCAGACGAACTGCTAGGATTTCCCTCCCCTTCTGCTGAGAATGCTGGTCTAGATTTTTACTTAAACTTTTGATTTGCTTTTTTCTGACATGCCCAAAGCAAAAAGCAAAAAAAAATGGGTGCTGGGCATGCAAATTACGATACAAAAAAACAGGCCTACAATTTCAGAAACAGTGTTTTCACAACTGCATTTTCCCACGTCTAAAACAGAGGGTTTTTTTTATCAGAGAGAGTCTTACTGAAGTCATTTCTGAAGTTAATCACAAAAAAGTAAAAAGATTATCGATTTTAACTTGATGAGTGTCAGGGACCAGCCTTTCAGAATTCAGTTATAAATTTATAATACATCTATCTGCTAAGAAAGAAGAATGTCTATAAAATATGTTAAGATCCTTAGACAAAAAGGTACTACTAGCCCCAAACTCTGAAGCTACAGCATTATTATAACTACAGTAGTCAACATAATCAGAAAATTTTTCTTTAGTTTTGCAAAACCGGTTACTGAAATATATTACCTCTATTGGGAGGTTAATGAATTAGTTGTTCTTAAACCAAATTCAATAATTTATTAAAAGACCTTCCTTCCCACAGCAGACAGCTTCCTCTAAGTGGCCACCAAATAAAGATGATGCTACTGAACCAGGTCTGTGCACCAGGGTTTCCAGAACTTTACCTGGAAGTTACCTGGGATCTTTGTTTAAAATGTACATTCCTGAGATCGACCCATAGAGATTCCAATTCAATATGTCTGGAGTGGGAACAAAACATCCACATTTTTTAAATTAATTAATTTATTTACTTTTGGCTGCATTGGGTCTTCGTTGGGTTGCGCGGGCTTCTCATTGCAGTGGCTTCTCTTGTTGCAGAGCACAGGTTCTAAGGCTCGAGGGCTTTAGCAGTTGTGGCTCTCGGGCTCTAGAGCACAGGCTCAGTTGTAGTACATGGGTTTAGTTGCTCCCCGGGATGTGGGATCTTCCCGGACCAGGGCTCGAACCCGTGTCCCCCGCATTGGCAGGCGGATTCTTAACCGCTGCACCACCAGGGAAGCCTCCAAGACATCTACATTTTTAAAGCAGAGTCAAGGGACTCTGGGTGGATAGCCAAGGATAAATCAATCAATCAATAGTTAATAAATTAATAAATGGTGAAGATTTCATATGTATACTTAGTTATATATTTATTCTTGGCTACTAAAACACAAGAGTTCTCATGCAGGAGAGGGACCCTCCTTTTCTAGGAGTATACACCTAATATAAATATTACTGCAAAAGTAATACAGGCTTGCTGTTCAACACCCAGACGATCCAGAAGCGTACGAAGTAAACATTTTAAAACTCCCTCCCCTCCTCTCACGGGCACTCTACTCCCTGATGTGTATCCTTCCAGACCTTTTCTAAGTACCGACCTATATGTTCAAGGTCGTCTCTTTAAATGGGAACAAATTACACAGATGATATGCAGCTTGCTTCTTAAAAATCAGTGCTGCGCATGGACATCCTCCCCTGCAGAACCTGCAGACTTACCTCGTTCTTTTTTTTTTTTTTTAATTATTTATTTATTTATTGGCTGCATTGGGTCTTTTTTGCTGTGCGTGGGCTTTTCTCCAGTTGCGGCGAGAGGGGGCCACTCCTCACCGCGGTGCGCGGGCCTCCCACCGCGGTGGCCTCTCCTGCTGCGGAGCAGGGGATCCAGGCACTCGGGCTTCGGTAGCTGAGTCTCGTGGGCTCTAGAGCGCAGGCCCAGCAGCCGTGGCTCACGGGTCCAGCCGCTCCGCGGCATGTGAGATCCTCCCGGACCAGGGCTCGAACCTGTGTCCCCTGCCTTGGCAGGCGGACTCCCAACCACTGCGCCACCAGGGAAGCCCTACCTCGTTCTTTTTTCACAGCCACTTCATTTTCTGTAGAATCGATGTGCTGTAATTCAACGATTTCTCCTATTGATTAGTGTTTGGACCGCCAACATCTTCCCTCTGTGGACGATGCTAGGCAATATCCGTTGACGTGAAGTCAGAACCCCTCCTCGCGGGACCGCAGGACATGATGCCCAGAGGCGAGAGGTGCGCCCGGGGTCGTGCAGCGCAAAGCACCTGCCCCTTTAGCGCCATTCGTGGTGTCACCCTTCTCCCCAGGAGGCTTTCCTAACCTGTTCGTAATATTCAACTCTAGCCGATCAACATGGATTGAGGTCCTGCTAAGTGCACAGCCCCATGCGACGTGCTGGGAATTCAAGGCTGCATGTCCCCGCCCTCAGGGGACTCGCCGTCACGCTGTCAGGTGCCAAATGGTGATGGAAACAAGAGTAGAGGGAGAACAGAGGTAGGGGCCACGGCCCTACAAACCTCCACTAACTATGCCCGCCCCATGAACCCGGCCACTCCCAGTACCTGGCCGCCTTTCCGGAGATGAAATCACCCAAGAGCATCCCACACAGTTCTCCTCTGGGAGATGCTGGCTGTACACCTTGCAGTAAGTAAGTAAATAAACAAGCATATAAATATACATTACACACACCTGCTTTGGGGGGTGGGTACCGACAACACACCTGGAAGTGAGACCCAGCCCCTCACGTGGATGTCATGCCGCGCGTTCCTTCCGGGAATTTCCATCTGCAGGTCAGACACAAAACACATTCGCTCTCTAACATGCAGAGCTGTGTGTGGTTCACGGTCTGTGTTTATCTCTCTAAGGCGATTCGTTGTTCATTTATGTTCAATATGTCAGGGCTGTTCCAGGTACGACGTGTGATTGATCTCCTTGTTTCTCCCCGGCTGGCATCGCGCTCCATCCCTCCACACCCTCACGTTTAGATTTCTTTCCTAGTTGACTTGTTCCTTCCGTCCTGTCCTCAGCAGAGACATTCACTGTCCTCTTCGGATAACAATTCTTCGTGATCTGAATGCCATCAATAAGTCTCATTTCCACCGATTTCCTCATCCCACTTTCATGGTCCTCAATTTCCGACCTTACACTATGTCTTGGATTTTCTCTGCACGTCCCATGCAGTAGGACGTGCTCCCAACACCACCCGGGGGTGAGCCCTGCAAGTCAGGCTTTGTCACCCACACGTCCAAGTCCCCAGAAGGGGCTCCTCCTCCTCAAGAGGACCTGTTACCTTCCAGGCCTTCAGTTCCCGTCTCCCAACACCACTGTGCTGGTCAGCAGGGTGCTTGACTACCCTTCACAAGAGGAGAAGCTTTTGCATTCTGTAAGGTAGTACCTGCGGCTGCTTTCCAAAACGTTCCTCGTCCACTCAAGGTACTTTATACTCGTCGGTCTTGATGTTACAGCACTTTGAAGGCAATGTCTTCATGCCAAGCCCCAGCCTTGCCATCCTTGCTAAGTAAGCATACCCTCTGGCACGATGGGTCAGCGAATGTTGACACCGGCTCAGAAACCAATTATTCAGCAGGAGGTTGATGCTAACGTCTTCCCCGTCCTTTGTGAGTGATTATCTCCTCTTCACCTTTTGGGGCAGGTTGACCCTCAGGTAAAATACCAGCTCCCCCCTTCCCTTCCCTTCACTGTAGGGACGTTTGCCGTTGTTCCTTAGACCCTGCAGAAAGGAGAGGAAACCCTAAATGAGGGATCTGAACAATGCTGAAGGCTCCATTAGACCTTGGCAGACACCCAAGGAGACCACCAAGCTTGCTTCTGAGTGCACAGTGTCTAATAAACATGTGATGAGGATTACTATGATCCATTTATTGAGCAGCAAAAATGCGCCACATTTAAAAATGTATGCGCTCTGTTATTCATACCTCCTGGTGGGTGTGTAGAAACTGCGGGCTCTTTGTTTTCCCCGAGTACTCGCATCTTGTTTTCCTGGCCTGATGACTGCCCGTGGCCACCATTCTGCTCATGTGCTGGGTTTTTTTCTGTGGACCAAGGGCTGCACCTGACCGTCACCTCACGTCAGGACCACTTAATTGTGGGGTCGAGCTCCATTCTATGGAGTCAAGGATATTTACCCAGCCCATTGGATTTTTTTTTTTTTTCTATTTCTCTGGAGGAAAGCATTTGTTTGAGCTTTCAAAGTGAGGAATTTGCTTCTTCACCCAGAGATCACACACACACACACATACACACAAGCAACTTCATATCCTGAATCCACTTCTGATTTAGAAATCACGGCAGGAAATCACTGTCCTCTCAGGCGAACTCCCATTCTGTTTGGAGAATAACAATAAGAAATCAGTTCCTCGGGGAATTTCCCCCAACAACCATTGCTTTACAAGTACTTTATCAACTCTTAGGCAGAGTGTCTTAAAATACAGCAAACGTTTAACAAGTGGGAAACCACAAGTTGCGTTTCAAACCAGAAATAGGTGCTTTGTGAACTGCTTGCTTTCTCTAAATTCTGCAGTGAAATGAATAAAACCAGTCAATAGAAAACTCTTGTTGTAAATCAGGTGAAGTCTGTTTTTCTTTGTACCTCCCCTCCCTTAAAGCTGCAAGTCACCAAAATGACTCAGCCAAAGCAGAGAAGGACCATTGCAGGACCCAGCTGGACTGGGTGTCTGCACCCAGCGCACCAAAGTCCAGTTCTTAAAAGGTCCCCTCCCTTTTTGCATCTGCAACTATTTTCAGGCACAGGTAACAGAAGTTACACTGGTCACTTGTGAGCTGAACTCAGCACTGACTCCTCATTCCGACTGAACATCTTCGAGAGAAATTACCTTTTACGAGCAATTTCTGTGTATGCATGTTACGGCTGAAACCAGCCACCCTGAACAAGACAGCAACCACTGTCTTTAAAACTTAGTAGTACGCTAAAAGTATTTGTCATTCTCTCTCCTCCTGGCTTTTCTGAGATGATAAATCAACACCTGTCACACATGCAAATTCCAAAAAACTAAAATAAATTCAAAGCTTCACATGTTTCGTTCCCCCCCCCCCAAAAAAGCCTGTATTTGAGTCCATAGTTACGCTCAAGAAAAATTCCTATAACAAAAAAAACCCAGCTTATCTCCAAATCCACCCAGTAAAAATACTGTCCTAATTTTTTTTCTTAGTTGCTGTATTTAAAAATAGTTTGCAACTCCTGTCTTTCTATACAGAGGAAGTAGTATATGTGTCCATGTTACAGCAAATTTATCAAGGTGTTAAGTGCAGTAAAGGTAAATGAGTGAATTCACTTCGAGAAAGAGTGACTGGAACTGAAGGTCTCTTCCCGGGAGGGACTGCGGTGGGCAAGTGAGTCGCCCAGGAGGCGAGGTTTAGGAGACTTTGGCGAGGAGCTGACCCTGCCCTGGAAGGGCCCCGAGCGGGACGCCTGCTTCCTCCCTTCCCCGAGTCTAGGTCATGCTGGGGTCGGCAAGGACGATGGGACCGGGCGGGGCTGCTCCCACTAACAGTCCCTTAAAGGACAGTGACCCTCACTGCCAGGCCTGGAAGCCCCCGTCCGGTCCCCTTGTGGCGTTAAACCCGTGATGCTGAGCTGGGCAAGTCCTTTAAGTGGGATCCCCGTCTCCTGTCTTCACTGCGCCTGATGAAATGGTGCAGGGAAATGGAGGAGTAGGCCCGGGGGCACAGGCTCTGTGCTTGTGGGGACGCAGCGATGCCTTTGGGGGAGGGGCAGGGCTCCGCAGGCAGAGCTCGGGGGTCTGTCAGTGCACGAGGGGGCAGGCAGGCTAGAGTCCGTCTGTCTGTCTGGGCTCTCTCGGGGGCTGGAAAGGCACCCCTGGACCCCCAGCCACTGGCGCTGGGGCACTCGTCGCTGAAAGGCCACTGTCACTCCATGAGGCTCGTCTCTGACTGGTGCCCACGGCCTCATTGCAAAGGCCCGGCGGTCATTGTCGCCATCAGCGGGGCTGCCATCAGGCAGTTGCTGAGAACTTCCCAGAGGGGCTCGCTGGTGGCCGGGGGCCGGGGCTCACTCGTGCGGAAGAGCGGCCGCGCTAATTCCCAGGCCCCCGGCCATTAGGGAGCGAAGCAGCTCATTAGAGGTCCTACCCTCTCAACTCCAATTACCCCCAGATAATGATGGACTGGGTCCCGCCGCAGACCCCCAGAGCCACGCAGCTCTCCCCTCACGCATGATCTCGTCAGCGCATCCTCAGAGCTCAGCCCCAGACCCCGGCCTCCTCCTAACCAGCTGGGAACGGGGGGCCCAGAGCACTGGACCTCATCCAGCACTTGCAGGGAGAGTGCGGGGCACGCAGAGGAGTGTAGAAAGTTTCCTCCAGCTCCCCGTCTTCGGAGCAGGGGGGGCAAACCATGAGTCGCAGAGCTTTTAATGTCTCTTCTCTTTGCAGAAAACTGTACAAAACAAAAAGCCAACCCGAACCCCTCCCTGTGTCATATTAATTTAGGAGTAAAAGGTGAGGCAGGGAAGCCAAGAGGGAGAGAGGGAGACACTTCCCAGGAAAGCAGAAAATGGCGTGAATCTGCTCTAAAGACAGCATCTTCCCCAGGTACCGTGTTGGACCACTGGACAGAGGCCCCTGGGCCTCAGGCACTGCTATGCACATGATTTTCTCCGGTGTCATCAAGTTTAACTTGCCTCCTCCACCTCTGAGCAGCTTAGTCCTCTATCTGTGCTGCAATTTCACACTGAGTTCGAAAAAAAGCCACACGTTTGAATTTCCAGCTTTCTGGCCACCTCAAGGAGTCTGTGTGTGTCCACCTGTGTCCTCACCTGCAGCCCCTTCCTCATAACTGGGTGCCGTCTGAAAAGCGTCATGTGACTCGCATCTGACCCTATTGACGGAATGTCTCCAGAGCTGTAACTGTCTCGTCAAGAGGAAATGGACCATTCCGTTGTTTCGCTATCTTAAATGAATCCACTGCTTTCTCTGTTCTGTCCATTTCTTTCCCATATGCGGCAGCGCAGTTTGGAGACTATCATTTCACTGACAGCTCTTGCTCATGGGCACCGATGAAGGAGATACTTTCACAGATAATCCAAATAGCACAGAACTCATATTTTATAGGGACACTGTTCATAGGGATGCATATTTCCTGATGTCCTAAACTAACATCCCAAAGTCCCGATGGAAAAAAAAAATCACAACTGTTTGGAATATAACAGAACTGTCAAAAGTGACACGCAATCAGCTGTGCAAACAGCAAAAGCTAAGTCACTCTTCTGTTTATCCTGTGCCGGGGTGAAAACATAAATGGTGGTTTCCAGGTGGAAAATAAAACCAAAGAATATAGGCGCCCCCATGTGGACGGAGCCGACACTGCACGTCAGGATGGCTCGTCCGCATCAGACTACGGCCCAAACCACAGGTAAGTTTTCCAAGACGTTCACCTTCCTAATTACTGCTCAGATGAACACGCGTCCCGCTAAGCAAGGACATCGGAGCTTCACGTGCTGTGTAATCAGGGGCCTTGCCTCCCAAAGTCTCCTTAGCAGACCCACTGTGCATCTCCAGAGCCCCAGGGGCTGGCGGCCCCTGTGCTGGGAGAGGCGCCCACCGTTTCGGGACACCCCGAAGCCGCCCTGGCCTTATTGCTGCACATCGAAGAAACAGGGCCCCCCTGTCGAACACTGTGCATTCACGGGACCTTCATTATGTGGAAAAGAAAACCTGACCTGAGTAAATCTCGTGATCCTGTCCTCAGAGACATAACAGAGCTGTCCTTATGTTTGGAGGGCACAGCAGGGCCAGAGCTGTTTGGGAGCATTAGCCGCGGGGTGCTCTGTCCTCAGCCCGTCAGTGCCGCGGGGGCAGCGGCCTTCTCCCCTTTTGATTGTAGCACTCGGAGGCCTTGCTGTCATATGCTGGGTGCTTGGAAACTGGGTGTCACACAAATGAACCCCATTCCGATGTCCGAATTTGGCCTGCTAGAAGGTGGGACCTGCACGAAGGACTGGTCAGGCCTGCGAGGGAAAAGTTCCCCTCCTCCAGCCACAGGGGAGCAGGGGGGAAGGAGTGGAGGCCGGGCAGCGTCCACCCCCTGCCCGCCCCTTTGAGAGGGTGGCAGACTCCCCAGAGCCCCAGGGAGCAGGTCTGGCTGGGGCCAGAGAATGTGCCCCTCTAACAAGTTTCCAGGTGATGCTATTGGTCTGAGGACCGCATTTGCAGAACCACTGATGGGAAGTGCAGTGTGAGTCTCACTGTTAGAACCTCCTGGAAACTTCTCAAAATGTGGTGCCCAGACCACCCCCAGGACAACTGAAATCAGAATCTCTATGCCAGGGGCTCAAGCCCAGATAAGCTATCAGTTTTGATGACAGAAACACACAATAACAATGCGTCTCTCTGCTACAAAGTTTCCCCTGACATTATCTCACTGGAGCCACAGACAATCCCGGGAGAAAGGAAGGAAAAGTTTTAACTCAGCTCGAGAGAAGAGCAGTCAGGTTATAAGTGGCAGCTCTTGGACTTGACTCGGAGTACTGGTCTTTTAAAAAGTCAGCTCCAGAGCCAAATGCACTTGAGACGGAGGTGTTAGGAAGTGACGCAGGTTAGCAGTGACACCTGAAGCTAAAGGGAACCAGGGTCCCTCGGTGGCCGATGGGCACACAGTGGCCCAGCGGGCAGAGGAGGGGTGAGACACGCTTGGCCTCTCCCTCCTGTCTGGGAGTCCGAGCTGAGGACAGAGCACGGGCAGTGTGAGAACCTGCCTACCACACAGCCCAGAAGAGTGACACCACGGCTGACCAGATGTGAGGTGTAGACCCGCCCCAAAATAGTGTCACCCGAGCCATCAGGCTGGTGACCACGAGCTACGGAGTTGACCTCCCTCTGCCTTCCAGTGGGGCACCCGTGGGACAAAACATCTTCCAAAGACACTGTCATGGACAAGTAGAGCATTAACTTCATATCACGATCTTTTATTGTCAGTCAAAAGGAGGAAGCACATCTTCCGGTCACCATCCATTTAGAGAAGCTGGATGTACATTACACACGCATACACCCATAAAGACACATAAGAGAAAAGAGAAAGCTGAAGGTAGGAAAGAAGTAAACAAGAGTTTGGTCATTCACAACCCAACGCCATAGGCTTCAGGTTTGCTAGTCTGTTTGTAGAAAGCAACATTATTAAAGCCTAGTAACAGGATGGTGTTCAAAAAACAGGAAAATCTTTATCTAGAGGAAAGTCACTAACTAGGAGTCGGTAGGCCTGGGTTATTGCAAGATCAGCACAAAAACCGTCCAGTCTCTGGGTTCATTTACCTCCTTTGTAAAATTAGAGTTAATAAAACATTTCAAATGTTTCTCCCAAATCTAAAATTATATAATGCCTTTAACAATTGAACAAGAAATTTCAAATTTCACCTTTTTCTTTTCTTAACTCTAGATTTGTGTATCCAATATCTTGCCTTGCTTTTATTGTATGTACACGAGTCAGCTATGGCCCCACTGAAAATTAGTCAGTTGCAGGAGGGTCAACTCTAAAAAGAGCAGTAAATCCGTAGGGTGGCTCCAGGACTTCCTCGCTGCGGGGGAGCACAGCCCCAGAGTCAGGGAAGATGACTGGAAATCAGACTTCCCCAAGTTCGGATCCTCAGTCCCTTTGCACCCAGTTTGGTGACCTACCCTTCCGGCTGCTGGGGGGAGTGAACGGCCTCACACCCAGAGCATCCTGCCAGCCGTGTGGCCATTACTAACCACACTTAAGTTCTAAGAAAAAACTTTTTTTGTTGTTAGTAACATAAGAAATTTGCAGAATCCCATAACAAAATTTATCATGAAAAAAGAGTGTTTTTCATTTTCTGCTCAATTAAATAGTCATTCAACAATAAAATTAACTTCCAGAGAATTCAAACACTCCTATCATTACATACAAAGGTCAAATGGGTCTTTTTCCCTTGTCATTAGTACAAATATTAGAATAATAGTACCTTTTCCTCTATTCAGATGGCACCTCTTTTCCCAAGGAGCTTCATGTGTTTTTCAGAAGTATTTTCTTTAAATATCTTGACTACAGGAGATAATCCCAGTTAAAATACGATGTGTTTTATAGGAAACAATAATTGTGATGTAGTTTTACAATCTTAAACTTTATTGAGGAAAAAATTACATACACTTGTTATCTCCAATATTATTTTTTAAAGCATCACATTTTAAGATAGACTTTACTATTAATTATTATTATTAACAATAATCATATTAATTATAATCATTAGCCTTCGGCAGCTGCTCACACGGAGAAACTAGAGACTCAACAATCTTCTCCGAGTTTAGCATTTTCATGCAACATATAATTTTGAAATACTGAAAATAGATTTAAACACTAGTAATTCTATACTTGTGTCCTTAATAGTGTTGTGACCTAATAGATTTATTTCCTACGTAACTTGTTTCTTCTACTTAATAGCAATTATCCAAAACTCTGTAATTCACATTAGACGTAGATACAGAGACCCTAATAAATCTTACTGGAGTTTGGAGCAAAATATATCAATTAACATTGTTAATCTTGACATGATTTATCATGCTTTTTTTTTTTCGGTACGCGGGCCTCTCACTGTCGTGGCCTCTCCTGTTGCGGAGCACAGGCTCTGGACGCGCAGGCTCAGCGGCCATGGCTCACGGGCCCAGCCGCTCCACGGCACGTGGGATGTTCCCGGACCGGGGCACGAACTCGTGTCCCCTGCATCGGCAGGCGGACTCTCAACCACTGCGCCACCAGGGAAGCCATATCATGCTTCTTAATTCAGCTTATTTTAGAGCCTAGAGACACACACATATATATATATATATATATATATATATATATATATATATGTATGTATATATAATTTACATATATATAAAATTTCTTATTGTAACACATGTTACAAAGAAAACGGTCAATAAAAGAAGTAACAAAATTAATAATTCTGATAAGAATCAACAAGAACTGATTCCACTATTGTTACACATCCTAAACTTTCTAGAAATAATCATTTCACCCAAGTACCATTATCGATACTTATCAGAGAGGAATCTGGAATATTCAATTGCTTCAAAGGAGCAGTGTGAGTGATAGCATGTGTGCCTTATAATTTTTTCCAAAAATCATTTACCTTTCTCAGTCCTGTTCGACCTGTATTTTTCCCAATATCTTCCTTTATATTTATATATACTACTCTGTGCTTTCTCTACCCAAATTGATATCCACTATAATGTATTTCATTACATTTAAATAATTCAAGCATTTGCTCTTGAGTAAATAGCATTAGGAGCTATCTCATATTCCATACACCTTATCAAAATTAGTCAGTTGAGTTTTTGGAAACTCAAAGTAGGATTTGTGACATCGCATGGCTCTCAAGTCTTAGCGCACTTGAGAATGTGCTGGGGCCTCCCAATCCAGTGGAATCCCAGGCTAGAGAGTCTGAAAGGACAACTCACTGTGAAACAAATGAATTTTGCATGAAACACCACTTTTGCTTCAGTGCTGGGTTTATGGGACTAAGGTATGGTTAGTCATCACTAAGGCTAACTAGTCTCTGGTCCTCCTTACCCCTCCCCGGGCATATGGAAGACTGTATTCCCAGGTCTCTCCCCCAATAAATGTGAGTTGGATGACAAGTGTCACCGGAGAGTTTACGGAGCAGAGTTTTGTGTATAATTCTCTATGCTCGCTCTTCCCTTTACGTCATAAAGGCAGAGGCCTCCCATGGAGATAGCCTTTCACTTCTTTGCTTAGGTTAATTCCTAAGTATTTTATTCTTTTGGTGCTCCTGTTCATCGTCTATGCACAGAAATGCAACTGATTTTTGTGTGTTGACTTTATATCCTGCTACTGAATTCATTTGTTAGTTCTAACAGGTTTCTGTGAAATCTTTAGGGTTTTCTACACATAAGATAATATCATCTGCAAATGGACTTCATTTTACTTCTTCCTTTCTCATTTGGATACCTTTTCTTTCTTTTTCTTATCTAATTGTTCTGGCTAGAACTTCCAGTACTTTGTTGAGTAGAAAGGGTGAGATGACATCCTTGCCTTGTTCCTAATCTTACAGGAAACACTTTCCATCTTTTACTGTGGAGTATGAGGTTTGCTATGTGATTTTCATATATGGCTTTAATTATGTTGAGATAGTTTCCTTCTATTCCTAGTTTATTCAGTGTTTTTACCATGAAAAGGTGTTGAATTTTGTCAAATGATTTTTTTCGCATCAATTGAGATCACAATGTTTTTTTTCCCCTTCATTCTGTTGATGTGGCAAACTACATTGATTAGCTTTCCTATGTTGAACCATCCTTGCATTTCACGAATAAATCCTACTTGACCTTGATGTGTAATTCTTTTAATATGCTGCTGAATTCTGTTTGCTAGTATTTTGTTGAGGATTTTTGCGTTAAAGTTCATAAGGTATATTGGTCTGTACTTTTCCTTTTTTGATTATGTCTTTGTCTGGCTTTGGTATCAGGTGGTGATGTTGGCTGTACAGCACTGTGACTGTGTTTAATACCACTGAACTCTACACTTAAAAATGGTGAAGGTGGTAAATTTTATTGTAATGTATTTTACCACAATTTTTTAAATTTAATGAATAAATAATAATTGTCAAAATGTTTAAACCTTGTTGGATTAAATAGCAGAAAATATAGCTGAAGAGGAAATCATGAACTGGAAGATTGATCTGGAAAAACTACTTGGAGGCAGCATAGAGGGACAGGAAAGTAGAAAATCTGGAAGGAGCACTAATAGATATTGGAGAATGGAAAGTAAAAGTCTCACAGAAGGAGAAACTAGTCAGAATGGAGAAGAGACAGTAGTTGGAAAGATAATGACTGAGAACTTTCCAGAAAGACATGAATTCACAGGTGTTAGAAGTACAACATGTATTGAACAAGAAAACAAATTTTAATCCACAGCTACACACATTTTAGTAAACTACTGTTCACAACACATAGTGAGAATCTTCAGAACAAAATGACACATCACCAACAACCCACAATTGGGTTGTGAGTGGACACCTCAGAAACAATAACCGAGGCAGGAAAGCAGCAAAGTACCTTCAGGTGTATTGAATTGTATGCCCAGAAAAATTAAATTTCAAGAAAAAGTTCAAACTTAAGACATGTTCTGATAAATTAAAAAATGAGTGCTAACCAGTAATAAACTACACTAGAGGAACTTCTGAAAGATGTATTCAGGAAAAAGGAAAATGGTCTCAGGAGGGACCAAGGTGCAGGAAGGAAAGGTGTGCAAATAACTTCTTTAGAATGTAGGAAAATCTAAGTAAATATTTGCTTTTTGAATTAATAATAATGTCTGGTTTGTAAAGAAAAGGATAGGATGACAAACATAACATGTAAACTAGGAGAAAATGATCAAAGCTAAAGTGTTCTGAGGACCTGAATTGTTTACAAGGGGTTAAAATATTAACTTTAAATGTTGATAAAGTAAGTATGCATAGTAAGATTTCAAATGTGAAAAGAGAATGTGTAATTTCCAGCCAGCAGACAGAGAAAAAGTGAATTAAATGACAAATCTTTTTTAAAAATTAATATTTAAGGGCTCCCCTGGTGGCGCAGTGGTTAAGAATCCGCCTGCCAATGCAGGGTACACGGGTTCGAGCCCTGGTCCTGGAAGATTCCCACATGCCGTGGAGCAACTAAGCTCATGTGCCACAACTACTGAGCCCTGCGCTCTAGAGCCTGCAAGCCACAACTTCTGAGCCCGTGTGCTGCAACTACTGAAGCCCACACTGCTAGAGTCCGTGCTCTGCAACGAGAGAAGCCACTGTAATGAGAAGCCCGCGCACTGCAACAAAGAGTAGCCCCAGCTCGCCGCAACTAGAGAAAGCCCGCGTGCAGCAACGAAGACCCAACGCAGCCAAAAATTAATTAATTAATTTTAAAAAAAGAAGACTACTGCAGTGGGAGAAAATACTAAGTAGTTGTATTTTATGTCTGTTTTTATTTGAGTTTTACCATTTTTTATTTGAGATTTGCCATATTCGGTTGACTAATTTTGTAATAATGGTAAGCAAAGCATACATTCTAAGTATAGAAAAGAGATTACAATTCAAGTCAGAAAGCAAATAAGTTAAGTGATGACTGTACCACTTATGTATAGACAAAATGGTCAGCGTTACCGTCAATTCAGAAATTTAAGGTATTTGGTACTGATACCACGTCTTCAAATATCATAACATAGACATACTTTGTTAATTTTTCCATTTAAACTCCAAGAGTTGGCTTGGGATAAAATTTTAAAGATATAATTTAAAAATAAAGCTTCTCTTTGTGGCTGCCTTCAAAATTCAAACAAAACAAAGCATCCGTTAAAACATGTTTCCAGTCTTATTCTCCACACCCAGGAACTGAAAATGTTAAAAGGTTAGAAAATAAAGAGTTGTGAGGGAAGATGAAAGGCACTAAGTTTATTTCTAGTCTCCTGTGAGCCTTTGAACAGAAATGTCCTTGGGCCGAGGGCAGGACCCAACCCCTAACGGTGCACCACCCAACTCGACCTTCAACTCCTGATCCTGTGGGGAGTGCCAAGAGCTCAGTCTCAGGGTGACCGTCATTAGGGCCAACTTCCCATCCAAATAAAACGCTTTTAGAAATAACCTCAACAGAGAGCCGATCCTGTTTTCCCGAAACACTTCCCGAGTGGGAAGTTTAAGGCCTCCTGAAGAAGCCACTTCCATTGTTGGGCATTCATAACTGTCGGGAAATTCATCTTCAAATTACATAAAACTAGAAATGCTTTCTAATTGACTAAAAGGACTTAAGAATTGCAGGCAGGGGGCTTCCCTGGTGGCGCAGTGGTTGAGAATCTGCCCGCTAATGCAGGGGACACGGGTTCGAGCCCTGGTCTGGGAGGATCCCCCATGCCGCGGAGCAACTGGCCCGTGAGCCACAACTACTGAGCCTGCGCGTCTGGAGCCTGTGCTCTGCAACAAGAGAGGCCGCGACAATGAGAGGCCCGCGCACCGCGATGAAGAGTGGCCCCTGCTCGCCACAACTAGAGAAAGCCCTCACACACAGAAACGAAGACTCAACACAGCCAAAAATTAATTAATTAATAAACTCCTACCCCCAACATCTTCTTTAAAAAAAAAAAAAAGAATTGCAGGCAGAATACTTTCCAGGTCATGGGCTGCCCGCATGGCTTTCTATCTGACGGCCGCATCCAAACACTAAGGTTGTGATACTTTTACTTAAACATATTCTACAACCTTTCAGGGACCCATCATAAAACATAAACTCAATAACCAATTATATAATCAGAAATATAAAATCAATAACAAGGCTCCCTTCAATCAACAAATAATTTTTTAAACTAGCCCCCGGGGAGGACTAACCCTTATTTCCCTAGGATCCTAAGTCTTTTCTTATCCCTTTGGTGTTTTTCCATTTTATATATTTTTCCCTCTCTAGACACAGTTATGTTTAGTAAATAATAACGCTCTTGTTTCTAAGTGTTTTTCCAACAGGATAAATTTACTTTAAGCATACAATATTTCTATAGTATAGAAAGGCTGGGCGTCACCTTTCTCTCTAAAATCCTTTCTTTAGTTAATAATATTCATCCCTAACTCTGACTGCTCTTCACAACTCCAAACATGCATTTTTCACCCCCTGCTGGACTTCCCTACATCAATGGTTCAAAAATACCAGAAGACCACAATAGACTCTCCATGGCCCCCTCACCACGTCCTTGCACGAGGCTCCTCCGTTTTCCCTCCTCGTCAACATCCTGTCCGCTGCCAGGTTCATCGTGATTCTACTTCCACCTGTGCCTCGATTTCCCCTGTTCTCCACATCCTCCACCCCTTTCCTAGGTCAGATCTTTACATCCTGACTCGCAGACCATTTCAACAACTTCCCAACTGACCTTCTGGGCCTCCAGTGAGACACTTTGATGATTCTCCGTTAAATATGGAATGAAGTCCAAATACTTCAATCTGGAATTCAAAGAAAAACCCGTGTCTTCTGGATCATTCGACCTCTTTCCAGCCTTATTTCCACTTCACGTCCTCCTAACCACACCCTCCTGTTGCTCCTTCCCCCAGGACCTGCCCACTCTGCAAATCACCACCTTTGCCCACGTATTCCAAGGGCAACGTCCTTCAAGGAACAACTGCTAGCTGACACACTCTCCATTCCTGAATTCCCAGTACAAACTCCTGACCTCTTCCAAGGCCTTCCCAGTCATTATCAACCCCTCTGTCCCCAAACATCTGAACCTGGATTGCAGCATTTATCACATTTCACCTTATATCATAGTTATTTATATCTGAGTCTCTTTCCCACCAAACCGGAAACTTCCTGAAAGCAGGACTATGTCCTAGTTATTTCTGCATCATCCACAAATTCTAGCAAAATCCTTTATTCGTAGTGGGTGCTTTATAAATATTTGTAACAGGAATGGACAAAAGTTTCACGAAAATCGGAGTAGATTAACCTATAACGAGTCAGCTCTTTAGGAAATGTTAAGAGACGATGTCCTGTTTTATAAACGGTTTATGTCTATGTATTGATTAACAAGATACTGTACGTTGCTACTGTGTGCTATGGAGATTAGTAAGACAGGAGAAAAGAGAAAATTGGTTGAGAAAATCAGTTCCACCAAAACTTGGTTGACGGCCAACATGATAAAATTGACAAACCCTACCCTATGATTTGTCCTCAGAATTCTGGATTAAACACTAAAATTAAATTAAATTAAATTAAACATTAAACCTAATGGGGAATATGCTAGCGTCCCTCAGAAGTTCTTTGGTCACATAATATATTGCTTCTTTGCTTTGGGGCTCAAAGAAAAGGGATGGCAGAGAGACTGAACAGAGAAGGGAAGGAGGGGAGGACAGAGGAGGCAGAACGGAGAGTAGTAGGAGAGAACGAAAGGGGCAGAAGTGATTTACAATCCACTTGGTGTCCGTGTGCTCAGCACTCGGCCCTCTGGTGTCCAGCAGTCTTTGATCTTCTTCACGGCTCATCCCATCTGCTCCCTAGAGAAGCTGGAAGGACCAAGGGTCAGAGCAATGTTGCTTCTTCTCTTGTCGAACTTCAGGCTCGCCCTGGAGTTCCGCTTCCTTGCTGCTTTTACTGGGGCTAAAGTCAACGACCTGCATGTATACATCTGTGTGAGTGTGTCTGTTATGGGTGAATTGTGTCCTCCAAAAAGATGCTCCAGTCCTGGCGAGCGTGACCTTATTTGGAAATAGTCCTTGCAGATGTAATCAAGTTAAGATGAGGTCATAGTGGACTAAAATGGACCCTAACCCAGGGACTGGGGCCTTTGTAATAGAAAAGAGAAGGAGGTTTGGACACGGACACACAGACACACACAGACGGAAGACAGCATGTGATGATGGAGGCACAGGTTGGAGGATGCAGCTGTAAGCCCAGGAATGCTGAGGATTCCCAGCCGCCACTACGTGGGAAGAGGCAAGAAGGATTCTTCCCTGGAGCCTTCAGAGGGAGCACGGCCCTGCTGACACCTTGATTTCAGACGTCCGGCCTCCAGAAGCATGAGAGAACGCGTTTCTTATGTTTGAAGCCGCCCCGCCACCCAGTTTGTGGTAATTTATTATGGCAGCCCTAGGAAACTGATACAGGCCCTAAGGATGCTAAGTCATCAGAGGGGATCTCAGGCCAGAGAAGAACGCTATAAAAGTTCTCTCCTCCTAAGATCAAAGTTAATCCATTTGCCCAGATTGCTAAAGAGTGTGGTTTGCTCCACTTAGAACAGATTTTGTAATATTAAGTTCTGGCTGGGAAATTTCATTTTATTACTGTTTAAAATCTCAACTAGAAGAAAGAAGCTGTCTTGGGAGAAGAGAAGAAAGAAGAAGATTTAACAGATGCCTGGCACCTAGGAGGTATTTAATAAACACTCGTCAAATGAATGAGTGAAGTGAATGGAAAGAGAATTATCAGAAAATGTCATAAGACATAAAGGCAGAACCTCTGATCCACCAGCATAAAGAGCTTTCACAAGTTAATCGGAGTTACACAAGAACATGGGCTTACGATTGGGCGTGGGGGACCCCCAAAGTCAAGAGCAGTTTACACAGCATAAACTACGTGTAAAGCAATACACGACAGCACTGCAGAAAGCACTGTATGGTCAGGGAAAGAAAATGTTTTCTAAGTGGATGGGTTCTATAGTGTGTACCCACTGCTCAGGAAAAAAAATGTAAAAAGTCAAAATAATTGGTTATGATGTGAGCAACTAATTTTATCCTGCTTCTCCCTTCCCCCCCAAACTAAACCTGCCCCATTCCACTACCCTGCTCTCCGGCTGAAATGCTGTCATTGAGCAATCTCTGTCTAGTTGAAGGTTTCTTTGATAACTTCCAGCCACCACACGAATCAGGCTTTTCATTCCTTTTTTGCCCCTTGTGTCCAACAGAACTTTCTGGGATGATGAAAATGTCCTGTACCTGCACCGCTATCCTCCCACACAGCAGGCACTAGCCATGTGTGTGCCTGAAATGGACCCAGAGCAACTGCAGAACTGAATTTACATTTTTCATTTAATGCTAATTAAACAGCCGCGAGTGGCCAGTGTCTCCTGTCCGGGACAGCACAGCTCTGGACTATTTTTGAGAGAATCCCAGGCTTTTTCATGGCTTTCATCTCCTGATTCCTCACCCTGAAGCCCCAGTCTCACCAGGAGACAGTGCATAGCCATCCATCTGCACACACTCTGCCTACCGGCCTCGCGATCTGCAGAATGTCCCCAGGCAGTGAAGAGGCGGCCTGCCCCTGCTCTGCCTGTGAAGGGGCGAGTTTGGGGGGAGTTGATGAAGTTGCAAAGAAACCCACCATCCAGCCATTCGGATAATCCATTACTGAAAGGAATTTTATCACGAGACTGAATGATCCGGTTCCTCTTGGAATTTCCATCTGGTATTTGCAATGACCTGTGATGACAGGTAGTTGGCATTTCTTAACAGCTACTATGTACAGAGTGATTTTCTAGACACTCTATAAAAAGTAAAAATAAAGGAGCTGGCCAGGAGGGACGTTCAGCGAATTGGGAAAAATCTATCATTCAGAAAGAAATAATATACATTTTTTAAAAATCAGATGAATTCAAGTTATATTTATTGCTGTCTTACTTCTGTTCATTTGTCTCATCTACTGCCATAAGTGGGAGTTCTCTAAAGGCAGGAAACTTTCCGAGGGTGGTAGGGTCTTCCGTGCTCAGTCTTAATTAACCCTGCTGGTCAGGCTGCATCAGAATCTCTAGGGAGCTTGTTAGAAATGCAAGGTCCACCTCATTCCTGCAGAAATTGACCTGCATTTTAACAAGACATCCCAGTCATTTGTTTGCACATTACGGTCGAAAAGCACTGATCTAAACTATTCAGAATTGTCCACACTGATGCCACTAAATATTTGTTCTTATTAGAAAAATGGTAATCGGCTGGTCTTCAGCCAGTATTATATTTGGGGGGATATTTAAATCATTCGTGAAAAGCTCATCAATTGACTAATTAATGGTAATTTTATTTTATTTTCTTATTGACGTATAGTTGATTTACAATGTTGTGTTAGTTTCAGGTGTACAGCAAAGTGATTCAGCTATACATATATATGTATTCTTTTTCAGATTCTTTTCCTGTATAGGTTATCACAAGATATTTAGAATAGAGTTCCCTGAGCTATACAGTAGGTCCTTGTTGATTATCTATTTTATATATAGTAGTGTGTATGTTAATCTCAAACCCCTAATTTATCCACTCTCCCAGCCCCTTCCCCCTTTGGTAACCATAAGTTTGTTTTCTTATGTCTGTGAGTCTGTTTCTGTTTTGTAAATAAGTTCATTTGTCGTAACTTAAATTTGAGAAGTAGTATATTGTTGTGAAAAGAGAGTTCCACTGAGACTAGAAAACCTGAATTTTTTATTCTTGATGCCATCCTTATTTTGTGCTAGAACTTTGGGCAAGCCATTCATTTTGTTAGGTTTCAGTTATTTTGTTTTTGTTGTTTCATTACTCTTCATCTAAATATACGAAACTAGGGTTTTCTACTTGCTGCTCTCAAACTGGGACCCACAGTCTCTTTGGAAGTTCACAGGAGTAGTGATCGGACCTCAGATGGTCTCTTGTACCTAAAGAGCTTGACGCTGAAGTCACACATCTAAGCCCAGCAGGTCACCCAGAATTTACTCTTCGCCGCAACATCTTCATGGCCTCCCAGGTTAATGTCAAGAGTTAAGCTGTCTCAGACATAGGAGAAATTCTCTCATTTTATAAGCCTTCCGGAATTACTACGGGAGTGATACTTAACAGTCTCCACTGTAAAAGAACCTAAATCCTTCCATCCTTAAGCTGTAGTCTGAGCCTGATTTCTCAGAGTCATGGGGATTAGGGGCAGCAAGCCCCCTTCTCTGAACGGGGCCCTTCACAGATCCCTTACCCGGATTAGCTGGCCATCAGGGGGCCAAGCCCTCGGGGACAGGCCCTTGCGGTGGGGCGGGAGGTCACGGAAGGAGGACAGAGAATAAGACAAAAACGTGGTGCCCCACTTCACGGGGGTGCCCAAGGTCAGAGGCCTTCCAAATCAAAGACAAAAAGGAGGCTGGACCCAGGTCTTCTCGCTCCTGCTCTGTGGCTTGTCTGTCTTCTCTGGGATTTACCATGAATTGGGAGCCTTTTTTTTTTGGTCCAGCTTCAGTGATTTCATACAGTCACTACTTTGTAAAATCGAAAGCAGATCTGTCTCCAGTAGGGATACCTGAAAATGTTCCAGTCCCTCAATGTTCTGGGGACTTGGGGCTATATTTAGACACCTCACTGCATTTCAGAGAAAATGTGCTTTCCCTTGAAGGGTCTGTCACACAGCCCTTACTTAAAACAAACATACTTTCAAGTTAATAAAAGCTCTACCTGCCGAGGCAGCGAATCTGGCTATAATTAAAAGGGAGGAAACATTTAACACAAGAAAATGTGTTATTTGGTTAAAGCATAAATACAAAAACCCATTAAAGGTGATAGCAAGATATAGTCTGTATTGCTGTTTTTTATTTACCGAATAAGATGCTGGAAGAAAATTGTTTTAACTATTAACTTACTATATTCTAATAACTTTTTTAATGTTTCACATAGTGACTGCAGTGGAGCCTGTAAAAATAACTTTAAATTCCAATGTCAAGTGGAGCGTGAAAATTTGGTTTCATTTTCAAAACTGCTCTGTTGAGAAATACGCCCTAAAAAGCAATTCTCATTTTACCCCATTATAGCTCCGACAGCTGCAGGATGAATTATAAAATGTATTTAACCCAATCTGAAATTTAGAATTTTGATCTCTGAGGAAAGTATTTTTGAAGAATCTCACACATGCTAGAAAAAGGACTTAGAACTTTGATAAGGCTTCACAAAGAAAGAAGCACTGTGAAATTTTAACAAAGGGCACCTTTTTTATTTTACCAAGAATGCTTCAGATCTATACTATACAGTTTACTACTTTATATACTGTATTATATATGGATAAGTAATCCTTCATTCCTGAATTCGACACCCTCTGGACGCATTATATTATCATTTACAAAAAGATACTTCACACAAACAAATTCAAACAAACATTTGTTCACAAATAAGCAAATGTAACACACGCACACACACACACACCCTACATAGTCATATATATTTTTCTTCTGGTAATTCACCTATGAAAACCATGCTTTCAAACATCGTGTATCTTTCTGATGCTGCAGGCAGCTCTTTAAGGAGTTACTGTTAACAGGGACCAAGAGCCTTGGCGAGTTTTCAGTGCCTGCCCCAGGGGACACCACGGCCATCCAAGGAATGAAGGAAGCGTCTGCAGCACCTCCTTTGTGTCCCGGTGGCCGTTACTCTAGCTGAGCATAGCTGCTGTTCCGCCTGACATTGGCAGGTAGATACGGCTATTGTCAGACCTCTCCTTCACTCGCTATGAAACTCACCATTGCGGTCATCTTTTTTGAAAAAAAAAATCACAATGCAGCGTTTCAGTATCTGTTTCTCTGCAGCCGTTGTGCTCTTGATATTTGCACTAGGGGAAAATATACTTAAACAATTCTTACATTAATAAAAAATGTCCCACGTACTCTGTCACTACTTTTCTCCTTTTACTTCATAAAAAGATACTTAATGAAATTTGTAAACACTACTTTTCTGCCTGAATAAGTTATTATGCTTCTCAATATCTACATTCGAGTGAGAAACAAAGTGTTTCTTACAAAAAGATTGCAATACACACTGAGATCATTTGAACTGAAATATAGAAAAGCATATATGTCACAAAATACATGTGCACCATATAAATATACCTACAGTTTGTCTGATCTTTAATCATTTAATATTATAATATCCCTTCTCCTAACTTCTGTTCCATTTATCCCATCTGATTCCATTTTAAATTTAAAATGGAATTTTAAATCAACACATTTTTTGTGTTTTTTTAAATCAACACATATACTAACATCTTTATTAATCAATCAACCAAGAAATATTTATTATACGTTATTGGGAAAGCTACCAAAAACCTAGAATACCTGTTACAAACTAGTCTATATTCTAACTGAAAAATAGGACGGATAACAGTAAAAGTCTCCATATTTCTTAATGTGCTCATATCAACTCCTTTACCAAGAAGTATTTGAGGTATTTAAAGAAACATTAAAAGAGTGATTTATTTTTATTTTTTTAGCAAGAAAGTATGGCTCGCTGGCTCTCAACTCGTCAGCTCGGAGTGGATGCAAACCAGCTCCCCTGATGTGGCGCGGCCGGACCTGGTGGCCCAACGCCATCTCACCGCAGCTGCCTGCGTGCCCCCCGCAGAGGGAAACACTGGGGTTTGGCGGATCTATGAGGTTGTCTTTCCCACCACTGGGAATGCTAAGCTGGGAGGCTGGACTTGCTCCAGGATGCACCAGACCTGCTGTTCTCAAAGGAGAGGGTATACACCACGGATGACGCAGGAGCGAGATGTTAAAGTTCCCACGCGTCGTTTTATTTCAGTCCAACAAAAAGGTGGAAAGTCTCACAGTCCCTGTGTACGTGGCTCCATGTCCTCCGGGCTCCTGCTTGGTTCTGCGATAAAAGCTGCCCTTCCCATCCCCCGGCGGCGGTGGGCTGGCTTTCTGGGCACGGGGGGAGCAGACCCGGGCTGGCTCGGTGACAGGTGGGACTCTACGTAAATGTCACGGTGGGAATCCGGGCCACGCGGTCGGAAGCGCCGATCGTGCGATGTCCCCACTGCCTTCACACCACCCCAGGCCCCAGCCGTGGGCTCACAGCTCATCCACGCGGGACCTCATGGAAACAGCCGAGGGCAGCCACTGGCCCACAGAGACGCCACCAGCCTGCAGCCCTGCCAAGAGTCCGCCATCCTCAACGTCACCCCAGCAATCGGAACAAACACGGCAGCCTCCGAGCCTTCCCCGCAGCCTCCGAGCCTTCCCACACCCTCCGTTTCCTGCTGCCTCTGCTCACTTGCCCCCCTGGCTCTGGACGGGTCTCCCTCCCCAGCCCTCCTACTGAAGGCACGTGGCCCTGCCAGCCCAACCCTGCAAAACATCTCAGGCGCCCCAGGAGGCCCCGGGGACCCCCAAAGAGTAACGGCAACTCAGCCACTTGAGCTGGTGTGCAAGGTCAGAGGGCCTGGGGGAACCAGCAGGCCTCCCCCCCACCCCGGGGCTGTCTCCCTGAAGGCAGGCCTCCACGGTCACCCCTTCCCCCAAGGAGCCCAGAAGCAGCCCCATCCTTCCCCTGTGCCAGCTCTTCTACAAACCAACGTCCCCGTCCTGAAGCCCAGCCCCAAACGGGATGCTGCTCTGCACGTCTCTTCACAGACTCAGGTTATTGGCTCAAATTCTGAAGCTGTCCCCCTGTCATGGCCAGGGCTGCTGGCTCTCGAGAGCCACCCAGCTTCCACCCAGCTCCTCTTAGCCTCAGCGTCCTGGCCCTCCCCTCCCCCCAGCACCCAAAGGTCGCAGCTGAAGGCCTCACAACTGGCAGAGGTCACTGTGGTCACGGCCAGGAGGACATAGCCAGACCGAATCCCTCAAGGCCACCGGCGTCACCTCCCTGCCTACCAAGCAGGTCCCCGACATGCCCAGCCATCAGTCTGCTGTCTCACGGTGATTTACTGGAGGGTCACCTGTCCCCCAGACCCCACCCTCCCTACCAGATCCGCAACAAGTCTCAGCACCTTGGGATCAGCATTATCTCGGGGGAACCACTGAATGGTGACCATCTCCGTGTGTTTTTCTGAGTCCCTGGAGCCCAAAAGAAACTTGGGAAACCAAGACAGAGAGAGAAGCTTCTGGAGGGACCTGAGATTCTGCTGTCAGATGACCGTCCTGCACCCTGCCAGCCTCCACTGGACAAGTCACCTTAGGCCACATGTTCACATAGCGTGGTAGCCTGAAGACAGAAAAAGAACAGATCTACCCTTGGGGGAAGGGAAAGCATAATGAAATTGAAATTTTTTTATTGTGAAACAATGAAAGTAGCAAAGCTTTTACACTAACTTAACGCCTTAGTTTTTTACACAGTTGAAGACATCTACAGCATTCTGGGTGTCTTGATCACATAAACACATATCATGGACTTGGAAATTTCTGCTGAAATCTTGCGATCAAAGAACATCTCATTAGGTTTTTCATTCCTGTCCCCGTCTTCCCTTGCTCATCTGGACAGACGCGCCACCTTCCTTAACTCTTCTTCAGTCACCGTCTTTGATTTGCTTGAGATGTATGGTTTACAGTTGAAAAAGGGCAGAGGGAAAAAAAAGTGTTGATTTTCTTTCTTGGTGGAATATACAGAACTTTGGAGACATTATAAGTGATTTGAAAACAATCAAATATCCCGGACATGCACAGTCTGTTTCATAAATGTGCTCTCTGGAGAAAATCCTGCTTGCAACTTCAAACGTTGTGCTATCACGCTTTCGTTAGTGCACTTCATCACACACAGACAGCTCTCCCAGGGATGTGGAAGTGTGACACACGCTTGTACAACAAGACTTTTCACTCACTCTTCTTCTCTCCACTCCTTGGTGTCCCCTAACTTCCCAGCATTTTTTTCTCGGTGAAGTTTTGTGTGTTCATTGGATTACAAACATTATTAAGAAATACAAAACAGGGACTTCCCTGGTGGTGCAGTGGTTAAGAATCCACCTGCCAGTGCAGGGGACACAGGTTTGAGCCCTGGTCCGGGAAGATCCCACATGCCGCAGAGTAGCTAAGCCTGTGCACCACGACTACTGAGCCTGCGCTCTAGAGCCCACGAGCCACAACTACTGAGCCCACGTGCCACAACTACTGGAGCCTGCGTGCCTAGAGCCCGTGCTCCGCAACGAGAGAAGCCACCACAATGAGAAGCCTGCGCGCCGCAACGAAGACCCAATGCAGCCAAAAATAAACAAACAAAATAAATTTTTTTAAAAAGTATTTTAGAAAAAGATTTTCTAAGTTAATGAAGCCAATTTAATCACACCGATCTCACTAAAATAATATTAACAGTTTTAGAGAGAGCAAAACATTAATTGCACCTTAAATAATAAAATTTAAATTTTATAAATACTATTTCATCTTTTATCTCACCATTTAAGTTTTTATTATGTGATTTTTAACATTTAGTTGTAAATGTGTAGATTTGGGAAAAAACATACACAAATGGGGGTAACACACTTTCACAAGTTCTAAGCCTAGGGGCACAATCCAATGTGTGGAGACCCCTGCCCATAACAGGGCACTGTGGCGGCGGGCTGTGTCTGCATCTCTAAGGGGTGGCACTCTGCTTGGCATGGATTCCACACTCAGTATTATTTGCCAAACGAAAAAAAAAAAAAAAGCCACTCTGGAGTGGCATAGAGTGAGAATTTTAGAACTGGAAAAATAAACTGAAAGCAATCTCCACATTTTCCAACCAGGAGACGGAGGTTTAGGAAGGTTAAATCGCACAGCTAATGGAAGTATGGTGAAAGAAATGTTTTAGGAAGATTGATCTGACATAGATCTATGGGCTGCTTCGGAGGAGAAAAAGAGTAGAAGCAACAGTCCGTGGTAAGAGACGACAGCGATCATCAAAGCCTGCAGTGACGAGACCGTGAGCTGGGTGATGGGGAGGGAATGAGAAGCAGAGGAGGATCTGAAAGACGTTGAAAATGCAACTCTTGGCACTGCTTTTTCACTGTCAGGAAGATTTCATCTTGACCTATTTCTACACATGCTGGTATCAATCACGATACCCAGATATTTTTACCCGTGGCCCCAAGCTGCACAAAAAAGACATAATTAGCAATTCTTTTGACTCATCTAGGGCCTCTGAGGATGATTCATACCCTCTGCTACACAATTATCCACCATAAATATAGATTAACCTCTGTCTATTCCAAGCAATAGTTCTTTATAATGTCCATTCAAATACTGTTTATTACTACAGGGCTAAGTCCAACATCTTTAATTTATCTTTTGAGACCCTTCATATTTTTTTCTCCTCCACCTAAGATAATGAATCTTAACACCCATTATTCTGTAATATAACAGCAAACAATCTTTCAGAAATCAGGATAGCAATTTTTTTTATCTTCCCCACACATGCTAGGATTAAAGATGCATTTGAGTTGATAACTTCATCTTTTTAAATGGAGATACGATAGAATAAATGCCTTCAATAAGAAAAGCTAGGTGGGGCTTCCCTGGTGGCGCAGTGGTTGAGAGTCCGCCTGCCGATGCAGGGGACGCAGGTTCGTGCCCCGGTCCGGGAAGATCCCACAGGCCGCGGAGCGGCTGGGCCCGTGAGCCATGGCCGCTGAGCCTGCGCGTCCGGAGCCTGTGCTCCGCGACGGGAGAGGCCACAACGGGGAGAGGCCCGCGTACTGCAAAACAAAAAGAAAAAGAAAAAAGAAAATGAAAAGCTAGGTGATCTCTTTTGTTCAAGACCAGCAACCCAGAGAAAATTAAAGTCAGGTTGTCGGCAGGAAGGAAGATGATTTAGAGAAGCCCATGGGACAGTGGGCGAGAAAGGCCAGGATAAAATCTGGACAGGTAGAAGACGTGGGCAGAGATGGTCTGAGCTGCAGAGGAGACCAGGCACGAGGTGGGTGGGGATGCCAGAAAGGAGGCGTGAATACCCCAAAGACAAACGTGTAGAGGGGCCAAGAGAGCTGACAACCTGTCCATATATTGGTGGAGATTATTGCATGACCCCCTAATGGCCCTCAAGCTACTCCAGGGCAGCCCTGAACTAGCCCTTCTGCTCCAAGCCATGGAAACACCCACCATATCTACCTCGTGCCCAGGCTGTCAACCCTAGTGTTCCTCCAGTCTTGGAGGATTCTACCTGTAGAAACCCTTCTGGCTTCCCAAGTTCTAGATCAAGTCTCCCCGCTTCCCTAGATGCCTTCCTCTCTATTCAAGCTCACCACACTCTTCCGCCTCTGTTCAGTACAATAGTTCAACGCCATCCTGCATTGTTTTGAAATTCAGGCTTGGTCTCTCCAGTGAAAGTAACGCCCCTTGAGCACAGTTTTTCTTCCGTATAAATTTTGTCCCTCCTACAGAAAAGGAGCACAGAGTAAGTGAATTAAGAATGATACTTTGAAACGATCGGTGTTTATATTGTCTTTCTCCAATCACCATTTAAAACAGCATAAATCTGATAGCTTTAGAAGCCATTCCTTATTCGGGGATTGGTTTATAAACTACATGGTTGAAAACACATCCCAGCCAGGGACTTTCTCTACAGCTGGTGAGGAAGAACTGAACAAAGCCAGAGAGCCTAAAAAGACCAATACATTCAATGTGTTCAGACAAATGTCAGCAGCTTCCAGGGAAGATTTCATACTTAGAATGGTTAGTTGGCTAGAGATTGGCTCTATTATAAGAGTGTGTTTCCTCTGCAAAAGAAAAGTTGGAATGCATTAAGTCTTAATGAGAGTTCTAGAGGCCTGAGCACATAACACACATAAAATAATAATAATAATTACAAAGCACAGTTTTTCAAGTAGGTTCAAAGATTTTCAGCAAAAGAAAATAATTAAAAATGAGGCTTTTGTCTTGGAAAGTAAATTACACAATAGTAATATTTCTGTATGTTTGATGCCCAAAGAATGGAAATCGCCACAGCAGTGCTTCACTCGTGCCGTCCTCACTTGGTGACATATTCACTCCTTCACTGAATGTCTAATATGTGTGGGGCATTGTGCTCAGAAAAATAAGATATCCTCGCCCACGAGGATGTCAAACTGTGGGAGAAATACAATGTTTTTAAAGACACCAAATGCTCTGATAGGAATATACCCCTATTTGGGGCTTGGAATCATGACTACATGATAGATGCCAGCTTTCATTAAATGCGTAGAGGAACTGTGAATTAGGTGGCATGTATACACACAACCACACAACTACATTTTGTAACTGTGGTTCCTGGAAATCAACAATAAGCTTTGGGATTTTCCAGGTGGTCCAGTGGCTAAGACTCTGTGTTCCTAATGCAGGGAGCATGGGTTCGATCCCTGGTCGGGGAACCAAGATCCCGCATGCCAAAAAAAAAAAAAAAAAAAAAAGAATAAGCTTTAAGGTAAGACATCCAGGATGTACAAACATGTCCTAGAAACCCTATAATCCCCAGGGACAGAAACGAGCTAGATGTCAATAACCCAGAAAAGCAGGACATATGCCGAGAGCTACCAGAGTCAGCAGAGGTGGAAAACGGACCAGAGGTCTATGGGGTCAAGTCAGGTAGGAAAGAACGGGAAGGTCTCGGGTTAGACAGGCCAGCCCTCTGGACTCATTGGCATTTGGCCAAGCTCATTTGTGATCAGAAGGCAGCAGTGAACCAAATCTTGAAGACGGTAAGCTGACATCTGCGGTGAGTCTACAGGGCACTTGACTAGTCGCTTCCTGTGGGACATCTCATGTAATCCCCCAACCCCAAACCCTGAGACAGTGTTTACAGTTGAGAAAATTCAGACTCAGAGAGTTTAAGTAATTTGCCCCTAATCACAGTGATCATGCCGGTAGAGGCAGGATGCAAACCCTGTGGTCTGGATCAGACAGCTGTGCACTGAGTCCCTCTACTTCCTGCCTGGGAAGGACACCGAAAGTGGTTGCAGCAGCTGGGAAAAATGAGGAAGCTCCAACTGCAGAGCAGTTTAGACAAGCTGGCTAAGGAAAGGGAGCAAGAAGGAAGGGCGGATCGTGACAAGAGGACCCAAGGCATCAAGTGGTCAAAGTAGATTTAGTGTGGCACTTGTTCTTTGTTTTTGGGTTTTAGTTTGTTTTGCATAACTTCAAGATGGCAGTGATTATGTGATGAGGACTCTTGGCACCTTTGACATGGGCTGTAAGTTACTGCATGCCCCAGTAAAGCTTCTGATGGCTTAGGGACATTTCAGAGGCTGAACCAAGTTTATTAAGTAAATTTACTCTGAAAAGTAAAGAGCAGTGAATCTGAGGATCAGAGACTACAAAACAAAGCCAAGCCATCTGCCTCAGCTAAATCATTTCTTATAATCAGTGGAACGGCCAGGACTGAGGTGTTGCCCAAGCCTGTGCTGGGGAAAACACCTGGGTCCCTGATGCTAGAGATATGGGGAAGGCGTGCTGCTGCATCTGACTCGGGGCCAGGTGGGATAATAGACACCATCAAACACTTTTTATTAGAAGAGTTTAAAGCCAACACTCTGCAAATAGTGATTGCCTGGTCCTGGAAGATCCCACATGCCACAGAGCAACTAAGCCCACGCACCAAAACTACTGAGCCTATGCCCTAGAGCCCGCGAGCCACAACTACCAAGCCCATGTGCCACAACTACTGAAGCCCGCACACCTAGAGCTCATGCTCCACAACAAGAGAAGCCACCGCAGTGAGAAGCCCACGCACTGCAACGAAGAGTAGCCCCCGCTCGCTGCAACTAGAGAAAGCCCGTGCACAGCAACGAGGACCCAATGCAGCCAAAAATTAACAAAAAATAAAAAATAAATAGAATACATTTTTTAAAAACAGAAAATTTTATTTAAAAAAAAAAAAAAAACAGGGTTTCCCTGGTGTCGCAGTGGTTGAGAGTCCGCCTGCCGATGCAGGGGACGCGGGTTCGTGCCCCGGTCCGGGAAGATCCCATATACCGCGGAGCGGCTGGGCCCGTGAGCCACGGCCGCTGAGCCTGCGTGTCTGGAGCCTGTGCTCCGCAACGCGAGAGGCCACAACAGTGAGAGGCCCGAGTACCGCAAAAAAAAAAAAAAAAAAAAAAAAACACTACTTCGTCAAAGTTAGACGGCTGGGAAAGAAGATGATTTAGCAAAAACCAAAGAGCAGATGAGAATGTAAGGACTGGAAGGATTTAAAAGACAGCGAAGACGCTTTTTTTTTTAAGTTCGCCAGTTTTGCAAGACAAAAAACGTCCTGGAGATGATGGTGGTGATAGTTGCACAACAACGTGAATGTACTTGATACCACCGAACTGTGAGCTAAAAGGTGGTTAAGGTGATAGTGTTATGTATATTTCACCACAACTGAAAAATACATTTTTTAAGAAGTTTGCTTAGCTGCCACAGTGAGACAATAGAATACAATATTTTTAAACCAGGTTGTGTCCTCGAGGCCTGTGCGGAAACATGTAGAGCTTGAGCAGCTTTCTGACTCAGGTAAGTGATTCGGAACGCAGCCCGTTGTTTGCCGAGCCGACCCGGTTCCCAGGACCCGCAGGGCGTGTCCGTCAGCGCCCAACACCAGGGACCCTGTCGCACCGCCTTGATCACGCCCCCCGGGAAAGCGGCTCCCGGCTCACCGCGACCGCCGCCCGGTGCCAGCCAGCCAGCCGCCTCCCGCGACCCCGGCCCCAGGCCCTTGACCCCCGCCCGGCCCTAGCCCCACAGGACACGCCCCCCCTCACACGGCACGGCGATCCTGGTGCCGCACCCAGCGGCGTGCCCACTCCCACCTGGCCACTGCGCCCCGCCCCTGCCAGGCCCCGCCCCTCCCCGAGGCCCCGCCCCGTCCCCGCCCTCAGCACAGCGCGTGGGCTCGGGGGCGGGGCGGAGACTGCCTGGGTCTCGCGACACCGCGGCCGCGCGCGAGTTTTCGGGCAGCTGTGGGAAGCAACGCGAACGCGGCGACGGGGCGCTTCCGCAAAAATGGCGGCGGCGGCGGCGGGCGGCGCGCGGCTTGCGGCCTGGGGCGGAAGGCTGCGGCGCGGGCTGGCTGCCGGCCGGCGGGCGCGGCCAAGCTCCGGGCCCGTGGCGGCGGCAGTGGTCGGCGTGGCCCTGGCGGGAGCAGGAGCAGCATGGTACCACGGCCGCGTGAACATGGCGGCGCCCCAGGGCGGCCTCACCGTGGTAGCCCAGGTACGGGACGGGCCCCGTCCGGCAGCCCCGCCGCGCCCCTCAGTCCTCGGACGCGCGGCGGGTGGAGGGTGCGGGTGAGGAGTGGGGGGCTGGGGAGGCCCCCGGCAGCCTGCGCCAGGGACCCGCGGGGACGGTGGGGGCGTGTCCCGTGCGCCCGGGCCCGCAGCTGCGCCCCGTGGTCCAGCTGTCCTAACAGGTGACCTTTTTAATAATAAAAGAGGCAATCGGCTGGTCGATGCTGGCCAGGTTTGATGGTCAACTGTCAGGAACAGTATCACATGTCGTAAACCTTCATGCTTCCGCGGACTGAGTACCACGCAAAAGACGTTTCTTTTCAAACTACCATGTTTGAAAGTAAAGGTCATGTTCCCTGGTTCAATATCAAATTGTCACGCAAAACATTTGAACATTTGAAAAAGAGTACTACTTTTTAAATATTTAAAGGACATTTTAATTCTTTTAAGTTCGTGTGAATGTTTTTGAAAATTAAAAGCAGTATTTTTCTGTTGGTTAGATTTACATTATGCCTTTCTAAGTCCCTTGAGTTCTGAAAAACTCAACGGTCATATACAACAAAAGAGAGGAAAGCAGGCCTTGTGAATTAAGGTTAAGTATTGACATACAGTATGTTTGCTTGTATTCAATTAAGAGGCCACAATGTTAAAACGGGCAATAACTCTCCCCCCATTCTCATACCAGTTCTGATTACAGGTGGAAGGATCTGTCTAACGGTGTTTTATAGCATTTTTGTTCATTTTGTGTCAAGCAGTTAAGTTTATTATCCATCTTCGGTTTCTCTGCCTCTGTTCTCAACCGCTTAATTCATCCTGTTTAATCTTCCCAAGAGAATCACTTTAACTACATGACATACGCTTCTTCAGAAACCATTAGTGCCTCGTGCTCCTAGGATGAAATCCACATTTTTAAATTTTGTCACGCAGAGCCATCCGTCGTCACGCTCTGACCTAGCGCTACTCAGACACACTTTCTATCACAGGGGTTCACTCCGTGTGCCCAGAAATGGCTTCAGTTTTACCCCCTCAGCAATTTGTAGATTCCGGGTTCAGTCCCTCCTTGTCACTGTGTTTTTGTGGCCCACTGCTAGCCTGTTTGTGTTTTCAGTTCCTGACAGGACACTAAAACTTTACACCAGTGTGGTGTTTTGAATTCTCCCCAGCTCCCTTCCCTCCCTGCAACCTTTGGTACTTTCAGCTCAGCTAAAGTAATACAGAAACCATTGTATTATCAGTGGGTTTACAAGGTCTGTTGACACAGCATTTGCTTGATCTACTGTTGGACCACTTTTATTAAAACAGTGGTTTTCGTCCTTTTGCCACCCCAGTGGACTTGAAGATGACCTCACCTTCTTCTCAGCAGCGTGGCTGAATACAGCAGGAATTGAGGGGCCTGTAGTTTGAAAACTCCCTCCACCTCACTGACTGGGGTAACATTTCCCTAAGAGAGGGCCTGTCAATCCCGCCGCTGCCCCGGCCATCAGCACCGCCGCCGCTTTGGAGTCATGTGTGCATGGTCGAAAACTGCTGAGAAAGATGTGCTCTTGATACACTTTTATGTATTATATAGTTATTTTACTTAGCATTGCAAGGTGGTACAGTCTTCCTGACATAGACTTAATAATAGTGATAATGTCCTTCATTTTCAGTCATCAGAGTAAGTGATTTTTCCAATAAAAATAGTGAATTTATACTCATACGCTTCAGATTTCCATTGTGACCAGTGCTTGCATTTGTGAGGGTCAGTCAGGAATTAAGGGTAGAATTCAAGCTCATGAAACAGAAGATATTTTGGCATTTCCCTTCTTTCTTTCTTCTTTCCACAATTATTGAAGTGCTACCTCTGTGCCAGGCAGTATGCAAGGAGTGGGGAATTAAAGACATGGTTCAAGTGCTTACAGTTTAGTGCGGGGGCAGTTTTAATACAGGGCGATAGTGGTGGTAAGTGCTGGGGGCACCTGGAAGAGCCCCTCCCACAAGCTTGGGTTCCTGAGCAGTGACCTGTAAACTGATGCCTGTGGGATGAATGGAGTTTGCTGGGCAAAGAGAAGGGGAGGAATACTGCACGCAAGGGAACAGTGTTGCAAAGGTCTGGCGGGAGGAGTTGGACTCAGTATGATGAGAGCTGTACACGATGAGGTTCAGAACAGGTAGAGGTGGCAGGGAATCAGGTCATGAAGAAATTTTTATCCTGAGGACAGCAGGGAGCCGTCATAGGGCTTCTTAACCTTCATGGTCCCCCAAGAATACAGGCATAGAATTCAGGGAGTCTTTGAATTTAAATAGAAAAAGATTACATTTTTGTTTTCTTTGACCTATAACTTAACATTTTCTTCAATTGTGAACTTAACATTTTCTTCAATTGTGAATGTAGGCAACTAGCTACAGAAGTATTAACGGTAACCGACAGTATAACAACCTCAGCCTCAGACCTTTTCCTATTCTGATACAGTTGTTACAGATATCTCAAAGTATCCCTTCTTTGAAATTACAGCGCTTATTAAACATGCCACCATATCATGTTATTTAACGCATAAATCAAGAATTACACATATTACTCTATTGCAGATTTGACTTGGACCTTTGGAAAGAGTATGGAGACTTTAGTGAAGGGAATGGATTGAAAATGAGGTCAGGAGCTGTTGAAATAATTCAGGAGAGAGTTGGTGATGGCTAAATTAGTGGATGAATTTGAAAGAAGTTTAGAAGTTAAATTTGCAGAGGCTAAGTTGCAGGAGTCTTGTGTAAAATGTAATTGTATTGTTTCAGAAAATATGCAGGTTCTCCCCCACTATCCAAAAGTAGAGCATTCCTGTGAAACCTTTTGTAAGCCGAAATGGCATAAAGTGAAGGAACCGTTAGGACACGTCTTGCTAACGGAGGCACAAAATAAATGGAGATGAAGCACAGAAGCTCACAGACAGAGTTCAGAGCTCTGGCATCTGATGCTGAGATGCTGAGTGTAGTCCCCAGGGCCGCTCTTGCTGCCTGGGCTGTGCGCTGCCCCTTTAACGGGTCGCTGAAAAACAAAAGCTGAGCAGTTTTTTCGATTTTTGCCTTTTTTCGTAAAAGCGAAAATCTCCAGGTTTCTTTGGGTTAGCGGAAGCGAGTACTGTGTAGGTCTTTGGTGAATTTGGTGAAAGCGAAGTGGCCTGAAGCGGGGGATCCCTACAGGAGTCCTGAACAAGTGATTACATCTGGACAACAACGTATTGCTCCTACAGATATCCTTTAGGGCATGACTTGCTTTAGAGCATGTCAGCCTGTCAGTTACTTGTATGTAAGCTGCTTCCTCTGAAACACTTAAGTATATTTGAAAACTGTTCTAGATTTTAGTATTACTCTCTTTAAGTATTATTATATTTGATTCTGGCATAGTAAAATCAGATAAATGATAGAAGGGAGAAGACAAGATTATTCTATTATTCCAGTCCATTCTGCCTTAAAAGGATAGCTGCATTCTTAATAAACCTTGGTATATTAAAAAATATAGAAAGTTATTTCATGGAGAAACAGGAGCTCTAGAGTTTTCAAGTTGCAATGGCAAAATAATCTTCCTGCAGGAATTTCAATACTATGTAAAAGTTTTTTTGCTATTACTGTATTTTGCTATTGCAAGCTAGAAATAATATATTGGTAAACCAAAAACTGATGAAAACAAACATCTCCATATTACTAAGTAAATCCTCAATGGCATGTAAGATCAGACTTAAAAGTAAAGCTTTTCTGAATCATTTTGATATTATAAATCCTTGTGAATAAGGCCTAAAACTGAGGGGGGAGAAAAAGTAAAGAGAAAACCATAAAGCCAAAGTTAAATGCATTACAGTTTGCAGGTGACAGCAGTGATAATATTTTATTTGTTCTTATTGATTTGTTGAATGAGTATTTCATTTATTCTCTAAATTTTTATAATTTTTGGCCTTATATTAATTTTCAAATTATATGTGATATTGAATATATGTTTCCCTGACTTCATAATAGGATTTTTTTGGTTTGCTTTTTAATGAAAAATTTGTCCACCATGTTTAAGGTAGAATTGTTTTATATAACCTAGTCTATAATACTGTATAAATGCTTTTTATTCTAAATAAATCCAAATTTTTTATTCTGTAGATTCATAAGTATCAGATTCCCTTTGATATGTTTATTTAAATTTGTATTTATAAATCCTTGGAAGCGTTTCTTAACATTTAATTCATTTTTCTTTTCTTTTGTAGAACTTATCACTCCCTGAAATTATTTTATCTACTTGTTTATTTTGTCTCCCCCAGAAGAATGGCCTCTTATCTTTTTCATCTCTATATTCTTGGTGCCTGAAACATTCACAGCACACAATGGCACGTAATAAATGTTTATCCAAAGAGTAAATAAATGAACTGCACTATGTAATGAAGTGACCTTGTCAAACTTTGGTTTGATTAGTCTTTGTAGACATAATAGGCAGGCAGTTTCTAGAAATGTTCAGAATCAGCTCAGTTACTAAATGTCCTATGTATACTCAATTACACACTTAGAGTCATAGAGACATATGCCATTTTCTCAGTAGGAAACCTAAGTAAATAAGAAACCTTGCTCTTTTCTGCTGTATCCCAAGAGCCTAGAAAAGAGTCTTGTGCATAGTAGGTGTGCTGAGTATTTATTGAATGGGTAAATAAATTGATGAAATCTATAATGAAACAATAATTGGTATACCTTTGTCTCAAAAGTTTAAAGGTCGGTCCATTTCACCTATTACTGTGTATGACATTTAATTTTAATTCATAATGTTTATATCTGTCTTTATACAGCAAGCTTTTGTCCTGAGCTATCACATTAAAAAGCAGAATAAATTTTAGAATAAAATTAATTGCATTTTCATTCGAATTATTGAGATGCTTCAACTTTTAAACCTCAAGCCAATTAAATTATTTTTAAATTTGGAAAATAATCCTGACATATGGCTAAAACCAACTGTATTAATAGACACTATATTTTGATATTGTAGTTAAATGCATGACACACACTTTGTGTAGTATTGATTACACTGACTAAAGATTTAAATACAACAAGGTCTGTCTGTTAACAACTGGCTGAATTCCTCTTGGGGGAGAATGGTTTGGGTTTGCATGGCCAGTGTTTCCCGTGAAGAGTCAGTCCCCTAAGGACGTGAGTGTGGCTCAGGCTCCACTGGTGAGGGCGGGCTGCTTGCCTGAGGGCAGGAGAATTTAGAGCACGCAGGCAAGTCTGGGTGCGGGACTGGAAAGGGTGTGTTCTCTTACAACCTGTTGATCTCCCCACCTCCCACCCAGTCTAAAGTCTGGTATATTCTCAGGGCTTGGGCAGAGTTACACATGGCTCCTGTGGTTTAAGCAGAGGCGGCATCGGGTGGAGCAATGCCCAAGAGAGGCGGCTGGAGAATGCAGTCCCTCCCGTTCCCAGGTTTTTAAAAGCACTCCTGGAAGGGGTTTTTGTTTATCCTTCAGTTTTATTGAGGTGTATTGTATATATTCAAGGTGTACAACTTGATGTTTTCTTTGTGTAACAGAGATCATCAACACAGTCAAGCTAATTAGCATCCATCACCTCATGAAGTTACCATTGTGGGGGGGTGAGGTGGGGTTGGTGAGAACACTTAAGATCTACCCTCTTGAGGTCTAAGATCTAGACCTCAAGCATATGATACAGTATTGTATGTATGGTGTATATGTATAGTCATCATGCTGTCTACTAGATCTCCAGGACTTATGCATCCTGCGTAACTGACACTTCTACCCTTTGATCAGCATCTCCCCATGCCCCAGCCTCTGGCAACCACCATTCTACTTCGTTCTTCTGTGAGCTTGACTCTTCACATTTCACAGATGAGTGAGCCATGTAGTATCTGTCTGTCTGTATCTGGCTTATTTCACTGAGCATAATGTCCTCCAGGTTCATCCATGTTGTTACAAATGGCAGGATTTCCTTTTTCAAGGCTGAATAGTGTTCCATCTCGTGGGTGAGGGTGTGTATCGATATTGTCTTTATCCATTATCTGCTGATGCAAACAGGTTCTTTCCATAGCTTGGCTCTTGTGAATAAAGCTGCAGTGGCCCTGGGAGTGCAGGTGTCTCTTAGAGATAGCGATTTCACTTCCTTTAGATACATACCCAGAAGCAGGACTGCTGGATCATACGGTAGTTGTAGTGTTCATTTTTTGAGGGATTTTCCACAGTGGCTTCACCAATTTCCACTCCCACCAGCAGTGCCTGAGGGTTGCCTTTTCTCCAATCCTCACCAGCACTTATCTCTTGTCTCTTTGATAATAGCCATTCTGACAGGTGGGAGGTGATACCTCACTGTGGTTCTGATTTGCATTTCCCTGATGATTCGTGATTGTCAGCACTGTTTCATTTATCTGTTGGTCTTTTGTATGTCTGCTTTTTAAAGATGCTAATCAGATCCTTTGCCCATTTTTTAATCAAGGTTTTTTTGTTTTGTTTTTTTGCCATCGACTTGAGTTCCCTCAATATTTTGGATATTAACCTCTTATCAGATGTATGGTTTATAAATATTTTCTCCCATTCCATAGGTTGTCTTTGACTCTGTTGATTGTTTCCTTTGCTGTGCAGAAGCCTTTTAGTTTGATGTAGCCTTGAGAATTTTTGCTTTTGTTCCCTGTGTTTTTGGTGTCATATCCAAAAAAAAGATCATTGCCCAGACCAATGTCAAGAAGTTTTCCCTATATTTTCATCTCATAGTTTTACTGTTTTGGTTCTTACATTTAAGTCTTTAACCCATTTTGAGTTAATTTTTGTATAAGGTGTGAGATGAGGGTCCAGTTCATTCTTCTGCATGTGGCTGTCCAGTTTTCCCAACACCATTATTTGAAGAGACTATCCTTTACCCATTGCGTGTTCTAGGCACCCTTATTGAAGATCAGTTGATTGTAAATGCATGAATTTACTTCTGGTCTCTCTTTCTGTTCCATTGGTCCGTATTATCTGTTTTTATGCCAGTACCATACTTCTCAGCACCTGCTACTTCTGGTTTTATTACTGTAGGTTTGGAATAGATTTTGAAATCAGGAAGTGTGATGCGTCCAGATTTGTTCTTCTCACTCAAGATTGCTTTGACTCTTCAGTGTCTTTTGTGGTTCTATATGAATTTTAGCATTTTTTTTCTATTTCCATAAAAAATGTCATTGAGATTTTGATAGGGATTGCTTCGAATCTGTAGCTCACTTAAAGTCTGTTGCTACTGAGAGGGTGAGGACAGACAGTTGAGCTTCGGGTGTGGCAGTAGGGAAGTTGTTGGTAACCTTGACAAAAGGCATTTCAGTGAAATACTGGGGGCAAATTTAATTGGAATGTGTTGAGGAGAGACTGAAGTGAGGAAGCAAAGAAAGTGAATAGAGATGCTTCTTTCTAGAAGTGTTGCTGTAAAGGGTATTAAAAGAGATGCTGGCTGGGGGAATGATATAATAAGGAGGCAAAAATTGGTCCAGCTCTGTGGGGGTGATTATAGGTGGAGGTCTTTGAGGAAGGAGGTTACCTGGAGTCAAACCCCAGGTAGAAGTTTGGACTTTGAGACTAACAAGTTTTCCTCCTTCAACCTGACAGGAGTGAAAGCAGAGGGCATGGTTAACCCTAACAGCTGGCTGTAGACAGGAGACCCTGATGGTGAGCTGCTCCAGAAAACTAGGAGGTAGAATCAGGGAAACGTGGGTGGGTCAGAAGGATCATAGCAGTTAATGACTGCTGCTGGAGAGAAAACCCAGAGAGGGAGGGAGCGACAGGTTTAACGCCGTTCATGAAGAACAAGAGCTTCGAGACAGTAGTTAGGATGAATATAGGACCACTGGCCACAAACTTCTGATGGCTTGCTTTTGGTGAGTTTTTCCAATGTAGCTAAAAAATATTACCTAACGAACTATTTTTAAGAAGCCTTGGGCTTCCCTGGTGGCGCAGTGGTTAAGAATATGCCTGCCAGTGCAGCGGACACGGGTTTGAGTCCTGGTCCGGGAAGATCCCACACGCCGCGGAGCAGCTAAGCCCCTGCACCACAACTACTGAGCCAGTGTTCTAGAGCCCGCGGGCCACAACTACTGAAGCCCACGCACCTAGAGCCCGTGCTCTGCAACAAGAGAAGCCACCGCAATGAGAAGCCCGCGCACCGCAACGAAGAGTAACCCCTGCTCACCTCAACTAGAGAAAGCCCGCGCACCGCAACGAAGAGTAACCCCTGCTCACCTCAACTAGAGAAAGCCCGCGCACAGCAGCGAAGAGCCAATGCAGCCAAAGATTGATTAATTAATTTTAATGTCTAAAACAAAAGAAGCCTTGGTATTATGAGTTTAATGAGAAGAATATATTGCATCGTGGCATTAAATTTTAAAATTCTAAAATAGTAAGAGAACATCAAATATGGTGTTTCTTTGATATTATTTAAATTCACATTTTGAACTCACATTTTGTGAGTACAACCTGACTAAAACAAATGGTGATCACAAATTTTAAATAAATAAAAGCAAGGAATGTGGATCATCATGTTTAAATAGTCAAACAGAAATATGTTAACTGGGAAAGCGGTGTCGTTAGATGCAGGACTCTCTTTTTCTATTGCATATCAATGAGTATTTTAAAAGCTCAAATAATGTATTTAATGAGATGGAACTATTCTAATTTGCTATAAGAGCCCTAAACAATTCATAAAATTAAGTTGGCATTGCTTTTATATTCTTTTATTTCGAGTTGTCTGAGTATATTTGTAGTCATTATTTTTGTGAAAAGGGGAGAAAAGGACATTAGTAAGACATTAGCAAGAGTAAAACAATAATATATTGGAGTCTACTTGGTTGGAGTGTATTTGTGTGCACTGCATTGGGTTTAACGATAGTACATTTAAAATTGGTATGCCAAGGGCAATGAACTTTATAGCAACATGCAGAAGTTTAATAACCATGAAACATTGTAAGCCTAATGAAGACCAAAGCTTTCTTACAGCAGTACAGCAAGAATGCAAAGAAGTTTTTATACTTTATTGCCTCAGGTAAAAATGTCTCTGGAAACATATAAGTGATGACAAAGCTTTGATGTTAGTAAACCCAAATGGAAGTCAAAAATCAAAGTGTGTAAATGGCCAGATTATGAAAAAAAAAGATGACAAAGTTATACCCTCTAATTAGATGTAATTTGTGCTTTTGGCATAGCTATTTGTCCTGCATGAATGAGAGGTTGTCTTACTTTCCTTCCTTGTGTGATACGACACTCTTTCTGTATCTTAACTGCAAATCTGTGGAGGTGCTTTTTGGGGAGGGAGCACAAGGGGGCCAAGAAGGGAAGAAAATCAAATTGTAATATAAAAGCAGAAGCGTTTTTTAATATTCCCTTTTGCAATTATATTTATTTAGCTGAACCTGAGTAAATTACCACTTACTCTTATTCTATAAAGCATATGTTCTGGTAGATAATGCCTTCAAATGAATGCTTTTGTTACTGTGCGTTTGGAGTTTTATGAATTGTAACAGTGCGTAAACATACCCTAAGCCATCAATAGTAGAGTATATGAACTTAAAGTTTACAGTTTAAAAAGTGGTAAATACTTGGTAAAGTAAGCCATAGCAGATATCTTCTCTTAATGTGCTCTCCATAAAAATGATAAATGTTTCAGATTATAAATAATTTCAATATAGAAATAATACTTAGTGGATCCTATATTTAAGCACACCCTAGTCTACATAGAAACTTTTCACTGACATCTGTGAAAGTTTCATGAATGTGTGGTACGCAGAATAAAAGTTGTGATTACTCTCCATTAAGAAGTACAGCCTTGGGGCTTCCCTGGTGGCGCAGTGGTTGGGAGTCCGCCTGCTGATGCAGGGGACGCGGGTTCGTGCCCCGGTCCGGGAAGATCCCACAGGCCGCGGAGCAGCTGGGCCTGCACATCCGGAGCCTGTGCTCTGCAACGGGAGAGGCCACAACAGTGAGAGGCCCGCGTACCGCAGAAAAAAAAAAAAGAAATACAGCCTTATAAAATCTTCAGTTTATCCACATGTGTATTGTATGATCGATGTGCCTGTGGTAGCAGTTGTGCAGCCTCAGTGTTTCCTGCTACACAAGCATAGTTCCAGGCAGCTCCCTCCTCTGTCCTCATCACTTGGCTGCTGTGTGCCCTAGACATGCAAACCATTTTTAAAATTAGATAAAATGAACCTTAAATAGGAAAGCACAGTGTTTTTCCACAAATTGTTTTATCAGTAGATATTCCAAAGCAAAATATGATTGGCTTAGTCTATCTGCTATTTGGGAATGTCAGTCATTTTTCTCATTTGCTAGTATGCACAATTAGAAGATTATACATAATAAGAAATTATAAATGGGGTTTCTGTGTTTTTGAGTGTGTGCAGAGTATAAATACCAAGAGATTAAATCACACTATTAGGTGTTCTAAAGACAAAATCTTTTTCAGTTTAAATTTGGTCATAGTTGACCAATTAAGAGCCAGCTCAGATCAGAAGCAGATCCCTAGTAGGGCTTCTGCCTCTGTTCAGACCCACATTGGTGGGGAGTTCTGGAATGCTTGGATTTGGTCCAGGGCTGAAGTCAGGGTCAGGAGTCTGCTCTTGTGGTACATCCTGCTCTAAGTGCGTGGCTTCGGCAGCTGCCGAGGAGAGACAGTGAACAGCTGAACACCTCCTAACGTTCCTCCAGTGACAGTCCCGCTTGCGCTGAAGTATGATGTGAAAGGCTCAGCTCCTCTCGAGTGAGCTACTTCACTGTGCAGCAGGAGGGGGTGGTGATAAGGGAGCATTGCGGTTTAACCAGGAGCTGCTGCAGTGGAAAGACGACAGTGAGGGTTATCCTGTGAGCCAGACACACTTTTCTTTCTTAAAAACTTAATACTAACCATATTTTATTTGTAATTGAAGCTTGACTTAAATACTGCAACTGTTTTGTTTTTAAATTAGGACTTTATATTTTGTTAGTACTGCCATTAGGCAGGGATTAAATCCGTCTTCAATTACAGTCATGAAAAGATTGCTCTTTAAAACCCTAAAGAAATGCTGTTTTATTATGGTTATTGAAATTTCTTGAAATATATTAGGGAGTTCCAGCTGTTGGCTCTTTCTTAATTCTTAAAGATTACTTATGTTGGCTTTTTTCTTATTGAGATATGTGTATATTATAGAAAATTTAGGAAAAGTGGCAAAAAGAAACACATAAGAACCATTTTGCCTCTTCATGACTTGAAGAGACTAGTCACTCTTAAAGTTTTGGGTGTTGTATCTTGAGTGAGAAGGTTTTTATTAAAACTTATTTAAAACTTTGCAAGGCAGTGTTAAGGTATTAACAACTATCGTTCTCTCATGTTATAGAAATATAGCCAGTGGCTGTGAAGTTAAGAAATAAGTGTGGGGACTTCCCTGGTGGTGCAGTGGTTAAGAATCTGCCTGCCAAGATGGGAATAAAGACACAGACCTACTAGAGAATGGACTTGAGGATATGGGGAGGGGGAAGGGTAAGCTGTGACAAAGTGAGAGAGTGGCATGGACATATATACACTACCAAATGTAAAATAGATAGCTAGTGGGAAGCAGCCACATAGCACAGGGAGATCAGCTCAGTGCTTTGTGATCACCTAGAGGGGTGGGATAGGGAGGGTGGGAGGGAGACGCAAGAGGGAGGAGATATGGGGATATATGTATACGTATAGCTGATTAACTTTGTTATAAAGCAGAAACGAACACGCCATTGTAAAGCAATTATACTACAATAAAGATGTTTAACAAAAAAAAAAAGAATCCGCCTGCCAATGCTAAGGACACAGGTTCGAGCCCTGGTCCAGGAATATCGCACATGCCGCGGAGCAGCTAAGCCCGTGTGCCACAACTGCTGAGCCTGTGCTCTAGAGCCCGCGAGCCACAACTGCTGAGCCCATGTGCTGCGACTACTGAAGCCTGCGTGCCTAGAGCCCGTGCTCTGCAACAAGAGAAGCCACCGCAACGAGAAACCTGTGCACCGCAACGAAGAGTAGCCCCTGTTCGCCGCAACTAGAGAAAGCCGGCGCACAGCACTGAAGACCCAATGCAGCCAAAAAATAAATTAAATAGGGCTTCCCTGGTGGTGCAGTGGTTGGGAGTCTGCCTGCCGATGCAGGGGACACGGGTTTATGCCCCAGTCCGGGAAGGTCCCACATGCCGCGGAGCGGCTGGGCCCGTGAGCCATGGCCGCTGAGCCTGTGCGTCTGGAGCCTGTGCTCCGCAACGGGAGAGGCCACAGCAGTGAGAGGCCCGCGTACCGCAAAAAAATAAATAAAATAAATTTTTTTAAAAAAGAAAGAAGTGTGGTTCCAGAGAGGTCGTTCTAGTGACAGTGAGCTGACGCTGCCGTCATGGAGACCACCTCTTGCCCCGTCTCCTCGCTCTCCAGGCTCTTTTCGTCTGTATTGCTCTTTAGTTGTTTCTCTGTTAGAGGCTGTATTTATTATGCTTGCTTATATAGGGCAGTGCCTGGTTTGGGGAAGGCAGCCTGCATGGCTTTAGCCCATATCAGCGAAAAGAGAAAGCGATGGGAAAATCAGAATTGTGCAGATACACATATAAGACTTGGTTAAGACCAAGCTTTTATTTGAATTTTTTATACAACGATGATGTCCTTTAGTACTTTGCTTTATTCTGGCTGTACAGCAGTTGTGTATTTTTTATTTTAATTAATGTGCTTTAGCTGGTGGAAAATATAAGACATTTTTAAAGGACTTGGAATTAATTGTTTTCTCATTTTATATTTAGTCCTGCGGGAGAAAACTTTTTCTGTTCAATTTTAAGAGTCTTCTACAGCCATGTGTTGAGAATGGATCATCTCAGTTATTTAGAGTTAATAAACTCTACGCTGTTCTAACATGAGCAGTGCTTAGAATTGGAGCTTTTTTTTCTTTTTACTAATTGTTATTGTATTTTACCATATTATTACTCACGTTTGCTGATTCATCTTTGTCATTCTTTTTTTATATTTATTTTTATTTTTGGCTGCATTGGGTCTTAGTTGTGGCATGTGGGATCTTTTTGTTGTGGCGCGCGGGCTCTTCATTGCAGCACATGGGCTTCTCTCTAGTTGTGGCGCACGGGTTCCAGAGTGCGAGGGCTCTATAGTTTGCAGCACGTGGGCTTAGTTGCCCCGCAGCATGTGGGATCTTAGTTCCCCGACCAGGGATCGAACCCACGTCCCCTGCATTGGAAGGCGGATTCTTAACCACTGGACTGCCAGGGAAGTCCCCTGTCATTTATTCTTTGAATAGGTTGAGAATATGATAAAAGTTATGTACTCTCTCCCAAAAAGCTCATACAGTGTTTTCACCTATAATTTCCAGGAGTCACAAGCACCAGGAAGCCTTGTAGTGTGGGGTTATGAGGCTCTGCTCTAAATTTTTAGGTTATATTCTTGTCCCTTCTAGGTTCTTAAATTTGTCCTTCTTTACATTGCAAAATGTTTCAGGTGTTATATCTAAAATTATTTTCAAGTAAACTGTTTTGATCCTGTCACTGCGTTACTCTTCGGTTTTGGATATTACCCTCGGACCAGATAATTTACAATATTTACCTTTACTTTATGGTATTTACTCTTCCCTTTTACCAGTACTTCACTACTGTTCTGACTGTACATTCTCTTTTCTAGCCCAGTGTGCCTTCTGTTAGCCCTGTTGTACTAGCTTATCCTGTTTACACCTTTATAAGTGTCACAGACGCCTTGGTCTATTACCATATCCCTCTCCTTTAAATCATAAAGATCCATTATCCAAGAAAGTGTCTTCAGGTTTATTCTCTTTACCCTCTAGCATGCGAGTGAGGTGGGTCATGCAGGAACTCAGAGCCTAAACGATGATTTCATAGTAACAGTTTTAATATTGGTACTAATATAACTATATGAAGTTTTTTTATCATAAGTTAAAAGAGTATCTAAACAACAGCCATGAATATTTAGAAACTAATTTCACACTAAACAAGGTGACAAAGTTCATCCGAGTCTTTAAATATTCAGAGTAACTCTTTGGGACTTCACTAGCAGTTCAAGTTTGGAGATTAGAGTTGCCTGAATCATTTCAGAACTTCAGGCTCTATTTTAGCCTACAAATATCTGTTCCTTCTTTTTCCCTTTCTTCCCTAATCCTAGTTAAGATTTAACTAGGATTATTCTCTTGATTATAAAGAGCACAGGAGTAAATTCACCACCAAATAAATTTTAAAAGGGAAAGATTACCCAAGTGCCCTTTCTGTCCATGCCAACCCTTAAATGTGTATGTAACAACTTACCATAAACTTTAAGTTTTCGGTGGTTTTGTTTCTCATATAAGATTCTAAAATTCTCAAGGGTCAAGATAAGGATTTTTCTGAAGCATGCACCCAAAAACTTCGTATTTGATACAGGCCTCACTGTTGCCTGGGCAAATGCTAACAATTCTGCTCACTTAGTATATGATTCACTGGCACAGTTTCATCCTGCTTTTGCCCTGTACGTGAAGGCTAGATGTGGAAACTCGTGTATCCTCGTTGGATGCCACCTGTCATTAAAGGCAGAGAAGGGTGGTGAAGTTGAAGGGAAAAGGGGCTGACCGCTAGCAGTGCTGGCAGTAGAAGTGGGAAAGCGGGGATTCTCTTCAGCTTGTTTATTTAGCGGTTGTTTACTTTAGTTATGTTAGGTGCTACCTTAACCAAACAAGCAAACAGTCTGTTTGGTTTTTCAGCCATTATATAGCAGATTCTATTATAGAATCTTTTAAAACCTTCACTGTTAAAGTATCTTCAGAAATTACTAAATGAGAGCATGGATGTCTTACGAGCATGAAATATGTCCAAAGAATCAGGTAAAAGCAAAGAGGGAGATTCTGGCAAGTCCTTGCCAGGTCTTAAACGGTTTGTCCTATGTTCATGGTTTACAGACACAAAGCAGAACTTTATTGAACAGTAAATTAATTTGCCAAAATGTGTAATCATATATGTGCGTTACTCTCCTTTTTGTATCATGTAATCTATGTATTACTTTATTTACTGGTGATTTAATTTATAAACATCAACAGAAATGACATGCATCTTAGTACCTTCTTTGTGAAAGTAGTATCTTTATGTGTTTTGTCAATGCTTGGTAAAACATTCAGCTCATCCCCTGCTCATTTGCTACAAATACATTTAAATCAAAACTTGTATCTTAGACATATTGTATTGTTATGTCCACGAACTCCAAGCGGAAGCTGAAAAGATCCATTACAACCCAAGCCAAACATGATATAAGGCCTGAAATCCATCAGATCATTCAGATTTACGGACAGAACGTGCGCAGCAGCTGGTGCAGTGCAGTTTCAGAGCATCTGTTTCTGAGATTCCATGGCTTGTGCGACAGGCGCAGAATAAGCAACATCCTTTTGGTACAGTTAACACTGCCACCCCCTGTCCACAGCTTTGCCTCTGTGCTCCTGTTATGAAGGCATTTTTAAAATCTAAAGTAATTAACAGTATGCAGTAATTTGTGGCTGTAATAAGAGGAAATAATTGTGTGCACACTTGGGTGCACTTGTACATACCTAGCTACCTAAAGATATTTTAATAAATTATTAATAGGGTTTAAAATACATAAGCACAAAACCCTTTCGCATATTGGTTCAAGGACTGAAATCTATTTTTAAATTGTTATTTTAATATCACACTTCAAGTTTGGAATTGGTTCCCATTCATAAAGATTCACTCATTCCTGGCACACTTTTTTAACCATTTAACATATTAACCAAAGGAAGGCATGCCGGGGGCAGACAGATGCACTGCAGAGTCACCAGGGCTTTGATAAGCATTACTGAGTCCTGTACACTCGCTCTAGGACACCCTAACCCAGAATGGGCACTGGGGGAGGGCTCTTAGAGGAGGGAGTACCGGAACCCTAACAAATGAAAGGGCCAGAAGCAGCTAACTATCACACGCTTAGCTTCATCAGAAGCGGTGAGTGGTTGTTTAATCTGTCTTCTGGAAAGATGCACAGCAGAGGTTTATTAAAGCTCATCAGAGGTAGCAAGGCGAGAACTGAAGCTAAGGACACACCAGCAAACCCAGTCAGTTTCAGGAAAATTATGTTAGCAAAGACCAAAACTAAGGTTGACATTTAAAATTAGTACCATATTTGTTTCGTACAAGACCAATTCATAAAAATAATAGTATCAATGGAATTTTAAAATAGAAATGTAATTTTTGTTTTTAATAGGAAATTGCATATCTGCCCTTTCAAGCTTTCATTATTTTCCCATTTATCCGAAGGTTTTCAAAAAATGTGTTCTATTTTTGGGATAAAATTTGTATGCAAGCAACATGTTGCTGTTTGGGTTTTTTTGTTCTTGTTTTTTAACTAATTCCAGTCTTTGACCAAATTTTGTGTAGGGTTAGGGTGTGGGGCTTAAGGGACTTGGTGGTAGAGAGGCAAACTGCCGTCAGTATTCAGCCACAAGCTTTAGAAAGCCATCCTCACTATGTGCTTCCTGTAAACCGAGGAAGCATGTAGCTGGGACAGTCTTTTGCTGGGGACTGGGGGTATGGAAGCCTGAGCGGGTCATGGAGAATGTGGGAGCATGGGGGGAAAGCAATGCAAAATACTGTATGGATGAATCACTTTCCTCCTGGAATCCTAAACTATAAAATACATACAGCTACAGACTGCAGCTGTTGCCTGTGGAGGGATGGGAGAAAGGCGAGAAGGGATCCTTTAATCCATCCCCTCTTCGCTCCACACTGTGTGTGTTGTAGGATATAATATCCTAAATGTTGTTAACCCTCATGGTAGCCTCTGTTTATGACTCAGCCCTTTGATAGCAGCACTTTCCCCGGGCATACTTGAAGTTCTCAGTTTTGAGGAGACTTTTTTGCATGGGTTTGTAAGGGTTCTGAAATTTAGATCATAGCTTATATCACAAAAGGCTCCTTGTTAGGCTCTGCTGTACTTCTCAGTTGCCTGAAGAAGAGAGATCACAACCAAGATAAATTTGCTGATACCAGACCTGTTAGGAGTCTTCTATTTAAATTTAATTATATAATAATGAAAAATATTAGTTTGGTGCATCTCTGTCTCTTTTTTTTTTAGTTCCCTGTGCTATGCAATAAACCCTTGTTGTTTATTTTATATATAGTGGTGTGTATCTGTTAATCCCATACTCCTAATTTATCCCTGCCCCCTTTCCACTTTTGTAACCATAAGTTCGTTTTCTGTCTGTGAGTCTGTTTTTTGTTGTTGTTATTGTTTGTTTTTTTAATTTATTTTTGGCTGCGTTGGGTCTTTGTTGCCGCATGTGGGCTTTCTCTAGTTGCGGTGAGCAGGGGCTACTCTTCCTTGCGGTGCACGGGCTTCTCATTACGGTGGCTTCTCTTGTTGCAGTGCACGGGCTTTAGGCACGCAGGCTTCAGTAGTTGTGGCATACGGGCTTAGTTGCTCTGCAGCATGTGGGATCTTCCCGGACCAGGGCTCAAATCTGTGTCCCCCGCATTGGCAGGTGGATTCCTAACCACTGCACCACCAGGGAAGTCCCTGTTTCTGTTTTGTAAACAAGTTCATTTGTGTCATTTTTTTAAGATTCCACATATAAATGGTGTCATATGATATTTGTCTGTCTTTGTCTGGCTTACTTCACTTAGTATGATAATCTCTAGGTCCATCCATGTTGCTGCAAATGGCATTATTTCATTCTTTTTATATGGCTGAATAATATTCCATTGTGTATATATACCACATCTTCTTTATCCATCCATCTGTTGATGGACACTTGGGTTGCTCCCATGTCTTGACTGTTGTGAATAGTGCTTCTATGAGCATTGGGGTACGTGTACATATCTCTCATTTTGAAAAGAAAGAAGTCAAAATATTCATGGTTGATAAGTAATATTGTAAAAGTAACTATCAGAGATGGAATTTATCATTGTGGGACTTTCACGTTTGCTAAATGCTTAGTGCTCCTTTCATACTTCTGTCTAGCATTCACCCACTTGTGTTAGGCCTCCCCCCACTAGATAGGGGGTGTCTGTTCATGTGTCACTTTATACAGTGCTTGGTCGTAGGAGACATGTAATATTTATTAAATAAGTTGACATTGAATGGTTGTAGGAGGAGTTCACAGAGTAGTATTTCCCTTGCGAGTAGGGCACTAGGCTAAAGCAACTCCGTCATTTCTCAGGAGAAGCTTTACTTAGTTGTGATTGCAGTGAGTGATACTGATAAAGCTTCAGGAAGGTACTGAGATTTTAAGTTAGGGCTCTAGTCTTTTTTTTAATCACTTGAAACCTGATTTAAACTTTCTGGTTAGAACATAAACAAAAATGTATGTAGTTATGATGTACCTCCTGAAAAGTAGTTATGGAGGAAGGAAGTGAGTATTCTGCTCAGCGATCTCATCTGGAGAGAGAAAGCTGTTACGGGAAGAGAAGATGCTTCTTTCTTTACTCATCAGCATCCCTAACAGTGGCCACTCCTCCTCTGACAGATTACTGTGGTCCTAGGGGCTATTTTTAAATTCATATATAGAGAGAGGCATATGTCATTTCATTTTACTGTGCTCATCTAAGAAAAGCCACTAGCTTTCTTCCCGTCTCTGGAAGGAAGTCTAGGCTAGGCCATCACTAGATGAAACGATATCCAGAAGCCACAGAGAATAGTTTCCAGAGCTCCCAGTTTTCCCAGGAATGACTTTTGTCTCCCTCACTAATACCCTGTCATTTTGTAGAATTTATCGTGAAGCATAGCTTATGCAGTGAATAGTTCTAATTTACTCTGGTAGTATTTTGTTTCATGTACAATAAAAACTCCCTGATTCAGAGTGAAATGGAAAAGTTCTGTCTAATGGCTGAAAATTTCCAGTTGTGAAGTTTTCTTTAAGAAGAAAAGATATTCTCTAATTACACCACAGAAAGTCCAGAGACAACAAGACAATTACATTTTATCCACATTACTGCAAATTACAAAATAAAAACCCCAAATGAATAGGTTTTACTACATTTTGCCTGATGCAATGTATATCTATTGGACATACTGAAAGCATTGTGAGGAAGGCCTTTTCTTTTCCCACTTTTTTCATTAGAAATGTAGAGACCAAAGAATGTTCAACAAAGAACAGAACACTTTTTCCAATTTGTCACTTCATGGATAAAAAGTAGAGACAGAATGGTGAAGCACCTGTTGCTTTAAAGGCAATAAACTAGTGAAATGTTTTCACAGAAGTCATCAGCTTTCAAAGATCTCTTTTATCCAGTTCATATCACTCGTTGCTCTTAATTCCTTTGTCACATTTTTTACTGCATTACGAGTAATCCTTGAAAGCCATGGAGCATTTTACATTTAACCAGAACCATGTGGACGGTTCTCACATGTTGAGGATAGCTCCAATCCCAGCTTTTATTCTGCCCCTCCTCTCCCATACATTTAGCTTTAGATGCAGGTTTGAGAAGCAAATCTAGTGGTACTGGGACGGACTCATCCCCGCTCCTATCACTTTCCACCCAGTCCCGGGAGGTTTAGGGGCAGAGCCCCCAGCAGACCCTCAGCAGTGCTTTGATCTCCACAAGCACATTCCATAGGCTCCTCTTCTTCCTGAGGCCGACAGGGTTGAGTCCAAGTAACTTAGGATATCTCCTTCAGGTAAACATTAAGATTGGTACCGTTTAGTCCATTCCTACTGGAATAGTTCTCCTGCACTGCAATAAATAAGTTGGAGTGAAGAGGGGCAAAAAAATTTCTCCCCAGCCTTTCGGGTTGAATAGCTTGAGAATGTTACCCCCTCACACTGCTTTCACTTCCTCACTTAGTATACAAGGGTGATGTGTGTCTTTTAAGCATTATCTTAGAACTACATCTTGCTTACTCATTTACTGTGTCATTTTTTTGTATTATCGTCTCTGAGAACTGCTTTTAAGAGGTTGAATCCAGCAATAAGGGCATCATAGTTCTAACCTTACTTAGATTTTCTAACGTCTGCCTTATTTAGGTTTTCTGAAAGAACTAAAACTGACCAATCTCCCCCGAGGTCTTCTAGGATTATTCAAACCTGAGTATATTCACATAGGGCAGTGGCAGATAGGGTAGTGAATTCAGGTCTTTGAGGGTTTCAGTGAGGTTTTCCCACTCTGTTTTTGAACAAATCTGTTGCTGATTTGTTCTCTGTCTTCCTGAAGTACAGCAGTTTTCATGTTGAATCCTTGGTGTCTGTCACAAATGTGGATATTCTTTTCCCTAAATGCTTTTCTCTGTGCTTTTCTTCTGCCTTCTATGTGGTTTTTTTTCCTATCGGTAGTTTGTGTACTTTCTGCAGTGTTGGTTCTAGTCTTTCCTGTTTCTTAGAGCTTCTCGTTTCATACTGGCATCTTTCGTGTCTCCTCTTGTGCGGCTGGGCTGGCTCCCTTTCAGAGGCCTCTGTCATCTTGCATCTTATCTTTGCTCTCGGATGTTTAAAGTGCATCGATCACGTCTTTTGTTTTCTGTGATTTTTTTCTGCTTTCTTTCAGAATTTGATTTTCATTGTTGTTTCCTATTGCTCTTCATTTTCCCAGAGAATTTGGACAGGCCCAACATCAGGTTTTAAACAGATGGTCTAGCCAGAGACGTTATTTGCCAAGGACAGTGTGAGTGTATAAGCTTGACCCCTTTGCATCTTGAACTGAGCACTCTTTACCTTCCCGTCAGAACATTAGCTGCAGAGCAGGATGTCCATAGTTTCCATGGACTGTGGGTCAGTCTACTGCCTGCGGGACTGGAGGAGGAGCGAGGTGTGTCCTGGCTCTCCTCTGGGCGTTCTGCCTTCCTGCCACGCTGGGGGTTAGCGCATCCCCAGGGGTGGCCTTTGCAATTCCCCCTGTTTGGGGTGCCTGCCCCTTTAGAGAAGTGCCCTCGGACATAGTTGCTGGCTTTTTGGTCAGCGTGGCCGTGGACGCAGTATTTTCCTCTGCCCAGCCGTGCCCGGCATCCTCTGCTGATGCCAGCCCTCCTCTGACAGGACGCAGGAGGGGAAAGAGGCACGTGCTGGGTCTCTAGTGACAGCAGCGAGTGACAGGGGTTTCCGGGGGGACTCCCCACGGTCCTCTCTGGCCTGCACATCCCTGCACTTGGGAGCTCTCAGTGACAGCGTTACCCCTGCAGGTTAAAGGAAGTCACCTTCCACAGTGCACCTTCCTGCCATCTGCTCCACAGCTGTCTGCGATCCCAGTGTGAGGGGGCCCCCGGAGGCGTGCAGTGCACACACCCAGGCCCGGCTGCCCCATCCGCAAGGGATTCCAGAATCTCGTCCTCTCGTTCCATCACACTCTGGGGGAGGAAACTAGTTTTTATTCCTAGTACTGTCGTGCAGGTGGGTCAGCATTATCAGTATCTATCAATAGAAGATCTTTCTAGAACAAGTTTAGAGTGGGAGGTAGGAGCTAGCATCAGCATGGCTGTCCTTATTTTCTGGTTTTCATTCTGGTTCTTTGTCAGGTTTTGGGATGGAGATTTTAAGAAGTTTTACTTACTGCTTTCTCATCAATTTATGGTTTTGTTTTTTGTTTTTGTTGTTTTTAATGACCCTTTGATTGTATTAAGAGTTAACTCGGGAAGGTACATTATACCTTTTTCTTTTTTTAGCATAGAGAAAGGACCTTCCCACATTTTATTTGCAAGTGGATAATCGTATAGATTGAGAGTGAAAACCAAAAATCCAAAGGGAAAAAGAAAACTTGTTTTTTGTAGCAGAGCCTATAAAAGCTGGAGGTTCCAGGACTTCTCTGGTAGTCCAGTGGGTAAGACTCCACACTCCCAATGCCGGGGCCTGTGTTCAATTCCAGGTCGGGGAACGAGATCCCACATGCATGCCGCAACCAAGAGTCCACATTCTGCAACTAAAAAAAAAATCCCACATGCCGCAACTAAAGATCCCACGTGCTGCAATGAAGATCCCGCGTGCTGTAACTAAGACCCGATGCAGCCTAAATAAATAAATAAATATTTTTAAAATTTTTAAAAAAAATAAAAGCTGGAGGTTCCGAGTTCCTCCAGTGCTGGTATTCTCACCATACCCTTGAAACGGCTCCTGGAATTGAACAGATTTTTAGACGTGCATAGCAACGTTTATTTATATCCTATATAAATTACTTAAAATTATGGTTTGCCTTATGATACCTTTTATCTTTGAAAGGAATTGATTTAGCCCTAGGAGATGACATTCAGATTTCCCTTGACATCCTGAAACCTAGGTGTCAGCATACTGAATGTCTATTTGTATAGATGCTTTTCCTGTAAGCGAGAGCTCATCATGACTAAGAATACACTAGTAGTAAGTTTTTTTAAAAGTGACTGTTAACAGTGTTGGAAGATGAAAAGATTTGTATCCTGTGGTCTAATTCTATATGACATGTAATAGTGTTTATGACGAGCCCCAACTATGTCTGCTTGTATTTTTCTGAAAGACACTGTGCTTTTACTCACAGTTCTGATCATTTTCAGTTTATATAAACGTGGCCGTGGTATTTTTATGTAACATCCATTCTACAAAGTGCGTTGGATATATATAGTAGACTAGAGAGTAATGCTGAGTTTATACAGCGTCAGTGGGGTGTGAGTTACGCCCTGTAAGTGAATCTTCCAGACAACGAAAATTACCCTCGTTGGTAAGAAAACATTTTTTTTTTAATGCAAGATTTACATTAAAAACAGTTAAGCTACATTACACATTTTTAACAAAATGTTCCCTACATAATTAGCAATTTCTAAGTGACTGAAGACCATCATCACATAAATAGACCTAGTGGCTCTTCGTTGGTCGTCATGACATAGATTGATCCAGACTGTTGTGGCCAGGTCTGGCTTGTTTAATTTTTCTCTCCCGTCTCACTTTCAGGCTGTAAAATCTCCCTTCTGCCATTAGTATACTTGACTCTAGCATTTGTAATGTAATGTTTCTAATATGCTGGGATTTTGAGACTGAAAAGCCAAGCGTATTGGTTGGATGTATAGACTAAGTGCTGAATCATGGCATGAGATATCCTGCAGCATCAGCCGTGTACCTTCCAGTGTCTTCCGTCTACGCTGGCTCTTGTGTGAATTAGAAGAAAATGCCCACATCCAAGACGGTCTTCCTGGTCCACTGTGTCTGCCCTTCTCCCCTTCTGTCCATTTTGGTCACGTCCCCCAGAGACCCTCTGCCCCCTGGACCTGCTGCCCAGACCTCAGGACTGGCTGTAGCGCGCTTTGCTCTACTGTTGCTCCCGGTCTTGGCGGCTCCTCACTGTTTGCAGCCCAGGTCCCATTTCTCCTGGCCTGGGATGCCTTTGTTAAGTCTTCCAATTAACAAGGCAGTTAATTGGTCCTCTCTCTGCCTTCTCCTACAATTTTTTACATATTTCTGTTAGAGCATTTGTTTAAATTACGATGATCATGATAGTAATGGCTGACCTTCCAGAGCACGTAGTATGTGTATTATTTCATTGAACACACGGTTTATAAAAGACCCTTTAAGTAGTTACTACTGTCTTTTTCATTTACAGATTAGTTAGGGAGAAGTCACAGTACGAACTTGGCCAAGTGACAGAGCTGGGATTTAAGTCCAGGCAACTTGATTCCTGTTTCCTCACTGTTCGTGAGTCAGCTGATAATTGGTCCTAGGTCACATACCTAGTGAGTGACAGAACTGGAATTTGCATCCAGGGTAGTTTGACCTTGGAGCCAGTGCTCTGAATTATTTGTTTGCTCTCCAGCATTCCCTTTTGTGAGCTCCTTAAGGCCGAGACCTCAGTGTCCATCTGTATATCTGCAGAACAGTGACACATAACAGGTTCTTAAATGTTTGAAGATGAATTTGTGAACTTTTTCACCGCCTGGTATGGAGCAGTACTAATGGCACTAAGCTGGGCATCTGCCCTTGTGTTGTCTCAGACAGAATTGGTTATTCCTCCCCATCCTCCGCATCCACACCGATCCTCTACCTGCACTTAACCAAACTCAAACTCAGTTTACCAAGCACAGCTGACCACAGATATGCCACATGTACACGTATCTGTGTGAGAGAGACAGGGGAGACGAGAGAGAAGAATGAGTGCCCGAAACCATATGGTCAGTTCAAGGAATACGCAAACAGCAGCAACAGAAAAAAGCCACCTGAAACGTGCGCAGGAAGGAGGGGAGAGACAGGAGGATGTGGGCAGAGAGAGCATGTTCACGTGAGCAGGAGAGCACCAGGGGAGAGAGGATGGAAGGGTGGGGGCAGACAGACATTGTTAATTCTTGGTGTTAAATCCATCCATCGGAGCTTTGATCATAGTGGGGAGAGCACCAGGGGAGAGGACGGAAGGGTGGGGGCAGACAGACATTGTTAATTCTTGGTGTTAAATCCATCCATCGGAGCTTTGATCATAGTGGTCGTACATGTGAAGTATGGCAAGAATAAACTTCATAGGTAAACAAAAGATTCACAACGCCAAATTGATCTTCCAAATTCTGCGAAGTAAGCATAAATATATAATACACGTCAATTTATGGTCCTTTAAAATTCAACTGCTATATGACAAAGGGGACTTAAAGAAAATTGATTTGTTTGTTCGTCAACTTGGAATTAGAAAGGCTCTGGAAATTTCAGAACAATACTCTTCTTTCCTCTGCGTAAATGTTGCTGTAGTGAAGAGATGTGTTCATAACATCTACTTACTTTAAATTTTACTGAACAAGGGAAACAATGCATGTCATCTAGGAAATGGACAACTCTTAGCCCAGGTCTTAAGGATGGCTAATTCTAGTTCTATCCTTTGTTATTCTCTAGAGCCTAACTTAAAGCCCACTCTTTTTATGAAAACTTTCTCAGCTGTCATTACCCACACTGGTTTCTCTATTTTCCTAGTCTATGTAATCCTTAGAGGGGCGGGCATAGGGTAGTGGTTGAGCTGACGTCATGTTGCCTCTGTGCTACCCGCTGACCTGCCGTGTTAACCCAGGCAAGCTGGTTAACCTTGACAAGCTTTGGTTTCTTCTTTTGTAAAATGAAGTCTCCCATTGGGGTCATTGTGAAGGTTGAGTGAGACCATGTATGTAAAGATTTTAGCACCCTACCTTGCATGTGTTTAATTCACATTAGCTATATTGTTAGTGTTTATTACTGTACTGTTGCCCCTTTGATTAGTATGTGTCCTGTCTCTTCCTGGAGTGCCCTCACACTAGTAGATGCTTGATTACGTATTTACTTGGGAGGTCGGCGGGTAGAAGTTAGGATGAAGGGAAAGACTCTAGTAGTAAGAGGTGGTGACTTGGAGGCTTCCACTATATATTGCATAAGGGAAGTGGTGGGATTAGTATCTACACAGGTGATGGCCTCCAACTGATAGCTGTGTCCTCAGTAAGCAGTGTGAGAGGTGGTGGAAAAGATTAGAAAAAGGAGAGACATTGCTGGTGCTGGCAAAGGGAGTTGCAGGATTTGGGGTAGTAGAAGAATAGGTTTATTTATACTATGAAGTAGCAGAAATTTAAAGGTACGACACCAGGTTGAGTTGTAAGGATGTTAGTAGGGGGTCGTTAGATAGTTTTATGCCACATCGCCTACTGGTAGAGAATCATGGTGGTGGGCAAATGTGGAGGTCATTTGCTTGTAAGTGACCTTCTAAATTCATGGTCTGCAATTCATATGGCAGTTTCAAGCTCAGAAATCAACCCAGGGAAGGGAGCTTTAGTTTCGCCTCCTCTACCTTTTCTTGTTCATTGGGGAGGATATTTAACCAAAATTGGAAGGGATGGCAACCCAATCAACCATTATCTAAAATGGCACTTCCCAGGGGACTTCCCTGGTGGTCCGGTGGTTGGGACTTCACCTTCCATTTCAAGGGGTGCGGGTTCAGTCCCTGGTCGGGGAGCTAAGATCCCACATGCCTTGCAGCCAAATAACCAAAACATAAAACAGGAGCAATATTGTAACAAATTCAGTAAAGAGTTTAAAAATATTTTTAAAATAAAAATAAAATGACACTTCCCAGAATAATTGACTCTTCTCAAGAATCTTCAGAAATGTTACGCTTATGCAAGTTATAGACGCATACAAGTGTATAGAACATGGTAACCATGAGATGGAGGAATAGTTTTCATGTCTTGTTGCAAGAGAGTGGGAGGTTTGTGTTTTTACTTGTTGGTCATTTTCAGTATAGGTTAGGACCAGGAAAGAGGAAGATTGCCACAAGATAGAGGACAGCATGAAAACCAAAAGAGACAGAATAACGATCCATCCTGTTATGAGAGCACTTGAGGAGGGTAAATGAGTAATTGGCCCCTTTTAGTTGGTTGAAGTTTAGAAAGAAGAATATGTTTGTTTGCATAAAAGGGATTAAGTGGTTGGTAAAAGATATTTTTTTAACTAGTCATGAACAACTTAGATACAAGATAATATAAAAGAGCCAGCATTGGGACTTCCCTGGCAGTCCAGTGGTTAAGACTCCGCACTTCCACTGCAGAGGGCACGGGTTCAATCCCTGGTGGGGGAACTAAGATCCCAGATGCCGTGTGGCATGGCCAATAAATAAATAATTTTTTTTAAGAACCAACATTTATTTAAAGATTTGGAAATTCATATACCTATTTCTATATAGATTATTTACCTTTTAAAATCTAATAGACTATATATTAACATTGGTATAATAAACACAAATATTCTTGAAGCTAATAATGTATATATCCGTGTTTAACTTCTTTAGCTCTTCAATACACTGTATTACTCTTGTATCTAGGACTTTGCCAGTGCTGTGACATTTACTGAGAAGACTCTTACCCCTCTCCCTTCCCTATCCCATCTGTATACTTTCTGTAAATTCACTGCCAAGGCACTTAGTACATTCTAGTAGGAATTACTGTTTGTCTTGTTTACCACTGTTTTCCTACAAATACTATCCATTTGATAATATATCAAATGATAATTTATCTACTTCATGTATAAAATGTTCAGAAAATATTAATAAAATTCAATTTTCTGATGACTGAGATAAGAGTATGGACTCATATAATTAAGACATGCCCCTTGAGTTATTTTTATAGTAGTAATTTAAGGGGAAAGAAAAGGAAAGACATGAAAAGGCAAGATCTGGAGAAGACAGGGCACCCTCAGTGCAGTATTATTGAGTGTTCTGTATACAGCCAGTATTCTGGTAGGCACTCAAAGAAGCCAGTTGTCAAACTGGGGAGAGAGAATTAATACTGGTTAGAGGACTGAGATCAGCTAAAAGGAGCTGTTGACGGCTTTGAATTTGGAGGTTTAAGCAACCGGAATTGCCGTTTTTCCCCATTTCAGCTCCACTCAGCACTTACTGAACATGACTTGTGTGTCAGCATGGAAAGGAAGCGATGTGTCCAGGAAGGATGTCGTGGTCTGATTTAGCTTGTTACCTTCAGGAAAGCGGTCCCGAGTGCCAGTGTGCTCTTGGATTTCACAGATGACACGTTCTGAGTCAAGGTTCCTATTTTGACCTTGGCACGTGTGCTGACTGGTATGTCGTCTTCTTCCAGGCTGCCTAGGGCACAGTGCCTAGCCATGGGTAGGAGGATAGTTTGGTAGTTAAGAGATTGAAACACTTTTGAGTCAGACACACCTGGTTTTTTATCCTGGCTCTGCATTTACTTTACAGTTTTCATATCTACGGTAGTATCTACTGTTCAGTTACTGTGAGGATTAACTAAATAGTCCACGGAGGGTACTTAACTAGTACTGTGCCTAGCACATAGTAAGTGCTCCGTGAAAGGTTAGCAATAAATATTTCAGTATCGTCTCTATCAGCATTTGGGTCAAGGCCCAGGTCCCATTGTCTAAGGTACAGACTCTGACAGTAACAATATCTTAGCCATTCTTCTTCTCTTAGCACTGTGCACCCATGATGTCAATATATTCCTAAAATCAGGGCCACTGATCAGAATGGATGTACTTCATCTTTACATGATCTGCTGCCGTCCTGTCTCCCTGAGCTTCTCTTCCGCCATACCACCCTTGAGCACACCACGCTTGTTCCCGTCCCATGGTCTGTATTCTTTCTTTACCTCCTCCTTGGAATGCTCTCCCTCCAGATCCCAAGCCCACAAGGCCTGCCTCATTTAGTCTCATTGAATGTCACCTGTTCAGAAAGGCTCTACTTGTCCATCCCATTGAAATATTACTTTTTTTAAAAATTTATTTTATTTATTTATTTTTGCCTCCGTTGGGTCTTCGTTGCTGTGCGCGGGCTTTCTCTAGTTGCGGCGAGTGGAGGCTACTCTTCATTGCAGTGTGCGGGTTTCTCATTGCAGTGGCTTCTCTTGTTGTGGAGCACGGGCTTTAGGCGTGCGGGCTTCAGTAGTTGTGGCACACGGGCTCCGTAGTTGTGGCTCGAGGGCTCTAGAGTGCAGGTTCAGTAGTTGTAGCGCACGGGCTTAGTTGCTCCGCGGCATGTGGGATCTTCCCGGACCAGGACTCGAACCCGTGTCCCCTGCATTGGCAGGCGGATTCTTAACCACTGCGCCACCAGGGAAGCCCCAAAATGTTACTAATCACTTTCTTATCCTGCTTTATATCTCTTCATGGCACTTCTTAGTGTCTTATATTATTTTATACATTTATTCATTAACTGTCATTCTCCTGTTTGGGAATGCAGGTTCCTCAGGTTAGCCTCATCACTGCTCTGTTTTCAGTGCCTGTGCACTCAGTAACTATCTGTTCAGTAAATGACTTCAAAATTTGGAGGTTGTTATACCTAAACACTAAAATTACTCTTTAAAGATCATTGTAGAAGTAGCTAAGTTGGGGAATGATACTGAAAAAAATCTGAAATTGCAATTTCTTTTTCTTTTAGAAAAGTGTAGACTCTGGAGAGATGAAAGGGAAACCGTCTCCTCGTAAACAGCGCTTCATGCAGTTTTCCTCACTGGAACACAGGGGAGAGTATTACATGACACCACGGGACTTCCTCTTCTCAGTAATGTTTGACCAAATCGAACGTAAGTTGTGTTTTTATTTTTTAAGTTAAAAAAATCAAATATTAGGGCTGAAAAACCTCTGTTTTATAGAATTGGTAACAGCTTTTCTTCATTTTAATTATCATCATTCTTTGTACCATGTGTTTACTTAATTATTTAGACTTTCAACCCTTGTGAGACTAAACTTTATTTATCTAAGAAATAGTTGCTTTGTATGTGGGTTTTTCTAAAAAGAGGAAAAGGGCTTCCCTGGTGGCGCAGTGGTTGAGAGTCCGCCTGCCGATGCAGGGGACACGGGTTCGTGCCCTGGTCCGGGAAGATCCCACATGCCGCAGAGCGGCTGGGCCCGTGAGCCATGGATGCTGAGCCTGCGCGTCCGGAGCCTGTGCTCCGCAACGGGAGAGGCTACAGCAGTGAGAGGCCCGTGTACCGCAAAAAAAAAAAAAGTATCCTAAAGAGAGGAAAATAATAGGTAAGTTTTTAAATGTCACTAAATAAGTTCTTAGTAGGGTAACTAATTCATCCAAGATGTTATGTTTTGGTGGTGTTGATGTTTTAAATTGGGCAAAAAAAAGAAACTCGGTTAGAGCAATTAGGAGGGTCACACAGGGGGTGGGGTGGTGGGATGAACTGGGTGATTGGGATTGACATGTATACACTGATGTGGATAAAATGGATGACTGATAAGAACCTGCTGTATAAAAAAAAATGTGATCAAATGTATTCTATTGGAAAGAAGCAAAAATAGACCATGTTTACTGTCTAAAAATATATATATGTATATATTTGATCTTTGAAAAAAATAATCAACAGAAATTAAAAATTCACCTTTGACCTTACTCAAACCTAGATCCCTCTCCTGAGTTAACTACTGGTTTATTATGTAGCTTTTAAAGACCTTTTCTAATGCATTCATATGCTTCTGAATGTTTGAAATATCAAATATTATTTTGTTTTATTGAGGTGGGTCTTTTCATATGTATGGATACTATATGTATTTCTGGAACTTGTTGAACACAGTTTTACTCTGTCTCAGACTGTATTTTAATCAATGCAAAAAGTTGAAATATTATAAGGAACAATGCTTGGAATACCAAAAAAAAAAAAAGGTTGAAGAGAGAGAGAGGGAGAGAAAACAGGAATTTTGTGTGGTCAAACTGGCTAAAAATTGAATTATTATTATAACAATTTTTAAAATAAGCTTTAATACCTATACTGTACTTATATAAAACTAAAACTTAATTTTCTTTCATCTGCTAAAAAGAGAAAGCTTCATTGGACTAATGGTCTGCTCTTGATAAGCTATTGTGAAAGGTTTCCGTTTTTAAGTAATCTGCCCAGAAAGTAACAATTTTGTGTTTTATCAAAATAATTTCCTGTGCTTAGTGTTATCTTTATCACCAGGTCTTTGATTACTTGAAAAAACCTAGTTTTCTCAATATTAAAGTTTTGCTCAGAACTGAAAAAAAAAGAGGGTCATACAATGGAGTCATGATGCCACTGGTTTAAAAAAAAAGCCTGAAAGAATAGAATAAGAAGCAAAAATCCAAAAGCTATAATTAAATAATTTTATTTCATAAACTGTCTACTCCCAGTTAATCCCAAATCATCAGAAATTCTTAGTTTTATTTATCTAAATCAGTCCCTTTCACTTTGCAGAGAGTAGACATGGCCTCGTCCTCTGTGCCCTGTATTGCAGAAGTGTTCTTTGAAAAGTTCTTGGCTTCCTGACACCTTTCAAAGTGTGCCAAGAGTCTTGCCCTGTGGATAGCTGCATATGGAACAGGTGGAATGGGACAGGGCAAGGTGAGCTGGAAGAAGTGTAGATTGAATTTGGGAAGACATTATTGATACTGAGGGATGGCTTGAGCAAAAACGAATGATCATGATGTGTTCTAGGGACAGTAAGTTCACCAATCACTAGCACCAAAGCATGGCGTTGGGGGGTAGTGAGAGATCAAATTGGAAAACAATAAGGGCCAAATGTACAGAGGATTTGGGTGACCCTGTGCAACTACCAGAGAAATGTGTATTTGGTGGAGATAAAGGGACGTCATCTTGAACCAGTGAGGGATCAGTGAAGGTTTATGAGAAGGAAAATAAGGTGGTAAAAATATATTTAGGTTATTTTGGTACACCTTCTGTTAATCTAAAACGCTAAAACAACCAGTTATTTTACCAGCAAAACGGTTTATTTGGGAGGAGCAAAGAATTGCATTTCAGAACGTGCATCAGTGACAAACCACGTGCAAGTCCCTTAAAGCAAAGGACTGAAAACTCTTTCATAAAAGAGAAGGGGAAATTGGGAGGGGCTGTTATAAATGAAAGGTGCACTGAACGGAAGTGGGAGTTTGAAGTAGTGGCTTTTCATTGCCCGGCAAGGAGCACATGTTTCTCCCTCTTGCTGGAGATGCATGGTGTCTCTCACTGGGGGTCGCATTGAGCACTGGAGGTGTGTGCACGAGCGCTGCCCTCCTGGCCTCCCAACTCCCTTACAGTAACGTCTCCCTTTATTAGCTTTCACACTGTTTTGGAGGGAAGCTTAACAGTATATATCAGAAACCTTGAAACTATTTACTTATTTTGATGCAATAAGTTTCTTCCTAGAAAATTAGTCTAAGTAAATAATTGGAGAGATACAAAAAATTTTCTTTTAAAAAATAGTTTAGGGCTTCCTTGATGGTGCAGTGGTTAAGAATCTGCCTGCCAATGCAGGGGATATGGGTTCGATCCCTGGCCTGGGAAGATCCCACATGCTGTGGTGCAGATAAACCCATGTGCCACAGCTACTGAGCCTGCGTGCTAGAGCCCACGAGCCACAACTACTGAGCCCATGTGCCACAACTACTGGAGCCCACATGCCTAGAGCCCGTGCTCTGCAACAAGAGAAGCCACAGCAATGAGAAGTCTGCGCACCGCGACAAAGAGTAGCCGCCACTCTCAGCAACTAGAGAAAGCCCGCACGCAGCAACAAAGACCCAACGCAGCCAAAAATAAAAACAAATAAATAAACTTATTTTTAAAAAAAAGTAGTTAGCCTCTTCAACATATAAAAAGATTGGACGTTGTCACTTCTGTTCTCACAGCACAAAAGAAGCTGAAAGACTGAAAATCAACAGCTCTTCTCAGATCCATGAGAGAATTGAGACCACAGGGCACAAAGAGCGAAAACTGGAGAAGGTAGACACAGAGAGAAGCCACCGCTGGAACCACCATCTGGCAGGAGGGTTTCAGGAGTTGCTAGAGCCTGAGCATGGGCTACCTTCAGAGATAAAAATTTGTGAAAATCCACCCTGAGGGCCCCACCAGTCCTCACAGTGAAGGTCTGAGAAAAATCCTCTCCTGCTTCCCCTCAAGGGGAGGAGAAAAGTAGCCGTTTTGAAATTCCCAGAGCATTCTGTTCTCCTTAACAAAGTCCTGCACAAAAAGGAAGCTGTGTTACCCAAGTCTAACCCACAGCCTAATCAACCTGGGGAAATGGAAGAACCCAACTCCAGCCCCATATACCCTTCCTGCCTCACTTAAGGGGGAAAAACAAAAACAAAAAACTGAAAGCACTTGCGAAGATCACAGCCTAGGGACACGGGCTCACTAACAGACTGAGACCCATCATAGGATCTCCCCACACGTCACCACACACCATCAGTAGGGCTCCTATATAGCACACGGATACAGCTGAAGGAACTATGCCTCTCAGACCTTACTTAAGAAGGCTCTAGGGAGACAAAAACACAGCAGAGGAGACAAACCCGGACATCAGGAAATTTTAGCTGCTGACATTTACAACTACAGCAAACAGTGAACACAGCCTAATGCTAGCCAAGTAAACATAGAACCTCACACCAAAGGCCTATTTACTGCAGTAATGTTTACCCAGCACATCATATCTGGCTCTCAACAGTAAAATCAAGTGGCATGCTAAACGGTGAAAAGCGTCATCTGAAGAGGCAAAAGCAAACATCAGAACCTGATTCAAATATAGCAGATATTTTGGAATTGTCAGACCAGGAATTCTGAATAACCGTAATATACTGAGGACTCTAAAAGAAAGAGTTCACAACATATAATAACAGATGGGTAATGTAAACCGAGACAGGGGAACTCTTAGAGTCAAAAGGAAATGTTAGAAATAAACTCTGTAACAGAGATGAAGAATGCCTTTGATGGTATCATCAGAATAATCCTCTGGGCCCAGAAAATAATTGGTGATCTTGAAGGTATGTCAGTCAAAACTTCCCAAACTGAAAAGAAAAAAGACTGGAAAAAACAATATTCAGAAACTGTGGTATAATTCAAAAAGTGTAACATGCCCATAATGGCAATACCAGAAAGAGAAGAAAGAATATTTGTAGTATTAACAGCTGAGAATTTTCCAAAATTATTAACAAACACCAAACCACAGATTCAAGAAACTCACAGAATACCAAGCAGGATTAATACAAAAATAAACTCAAAATGGATACCAAGCAGGATGAATACAAAAATAAACTCAAAAGGCCTAAATGTGGGATTGACACTATGAAATTCCTAGAGGAAAATGTAGGCAGAACACTCTTTGACATAAATCACAGCAATATCTTTTTGGATTTGTCTCCTAGAGTAATGGAAATAAAAACAAAAATAAACAAATGGGACATAATTAAACTTAATAGCTTTTGCACAGCAAAGGAAACCATAAACAAAACAAAAAGACAACCTACAGAATGAGAGAAAATATTTGCAAACAATATGACTGACAAGGAATTAATCTCCAAAATATACAAGCAGCTCATGCAGCTCAATATCAAAAAAACAAACAACCCAATCAAAAAATGGGCAGAAGATCTAAATAGACATTTCTCCAAAGAAGATATACAGATTGCCAACAAACACATGAAAAGATGCTCAACATCACTAATCATTAGAGAAATGCAAATCAAAACTACAATGAGGTATCACCTCACCAGCCAGAATGGCCATCATCAAACCATCTTACAAACAGGGCTTCCCTGGTGGCACAGTGGTTGAGAGTCCGCCTGCCAATGCAGGGGACATGGGTTTGTGCCCCAGTCCGGAAAGATCCCACATGCCGCAGAGCGGCTGGGCCCATGAGCCATGGTGGCTGAGCCTGCGCGTCCGGAGCCTGTGCTCCGCAACGGGAGAGGCCACAACAGTGAGAGGCCCATGTACCACACACACAAAAAAATCTACAAACAATAAATGCTGGAGATGGTGTGGAGAAAAGGGAACTCTTTGGCACTGTTGGTGGGAATGTAAATTGGTGCAGCCACTATGGAGAACAGTAGGGAGGTTCCTCAGAAAACTGAAAATAGAGTTACCATATGATCCAGCAGTTCCACTGCTGGGCATACATCTGGAGAAAACTCTAATTCGAAAAGATACATGCACTCCAATGTTCATAGCAGCACTATATACAACAGCCAAGACATGGCAGCAACCCAAGTGCCCATCCACAGATGAATGGATAAAGATGTGGTCTATATACACAGTGGAGCCTTAGCCATAAAAAAGAAGGAAATAATGCCATTTGCAGCAACATGGATGGACCTAGAGATTATCATACTAAGTGAAGTAAGCCAGACAAAGACAAGTATCATATGATACCCCTTATAGATGGAACCAAAAAAAAAAATACAAATGAACTTACATACAAAACAGAAATAGACCCACAGACATAGAAAACAAACTTTACCAGAGGGGAAAATGGAGGGGAGGGATAAATTAGGAGTTTTAGATTAACATATACACACTACTATATATAAAATAAATAACCAACAGGGATCTACTGTATAGCACAGGGAACTATACTCAATATTTTGTATTAACCTTTAAGGGAAAAGAATCTGAAAAAGAACAGATGTATATATGTATAACTGAATCACTTTGCTGTGCACCTGAAACTAACACAACATTGTAAATCAACTATACTTGAATTTCTTAAAAAAGAAAGAAAAAGAAAATACTTTGAGATGAATGAAAATGAAGACATAATACATCAAAAGTTATAGAATGCAGCTAAAAGAGTGCTTAGAGGGCAGTTTACAACTGTAAATACCTGTATTAATAAAGAAAAAGGTCTCAAAGCAGTAACCTAACCTGTCATCTTAAGGCACTGGAAAAAGAAGAGTAAACTAAACCTAAAGCAAGCAAAAGAAAGGAAATAACAAAGATGATAAAGAAAATAGAGGCTAGAAAAAGTAGAGGAAAATCAATGAAACTAAAAGCTGTTTCTTTGAAAAGAGGTGTCAAAAGTTGAAAAAACTTTAGCTAAATTGACCAAGGGAAAAAAAAAGAGAAAACTCAAAACTATTAGACAACGGTGAAAGAGGGAGCATTACTAACAACCTTAACAGAAGTCAAAAGGATCATGAAGGATCATAAAGGAACACCATGAACAACTGTATGCAAATAACTTAGATGAAATGGGCAAATTCCATTTTTCTCTGATTCTGTGGATTATCATTTCACTCTCTTCATAGTGTCCTTTGATACACAAAAGTTTTTAATTTTGATGAAGTCATATGTATTTGTTTTACTTTTGTTGACTATATTTTTAGTGTCATAGTTGAGAAAATATTGCCAAATACAAAGTCATAAAGATTTGCCCCTGTTTTATAGTTTTAACTATTGAGGTTAGGTCTTTGATCCATTTTAAGTTAATTTTTGTAAGTGGTGTAAAGTAAAAGGGTGCAACTTCATTCTTTTGCATGTGGCTCTCTATCTGTTTATTATTTATTATCTAATTATTTTTATCTATTATCTAATGATGTGATTATTCATTTGTTGAAAAGAGTGTTGTTTCCCCCGTTGAATTTTCCTGGCTTCCTTGTCAATATCCAACTGAGTATAAATGTATAGGTTTATTTCCAAACTCTCAATTCTGTTTTGTTGTTCTGTATGTGTATCCTTTGCTAGTACCACACAGGCCTGATTACTGGAGCTTTGTATTAGGGTTTGAAATCAGGAAGTCTGAATCCTCCAACTTTGTTCTTCTTTTTCAAGATTCTTTTAGCTATTCAAGGTCTCTTGAAATTCCATATGAATTTTAGGATGGCCTTTTCTGTTTCTTCAAAAAGCACCATTGGGGCTTCCCTGGTGGTGCAGTGGTTGAGAGTCTGCCTGCCAATGCAGGGGACACGGGTTCATGCCCCGGTCCGGGAAGATCCCACATGCCGCGGAGCGGCTGGGCCCGTGAGCCATGGCCGCGGAGCCTGTGCTCTGCAACGGGAGAGGCCACAACAGTGAGAGGCCCACGTACTGTTAAAAAAAAAAAAGCACCATTGGAATTGTGATAGGGATTGCAATGAATAGAAAGATTGCTTTTTGTAGTACTGTCATCCTAACAATATTAGGTCTTCCACTCCATTAACACAAGATGTCTTTCCATGTATCTAAATCTTTAATTCTTCCATCAAGTTTTATAGTTTTTACTGTGCAAGTTTTACACCTCTTTGGTTAAATTTATTCCCCAATATTTAATTCTTTGTGATGCTATTGCAAATGGAATTGTTTTCTTAATTTCATTATGGGATTACTCATTGCTAGTATATAGAAATACAACTGATTTATGTGTGTTGATTTTGTATGCTATAACTTTGATAAATTCACTCATTAGCTCTAACAGTTTTTTGTGAATTTCTTAAGATTTCCTGCATAATGAGATCGTGTTTTCTATGAGCAGATTTAACTGGACTTGTTCCTTTACTATTTGGAAGCTTTTTATTTCTTTCTCCTGCCTAATTACTCTGGCTAGAAGTTCTAGTCACATGTTAAATAGAAGTGGCAAAAGCAGCATCCTTTTCTTGTTCCTAATGTTTCTGTTAAAGCTTTCAGTCTTCATCATTGAGTATGATGTTAGCTCTCATATTACATATGTGTGCCCTTTATGATGTTAAGGAAAGTCTCTTCTATTCCTAGTTTATTGGGTGTTTTTACCATGAAAGGGTGTTAGATTTTGTCAGATGCTTCTTTTTTTTTTTTAGACCAATTTTTATACTGTTTTTCCACTTAACATTTTTATTTATTTATTTTATTATTTATGGCTGTGTTGGGTCTTCGTTTCTGTGCGAGGGCTTTTTCTAGTTGCGGCAAGTGGGGGCCACTCTTCATCGCGGTGCACGGGCCTCTCACTATCGCGGCCTCTCTTGTTGTGGAGCACAGGCTCCAGACGCGCAGGCTCAGTAATTGTGGCGCACGGGCCCAGTTGCTATGCGGCATGTGGGATCGTCCCAGACCAGGGCTCGAACCCATGTCCCCTGCATTGGCAGGCAGACTCTCAACCACTGCACCACCAGGGAAGCCCTGTCAGATGCTTCTTTTGCATCCATTGAGATGATCTTGTGGGGTTTTTCTTTCATTCTATTAATGTGGTCTATTGCATGGATTGATTTTCATATCTTGAACCACCTTGCATTCCAGTGATAAATCCCATTTGCTCATGGTGTATAATGCTTTTAATGGACTGTTAGATTCTGTTTTCTAGTATTTTTTTGAGAAATTTTACACCAATATTAATAAAAGATAGTAGCCTGTAGTAGTTTTCTTTCCTTGTTTGTGTCTAGCTTTGGTATCAGAGTAGTGCTGGTCTCTTAGAATGAGTTCACACATGTTACCTCCTCTTCAGATTTTGGAAGAGTTTGAGGAGGATTGATGTTAATTCTTTAAATGTTTGGTAGGATTCACTAGTGAGACCATTGGCCCTGGGCTTTTCTTTGTTGGGAAGTTGTTTTTTTGTTTGTTTCTTTTTGTGGTATGCAGGCCTCTCACTGCCGTGGCGTCTCCTGTTGCGGAGCACAGGCTCCGGACGCGCAGGCTCAGCAGCCATGACTCACGGGCCCAGCCGCTCCGCGGCATGTGGGATCTTCCCGGACCGGGGCGCGAACCCGTGTCCCCTGCATCGGCAGGCAGACTCTCAACCACTGCGCCACCAGGGAAGCCCCGTTGGGAAGTTTTTGGTTACTGATTCACACTCCATACTTGTTTGGATATATTCACATTTCCTATTTTTTACTGTGTTCCGTAAGTTTCAGCATGCTGGTTTATAGTGTTGTCCGCATTCTCTAGTTCTTTACTGATCTTCTCTGTGGCGGTTCTGTCCATTGTTGAAAGTAGAGTATTGAAATCTATTATTGTCGAACTGTCTTTTTTCCCTTCAAGTCTGTCAGTTAGGCAACTTTCTAAAAGCATATGAAGAGTGAGATCCCATTTTTCCTTGTTTATATATATGTGTAAGTAACATACAGTCTGCAAGGATATTCGCCACATTGCTAGTAGTTCACTCTTACTTTTGGAATTACCAGTTTTTGCATTTTCTTTTTGTCTTGTAATTTTCTGATTCATCAGCAACAAATATTTATTATTTGCATTAAAAAGAAAAAGTTAAAAATACGTCTTTGGGGCTTCCCTGGTAGCGCAGTGGTTGAGAGTCCGCCTGCCAATGCAGGGGACGCGGGTTCGTGCCCTGGTCCAGGAAGATCCCACGTGCCGCGGAGCGGCTGGGCCCGTGAGCCATGGCCGCTGAGCCTGCGTGTCTGGAGCCTATGCTCCGCAACAGGAGAGGCCACAACAGTAAGAGGCCCATGTACCGCAAAAAAAAAAAGTCTTAAAGAAATCTACATTTAGAAGGTGAGTGAAGCAAGAAGAGCCAGTTACAGAGATTTTTTAAATAAGGCCATTGGCCACGGATGAGAGTGCAGTGTCATGGGAGCAGGAAGTGTTTGGTCAGTAGTGTGGGTGTCCAGAAAGATCCAGTAGGATGGGAATTGGGGAGAGGCTGTTGGATTTGGTCATCAGCATGGGTCACCAGGACCTTTGGTAGATCGGTGTCAAGAGAGTGGTGGACAGTTAAAGAAAGAATTAGAAAGAAATGAAAATGACGGGTATAGATTGCTTTTTCTAAAAATTTTTATCTGAAAGGTACAAAACAGAGAGGATGATACTATGAAAGAAAACAAAGGATAATGAAAGAATTTTTTAGAAATACTTAATAGCCAAACAGTTCTTGTTTATCAGAAATGTCTGCGCTGTGACCTATATTGTAATTTATTCTAATTTTTTCATTTAGGGTTTCAAGTGGAGGTTGTAAAAGCTTGATTAGCAGAATATTAACATATCATATACTTGTAAACAGTATGTGTTAGTGTCTGTTTTCTCTTTACCTGACTCAGTGGCCCCCTCCTTTGACTTTCTCTCACAAACACTTGTATCTTCTTCCTCATGTAACAGGAGCTCTTTAGTCTTGCGCTCAGTGTTGTCGAAGAATTTCCCCCCGTTTTATGTTCTTTCAAGAATTTTCCTGGGAGTTCCCTGGTGACCTAGTGGTTAGGATTCCGGGCTTTCACTGCCGTGGCCCAGGTTCAATCCCTGATTGGGGAACTGAGATCCCACAAGCCATGCAGCACAGCCCCCCCCAAAAAAAAAGAATTTTCTCCCATTTTATGTTCTTTCAATTGAATGGAAGTTTTACTTCGCTCTACTTTGTTTTAGCCATAGGCCCAGGTTCTTCTAATGAAGTTCAAAGTTTACATGGCTTTTTCTTTCTTTCATCGTTGTTGTTTTTATGCAGCCCTTGATTCAGCCAATTTAGGTTCTTATAATGTTTCCACTTTATTATTCATTGGAATGCAGTTAAACTCTATCAGAAGGCATTTAGCTAAATGAAGAATTGAGTAATTTTGAAGGCTGAATAATACATCCTTTATGCATATGATGTCCTTCCTCTTCATTTTTCATCATGGATAAGAAGACGAAGAATCTTGGTTGCATTCCTACGGATCATGATGAACAGCAAAACAAGAAAAAAGGGAGGCACCCCAATGACCCGTGATCCTCATGTGTAAACAGAAAGAAAGAAAGCAGTCTGAAATGTATTAGCTCCTAAACTCATTTTTACCTGGTATTTATCTTCCTGGACTTCTTACAAATAATATAGTTTATTAATAGTAATTGATGGGGCTTATTTGAACCCTCTCCCCACGCCTCTTTCAGGTGGATGCTGGCTCTTTGTTCTCCTTCATTATTTGTTAGGTTTGGGGGAGATCAGTGTCACCCTAATCCGTATTGCACACTCAGAAAACCATAAAAACGTGCTCCTTTCAGAATTAGGTTATCTAGCTAAAACATCATCTTCCCTTATTTAAGTTCTTTTCTATTGAATTCCAAGCTTTGATGCTGTTTTCTACTAAATGTCGTTAACCTTACAGTACTTAGTTCTCAATTTTAGTGACCTTCGTTCTTATCATTCACCTCCCATGTCCAATTACTTAGAATTGCCCCAGTTTTGAAATCCCAAATTACAGAATCCCACTTTACCCACTTTCTCATACCCGGCATACCTATTCTTGACCTCATAAAAGCTTCTGCTCTCAGTTATCCCATTTTTCCCAAGTTCTCAGCTCCTTCTGCACCTTCTTCCTTCCCTGTAGCCACACGACTTGTCATTTTGTCACTCTTTAATAATTGCTTCCCAGTATCTTTCCCCTTTGTCCTTGTTGAACCTAGACTGCTGTGAACTGTTGGAGAAAATCCCATGGTTATGCAGATGGGAGCCACTAAATTCATGTTCTTAAACTCGGCCTAGATTCTCCAAGGCATTTACACATCGCTGCCTAGCCTTCTGCCAGCGGTGCTCCCTGCCCTGCTGAGACTCGTTCCTCCACCACCCCCTCTGCATCTCCTTCCCTCGTTCTCTCTGCCTCTACCGTCTCAGTGTCTGAAGCTTACAGATCCTCTTGTGTCTTTACTGCCTTGACGACCCCAGCACAGTCAGCCCCGTCAGCTACTCGCTTTCCAGCGGGCAGCCCCTGCGCTCGCGGCCTGCACCACAGTCTGGCTTCCTGCCTCCCCTCTCTGCTGACTATTCTCTTGAACGTCAGCGGTGGCCCCCAAATGGCCAAGACGGGTGGCTGCTGTTCGCCTGACTCTTGACTGACCCTCTAGCAGCACTTGCTGCTGTGGACGTCTCTCCCTGGGCACCTGTGGTTTTGTTCTCAGCGATGTGTTCCTGCCGTCTGTTTCCTTTGTGCTTCCTCTTCCTACCAGCGCCTAAATGCTCCCTCCCTTCAGCGCTGCTCCCTTAGACACAGCCCCCCAGGGGGTTATTGCTGCTCGCAGCTTCACCGTTGTCGCTTCAGGGTCGTTTTCCCGCTCTCTCAAGCTCTCCGCTGGCCCCTAGAAGCTCTGGTCTCGCTGTGCATCAGGCACTTACATTCGTGCGTTATCCCCACAGGCATCTGGAACTCAGCGCATCCGAAACTGAAGCCCGCTTCCTCCCCATCACACCCTTTCCGGTGCCCCCTTTCCCTTGGCGCTCCCCCAGCTCACTCAGGCTGTGGGGAGTTTTCGTGGACATGTCCAGCTGCCTCATGTTTTGTATCTGCTCCATCACCAAGAGCAGCTTATTCTCCCTCCTCCACTTCTCTTCCCTGTCCTTCTCTGTGTCTTCTGTGTCTTTTGCTCAGGGTAGGCCCTCAGCGCTTCTCCCCGTATTATTGCGAAGGACTCCTTTCCTTCAGGCTGGACCTCCTCCTTCTGAACAACACACTGATCCTTTTACTCTCCGTAAACGCGTTTAGTGGTTCTAGGAGCTCTTAACTTACTGCTCGGAGCCCTCCTGCTCTGCCTTGTGCCTGTGTCTATCCTGCGGGTGGTACCCTTTGGTTCCGTCATACAGAGCAACTTAAAAACCAACTCTTCGATTTAAAGCTCTTTATGTAAGACAGCAACAATATGTCGTTGTCATGAGGAAAGCACTTAAATTTTACTTGGAGAAATGTTATTAAAAGTCAACTTTCTTATGACTTTTTCTCACAGTAATTTTAGCATGCAGCTCATTTTAGTAGAATATGATGTTTATTGTGTTCCTTCTACATTGCAATTTTATTGAATTAATTTTAGCATCTTCAGAATTAAAAGTTTGCTGAAAATGTGTTTAAGGGTACCATAATGAGGCTTTATATTATTAGAAAGATTATCGTATATTAGAAAATGAAAGTTTTGTGTTCAAGCATAATTTTCCTTCTTGCCTTAATGGCCTGCATGCTTAAGTGTAATGTTCTGTTACTATAAAATGTGTACAGCTCTGCCTTAGGACTAATGTGTTGTAGCAGCATAGAGAGAGCGTTTATACTGTGTCTTTCTACCTTAGTAACTTTTGTTAAGGACACGTTATTTCCATTTTAGTCAGACGGAGCTGCATTTTTATCCAGCCGACCAAAGCAAGGCAGGATGTACAGAAGTCAGTGAAGGATGCGTCAGGGTTCTTTTACCCCATTTGCAGGCACTGCGGTGGGAAATGCAGGACAGACCGACTGCTGACTCGCCAGCGCAAACAGCAGTGACGAGACTGTGCAGCTCCCCAAGAGCCACAAGATAAATGCCTGCCCCTCTTTCCAGAGGCTTTTGTTGCAAGCACAGTGCTGTGCTCACATCTCAGCCCCATCTTATTCCACTCTGCTGCCCTTTTAATCCCTCTTACCTTGCTCAGTTCTTTTCCATAGCACTTGTCACACCCTAACGTTTACTATAATATGTATTTACAATTTCCTTACTTTTGAAGTTTACTGTTTATTATCTGTTTCTCCCCCTAGAGCGCCTGCTCCGTGACAGGAATGTGTGTCCCTTGTGCTCAGTGACATAAACCAAATACCCAGAGTAGTACTCGGCACATAGTAGGTATTCATTCATTCACAGGAGTTTCTATCAGGCGTCCAAGAGGAAGTGTCGAGTGAGCAGTTAGATGTACAAGTAGGAGAGAGAACGGAACTGAAATGTAGGTTGAAGACTTCAGTAGATTCATGAGAGCTGAGACTTCGTGAGGTTGCAAAAGCGAGTTTAGATGGGAAAGGCGGGTGGAAGGGACGAGCTCTGGGCTGACCCAGCGTTACAGGTTGGGGAGGGTAGGTGGGAGCAGCTAAACGGTAGTGTGATTCCATTTATATGAAGTGTCCATCCTAGGCAGATATGTGGAGACAAAGTAGATTCGTGGTTGCCCACAAGTAGGGGAAGAGGAGTGACTGCTAATGGGTTTTCTGTTCTTTTGGCGGGCAATGAAAATGCTCTGAAAGTAGGTGGTGGTGATGGTTGTACCACTCTGAATGTACTAAAAACCATTGAACTATACAGTTTCATTGGACGGATTTTGTGATATATGAAGTATATCACAGTAAAGCTATAAAAACATGTAAAAATACCAATCCTTGTTCCCAGTTGAAAATATTAATTTTAAAATTATTTTCATGGAAATGACTCTGACAAGCACAGGTTTCTGCTAACTGACCATACCGCTGAACTGAATGAATAAGCGTTTTCAGAACTCTGATGGAAAACTGATGAATTCATAACAGTGCTCACAAAAGATCAAGATGAAAAAAAGTTAATCACATGGGACTGAGTGAACTGATGGGGAGGATTATAATTTTTGTGACTTTCTGTTTGAATAAAAAAAAAATCCCACAAGGACCCAGAGGCAAAAAAATACACAAATCAGTTTTCACTGCAGAGTAAAGGAGCTGTTACAGTGGAGGATTCCTGGACTGAATGTCAATATTATGACACGGTGTGAGTGTGTTTCGTGTTTGGTAACTGCAGTCATTGTTGCTTTTGTTGTGGCCATCCATTTACAATGCTTGGTGTCAGTTTATTTATCTCTTGTAAAAATAAAATACAGTGTGTGTGTGTGAAAAAAAATGAATACAGTAAATAAATAAAATTATTATACTTTGCAAAAAATACATGGAGACGCTAAAATAATAAAAACATGACTCTTTATATGCATTTCCAATATCAGAGAACTCATTGTGGGTCTAAACCGAAACATATTCATCTAGGTCAGTTCTACAGAAAAGTGAACTGATTTGTAGGAGCCATCTCAGAAGTTTTAGAAGCACAGTTGCTGGTAAATTCATTGGCCAAAAAAAATTAGCTGCTTAGGCTTCCAAGGACTCACTAAGCCGTCTCCTTCCCATCCAGTCACTGCGTGGGTAAGAGTGGGCCGTGAGCACACTGCCCTGGCAGCATCTGAGTGCTGACCCATCTCCACACATAAATACTTTCTCCTCTCCCGGCCTTCTTGTAAACACACACATGCACACACGTACCTAAGACGGGGCGTGGTGAGCACTTGCATAGTCGTCAGACTGCAGGGTGGCAAATAGTTTGTCTGTCCCCTACCTACCTCATGACCCCGCACCCTGACTGGGGAGGATGCATTTTCCTGTGTGAGAAGAACAGGTTTAAAGCCCACGGGCCATGCTTTTATTTCTTAAAGACAGATTTCTCCTCCTTGGAAGGATATTCAGGAGGGTCAGTTTCCCTCTACCCTTATATTCTTATGCTTTTAATCAGCTTACCTATTGTTGTTCTCTGAATGATATAAAAAGGAATCATTAAAAAGAAGGGGTGAGGGGCTTCCCTGGTGGCGCAGTGGTTGAGAGTCCGCCTGCCGATGCAGGGGACACGGGTTCGTGCCCCGGTCCGGGAAGATCCCACATGCCGCAGAGAGGCTGGGCCCGTGAGCCATGGCCGCTGAGCCTGCGCGTCCGGAGCCTGTGCTCCGCAACGGGAGAGGCCACAACAGTGAGAGGCCCGCGTACCGCAAAAAAAAAAAAACCATTCTAAATATGAGATTCTTTGGAATTACATACAATGTAAGCCTACTTTACGGGGCTTGTATACAACAAATAAAAAGTAAAAATTAAGACATTTAATTCTAAAATGATTCAACTTTTCATTCAACATCCTGAGAAAAAAATTAAAACTTGGATTCTGTTTTCTAACATTCATATACATATGACTTCTGGCTTACTTTTGTGATTGTTGTCATAAGAAACTGGAAGAACTGTTCACTGTATGTATTTCAAAGGTCATTTATCAACAGTTTGTACGGTTTTGGGATGTGGCATCAAGAAGCATTAGCCTGAAAGGTTTATTCCCCAGTGCCAAGCTCACGGTCCACACTGAAGCGCTGAGCTCTGGTCCCAGCTTCATCCTGTGGCGTCTTTATCAAGTGGAGGCCGTGGCACGAGGAACAACTTTAATCCCTCGTAAGGACAGCTGGTTTCCATGGTGTTTGGGGACATAGGGACCCTGACACACAGAGCAGCCCAGATCAGATCAGGCTGGTGTTTAATTTCACACCAAAATGAAAATCCTGGAGGATGTGAACAATAAATGTGACACGCACCCTCAGAGAGTCTCCGGTCTAGTCTTGGGGACAAAACTGATGCCCCCCTTACGAATTCTTCTTAAGCTTCCGTCTCCAAGTCGTCCTCTCTCCTCCTTGCCTTCTTCCTCGAGGACCTTGCCCCCATCAGTGACTTAGCTGTGCCTGAACACTGACTTCTTCACGTGTGTGTCTCCAGACCAGACCTCTCACCTGACCAGCTTCTCGTCTAGGAAGTGCCAGAGGCATCTCAAGTCAGCAACCGTAAACGTGCTGCGGGTGCCCTGCGCCTCCCCGCCCGCCGTCCCTCTGCTGGTGAACAGCACCGTCACGGTCTCTCGTTCGACCGTGTTCCCGGACTGGCACAGTGCCTGGCACAAGTATTTATTTAACAGCTTAATAAGTACATATATCAACAGTTATTATATAATGAAATGATGAGTTATAATCCACACCTTTATTAAAAATTTTATTGGCTACACCTCATGTAAGAGGCACTGTGTTAGGCCTTGGGGATATAGCGGTAAATAAAACAGATATTAATGGAATTCACAATCTAGTGTAGAGTTGGGGTAATAGACTATCTAATGTGGTAGTTTCATCAGAGAGGTCAGGGAGAGCTGGAGGAATCATGACTTCACAAAGGGTGTGAGAAAAATGGACACATTTCCGTAAGCAAACAACAGAAGGGAGAAGAATGTTCCCTCTGAGGGGATAAGTCTGTTACAGTGCTGCAGCAGGCTGTATTTCCAGAAATGGCTGCAATGGTATTTCTGGTCCCATATGCTCCTCCAGAACTTTGTCAGCCCCCATCAAGAGGTGGGACCTGTATCCCCTCTCCGTGACCTTTGCGACTTCCACTCCTGGAGATGCATGGATGTGACAGTGGCACTTTGAAGGCTAGGTCCTAAAAGGCCATGTGGGCCTACAGCCAGTTGCTAATATCGTTCTTAATAGTAAAAGATTAGATGCTTTGCCTCTGAGATCAGGGAGTAGGCAAGGCTGTCCACTCTCACGGCTTGTATTCACCATGCTACCGGAAGTAGCGACCAGTGCAAAAAGGCAAGAAAAAGAAATGAGACCTACAGATTTAAAAGGGAAAGGGAAGTTGTCTTTGTTCAGAGACATGATTATGTAGAAAATCTCAGAGTATCCACAAATAATAAGACTACTAAACTAGTAAGGGAGTTGTCAAGGTCATAGGACACAGCACCTCTGTATGAAAATCTGTTGTATTTCTGTACACCAGCATCTCCGCTGTGTCGTGGCCTTACACTTTGTCCTACACACTCCAGCAAAGGACCTGATCGCCGCTCAGAGAAAGTAGAGGTCGTGAGATAGTAACACCCCCGTCACAACCATGGCGCTCTTCCACCTCATGGCGGGGGTGGGGGGGCACCGCAGGGCCTGCTGTGTTGGCAGAGGGTTCCAGCCCTTCCATCTCAGGCCCGATTCACCTGCTAGTCCCGGAACACTTTCAGCCCTACTTTTCTGGGCTAATTCCTGCTAATCTGTCAGGTCTTAACTTAAGCAGCTCTCATTTAGAGAAGCTTTTCCTCACCTTCCCTGCTCCCCATTGTTTAGTTTCTTAGCTTTCTATTTCCCCCTTTATATCAGTTTTCAAGCTGTAATTAAATTATTTGTTATGTATAATGTTATTAATTATTTCACAGTGCTTAAGGTTGCAAAAAAGAAAGTCACATTTCTCGTTTTTCCATTCAAAAATGATGTAAATGTGGGCTTCCCTGGTGGCGCAGTGGTTGAGAGTCCGCCTGCCGATGCAGGGGACACGGGTTCGTGCCCCGGTCCGGGAAGATCCCACGTGCCGCGGAGGGGCTGGGCCCGTGAGCCATGGCCGCTGAGCCTGCGTGTCCGGAGCCTGTGCTCCGCAGCGGGAGAGGCCACAGCAGTGAGAGGCCCGCGTACCGGGAAAAAAAAAATGATGTAAATGTATTTCAAGAAACGACTTATCAAAGTTGGCAAGGAGGCCAGTTTTAGGCATCTTAGGGCATCACATTTGTCTTCCTCTAGAAGAAATGCCGACCAGAGGTCATCTCTGGCTCTCACTATTTAAATATTCCAGCAAAATAAACAAGCCATATGCTTTGTTGAAAGAAAATAGCACCACTGAAATTTGCCTTCCTTTTTTTCCTCCAGTTATCACTTTTATTAGTGATATTCGGGAGCTCAGTCGCTTTGCTAATGTGCTGTTTTCTGCCTTGATTTCCATCATAGCTGAGACTGAATTCAAGCAAGTGTGTAATCAGCTCTTACACCAATTCTGATATTGATGCTAAGTTCCATGTATTTATGCGAGATGTGAAATGATGTAAATGTCTCTACTGTGTAATTTTTATGTGTCAGAAGTCCACTTATCTCTAGCAAAATGAAGTTGAATTAGATACTATTAGCAATGTTTTTATACTTATGATTATCAAATAACTTTATTTTGGCTACAGGCAAAGATTTATTTGACCTATAACAACACTTAATATGTATTGTTCCAGTTTTACTTACTTTAAGTATTAAAATGGCTGTTTGCCTGTAACAAGATGTGCTTGTTCCTGGTTTTTAACTTCAGAAATCCTCTGTAAACAGTGAAAACCACGTGGTGGAATCTCCAGAGTAGGTGGAGACCTTTTAAAACACTCTACTTCTTGAGCCAAAATTCCATCATAGTGTTGAAGATTTATCCCTTCCCCTACCGAGAAAAGCCACAATGTATTTTCCATCCTTTCACACTAGCACAGTGAAGCAAGGCATCCTCAACTCTAGATCTGCCTTTTTTGCTGTTAAGTTTTTCCCATTCTGTTATTTTTATATGACAGCATAAATGTATATGAAATAGCTATGAAAACAATAAGAATGCATTTCTTATGTGTGTGAAAATATTTACAAATAATGTGGCTGATTAGGGGTTAATATCCAAAATACATAAACAGCTCATTCAACTCAATCTCAAGAAAACAAAAGACACAATTAAAAGATGGGCAGGAGACCTGAATAGACATTTTTCCAGAGAAGACATACAGATGGCCAACAGGCACATGAAAAGATGCTTGACATTGCTAATCACCAGAGAAATGCAAACCAGAACTACAATGAGGTGTCACCTCACACCAGTCAGAGTGGCCGTCCTCAAAAAGAACACAAGTAACAAATGTTGGCGAGGATATGGAGAAAAGGGAACCCTCCTACACTGTTGGTGGGAATGTAAATTGATGCAGACACTGTGGAAGACCGTATAGAGGTTCCTCAAAAAAATAAAAATAGAACTACCATATGATCCAGCAATTCCACTCCTCGGTATGTATCCAAAGAAAACATTTGAAAAGATACATGCATCCAGATGTTCATAGCAGCACTATTTACAATTGCCAAGGTATGGAAGCAACCCAGGTGTCCATCAATAGATGAATGGATAAAGATGATGTGGTGTATACATACAGTGGAATAGTACTCAGCCATAAAAGAGAATGAATTTTTTCCATTTGCAGCAATATAGATGGACCCAGAGGGCATTATGCTAAGTGAAGCAAGTCAGACAGAGAAAGGCAAACACTATGTTATCACATATATGTGGAATCTAAACAATACAACAAATGAATATAACAAAAAAGAGACAGACTCACAGATACAGAGAAAACCAGTGGGGAAAGAGAAGAAGGAGAGGGGCAATATAGGGATAGGGGATTAAGAGATACAAACTACTCTGTGTAAAATAAGCTACAAGGATATACTCTACAGCAGCGGTCCCCAGCCCTTTTGGCACCAGGGACCGGTTTCCTGGAAGACAGTTTTTCCGCGGACCGGGACGGTGTGGGGGAGGGGGGGAATGGTTCAGGCGGTGATGTGAGCGATGGGGGAGTAGATGAAGCTTCACTCCCTCAGCCGCCACTCACATCCTGCCGTGTGGCCTGGTTCCTCACAGGCCGCGGGGCCAATGCCGGTCCACAGCCCGGGGTTTGGGGACCCCTGCTACAGCACAGGGAATATGACCAATATCTTACAATAACTATAAATGGAGTATAACCTATCAAAATTATTAATCACTGTTTTATGTCTGAGACTAATATTGGACATCAACTCTACCTCAATTTTTTAAAAAGTAGTGGGAAGAGGACTGGCAAAAATGAATACATATATCTAAGTATATTTAATGTGTCTTTGTGTTGTTACTGTTGTCAGATGGCCAAAGGTCATGCCCCTCGTGTATCCGACCAGACCACACCCCTCTTAAATCTGATACTTGGTCTCTCTCCTTGGGGAGCCCATAAACGAGTGGTCTAAAACCAGGCAGCCTGGGTGAGAGGCACTAAGAAACCCCAGCAGAGGGTTCTGGGTTGGAAACACCACAGTCTCCTGTGTTACTCAGAGAAATGTTTATTGACTTAGGAGAAAGGAAGTAAGAAAGACAAGGTGTTCTCCTAGGAGCTCTGCCTTGTCTTTTTTTTTTTTTTTAACCTAAAAATGAATTTTCTGTAACAGAGGTACCCCAGACTTTTTATCAGCAAAGGTAATTTCTTTATCATTTTCTAATTATTCCATTTTGAAAAAAAATTTTTTCAAGACAAGTTCATTCAGTACGTGGATTCTCCATTTTTGATAATCAAATACATATATAGGTATCCGGCAGAACTTGTAGTCAACATGAAATAACCGGGTAACTTCTATCTATTTGATGATCTCATGTTATAATAGCACCTAACATTAGAATCGAGTTATTTGTCATTGGGTAACACTTAATAGTTTATCAGTGACAAACAATTTTTCCAAAATAGTAACTCCTAAGCTTACAAACATGGTCATAGATGTTTCTAAAGATTATATGGTCATGTTCACAATTAATGTTTTAATTATTAAAGCAAAAATAAAATCTTGATAATTAACAGTAAATAATAGAATTTGTCCCCAGTAGATTTATAATCCAAATTTAAGCATCCCAAACTGCAAAAAGCCACATCTAAAAGTATTCTTTTTTTTCAACCTGTCGCCTGAATTTTCACACACCATGTAATTGCACTGAACAAACTTCATGGATAATTTTGAGAGCAAGAAGGGAAGTTTGTGATGCATATGGCTTACGTAAGAAATAAAATTAACAAAATATTTTTCAGTGTTCTAGATGTGTAAATGGCTTGAGGCTGTCTTCAGAAAAAGTCTCAACAAAAGAAGCAAGGTGATTGCTTTAGAATTACAGTGGATAAGAGGAAAATGAGGTCAGCCTAAAGATGATGGTGGAAAGCCTGGAAGAATTTTAATCTGTTATCCAGTAGGAAACTGTTAAAAGTAACATCACTTTAGAATGAACAGCCATCTTAGCCAGCCTTTACTTTTATTTTATTTATTTATTTTTGGCTGCATTGGGTCTTCGTTGCTGCACGCGGGCTTTCACTAGTCGCGGCGAGCGGGCTTCTCATTGTGGTGTCTTCTCTTGTTGGGGAGCATGGCGTCTAGGCGCCCGGGCTTCAGTAGTTGTGACACACGAGCTGAGTAGTTGTGGCTCGCAGGCTCAGTAATTGTGGCTCGCGGGCTTAGTTGCTCCACGGCATGTGGGATCTTCCCATACCAGGGCTTGAACCCGTGTCCCCTGCATTGGCAGGCGGATTCTTAACCACTGCGCCACCAGGGAAGCCCCTGACCAGCCTTTAGATCTGACTGCAGAGCTGTGACCTTAGGAACTTTTCAGGGTTAAAAAGGTAGCTTTCTGAAAGATGAATGTGTATTTTTTTAGTCAATGAAAGCAAAAGGAGACAGATTTTAATAATCATGTAAAGAAAGAAATAATGTTTGGCACAAACTTATTTCTCTTAGCTACGATGAGTGAGAGATGGTTAGAAGGTTCCATATTTCTGGAAGGGAGTGAGTGAAAGTGAACATAGGTCTTACAAAGAACTACAGTGTTTGTGTTTACACTTAGAATTCTCTGGCTCATAACTTCTGTTTAAAGATATGAGCTAAAATTGCCAGACTTCTATTTTTTATAAATATTTAGTTATTTGTTTTGTCTTTTAAGTGATTTTCTTCTTAGTGGAAGTTGAATTTTACCAAGGTATATGGGTACTAAATAATATTTCTTCTTTGCTATAGGTAAAACTTTAGTCAAGAGGCTGACAAATAAGGTAAGCAATGGAGGTGAAGGTCTTTTTTCTTTTTCTTTTTTTTAAGATAGAAAATCAACTATTATAAGTTAAATTGAAAGATTTTAATATGTTTATTCAAAGGATATTGAGGACGTACTGGCAGGAATCAAAAGAGCTGGTTGTGGATCAACTTTTTTTAGAGACCTTGGCGATAAAGGTAATTTTTATGTTTTACTTGTGTTTTATTTAACCAAAGTATTATTAAAGAATTAAGTTATGAGGTTTGCAGCTGCATATTGAAGAACATACATTAGAGAATCTGCAGAGAGAATGTTATAACAGTGTGTTATTTAATAGATGTTTTTAAATCATAATAAAATACTCATTACATTTGAAGCAATTTTTTCTTAAACTCTTTGATCAATCACAGAAAAATTATTTAAACATTGATTTCAGTAAGCTTGGAGAGAAGGGTGAGGCAGAGCATCAAGATTAAGGAGAGAAAAAAAAAGAATAAGGGGAGATGGGCTTCCTTGGTGGTGCAATGGTTTGGAATCCGCCTGCCAGTGCAGGGGGCACGGGTTCAATTGGTCCGGGAACTAAGATCCCACATGCTGCGGAGCAACTAAGCCCGTGTGCCACAACTACTGAGCCTGCGTGCTGCAACTACTGAAGCCCGTGCACCTAGAGCCCGTGCTCTGCAACAAAAGAAGCCACCACAGTGAGAAGCCTGCACACCACAACAAAGAGTAGCCCCCGCTCGCCACAACTAGAGAAAGCCCACGTGTAGCAACAAAGACCCAATGCAGCCATAAATAAATACATACATGCATAAATTTATTTATTTATTTATTAAAGAAAAAAAAGAAAAGAGAAAGGATTTGGGACTTCCCTGGTGGTCCAGTGGTTAAGAATCCGCCTTCCAATGCAAGGGACTCGGGTTCGATGCCTGGTTGTGGAACTAAGATTCCATATGCTGCAGGGCAGCTAAGCCCACGCACCGCAACTAAGAGCCTGCACGCTGCAACAAAAGATCCCGAGTGCCGCAACTAAGACCCGACGCAGCCAAATAAATAAATATTTTTTAAAGAAAGAAGAAGAGAAAGGACTTCCCTGGCAGTCTGGTGGTTAAGACTCTGTGCTTCCACTGCAGGGGGTGCGGGTTTGATCCCTGGGCAGGGAAGTTCTGCATGCCGAGGGGTGCAGCCAGATAAATAAGTGAGTAAAGTGATTATTCTAAAGTAAGAAGACAAAGCCTCAGAGATAACGCAGAGGACACCAGCATTCACGGGAGCAGAGAAGGAGGAGGTGCCGTGCAGGAGAGGAGGCAGAGGCATCAGAGCGGGAGAGGGAATCTCGGGAGCCTGGGAGGGAGGGAGCATCAGTGTGCAGGGCCCGTGAAGGAAGGGCGTCAGAACGTGGTTAGGACTGGCGGTAGGGAGGTGCTCCCGCGCGTCAGCAAGGGCAGGGGCGGTGCTGGGACGGGTTCTGGGGGCAGACTGCAGAGCGTGGAGGACGGTGGTGCGGGGCGGGGCGGGTGTGAGCTGGAGTCCGGTCCTGGCGGTCTGTGTTGCACGAAGGGTCTGGGTGTGAGGGGGCGGGGGCTGTGCAGAGCTCGGTGGAGGGCGCGCCCCTCAGCGGGGAGCTTTGCGTTGTACCGCGTGGGGAGGGGTGATGTGCGGGTGTTTATCGCACATGTTTGCAGAGCAGGGCTGAGAAGTTGAGGCGGGTTTGGAGGGTGGCCCTGATTCCTTCGTAAAGTGGAGGGTGTGGAGAAAGTAGGAGGTTTGAAGTGGCCACCAGCTGGTTCTCCCCCGGCCGCGGGCAGGCCAGGAAGTACACAGAAGCATGCGGTTAGGGTGTTACTAGGCAAACGCAGGGAAGAAAAGTCGTGGGCTAGGGGGTTAACGGTGTCGAGGGCAGCAGTTTTACTTAAAAACACGAGAGTCTTTAAATAACAAGCCTTGGAGAGAAAAAAGTAAGATGGGAAGAGCGATGGAAAGAAAGTGGGAATTCAGGAGAGAGCGGCCAGTGAGGGTGGGAGCAGGTGAGCTGGGAACCCAGGAGCGGGGCCCACCATGCGCGCAGAGCCGGGGTCTGCGCTCCGGTTCGGAGCAGAAGCCGCTGCAGGTAAGCTTGGCCTCGGGTGCGGTCGTGGAATCGGCCAGCTGGAGCAGAGTAAGTGGCAGTGTGAATGTGACAGAGGTGACCCCAGGTCTGAGAATAGAGTGTGGTCCTGTGTGCTGGACGATGGACCAGGCGCTCAGGCCTCCGGCGATGGAAGGCTAAAGAGAGGGAGTTAGGTAGGTGACCAGGAAGAAAGTCGGAGGTGGTCAGCTCGACGGCATCAGCCTCGGAGTAACAGGTTTCTGCAAGAGGTTGGAAGAGCAAAGGTCTGGGATGAGCGTGGCAGTGGGGAGAGGAGTCACCAGTTGAGCCGCCTGCAAGGGTGCCGGCGTCCCGAGCGGAGAAGCCGCTTGCAGGTGCGGCAGGGCTCTGCACACGGCGACCAGTTAAAGGTGTTTACTGAGGAAGGCCATTCGGGAGAGCGTCGCAGAGCGTCCGGGGAGAAGCAGAGGCATGGAGGTTGGTTGGGTCCGGAAGGATGAAGCGCAGACCAGCTGCAGGCGTGTCAACAAAGAGGACAGAGGCCGTTTGGAAAGTGGGGTGTGGCCGCTGAGGGCGGTTGGACCTAAGCTAGAGAGGTGAGCAGAGCCTCAACCGTACATACGCAGCGTGGGAGGGAGTGTCCAGGAGCGTGGGCCTTGTCCTGAGAACGGCGGGTTGCTGTGGGGGAGCTGTAAGGCGGCCACAAGTCATATGAGAGAAACCCCTCTCATCTGGGCAGAGGGGGCCGAGGCGCCTGCGGAGGGCGCAGAAGAGGAGACGGCGGGAGGTTCCGCAGTAACTGCAGGGGCCACACGCTGGGCGGCGCGGTGGGCAGAGGCAGAGCGCAGAGCCACTCGTCAGCCCTGAAAAGCCGGCAGGCACTCTGTTCTCACAGGAGACACCAAGGTTTAAAAGCAAGATTTAACAAACTGAAGGAAGTGGGAGGCTCCCTGGCAAGTGAAGGGCAATGTTTTTGAGGCCTCCTATACGACGCGGGAGTGGAGGTTTCAGAGCAGCGAGCAGACCGTCGTGTTCTCGGCTCGGAGATGACAGCGTGGAGTGGCCAGGCTTCCGGGCTGCGGGTTCGTGGAGCCCTGAATGCAGCAGTTCGACCTGAGGGGAAGTAGACAGTGCAGCTTCCAGAACTGTGTTAGTTACAGTCGTAGCGCTTCAGACGGGCTGAGGGGCGGGGTCGGGGTTGTCCCTGGAGCTGCTCAGTTAGAGGTTCTGCTGGGCCCGGGCCATGTCCGCAGTCACGGTCTGGTCTCGGGAAGGAGGGTTGTGAATCTGTGTCGTTACCAGCTGTGCTGCTTCCATACCATAGGAAATACAGAGGGTACTGAGAAAGGTGGTTAGTAACTTCTATTTACTGTCTTTAACTTTCAGTAACAGACACGTATATGTCTGTATCTCCAGCTCTGTCTCTCCATCTGTACGTACTGCTTTCTAACCATAGGAGATCCATCAGCCTACTCACACACTTTTCTCACTCGATAGTTCTCGTTCCCTGTTCTTTATACAACTGGAGGACTACTTATATTCTCAAAATGAACAGGGGCATCACACAGATTTCTTAAAGAATAAAAAGTCAGTATTTCTGGATGATGGGGGAGAAAGCCCTTAGTGACGGACTGTTCGAAAAATAAACAGAAGATGTAAGTCCAAAGCAGAAAGTTGATTTTTTCCCCCCCTTTAGGCAAATCTATAAGGATATTAGTAGGAGAAATAGAGGAAAGAGAGGCTTTGAGGGGAACTAGAAGAAAGAAGTGACTGCAGGGAGAGAGACCATGGTAGCATCCACTTCAGAGTCAGAGAGGACGAATGAAAATGTGCGCTGGGCAGCGGCAGGAGGAGAATTCAACCTAACTGCCTGCCGATCACACGGGGTGTATTAAAAACAGCTGTCACTAATTAGGACTGGTAAGGAAATCGGGACTTGATGGTAGAACTTACTGGTGACAAGGAAATTAAGCCACTGACAGGGAAATGCAGGAGAACAGAGTCACGTGGTGGTGAGGGATCAGAAGAAGAGTGAGTGAAAAGGCCAAGTAAGAACCACTGCGGCCTCCCCAAGCGCTGCTGCTTCTCCAGACGCCAGCTGCCCTCAACCCAGGCTTTGTTTGTGTCTTACTGGGTGGTGGTACTTTTCACCCAGCTCATTGAAACCCGGAAATAGCTTTGAACCCTTTCTCTTTGCCCCTCCATCCTTCATATGCAGCCAAACACAGATCTTTCTAATTTTGCCTTCTAAATATTTATTGAATTCATCCTCTCTTCTCCCACCTCTAGAGAACTTACAGGACAAGAAAAAATGTTGAGGAAGGACTTAACAAGACTTATTTTTTTAGTTTTTCTCTGAAATACGTGAGTTGAAATGTACATTCCAGCTTAAAGAAAAAACACTGAATATTTTATAGGAAAGATTTCAAGATACACTTTTTTCCAGATATACTCCTTTGTTGATATTAATGAAGTCATTTGAAAAAAAAGAATGTAAAATTTAGCTACATTTGGAACAATTTAAAATATTCTATTTTACCACCTAAAAGAACTATCAAAATGTATATTACATCATAACTAACAAAAGGGTATAGTCTTGAAATAAAATAATCCACCTCCATGCATTATTATAAAGAAAAGTAAATTATAAGTTATAATTATTATGTATTTTTTGAAACTGAGCAGAATTCTCAACATAATACCATCCTCAAGGATATACTGAATATAAATTATAACATATATTGTAAGATATAAATGTGTTCTTATGATACATGTTGTAATTTCTCTTTGGAGAACAGAGTTCTCAAAATTGCATTTAGTAGCAAATCATATTTTTCAACGGTTCCAAATTTAAAATATTTCTAGAGAAGCATAGTAACTAACAGAATTTAATCATCTCTTCTAGTGACCCTTAAGGATTCTTTAATAAATTTTTAAATATAGGGACTTTTCTGGTGCTCCAGTGGTTAAGATTCCACGCTTCCACTGCAGGGGGTTCGGTCCCTGGTCAGGGAAGTTCTGCATGCCGTGCGGTGTAGCCAAAAAGAATTTTTTTTTTTAATATAAATTATTTAAAATACTTTCCTATTTGACATGCAGTTTTGAAACATTGACATTTAACGGCATTTATTTTACAATTCAGTGCAACAAATATGTATTAAACTGTTTCTCCTATAAGTATTCGGAAGTGTCAGTTTCCTTTAAAAGCATTTTCAGAGGCAGGTGCCTAGAATGCTGTTGGAGAGCTGTATTGTCTATAATCTATCTTGAGAGTGTAGGGAGCTGTTTTTACACTGTCTCAACTGTGTTTATTCAAGCATTTTATTTAAGTCAGTATTTCAAAGAATTTTCTTTTTCAAGAAGTTCCCCTGTGCACAGGACATGTACCTATGTCTCGAGAAAAGAAAAGTGAGGTCTCCTTTTGGCACCAAGCCCAGTTCAGTCCAGCCGTTTGGCCATTTTTTCACATTGCTGTATTCCTTTGAAAATTAGAAAAAAACTGTTCACTTTTTTGAGGCTGCCAAGATATGAAATACTTTGATCCTTCAACTAACGTTAGAGCATTTCTCTCAGGTATGAGATATGACAAAACACATTTAATTTATTCTCCCTTCATATAAACACTGAATATTTCTAGGAAAAAATACCTGAAGACTTACTCTAGGCTTTTTATTAAAGGGAAGCACAACTGCTCCAAGATGAAAATGACAGAAAAATTGCTGATGTAAAAAACTGTTAAGTCATTAAGAGCATTTAAATACATACTTGAAGTTGCCTGTTAGCTGAAGCACTGAACTACCTGGGTGTCAAACCCTTACCTGCCTCATTTGCTCTGCACTGCTTTCGGCCGTGTGTCTCTGCTGTATCTGACCGGGGGCCCATAGCGGCTGGTCCTTCTTCACAGCAGGATGGTGCAGATCCGCTGCCGTCACCCTCTGCCAGGCTTCCTTCTTCATCTCTGAGCCACCAGGTAGCTGTGCTTCCCACTGACTCTTCCACAGGAACATCCTTGCAGACAAACACTCGCTTTTCAGTGTTCATATGCAGCTTCATCTCTCCTATACATACGGCTTTCCCACTTATACCACCCCTGCTTCGTTGCAGTTTTCACCTATCATTCAAAGACCATTTTTTAAATTAATTTTTATTGGAGTATAGTTACTCAACCATAAAAAGGAACAGAGACCATTTTTAGAACTACTTCCTCTGAGACATCTTCGGTCATCTAAACTCTGGAAGACTTCACCTTTTTTTAAGTCCTGGAACTCACTATCAGTATCTCTCAGTGGTATTTAGCATTTTCTGTAAACATTTACATTTGGACCTCCTGGTGGAAGTATGCAGCACCATCTATTAAGAATTCTTGGGACGTCCCTGGCAGTCCAGTGGTTAAGACTCTGCGCTCTCAATGCAGGGGGCACAGGTTTGATCCCTGGTTGGAGAACTAAGATCCCGCATGCCGCACGGTGCGGCCAAAAAGAAAAAGAATTCTTGCCGAAAACTAAACTTGAATCTGAGCACAGCTCTGGATCTAAGTAAGTACCAGTTTGTAGAAAATATAGACGTTAGAGGAACATGTGAAATGACACCAAAAAGATGCAGTTAGCAAATCTTCTACACTCTTAAACTTTACCGGACAAATGACCAGGCTTCTTCAACAATTAAGTTGAAACTGAGGGGAAGAAAGACCAGGGAGAACCTATAGATTAAAATCAAGTCACTGCTACAGAAATTTAATTCCTTCATTTTAAATAACATGGTTTGACCTTTGGTATATCCAGATCTCTGTCACTGTACTGAATTTATAAGTTTGCTTCACTTGAGATGTTATGAATAGTAAAATTTGAGGTGAAATTACACAAAATGCCATGCAGATAAAACCTCTAGTGGACACTTGTACTTGCTGACCAATGACCATTCCCCTTCCTTTCTAGTAATAGTGACCTAATAAAAGTCTCCTTTTTTTTGAAGTATTAGTACTATACTTAACTCTGATGAAAATTTTCCGCTATACCAGAGAGGTAATTTAAAGTAACAATATGTGTGTTTTTAATTAGGTGAAGGTTCCATATAGTATGTATATGATTACTTCTAAACCATCTAAAACTTGCTTTCTGATGTCTTTATCTCTTTCAGGGCTGGTTTCATATACCGAATATCTTTTCTTACTTACAATCCTCACTAGTAAGTATTCCACAGTTTTTCTCATCGATCATGTGGAATTCTCTCGTCTTACCAGACAGGGTGTTGGAAGTTTGGTATTTATATCTTTATCGTGAAAAATGTTATTGGTGCCTTGCTTTCTGTACCTACAGGATGATTCTGTTGGGTGAGATTATCCCTGAAGTCTCACCACCTCCCCTGCACTCAGGCTCCCCACAACTTTGTCTCCTTAATTGAAGGCTTATTGAACTGAAGAGTCAGACGCAGCCTTCACTTAGGAATATTAAAAATTCCTCACGTGACATTCTGCAAAATTCCTGACCAGTAACTGTCTGCAAACTGTCCGGGTCATGAGAATCGAGGAAAGACTGAGAAACTTCCACAGCTCTGAGGAGATAAGGAGACATAACAGTTAAACGCAACAGGCTTCCTTGTGTTTGACCCTAGAATAGAAAAACCATGGGATCCAAATGAAGTCTGTAGTTTAGTTAAAGGTGCTAATTTCTTAGTTTTCATAAAGGTACTATGGTTACACAAGATGCTGCCATGAGAGAAGACTGGGTGGGGGGCCTGTGGGAACTCACCGTACCAGCTTTGCAGTATTTCTGTAAGCCTAAGATTATTTCAAAATAATTTTTACAAAACCCTACTTTTGGGAAAGGGAAATAAAGAGTAGTAATCAATGTGAAAATAGAGAATATACTGTAAGAAGTAGGAAAGCCCCTAGTAGAGTGGAAGAAATACTTTCTGAAATGAGTTTTGCTTTGAAGGGCAGAACACTTAATAGCAGAACAGCACACCATGGAAACATCAGCCTTTGAAAATTGTCATCCTGAGAAGAGATTGTTTCTCCTCTACTTTAGGCACTTACTCATGTTGTTTCTGGTTGCTTATTTCAAGTTTGAAGACCTATAGATCTTCAGGTAACTTGGCATTCCACCAGCATTTACATAATTATTCATTTTTCACTTGCAGAACCCCATACCGGGTTTCATGTTGCATTTCAAATGTTGGATGCAGATGGTGATGAGATGGTTGAGAAAAAGGAATTTTTTAAAGTAAGTAGATTCTAGTTATTTTTGGTTTATTATAAAACACCTGGATGTTTGTGTGATAATTTTACATTTCCATTAAAATGAAAATTATATTTACTGCTTACATATGAAATGTCAAGAAATCATTTATACATTCAAAAATACTAAATTTTCTATAATACAGCCTTGAGGAAACAGTTACAGAACAGAGCATGAGATTCCAAAAGGAGAAATGAACTTAAGCATCTGCAATGTTTTAGAGTTTTATTTTTATGATTTCAGCAAATGATAATACAACAGAAAGCGCTTTATAGATGGTTAAAAATTATTGGTACACCCCCACCAAAAAAAGAATAAGGAAAATAAAACCTTAAGCCTTCAGGAAGAATAGGGAGGGAAAATGAAAAAGCCACAAAAGGTATAAATTGGTTCAGATTCTCTAGGAATTTGTGAAGGCTCATAATTGAAAAGGTGAAATCTGTTTAAATGATATTTCCTAAGACATAACTCTGTAACACGCCAGCAGTACATTTTACTCCGTTCCAAGGAAGTCGATGGTACTGTTAAAAGTACGTCAGTGCATGTAAACAGCGGGGAGTATGCCAGGCAGAGCTTACTGTTCCCGATCTAGAGCAGCGCTTTATGGAGAAGGTAAGTCAGTTCTGTCCTCTGTGTCTTTCTCCCAGTCCCCAGTGTACTGGGAAGACAGACCACAAGGCTTGTTGAAATTATCTTTAAAACGAGTCGTACTTGGACTGTTCGGTCAAGTAGCCAGTAGCCACACGTGGCTGTTAAATATAACTTGTGACTAAGAAACTTGAGTTTCCGAATTTTAATTAAATTTAAATTTAAAAACTGACATTCACTTCAGGTATTGGCAGATTTTCAAGTATATTTGAAACAACTTGAGTATGTGGATCTACTTTTTAATTTTTTTTTTTTATTTACTTTTCTAAATTTTACAAAATCTAAATATGGATCAAGTACAGGTACCCCTTGGAGAAATTGTGGGTTTGGTTCCAGACCACCACAATAAAGCAAGTCACACAAATGTTTTACTTTCTCAGGGCAGATAAAAGTTATGTTTTTACTATCCTGTAGTCTATTAAGTGTGGAATAGCATTATATCTTTAAAAAACAATGTCTGTGCCTTAATTTAAAAATATTTTATTGCTAACAAATGCCAACCATCATCTGACAATGCAGGGCTACCACAAACCTTCAGTTTCTAAAACACAGAAAATCTGCAGAGCATGATAAAACGACGTGTGCCCATATTTCCAATGAAATACATTATCTGAATGTCTTGTAATGTAAAATATGCACTGGAGTTTGAAGAAAAAAGAAAGGAATGTAAAATATCTTGATTTTTGTATTGAGTACATGATAAAGTCATAATTTTGAGATAGTAATTTCACCTGTTTCTTTATATTTTTTTGCTGCACTTTAACAAAAATGAAACTGGAAACTACAGATGATAAATTATCTTTTATAAGGGCTTCCCTGGTGGCGCAGCGGTTGAGAGTCCGCCTGCCAATGCAGGGGACACGGGTTCGTGCCCCGGTCCAGGAAGATCCCACATGCCCCGTGAGCCATGGCCGCTGAGCCTGCGCGTCCGGAGCCTGTGCTCCGCAACGGGAGAGGCCACGGCAGTGAGAGGCCCACGCACCGCAAAAAAAAAAAAAAAAAAAAAAAGATACTTAGGCAAGAAAAATAACCAGTGATTTCAATCAGTGGCTTCACTCCAAAGAAAAAAGGCTTTGGTTCTAAAATGGATGTTACTTCTTTAAGTTAATTTAAATGTTTGTTATGTAGGTATCTATTTTTTCAAATGACTCCCCAGATTAACAGACTTTTTTTTTTTTTTTTGGCCGCGTTGGGTCTTCGTTGCTGCACGCAGGCTTTCTCTAGTTGCGGCGAGCGGGGGCTACTCTTCATTGTGGCGCGCATACTTGTCATTGCAGTGGCTTCTCTTGTTGCAGAGCACAGGCTCTAGGCGCACGGGCTTAGTAGTTGTGGCACGTGGGCTCAGTAGTTGTGGCTCGTGGGCTCTAGAGCACAGCCTCAGTAGTTGTGGCGCACAGGCTTAGTTGCTCCACGGCACATGGGATCTTCCCGTACCAGGACTCGAACTCGTGTCCCCTGCATTGGCTGGTGGCTTCTTAACCACTGCGCCACCTAACAAACTTTTTAGAATAATTGAACAGCTACCGACACTGGCCGCAGTAAATGGTTTCTGCTACACTTCAAGCTGCAACATTGAGAATTTCACCTGCTGCTTTACTGCCCACTCACATGTGTTCTTGTCATTTACTTTATGCTTAGATTTATACACTATACACCCTCTTCCAGATAACTTCTAAAGATGTTAAATATTTATAAACCTAATTTTTGTAGGATCCCACTGATTTATAAATGTATTCCCTACTGAAGACCTTTTTTGCTATATTGTTTGTTTCTAATCTTTGAGATAGTTTCCTACATATAAAACCAAATATTTTAGTAATTAAATTTGCAACACCTGTGGATGGATCCTTATCAAAGGGATATGGGGGATCCTTTATATACAATCAGATGTACCTGTTCAAAGAGTCCACTTGCTCATGTCACCACCAGCCCAGTCAAGATCTAAAACATTGCCACACTCCACAAAGTCCTCCTGTATCCTTACGCTCAGTTCCTCCCCTCTCCTGGCCCCAGGAGACCAGCCAGTGGTCTGCTTTCTTCCAGCATAGATGTGTTCCTTTCCTGGAGTTTCGTAGAAATGGAATCAGAAAGTATGGATATGTACTCTTTGTTTGACTCAGATTCATCTGTGTGTCGCATTTGTCAGTAGTTTGCTCCTTTTTGTTGCTGATGGGTAGTATTGTGTGGATGTGATCTGTTTATCTAGTCACTTGATGAACATTTTGGTTGTTTTCAGGTTGGGGCTGTTATAAATAAAGCTGCTGTGAATGTTCATACACAGGTCTTGGGTGAACATATGTTTTCTTTGACTAAATATGTGGGGGTGGAGTTTCTGGGTCATATGCTAAGTATAAAGTAAGAAGTTGCCAGTTTTGGTTTCCGAAATCTGTGTTCCATTTTGCATCCCCACCAGCGATGTAAGAGAGTTCCATTTGTTTCATATCTCAAAGGCTTTTTTTAAAGGTCATAAGTTAGGCATTTATGTGAGTGCTCGTTAATTCACCAGTGTTTGTCTAAGTAGTTAATACGTGCTAAGCACCGTGCTGTAGGTTTGTCCTTTTACTTTCCTCATGCCCTACTAGAAAATTTAAAAGCACCGTGTGGCTCCATTATATTACTGTTGGTCAGCACTGCTTTAGAACACACAAGGCTAGAGATTTTCAGAAACTTCTTAGTATATTTTATTACATGCTCGTTATGACAGTTGTCTCAAATGCTGAAAAGGTTTTTCTTACTTCTGGGTTTTCAGCTTAGGTAAGAAAGCTGGAGGATTCCCAAGGATTGGAGTTGCCTGAAGTGTTTCTCTAGATGCGTGAGGTTTCACTGTACTGTTCAGAGAAACAGGTCGTGATCTTGTGGAATTCGTTTTCTCAAAGTGGGAGAAGTTAAAAGTAATAGAGGGGCTTCCCTGGTGGCGCAGTGGTTTAAGAATCCGCTTGCCAATGCAGGGGACACGGATTCGAGCCCTGGTCCTGGAAGATCCCACATGCCGCGGAGCAACTAAGCCCGTGTGCCACAACTACTAAGCTGGCACTCTAGAGCCCGTGAGCCACAACTACTGAAGCCCGGCGCCTAGAGCCCGTGCTCTGCAACAAGAGAAGCCACCGCAACGAGAAGCCCGCGCACCGCAACAAAGAGCAGCCCCGGCTCGCCGCAACTAGAGAAAGCCTGCGCACAGCAACGAAGACCCAGTGCAGTCAAAAATAAATAAATAAAATAAAGAATAATAAATTTTTTAATGTAATAGAAAATCTATAGAGAAAACCATACCATTTAACTGCTTAAAGAATCTCTTGAATGTTTCATGTATTCAAAATATGTCATATGTAAGAGATACGGATTTGAAAACAAAAATGCGTTTCATTAGGTCATTGTGAACAAACATTACCAAATCTGTTTGTTTCCAAAGAAGCAGCGTGGGTAAAGTTTATCACTGTTAACCAGTTACCAACTGCTTTATGAAAGCAGCCTGGCATTCCACCAAGAAGTTGAAGGTACTTGTAAACAGACAAAATGGAAAGAACCAAGAATTTCCAGATATCATACATAGCTCTTACTCAGGACCTTGGGTTAAAAATACTCGAAAAGCACGAAAGAAGGGAAATACTAGACAGTCATCATAAGTTTATCTTTGAAATCAGTTCCATTCAGGTGAAGGAAAGCGGAAATAACATTGCTGTGTTTGGCACGAACAGTGATTAAGTGACCGTCGTTAGTGTTCCCTTGGGGAATAATACCTGTAGGCCGCTGTCTGACACCGTGGTTGAAGCTGCGCAGCTGAAGTGTGCGCAGACACGTAGGGTGTGGATTGCACTCGTCGGGGAGGCCAGCCGGCTCGTCAGTGTTCCAGATTCATCTCTGGCCGCAGTGTGAAGACCAACCGGAAGTGGAGAGCCTGGAGGCCAGGAGGCCCAGAGGCTGTTGTCATCGTCCAATTTTCAGCTGGGAGTGAGAAGTGGGAAATCCCGCAAGAGGTGCTGCGTGCCGGCTCTGTGGGGCCCGGCCTCCAGCATGAGGAAGAAATCAACGGTGGTCACTGCTTTTTCTGACCAGGAGTCATGATAGTGCTAACTGATCAAGGGGCACAGAGGACTCATTCTCTGGAGGATCGGTTATGACGTCTGTGCTATATTATTAGATCTTTACAGCAGCCTACAAAATCAGTAGTAGTGTCCCCGCCTTACAGATGAGGAAACTGTTGTGCAGCGCATGGTTTGATTCAAGTCTGTCCAGCTCTGGAGCTCGCTCGCTCTTCAGTGTTACCCTGCCTCGCATGTGGGAGACTTCAGAGGAGGACCGGGCTGAGAAAGGCCGCGCACTGCAACGGAGAGTAGCCCCCGCTCGCCGCAACTAGAGAAAGCCTGTGCACAGCAACGAAGACCCAACACAGCCAAAAATAAATAAATAAAAAATTTTTTAATAAAGAAGAAAATAACAGCATAGAGGAGAAAAAACTATGCTTACATTAATTATTTAAATAATTATTTCATTTCCATGGTCCTTGTGTTAGGACACCTAAGTTTGTAGCATCTTCTATTTGAAAGTTTTTTGTTTTTGTTTTTGTGGTACGCAGGCCTCTCACTGTGTGGCCTCTCCTGTTGCGGGGCACAGGCTCTGGACGCGCAGGCTCAGCGGCCATGGCTCACGGGCCCAGCCGCTCCGGGGCATGTGGGACCTTCCCGGACCAGGGCACGAACCCGCGTCCTCTGCATCGGCAGGCGGACTCTCAACCACTGCGCCACCAGGGAAGCCCTGAAAGTTTATTGAAAGCACCAAACAGTTCTTTTCAGATCAGAAAAGCATATTTAAAAGGCAGGGTTTTGTGGGTTTGTTCTTTTTTTCAGCTTATCTGAATGTTTCCCTGTGCATTTTATTTGTTGCTAGAAAAGTAATGAGAGTTACTTTAATACCCAAAACATAGATATAACAACGTGATTTGAACAGCAGATGCAAAAGTAATGAAGAAATGTATTAATATAAAGTCTTGTAAAGATGTCCTAAAATACAAATTGCCTTAGTTTATTACTTTTGTGTTTTGTGGTACATTCCTGTCTTATTAATATCCAGATCTACAAACTGTGTTGGTAAGTGTATCGCTTACTTCTTTCTCCCAAGAACAAGTAAAATAGGAACTAAGCGTATAAGCCATTCTCTGTCAGATAATAACACACAGTGCCAGCAATGATCAAAGCCAGTAATAGTAAGTCCATTTAATTTTTACCTTGATGGATAGTACATCTGCTTATTGGGATGAGTGCCAGGGTTTCAGTGCAACTTCTTTAAACAATAAATAGATAGACTGACAAGTCTGTTTACTAGTATAAATTTCTCCTTAGGTGGTCCTCTGGTTTCACGTTGTTTCCATACTGGTAGGAAGGACTGCGCTTAATGCAGTCAGGTTATAATTTTATCATGCTAAATACACCTGCTAGAGTTATTATTAAATATAAAGGCCTTCAGTAGAGTTTATCCTTCTTGATTTTGGAACAGTGTTCTTATTCCAGAATTTAATAGTATGATCCATCCTGGAAGCAAAAATCAGTTAGATTGACCCTATGTACTTTCTTCATTTTCAGCCTGAAATTGAAAGTATGGATCAGTATAAAGTCAGTCAATTTGTTGGTAGTTTTTTAGACATTCAGAATTTGTATTTGAATGTGTCTTCCTGCTTCTTTTACCACTTATGTGTAAAAGCTTTACCTTTTTTTGTTTCTCTAAGAAAGCACCCCTGTTTCTGCCAGACTTTGCTCTTACCTCCACCTAGAATGCCCTTTCCCCCATCTGAAATTCTCTTATTTATTTGTTCACTTGTTTGTTACCTCTGGCCCATTAGAATGTAAGTTAACAACAGCAAGGATGTTATCTTTCCGTAACCACTATATCCCAGCACTTAGAATGGTTGCAGGAGAGGCACTTAGTCCGTTGCTGTCATGAATCAGCATCATGCACAAGCCATCTTAGAAAGCATCTTGGTAGACCAGAGAGACCTTTTGGCCTAAGAGGATACCTGGATACAAAGTAGTTTCTAATGGGGCTATTATAGAACTAAATATACAGCCCTGTAATTTCAACATGCACCAACCTGGGTAACACGCTCCCTGAGTCCAGACCAGAATGTTCTAGATACGACTCTGACAGGACAAGCTTTATGTGGCACTAAACCCACATGGGTAGACTTTAGGAGAGACCCTTGTTCTAAATTACACTAAATTGGAATAAGCCAGTACTGTAATAAGCCTCCTAAGAAATTCGTATTTCAGTCAACTAATCCTATGTGCTTGTTTGTTTCGTTTGTTTGTTTTTAACTATTTATCATAACTATGTGAAGGTTATTATAACATTATTAAGTGTCTTATAATAAAAAAGATGTTTCGAATTTTCTATAAAATTTATCATTTTATGACTAACATCTATTGTTTTTTTAATTATATGATAAATTTTGACTAATTTTCAGTACTTGATCTATCAAAAACAAACAACAAAAGGAGATCCATATTACCAGTATTAGCAATGAAAAGAGAGAAATCACCAGAGATCCTAGAGGTATCAGAAGGATAAAAATGGAATATTGTGAACAACTGATTCATATGTGACTATTAACCTGATAACTCAGATGACTGGACAAGTGCCTTAAAAAAGCAAAACTCAGGGCTTCCTTGGTGGCGCAGTGGCTGAGAGTCTGCCTGCCGATGCAGGGGACACAGGTTCGTGCCCCAGACCGGGAAGATCCCACGTGCCATGGAGCGGCTAGGCCCATGAGCCATGGCCGCTTAGCCTGCGCGTCCGGAGCCTGTGCTCCGCAATGGGAGAGGCCACAACAGTGAGAGGCCCACGTACCGCAAAAAAAAAAAAGGAAAACTTACCAAAACAAGAGGTGGGGTAGAAATCTAAATAGTCCTGTATCAAAGGATTGGGTTTGTTATCAAAAACTTTCCCACAAAGAAATGTCCAGGCTCAGATGGTTTCACTGGTGAAATCTGTCAAACTGTGCCCAGTTTGCATAGTTTCTTTCAGAAAATACAAGAAAAAGGAACATTTCCCTCATGTTATGAGACCAACATATCCCTGATAACTAAAACTTGGCAAAAACCTAACAGGAGAAGTAAATTATAGACCAACTTTCCTCATGAACAGAGGTATGAAAATACTTAACCAGATAGAACAAAACACATCAAGCACCATATAAAATAATACATCACAACCAAGTGAGATTTATCCAAGGAATACAAAATTCATTTCATGGTTGAAAATCAGTCAGTGCAGTCGATCATATTAACAGAATAAAGGAGAAACCAACATGATCATATCAGAACATGCAGACAGAGCATCTAACAAAATAAGTATTTTTGTGTAAAACTCAGAGTAGGAATAGGAGAGAACTTCTTCAAACTGATAAAGGGCATTTACAAAAAAATTTTTTTTAATGTCATGCTACAACACAAAATACTGAATGCTTTCCCCTTAATCAGGAACAAGGCAAAGGATGTGTTTTCTTACCTCTGCTGTTTAACAGTTTACTGGAGATTCTAAAGATAACAGCAATACAGGAAAAGAAAATAGAGAGATAAAAATAGTAGAAAGGAAGAAGTATATTTGACTTTATTCACAGATAATATGACTAAGGAACCAACAACAAAATCAAAGCATAGAAGATCAGTATGGAAAAATCTATTCTATTTCCATATAATTAGTAGCAAACATTTGGAAAATGAAATTAAGATCAGTTCTTTTTGGATGGTATAAAATAAGTAGAAATAAATTTAACAAAAAACATACACCAAAAACTTCAGACATCGCTGGTAGAAATTCAAGGAGGCCTCAGTAAATGGAGGAATATACCATGTTAATGGATTAGAAGATTTAGTTCTTCCCAAATTGGTCTAGAGATTAAACTTTGCCAAGCAAAATCCCAGCAGTCTTTTTTTATAGAAGTTGACAAGCCGATTTTAAAATGTTTGTTAATTTATTTTTGGCTGCATTGGGTAGTCGAGGCGAGCGGGGGCTACTCTTCGTTGCAGTGCGCGGGCTTCTTGCAGTGGCTTCTCTTTTGCGGAGCATGGGCTCTAGGCGTGCAGGCTTCAGTAGTTGTGGCATATGGGCTTAGCTGCTCCGCGACATGTGGGATCTTCCCAGACCAGGGCTCGAACTCATGTCCCCTGCATTGGCAGGCAGATTTTTAACCACTGCGCCACCAGGGAAGTCCCTAAAGTGTATATTTAAAAGCAGAGGACCTGGGACTTGCCTGGTGGTGCAATGTTAAGAATCCACCTGCCAATGCAGGGGACAAGGGTTCGAGCCCAGGTCCAGGAAGATCCCACATGCTGCAGAGCAACTAAGCCCGTGCACCGCAACTACTGAGCCTGCGCTCTAGAGCCCACAAGCCACAACTACTGAGCCCACGTGCCACAACTACTGCAGCCCACGTGCCACAACTACTGCAGCCCACGTGCCTAGACCCTGTGCTCCGCAACAAAGAGAAGCCCCTGCAAGGAGAAGCCTGCACACTGCAACTAAGAGTAGCCCCCACTCGCCACAACTAGAGAAAGCCCACGTGCAGCAAGGAAGACCCAACGCAGCCAAATAAATAAATTTATAAAAGAAAAAAAAAAGAAAGACAAAAGCAGAGGACCTGGGAATTCCCTGGCGGTCCAGTGGTTAGGACTCTGCACTTCCACTGCAGGGAGCCTAAGACCCCTGGTTGGGGAACTGAGATCCAGCAAGCCACGAGGCGTGGCCCAAATAAATAAATAAAAGCAAAGGACCTAAAATACTCAAATCAATCTTGAGAAACAAGAACAAATCTGGTTGACTCACACTACCTGACTTTAAGACACTACAAAGCTATAGTAACAGTGACACTGTGATATTGCCCACAGGATGGACAAGTAGATAGTGGAGGATAGTAAAGAGTCCACGCTTACATGGTCACTTAATTTTCATTAAAGACACCAAATCAGTTAATGGGAAAAGTCTTTTCAACAAATGACACTAGAACAAACGGATAGGATGTATATATGAAAAAGATTAGTCATAACCTCTGCCTCACACCACATACAAAAATGTATTTGAAAAAAAATGTATTTGAGATGTATTATATATCTAAACATAAAAACTAAAACCACTAAGCTTCTGGGAAAAAATATAAGAGAATATCTTCAGAATCTAGGGTAGGCAGAGTTGCTTAGGGCACTAAAAGCAGTAACCATAAAAGAAAAAACTGATAAAGTAGTCATCATCAAAATTAATAACTTCTGTTTATTAAGAAAACGAATAGGCAAATTGTAGGATAAGAGAAAATATTTTCCAAACATATCTAACAAAAGGCTTGTATCCAGAATATATAACAAATGCTTACAACTTAATAGTTTAAAAAATTTTTTTTAAGTACGCAAAAGACTACAACAGAAACTTCACGAGAGAAAATGTACAAATGGGAGATAGCACTTGAAAAAGTGCTCCACGTGAGTTTTCAGGGAAATGCAAGTTAAAACCACAGTGAAGTAGAACAGTACTTCCAACAGAATGGCTGAGATTAAAAAGACTGATCACACCAAATGGTGAGGATGTGAAGGAACGAGAATTCACTTTGGAAAAGGGTTTGGCGGTTTCTTGTAAAGTTGCACAGACCTAACTGTTCCCCTCCTGGGTATTTATTCAAGAGAAATATTAAAACATGTCAAAAACAGGGAAGTTGATGGCGGAGCTGTGCTGTACAACATAGTGGGTGTAGTTAGCAATATGGTGCCCTGCACTTGAAACTCCGTTAAGAGGCTGGGTGCCATGCTAAGTGTTCTTACCACCAAAAAAAAAAAACCCAAACAAACAAAAACAGAGGTGATTGATATGTTTATTACCTCGATTGTGGTGATGTATCATGGGTGTATGCCTAGGTACAAATTCATCAAAACGTATACATTATTGTGTGCAATGTTCTGTATATTAAGTATACCTCAGTAAAGCTGGGAAAACGGAAAGTTTATGGCAGCTTGATTCGCAGTAGCCAAAAACTGGAGACAGCAATGCAAACATCTATCATGAGTGAATGGATAAATATTGGTGTATTTATACAAATGGGATACAGCTCAGCAATAAGTGAGGACAAACTACTGATATGCAAACAACATGGATAAATCACAAAATCATTATACTGAGTGAAAAGAGACGCAAAGGAACATGTACTCCTTGATACCATTTATTTGAATTTGTAAACTAAGTGAAACTAATTTGATTCTGCCTCTGTGGGGATGCAGCTAGAATGCGTTGCCTGGGAATTGACACAAGAAGCGTTCTGAGGAAAGGAAATGTTCTGCTCTGTGGCAGACGATTGGTTACTCAGGTTAAAACTGTATGGCTAAGATGTGTACGTTTCAGTGGATAAAAATTTTTCCAGAAGAGATATAAATAATAATAATTGAGAAGGGAACCGGGAGTAGGTAGAAGTATAGCTGGACCAAGAATGGCAGGATACTGTGAACTGTGGAAGCTGAATAGTGTATATATGGTGGGTTATTATAGGAGTCTCTTTGCTATGTCTGAAATTTCTATTATTAAAAATTTTAAGAGGAGGTGTGGAAAGCAAAGCAAGAAGTGTTTGGGTATTGAACTTGGCAGTAGGTTGATGGTCAATTTAAAAATGATAAAACAAATGAAAGCTTTTCAATTTCATTCCCTAGAATAAGTGGGGGTGGGAGAATGTTGAAAAGTTTGAGGGCTTGAGAGAACTAGAGATAAACCATATGCCTAAAACAATAAAACAGAAGCAACGACTTCGTTAATTTGGAATTTAGTGGCAGCAGTTTTCAGACTATTAAGAAAGAAGTAGCCTAGAAAAAATGGGTGAAGGTTTGTCTCCTAATTGATTTGAATCCATAGTTTGAGATTTTGTCTACATTTAATTTTTTTAAAAAACTTTTTTTTTAATTTGCTTTCCATGTGAGGATTGGTACAAATGACTCTGAAAGGTAGGTAGGTTTTTTAATATACTCAGTCTGAAGGTACTGTTTTTTTTTGTTTTTTGGGGTTTTTTTTGAAGGTACTATTGACAGTTTATAATTAGTAGAAATGTAGCCCTTTAAATTATTTTAATGCTTTGTAAATGCATAAGGAGAAAAAGGAAGAGCATTTATATGATACGAATAACTTTTTAAGAGCTAGGTACTTGAAATGTGGTCATAAAGCACCAGAGATAGAAAAAGAAGAGAAGAGATAGAGAAAAAAAAAGAAGGGAATAAAAATTCTCTTGAAGAATGAGGGTAATCATGAAGTTTTTATACAGTGATGCCTTTAGAATATATATATGTGTGTGTGTGTATATATTTTAGATAGATAGATGGATAGATACACACATAAAGTAAGCCAGCTTTCTTAGGAGAACAAATGATCCAACTCATAATAATGTTACTACTTGCATATCTGTTTTCTCCTTTGATTCTTATATGATCTAAGGGGTAAAAACTAACGTTAGGAGTTACAATGCAAAAATAATTTAATATTTAACAAATAACTAGTAAATATTTTATAATAAAAACTTAGCATCTGTCTTTTAGGTGGTTTTTTAAACTCCAGGAGACACGCATCTAAATTCACGTTTGCATTCTTTCTAGCTGCAGAAGATCATAAGTAAACAGGATGACTCGAAGACAAGAGTAACTAATGAAACAGAATGCCAGGTATGTGCAAATAAACTAAATATTTCCAAGCAGATGTTATTTACAATAGCTTCTCTATTCTGTTTGCTCAAATAAGTATTCCCAAATAGTTGGGGAAATTAACAGTAACTTAATTTTTCTAAATATTTTAAATAGATTTTCTACATTCACATGATCCAGACCTCAAAAGACTCACAAGAGGATGTATGCAGGGCAGAACTTTCCTCCCCATGACCCAGGTCCTGGGTATTCTTCCAGAGATATTTCATGTATATATAAGCATGTATATAAATAAGCAACTAAACATTTCCATGTGTTCTTCTTACCATTTTTATACAGGCAGTAGCATACTATACACTGTTCCATACCCTCCCATTTTTTCTTACCATATCCGAATATCTCATTCTTTTTAATGGCTCCGTAGTACTTCACTGTATGGATGGATGTACCAGTTGATGTAACCATTCCCCATTTGAAAGATATTTAACATGTATCCAGTCTTTTGATATTGCAAATAATGCAGTTAATAATCCTGTAATCATATCACTTTATATATATGTGAATATATCCAAGGGGTAACTTCCCAGAAATTCACTTGCTGGGTCAAAAGGTATGAACATTTCTAAGGTTGTTGATAAACTTTGATAAATATTGGCAAATATCTTCTGTAGAAAATGAACCAACTTTCATTCCTACCAGCAATGTATATCCTTAAATTTTCCATTGATAATCTTTTAATCAGTTGTAATTCCACAATTTGCTTTCTGTGAGATTTTCTTAAATTTCCAAATCATTTCATCTTTTAGAGCATGTCTGCTTCAAATTTTGCAAATTATTAAAATCACAATTTTTTTATATTTCATTCCCTTTGAGCAGCGCTATGCCGGACTTGTTTCACGTCTGTCCGGGCCCTCTAATGGTGCCCCGCCTCCCGGGTGTGCACCTCCTCTGTGTCCTCAGCTCCCTGCGTGTCCTGCCACACCACCTGCCGCTCCTTAGGGTAATCGTTTAATCGTCTGTGTCTTCTGGAGCGTGCGCATCCTCATTCTTTCTGAGGTCGTGTGAGGTTAGGGAGCAGGCCACGCGACCACCCTTACCTCTGATGCCAGCTGGAGGCTCAGGGGGCCCCCAGTATCACCTTGGGTCTGATAATTCATTGGAAGGACTCATAGTACTCCCTGAAAGTTGTTAGGTCCGTGGCTACGCTTTATTACAGTGAGAGGGTGCAGGTTAAAATCAGCCAAGGGGAGAGACTCGTAGGCAGAATCCAGAGGTTCTGGTCGTCTTCTCCCAGGGGAGTGTGGAAAGCACTGACTTTCCCAGCAGTGACTGTGACAGCACACACGGAGTAGTGCCAGCCAGGGCTTTGGTATCCAGAGACTGTTGGGGTTAGCCATGGAAACCTGGTTGGCTGTCCTCGTGGCTGACCTCAGACTCTAGCCCTTCTGGAGGTCAAGCTGATACCCTATGGCCCAAAGCCTCCACCCCAAATCTCATTGTTGGACTCCTGTTGTGGCCCAAGGCCCCCAGGTAAACAAAGACACCTTCTCTTAGGGACTACCTCCTAGCAGCCCAGGGCAAAGGCCAGACATCTGGGTAAGGTTAATTCCTTACTACACAAGTTGTATCTACATAGCCTGGTAAAGCACCAGTCATACCCTATATACTCTGTAAATATTTTTTTTTTTTTTTTTTTTTTTTTTTTTTTTTTGCAGTACGCGGGCCTCTCACTGTTGTGGCCTCTCCCGTTGCGGAGCACAGGCTCCGGACGCGCAGGCTCAGCGGCCATGGCTCACGGGCCCAGCTGCTCCGTGGCATGTGGGATCCTCCCGGACGGGGGCACGAACCCGTGTCTCCTGCATCGGCAGGCGGACTCCCAACCACTGCGCCACCAGGGAAGCCCTGTAAATATTTTTTAATGAATGAACAAATACCTAATCTTATGGATATAACACTTTTTTTAAACTTTTTTTTAATAGATTTATTTTATTTATTTATTTTTGGCTGTGCTGGGTCTTCGTTGCTGCGCGGGCTTTCTCTAGTTGCGGCGAGCGGGGACTACTCTTCATTGCCGTGCACGGGCTTCTCATTGCAGCGACTTCCCTTGTTGCAGAGCACAGGCTCTAGGTGCGTGGGCTTCAGTAACTGTGGCATGTGGGCTCAGCAGTTGTGGCTCACGGGCTCTAGAGGGCAGGCTCAGCAGTTGTGGGCACAGGCTTACTTGCTCCGCAGCATGTGGGATCTTCCTGGACCAGGGCTCGAACCCGTGTCCCCTGCATTGGCAGGTGGATTCTTAACCACTGCGCCACCAGGGAAGCCCCAGATATAGCACTTTTAACCATTGACCCGTTCTTGGTCATTAAGTCTGTTTCCAAATCTTTGCTGTACGATGCAGTAAATAGCTACATGAGTAAATTTAAGACGGAGTTCTAAGAGTCAGGTTGTTGGGTGAAGACATGACTACTTGTAAGGCTTTGACCCATATTGTCAGGCTGCCTTCCTCAAAGGTTGTAACAGTTTACAGGCCTGCCGGCAGTCTCTCCAGAGTTGGTATCGTTTTTGTTTTGTTTCTTAATCTGTGTCAGTGTGACCGGGGAAAAGGTATCGCAGGTTGTTTTTTAAGATAGTTATGTACACCATTCATGTTCCTTACTTTATAAATTTTCTGTTTCTTTTTTTTTTTAACATCTTTATTGGAGTATAATTGCTTTACAATGGTGTGTTAGTTTCTGCTGTATAACAAAGTGAATTAGCTATACGTATACATATATCCCCATATCCACTCCCTCTTGTGTCTCCCTCACACCCAAATTTTCTGTTTCTGTTCTTTGGGAATTTCTTTAGGGTTTTTCTTCATATACTTGAGAATATTAACCTAGTGTCTGTCTAAATTATTGAAATATTTTTCAGATTTGTTTTTGTTTATGATGTTTTGGTTATAGATGTTTTTATTTTTAATGTAGTCATGTTTAGCTGTCTTTTTATTTATTCAGTTACTTTCATTCTTTAAAATGCCTTCCCCACATCAAAATCAGTTGTTAAATACTAACCTATATTATCCTCTGATTTAGTTGTGGTTTTATTTTCTTACATATAATTTTTTCATTCATCTGAAATTTGTTTCTTAAGGGCATCCCTAGGGATATTTCATTAACTTTTTTACTATTATAAATAGACTCTTTACCCTCAAAGGAAAAATTATTGCTGTTAAGCAGGAAATTCATTTAATTTTAATGTTTCTGTACCAGTCTATCTTACTGAATTTTCTTATTTAATTTTAATGTTTCTGTACCAGTCTATCTTACTGAATTTTCTTATTTAATTTTAATGTTTCTGTACCAGTCTATCTTACTGAATTTTCTTATTTAATTTTAATGTTTCTGTACCAGTCTATCTTACTGAATTTTCTTATTTAATTTTAATGTTTCTGTACCAGTCTATCTTACTGAATTTTCTTATTTAATTTTAATGTTTCTGTACCAGTCTATCTTACTGAATTTTCTTATTTAATTTTAATGTTTCTGTACCAGTCTATCTTACTGAATTTTCTTATTTAATTTTAATGTTTCTGTACCAGTCTATCTTACTGAATTTTCTTATTTAATTTTAATGTTTCTGTACCAGTCTATCTTACTGAATTTTCTTATTTAATTTTAATGTTTCTGTACCAGTCTATCTTACTGAATTTTCTTATTTAATTTTAATGTTTCTGTACCAGTCTATCTTACTGAATTTTCTTATTTAATTTTAATGTTTCTGTACCAGTCTATCTTACTGAATTTTCTTATTTAATTTTAATGTTTCTGTACCAGTCTATCTTACTGAATTTTCTTATTTAATTTTAATGTTTCTGTACCAGTCTATCTTACTGAATTTTCTTATTTAATTTTAATGTTTCTGTACCAGTCTATCTTACTGAATTTTCTTATTTAATTTTAATGTTTCTGTACCAGTCTATCTTACTGAATTTTCTTATTTAATTTTAATGTTTCTGTACCAGTCTATCTTACTGAATTTTCTTATTTAATTTTAATGTTTCTGTACCAGTCTATCTTACTGAATTTTCTTATTTAATTTTAATGTTTCTGTACCAGTCTATCTTACTGAATTTTCTTATTTAATTTTAATGTTTCTGTACCAGTCTATCTTACTGAATTTTCTTATTTAATTTTAATGTTTCTGTACCAGTCTATCTTACTGAATTTTCTTATTTAATTTCAATGTTTCTGTACCAGTCTATCTTACTGAATTTTCTTATTTAATTTCAATGTTTCTGTACCAGTCTATCTTACTGAATTTTCTTATTTAATTTCAATGTTTCTGTACCAGTCTATCTTACTGAATTTTCTTATTTAATTTCAATGTTTCTGTACCAGTCTATCTTACTGAATTTTCTTATTTAATTTCAATGTTTCTGTACCAGTCTATCTTACTGAATTTTCTTATTTAATTTCAATGTTTCTGTACCAGTCTATCTTACTGAATTTTCTTATTTAATTTCAATGTTTCTGTACCAGTCTATCTTACTGAATTTTCTTATTTAATTTCAATGTTTCTGTACCAGTCTATCTTACTGAATTTTCTTATTTAATTTCAATGTTTCTGTACCAGTCTATCTTACTGAATTTTCTTATTTAATTTCAATGTTTCTGTACCAGTCTATCTTACTGAATTTTCTTATTTAATTTCAATGTTTCTGTACCAGTCTATCTTACTGAATTTTCTTATTTAATTTCAATGTTTCTGTACCAGTCTATCTTACTGAATTTTCTTATTTAATTTCAATGTTTCTGTACCAGTCTATCTTACTGAATTTTCTTATTTAATTTCAATGTTTCTGTACCAGTCTATCTTACTGAATTTTCTTATTTAATTTTAATGTTTCTGTACCAGTCTATCTTACTGAATTTTCTTATTTAATTTTAATGTTTCTGTACCAGTCTATCTTCCTGAATTTTCTTATTTAATTTTAATGTTTCTGTACCAGTCTATCTTACTGAATTTTCTTATTTAATTTTAATGTTTCTGTACCAGTCTATCTTACTGAATTTTCTTATTTAATTTTAATGTTTCTGTACCAGTCTATCTTACTGAATTTTCTTATTTAATTTTAATGTTTCTGTACCAGTCTATCTTACTGAATTTTCTTATTTTTTCTGTTGATTTTCCTGGTTGTTCTAAGTATAAAATTATTTCTAAATAATATTAATCTTAGTTTATTCCTTTATGTATTGGACAAAATTACCCCCAAAAATGTTTAGTAATAGTGTTCTTGGTAGACATCCTGATCATATTCTAACCTTAACGAGAATACATACGGTTTTGTGTTTTAGTATATCTCCTGAGCATTTATATGGGAATTAAGAAAAAACTCCAGGCATGACTTCCTGCCCACACTTGTGTGGAAGTCCAGTTAAAATCCACATTTGTATTTATAGTGGCTATTTTATAAAATTATTAGACACAAAGTCAAGTGTTTAAGAGTCAGTACTGTGGAAGGCTCTGTGTCAGTCAGCCCCACTGGGACCACCGCTTCCTCCCCATGAGCCGACCCCTTGGCAGGGGCGGTGAGGTGTGGGCGAGCCCCCTGCGGCCCCAGGGCCGTGGCCGGCTGGTTGCTGGATGTGTGGGTGACTTGCCTGCGCTGAGTCTCTGCAGTCTGTCCCCTCCAGAACCTGAGGCTGCGCTCGTCTCTGCCTGGCCGCCCGGGAGCTGTCCCCATGTCCGCACGGCCGGTGTCGAGCAGAGACTGAGCAGGGTGTCCGCTTGCAGGCGCAGCTCTGCTCACGGGCTGGGAGGCTGGGCCCCCGTCCCACCTCAGGCTCTTTTCAGGTCTGTTGCTGCCTCCCCGGGCCAGCTCTGGTTCTGAGCTGCAGGTGGTCGCGTTTTGACGCCCTGCCCTGCAGCCCTTGCTGGAGGACTGAACTGTGCTCACTCTCCTGCTGCCGTAAAGGCCCTGGACCACAGCCCACTCCGCCTCCAAGGCGCATTCCCCTCTCTGGGCTCCCGATCATCCTTCAGTTGAACAGTGCCCAGAAGCTTCTAAGTCGGGAAGCCGGCCTGCCCTCTGCCTGAGCCCACACGCTGTCTCGGAGCTTCACTGGACCCAGCTACCTTCTCGCCCACTACACCCAGGCTTTCATGAGTTCTCACCATGTGACAGTCACCCCACCTGCTGCTGTATCTGGGAAGTGGGGGCAGGATTGGGGAGCAGGCTGGACCATCCAGTGCCTGAATTTCTTTCTGCAGATGCTCTTTTTCAGATTATTTGGTTTAAGTTTGTACCCCCATTTGTTGTTTAGTTGCTGCTGATAATCTTTTTAGCTGCTCTGTTTTGTTATTATTTTTGTTTATTTTATTGGAGATTTGAAGGAGGAAGAATCTATGAATCTGCTTCTCTCGTAGCCTTGAATGGAATCCTCAGCCGGTAACTTTATAACTAGGAAAAGCTAGTGCTTCATTTCTAGCATTCAGCAAAAGGTCCAAGACTTCTCTGCTTTAATTCTCTCAGTCCTGCTTTATTAGAAAATGCCTAAGGGTCACATTTGAAAATAACTCATCCCACTATTCTAAGCTCTCTTTTTGGCCTGATCCAAAATGTCGTTCACTGCTGAAGTCCACCTTGGGTCCTTTGAGCCCTGTTGTTTTCCTCCTGCTTGAGCCATGATAGAGAATAGTGTCATGCAGAATAACAGACAGAATGGCTACATCTGTTCTCGCCCTCTTGTTGTTGTTACAAGAATCTTTTGTGGGTATTGTCCTAAGAATTCCAGGCTACAGGATCCATTTTTTGTTCTTGGTTATATAATTACTTGAAATTATTGTATCTTTTTTTTACAGGAACCGACAGTGAAAGAACCTGAAATTAACACAACCCTTCAGATACGTTTCTTTGGAAAAAGAGGAGAAAGAAAACTTCACTATAAAGAATTTCGAAGGTAAATGCAAATATTTCTATTCATTTAGGGAAATTTTATAGGTAAGAGGTAAAGAAACAACTGAATACAATTTATTTATGTCCCAGAACTGCAGGCCATAAAACCAGATACAGTATCTCTGAGAGCAAAACCTGTGAAATGTACACTGAAGTTACTATGCTCAAAAATACCTCTAACCTATTATGACAAGCAGTATTCATTTTACAGACTACAATAATTAGCAACTTACTGTTTGCAGCTAGAAGAGGGAGATGCCCCTCGTATCGGTTCTTAATTCACAACAAACCAGCCCAACTTAAAACAGTGACCGTTCGTTATTGCCATGAGTCTTTGGGTCAGCTGGGTGCTTCTCCAGCGGGGGCCAGAATCGGGCCTTCTAGACTGGACGGGCCCCTGCTGTTGCCGTCTGCTGACGGTTGGCAGGAGCTGGGGCCGGCTCTGCTGAGACGGCACAGCTGGGGCAGCCCAGCTCTGCTCCCGCCGTCCCCGCCCCCAGCCCAGGGGTCGGCAGCCCTTCTTTGTAAAGGGCCAGGCAGTGAGTACGGCCTCTGTCCTGGCTGCACAGCTCAGCCGCCACAGCGTGAAAGCAGCTGTGGACAGCACAGGCCGGTTGGTGCGTTGGTACGTGGTGGGCGTGTCTGTGGTCCAGTCCAGCTTGCGGACCTTGCTGCACTCACGTCTTCATCTGCAGGGAGGGAATCGCACTTACAGTCTGTGGCATCGTAAGCACCGCAGTGTCGTGTCCTGTTCACCTCCTCCCCGGCAAGCACAACTCCATGCGGAACCAGACCCTGTGCTCGCGGGCCTCCCCACTAACCAGAGTCTTAGAACAGATACCAGAAAGCAGCTCAGAATGGTGGAAAAGCGCCGATTTGGGAGGAAGGAGACGCCTCTTGTCAACTCAGTGCAGCTAACTGAAGACTGACGGAGTGTATTCCACGTGCTGCTATGTGCCGGGCTGTGCCTCAGACGCAGGGCTGGTCCCTCCTGGGAACCATCTAGTAAACGTGCAGAGAACATTTAAACGCATTCGGTCAGTGCTATCACAGGTGGATAGGGTTTGGGGCAGCGCAGAAGATCACTTCTGGAGTGGGTGATCAGGAAGCTTTCTGGAGGAAATAGCCCTACGCCGATCTTGACAGGTGAGCAGGAATTAGCTGGGGAGAAATGGTCGGGGAGGGAGGGACGGAGAACAGCACGAGGAAGGACACGCGGGAGAACATATGGCTTGTCCAGGAATCAGAGAGGGCAGGCATGGTAGAGAAATAAACAGGCATGAGGGGTGGGCAGAGGTGAAGGTGGAGGCCCGGGAGACGTATGCTTCCTGTGTGAGGGCTCACGCACCAGAAGGTCCAGCTTGAGTTACGCCGTAAGGGAGGCCCCGCAGGCATCCCGCGCTTGGTGCCTGGTCAGATGGGCGTCACTCTGGCAAGATGGTGGGCAACGACAAGGGGGATCCGATGCGACATGAGCCCGCTGGGCTACTGCAGATGAGGAATGACAGGAGCCCTGAACCAGTGGGGTGGCGATAAAGACTTTGGACTGGGAGTTTTCAAGACACGTTTAGGAGATAAAATTGTAGGGCTTAGTGATTGTTCAAAGTTGCTTCTAACTTTAATTTTCCTTAAAGGGAATAATTTCATTTAGAATTCTTACTTTAAACTTTTTCTTAAAGTTTCTGTAATTAATGGGTCCTGTGAAATTTGTACTACCATTACACAATTTAAAAAAAGATCCAATTAACAAAGAATCCGATTAACAAAAAATGCAGTTTTTCAGGGACTTGGCTCTTAGATGGAGGAGGCCACCCCTGAAATGAACGTTACAGGTGCACTGGGCTAGAATTCGGTAATCATAACATGTCTTTAACATTTTGCGTAAGTCGTAAAGTAACAGAAAATAGCTTCCATATATTATATTATGTATATATAATATAATGTTATATATATAATTTTTAACCGGTCATCATTATAGTGGCCAAATTACTCATTGAAATTGCACAAGAAGTTCTTTCAGTATGTGTTATGTGGAGCTTATAGTTTTGTTTTTATGGGAGTATAACATATAATCCTTCCTTATAAAAAGATGTTTGCTTTTCTCTTCTGACCTTTGTCTTAGCATCCTCTTTACAGCTTGTCTGATAAAGGATATTGTTTTGTAAAGTACAGCTTGTAAGTCTCAAGGAAAGGCAGGGAAGGTGACACAGAGTTAGTTAGTGTTGTGGTAGCTAATTATGGTATTTACCTAGAGATAACTAGTTTTCTCATTTAGAGAAACAATATTATACTTTGGAAAAAAAACACATATTTATGATTTAGACAAACCTGGGTTCCAGTGCGGAACTTGACAGTTTGCTAAGTGTGATTTGATTTGACAAGCGATTGGACCTGAGCGTCGGGTCTGTTCCTTCACCAGTGAGATGGTGATGATGAGACCCACTCAGTGAGGCTGTTCACAAGCTTATATGTGACGCAGGTATAACTATTATAGTAGATCATGTGACTAGAAATTGGAGAGGTGAAATTCAGACACAGTTTGTCTTAAGTTTTGAGCAGTCACAGAGTTTCTGAAAGAGGTGGTCCTGCAGTTGCTTGCTAGGTGGTTGGGGGCACTGGGTGGGCTTTCAAGGAAGAAGTCCCCCCAGGTGACCAGAGGGACAGACGGACTTAGTAGATGCCATCAGGTGTCAAGAGAAACGTACCAGTGACTGAGGGAGCATGTGGATAAATTGGTGGCTTGTTTGGGGTTTTTTTTTTTTTTTACTTCTACAACTAGTCAGATTCTCCAGCTGAAATACCACTTAGCCATTTCAGTAAAAGCTAAAGTATAATTTAAGTTCTATCTCCTGGAATTTTGGTGTCTATTCATTGTTATGAAATCAACAGGTAATTTAACTGTGAAAATTCAGTTCTTTATCAGCATATATATAGTTCAGGGGAAAAAATACTGAAGCTCAGACTCCGCAGGCAGCTGGCAATGGTGTTTACCCGCTCTGTGCCAGTGCCTGTTTGTCTTGTTTGTTTTTCCCGTCTCTTCCTCCCTGTCGTCTTACTTTACTGGGGACTTGTCTTCTGCATTTCTTTTTCTCTTCCTCTAAACTCAACGGTTAGCCCTAAAACTAGTGACCAGAAATAACCCCTGTGTTTATTTCCTGTGTGGTATGTTTGACCTCATTTTTTATTCCAATAAATAGTTAAAACTTAAAATAACTTTGTGACTGAAGATAGGGAAGTGGTTGGAAAGGGAAGAAAATTGGTCTCAAGTTTTCTCATCAGGAAAAATTAGGAGGATATTGATGCAGATGTACTTTCTAGGACTGGGATGGTTTTTTTTATTCTGAAATACCAATTATTAGTTGAGGATGTTCTAAGTTCATGAAGGGCTTTTATAAATTCAGAGATGTCTGTAAGCCGTGCTGTGCTGGTAAATATATTCCGCGATCGGCTCTCGGGAAGAATGGCCTTGATTGGTAAACTTGCAAATTAGTAGTAAATACTCTACAAGACACTGTGGCCTAAAAGACCCAGATAAGCAAAACAGATTTCTCCCGTTGTTTCCAATTATGACACTGTCTTCCAATTAAGACACTAATTTATAAACTATTTAATTTGTTCAGGATGCATTTGGTGGCCTTTTGTACTGTAAATTCTTCAATTCAGATATTTATGTCCAGTATCGTGTCCCAAACTTTCATGTCTTGACAAGACGTATAATTTGAGACAAGATTTTATCATTAAGCACATTTAATGTTCTTCAGAAGTAGTATAATTAGTTAAGATGAAAGAGCTTAAACCAGACAATGGATAGTTTAACAACAATTAAGTTTATAATATTTCAGCCTCAGGTAGAGCCCAAAGAAAAAGAAAAAGGAAAGGAACAGTTAGTAACGTTTTTATACCATATTTTCTACTTCCCTTATCACTGTACACTCATTTGCAAGTAAAACACCCTTTTAACAGTCCTTATAAGAATCAGTTGAGGGCTTCCCTGGTGGCGCAGTGGTTGAAAGTCTCCCTGCCAATGCAGGGGACATGGGTTCGAGCCCTGGTCTGGGAAGATCCCACATGCCGCGGAGCAGCTAGGCCCGTGAGCCACAATTACTGAGCCTGCGTGTCTGGAGCCTGTGCTCCGCAACGGGAGAGGCCGCGATAGTGAGAGGCCCGCACACCGTGATGAAGAGTGGCCCCCACTTGCCGCAACTAGAGAAAGCCCTCGCACAGAAACGAAGACCCAACACAGCCATAAATAAATAAAAAAGTAAAAAAAAAAAAAAAGTGAAAGTGTACAGGTTTAAAAAAAAAAAAAAAAATCAGTTGATGCCATCACAGCACCCAGCACAGTAAAACTCAGTAAAACGGAGGACAAAGCGTATCACTAAAAGAGTTAGTTGATCAGCCCAAACTTGAAATGCTTCAAATTTTAGATAAAATTCTGCTTTGACCCAAAGACACACGGCATTGATAAATAAATTCATGTATCCAGTACATTCAGAAAATGTTGTAGGAAACCGGCTCTTACCTATCACATAGGTAGAAGCCTGAAATCAAACTTCCCCGTCATACTTTTAAGGTCTACGGAATAAATGCAGGCTCTAAAGCAAGTAAATTTTTAACAGTGACAGTTCTTCTCCCATTGAACGAGAACATATTTTGCTCCCCATGTATATTTCTGTTAAATTGTGACATGACATGTAGTACAGATCTTTTAACACGTGGAAGGTACGTAAGGGGATCTGCAACGTATGCAAACTCATAGAGGTGCTGCTTAAGGCGCCTGCAGTCCATTTATAGCACTAAGGCGAAGCCATGAGTTACTGACATCCATCTCATATTTTAACATTTAGATTTATGGAAAACTTACAGACGGAGGTCCAAGAAATGGAGTTCCTTCAGTTCTCTAAAGGTTTGAGTTTCATGAGAAAAGAAGACTTTGCAGAATGGCTCCTTTTTTTCACCAACACTGAAAATAAAGACATTTATTGGAAAAATGTGAGAGAGAAGCTGTCCGCAGGAGAGGTTGGTGTGCCTTTTTATTACGCTCATGTTGAAAATGAAACAGTAAGTTAGACATGTTTATATAATTCAATAAAGTAACTTCCAAATTAATGAAGACTAACCTACTGTCTATTATATAATTGTGTGACGCATGAAATGATGATTGTTAATAATGGTTAATGGACAGTGGTAAGATTTTGAGTAATTTTTTACTTTATTGTTCCAAAACACTTTTTTTTCAAATGGGCATGTGGTTTTTTGGGGGGTTTTTTGTTTTGTAATTCCCTCATTATGTGCCCCACTACCCCAAATTAAAACCCAGACCTCAGGACTTCCCTGGTGGCACAGTGGTTAAGAATCCGCCTGCCAGTACAGGGCACATGGGTTCGAGCCCTGGTCTGGGAAGATCCCACATGCCGCAGAGTAACTAAGCCCGTGCACCACAACTACTGAGCCTGCGCTCTAGAGCCCGCGAGCTACAACTACTGAGCCCGCGTGCCTAGAGTCTGCACTCTGCAACAAGAGAAGCCACCGCAATGAGAAGCCCACGCACTGCATTGAAGAGTAGCCCCCGCTCACCACAACTAGAGAAAGCCCGCGTGCAGCGAGGAAGACCCAACACAGCCAAAAATAAATAAATTATTTTTTTTAAACCCAGACCTCATTTTACCTCTTAGTGGGCATGTGTTTTTATATAATTTTTTAAAATCTATCTCTATAATGAGGAAAAAGATAATAAAATATAATGAAGATCTCATTTATAATTGCAATAGAGATATATAACAATTAGAAATAAATTTAACAAGAAATATATAGAAAAAACTTTAAAGCCTTGATGGATAGAAAAGAAAACTTATCTCACTGTAGAGACACCCCCTGGTATTGACTAGAATGTCTTACTATTACAGACATAGCAGTTGTCCCTTAAATCAGTCTGTAAATGTGATGTTGTACAGTCTGAACAGCCTAGGTTTGCTGCTCTTTCACGTTAGCCCTGGAAGCCCAAGGCTGACCCGGGAGAGCTTCCTTCTCAGTCATGCTGTACATCCCTTGTGGGCTGGTGGGAGACCCTGCCCACGCAGTTGCTGGGGGACCCACACTCTCCGAGGCTCCGCCCCTTTGGAGCTCCCCCATCTGCTAGAAACGCCAGCCTCAGAGGCAGGAAAAGAAAGGAGTGAGTCACATTCCAGCAATTAAATCTTTTTTTTTTTTGCGGTACGCAGGCCTCTCACTGTTGTGGCCTCTCCCGTTGCTGAGCACAGGCTCCAGACGTGCAGGCTCAGTGGCCATGGCTCACGGGCCCAGCTGCTCCATGGCATGTGGGATCTTCCTGGACCGGGGCACGAACCCGTGTCCCCTGCATCGGCAGGCGGACTCTCAACCACTTCGCCACCAGGGAAGCCCCACGTAGGACCTTTGAGGAGATACAGCGGGGCTGTAACACGCCCCCAGCCCCACTCTCACAGCCCCGGGGCCCCCAGCCGTGCACTCATGCTCACACAGTGCTCAGTCTGCACGGGCACACCCAGGGGCCCTGCACGTAACCTCTTGGGGTTCCTCCTAATCTCTGGAATCTATAGTTCTATTGTTATTCTGCATCTCAGATTTTTTAATAGACTTGCTTAGAAAGATGTAAGTGCACCAGCTTTATGACAGAAAAGAGGACTCACAGTTGTATTCATAAAATCATTTAATGTGTTTACAAGATTGTAATAAAAACTCACTTTGTTATTTTATTAGAGCATTAGTTTGGATGAGTTCAAGTCATTTTGTCATTTTGCGACCCACTTGGAAGACTTCGCTATTGCCATGCAGATGTTCAGTTTAGCTCATCGCCCTGTCAGACTAGGTAAGTTATATGAATCACTTAATTTTTATCATCTGTAAACAGTATCACTCTGTTCTTCACCTGGTTGATACCAATCGAGGGACCACTTACCAGAAAAAACAGTTGATTGGCCTTTCAATGAATTCAATGTGGTTATTCCAGATTTACAACAGTTTATTAACAATTACTTTTTTGCTTTTACTTTACCTTTCCCCTGAGAAGTAGAAGAAAATATTTAAATATCTGTGTTCAAAACACTGATTACATTAAAATAGCGTGCTGACATTTCTCAGCCAAGTTTATTATTTGAACACATTTTTGTTCTTGTTTTACTTCCCAAGTGATAAATATATAGAGTTGTTTTTACTTCTCAAATAATAAACATTGAGACTTAGACTATTTTACATTGTTGATGAGTTTTTATATTTTCTCCTTTTAGCGGAGTTTAAGAGAGCTGTGAAGGTAGCAACGGGACAAGAACTCTCCGACAATATCTTGGACACCGTCTTCAAGATCTTTGATTTGGATGGTGATGAGTGTCTCAGTCATGAAGAGTTTCTTGGGGTGTTAAAAAACAGGATGCATCGAGGTTTATGGGTAACAGATTTTGAGTTTTTAAATAGTTACATGTTTATATGTAGTTAAATGAATGGAAGTAAACCTAGAATTTGAGCAAATGTACAGTCTTAAATGGAGTTTTCATCATTTTTAAAGAGATCATAAGCTATAGTTACAACACTGAAGTATCTCCTACAGATAGGATCCACCGTTTTTCTTTGCTTTTTTTAAAAATAGTCTGAATCAGGAAGCACTACTCAGAAGTCATAGCCTGGAATTTTACTTTGGGCTTTGTAGTTAGACACCTAGACTCAAACCCCAGCCCTATCACATACTGACTGCCAAATCTTGCAAAGACACTTAATTTTTCTGAGCCTCAGATTCCTCATCTGTAACAATGAGAAACGAAATCTACCAGAAAGAATTATTATGAGAGTTAAGCATAAAATATTTAATGTAGTGGCTGAGACACTTGAAGTAGATGTTAGCTCTTATCATTATTCACTCAAATTCACATAGTGGTCTATAACTGAGGGACAAATCAAACTCAAAATTTTGTTTAGATTAGAATCTGCTAGAGACACTCATGAAAGCCGTCCGCAGGTTGAAAACAAGGTTCCAGGAGATGATAAGTAGGTAATGAGTGCAGAAGAAAGGCAGGCGGGAGAACAGGAGAGAGACTGCGGTGGGTTCATGTAAACAGAGCTGTTCAATTACAACTTAGAAGAGCACATTCGTTTTCCTGCTGCAAACATTATTTACGGAAAATGAACAAATATGATTTCCACTAGCTTGTGCTTATCCAGCACCTCATAGTTAACAATCACATTCCTGGAAATTAAACCAGCCTTTCCAGTTAACAGTTTAACACATCCAGCAGCCTCTTTGCCGTTTCTCAAAAACATATTAAAGAGAAGAGCTTCAAATCAATGATAGGAAAAGGACATAAATAAAATCTGAAATCGACTTTTGCTTCCACTTGGTGGATTTCCAGCCATGCTGTGCATATGACCACCAGGAGCCAGATGTTTCTAACCTTTGCTTCTCCTTTAACTGAGAGGAATCATGGCCACACAGTACTTGTGAGAATTACATTATATTATATATCACTGTATCATTGGGTTGGCCGAAGAGTTCATTTGTGTTTCCCCAGACGAACTCTTTGGCCAACCCACTGTTTCTTCTTAAGGCTTCTCATCAAGTATATTGTGACTTATGGTTTCTTTCTTTTTAATTTTAGCCAAGGCTAGGTCAAAGTTTTAGGCTTATAATTTTTGTTCCACATAGCTAACTGAAGTTCACCAGAAAACCAAAAACATTATGAAATAATTACATTTTAAAACCAACATATGAAAGAAAGCCACACGAAGTCTTTGTTACCTTGTTGGGAAGGAGCCTCCATTCTCTCGGTACCCTGGGATACTCCCTACTCACATTCACTTCTCATCCTTTACCTTTAGTTTACAGTCTGCTGCAGTCACCTTCACAGCGTCATCACCTCCAGTCCTTTCTGGAGGAATGTGGGACTGTGCGGTGACAAGCACGTGTGAACCGGGTTTAACTCGCAGACCGTGACCCTTAGTTTTCATTTTTGGTTAACAGGTGCCGCAACAGCTCAGTATACAAGAATACTGGAAATGTGTGAAAAAAGAAAGCATTAAAGGAGTGAAAGAAGTCTGGAAACAAGCAGGAAGAGGTCTTTTATAGAAAAACATAATGTGGGAATTACGTTGCTCCAAGTGTCGGAACTGGGGATTTCTTAAAGCATTAGATGGTTATCTTCTTAAGTCTTCATTGATTTCCTTTGTAATATAAAGATGCCTTGTATTTGCTTTCTGATTCAATAATTTCTCAGTAAGATTTCATTACAGAACTTCATAAAAAGAAAGTATTCTTTTACGAAAACAGACAGTGGACTCTGTCCAAAGCCTAGGATTGAAGTAACACTTTGACTTTGATAAGATGGAAAACCTGGTCATTCACTGGTGTCAACACAGCAGCACAGCACGTTCTCTGGAGCAGTCAACAGGCGCACAGGAAGAGTCACTGACATGAGGCCAGGATCAATTCTGCAGTCCTGATGCTCCTAGCAGGGCAAATTAAGTTAAAACATTTCAGGTTTTCTTATCTGTACCTTACATCTCATAGACTTCTTGTACATTTTATTTCAGTGAGCTGTATATTAGTTGTCTTTAAAATAATATGTAAATTTCAGTATTCTGGAATGTTCTGGAAACAGAATAAAGTATTTATAAAGATAAAAAAATTACTGAGGTGCATTTTGTTTTATATGTACTGTGCTTCCCTGGTGGCACAGTGCTTAAGAATCCACCTGCCAATGCAGGAGACACGGGTTTGACCCCTGGTCCGGGAAGATCCCACATGCCACGGAGCAACTAAGCCCCTGTGCCACAACTACTGAGCCTGCGCTCTAGAGCCTGTGAGCCACAACTGCTGAGCCCGCGTGCCACAACTACTGAAGCCCAAGTGCCTAGATCCTGTGCTCCGCAACAAGAGAAGCCACCGCAATGATAAGCCCATGCACCACACCAAAGATCCATTGCGGCCAAAAATAAATAAAACAAATTTTTTTAAAAAATAGTGTGATCGGGAGAACCTTGATCACATGATAAGGGTCTCTTGGGATATAGTGGTTTATGGGTGAATGTTTAAAATGGTACTACAATTTAATTGGCATTAAATATAAATATTTTAAATATAGCAAATAAAAATTATTTTTTAATATGCTTCTCAAGAATAGTGCAAATATTTAAAACATGTTCCACTCTCTGGATAAACAGCTGATTCCAAGACAGGTGCAGGCAAACCTAGGAAACATTATGCTAAGTAAAATAAGCCAGACACAAAAGGACTAGTATTGTATGATTCCACTTATGTAGGTCCCTAGAATAGGCAACTTGATAGAGACAGAAAGTGGACCAGAAGTTGCCAGGGGCTGGGAAGGACGGGGGATGGGGGATTGCTGCTTAATGGTTACAGAATTTTGGTTTAAGGTGATGGAAAATTATGGAAATGCATAATGGTGATGTTTGCACATTTAATTAATGCCACTAAATTGTGCACTTAAAATGGTTAAAACGGCAGTTTTGTGTGTATATACGTATATATATCCTTTTTAACGTAATTTTAAAAAATCAGTATTGTAATACACCAATAGACGCTGAATTGTTTATGTGGGTAAACTATATGGTATGTGAATTATATCTTAAAGAAGCTTTTTTTTTTTTAATTTATCTTTGGCTGCGTTGGGTCTTCATTGCTGCGCGTGGGCTTTCTCTAGTTGCGGCGAGCGGGGGCTACTCTTCATGGCGGTGCATGGGCTTCTCATTGCAGTGGCTTCTCTTGTTGCGGAGCCCAGGCCCTAGAGCACGGGCTCCAGAGTGCAGGCTCAGTAGTTGTGGCGCACGGGCTCTAGAGCGCAGGCTCACTAGTTGTGGCGCACGAGCTTAGTTGCTCCATGGCATGTGGGATCTTCCCGGACCAGGGCTCGAACCCATGTCCCCTGCATTGGCAGGTGGATTCTTAACCACTGCACCACGAGGGAAGCCCCTTAAAGAAGCTATTTTTAAGAAACAATGTATGATATGGACAAGGTTAACCAGTGGTGAATAGTTGAGAAAAAGTATTTGGAAATGTCAAAAGCCAAGAAGGGATTCATATCTACATCTTGGTTCTCCACCAAGTGAGACCTAATATCCTTTCCCCACCACCACGATTTTTTTTTAATTTCTTTTTCTAATGCCCTTATACTATCCTGAAATGAAATTTATACGTAACATAACCTTACATATTTTTAATAACATAAAGCACTAACCTATATTTTTTAATTTATAATAAAATAGCATATAATCGATATGCACATGTACAGACACTACTATACTAAAGGACCCGCCGGGGCCCGCACCACCGTTTGCTCTGTGCGTCACTTCCATCCTCTCTGGCTGCGCCAGGCCCAGCGCAGTGCTGCCTGGCTGCTGCGAGGGCCAGGGTCCACCCCTGGCCAATCACGTGTGCCCCGAAGGGTGGCGTCTGTACGGAACGCGCGCAGCTTCCTTGACCCCCCCAGGGCTGGAGGGGGCAGAGAAGGAGGCTTATCAAAAGGGGGTTGCTGCTCCCAGAAGGCAGTGAGGGTGGGTGCTTCCTCCCCACGTGGAGAGTCTAACGGCTGAGACCAGTTTGGGGGTCTCCGGGGGCCCGCAGGTCTATGACTCAGCGCCAGAGAACAGGGGCGATTTCAAGAAGTCGGCTGCCCACTGAGGACTTGCTCCAAGAATTCTCCATATGTAACCCTTGTCACCAGTATATCTGAAAGTGTTCCCTAAATTAACAGCTATGGAAAATATTCTCATTTGATTTGTATATTTTATTTTCTCCTCCTCTTACTGGGGCACGTTTTAGACTTTCGGTGAGACGTGGCGAAGCAGAGAGGAGCCGGCCAGGCCCTGTAGCCCCGGGTCTTTTCTCTTTCCTAAGCCTCCGAGTGTCCCGTATCCCGCCACCCCTCGCCTCCGCCCGGGTGGTGATGAACAGGGGGAAGGAGAAGGGAGAAAAGGCGGCACCTGCCCTGCAGTACGGGCGCCTGAACCTCCTCTCAGTGGCCCGTGAGGCGCTTCTCCAGACGCCGCCCTGTCTGCCGACCTTGTTCCGAAGGAAAGCACAAGGTGAGCAGCTGAGCCGACCTCCAGTCAGCCCGGGACAGAGGCTGGAGCTCAGCGGAGGGTTCCTGACCTCTGGAGGACTGTTCAACTCCACGGTCGCCCCGCTCTCCTCCTAAGCGGCAGGTATTTCCCTCTAAATTGTAACGGTTACGTGGATTTTTAAAGAAATTTCCCCGATCTTCCCCGGGGAGGTACGAAGCAAACAGCAAAATCAGAGTCTGATGCTAAGAAGGAAACAGAGAAGTAGATAAAGGCAGCACAGGGCAGACGAGGAGCTAAGGTGTGTTTAAGGGAAACGGCACGTCCTCAAAAGCTGGGGGCAAACTGACACCAATAGCATCCCAGTGCCGTAGAATAAATGAGACAGAAAGATGAGATTCAGGGAGAACATGAGGAGAACCCTGCCCCTCCGGTGACGTAGCCCGGCAGCTTCTTTAAAATAAAAGAACTGCAACACAAATGTTCCACAAGATGGCACTCTTGCTTTTCCAAAATAGTTTATCTTCCTTGAGCACCAAGCGTGACCTTTAACAGAAAAACCAAGCAAATACCCAGAAAATTACAGAGTATTTCAAAAATGACTTATTGAAGGAGCCCCGTAGGAGACTTTGGCCGGACGAGCCTTGGTTAAATATCCACCAGCTCGTAGAGAAATGAACACAGGGCGCTACCATGGTGCCCATTCACATGAAATTTGTGTTTGGTTATGTTCAGTGAGGAAGGAAATTAATCTCTGGAATCTCTAGGTGACGCATTGTATTTTGGGTAGGTTATTTCTTCAGTAGCAGTTAGTATCAAATCTCTATTGAACCTGCTCTATCCAGTGCACTCTGCGAGGTGCTAGTCTTCCCTGTATGGAAGCTTTCTTTCCAAGAGGATGAAACGGGAGAAAATATTTTCCTTCTAACATTTATAACACCTGGATTTACATAATATTTAGACATTCAATCTTGGGAGAAAATAGTATTAATTAATAACTCCTTTATGGTTTACAGCATGTCATACAAGCTCTCCCCAGTGACAAAATGTTACAATCCAAAGTGAATTGAAGGAATTTTCATTGCAGCATCATTTCAATTAATACAAATTTAATTTGTATTCATTTGAACTAGCTTGAATGTCCGGCACCATGAAAGTGATAATAAATTGTGCTAGAGTTGTACAATGGAATTCCAGACAACGGTTAACGTGATGAACGCAACAAGTTAAGTTCCGTGATTTTGCTGGTTGCTAAGCTGTTGTCTCTGTTCCCAGCCCTCCCTCCCATACACAGTCAGCCTTGTGATGCTGGGTTGGGCCATGCTCCCATCTGCTGCTGTCCTGCCAATGTCCCCAGAGCCCCAGCCGGCACCCTAGCAGCCCTTGGTACCAGTCTCCCACTGTTCCGGTTGCTGTGAACGTTCTGGCACTCCCAGAACCAGATCGCTGTGTTCTCCCGGACAACCAGCACCACTGGCAGGCTTCCCTCACTAAGCAGCCCGGGGCCGTTCCTTCAAGCTTCTGGATCCTAACACACTGCCCCTCTTCTCTTTGTGCCCCAGGCTCAGGGGTGGGGGGCTCTTCCTGCAGGTGCTTCCTCTGTGGGACCTCAGTCCCTTTTGCTTCTCTAACACCTGTTTAACCACGTCCTTGTAGTAAATTTTCTCTGTCGAAATACTTAATGTGAATCCTAACTGATAAAGTGACCATATGTCAGGAACTATAGATACACAAGATAGATAGGTAGACGAGCATATGTATATTCATACTAGTATATATACACACAGTAGATGTACAGGTTCATGTATACATACAAGAACATATATACATATTTTTACATATACTACATATACACCTGTATATACATACATTGTATATAAAATTTCATCTAACCCTCCCACTGTGAGATTGATGCTATTATCCCTGATAGAAGAAACTGAATCTCAGGGAACTTAGATAAATCCCACGATATTATATAGCTAACAAGTGAGGAAGCTGGGGCTTGAATCCAAATGTCACTGACACCACAACCCATCTTTTTTCCACTATACCCAAGTCACTTTATCCTTACTAGCGTTCCACATCATGGTTCCATCCCTAGGCTGGTCCACAAATGTTTCTTCACCTCATAATATAAATAAGCTTTAACACTCTTCTAATAATACTAAGAACATCACCACTGTATACAAGACTGCTTCTGTGATCAGAGTTACGGGGAGTTTGAGAAAACTGTGGGGAAAGCATGGACACCCCTAATTCCAGGTTATGTCAATTAATATGATTCAGTGCCTCTTCTGTGCCCTGTGCTGGGCTCACCATGGAAGCAAAACAGACCTAGTCCCTCTTTCAGAAAGCTCACAGTCTGGGGAAACTATCTTTAATTAAATAATCATACATAGGAGAAGTACCTGAGTGTATCATATGGGGGTTTAACATAGAGAGGCTGAATGACTACAGGGCAGTTCCAAATACTGACACCCCGTCACACACACACACACCTACACACGCACAGACACACACTCAAGAGCTTGGCCTGTGCCCCTCTCCTGTCTGGAATGGCGTGTCCGCTCTGCCTTTGTTTGCCAGAAACTTGTCAGTTCTCAATCCAGAACAATCATAGAGAGATAACAGCAATGCAGACAGTAGAGCTGCGTAATATTTCCTAAACACCTGCTCTTTTCTGGTAGGGAGTCAATGTTCCCTGAGGCAGCAGCCAAACCCAGGCTTTCCCTGTAGCCTAAATGCAGTCAGTAACACGTGCCTGGACCGATCAGTGAACCAGTGGGCCGGAAGCTTTCTGGGGACAGATTCCAGATGAGCAAACACAGACCTAACCAAACCAGAAACTCTTGCAGTCATCAGGGTCAGGAATCTATTTGTCATCCCACCGTGACAGCTGAGTCTCTGGACACACTTTTCGGCTGCCTTTCATTAGTCAACAAACAGACCATTAGTCAACTACACAGCAAAGAAAAAGGAAAAGGCCTGGTGCAGCCAAGGGCCGCCAGTGGATGTTCAAATTAGTGGGAGAGACTTTGCAGAGAAGCAGGATATATGCATCGCCTCCAAGTACCTCCCCCCAAATTGAACAGATGGCCACAAAGTCCTTGACGTTCCTCCCTGCAGGACGTAGAATTTAATTCCTTTCCCTTTGAATGTGGCTGGACTTGACGACTGTTTTCTAACGCAGAGTGCAGGGAAAGGGAAATTGTGACTTTACAGTGGACGCAGTACCTTAAGCACGTGATGAAGGCTGTCAACAGTAGGCTTGTCAACATCACGTCCACCTGCCATGATGAGAAAGGCACACATCTCTGTGCTTTTCTCCCCCAAATCCACAACCGCAGTCTAGTCATGGGAAAACATCAGACAAACTCAGATTGAAGGCCATTCTGAAAAATACCTGACCAGTACTTTTTGAAAGTGTTTTTCCATGCAAAGCAAGGAAGACAGACTGGAGGAGACTAAGAAGATGTGGCGACTAAATGCAAAGTGGGATTCTGGGGCAGAAAAGGATATTCGTGGGAAACCTGGTAAACATCAGCCTGTAGTTCAAAGTGTTGTATCCATGTTAATTTCTTAGTTTTTTTTTTGTTTTTTTTTTGTGATACGCGGGCTTCTCACTGTCGTGGCCTCTCCCGTTGCGGAGCACAGGCTCCGGACGCACAGGCTCAGCGGCCATGGCTCACGGGCCCAGCCGCTCCGCGGCATGTGGGATCCTCCCAGACCGGGGCACGAACCCGTGTCCCCTAGCAGCGGCAGGCGGACTCTCAACCACTGCGCCACCAGGGAAGCCCAATTTCTTAGTTTTGATAAATACATCATGGTTTTATAAGATGTTAGCATTAGGGAGGCTGAGTGAAGGCTATATAGGAACTCTACTATCTTAAAAACTCTTCTGCAAACTTAAAATTATTTCAAAATAAAAAGATTAAAAAAGAAAAGGGTGGAAAAGGCACCATAAACTGGAACCCATCTCTGCTGATGGATGGAGCGTTTCTGATGTTTAAGGGATGGGTACTGGAAATGTTACTTTTACATTCAGTAAAGTCAAGGTCTGGGGATAAGTTGGTCCTGTGAGATTGGGACCAATTCCTTAGCAGCCAGGCAAGGACAGGGATTAAGGGAAGGCTCCCCTGAGGCAGAGATGGGCCAGGTCTGACGGAGGGGTGGGAGATGCCAGGGGGAGGGGAAGGGCCAGCTCTTTACATTTTCTGCAGAGCAATCCCTTATCAGATATATGATTTGCAAATGTTTCTCCCATTCCATTGGCTGCCTTTTCACTTCGCCTTTGCTCTTAAGTGATCATTTCTCTGGCTATAAAACTTAGGGATATTAATTACTTTCTCTCAGCACTGAAAATACCACTTTGTTGTCTTCTGGCATCTGTTATCGCTGAGAGGGAAGTCAGCTGCCAGTCTAGTCAGTGTTCCTTTGGTTACCAAAGGAAATTTGATTTCTATCTCTGGAATCTGAAAAATCCTAAAGATTTTTCTCTTTATTCTAAATGTTTACAGTTTCACTACTCTGTGTCTAGGTTTTAAGGACTTATGTCTTTCTTCAGTTCTGGAATATTCTCATACTTAATCTTTTCAAAACTCATTTCTTTGACATTCCTCTCATCCTCTTCTGGAACGCTTATCATAAATGTATGTTTAAGTCTGCCGGTATATCTTCCATGCTTTTCATATTTAAAAATTATTCTGTGTTGTGTTCTGGATGAATTAGAGCCATTCCAACTTGCTAAATCCCTCTTCTCCAGTGTCCAGATTAGAATCTGTCTATTCAGAGTTTTTAATTTGACAATATTTTAATATTCTGAAGATTTCTAAATGGTTACTTTTAAAATCCACCTGTTCTTTTCCCAATTTTTATTATTGTGTTTCAAAAATTTTTGTTCTTTTCAGATGGAAATTATTTTTTCACTTACCCCTTTGGGCATGCCATATACTGTTTTTATTATCTTATTTTATTTACTTTCTGGCCACACCACACACCCAGGCCACGGCAGTAAAAGTGCTGGATCCTAATCACTAGACCACTAGGGAACTCGTGCCATATACTGTTTTTAAAAGCCTTTGTAAGACTGCTTCATAAAATTATTTTCAGTGAATTCAAGTTCTTTTTTTTTTTGGCCACACCACGCGGCACGTGGGATCTTAGTTCCCCGACCAGCCCTCCTGCATCGGAAGTGCAGAGCCTTAACCGCTGGACCACCAGGGAAGTCCCAAATTCAAGTTCTTATTGCTAATTATTATTTATTTATTTTTTTTTTGCGTTCCCTCTTAGTATTAGATTTGTGTGTGTGTGTTGGAATTGTAGTTTAATTCTAAATGTATGAGTTTCTGGGGTTTTTTCTTCTTCACTCTCCATATTTATAGCTACATGGCTTCTGTAAACTGTGTCTAATGGTTTCACAGCTACCTCTAGTTGCCCTTATTCTTCCCCAGCCCTCAGCTCGGAACGGGAACTTAAAATGGCATTTTGGAGTTCCTGGGTGGCGGTGACAGTGGGGACGCTGCAGACGCAGTCCTCAGGGCAGCTGCACACTTCCGGGACGGAGAGCTGCCCTACGTCCTCCAGGCTCTGTTGAACGCCACGGTCCTGAAGGAAGAAGCTGTCCCACAAGGCGGTATGGGGGAGCCGCCTTGGCTGGGACATGATTTGTCCCCTTTGCATGAACTAGAACACCTGGCTTAGGGCCTGGCAAACAGGCGTTGTCCATCTGCTTTCGTCACGAAAGAGAAGAACGCGGTACGGGGAGGTGAACGTCCACGCCCTGGGCAGGGATGAGTGCCTGCCCTTCCTGTGCTCCCTCCGCGGTAAGGTCCATCCCAGAGGCCAAGGTCACGGACTCACTCAACAGGGTCATCTGTCTCCCTTGAAATCTGCAAGCAGCGAAACTTGAAGGTTCTTTAATGATTACAGGCGTTAATGACTACAGCCGTTGTTTAGATTCGCCAGGTATAAACAAATTCTGGAAATTTCCGTAGTTTTTGCCGGGCACGGAGAGGGTTGTTACCCGTTCACAACTCAACCTTAAATTTGGGTTTCAAATCAAACTGACACACTACACGGCTTCCATCCTAAATCACACGCCCCTACGATTTCCATCCCCGAAAACGGAGGGCTTCCGCCCGAAACACGAGCAAATTATTTCAAAGGGCGGGGGTCCCAAAGGAGACGCACATGTGGCCCCTGAGGCCACAGCTCGGGTGGGCGCGGTCGCCCCCCGGAGAGCCTAACCCGGGAGCCTCAGTCAGCCGGAGCCTCAGTCAGCCAGAGCCACGCCACGCCCTCGCCGGCCGCCAGGAGGCGCTGCGCACTGCGCCTGCACGCTCCCTCCGCTCACTTCCGCCGCCCGCTACCCCCCCTTCCGCCGCCCGCCCAGCAGGCCACGCCCTTTCATGCCCCGCCCCCAAGGCTCGGAGACCCCCGCCCCCGGCGGCGGTGGAAGCGGACACAATGCGACGGGGGCGGGGCCGGGCGCGGGCGCGACGCGGGTCGGGGAGGGGACGGGGCGGAGGCGGGGGCGGGGCGCCGAGCCGCGGGGAGTGCCCGAGTAGTCGCTGCTGCTGCCGCCGCCGCTGCCGCTGCCGCCGCCGCCGCCGCCGCCGCCGCCGGGGGTCTGGCGTGCCCCGCCACCCGGGGCAGCTGGGTGCCGAGGCCGCTGGCGGAACATGGCGCCCTGCACGTTCTGGCGCTGCTGCCAGCGCACCGTGGGCTGGGTGCCGGTGCTCTTCATCACCTTCGTGGTCGTGTGGTCCTACTATGCATACGTGGTGGAGCTGTGCGTGTGTGAGTACCGGGCGGGGCGGGGTGAGGCCCCTCGGCGCGGCCTCCGGCGCCGGGCAGGCGCGCTCGGTGGGCAGGGCGGTCCCCCGCGCTTGCGTGTGTACGCCCGAGCCCGGCCGCGGGGCCCGGTTCAGCCCGTGTGTTTCGGGTCGGCGTCCAACCTCTTAGACACAATGTGCTTCTGAGGAGAGGGAGCGGCGGCCGCCGGGCCCGGCCTCTGTGTCCCGGCTGTTTGCGGAGTTGACGTTCCCTCCGCCTGGGTTCCGAGGGCGTTCTCCTCGGCGCTGGGCCCTGAGCGCGGGCGGAGGGTCGACGCGGAGCGCCCACGCCGGGGCCGTGGTCCAGCCGCCGCTCCCCGGACCCGCCGGCCTCCTCCGCGTCGCTCGGCGTGTCTGCCGCTCGTGTCGGTCGCTCGTGTCGGTCCGTGCTGTCGGTAAACCCGGTCCCTTGGTCCCCCAGAATGATCTCGTCTGGGTCTACGCCGAGTCTGCAGTTTTCTGAAGGGCCCAGCAGTGTATACCTTAAGCGGAGAAAAGGCACAGGAGGTAGATGCTAATTGTCTGAATGGGAAGAAGTGGCACCACCCACTCTACTTGGAAGGGCAGAATCAGGACCCTTGGGTCAGGGCCCTGCGCTGGTACAGCTCGGGAATAAGTACTGGGTTAAAACCGAGTTCTGCACGTGAAAGAGACTGCTTTGGCTCAGAAGTTTTGAGGATAGGTTTTTAAATGAAAATATCCACGTTTGAGAAAGTTATCTTGTACCTATAAAACATTTAATTTTCAGGGAAACTATCCCTGCAAGTAGATCCAGAATAAATTAGTTGTGGAATACGTTTCCAAATAATAATGGAGTTCATCTGTTGCCTGGGATTGTTTAGTTTCATCCTTTTGGATACCAGAATGTTTGTCGAAAATGTTTGCATCAATTAAAATGGACCAGATTTAGGTATTTCTTAAAGCTGCTTCCAGAAAGTGATCATGATCATGGGACCCTCAACAGCTTGGTGATGATACTTTACCTTCTTTTTTTGACCGCACCCCTCTGGCTTGCGGGATCTTAGTTCCTCCACCAGGGATGGAAGCCGTGCCCTCTGAAGTGGAAGCCCGGAGTCCTAACCACTGGACTGCCAGGGAAGTCCCATACCTATTTACTCTGAAGTGGGAATAAGATTTATTTCACCAATCTTATTTCTATCAGAGATTATTCCCTCCCTCTTCTAATTCCATAGTGGTTTTAAAGTAAAGGTTCTGAAGCTTTACTTGAAAATGTGCGTTTATGTTGAAACTGCACATTTAACCTGTAGATGGTTATCATACATATCAAAAGGTGACATCAAACATGAAGGGAGGGACTTTCCTGGCGGTCCAGTGGTTAAGACTTCGCCTTCCAATACAGGGGGTGCGAGTTCCATCCCTGGTCAGGGAGCTGGGATTGGGATCCCACATACCTTGCAGCCAAAAAACCGAAACAGAAGCAATATTGTAACAAATTCAATAAACACTTTAAAAATGGTCCACATCAGGGCTTCCCTGGTGGCACAGTGGTTAGGAATCTGGCTGCCAATGCAGGAGACACAGGTTCGAGCCCTGGTCCAGGAAGATCCCACATGCTGCGGAGCAGCTAAGCCTGTGCCCACAACTGCTGAGCCTGTGCTCTAGAGCTCGCGAGCCACAACTACTGAAGCCTGTGCACCTAGAGCCCGTGCTCTGCAACAGGAGAAGCCACCACAATGAGAAGCCCGTGCATCGCAACGAAGAGTAACCCCGCTCGCCACAACTAGAGAAAGCCTGTGCGCAGCAACGAAGACCCAACGCAGCCAAAAATAAATAAATTTATTTTTTAAAAAAAATGGTCCACATCAAAAAAAAAATTCTTAAAAAAAAAAAAAGAAAACATGAAGGGAAAGGAACGTGCATGTGCTAGTAGGGGGAACATTCCATCGTTCTCCCCTTTACCCCTTTCATGCCTCTGAGCGTAGGTGTCTCTACAGATGAAGGGAATGAGACTGGTCCTTTGGTCGGTCACACAGCTGTTGAGTGGCTGCAGGGGTGTGACCCACATCTTTCCACTCTGCATATAACTTTTCGTGAGCCAAGAGGGTCCCTGGAACTGTACTTGTTCCGTCCACGATGGGGAATCGGGGCAGAGCTAAGTGGTTGCCCTCTTAGGAGATCAGTTAGGCTTTAGGCCCGTCATTTAGAGATCACACCCCCAGGATTTCATTAAGTTAAAACATTCTGCAACAGTTAAGGCCCAAATGCTTGGCAGAATTTTGAAATACTCAGTGGTGACAGGTCTTACATAGGGACTGCGTTTACTGTTTCTAAGTTATCAGACTTTAACTAGGGAGCGTTTGGGAGCTGTGCAGTGTCACTGGCCTACATGGTGGAGCGTAAAAGCTCATTCACTCTCACATTAAAACTATCCTTTATGCTACTTATGTATAATTTACTTTTGTATAAGCACAGACCATCCTACTGAGATATATCAGGAGCTTTAAACTGAGTGAAGTGTGAGTTTTATTTAAAGTGCTGTTTCAATAATTGTTACAGAATTTTCTCCGTTTCTGGTGTTCTTTATCAAATTAGATGGGAGAGAATGACAATTGTATCTTTAGATATGTTAATTTATGTAATTCTCATGATAAAAAAAGTTCAGTGATTTGTGCAGGGTCATACAACTAGTAAATGGCATAACCAGAATTGGAACTCAGGTGGTTTGGCTCCAGGGTCCATGCTTTTATATTTAACTACTGTGCGGGAATAGTGTACTTGATTATCCAGATCTGGACACTCAGGGCAGATTTCAGTCTTATCTATAACTATTTATATAAGGTAATTTTTTCCTGAAAGGTAGTAGCTGAAGGTTCCTAAATATCTCAGATGGTAAAAATGCATGGCCCACTGTAGGACATTTGAAAAAATAAATTGTTTATGAGAGGCCCTTGTTCCAGCCTAGCCTCTATAATTTCTTAATTCTATAATTCCATACACATACACACATATATACACATACACATAGAAATATATATAATCAGCAACTCCTATTACTGGTAGGAGTAATATTGAGGATAAAGTTGAGGAAGAAGTAATGCATCTGAGATGGCCATCTCACAGGGTGAAAAGCGGAGAAGTAACGATGGAGTAATTAGTAATATTGGTCCTTGATTTTATTTTTTTATTCTTTATTTTATTTTTATTTTTTAAAATTTTATTTATTTATTTATTTTTGGCTGTGTTGCGTCTTCATCGCTGCTCACGGGCTTTCTCTAATTGTGGCGAGCAGGGGCTACTCTTCGTTGCAGTGCACAGGCTTCTCATGGTGGTGGCTTTTCTTGTTGCAGAGCACGGGCTCCAGGCACACGGGCTTCAGTAGTTGCAGCACGCAGGCTCAGTAGTTGTGGCTCGTGGGCTCAGTAGTTGTGGCTTGCGGGCTCTAGAGCACAGGCTCAGTAGTTGTGGCACATGGGCTTAGTTGCTTCACAGCATGTGGGATCTTCCCGGACCAGGGCTCGAACCCGTGTCCCCTGCATTGGCAGGCGGATTTTCAACCACTGTGCCACCAGGGTAGCCCCCTTGATTTTAAATTAAACTGAAATCCTTCATTTTTTTCCTCAAGGCTAATATTCAGACATATGAGTTTAGTTATGGGTGGATTGACCAACTTTTCCATCTTGGTCAAGCTGGTTATTGTTGGGGAAGGTGCTAGTACAGTTTCCTAGGATTTTATCAGGTCGTTGGGAGCTGTTAGTAGTAGATGTGTACCTCTTATTTGGCATTTAGATGATCTGAGACCTTAAAGAGATTTTAGAGATGATCTAATTCAATCCCTTTATTTTACTTCTGAGAAAACTATTACTTGGAAGATCTGTATGGTTTGTCCAAGGATGGATATGCCTTTTATCTTTTTTCAGAGGATATGTAGGATAGAACGGTAACCTCTGAATCTATGTATCTAATAATTCCTATGTCTCCTGCATAGTTTCTTCAGATTTAGAAAGAGACAAGATAAATAACTTAAACATCAACATTGAGCACACTGTCTTGACGCAGTTGACTCCAATGTATTTTATTGATTTCAAAAGAACCAGCTTTTGATTTCACTTATTTTTCTCTATTGTTTTTCTGTTTTCTATTTCACTGATTTCTTGTCTTATATTATTTCCCTTTCTCTTCTACTTTGGGATTAACTTGATCTTTCTCTAGTTTCTCATTATGCAAATTGAACTAATTGATTTGAGCCCTTTTTTAAGTGTTTACTCCTATATATCTACCCCAAATACTGCTTTATTCACATCCCATGAATGTTGATATATTGTATTTTCATTTAAATTCAGTTAAAATTATTTTCTAATTTCATTTTTCATTTCACCTTTGACCCATAGGTTATTTTATAAGTATGCTATTTAGTTTGCAGTTACTTGGGGATTTTTCAGATCTCTTTTTGTTACTGATTTCAAATGTAATTCCATGTGGTCAGAGAACATACCTTTATGACTTGTCCTTTAAAATATATTCAGGCTTGTTTTATGGCCCAGAATGTGGTCTGTCTTTGAAGCGTCCCATGTGCATTTGAGAAAAACGTATTCTGTATTCAGCAGTGTATTTTGTTGTTTGTTGTTGGGTATTCTGTTATGTCATAATGCTCCATAAATGTCAGTTAAGGCAGGTTGGTTGATAGTGTTTGAATCTTCTGTGTTCTTGCTGATTTTCTATTTGTTTTATCAATTAATTACTCAGAGAGGTATAACAATAATTGGATTTGTCTCTTTCTCCTAGTAGTTCTCTCAGCTTTTGCTTCATGTATTTTGCAGCTCCGTAATTAGGTACATAAAATGTTTAGGATTGTTGTGTCCTCTGCGTGAATTGACCCTTTATCATTATGAAGTGACTTTCTTATCCCTGGTGATATTGTTTGCTTTGAAATCTACTTTAGCAGATATTAACATGTCCACTAATCTTTCTTTTGATTAGTATTAGCATGGTATGTCCTTTTACTTTCACCTGTTTAATTTTTATATTTAAAATGCAGTTCTTGTAAGCAGCATATAGTTGGGTCTTGCTTTTTTAATCCAGTCTGAAAATATCTGCCCTTCCTTTTCCTGTTTTAAATTGAGCTTTAATTGACATATAACGTTCATTTCGGGTGTCCAGCATAATGAGTCAATATATGCATGTATTGCAAGATGATCACCACAAGAAGATTAGTTAGCATCCATCACCACACATAGTTACAAAGTTCTTTCCTTGTGATGCAAACTTTTAAAATTTACTCTCTCAGCAACTCTCAAATACAGCGATATCACCGTGCTGTACCACCTCTGCCTTTTAATTGGCCTGTTTTGACCATTTGCATTTAACGTGGTTGTTGATATGGGTAACTTTAAGTCTTGTCATTTGCTTTTTAAAAAAATCTGTCCTGTCTGTTCTTTTTTCCCTTTTCCTCCTCGTCCTGCCTTCTTTCGAATTAATCAATTTTCAAAAGATTTTAAATGATTTTGTATGATTCTGTTTTCTCTCTTTTGTTGGCTTATTAGCTGTAACTCTTACTTTAGTCGTTGCTTGAAGGTTTGTAGCGTACATATTTAATTTATCATACTCCACCTTCCATTGATATACCAGTTCACACACAGTACCCTGTAAAAGCGTTCTTCCATTTCTTCCCTCGTAGGCTTTATGCTGTTGTTGTCAGCATTTTATATGCTATGAAACTAACACTATATTGCTGTTATTTTGTTTAGACAGTTTATTATCTTTTAAAAATGTTTAAATAAGTAAACAAATCTTATATGTTTACCTATGTAGTTATCATTTCTGGTATACTTCATTCTTTTTTATAAATCTGTATTTCCAACTGGTGTCATTTTCTTCTGCCTGAGGGCTTTCTTTAACATTTATTGTAATGCAGGTCAGTTGGTGATAAGTTATTTCTGCTTGTGTATGTCTGTAAAAGTTTTTATTTTGCCTTTTTTTCAAAAAGCAACTTTATCGAGGTATAATTTACATACCATAAAATTTATTTATTTGTAGTGATTTTTTAGAAAACTTAACCAAGTTACGCAGTCATTACGACCATCCATTTTTAGAACATTTTTTATCACCCCAGTCAGATCCCTTGTGACCATTTGTGGTTAATTCCTGTTCCCATCCCCAGTCACAGGCAACACTAATCAGGGCTCTCTCTGCATGCCTTTTCTGGACATCTCATATAAATGAAGTCAAACAGTAAGTGGTCTTTTGTGCCTGGTGTCTTTCACATGTTTTGGAGGTTCATCTGTATTGTAGCATATATCAGTATCTCTCCCTTTATTCTCTACTTCACATTCTAATTTGTATTTTTCTGTTTCTAAAATGCAGTTTTATTTAAGAATATATTTCTGGTAAGCCTCCACAGATCACTTGTGCATTGAATTTAGAATATAAATAAAAGCCATACACTTTATTACGTTTAAGTATTTTAAAAATCCTGCTTTTAAGATTTATAGTATGGTTGGGTCCTGTTCATCTTTGTATCCACTAGAGAATCTAGTTACTAGTAGACTTTCAATAAATACGTGTTGAATCAAATGGAATCATACTCCTATAAACTCACTTGAATCATTTTTGAATATGTTGAACAAACATCCACAATAACAATTAAATTATAATTACCAACATATATTTCAACATTCTTTGGGGTTAAAGTCTACATGATATTGTTTATTGGTTCTGCAGTCTCTGTTTTGGATTTTGAAACAATGATTCTTTGAAATTATGATGATACTGTTTTGAAAAAATCTGGCTCCCTAAATCTCGTCCTCAATAGAGGACATAATTATAGGAATGACATGAATTAGAGTGTTTTTTAAAATGTTTTAATTTTGTTATTTCATATCTGTTTTTACAGCTGGAGTGTAATACTTTTCTATATAACTTGCCTTTTGAAAGCTATTGTTAAAAAAAAGAAAGCTATAGTGTTCTGCAAACTTCATTATTTGCAGTCTTCATTATCCTGGCCTTTTTCTTTTCTTTTTTTGAAGAACAATTTTTTTTTCCTTATGACTGCTAGTGATTTAATCTGGTAGCATTTTCTGTTGATACTAGAAAGCAGATTGGTCTGAGAGAACTCTGTAGATAATACCCCCAAAACCCCAAGCCCAAACGAACAGAAAGAGCTTTTCTATTTTGTTCCATATAAACTGAACCTTCTTTGGGCCTTTAGTGCTTTCCTATAAGTCAAGGAAGATGGAGGAGGTGCTGACAACTTAGAAACCAGGTTAGACTTTGGAAGAACAGCATCATGCCCTAGTCACATGGATAAAACTTTTCTTCTCTGCTGGTCACTTCCACTTTGTGGCAACGAAGACGTCACATGCTGAACTCCAGCCTCTAATGTCTGTTTACTTGACATCTCTGCTCATATATCTTAGAGGCATCTCGGACTTACTGTCCAAAACAAAACTCCTTTGAGTTTTCTTCTCTCTGCTGAACGGCGCCTCCTATCCTAGCTCAGTAATGGCAGTTTCATCCTTTCAGTTCCCTGGTTGAAAAGTCATTTTACATCCCGTAATCAGCACATCCTGTCATTAAGCGTACCAAAATCCAGTTGCTTCTCACCACCACCATTGCAGCTATATTTCTTCAAGCCACCGTGATCTCTGTCGTGTGTGGTAGGTTGAAAAACGTGGCCACAATAATTTCTGCTTCCTCCCAAGAGGTGGAGTCTGCTTACCCACCCAGTGAATCTGGGCTGGCTTTGTACTTTTTTGACTAATAGAACGTGGTGGGGGTGATGTGTGAGATCTGGAGCCTAGGCTCAAAACAGCTTGCATCTTTCATGTTAACTCTTCTGGAACGTTCTGGTCGCCGTTCAGGCTGGACCATATGGAGAGAGAGGCCAAGGCAAGATGAGTTAAGCACGAAAGCGCCTGATGTGTGGATGAGCTCCTGCCCCGGTCTAGCTGCCTGTTGACTGCAGCTATAGTAGAAAAACAGCCCAGCAGATCACAGCCTGAACTGCTGATCCACGCGATCGTAGGAAATAATAAATGGTGGCTGTTTAAAGTCACTAAGGTTGGGGGATTTCCCTGGTGGTCCAGTGGTTAAGACTCCACGCTTCTACTGCAGGGGGTGCGGGTTCAACCCCTGGTTGGGTAGCTACGACCCTGCATGATGTGCTGTGCGGCCAGAGAAGAAATGATAATAAAGTCACTAAGTTTGAGCTGGTTTGTTATGCCACATTATCACTTTATTTTTATTTTTTAATTTTTTTTTTCGGTGCGCGGGCCTCTCACTGCTGTGGCCTCTCCCGTTGCGGAGCACACGCTCCGGACACGCAGGCTCAGCGGCCATGGCTCACGGGCCCAGCCGCTCCGCGGCATGTGGGATCTTCCCGGACCGGGGCATGAACCCGCGTCCCCTGCATCGGCAGGCGGACTCTCAACCACTGTGCCACCAGGGAAGCCCTTATCACTTACTTTATTGTAGCATCCTTATGTCTTGTCTCTTCCTCCTCATTTCACCCCGATCTTCCCACCTGTACCCTGTCTTCCGCAAAGCAGCCAGAATGATCCCTTTAAAACTAACACCAGATTTGTCACTCTAGTGAAAACCTTGGCTGGCCTCCTCTCTTGTTCAGTGGAGCTCTTACGTCCTTACTGTGGCCTCTTCCCCTCATTACGTCTCTGACGTAATTTCCTTTCCACTCTTGTAGTTGTTCTGCAGCTGCCGCGCTGGCCTCCTTGCTGTACCTTTCTGCTTGTTGAATGGTCTTAATAACTCACTTAGCCTCTCTGAATCTGTCCCTATGGTATAAAACGGGGTAATGCCTGTCTTACAGAAACACGTCGCGGTCTTAGCAGGGTAAGCTTTCAGATGTTACTGGGGGTGGGGAGACATGTAAATAGCCACGAGCATACTTTTTCTTGCCTTCCCTTTTTCGGCAGGAAGTGTTTCTTTTAATTCTTAGAGTTGTGTTCCCCCCATGCCCACACACAGCCTTAAGTGAGTGAAGGAGCACATTCTCACACTTTTTAAAAACCTGGCTGCATTTGAAGATCCTGTTGTAAAAGTGGGTTCCTGTTTCGCTATGAGCTTGTGATAGTGTCCGTAGTGTGCATGTGGGAGAACTGTTGTCAAAGGGGGGAGCTCTCCACACCATCGTCACGGGGGACTTTAAGAAGATTAGTACTGCTGCTATTCCTGGGAGCAGATAAGCTACACAGATTTACATACTGCTGAGACATGCGGCACATCTTCTTGAGCAGATGGGCACCTACACTTAAGTAACTGAAATAGTCACAAATAATGTGGATTATGGTTTTATGAAGAAGCGATTTCTCTAGGACAGAGATCCATAAGTCTCGATGATAAGGATTTCTTTTAATTGCTTTTAAAACATTTCTCTTCTCTCTGTTCTTTCACTCTCTCCAGTGCTGTGTTATACTCACTAACGTGAACTTTGGCCCACCCAGCTGGACTCATAGGAGGGACAGTGATTATTAACATACTAACGGAACATGAGCTTATTAAATATGAAGTCTTCAGGAAAGCCTTTTAAACTAATTGCACGGAAAGGATGCCATCAGCACCTGAAGGAAATAATAAACATTTTGGAGCACACCAAAATGTTAACAGTGGTGTCAGCGTTAAGAAAGGAGGTGTGGCGTCGTGGCTGCGGCACACATCATGTACACACGTGCCCTGGCCTCCAGACGGTCCGCTCTTCCCCCACCCTCCAAAAAGCCGGAGTGAATCTTTTAAAGCCGAAGTCAAGATCCTTAGTCCTCTGCATGCTCCAGTGGCTTCCTCCTTTGCTCTTAATGAAATCCAGAGCTCTTCCGGAGCCTGTGAGGCCCTTAGTGCCTTGGCCCGCCCCTGCTTCTGACTCATCTCTTCCTTCACTCATTCTGCTTCAGCCAGCCAGCCCTCCTTACATCTCAGGCCTTGCGTGGTCCCACCTGAGAACCTTTGTACTTACTCTTCCTTCTGCCTGGCATGCTTTCCTCCCAGATTTCCACAAGCCTAGCTCTCTCACTTCATCTAGATTTCTGTTGAGATACTCCCCCATCAAAGAGGCTTTCCTGACTACCCTATATAAAATAAGTACTTCCTCTTTCACTTTCCCCTTACCCTGCTTTGTGGTTCCTCATAGCACTTATTAATTCTTGACATGTAGTTGTTTGCGTTTCTCTCCTGATAAGTGTGTTCACTGCTTTATTTCCAGAACCTAAAACAGGTCCTGTGTAATGTGTACTCAATAGATTCATTGAATGAGTGAATTGATTGTGTTTCTGCCACTTCCCGTCCTAGTCCAAGAGGGAGAATTGGAATGTATTCACAGAGTAGATAACCCACAATTTCAAATACAGATACTCTCCTGACCTTAAAAACATCTCTATGTTTATTTCAACCTAAATAAGATGTGAATTTTGTTTAAGAAAAAAAATCTCTATGTTATTTTAGTAAGGTAACAAACATGGAATGTTTAGTGTTCCAGGTACTGTATTTGACACTGTGAATTCAAAAATGTATAAACGCACATTTCAGATTCATTTGGACTTTATATAATGGTCTCTATCGTTATTTTCACAGTGCTGATTTGCACATTACACATTTTAAGAAGCCCTGCTGTAACTAAGTGTGTAAATTTGTTTAATCCAGTAGTTTTCTAAATTCTTTTTTGCCGTAGAATTCTTTTTCATGAAACATCTATTTAAATCCTTTTAGACTTAGACAGTTGTTGACGTTTGGGAACAAAGCTCCGTTAGTGGTGTTGGGGGTGGTAAGCGATCAGAACTGAAGGGACTTGTGCCTCTGAAGGAATTGGTGTTAGCAGTGGATGTAAAGGGTAATAACTAATTCCTTCTACTTTTGTTACTTGATTCATCATAGTAATACATTTAGGAAGAAAAGTCATGATTTCTATAGATGCCAAAAAGATATTTGAAAAATCCAACATCCATACCCGATTAAAAACATAATTAAATACGAGTAAACGGATACCTTTCAAACAAGATTGCACACACACAAAATACTTAATTTCCACTAAAACCAGCAGTAAATACGTATCACTGTGTCCATTGCTATGTATTGAATAACATTGTATTGACGAAACCAGTTAGCACATTCAATCAAGAGAGAATAATTAGAAGCATAAGACGTTGGAAAGGAAGAGGGAAAGCTATTTCTACGTGCAGATGACGTGATAGTATATGTTGAAAAGCCAAGAGAGTCAATAACAACAGAACACCTAAACAAAAGGAATTGAGTAAAATGGCAGGATGTAGAATTAGCAAACAAAACCCAATACTTTCTATACGTACACAATAAATAAAACAATGAATAATTGAAAATATGGTAGAAGTCAAGTCTCCATTTCCAATAACATCAAAAAGATAAAATACTTAAGAAACTCAAGAAAAATGCCAGGTCTGTAGGAGGAAAGCATTTCTGAAAAACATAGAAGTAGACTTGAACAAATGGGAAGACATTAACGTATTTCATGTTCATGAATAGAATAACTCGGCATTACGAAGACTTCAGTTCTCCCCAATTTAATGCATAAATCCAGTCCCAGTAAATGGTTTTTTGTTTTTTTTTTTCTGGCACTAGACAAGTTGATCCTAAAGGTCACATGGAAAAATAAACAAGAGAGAGCAACCAAGAAATCTCTGAAAGAATGATAAAGAGTGTGAAACCCCACCTGATTTTAAACCACAAATCGCTATAATTAAAACTGTGAGAGCAGGGGCTGTAAATAAGAACTCTGAAAAAAAAAAAAAAAAAAAAAGAACTCTGTCTACTTTTTGTTCAGTTTTGCTATGAACCTAAAACTGCTCTAAAAAATAAAATCTGTTACAAAAATTGTGTACCAGTTGTATGGTATGATGTGTGGACAGACATGCTGGCCAATGGAATAGAATAGAATGTCCAGAAATAGACAGTAAATATAGAAATTTAGAATAAAGAGGAGAGGAGAAGGTGGGACCACTGGATAGATATTTGATAAGAGATAAAATTGGGTCCATATCTCACACTGTATTCCAAGATAAACTACAAATGGATAAAATACTTCTTTTCTTCTATTTTACACTTTTTATTTTAAAATAATTTTAGACTTGTGAAAAATAGTACAAAGAATTTTCATATATCCTTCACCCAGATTCCCTAAAGGTTATCATTTGCTACATGCTTTATCATTTATTCATTCTGTCTCTGAAATATTTGAGAGTAAGTTGCAGACCTTATGTCCCTTTACCTGTAAATACGTCAGTGTTTGTTCTAAAGGCAAGAGTGTCTTAGTCTGTTCAGGTTCTTTAACAGAATACCATAGACTTATGTTGGTGGCTTATAAACAGTAGAAATTTATTTCTCGCCTAGGGAGACTGGAAGTCTAAGATCAAGGTGCCAGCAGGGGTCTGGTGAGGGCTCACGTCTTGGTTCATAGATGGCCATCTTTTCACTGTATTGTCACATGATGGAAGGAGTGAGGGATCCCTTTCTTATTAGGGCACTAATCCCATTCATGAGAGCCTCACTCTCATGATGTAATCACTTCCCAAAGGCCCCACCTTCAAATACTATCACACTGGGCCTTAGGATTTAACATGAATTTTGGGGGAACACAAACATTCAGTCTATAGCAGAGAACATTCTCTTATATAATCAGAGTACAGATATCAAGATCAGGAAATTAGCATGATAAAATGCTACTCTCTAATCTGTAAGCCTTACTGGGACTTCTCCAGTTGTCCCCCTAAACCGTTGTTCTGCTCCACAGGCCGGGCCAGGCTCACACATTGCAGTTAGCTGTCAGGTCTCTCTAGTGTCCTTTGATCTGGAAGAGCTCCTCAGTCTTGTTTTGTGTTTCATGACTGTGACACTTTTGAAGAGTACAGGCTTCTTGTGTAGAATGTCCCTCAAATTAGGTATGTCTGATGTTTCCTCATGTATACATTTTATAGCATGAATACCACAAAAGTAATGCTGTGTCATTGATTGTACTGTCTTGGGAACTGTTTACTTTGGTCACCACGTAAGCTGGTATCAGCCAAGTTTCTCCATTCTGTAAAGGTACAGTTTTCCTTGTAATTAATACTATTCTGGTAGACCAGACAAACCACACATATCCCTCTTTGAGGAAGGACTTGCTCAGTTGTGGCACGTGCAGTTAGCAGACAGCTTCCAGCAGTCAGCTCTCAGCTTGTTCAGTATGACTCAGCTCACGTAAGGTCACAGCCTTCCTGGGCGGTGGCATCCAGTGCTGAGTGAGAAGGGGTGGACTTCTTCAGAGCTCCCTGCCTGTGGCCAAAGCTTGGATAGGCCTGAACTATAGTGAGACGTCTACCTCTGCCCAATTCTGCTTCCCCCACTTCCTTTCACACGTGTTGATCCCTAGTGAGTATCTTGCACCCCAAACTCTGTCTCAGCACCTGATTCCAGAGAACCCAGCCTGAGACAAGTATCTTTGTGGGAAAACGTGTTCATGATTACTTGCGCTTACTCTTTTTTAGCATCTGTTGAGGACTCCTGCTTGAAACAGTTACTGTGCTGGTTGCCAAATGGTGATTTTTTAAATTCTGTGATTTCTTCCACATTTAATAATTAGAATTAAACTGAAAGGAAGAGCTTTCCCTCCTCCCCAGTTATTTATTTATTCATTCATTTACATCGTCCTGCTCTCATGGATTCTTATTTTATGGATTATAACATATTTATTTTTTATAAATTTATTATTTATTTATTTTTGGCTGCATTGGGTCTTTGTTGCTGCACGCGGGCTTTCTCTAGTTACAGCGAGTGGGGGCTACTCTTCATTGTGGTGCGCGGGCTTCTCATTGAGGTGGCTTCTCTTGTTGAGGAGCGCGGGCTCTAGGTGTGTGGGCTTCAGTAGTTCTGGCACACGGGCTCAGTAGCTGTGGCTCGCGGGCTCTAGAGCGCAGGCTCAGTAGTTGTGGCGCACGGGCTTAGTTGCTCCACGGCATGTGGGATCTTCCCATACCAGGGCTTGAACCCGTGTCCCCTGCATTGGCAGGCCGATTCTTAACCACTGCACCACCAGGGAAATCCCTGTATTGTTTATTTTGTTGCTCAAATTGTCCCAGATTTAGCCAGTAGGAACCCTTTCAGTTTGGTTTCTGTGTCCTTTTGACATGTCACCATCATTTTTCTTTCCTTATCTTCAGGTGCCAGGAGATTTTCTTTAGGCTTATCTGATACTTTTCCTACCCCCGGAATCTGCCATTTCAAAATGGACCAAATCTGAATATAAAAAATAAGAACCTTCCAATACTAGGAGAAAACGTGGCTGGACGATCTTACAACCAGGGAGTGAGGAAAGCCTGATTTAAAAAAAAAAAGGATGTGACATAGACAGTTCATAGGGAAAAAAAAACAAAAATGGCTTATAAACATATGAGAAGATTCTTACCCTAATTTATTTAATGCAAAGTAAAATTACCCTGTAGTATCAAAAGTCTGAAAATATTTTATTGTAGAGAAATAAGCAGCCTCATGCATTGCTTGTAGGAGTATCAAAATGGTACAACCCCTATAATTGAGTTTGGGGAAAGCAGACAGATTTACTTTCAGTCCAGTAATCCCACTGTTAGAAATCTGCACTGAAGATAAACTTCCACAAGTAAACAACACATGCATAGGGTTATTCATTGCTGCATTGTTTGTAACAGCAGAAGATTGGAGACAACCCAGATGGCTATCAATAGAGGCCTGGTTGTATAACTGGAACACCCACACAGTGGAATACCATGCAGTGCTTTAAAAAGGAAACAATAGTTGTCTCTGTGTGCTAATGTGTAGTGATTTCTAGGGTGTAAGTGAAAAAAGCAAGGTGTAGACCAAGATATATAAAGGAAGAAATCAGAAATACATACTTGCTTATTTTGCTAAAAGAAATAGTGGAAGGATAAAACAAACACTAATAAAAATGATTATCTGGGGTGAGGAATGAAAGCCAGGCCTTTCTGAGTATCTTTTTTACATCGTTTTAACTTTGAAACATTTATATTTGTTTTATTTTTATTTTGGATATGTAACAAAGAGGGGTAAAAGCAAACTGTAAAATTTGAAATCATGAAACGAACTTAATTTTGTGAAGTTGGTACTATAACTACACAGAGGAAAGAATTATTTCAAGTGAGTTTTGAAAGTACCACAGGACTCCTTAGTTGGATGTAGTTTAAAGCCAAAACAGAATAAAACAAAAAAACTGCAAAGAAATCTTAAACTAATATGTAGTTTTTAAACTGTTTTGTATATATTTTAGTTTAAACTGAATAAATAAGTAAATTACTTAGGAACTAAGATTTTCATTGTGAAAGTAAAGAGATACAAATATAATGCCAAGAAATTAAGGAAAAAACTCTATTTGTTCTATCTGAATTGTTCAATTTGAATTGGAAATATCAGTGTGAATATAAATATAAATGTATAATGCTCCTTCTGTAACCCAAAGGGCCTAAAAGCAATGAAACTCCAGTAGCTGTGAGTACCCTGGGAATTCAGAGTTTGGTTTCTAAATATCATTAAAAGGAACCAGTGACCCTTGAAGAAGTGGCTAATGTCAGGTCCAGGGGAGGAAAATATAAAATGAGCCTGGGACATCTTGTGCTGTGCAAGGAAGTGCTCAGAGACTAATGGGATGATCGAGATGCTACAGGAGTCAGCTGGAAGAGGCATTAGCCAAGTGAGACAATTTGAACATAAACATGAGTGTACTTGATGACACATCGAGTAAATAAAATCCGTAAGTTTCTGTATTGATATTCAAGAAGAGAAAAACTAAATTTATTTGCTAACAATGGAGGTGAATTTTTAAAATTAATTAATCTATTTATTTATTTTGGCTGCGTTGGGTCTTTGTTGCTGCGCGTGGGCTTTCTCTAGTTGCGGCAAGCTGGAGCTACTCTTCATTGCAGAACGCGGGCTTCTCATTGCGGTGGCTTCTCTTGTTGTGGAGCATGGGCTGTAGGCGCAGCCTTCAGTAGTTGTGGCACACGGGCTCAGTGGTTGTGGCTCGCAAGCTCTAGAGCACAGGCTCAGTAGTTGTGGTGCACGGGCTTAGTTGCTCCGTGGCATGTGGGATCTTTCCAGACCAGGGCCCGAACCCGTGTCCCCAGCATTGGCAGGTGGATCCTTAACCACTGCACCACCAGGGATGTGCTGGAGATAAATATTATACCAAAATCTTATTCTGAAAACGGGTAATTAAAGGGAAATAATTATATTTTTGTACTGCCTTTTCAGAATGACTCTAGTTCATCTCCAGTGAGGTAAAGCTCTTTACAGAAGAATGCCAGCTTAAAACTATGCAAATAAATAATAGAGGGCTTGGGCTTCCCTGGTGGCGCAGTGGTTGAGAGTCCGCCTGCCGATGCAGGGGACACGGGTTCGTGCCCCCGGTCCAGGAAGATCCCACGTGCCGCGGAGCGGCTGGGCCCGTGAGCCATGGCCGCTGAGCCTGCGCGTCCGGAGCCTGCGCTCCGCAACGGGAGAGGCCACGGCACTGAGAGGCTCACGTACCGCAAAAATAAAATAAAATAAAATAATAATAGAGGGCTTTTAATGGTGATTTTCTGATTCTACAAAATAATAGATTCAGGCAAGGCATATCAGTGGATGCTAAAACTGTTAGGGGAAGAAGATATTCACATACCCTTAACGTTTTACTCCACAGAAGATTTCGTAAAAAAAAAAAAAAAAAGATTTCGTGATTGTCCAAGTCAAAAATGGACCTTTACAAAGGAGACATTTGGTGGTCACTACCTTACCAAATGGCCAAACGTAGCATCACTGATAGTGACAAACCTAACTAATGTGTCTCCTGAGTATCTCCTTAAATACTGTACAGTACCCAGATGAGTATTCTTGTCCATCCTCTTCCCCCTGCTCCCTCAAATTATACTCAAGCCATTAGACTTTGAATGGAATGGTAGTAGGAGGAGGAGGTTGGGGTAGATGAAGAAGTAAAGGACACCAAAAGGAAACAAGTTCAGAATGTAGCACATTTCACAAGACATCTGGCCTCCTCTCTTCAAAAAGTCACTGTCAGGCTTCCCTGGTGGCGTAGTGGTTGAGAATCTGCCTGCTAATGCAGGGGACACGGGTTCGAGCCCTGGTCTGGAAAGATCCCAGATGCCGCAGAGCAACTAGGCCCGTGAGCCACAACTACTGAGCCTGCGCGTCTGGAGCCTGTGCTCCGCAACAAGAGAGGCCACAACAGTGGGAGGCCCGCGCGCCGCAATGAAGAGTGGCCCCCGCTCGCCACAACTAGAGAAAGCCCACGCACAGAAATGAAGACCCAACACAGCCAAAAATAAAAATAAATAAATTAAAAGAAGGCTCAACATTAAAAAAAAAAAAAAAGTCAGTGTCTTTTGGGATTCTGGGAAGATGATGGTAACGGTTTATTATTTTTGAGTCTCCCCCAAATCACTGCATATAAACAGAACAACTTGAATTGTATCTACAACAAAACCAGTTTGCTAGAGAATGAGGATTTGCTTTAGACAACCCAAATGACTACAGAGACAGCAACTTAAACTATGATATGAACATTAAATATGTACGTATGTTCTTATAGACCTAAGTGAGGAGGGTTATAAGGAAGAGAAAAATATAATTTGTAATGGTTATTTGCTCTAACAAAGTATATATGGTACAGCTATTAGAGAATGTAGAGCATATATGCAACAAGTTATTTAAACCTTTCAGTAATCATATTACTGGCAGTACTAATGGTCTCATTGATTGAAATAATATCAGGCATCTTATCTGGCCACAATACTGTGAGACTAGAAATCAACTACAAGAAAAAAACTGCAAAAACACAAACAAGTGGAGGCTAGAAAATATGCTACTAAACAACCAATGGATCACTGAAAAAATCAAAAAAAATATGGAGACAAATGAAAACAACACGGCGATCCAAAATCTATGGGATGCAGCAACAGCAGTTGTAAGGGGGAAGTTTATAGTGATAAAAGCCTACCTCAGGAAACAAGAAAAATCTCAAATAAGCAACTTAACCTTACGAGAAAGGATGAGAAAAACAAGAACAAAATCCAAAGTTAGTAGAAGGAAAGAAGTAAAAAATCAGAGCAGAAATAAATGAATTAGTGACTTAAGAAAATAGAACAGATGAATGAAACAAAGAGCTGGTTCTTTGAAAATATTTTTAAAAATTGATAAACCTTTAGCCAGACTCATAAGAAAAAAAGAGAGGGCCTGAATCAATAAAATCAGAAATTAAAAAGAAGTTAAAACTGACACCACAGAAATACAAGAGATCATGGCAGATTATTACGAACAGCAATATGCCAATAAAGTGGATAACCTAGAAGAAGTAGACAGATTACTAGAAGTGTACAATCTCCCAGGGCTGAACCAAGAAGAAATGGAAAATATGAACAGGCCAATTACCAGTAATGAAATTGAATCAGTAATAAAAGAAATCCCCAACAAACAAACGTCCATGACCAGATGGCCTCACAGGTGAATTCTACCAAATTTGAGAAGACTTAATACCTATCCTTCTCAAACTATTCTAAAACACTGCAGAGGATGGAGTGCTTCTGAACTCATTCTGTGAGGCCAGTATCACCCTGATTCCAAAACCAGACAAAGATATCACAAAAAAGGAAAATCACAGGCCAGCATCACTGACGGACATAGATGCAAAAATCCTCAACAAAACGTTAGCAAGTCAAATTCAACAGTACATTAAAAGGATCATTTACCATGATCAAGTGGGATTTATTCCAGGGGTGCAAGGATAGATCAGTATCCATAAATCAATCAGTGTGATACATGATATTAACAAATTGAAGAATAAAAACCATATGATCATCTCAACAGATGCAGAAAAAACTTTTGACAAAATTCAACATCCATTTATGATAAAACCTCTCCAGAAAGTGGGTATAAGAGGGAACATACCTCAACATAATAAAGGCCATAGATGATAATCCCACAGCTAATATACACAACAATGAAAAGCTAAAATCATTCCTCTAAGGTCAGGAACAAGACAAGAATGCCACTCTCACCATTTTTATTAAACATAGTATAGGAAGTTCTAGCCACAGCAGTCAGAGGAGAAAAAGAAATAAAAGGCACCCAAATAGGAAAGTAAGAGTAAAACTGTCACCGTTTTCAGACTACATGGTACTATACATAGAAAATCCTAAAGACCCCAGCAAAAAAACTACTAAAGCTCATCGATTTTGGTAAAGTTGCAGGATACAAAACAAATATCAGAAATCTGTTGCATTTCTGTATAGTAACAACAAACTAGCAGAAAGAGAAATGAAGGAAACTTGCATTGACCATCGCATCAAAAACAACAAAAAAAAACACACCTAGGAATAAACCTACCTAAGAAGATAAAAGATCTGTACTTAGAAAACTATGAGATACTGATGAAAGCAATTGAAGATGACAAACAGATGGGAAGATGTATTATTTTCATGGATTGAAAGAAATAATATTGTTAAAATGACCATACTACCCAGGCAATCTACGGATTCAATGCAATCCCTATCAAAATACCAAGGGCATTTTTCATAGGACTAGAACAAATAAGTTTAAAATTTGTGTGGAGACACAAAAGACCCCAAATAGCCAAAACAATCTTGAGAAAGAACAGAGCTGGAGGAATTACGCTCCTTGACTTCAGACTATACTACAAAGCTACAGTAATCAAAACTATGGCACTGGCACAGAAACAGACACACAGATCAACAGAACAGGATAGAGAGCCCAGAAATAAACCCACTCACTTATTGTTAATTAACCTGCGACAAAGGGGGAAAGAATATATAATGAGGAAAAGACAGTCTCTTCAAAAGTGGTGCTGAAAAAACTGGACAGCTACATGTGAAAGAATGAAATTAAAACATTTTCTCGCACCATGTACAAAGATAAACTCAAAATGGATGAAAGACCTAAATGTAAGACCTCAAACCATAAAACTCCTAGAAGAAAACATAGGCAGAACACTCTTTGACATAAATTGTGTCAGTATTTTTTTGGATCTGTCTCCTAAGGCAAAGAAAATAAAAGCAAACATAAACAAATGGGACCTAATTAGGGGACTTTCCTGGCGGTCCAGTGGTTAAGACTATGCGCTTCCACTGCAGTGGGCGCAGGTTAGATCCCTGGTCAGGGAACTAAGATCCTGCATGCTGCGAGGTATGGCCAAAAAAAAGGAAGGAGGGGGACTAATTAAACTTACAAGCTTTTGGACAGCAATGGAAACCATCGGTAAAATGAAGAGACAAGCTACTGCATGGCAGAAAATATTTACAAATGATATGACCAATAAGGGGTTAATATCCAAAATATATAAACAGCTCATACAACTCAACATCAAAAAACAACCTGATTAAAAAATGGGCAGAAGACCTGAACAGACAGTTTTCCAAAGAAGACATACAGATGGCCAACAGGCACATGAAAAGATTCTCAACATTGCTAATCATTAGAGAAATGCAAATCAAAACCACAGTGAGATATCACCTCACACTTGTCAGAATGTCTATTATCAAAAAGACCACAAATGACAAATGTCGGCAAGGATGTGGAGAAAAGGGAGCCCCTGTACACTGTTGGTGGGAATGGAAATTGGTGCAGACACTGTGGAAAACAGTATGGAGGGTCCTCAAAAATTAAAAATAGAATTACCATATGATCCAGCAGTTCTACTCCTGGGTATATATTCTAAGAAAATGAAAACACTAATTTGGAAAGATACATGCACCCCAGTGTTCATAGCAGTATTACTTACAATAGCCAAGATATGGAAGCAACTTAAGTGTCCATCAACAGATGAATGGATAAAGAAAATGTGGTATATATATTACCATGGAATACCACTTCATCATGAAAAATAATGAAATTTTGCCATTTGCAACGACATGGATGGAACTAGAAGATATTACACTTAGTGAAATAAGTCAGAGGAAGATACTATATGTTATCCCTTATATGGGGAATCTAAAAAAAAAAAAAAACTAGTCAGTATAACAAAAAAGACTCACAGATATAGGAGAACAAACTAGAGGTTACCAGTGGGGAGAGGGAAGGGAGGAGGGGTAACAACTGATGGAGGATTAAGAGGTACAAATGACTATGTATAAAATAAATAAGTTACAAGGATATATTGTACAGCACAGGGAATATAGCCAATGTTTTATAGTAACTATAAATGGAGTATAATCTTTAAAAATTGTGAATCACTGTGTTATACACCTGAAACATATAATATTGTAAATCAACTATACCTCAGTTTTTAAAATGCTGATTTATAATTGCATCAACAAATTAAATAAAAGGGATAAATCTAACAAAATATGTGCAAGGTTTGTGTATTGATCAGGTAAAATCTAAAGTGAAGAGATAGGCTGTGATCATGGAATGGAAGACGATATTATAAGGATATCAGTTCTTTCTAAAGTGATCTATAGAGCCAATACAATACCAGCCAAAAATCCCAGCAGGCTTTTTTTTTTGTATTTTTTTTTTTTTTTTTTCGGTATGCGGACCCTCTCACTGTTGTGGCCTCTCCCGTTGCGTAGCACAGGCTCCGGACGCGCAGGCTCAGTGGCCATGGCTCACGGGCCCAGCCGCTCCGCGGCATGTGGGATCTTCCCGGACCGGGGCACAAACCCATGTCCCCTGCATCGGCAGGCGGACTCTCAACCACTGCGCCACCAGGGAAGCCCGGCTTTTTTTTTAAATCAAAGATGAGCTTAAAATTTATATGGAAATGCAAAGGACCTAAAATAGCCCAAACACTTTAGAAAAAGAAGCTGGAGGAGTCATACTGTCTGATTTCAGGATTTTCTAAAGCTGCTTGGAATCAAGTCAGGGTGGTGTTAGAGTAGGAGTGGACTATAGATCAGTGGGGCAGAATAGAGACTTCAGAAATAACCCTTACAAATATAGCTGATTAATTTTCATGAGACAATCCAAGGTAACTCAGTAGAGAAAGTATAGTTTTGTTGGCTAACGATATTGGAACTATTGTCCATCTCTAGGCAAAAAAATTAACCTCAGTCCTCACTTCATACCATATTTTTTTAAGATCAGCATTTAAAATCTATTACAGACCTAAATGTAAAACCTATAAACCTTAGAGAAGTGAACATATGAGAAAGTCTGTGTGACCTTCGGTTGGCAAAGATGTAGAGAAGACCCAGCTTTAGAACTGGAAATTTTAGAACTGAAAAATACGATAGCCAAATTAAAAAACTCATAAAAGTCTACTCAGTAGCAGAATGGAGAGGGCAGAGGAAAGAATCAGTGAACTTAAAGGTGGAATAAAAATTGCCCAGTGTGAACCACAGAAGAAATTAAACTGAGAAATAAAAATGAGTAGATCATCAGGGACTTGTGAAACTATTAAAAAAAAAAATCTCAACTATGTGTCATCGGAGTTCCAGAAGGAGAGAAGAATGAGAGTGTGGCTGAAAAAGCACTTGAAGGAACAGTAGTTTAAATTTTTGCAAGTGTGACAAAAGACGCAAACCTACAGTTTCTAGAAGCTGAGTGAATGCTAACCAAGATAAAGAAATCCATGCCAAGACACGTCACAGCCAAACTTGTGAAAACGAAAGGCAGATAAAACCTTGAAAACAGTGACAAGAGTGTACCTCACCTATGGGGGAAAATTAGAACAGCAGGTTTCTCATCAGAAACTGTGGAGGCCAAAAGGAAGTGCCATGGCATTTTCCAAGTGTTAAATGAAAAGAACTGTCAACGCAGAATCCTGTATCCAGCAAATATCCCTCCCTCGAGGTTGAACGCTAGCAATTACAGATTGTCAGCACATCCTTACGTTATAAGTAGGCAAAGCAAAAACAGGGTGAAGGCAGTAATACGGCTTTCTCCTCACACGCTTCTCGCTTGTCAAGGAAGAAAAAGTTTTTTCCACCATAACTTTTCCTTTTCCAAAGATGTATCCATTAGCCAAAACTGTATCACATGGCCACAGTAGATGCAAAGGATGGTGGTAAAGTGAGAGTATCTGGGATTTTCAATCTCAGTCAGTGGGGAGCAGGTGAGAAAAGGGGGCAGTTCAGTGGAGAAGAGCATGCAGCCAGCTCTCAGGTTCACAGAGAAACTTAGATTAATTTAGATTAATATTATCTGCAAATGAGGTTATACATGGTCACTGACATGACTGCAAAAAGGACATTCATTATACCTTTACAAGGCACATGTAACCATTAGTGTGTGTAATGTTTTTTATAGTTCTGACTTCATCATCAAAAGAATTTTTAAAACTATATTGGGATCCTCAGAAAACGGAATATCCCTCTGTGAGGCCAGAGGCTCTGCAGACGGCCCAGTGTTGGTTGTCCCTAACTGTCCTTTGTCTGTGTAGTCGGAGGGGCAGCTAACAGATCCCGAGGGCTGGCTCCACTCCACCCTGTGCCAGGCGTTGGTGACTCAGTCATGTCCCTTCCTCCAAGAAAAATCTGGAAGGAACTACAGATTAGAAACTAGTAATTACATACCAGTGTCAGGAGTGTTATGATAAGGGAATTATATAGTGCTGTAGGAATGTATGCTGAGGAGATTTATTTACCCCACTCCTGTGGTCAGGAAAGCCCTCTTGACGAAGTAGTTCTGGTCATTCTTGGTTTGTCTAGCTTTGTTTTTGGTATGGAACAATTTTGTTGCTTCCTGTAGTTGCGTGCTGTCTTAGTGGGAAGCTGGAAGAGGCAGCCACCAGAAACTGTTAGCCAGATGCAATTTAAATCAGAACTCTGCTCTGACGAGTGTGGTCACACAGTATGTTATCAACTTTTGATCTTTACTAATACGATTACTAAAAATGGTATCTCCTTGTAGTTTTGCTTTGGATTTCTGTTATGAATGAGGTTGACCATCTTTTTTATGTTTGAGATGTTTGTATTTCCTTTTCTGTGAAAAAGTGGGTTGTTTAAAAACAACTCTTATTGATTTGTAGGTACTTTTTAAACAGAGAAATTAGTTTTTAGTCCATAGTAAGAATTGTGAATATTTTTTCCTAGTTTCTTGTTGTCTTGTAGTGATTTTTTTCGAGCGTTTATTTTTACTTTTATGCAGTCAAATATATCAGTATTTTCCTGTGGCTTCAGTGTTCTGTGTCATACTCTGAAATACCTACTCAGCTCCAAGAGTGTATATATTTTAAATTTCCCTTGTTTCATGTAGTACACGCATGATTTTGTTTTTATTTTTTGCATTTAAATCTTTGATACATTTGGGATTTATCCTGACCTGTGTTGTGAATCTCAATGGTATCTTTTTTCCACATGGCCACCCATTTATTCTGATGCTATTTATTGGCTCTCTCCACACTGATTTGAAATCCCATGTTTATCATATAGCGAATTCTTATATGCCTTTGGTTCCATTTGGGAGCTTTCTGTTCTGTTCCAGTGATCTATTTATCCATGAGCCGGTACAAGTGTTTTAATAATTGTGGCATTTGTAATATTTTTAAAATACTGTGCTCTAGGATTTGACTTGTCTAGTGCTACTTCATTATTCATCTCTTTCAAAATTTTCTTACTTCATCGTGTAAGTTTATTTTTCCACAAATGAACTTTGGAATCTGACTGCTTAAAAAATAAAAGTATTTTTATTGAGATGACAGTAAATTTATAAGAATAACCTCAGGAGAATTGTCATTTCAATGATGACTCTTCTATGTAAGAATATAAGCCTTTCTACCTGTTCAGATTTTTATTAATGTCCCTCAGAAACATCAAAACGTCTCTTTTTGTATAGATCTTGCTCAGTTCTTACATTTATTCCTAGGAACATTATTTTCTTAGGTGGCTTTGTAAATAGAACTTTCTTTTATTATAACTTCTGCATAGTGATTACGTGTATATTGGGAAACTACTGATTTCTGTATATCAGTTTTTGTACACTATCACCTCTTATAATAGTTTTTCAGTTGGTTTTCTTTGACTATAAAAGAATGTAGTCATATAATCTACAAGTAGTGATACATATGTCTTCTTTTCAATTTCTATACAATTAACTTATTTCTCTTTTATAATTGTGTGGCTGCTGTAGTGCTTCCCAATCATTTCATATCATGGCACGTAATGAAAATTATATTTTTAGTAGTGTACACTAGCATAAAGGGGAAATGCTTTGTGAGGCCAGAGGGGACCAGCCCAGGGTTTAACTACCCCAGACCACACCTGAATGACCTAAGATGGGCTGGAAAAAACCCTATGCCTCTCTGAAACAATATTTAAAAAAAAAAAAAAAGAAAAAAGAAAGTAATGACCATGAACCTTCTTGTTATGTTCCTGACTTTAGTGGGAACACTTCTATTGTGTTTTCTCATTAAATTATATTGGTTTGGGGATTGAGATAGATATATTTTAGTTTGTTAAGGAAGTATCCAGATACTCCTGGATACTTTAGTCAAAAATGAGATTTTAGTCAAAAATGGATATTGAATTAATAAACATTTCTTAAGCATTGTTGCTGTATGCCAGGCTTTGGAACTAAAATACTGAATAAAATGAAACACACTCCAGGAAAGAATACAAGTCCAAGTAGACTTGAGTTCAGATGTTTTTTTAAATTAATTTTACTTATTTATTTTTGGCTGTGTTGGCTCTTCATTGCTGCGCACGGGCTTTCTCTAGTTGCAGTGAGCAGGGACTACTCTTCGTTGCGGTGTGCAGGCTTCTTATTGCGGTGGCTTCCCTTGTTGCGGAGCATGGGCTTCAGTAGTTGTGGCGCGAGGGCTCAATAGTTGTGGCTCGTGGGCTTAGTTGCTCCGTGGTATGTGCGATCTTCCTGGACCAGGGCTTGAACCCGTGTCCCCTGCATTGGCAGGTGGATTCTTAACCACTGCTCCACCAGGGAAGCCCTTGAGTTCAGATCTTATCTACACAGCATTTACTAGCTCTGTGACCTCAGGGACGACCTTTAATTATTTTGAGTCTTAGTTTATTTATCTGTAAGAAGGAACTAATGATAACTGTTAGGTTTGTTATTGTTCTAAGACATGATTCCACACTAATGTAGTCCAGCAGGGTGAGACAGACATGTCAACAAGTAATTGTGAAAAATGAGGTGGTATGGTAGAGATGGAGGGGTGAGCAACGTTGAAATAAAGGAGTGACCTGCTCTGCCTGGAGTGGGACTCAAGAAGGCTTTGCCAAGGAGGGAGTTTATACACCGGGTCTTGAAGGATGAATAGGGGAAGCAATTGTGTGTGAAACATCTTGATGTATTTAGGAAACTGCAGTTTTTTTTTCAGGATAATTAGACCGTGGGTATGGGCAAATGACAAGAGACTGGAGAGGCGGACAGATTGTAGATCACAGAGGGCCTATAGTGTTTGCTACTCTGAAGATTGTGGACTTTTTTCTGTAAGTGACTGGTGGGTGTTGAAGAGTATTCCATCTTCAGATTTGCTGGTGATGAGGATGTGTTAAACTGCAGGTAGAGTTGCTTTAAGTTATCGCATTTGAGAAGGTCCTAAAACAAGGCAATGGGAGAAATGGGAGGGGGAGGCGGATGTGAAGAGACTTAGGTAGTAGAATCAACAGGACCCAGAGGCCATTGGACTATCCAGAGAGGAGGAATAAGGAGCAGTTCCCAGGGTTTCAAACTAGGAAGAAAAGTGCTCTAAAAATCACAGGATAAGTTCCTCTTTTTTTTTTTCTGTAGAAAAATAACAATGTGTTTTGTGTGTAGCTTTTACAAAAAGTTTGGTAAGTTACATCACAGACTACTTAATTAAGTGCCCTATGAGTGCCGTAGGGGAGAGTTCTACTCATTCTGTAGGAAGCATTAAGAAAAGAGCTAAAGAAAACATCATAACTATAACCATATAGATACACTTAAAATTAACAAAGGTCTGAAGAAGAATTTTAGTGTGATTGCAATGTTTATGGTAAAGAAGAATTTGAATTTTAGTGTTTCCATGGTTTTTGAGTGTGCAGTTCTGAATTTGCATTATTGTTTACATTTCACAACTAAATTTTATGTTTATGAAAATGATATTAAGGTGAATAGTCAACCTGAAATAAAGTTTATATACGAGTGTTTAAAATATATTCACTGTGTTTTCTTCTATTCTAGTTACACTTTCTGGAAATGGAGAAAACGGTAAGGCGCTTTTAACTTTTACTCTCAAGTTAAGTAGACTACTTACGGTATCTTAATTACAACCCATATACTTGTTATTTAGTGATGACTGTGTGTGTTTTGGTTTCCAGGAAGAAGATACATATTCTTAAAGCTTTAGTGATTAAAAGGAGATGTGTTATTAGGTTTATTTTTATACATTCAGTATATTCTCCTTTGTGTTATTTATGTAAATTGAAGTTGCTGTTATTTTGTAAGGCATCTAGTACCCAAACTTCTTTGATGTATTTATATACATATTTTTGCCTTGTATATTCTTCAGAACTCTTTATAGTAGTGGCTCAAAGATTTTTAATATCAGTTCTAGCTAAGTTTGAGGAGGAGGTGTTTCATGATGTCTAAATTTTATTGGTGGTTCTCTTGTTTATGCATTTGTTTAAAATAGTACTTTACTACTCATAGTCATTTAATTAAGTAACCAGACTCTGAATTTGTAAATTGTATTACTAGTTCATTTTGAAATGGAATTAAAGTTTTAATGACTAATCAAAGAGACAGTGTCTGGAGAGAAAAATCATTGCTCAAAATTTTATTGAGATAAAAGAAAATTTTAAGTCCTTTGAGATCAAATTTCAAAAATAAAATTTGATTTGAGATATGAAAATCCAGAGGATTTCTAAAACAGTTGAATAATTAGAAACTTTTTTTGTGTGGTGGTTGTTTTTTTGGCCGAGCTGTGTAGTTTGCAGGATCTTAGTTCCCTGACCAGGGATCCAACCCGTGTACCCTGCAGAGGAAGGGCTGAGTCCTATCCACTGGACCGCAAGGGAAGTCCCTAGAAATTATTAATAAATATTCTTATTGTTGAAAATAGAAGGCATTAAGCATGTAAATCTCAAGTTGACTTTGGATCTAACTTCTCAGTAACAGAATAAATATAGACTCAATCTTGGTAGGCTTGTTTTTCTTGCTTAAAATCAAAACTGTTTCCTGTGTGTTGAAAGCACAGACATAGAAAGCAGAGAATTTCTGAAGTTCTTATAAAAGAACTTTTAACTTGGATCATTATTTCTTGGGGCTATTTTCCCCATGTCTTTCAGAGAGTCTTTGAATAAAGTTTTTTGTTTGCTTATTTGTTTCTTAATTCAGTTACAGGTGATTCTTGAGTCAGACTTTTTGATTTATAGGTTCAGTTTTTCTTTGAACTTTGATTTAATTTGATGAGTTAAGCTTTTACTTTAAGTATTACTTCTAACCAATAGTTTATAGCATATATATGGGATTATTAGTAATCACACTAATTTGAACTTATTTAAAAACAATATCTCCTGTTATTATTTATATTATACTTTGATAACTACCGTCTATTAAGTGCTTACTATATTCCAGGCAATATACTAAGAGATTTATTTTATCTTTTCTTTCTTTAACTGAAGGTTAAGATTTTTTAAGGCAAAAACCATGTGCTTTTGTTCTTACGGAGAGCAAAAATAGTCTAAAAAAATATTAAATGTTTAAAAAATGTTAAAGTATATTGTTCTGTATTCTAGCCTTAGTTGTAAGTAACTCAGTGATTAAGAAGTTTAAAGTTAAAGTAACCAAGCTATGCAATAATACGTAGATGAGGATTGACAAACTTGATTGAATATGGGGGCAAGGCAGTAATATAAAGAAGTGAAATGAGCTATAGGTGAAGATAAAATTGCAGACTTGAAAAATGGCTTCAGTGTTGGTGTAACAGGAGACTGAGCTCCAGCCTGTTTTTCCAAAGGAGAAACAAATGAAGGGATGCTTTTGAATCCATTGGTTAGACCATGGGGTTTAGCCTAGAGGGAGCTGGAATGATAGGGAATGCAGATTTTGCGAAACCACAATTTTCTACGAGGATGACATCAGTTTTTGTGAAAGTGAAAAGAAAGCATATTTGAGAATAGAAGGAAGTTGTGGTTAGGGCTTCGTCTTGGCACCAGATGTTATCTCTGAAGTAGGATGTGACCACTAAGATCATAGTTTAAAAAGCGGAGGAAAATTAGTTTAGATATGACACAGTGACAGAGACCTTGGGTTTTTATCAAGCATATATGGGTTTGAATTCTGGCGTTATCATTTAGTAAGTAAGTAACGCTGGGCAAGATATTAAATTTTCTGAGCCTTCGATTTCACATTTGTAAACTGAAAGAATACCCACGAGACCATTGTGAGGGCTAGAAATAAGGTAACGTTATATGTCTTCTAGTAGACTTTCAGTAGGTAGAAGGGCTGACTTGAGTAGCTATAGTTAAAATAAATATGGTTACTAGGACGTTCCAGAGTTCTAGAATGCATTCATTAGTCATGTAGATGGAGCTATTTCCCAGGAATTTCATAGCCAACGGGGATAAGAAACGGTGAGCCACATATTTTACGCTGGCCACTGAGATGGATTGGAAGCAAGAGACTGGAAGGCAAGGGCGCCCATTGGCTTGTGCAGTGACCCATATGAGATGAGCAACAATTTAAGAACTATTGCACTAGCAGTGAAAAGAATGAGAAGTTTACTTTGAAGGAGATTTTAGGAGCTAGAAGTTGAAGTACGCGCTCCGTGCGTTGTGAGGGTCATCGAGCCCTGGCTTCCTGCATCAGTCATCTGTGTGTCTCAGGGTTCTGTTCTGTTAGACCAGACATGGACCAGTATAATTGCAGGAGAAAATGCTGGGGTCCAGCAAGTTGTCGATTTCGTATCATTATTTTATGTGAAAACATTTTTTAAAAACCAAGACCAAAAACATAAGGAAAAGTAACCTCAGACCAAAGGAAGGACAGTACTTCAAATTGAATACATGTTAGCTTTATAAAAACTTCACTACATTTTTCTTAATGTTTCTCATTTAACTGCAGGCCAGTGAAAACTTTTATCAGTCTATATACTTGGGTAACACTGAAATAGGGAATGCACAAAAAGAACCAGTTTTTGAGAATAAGGAACTGCTATACTTGGACAGCAATGATAATAATGGCCAATATTTATTGAGGATTTATTATGTGTCAGACACTGTTCTAAGTGTTTTGCATTTATTAACTTATCAATATTAAGCAGCTAACTTAAAGGAAACGCATCAAGTGCTTTAATTGAAGTCTGAGTAAATTATTTGGGGAGAATAGTATGAAGGGATAATAAATTCTGAAAGTAATGGAGGAGGCTTTTGGAAAAAGTAGTATTTGATCCAAACTTTACAAATGAGTAGAATCTCAAACTTTTGTGCTCATCTGTGCTTTGTTTTCTTCAGTGAGTTTGGGGTGCTGCATTCCAAACTGAAAAAGAATTTAAGCACTTGGTAAATAGTTCTGGCTTCTTAATGGAAACCAGTCCCACTTCTTACAGATAGAAAAACCACAGAACACAACAAAAAGTTTTTAGTTATATCAGTGAGTTAATATTTGGAGATAAAGATGTTGCAGTGTTACACTAATCCACTTAGGAAACAGTTATGGCAGAAATTCAGAGTGGCTAGAATTTTTTCGTTACCCCGTGTTGAAAACGACAATGGAATTTAGGATACCTTTCCTGACAGTCCAGGAATTGAGTTGTTTATTTTCAGTATATAGTTCCTTGGATTTAATGTTCATAGTGAACATTAAATAATAATTTTTAAGTCATTTAAAATCTAACTTTTAGGAAGTGCTTTTGAAGGAGGTGCTCATAAGATTTCAGCTTAAATCTTCAGCAACTTCATGAAATCAAATCTCATCTCAGAATACAGTCTTTATTTATAAACCAGGCCAATAACCCTTAAATGCAGGAATAGAATGTTTTTTCATATCTGTAATGTTAATGTCATGCAGATAGAGGAGTGCATATATTTGATGTTTTTAGTACATTTTAATTAAATTTTTTATTGGATCGAGCCTCCTGACCCTAAATATTGTGTTTTAATATATAATGCTTTTTCCTGTTTTCACCTGGATTCAATGAAATGTTGTTTGTTTTTATTTACCAGGAAAGGCCGTTGTTTACCTTGTGGCTTTCCATCTGTTCATTGTTATGTTTGTATGGTCCTATTGGATGACAATTTTCACATCTCCCGCTTCCCCCTCCAAAGAGGTAAATTCAATGTTGGTAAATTACCAAATGCTTTCACTAATTATGGAATTATTTTCCCTGTGTTACCTTTGTTAAAACTATTGCATAATGCGTTTGTTCTGTTTTCATTCATAAATTGCTTGGTAGCTCTACATTGTGGGTGTGAGTCGTCTGCGTATCCCTCAGATACAGCCCACTGACGCAGCATCGTAAAAGTTGGATGATGGCGCTAAGGTTTAGCTGTGCTAATATTCTTCTGCCGTGCTATGTTTTCTTAAATTAAAGATGTACGTTATGTCACTGGAATGAATAATCTTAAGGCACAGAATTGAGTTAGGAAAGTAGAGTTTATTTTTAGAAACTCAACATTTATTTTTTCTCAGGCCTGAACAAATAAGCTGCAACTAAATAAAGTGTTTTGATTGTGGGAAACAAATTGTCTGTGCCGCGGCTTGTTACACCTAGTGTGGCTAGTGTTTCTGCTACTTGGAGGTTCCACTTGGAAATAATATTGAGTACACATTTATGTGGAGTAAAGCTGAAGACCACTATGTCTGTTTTGCCTTGATATAGCTGACTGAATTCTCTTCACCTAAAGTTTAGAACAGCTAGATAGATAAGAATATATTCTCTGGAGTTAGGACTGCCCGAGTTTGATTTTCTGCTCCAACACATTATGTAATGAATCCAAGGCTTAGTCTTCTATTTGGAAAGTGGAGCTAACAGTCATGCCCGCCTCTGTAGGATGTTTGTGAGGATTAAGTGAGATTCATTCATGTGAAGCATTTAACATAGGACTTGCCATATGGTTAGCACTCAAATACTAGATGATGGTAATAATGTAATTGTTTCCCTTTGTATTAGATTCATCAAAATGCATTAAAAATTATAGACGTATGTTTAAAGATATCAACTTCCATTTAACTTTTTACAGAACATATATGCAGAAAACCATATATGCCATAAATGTACACTTGACGAATTTTCATGAACTGGACACGTGAGTGAGTAACCAGCACCCAGTTCCAGAAGCAGAACGTGACTGCTTTCCCGTGAGCCCCTCACACTCCCTGCAGCCACTGCTCCCCCGACCCCTGCCCACCCAGTAGCATCAGCTGGCTTTGCCTGGTCTGCGCCTCACGTGGATGGAGTCACACAGGACGTGTGCTTGCGTGTCTGGCTTCTTTCATTAACGTTCTCTTCGTGTGCGATTCATGCGTGTTGTTGTATACAGCTGTGGCTCCCTCCTCTGCTGTGTTATAAAACACAGTTTATCTGGTCTACTGTTGATGGGCATGGGCCGTTGGGCAGCTTGCAGTCTCAGGCTTCTACAGATAGGACTGCCATCAACATTCTAACATCTAGTACATACGTAGTTCTTAGGGGCAGATGGCCAGGAGGAGAATTGCTGGGTGCTGCACGTACATTCAGCAGTAGTGGGTAACACCAAACTCTCACTGCCCATTGTTTCTACTGGGGGCTTTTGTTTTAAGGGATAATGTAAACCACTCATCAAGCTTACTGTTTCTTCAAATATATTCTTCAAACATTTGCTAGTAACTAGTCAGCCCTTAAAGTTATATTACAAATTGCCACCCATATCTTAATCTCTTAAGTCGAAAAGGACCTAATTTTATCTAATCAGTTACTAGTAGTGATGGCTGTTGGGAACATAGCATGTGTGAAAGTAAATAGTTTTTATTACAGGAAATAAAAAATATAATAAGAAAAACAATTGGCAATACTTTTGAGAAACAGGATAGTACAGAGGTTCGGAACTCAGCCCCCAGCTCCAGACCCCCTCGTCTGCCTCATCCCTCTGCGTTTCTACCCCCGTGACGTTGGACACACTCCTTAGCTGTCTGTACCTCAGGTACGTCCTCTGTAAAGTGAGGATGGTAGTCGTATGCACCTTATTGGATTGTTGTATGGGTTAAATAAATTAATCATATGTACATGTGATTGATGGTATTTATAATAATATATAATTAATGCTATAGGGAAAGTGCTTAAAAGAATGCCTAGCACATTAGTGCCATCTAACTTACTTTTTTCTTTTTTGGATGTTGTATTTGCAATGTTGTACCCATTTAGCATTTAGCCCAGTGCTTAACTGAGCCTTTACGTCCACTCCATCCTTCATGCTCCCCTGTTCCTGTAAGTGTAATTGACAGCCTGTGTCCAGTGGCCCTTCTATGGCATGATCTACCTTCCCTGTCATGGACCTTGTCACCTAGTATTGTAATTGCCTGCTTACCTGTATGTATCACCTTATTAAATTGTCGGTTGTTTAAGGGCAGGGATCATTTCTATCATGTTCTCCACTATATCCCTCTCCCACTGTCTGGCACATAGTGGGCATCAGTAAGTATTGAATGGATTGATTATTCAATCATGAAGGGCCAGCTAAGCTAGGCTGCAGTGACAACCAGGGACAGGAATGTAAGATGATCTTTCTGAATAAGCTTACTCTGGGCTGCCTGAGTAGCTCTTGATAAGAAATTGCATAGTTGTGAGATAGGTGTTCATGACCGCATTAAAAGGACTCTAAATGTAGAGGCTTGAGCAACACTTCGGGCTTGGATCTAGGGGGATTGGTTGGGTCGAAAAAGCAAAAACTATACATTTTTAGGGAAGTTAAGTTATAAAGGTAGGCATTCTTTTTTCATTCTTTCAGGCAGCCAGTATTTCCTAAGCATCTGCTCTTTGTCAGACTGTGGTGGGCTCTGGGAATACAAAGAACAAGACAAACATAAAATGCTATAAATCGTGATACATTTAGAAAAAGAACGCGATGATGTGGCAGAACATAACAGTAACAGCTATTAGGAAAAAAGCTATTTTAGATAGTGTGATCAAAGAAATCTCTGAAGAAGTGGTATTAAAGCTGAGACCTTTATAAGTTATCTCTTCCACTAAAGGATAAGCTTTTTGAAGGAAGACTCTTTGTTATTTACTGCTATCTTCATTGCCTAGAATCAGACCTAGTATGTAATAGATTGCTAAATACTTGAATGAATGAATGGTAAGGAGGAAGCAGCATAAGAAAAGCTGGTAGGCATCTTCCATCACTAAGTGTCATCTTTCTAAAAAGACAATATGGTTCTGTCGCTTCTCTGGCATTCCTGCAGAGGTTGCCAGTGGACTGGTCATTTGCCTGGTACACAGACCCTTCGCGAGCTGAGGTCTTACTTCATGTCCATTGCTTCTTCCTGGAACTCTGTATTCAAGTAGTGTGTTGCCTTGAATATACTATTTTCACCTCTTTGTGTTTTCCATATGCCGCTTCTTTTGCCAAAATTTTCTTTCTGCTTTGTCTTCCTGGACGATTCCTGTTGATCTTTCTAAACCCCGTTTAGGTACCTCTTCTTCCAAGAAACTTTCATTGACGGCCCTCACCCCTCCCGAGGGAGCTTTGATCACACCTTGCAAAGAACTGCTGATTTGTAATTCTATGTTTACATGGTTAACATTCGTACTGAACTATAGGAATGTGTTTTTGAAGGCAAAGGCTGTATTGTTATTCATCTTTGGATCCCTGGTACCTGGGTCAGTGCCAAGCTCTTAATTGGTGTGTAACAGATACTTAAATTGAACAATTTGAACACTAAATTTAAAATAACGGCATTTCATGGTTTGAATTCTGTTCAGTAGTATTTAATGAAAAATAGACAGGAATAATTTCAAACATCTAGTTCACTTTAAGTTGTGTTTTGTTCCATTCCTCATCTAAAATCCTGGTGTCTCTTGAGATTTTCATTTGGTTTAAGCTTTTCATAATTTATAACCATAGTTCTTACGGAAAAGTAATGATTTTGAGGCCTCGCTAGAAACAGCTCAGCCCAGGAAAATTCTGTTCAGATTTTACAAGGAAACTGTAAAATTTGATTAGAGCATCTTTTTTCCAAATATATATTTAACGTTATACCATATGATTTTTATTCTCTGTTTTGAATGTTTCAGAGATGCATCATGTCAGGGAAGAACTTTCTAGCAAGTTACAGTTCTCTTAAAGGAGAATGGGCCGTCTTACAAAGTAGGAAAGTATTTTTGTACCTGACAGTATTCGAGGGGGTGGATCTCAGAAATGTCTGAAGATTCCAGCCTGCCTGGGAGTTTAGATAAGTGACCTCCAGAGTCTCAACTTCAAGCTTGTGTGTAATTTTTTCTGATTTTTTTCTGTCCTGTTCATATGTCCGTGTTACTTCTTGTCCTTTATAAGTAAATTGGGGATTTCTTGTGTGCCATCAAGATTTAGTTGTGGGAGCTAGGCTAGGTAATCTAAATGGACTCTTCTACTTCTTAAGCCGTCGTGTTTTGGTCAGGTTAGAGTAACAAGTCTGTAAAAAGAAAGAACACGTATTTCACAGCAGCACAGAGGGAAACATACTAGGGTAGAACTCAAGAGACTCGTGTTTTTATATCAGCTCTGCCAATAATTCTGCAGCCTTAGAACATTCCCTGAGCTGCTTGGGATCACAGTTTCCTCACCCCAGAGCTCTTAATCCTGCCTGTGCTGCCCTATCGCCCCGTTTGTAACAGAAGAGGCTGCATCAGGATGGCAGTGCCGTTATTGACAATGAGGCATTGAGAGTGTGGAAGACTTGGTACTTGAGTTCGCAGGTAGACCAAAATACTCAAATTTTAAAAGATAAAGTTTTAGTCATGACCCCTTAGACCTTTTCAAGCAAAACCCTGTAAGTAAATAAAAATTGAGAAACAGTATTGTTAAAGTATGAACTATGATCAAGAGCATGTCTAGGCCATTTTTTTGTTTTTTAAAACAATCTGTGAAATAAAGACCAATAGACACTGAAAAATAACTCCTGGTTACATAAAATAGAGGCATAAAACTGAGGTCCTTGAGATGCTGGGATGACATGAAAAGAAGAGCAACTGAACAAGTCCTTTGTAGGAAAATGCTATTTAAAGAAATAGGCTGGAGGCTGCCCACACACAGGAATTAAAACTTCAGAAGTGGAAACTGGAAACAACTCTATAAAGGAATCTCTCCTTGAGAAAAGGAGATTGTGCTTACCTTGGCAATCCTTAATACTTCTGGAGAAAGCACCCCGATTGATTAGCTTTTTAAAAGCAAAAACAGAGTAGTAAAAGAAGGACTTGTTGTCCTCATTGAGAAATTTGGCCAGAAAATAGTAGGGCCCCATGCCTGTGATTTAGCCTGTTACACAAAGCAAGTGACTCTTTGGACATCCTTCCAAATCTCTTGACACTAACTTTCAAACACCAGAATTTTTACTAACAGAAAATATATATTAAGCCCTTTTTGATGGGGAAAGTTAATCTTCTCTGTAAAAAAACAAAAATGCAAAAAATACTTAGTTCATGTTCTTTGCCATCATTAGTATGGAAGGCAAATATTTCTCAATCTGTCAAAGGTATGTGTGTGGTTTTGTTAAAATGTGCTTGATTTAGCTTCCTAAACAAATTCGAAGACAAGTTTTGCCTTTATAGAAGGAAATATTTTTGTTTTTTCTGTTCTGGATACAACTTTGTTTTTCTGAGCCTGATAGTTAATAACCATGGGATTAAAAAGAATTAATAGTTATTCCTCCTTTTTATAGTTCTGCTTGTCCAATTCTGAAAAGGAACGTTATGAAAAGGAATTCAGCCAAGAAAGACAGCAAGAAATTTTGAGAAGAGCAGCAAGGGACTTACCTATCTACACCACATCAGCTTCAAAGAGTAAGAAAAACAAATCTTAAGCTCTTCTTCCCAAATAATTTTTAAAATATGGTAATTTTTGCCAAGATATATTTGCATGATTTGACTATTAAGTGGATATTGCGGTTGCCACAGATAACATCTGTGGGAACAGGATTTTCACATGTTGTGTATCTTACATGGTATTTCAGATAATAGGTATGTACATATGTTGATATAGATTTTTCAAATGAATGTATTTATTTATGGCTGTGTTGGGTCTTCGTTGCTGTGCGTGGGCTTTCTCTAGTTGCAACGAGCGGGAGCTACTCTTCATTGCGGTGCACAGGCTTCCCATTGCAGTGGCTTCTCTTGTTGTGGAGCACGGGCTCTAGGCACGTGGGCTCAGTAGTTGTGGCACGTGGGCTCAGTAGTTGTGGCTCACGGGCTTAGCTGCTCCACGGCATGTGGGATCTTCCCAGGCCAGGGCTTGAACCCATATCCCTTGCATTGGCAGGTGGATTCTTAACCACTGTGCCACCAGGGAAGTCCCCTGATATAGAATTTTTAAGGGGCTCACTTTAATGTGGATCTCTTTTTTCTGCATTTCTTTTTTTTTCCCAACTCAATCTTCATGGCTAAAAATTTCATTTATAATTTTTAGCAAACCGTCATTTGGAAATCCTGGTTTGAATTTGAATATTTTGTGTCATCACTGAGTAATTTTTTTAAAAATCAAGAATGTGGTAACTTAGAATGGGGAGAAATAAAAGACATCAAGGGGAAGAAGCTTGTTCAAGGTTATAAAGCTAGTATTCAGAGAGCCAGAATTTGAAGTCAGGTTTGTCTGGTTCCGAAGCTGTGTCTGTTCCACTGGCCCCCTTGACGTTTGTGACTGCAGCAGCTTCCTTTTCTCAGGGGCAGAGCCTTACTGATAGGGATGGACCTGTGAGCGGCCAGACTGGTCATTTAAGTACAGGAAATTGTTTTAAATTATGTATTATACATCTCACTAATTCATGCAAATACCAGATAATGGTGATAGCTAACAGTTACTCTGACCTAAGTTCTTTACACATACAGACTCATTTAAACTTCACACCAGCCTGTGACGGAGACACTGCTCTCTCCATTTTACAGACGAGGGAACAGAGACAGGTTAAGTAACTTGTTGAAGGTCATACAGGCAGTCATATAGGTAGGTCATACAGATAGTATGTGAAAAGGTGCTCTGCCTATAGAACCCCTATGCTTCTCAACTCTGAGGGGAAATAAAAGGAGCTTTACCTTTGTATAATTATGTACACATTCTGACTTAAGAAAATTTTAAATTTGTGCAAAATTTTAGACAGGGATATTTGACCGACATTTAAATTTTTCATGCATTTCATATAGGCACACCTTGGAGATACTGTAGGTTTGGTTCCAGACCAGTGCAATAAGGTGGATATCACAATAAAGCAAGTCACGTGAACTTTTCGGTTTCCCGGTGTGTGTAACCGCTGTGTTTACACTGTACTGTAGCCTGTTGAGTGTGCGGTAGCATTATGTCAGAAAAACACATACATACCTTAATTTAAAAATACCTTATTGCTAAAAAGTGCTGACCATCATCTGAGCCTTCAGCAAATCATAGCAGTAATATCAAAGATCACAGATCACCATAACAAATAAAATAATAATGAAGCTTGAAATAGTTTGAGAATTACCAAAATGTGACACAGAGACACAAAGTGAGCAAATGCTGCTGGGAAAACGGCACCAATGGATTTGCTCGATGCAGGGTTGCCACAGACCTTCAGTTTGTAAAAAAACGCAGTATCTGTGAAGCGCAATAAAACGAGGTATGCCTGTACTATCCCTTTGCATAACCAATATATTACCATAGAATGAAAACATGGATTTCAGATCAAACCCCAGCTCTTCCATTGCTAGTGCAATGAGAGTCACTTAAACTTCCTAAGCCCTGGTTTCCTCATTTTAGAATGAGAATAATAGTCTCTGAATCTCTGGAAGTATCCAAAAATGAGACAAGCACTTAGTATAGATCTCAGTGTACAATAATAAACTTTCAGTAAATGAGAGCTTATTTATTTTTAACGTCTATTTATTTTTGGCTGCGTTGGGTCTTCGTTGCTGCCCACGGGCTTTCTCTAGTTGTGGTGAGCGGGGGCTGCTCTTTGTTGCGGTGCGCAGGCTTCTCATTGCGGTGGCTTCTCTTGTTGCTCTAGGCAAGGGGGCTTCAGTAGTTGCAGCACGTGGGCTTCAGTAGTTGCGGCGAGTGGGCTCAGTAGCTGTGGCTCGCGGGCTTTAGAGCGCAGGCTCAGTAGTTGTGGTGCACAGGCTTAGTTGCTCCACGGCATGTGGGACCTTCCCGGACCAGGGCTCCAACCCGTGTCCCCTGCAATGGCAGGCAGATTCTTAACCGCTGCACCACCAGGGAAGTCCGAGAGCTAATTTAAAATAATCCCTTTTTATATTCAATTATAAAATGTTTAGTTTATAACAGTTGTTAGTAGCTGCAGTTATGTAGATTAGATTTTTTTTGGCCGTGCTGCGGGGCATGCGGGATCTTAATTCCCTGACAGGTGATCGAACCCATGTGCCCTGCAGTGGAAGCGCGGAGTCCTAACCACTGGACCGCCAGGAAATTCCCTAGGTGTTTTTAACCCAAAGTCCCAAGATTTCAGAGAACTAATGAAACCATGAGATTAAACACAAAATTTGGGGTACTTTTTGAAGTAACCCATTCTTTTGATTTTCAGAGCAGTACCTATGCCCCAAAGAGTTAAAAGCTGCTAACGTAAAGTCTTTACCCTTAAAGCTTTATTACCTTCATGAGTTTTAATGGCTTCCCCACTCTGAAAAACGCCCTTCACCTGTTGTATAGTGCAGGAGAATTGTGCTGAGCACTGTTTGGTGATTATTTACGCCCCTCTGAGGCAGTGCAGCACTTATCCCCACATTAGAGACAAAGAAGTGAGACACAGGGAGGGCCCTGACGTCCCGAGTGGCAAGGTCTGGGATTTACACCGTATCTTCTGACTGCAGACAGAGCCCTGCCCTTGAGCACCGTTCTATACTGCATTTCTAACTGCTTAGAATCCCAAAGAACATTGGGGGTTTTTCTTCTTTTTTTCTTATTATAGAAATAGTATCATGTATTCTTTAAAAAATGAAATTACAGAACCACATGTTATAGAAAGCGGATCTTTCTTAGACCAGAGATTAGTGAAAGTGACGGAGCTGCCTTCGTGGAGGGGCGTGGGGGCTGTCACTGCGCTCCTTTTTGTGCTTTTTTGAACCACGTGGACATCTCATCTGTTAAGGAAGCAAAATGAGTCTTTCTAAACCTCCGCCCTCCACAGTCTGGATACAACCAGTGTTTCTCTTTAGCTTTCTCCCGCTCCATTTCCCTGTGTCAACTCTGCTAAAACTCTGTTCTTCCCCACCTTTTATTTTTATGTCTTTTTCTCTTCCTAGAATGATAATTTTCTCCTCTCTAAATCTACTTTAAAGTTTTAATTCACTGTCCAGCTCTCTTCAGCCATTTCTATTCACTTAAACTAGAGGAGATTTTAAAAATCTTCTCTGAACTTCTCACACTCTTGCCTTGTAGATCGCAGGTCGCAGTCTGCTGGTTGTCTGTGCTCCTCCCTCCTTGACTCTGTCCTGAGGCTCTGGCACTGGGATCTCCGTCCATGGCCCTAACACAGCCAGTGCGTCACCCCCCAGGCCCCCAGGAGGCGTTTGTGGGATGAATCTGTTCCTGGGTGTTCTCCATAATGGCTGCTTGTACACTTGAAAGATCTCCGTAGTTTTCTCCCCTTCACTAATTTTTCCCATCCTAGAGTCTCACTTTATGTTTTATCAAAAACAATAACATTATTGTAACGATAATAACTGCTTCACTGGGAATTCGATAAGTTCCATATTTTTTTTGATCTGCACAGTAGTCCTTTGCGCTTGATATTATTTGCATTTACAAAAGAGGAAATTGAGGCTTTCAGAAAGTGAGTTACTGACCCCAGGTCACAAGCTAGTAAGTAGGAGAGAACGAGTATGAAATATGGCGGCAGAGCCCCAGCTGCTTCCAGGCTCGGGGGCCGCCCTGCACCTGCACACACTTGGCTGTCCCTCAGGACCTCGCTTCCTTCTTGGGGTCTGCATTCTTGTCCTTTATTAAACTTGCATAAAGATTGCTGACCTCCTTCTTCCCTTCTCCCACAGTTTGCTCCTAAAAATCTTCTTCACTTAATAATTTCCAACCCATTTCTTCCCTCTGCTTTCAGGTGTACTTCAAAGTGTATCTCCTCTTAAAAACAACAACAAGGGGCTTCCCTGGTGGCGCAGTGGTTGGGGGTCCGCCTGTCGATGCAGGGGACGCAGGTTCGTGCCCCGGTCCGGGAGGATCCCGCGTGCCGCGGAGCAGCTGGGCCCGTGAGCCATGGCTGCTGGGCCTGCGCGTCTGGAGCCCGTGCTCCGCGACGCGAGAGGCCGCGGCAGTGAGAGGCCCGCGTACCGCAAAAAACAACAACAAAAATTTGGTTCTGACGTGTTCCAACTCCCATTCTATTTTCTCTTCCCTTAGACCGTGGTGGGTCCCCTCGTAAGTCGTCTGTACCCTGGGCCTCTTTTCCTTCCCAGCAGATTCCAGGCAGCTGGCTTTCATTCTTCCTAACCAAGTCCGGTGGCTTTTCATTCTAACTGCTTGAAAAACTTTCTTCTTTGTGCTTTCCCATCCTAGTTGTTTCTGCATCTTTGAATGTATATTCTTCCTCCTACATTTTTTGAACCCCACTTCACAAGGGCGCCTCGTCCCACTTCTTTCTGTACTGTTCCTCCAGCTGTTTTTAACTCTGACACCACGATATTGTGATCGTTGGTTCACTGTGTCTCAAACGATTTGTTTTCTTTAATAGTTTTCAGACTGAGTTATCTTCCCTTACTGCGAACTGGCAGGTTGAGGGATGTTGTCACACGAGTGTGCGCTTGCTGCCCAGACCCTTTATTGTTGTCAGGCAGAGGGGTGGACTGCAGCTGCGCCTTCAGAGGGACGAGGCTGCCTTGCCCTCCGCCAGGGCCCCGGTCGGGGCTTTGGCACTCCCCTTGGCACGTGCGCCCACTAGAGCTCCATTCTCGTATCTCCACCTTCCGAAGGGTAGCTGTACCTGAGTGACCTGTTATCCCAATTCAGGTCGGGCAGAACCTAACACCATGGGGGCAGGAGGGAAGTCTGTCTTGTTCAACTTTATATTCTCAGCATGAAGCAGTGTTTGTCACAGGGTAGAGACTGAGTATTTGTTGAATGAATGAACGAAAGAAAGAAAAACAGCCTAGCCCCCCCTCCCATACCCACCCACTCCCTCCACCCGCCACCATCAAGCTTGTTTCTGGCATTGGCAGCACCATTCTTCTGGCCACCCCTCCTGGAAACCGCAGTTTTCTGTGACTGCTGCTTTTACCTCAGTTCTTCTATCTACTCAGTCATCAAGACCCTTAAAAAGGCTTCTTGAAAAGTCTGTTTCATTTCATCTCATCTCAGAGCAACGGCAGAATTTTGAGTGGAGGAAATGTAGAGGAAAAGAAAATAAGACACTGGGCTTCTGATCCCGATCTGACCACTCATTTAGAGAGAGAGAGGGAGATAATCTTGGGCAAACTACTTGTTTTCTCTTTAGGTTTTGGGGTGTTTCTAACCTAAAAAATGAGAGGTTGAGTTAGGAGACCTCTCAGGTCCTTTATACCGGCTCTGCTTTTTCTACCTTGTATGGGTTCACTTCCCTAGTGTCCTGTCTAGCCAAGGTACTACAGGAGGCCCTCAGTAAGGTACAGGTTATTCATTTGATAAGGGGATATTTGTGTAAATTCCCTTCATCTTGAAGTTTGGTTTAAATTATAAAAGTAATAGAGGAACATGATTTTTAAAAATTTTTTTAAGGATACCAAATGCGAAGTGTCTGCCCCTCACCCTGGCACTACTCCCCAGAGGCTGCCACCCTTCTTGTATGTCCTTGCAGAGATTCTTGATATATAACAGAATATTGCAAAACTTATATACAATCAATTAACATGTTAACAATGAGAGTGGATAGGTATTAACAAGTACAGATTTGGTTACCTGGGTAGCTGCCTTCTAGCAGGTGTAACTGCTAACACTGCTTCAAAACAACACTTTGTGTCTCTCTTATATATGTTAATTCAAGTCTGAAGGTGGATGCATTGTATTGGGATGTGTAAATAGAGAAATACATATATTCTTCTCCCCCCTCAGAGACATGAAACGTGCTGTATATCAAACTATTCTGCGGTTCGCTTTTCTCCACTTGGTGCGTTTGCACTCTTCCAGCGTAGGGTACGTGTCTATTTGGTATGGAGAGTTCTTGTTAAAGTCTACGTAGTGTATCATAAAATGCTTAGCTACCTTCATAGTTCGTTATTCCTAGCGCTTTGTTCTCGAAACCATGTTGTGGTGAGAGCATGTCTATAGAATAACTTTTCTAGCGGCAGAGATCCCGGGCACAGAGTGTTCATGCCTTACGCTTTTATAGATATGGCCAAATCCTTTTCCAAAAACACTAACACATGACATGGTCCATCTACTTTTTAGAGGGTATGTTGAATTTAAATTTTTATCTGAACCTGTTTTCTCTGCTGTTACTATGTCTGTTAGCCCTAATGATCACAAGTAACAGACAACAGCGTAAGCTTTTTAACTCCCCCTTCCCCCCAAAAGAAACTACCATAACATACGGGGTGGTGTAAGAAAGTGGTGGGTGTCTCCTGTGCCCTGAGGGCAGGACTGCAAGAAGGGACTGGAGCTGAGAACCGGGGGCCAGAGGGGCTCCTGCAGCTGTCCCTGCTGCTCCCTGGCATCTGCTCACTTCCTACACTGTCGCCCTTAAAATGATGCTCCCTTTCTTATCCCGTCCACATGGCGAAGCGCGGCCATCGTGTGTTACTCAGTTCCACCCCGTGAGATACAGCTCACTGCCCCTCAGCCCTGATTCATAGGAGAGAGCGTGGACCAGAAGGGGGGGAGGTGGGTGAGTTCACACAGTCCAGGTAGAAGAGGGGTCTGAAATCATTTCCTGGAAAGAGAGTGGCCTATAGACCAGGCGGATACCCCCAAAAGAAGTCTGCCGCACTTCAGTAGATCCCGTAGAGTATTTATTAGTCAAATGCTCTAAATCTGTGAAAGTTCAGCTCTAGTGAAAGACCCGTAGTAATTTGTCTTGTTGCCAAGAAGCATTTGTTTGCTTTGGAGGCCACGATATGGAAAAAGGTTAGTATCTCACTGTAATTTTATTATTCTCTATTCATCCAAAATAATGGTTTTAAAGAATTCTCGATTTGTGAAGTCTTGGGACATTTCCCTCCTAAATCTCAAAGAACTAGTTTGTCACTTACGTAGATTTCAGAAACCAGAACCTCAGGTTCCGAATGTTCTGCAGGTTCTGGTGGAGCTCTTCGTTCAGTTGGCTTTTTGTTTTTGTCTGTGCTGTGTGGCATGCAGGATCCTTGTTCCCCGACCAGGGATTGAACCCGCACCCCTGCGTTGGGAGCATGGAGTCCTAACCACTGGACCGCCAGGAAGTCCCCTCCAGTTGGCTTCTTTTCTCTCAGAGTACTTGAGCGGAGTGGGGAGAACAAGCCTTACCTGATGCAGCTTCTCTGACCCTGCCCTGTGTCCTCCTCCTTTCCCCTCTGCTCCAGGCACACCGGCCCCTCGCTGTTCGTGCACCCTGAGCACCCTCCCACCCGAGGCCTGTGCCCTCTCCTCAGACTCCTCTTTTCCCACAGGTCTATGTGACTGACCAGCTCCCTTCTTTCAGTTTCAGTTTTCTCAAATGACTCTAACATTACAATACCCCACCTCCCCTTCCCTGCTTTATGTTTCCTGTCAGCACCTATCACTAATATACGACTTATTTTGTCACCTTGGTTATCACTCCCCGTCTTTTCCACTAGAGCTTGAGTTCCGTGAAGGCGGGGCTTTATGCCGAGAGCAATATCTGGCCCCTAGTAGGTGCTCATTGTGTTTTGAATGAATGAAGATACAAACTGTGTATATTAGAATTCAGTGGGAAGAAGTTTAGAGTTCTTTCGCAATAGTATGTTTGCAGTTTTGCTGTTTATCTGGGATGGGGTGGGAGATAATTGAGAACGTTTGTTTTGATATTTTACTACAGACATCATGGTACAGTAGGAGAAAATACTTGATTTAGGTCTTAGTGTATCTGAGTTTTGCCACTAAACTACGTGTCTGACTTTATACCAGTTCCTTATTTCCTTGGATCTCCTTATTCATCTGAACATAGCTGGGCCAGCTACATTTCTGAGGTTCCCTTCTGCCTCTCGACATTTGGATTTCATAAACTCTCCAATGAACTTTGGTATTATTTTAAAATTATTAGTTGTCAGTTTCCTAGAGTTGTTTCTAAGAAATGAAAGCAAATTTTATAGTCAAATTAACTCAACTCTAAACATACATTCTTCAACAACTTCCTTTTAATTCTTAAATGTAGCCATCAGATATTGTGAAAGATGTCAGCTGATTAAGCCTGACCGTGCGCATCACTGCTCAGCATGTGACATGTAAGTGTTTCTCTTTGGCTTTCATTTAACCCCAGTACTGGAACTGGAGATGGGAGGACAGAAAGTGAAGGAACTTAGCAAAAGTACTGCATCCTCTCCCATTATTTGCTCTGTATGCGGAGCTAACATAAATATGTGTATAAGCTAGAATACGCTTTGAAGTAATCTTTGGTAACAGTCGCTGTACCAGTTGTTAGAATTTTCTTGAAGTATGTGTACTTCTTGTGCATATGCTTAATGTAACACTGATGACCAAGTGAGTGGTAACCCCCCTTGAGAAAGATGACTTAAATTCCTGGATTAAAAAGACCGTCACGACACTTTTCTTGTTTTTATTATTAATGTTGGTATTGAAGCCTAACAATCCACAAAAATATTACTTTCTTTTTTTGATATTTACTTACGTGTTTATTTGGCTGCACTGGCTCTTCGTTGCAGCACGCAGGATCTTTAGTTGTGGCGTGTAGGACCTAGTTCCCTGACTAGGGATCGAACCCTGGTCCCCTGCATTGGGAGCATGGAGTCTTAACCACTGGACCACCAGAGAAGTCCCATTATTACTTTCCGTTACCACCTCTGAAGTTGTTCCCCCCCAAAATTTCAAAGATTTGATCCCTTATGCTCTTGTGAGAAGGTAGTGTGTTGAAAGAAAGACCCCTGGTATGGGAATTCCAGTGAGTCCTTGAACTTGAGTGAGACGAGTCGTTTACCTTTTGGGTACCAGTTACTTGTTGTATCACTTGAAGTGGCCCCTTGTCTAACTTCAGGCACATCACGTACACTGGTGGGGGGCGAATCTGGGGTTTTTCTTTTTCTGACTATAGAAGTACAGTGTTTCTTATACATGGGATGGAATTGTATAAAATCTATGGAAAAAAACCCACCTACAAGCCCATCAGTGTTAATATTTTAACAATATTCGCTTCTAAAGTTTTATCACTTGCACATGTTTGAAATAACTTTCATTTCACTTTCCTCAGCTGACTTTGTAAACTAGATCTAGCTAATGTACCAAGTGCTATATGCACCATATCTGTACATTAAAATGTTGTTTGATGTGGTCCAAGTCAGCTGGCTATGCTCAGCTGAATTCTCAGTGTGAAAAGTCATTACTTCTCACCTATGAAAGTATTTGTGGAAATAACAGAAATTGTCTCTAACCTAATGTCTACTGGGTTGGTTTTTCTAAGATGTATTGCTGAAGAGAAAATTTTAAGTAAAGAAAAAAAATTATCAGAAATGAGAATCGGGGAAATTTTTCTACGTGGATTTTCTCATGTTCGTTTGTTTCTTAGGTGCGTTCTTAAGATGGATCACCACTGCCCTTGGTACGTGTAAACACAGAGGAAATGACGTGGGGCTGGAGAGGTGGGAGGGGGGTACTTGGAGTGATTTACCTCAGCATTCCTAAATGTTGAAGGTCAATTTAATTACTCACAGATATCAAGATTGATCTAGTTTTATGTTTCTGCTACATGTTTTCCTTTAAAAATACATTCTGATGTTATTAACCCAAATAATTGTCTACTAAGAATTAACACTGAAATTCCAAATTCCTTACAGGATTTATTTAAAACACACATCCATAATTAAGACACTGCTCTCTACTTCCCAAATGACCCATTTTCTAGTTACAGTGATTTTAAGTTTTTTCATCTGGCCTATTCGTTATTATTATGGTAAAAAAACCATTAACTTTGCCGTCTTAGCAAGTGTACGGCTCAGCAGTGTTAAGTATGTTCACGTTGTTTCGCAACCAGCGTCCAGAACTTTTTCATCTTGCAAAATGAAACTCAGTACCCATTAAACACTCCCCACTCCCCGCCCCTCAGCCCCTGGCAAACACCATTCTAGTTTTTGTTTCTGTGAGTTTGTCTTATTTTTACAGTGTGATTTTCTTTATTCTTCTAGGGTGAATAACTGTGTGGGATTTTCTAATTACAAATTCTTCCTGCTATTTTTATTGTACTCTCTATTATATTGCCTCTTCGTGGCTACAACAGTTTTACAGTACTTTATAAAATTTTGGACGGTAAGTCTTTTTTTCTATCTTAAAACGTATATTTAGGGCTTTTTAAGGTGCTATTTCATAAATAATTCCTCCATTCTTTATTATAACTAGACATACTTAATTTTACTAGTTAGAGTTTATAATGGCTCAGAAGACGGTTGGGGTTAAAATTTACCTTCATATATACATGTTTGTAAATAAATGAATATTAAACAGGATATAGTGAGCTTCTTTTAGTAATCCAAACTGTTTCGAACCATACTGTCAGTTTTAGGGAAGTAATTACTTTTATTTCAGATGATGAGACTCAGTGCAGTTTTACAGTAATAAAAGTGAAATCCCCAGCCCCAGGTAACCACTAATCTGTTTCCTGTCTCTGGAGATATTAATACTTTTTCTGTTGTGAGTTGCAAATTGTGAGTTTTTCCACAATTTTGATCGATGTCTTGTAACCCTGTTTGCTTTTGTTTTTCCTAAATCAAAATTTTATATTTTTAAAGCAGTACTTTTAAATTACGATTTCTGGCTTTATTCTGTTCGCTGTAAATTTATACAGATATTTACGCAGCTTTTCTTCTGGCATTTTTATTGTGGTTTTTTTTCCTCCCTCCATTTAAATCTTTGATTTTGAAGGTGGGGGTTATTGTGGTTAAAGGTACTTTTGTATTTACTCTTCCTGAAAATCCTATGAAGGTATTTTATTTTATTTTATTTTATTTATTTATTTATTTTTGGCCGTGTTGGGTCTTTATTGTGGTGAGCGGGCTTCTCATTGCGGTGGCTTCTCTTTGTTGCACAGCATGGGCTCAGTAGTTGTGGCTCGCGGGCTCAGTAGTTGTGGCTCGCGGGCTCTAGAGCGCAGGCTCAGTAGTTGTGGCGCATGGGCTTAGTTGCTCCGTGGCGTGTGGGATCTTCCCGGACCAGGGCTCTAACCTGTGTCCCCTGCGTTGGCAGGCGGATTCGTAACCATTGCGCCACCAGGGAAGTCCCTGTGAAGGTATTTTAAAATGTAGGTTTTATTTTTCTTCAGGTATGGTGAAGCTGACAGATCAGGAGATGATAACCATTGAAAAGATAGTTTGTTACTCACAGTTCCAAGGGAGGGTTCATGCCACCCCGTGCAGGGCCACACAGGGAAGCACCAGAGTTGCTCAGGAAGCAGAAGGCGCAGGGCCCATGGGAAAGCATGGTGAGGCAGGGTAGATGCACTTTGGCTTAGCTGGTCTGATTAATTTCAGTGGTCTCTGAGGATGCAGGCTGTCCCTGGTTGTCTGGTGTGATTAGGGCAGGGTAATATTGCCCCCTGGAGTGTGAGAGCCAGAGAAAGGAGGTGTTTTGGAGTATGGGCTCTGGATTGATCAGTTTGTATATGAGAGGTACATTCCTTGCTATCTCGGTAAGAATTGGATGGCCCTGGGAGAGGTACTCTCTCCCCAGTCAGCAAGGCTCCAGATGCAAGAGCATCAAGAATACAGAAAGGAAGAAAATGTAATGAACGCAGAAGGAGCTATTATTATTCCAGCTTTCAGAGTTGGAAACTGAGGTTGCAAAAGTTAGGTAACTAACAAGGTCACATACTTCATAGTGTAGGAAGCCAAAATTTTAACTTAGATCTTTCTCTCCCAACATCCAGATACTTGAGTCATCAAACAGTTAATTTTCCAGGAAATGTCTAATACATTTTGGAAGGATTTTCCTGAAAACATCATTAGACTTTTAAAGTTTGGCTATTTAAAACCAGGGTATGCTAGCACTTGCAGTCCCTTTGTGCACTTCAGTTCTGTGTGGTATCAGCCTAATGAATTTTAGCCCCTGTTGTTCCCCTAGTTGGACAGCTTTGTTCAGTGTACAACCTACTTCACCGTACTCAGTGGTCCTATTTAAATGAAGAGGAGGGAATTCCCTGGTGGTCCAGTGGTTGGGACCGCTGCTTTCACTGCTGTGGCCCAGGGTTCAGTCCCTGGTTTGGGAACTAACATCCTGCAAACTGTGCGGCACAGCCAAAAATTCCTTTAAAATAATAAATGGAGACGAGTCTGTGCCAGATGGAAGAAGTCCAAATTGTAGAATTTCCCATTTATCAGAAACTTATGTTTGCATGTCATGATTTATTAATTAAAATATAAATATTTTAAAACTTTTTGAGGGCTTCCCTGGTGGTGCATTGGTTAAGAATCCACCTGCCAATGCAGGGGACACGGGTTCGAGCCCTGGTCCGGGAAGATCCCACATGCTGCGGAGCAACTAAGCCCGTGTGCCACAACTACTGAGCCTGCGCTCTAGAGCCCACAAGCCACAACTACTGAAGCCTGCGCACCACAACTACCGAAGCCCGCACACCTAGAGCCCGTGCTCCACAGTAAGAGAAGTCACTGCATTGAGAAGCCTGCACACCACAACAAAGAGTAGCCCCCGCTCGCCGCAACTAGAGAAAGCCCGCGAGCAGCAACAGACCCAACGCAGCCAAAAATAACAATAAATAAATTAAAAAAAAAAACTTTTTGAGCGTCATCATGAGTAAGGAAAGACTAATAAACTAAAGACTACTTTTTTCTCCATTCTTCAGCGATTACTATGTGCCAGGCACATATGTTCTAGGCACTTGGGATATATCAATATACAGAAGAGACCAAGAGCTCTGTCTTTGTAGAATGTACTTTTGAGAAAGAGGAAACAAATAATAAACATCACAAATAAGTAAATTATATTGTATATTAGAAAGTAAATGCTGTGAAGAACAAGTAGAGCAGAGTAAGGGATTTAGCAAGTGTGTGGGGAGGGAGGTGTGACGGGCGCAGGTTATAGCACTAAAGAGAGTGATCGTGGCAGACCTCCATAAGGAGATTAAATTTGAGCAAGACTTGAAGGAACTTAGTGGATATCCGAGATAAGAATATTTATGCAGGATTTCTCTGGCGTTCCAGTGGTTAAGACTACACACTTCCAACGCAGGGGGCGTGGGTTCGATCCCTGGTCAGGGAACCAAGATCCCACATGGCACGGGGCGGGGGGAAAAAAAGAACGTTTATGCACCCAACAAAGGAGCACCTAAATATATAAAGTAGATATTAACAGAAGTAAAGGGAGAAATAGACAGCAAGACAATAATAGTAAGGGACTCTAATACCCCACTTTCATCAGTGGATGAATCATCTAGACAGAAATGAAATAAAGAAACATTGGACTTAAATGACACTTTAATCCAAATGGACTTAACAAATTTATACAGAACACTTCATCCAAAAGCAACAGAATACACGTTTTTCTCAAGTGCATATGGAACATCCTCCATGATAGGTTACGTGTTAGGTCACAAAACAAGTCTTGCAAATTTAAGAATATTGAAATCGTAGCAAGCATCTTTTCTAATTACAGTGATACGGAACTAGAAATCAATTCCAAGAAAAAAACTGGAAAATTCACAAATATGTTTAGATTAAACATGCAACTGAACAACCAGTGGATGAAAGAAGGAATCAAAAAATATCTTGAGACAAATGAAAATGGAAATACAGCATAACAAAACATATGGGGATGCAGCAGAAGCAGTTCTAAGAGGGAAGTTCATAGAGATAAACCTGTGTTAAGAAGTAAGAAAGATCTCTTGGGCTTCCCTGGTGGCGCAGTGGTTGAGAGTCCGCCTGCCGATGCAGGGGACGCGGGTTCACGCCCCGGTCCGGGAAGATCCCACAAGCTGCGGAGCGGCTGGGCCCGTGAGCCATGGCCGCTGAGCCTGCGCGTCCGGAGCCTGTGCTCCGCAACGGGAGAGGCCACAACAGTGAGAGGCCCGCGTACCGCAAAAAAAAAAAAAAAGAAGTAAGAAAGATCTCAAGTAACCTAATTTTACACTTCAAGGAACTAGAAAAAGGAAAAAGCCTGAAGTTAGGGGCTTCCCTGGTGGTCCAGTGGTTAAGACTCCGTGCTTCCATTGCAGGGGGCTTGAGTTCAATCCCTGACTGCGGAACTAAGATCCCACATGCCATGCAGAGCAGCCAAAATTAAAAATTTTTTTTAAAGCCCTAAAAGGAAGGAAATAAAGATCAGAGTGAAAATAAATGGAACAGAAACTAAAAAGATGAGTGAAACTAAGAGCTGTTTTTGGGGGGTTTTGTTTTGTTTATTTTTGGCTGAGTTGGGTTTTTGTTGTTGCACGCAGGCTTTCTCAAGTTGTGGTGAACGGGGGCTACTCCTCCTTGTGGTGCACAGGCTTCTCATTGCAGTGGCTTCTCGTGTGGAGCACAGGCTCTAGGTGTGTGGGCTTCAGTAGTTGTGGCACGCGGGCTCAGGAGTTGTGGCACGCGGGCTCAAGAGTTGTGGCTCGTGGGCTCTAGAGCATAGGCTCAGTAGTTACAGCGCACGGGCTTAGTTGCTCCACGGTATGTGGGATCTTCACGGACCAGGGATCGAACCCATGTCCCCTGCATTGGCAGGCAGATTCTTAACCACTGTGCCACCAGGGAAGTCCTCTTTCATTTCTGATTTTGAGTCCTCTCTTTTTTTCTTGGTGAGACAAGGGAAAGGCCTGTTTATCTTTACAAGAAACCAGCTCTTAGGGCTTTCCTGGTGGTGCAACTAGAGAACCTAGAGAAATCCAGTGCACAGCAACGAAGATCCAACACAGCCAAAAATAAATATTAAAAAAAAAAGAGAGAGACATTACAACTGATAAATACAAAGGATCAAAGAGATTTCTATGAACAATTATATGCCAGATAATTGGATAACCTAGAAAAAATGGATAAATTCCTAGAAACATACAACCTACCAAGACTGAATCATGAAGAAATAGAAAATCTGAACAGACTGATTAATAGTAAGGAGATTGAATAAGTAATCAAAAACGTCCCAACAAACAAAAGTCCCAGGCCAGGTGGCTTCACAGGTGAAGAGTTAACACCTGTCCTTCTCAGACTTCCCAAAAGTGGAAGCGAGGACACTTCCAGATTCATTTTATAAGGTCAGTGTTACCCCAATAGTAAAACCAGACAAGGTCACCACAAGAAAATTACAGGCCAATATCCCTGATGAACATAGATTTAAAAATCCTCAACAAAATATTAGCAAACCAAATTCAACAATACATTAAAAGGACCATACACTATGATCAAGTGGGATTTATTCCAGGGATGCAAGGATGGTTCAACATCTGCATATCAGTCAACGTGATACACCACATTAACAGAATGAAGGATAAAAATTATATCATCATCTCAATAGATGCAGAAAAAGCATTTGTCAAAATTCAGCATCCATTTATGATAAAAACTGTCAACAAAGTGGGTATAGAGGGAATGCACCTCAGCTTAATAAAGGCCATATATTGACAAGCCTACAGCTAACATCATACTCAGTGGTGAAAAGCTGAAAGCTTTTCCTCTAATATCAGGAACAAGACAAGGTTGCCCATTCTTGCCACTTTTATTCAACATAGTATCGAAAGTCTTAGCCAGCCAGGACAGTTAGGCAAGTAAAAGAAATAAAATGCATCCAGATAGGAAAGGAAGAAGTAAAACTGTCTCTGTTTTCAAGTGACATATTAGAAAATCGTAGAGTCTACAAAAAAACTGTTAGAAAAAAATAATCTGTGATTATGGATTGGAAGAATTCATATTGTTTAAAATGTCCATACTACCCAAAGCAATCTACAGAGTCAGTGCAATCCCCATCAAAATTCCAATGCCATTTTTCACAGAAATAGAACAGTCCTACAATGTGTATAGAACCACAAAAGAGCCAAATAACCAAAACAGTCTTGAAGAAAAAGAACAAAGCTAGAGGCATCTCACTTCCTGATTTCAAATTTTATTACACATCTGTAGTAATCAAAACAGTATGTTATTGGAATCAAAACAGACACATAGATCAGTGGAATAGAATAAGAGAGCACAGAGATCAACCCATGCACATACGGTCAGTTAATTTATGACAAGGAGCCAAGAAGATACAATGGGGAAAGGACAGTCTCTTCAGTAAAGGATGTTGGGAAACCTGGGCAGCACATGCAAAAGAGTGAAACTGAACCTCAATCCTACATCATAGGCAAAGATCAATTCCAAATGGATTAGAGACTTGAACATGAGACCTGAAATCGTAAATCTCCTAGAAGAAAATACAGGTGGTAGGCTCCTTGACATCAGCCTTGGCGATGATTTTTTGGATTTGACATCAAATGCAAAAGCCACAAAAGCAAAACTAAACAAGTGGGACCATGTCACACTAGAAGCTTCTGCACAGAAAAGGAAATCATTAACAAAATGAAAAGGCAGCCTACTAAATGGAAGAAAATATTTGCAAATTATGTATCTGATAAGGAGTAATATTCAAAGTATATAAAGAACTCATACAACTTAATAGCAAAAACAAAACAGTCTGATTAAAAACTGGTCAGGGGCTTCCCTGGTGGCGCAGTGGTTGAGAGTCTGCCTGCCGATGCAGGGGACACGGGTTCGTGCCCTGGTCCGGGAGGATCCCACATGCTGCAGAGCGGCTGGGCCCATGAGCCATGGCCGCTGAGCCTGTGTGTCCGGAGCCTGTGCTCCGCAAAGGGAGAGGCCGCAGCAGTGGGAGGCCCGCACACCACCAAAAAAACAAAAACAAAAACAACAACAAATAATGGTCAGAAGATCTGAATAGACATTTTTCCAGTGAAGACATGCAGATGGCCAACAGACACGTGAAAAGATGCTCAGCATCACTAATCATCAGGGAAATGCAAACCAGACCACAGCAGGATACCACCTCACACCTGTCAGAATGGCCATTATCAAAAAGACAAGAAATAACAAGTTTTGGCAAGGATGTGGAGAAAAGAGAGCCCTTGTGTGCTGTTGGTGGGAGTGTAAATTAGCACGGCCATTATGGAGAATGGTACGGAGAGTCCTCAAAAAATTAAAATTAGAACTATTATACCATCCAGAAATTCCACTGCTGGGAGTATATCCAAAGGAAAGGAAAACACTAACTCAAAAAGCTATCTGCATCCCTGTGTTCATTGCAGCATTGTTTATGACAGCCAAGACATGAAAACACTCTTAAGTTTACATTGGTGGATGAAGAAATTGTGGTATAAATACGCAACGGAATTTATACCGTTGCATAAATGGTATAAATTCTGCCATAGAACAAGAAGGAAATCTTGCCGTTTTTGACAACTCAGATGGACCTTGAGGGCATTATCATAAGGGAATAAAGTCAGACAGAGAAAGACAAATACCATATTATCTAACTTTAATGTGGAATAAAAAAAAAACCCATAGACACAAAGAACGTTTTGGTGGTTGTCAGAAGTGTGGGGTGGGGGATGGCCGAAGTGGGAGAAGGTGGCAGAAGCAGCCTGGGGCTGTGACGTACGACATGGTGGCTGTGGCTAATAAGAGTTAGGTCTTGAAAGATCTCCTCACAAGGAAAAAGGTTTTGTGACTCTGTGGTGATGGATGTTAACTAGACCTACTGTAGTGATCATTTTGCCATATAGACATATATGGAATCATTATGTTGAACTCCTGGAACTGAAATAACATTATATGTCAATTACATCTGAATTTTTTAAGCGTGATTGTGGTAGGCCTCAGTAAGAAAGCTGAGCGAAGACTTGACGGGACTTAGTGGATACCTGAGAGAAGAGTGTTTCAAACAGAGGAGACATCTGACCTTTAGAGTAAAGGCCCAGAGGAGCACCATGCCAGGCCGCTGGCAAGGCTGGAGTAGATGAGCAGGGGGAACGGGTCCAGGAGGCGGCCAGGGATGCAGGGTCTTTGCGGGCGTTGCAAGGGCCGTGGAATGGGGAGCAGGGGGTAACGCCATCGGCCTTATAAAGGGGCCCTCTGGCTGCTTTGTGGAAAGTAGACTGGAGGGGAGGAGATGGCACCCCTTGGAAGGCTACTGCAGTACCATTGAGGCAGGTGAGAAATTATTAGATCTAGCTTTTAGAAACTACTCATCCGAAGTTTTTAAAAAGCTGTTTGCTAAAAAAATCAATTTTACGCTTTCCTAGATACAAATCTCTGTTTTAAAAACTTTGTGGAAAGGTGTGTAAAGTGTACCCTAAATGTGCTTGGAGAGCGGAATGTTCTTTTGTGGTTTTTGAGAAAACGTCATTGATGGCCTTTAGAGAGCCGCGTCTTAGTGGTCCTTCCAAACATGAAAGGTTTATAACAATAGTGCACAGGATAGTTTTGTATAAAAAGTGGTTTCTTAATGCGTTGTCTCTATTTATACAAGCTTTGACACAGGAAATCTACAGAGAGTTGTCCAAAGGTAAAATACATCATTGCAGGCCTCCCTGGTGGCGCAGTGGTTGAGAATCCGCCTGCCAATGCAGGGGACACGGGTTCGAGCCCTGGTCTGGGAAGATCCCACGTGCCACGGAGCAACTAAGCCCGTGCGCCACAACTACTGAGCACATGTGCCGCAACTACGGAAGCCCACACGCCTACAGCCCGTGCTCCACAACAAGAGAAGCCACTGCAATGAGAAGCCCGTGCACCACAACGAAGAGTAGCCCCTGCTCTCCATAACTAGAGAAAGCCAGCACGCAGCAACGAAGACCCAACGCAGCCAAAAATAAATAAATAATTTTTTAAAAAATACATCATTGCCATGATATTCTTGCCATCTTTTTTGTGACATTGATAGTGAGTATGTATAGTACTCATTTGTTTCACAAGATGGGGAGATAGAAGAATCACTTGATATATTTAAAAGGTATTGCGGCTACTCTGGAAGAGAAGAGAAGATAGACGTCAGAATCACCTAATGCTAAAAACCGTCCTGTTAGCCTGTAAACAGTGTTTAAATCAAGCAGGAGCAGCCCTTACTCTTTGAGGCTGTGGTTGGCTGTGCGGCTTTGTCGTGAGAGCAAATGCGTAAAGGCTTCCTTCTAATCCTCATGCTAGAGACTGACTTCTTCTGGGTTAACACTTTGCTTCTGTTGAAATGAATCTAGCCATTAGAATGGGTAACAGAAGCTGTTTTCGTTCACTAATGCGTTGTGGCAAATTGACATACCAAATCGGTAATTACCAAAACAGGCTCTGTAGGAAAGGAGCAGGTATTAAAGAGGTAGGAATGGAAGCAGCTGAAGGGATGACTGTGCAGTGGTGTTCCGAAGACAGAGACTAGGGAAGTCCAAAAATAAATTTATCACAATTAGTTTCTGGTTATATAATTAAAACAAGCAAATAGTAGCGTAGATGGAGAAAACCCTCGTGTATCCTGGATGTTGGGGAAAGCTTGAATATGTGTATAAAGTACAAAAGAAAAACGGGTAAAAATGTCCATCTTTTTATTTTATTACTGAAACTATTGCTAAAATTTAAGAGCGATTTTTTACTTTTTTTGTGTGTGTGTGTGTGTGTGGTACACGGGCCTCTCACTGTTGTGGCCTCTCCCGTTGCGGAGCACAGGCTCCGGACGTACAGGCTCAGAGGCCATGGCTCACGGGCCCAGCCGCTCCGCGGCATGTGGGATCTTCCCGGACCGGGGCACGAACCCATGTCCCCCGCATCGGCAGGCGGACTCTCAACCACTGCGCCACCAGGGACGCCCAAGAGCGGTTTTTAAAGTGACTCTTTCTGACATGTTATGTAAGCAAACCCCTCTGATAATACCAATTCTCTGCTTTGGGAAATGTTGCTTTTGGATGTATTACCTAATTTATTTTATTACTTCTCATATCTGGTATTTTTTTGGCGAATTCAGCAATCTTCAGGAAGAACCAAATTTGTAAGAGTATATTTTGGAGGTTGACTATTCTGAAAAGTAAGTCTTCTTTTTTCTTTCCTCAGAATGAACTCTCAGATACACGTGCAAAATTCCACATACTTTTTCTATTCTTTGTGTCGACAATGTTCTTCATCAGCGTATTGTCACTTCTCAGCTACCACTGCTGGCTAGTTGGAAAAAACAGAACAACCATAGGTAAGTAGGTTAAAATAAAGCATAATTATTTAGGAAAATGGCCACAGATGAACATGAAATCTAGAGAAGGACAAAAGATGATAAAGATAAAATAATTCTGTATTAAAATTAACTTGGACTGGATAGGAACAATGGCTATTTAATAAATGTAAAGGTTCATAATTTTGAGAAGGTTGAGGAAGTAAGATTGACTTTTCTATAATTTTTCAGTAGTGTGTTGTATATAAAAGTAGAGAACTGACTATATTTTATAAATTTTAATAAAAGCTGTTTCCTGCATTTGTTGTATCACTAATGTTAGCACTTGTGTCCCTTTTTTGCTCATTTTTTTAAAATGAAAATATTGGGGAAGAATTCAGTAAGGTATTCCAATAATTGGACACACACTTCTTTTTTTTTTTTTTGCGGTACGCGGGCCTCTCACTGCTGTGGCCTCTCCCGTTGCGGAGCACAGGCTCCGGACGCGCAGGCTCAGTGGCCATGGCTCACGGGCCCAGCCGCTCCGCGGCATGTGGATCTTCCCGGACCGGGGCACGAACCCGTGTCCCCTGCATCGGCTGGCGGACTCTCAACCACTGCGCCACCAGGGAAGCCTGACACACACTTTTTAAACAACAGTGGTGTGGCGCTCAGACTAAACCATTGGCATGTAAACAGCAACACCAGCCATAACTGGAATATTGAGGTATTGGCTAACAGAATGGGGATCTGTCACAGTGTTTCCAAAGAAAGTTAAACACTCCCTGCTGTCTAAAGGAGAGTTGGACATATTTTAACATAGAAAGATGCAGACATTGTAGGGAGATTCTTAGGTACTTTTATATTTGGATCACTTTAATCTCGTGTCTGTGGAGTCCTGTAAAATATGACGGGCTTCCAGGGTAAGGGTGCGGTGCCCTGCCTTTCCCAGCTCACTCTGCTGTTGCCTCTCCTCCACTTCCCATGCCTTCATCCCTTTCCATGTGAATAAGCTTCCTCATGTCAATTAATTTATCATCGTCACAGAATATCCTGTCATCTCTTCACCTTTAACCCGAGGTCATAGAAGGCAGCCCACATGCAAAGCCTAGCTCTTCAGACCTCCCAAGCAGCTGGACACTGAGAGATTTCTCACAGAAAAGGAGATTTCTTCTTTTCAAAACTGACGACTCTGGTGGCCCTATTTTCCCACCTGGCGTCATTCGGTAGGAGCTCAGTAGTGGCTGACTGCTTCGGTGGCCACGAGCATTTAATTGGCCTCGGTTCCCACCCTGCTTCATTTGTTTCCCACCCAAACCGTGTACGTGTATGAGAGGTGAGTGCTTCCTGGGAAACACATTGTTCTCTTAAAAACAATCTTTTTCAAACGTTTTTACCAGTGACTACGGTAAGAAATGCATCATTTTATATCACTACCTAGTGCATGCACACACATTTATAAAATTATATAAGTAGAATAAGCAAAATCTTCGTAAAACATCATTAATGTCTACTCTGTCCAATATACTCTAATATTTTCTGTTCTAGTTCTTTAAAAAGAAATGCTGGTTTCAAAGCACTGAATTGATTTTACAGCCTATTCAGATGTTTAAACCCACACTTTGAAAAACCTTCCCCTAACACACCACTCCCCACACACCCTGGTATTACCCAGCTCTCCACTGCTGCTTCCAGATGTCCTTTGGGGCATCACTTGTACCTTCCTCATAGCTGTCACTGCCATACCTTGAATCATTTCTCATGTTACAGAGTTTCTATTAATACATTCAAACTGCTGCTGTCACCCCAGAAAGGCTGGTTGGTCTCTTTGATTCTGATAGCCAGTCATTCCTGTACCCAAACACTGAACCTTTCATCACTTGAAACTGAAGAGGCCTCACATTTTCACCTTGAAGTTTCCATTCTCTGACCACAGTCTTTATCCGTTCAGCTCTCCCTTTCCGTGTTCCAGTGTGCCCCCTTTTTAGCTTACTGAGTCCTCCACACTCCACCACTTTTCTCCCACGTTTCTTTCCCTTCTGGTTTCGTTTCTTACCCTTTTCCATTCTAGATCCTATAATAAATGTCCTCAAGCTCCCAGCAGCACCCTCGCATTACACATGCCCCTAAGTACCTCTTCTCCCATAACGCCTTTGCCAGTCCCTGACCCAGGTTATTCCAGCGATGCGTTCTTCTCCCAGTGCGATGGGGCTGGAGAGAGCTGGTGAAGGCCGTCTCGCTCCCACAGAGGTGGTCACAACTACAGATTCAAAGTCTCAGACCTCACTTAGACCCTCAGCTATATTTGGCAGTAATGTCACGTGTTTCTGATCAGGTTTGCCACCTTATTACCCACAATAGGTATTCCAGACTTTCATCTTCCTCCCTATTTTCCTTACCTATTTTGTGAACGCTTCATAGAAAAATTAGAAGTTGTCACAAGTAAATTCTTATCATCTCATCTTTATAACCTCACACAAACATTTCTACTTTCAAACCCATCACTGTCACCCTCTTTCTAACTTCTGCGGACACGATGTCTTTTCTGGTATCTATGGTTAATCTTTAGAACTTTTCTAAAGGCCATCCCATTTCTTCTAGAACTTTCTTCCATCAGTTTTTACTTCACTTTTCTGTGTCATCAACCTTTTCCAATCCGTCTCTCCATCAGTTTTTACTTCACTTTTCTGTGTCATCTACCTTTCCCAATCCGTCTCTCCCTGGCTCCTTCTTATCCATAGCTTATAAAACATTCCGCAATGCATTCTTTCTTTACACAGAGATCCTAGCTTCTGGCCCCCATCAGCTTCCTCACTTGTTATTATTCATAGCTCAGGATGGAGCTCAGGCGTCACCTCCTGCATATTTCACCTTCCTTGGCCACCACCCCACATGTATCTCTATCACACTATCATTCTGATAGACTTTTGTTAGACTGTGGGTTCTTTGGTCAGAATTTCATCTACTTTACCTTGGGATCCCAAAACCTGGTGCTTTGCCATAGGCACGTAGTAGGAAGTTGATACATAATGAATGAGTGAAGTTGCAAGAGATAGAATATCTTTAAAAAAAAAAAAAAGAAAGAAAAAGGCTAAGGTGTATTGAACATTCTTCTGTCGATTTTCCTTAATATCACATAATTATTTTGACATTTTCATTTTATAAGGGTGATGAAATATTCAAGAGGTTATATTTTTTCCCAAAAAAGTTTAAAAAGAAAAAAAATTGGTACTTTCCTTCCCTCCTATAATTTTTGAATAGGTTAACTCTTCTTTTTTGTAATATATATCTGTAACAGAATCATTCCGTGCACCCACATTTTCATATGGACCTGATGGAAACGGTTTCTCGCTTGGATGCAGTAAAAATTGGAGACAAGTCTTTGGTGATGAAAAGAAATATTGGCTACTTCCAATATTTTCAAGGTAGTTTATAAAATGCACGTCTCAGAAATTATGGAACCTGTGATTGTCTCTCTGATTAAATGATTCAGAGAATATAGTATATTATGACATTATGAGCCTTAAGAATGAAGACTCAGAATATCTTGATTACATGAAATATTTTATTTTTCATGTTTTTTATAAGGGTGAAGGAGAGTTTAGGCATATATTTGAATGAGAAAAAAAAGATGATTCATAGAAAATAAGAATCACTCTGTTTCTTTCAAAATGAAAATAATTTTGTGAAGTAAAGAATCATAAGAATTTATATTTATTAGCCATATCTTCAAAGATTTCCAGTACAGGTTATGTATTCTGTTGTGTCTTAAGTCAAAGAAGACCCAACAGGTAATGCAGTTTTTACCTGCATATAAATTTAAATGAGAATATACGCTCAAGATGATTCATAATGTCCTTTTCTCTCAAATTCTCAGCCATCCTAGGCCATCTATATACCAAAAGTCATTAGAGAGAAGGAAAAAGTATTTGAAATTCAAGTACCATATTTGTAAGTGTTGTGGGCTTTTTCCTTTTTTCCCTTAACAAGGAAATGTATTGCTTGTTATTTTGTCTGAAAATGACATATTTGCATTCTTCCTTTTTTTTTTTTGGCCACGCCACATGGGATCTTAGTTCCCTGACCAGAGCTTGAACCAGGCCCCAGCAGTGAAAGTTCAAAGTCCTAACCACTGGATGGCCAGGGAATTCCCAATTGCCTTCATTTTTTAATTTTTTTTTTTTTTTTTTTGCGGTATGCGGGCCTCTCACTGCTGTGGCCTCTCCTGTTGCGGAGCACAGGCTCCAGACGCACAGGCTCAGCGGCCATGGCTCACGGGCCCAGCCGCTCCACAGCATGTGGGATCTTCCCGGACTGGGGCACGAACCCGCGTCCCCTGCATCGGCAGGTGGACTCTCAACCACTGTGCCACCAGGGAAGCCCTTGCCTTCATTTTTTAAAGACGTTTTGCTTGGAATAGAATTGTAGATGCTGCTGCATTGTTTCTGATGAGAAGTTTGTGGATATTATGTTTATTATCATTTGTGTAACATGACATTTTTCTCTGGCTGCCTTTAAGATTTTGTTTATCACTAGTTTCTTGCAATTTGATTATGACACGCCTGGCGTCGTTTTCTTCATGACTCTCGTGCTTAGGATTGTTGAGCTCCTTGGATCTGTAATTTTTAAACTTTCATCAGATTTGGAAAGTACTTTTAACCACTGTCTCTTCAAGTATTTCTTCTGTCGCCTCCCTCCCCTTGTCCCTGCAGGGACCCCAGCTACATGTCTGTGGCTCCTCGGGAGGCTCCGCCACGGCTCACTGGTGGCTGCTCACCTTCTGTTCAGTCTTCTTCCTGAGTTTCATCTTCAAGTGCGCCAGTCTCTTCTGTGCGCTTTATCTGTTGTCTCTTATATTCAGGTGTTTCCCCTCTGACTGGTTGGAACATAGACTATTATTTTTTAAGGTTATTTTCTCTAAACAGAAATTTCAATGTTGGCAGTTGGGTTTTTTGTCTTTGTTTTTTTTCCCCCTTCTTTGAAGATGTTGTTCCAGTATCATCTGGCTTGTGTTGTTTGTGTCAATAAATCAGCCTCTCTCTTATCTTTATTCCACTGTTTGTACAGGCACACCTCGGAGATTATTGCAGGTTTGGTTCCAGACCACCGCAATAAAGCAAATATCATAGTAAAGTGAGTCATACGAATTTTTTGGTTTCCCAGTGCATATAACAGTCTATAACCATAGGCTGTTAATTGTTCAATAGCATTATGTCTAAAGAAAAAACAATGTACATACTTTGACTTAAAAAGACTTTATTGCTAAAAACTGCTAATCGTTATCTGAGCCTTCAGCAAGTCATAATCTTTTTGCTGGTGGAGGGTTTGAAATATTGTGAGAATTGCCAAAATGTGACACAGAGACGCAAAGTGAGCGAATGCCGTTGGAAAAATGGCACCGATAGACTTGCTCAATGTAAGGTTGCCTCAAACCTTTAATTCATAAAAATCACAGTATCTGCAAAGCACAGTAAAATGAAACACAATAAAATGAGGTATGCTTGTAAATTACTGTCTTTTTTTCCCCTGTGGCTACTTTTAAGATTTTATCTTTATCACTGGCTTTAAGTTGTCTGATGATGATGTTCCTTAGTATGGTTTGCCTTGTGTTTATCGTCCTTGGAGTTCATTAGGCTTCTTGGATCTATGAATTTGTAGTTTTCATCAAACCTGAATTATTTATTCATTCATTTATTTATTTATTTGGCTGCATTGGGTCTTCGTTGCTGTGCGCAGGCCTTCTCTAGTTGCAGCAAGCAGGGGCTACTCTTTGTTGCTGTGTGTGGGCTTCTTTCTCATTTAGTGGCTTCTCTTTGTTGCGGAGCACAGGCTCTAGGCACACGGCTTGCAGTAGTTGTGGCACACGGGCTCACTAGTTGTGGCACATGGGCTCAGTAGTTGTGGCTCGCGGGCTCCAGAGCGCAGGCTCAGTAGTTGTGGCGCACGGGCTTAGTTGCTCCATGGCACGTGGGATCTTCCCGGACCAGGGCTCTAACCTGTGTCCCCTGAATTGGCGGGAGGATTCTTAACCACTGTGCCACCAGGGACGTCCAATCTGAATAATTTTGAAATAACTTTCAATTGTTTTTTTCTGCCCGCTTCCCTCTTCCTGTGCCCTTCCCCCACTAGCTTTTCAGGTTCTCTTAAATATATGTCGTGATCCACCGGTCATTGCTGTTGTCCCTCCCTTCTCCCCCTCCATCTTTTTTTGTTTCTGTTGTTACGTCTGTGAGTTCACTTATCTTTTCTTCTGTATTGTCTGCTGTTAAGCTCATCCAGTGAATTTCTTATTTCAGATATTCTATTTTTCAGCTCCAGAAGTTCAATTTGGTTCTTTTTTATATCTTACATTTCATTTTTCTTCATATCCACTTTCTCCAGTTAATTCATGGACATATTTATAGTCACTGGTGTAGCGTCTCTGTTTCAAGTGGTCACGGTCATTTCTAAATCTTTTCTGTTGACTTTATTTTCTCTCGGTTGTGATCACATTTTCCTGCTCTTTATGCTGGTAATTTTTGATTGGATGGTGGACATTTTGAATTCTGAGTGTTTAAATTTGGTCTCCCTTTAAAGGATGTTGAATTTTGTCTTGGCCGACTTCTGTTTCAGCTTAGTCCTCCTGATGCTTGTTTAAACCTGTGGTTGGGTGTAAAGTAGCGTTTTCTCTAGGGCAAGTTTCGTCCTACAGCAAAGGTGAGAGCCTGCTGCAGTCTCTGCCGTATCCACGTGTTCAGTGAGGTCTCTACTCTGGCAGGTCGAATGCAAATGGCTTTCAGTGCTGGGCAGGCTCTGAATTGTTCAGCTTAGACTTCCCAGATTCACATGTGTGGCTTAGTATTCATCAGAAGACTCAAGTAAAACCCTGTGCAGATTTCTGTAGCCCTTTCTCTGCACATATCCCTCTTCCTCAGCTCTGTCCAATAGAAGCAAACCTCCTCATCTTCTCGAAACTCCCATCTCTGTCACCTTAATTCAGTGAGACCACCTTGCTCTGCACATCCCCCTGTTGGTGCTCAAGTTCTGGCAGAAGCTGCAACTCCTTGGTTGGTTTCTCTTCTTTCAGACACCACAGTTCTGTGCTGCCTGTTTTGAAAAGAGTTGTTGTATGTACTGTTCAACAGGAGGTCAAATATACCGGTTAATCCATCTTGGCTGGAAGTGGAATTCCCTGCGGTACACAGTTTTGATGTTTTTAGAATGCGGAAGGCATAGCTGTACTTTTTTTTAAGTTGTGAACTTCTTGAAGCCAGAGATTTTCTTTTCTTTTGTTCAGTGGTATATCCCTAGCACTTCAAATGGTACTCAGAACATCCAGTATATTTTCGTTTAATGAACGTTGTTGAATAAATAAATATGTGGAACGTACATCTTGAATTTCAGTTTGAGCATTTATGATATCTTAACTGATTGTGATAAGCAGGTCAGTTACCCAAATATTTGAATATGTATGTTTATCATAACTTTAATAGACATGATCATTTTAATAGTCATGGAAGATACTGTTTTTAACTATATGTAAATTATAAAAGAAAAAGACTTCCTCAGTAGAGTCTAATAACCGTCTAAATTAGAAATCTTAGAAATCATTCTCTGAAATGACAAGTTGTGATCGTTTTATACCATGCCTCTGGAAAATAGGTGTTAAATTGACCACTTAGATTTAACTGAACATGATTAAATTATCACTGATATTTTTCATTATGCAGTCAGGGTGATGGCTGCAGTTTTCCGACTCGTCTTGTGGGGACGGATCCAGAACAAGCCTCTGTTTCAAACCACAGTGAAAATACCAGAAGGTGCGCTTCTTGTCATTACGTTTTTCAGAATTCATTATAGAGCAAACTCTGTGTGTGTGTGTGTGTGTGTGTGTGTGTGTGTGTGTGTGTGTGTGTGTGTGATACATAGATAAATATAGTAGTGATGTAGCAAGCCAGCACAGATAAAGAGAAATTCTATTCAGTTTTTTTAACTGAGGGTTAAAATGTGGATATAGCTGATATGCTCAGGATAACCATATTTTTTTATCATTCAAACCAGAACACTTTTGAGAGTAATAAAGTGAACGCTTGCTGTTAGTAGTTGAAGCAGGACAGTCTCATGTCACTGGACGCGTCTGGCAGGGTAGGAAGCACGGCTACCCTACCTGCGCTGCCTCTTCCTAGAAACGAAGACTCTTTCAAGATTTGATTATGTTGGTTTATATCAGTTACATTCTCAAAGAAGTTAGCCATTGTACTATTCGCCATTTTATTTTGATAAACAGATTTTAACTGCAGCGTGAAAATGCTATTCATGAGGATTCAAAAATACAAATACAAAATTTTTCGTCTTCGTCTTAGAGGATATTTTCTCAGAGTTTGTATGGCAAGCACACTGATTCATAAATTCAGAGAAATAGTTCATTTTAAATGAAATTTTAAAGGAGATAGAGATGCTTCTGTGAAAGGGAAACACTTGAAACTTACTGACTACAGAAATAAGTTGTGGGGGAGGAGGGATTATAAATTCCAAGCTAGCGGATTAATTTTGGAAGAACATAGGCCTTAGAACCTAGGACCTCAGAGCTCCAAGAAGTTACTTAAACTGTCTGAGCCTCAGCTGCCAGCTCTATGAGAGGAGGATTTGTACTCCCTTCGGGGGTTATTGTGAAGATTGCGATGGTGTGTAGAAAGCACCCAGCACAGTGTCTGCCCATAGTGGGTCCCCGACAATACTAGTTCCCTTTTCCTTCTTCTTTTTTTTCCTCCATTCCCTCCCTCCCTGGATGTCTTAGCTAGAAAACTAAGTCTACGCTAAATCACTAAATCATTTTTTCCCCTTAGATCTATACTGCAGAGGTAGAAAGCAGAAAACTTGGGAAATGACAGGTAATCTTTTTGTCCTGGCCACAGACATAGATCCTCACCTGTCCTTGTGCTACCTTATGGCTCTTGATTAACATGTTAAAAATGTTTCAGATTGGCCTCTGAAGCTGTTTTTCTTTTATCTAATTGTTTTCATTGGCAGTGCTGAGTACAAATTCTTGGGTCTAGAGAGCCATTTAATGCGGGGGGGTTGGGGGCACATTTTCTCTTGAAGATGGAGCTTTTTCAGAGTGCTGAGATCTCATGAGTTGCCCTCACATATTTAGGAGAAGGAATACTAATTTGCTGCTTATTAATTAAGTATTATTAATTGAGCATTAGACTATTTACTAAATTATTTGCTCCTCTTTCAGTATTGGCTCCAACCCACCCTTTCCTATCAAACCGCTTAGTGAATCAAAAAACCGCTTGTTGGACAGTGAATCTCAGTGGCTAGAGAATGGATCTGAAGAAGGTGTTATCAGATCAGGTAATGCCGTCATCTGAAAACATTGCTTTGTCTGGTTAAAATGAAAATCACCAGGTTTAATAAATGTGGAAAAATTAAAATACATTATGTGCTATTTTAAAATATTTGAAACTTTTTAATAAAATATCTTATACGTGGGCCGTTAGCGTTTACTGGTAGCTTTCACGGAGGCGAAGGTTGAGTGAGGAAGTGTAGTGGCTGCTGCTGTGTTTTTCTGTTCATAATTTTGTTTTTCCTTGTTGTTACCCAGCCGTGTATTTTGTCGCCTCAGATGTAGAAAATTCTTTCGGCATAATATTCTGGATAATGCTTAAACAAGGTTATTTTGGGGGTCATAGCTTTTGCTTATTTGAAAATAATTTTGAAATGCCTTGTACTCTTTGGCTGTCTTGTCTTAGTATAAAAAGAGTGCACTGAATGTATTTGAATCATGATGACTCTTAATCATTTCATGAACTGTGGTACATTATACAACAGTTGATAAGATAGAAGTGGGCTTTTGAATCAGGCCTCGGTTTATAATATAGTCTGGCCACTCACTAGCATTATAGCTTAAAACACATCTGTGGTTCTTAATAATACCAGTAATAACATTCTTCTTGCACTGTAGGAAAATGGTTTGGTACTAACTCTAGGAAATACCCTAAAACGTGAAAGCTTGCTGTCACAATTCCTGATTTGTTGTCATTGTCATTTTGGCTTTCAGCAGCATTTAAATTCTCTTAAATTAGTTTCATTGAGACCTTCATTCAGGGGACTTCCCTGGTGGCCCAAGGGTTAGGAATCCACCTGCCAATGCAGGGGACACAGGTTCGAGCCCTGGTCCGGGAGGATCCCACATGCCGCAGAGCAACAGAGCCCATGTGCTGCAGCTGCTGGGCCTGTGCTCTGGAGCCCATGAGCCACAACTACTGAGCCCGTGTGCCACAACTACTCAAGCCCACGTGCCTGGAGCCTGTGCTCCGCAACAAGAGAGGCCACTGCAGTGAGAAGCCCGTGCACCACAACAAAGACCCAGCACAGCCAAAAATAAATAAATAAAAGAAAATAAATTTTTTAAAAAAGACCTTCATTCAGGTCATTAGACCCTCAGTATAAAATAAAGGGAAAAATCCATTTGTGGACTTGAAATTATCGCTCCTGAACATCTTTATAGCCAATGGACGTTTTTACAAAAATAAGCATAAAACCAGACTTTGAGATTTTAGCACTGCTTTCCTTCCTTCTGGGTTCTAACAGAAGGCAAATGATTGGCACCAGAAGCCTATTTAGTGCTTACATAATACTTGCTTTTACTGTAATCATCAATTTGACCATTTAGCCAGGTACTTCATATTTCTTTTTTTGTCATGTCATATATAATTATGTGCTTACAGGGACAAATAACCATGTAACAGTGGCAATAGAAAATTGAGTACCACTTGTTCATAACTAACCAGTTGAATAAGAGCAAGGTAAGACAGTATAAAGGTAATTTCTCCAAAAATTAGTTTATTTGCATGTCATAATCTCAAAACAGTTTGCAATTCAGTCTTTTTTACTCTTTCCATTATATCAGCAAAATCAGGTAGTTCAGGAGAGATTGGAAGGTAACATCTGCCTAACTCCCATTTTTCTTACCACTCCTAGCATGATCTTACTGGATATTTATTGGTAGATTAATGAGGAAACTAATAAAAATTGTTAGGACTGGTATATGGACAACTACCCTTTTCACTGAACGGTACCTTATTAATTAGTTTAAGGAAAAAAGGTGACTTTTGCCCACTGCTGAAGAAATCTGATCCAGAGAAGAGTGACTAAGATTAAAGTCTGAAAAAAAGACTTAAGGGGTTCATTGATGTTATTTACTTGGTAAAAGATACAGCAGAAGAGCAGCTTACTGCAGCCAAGTACGTGAGTCAGTGATGCCTTTGCAGTAGCCAGAGGAGGTTGACTGAAGTAGGAATAGAAGCCCTTCCCCATGGGCCGGTAGGAGCAGTGAGGGCAGTGCTAACACTGACTGAGCGCAGGGATGTAGTGAACTCTCCTGCTGCTTAAAAACAGAAGACAGGTATGCACCTTCAAGTCGGAAGTAAGCTCCCGGGCTCAGCAGCAGCACACGCAGCTGTTAAGAGTTTTGAAAACCTACGTGTAGTGTTTCTCGGTTACCTATTGCTACCTAACAAATGATCACACACTTAGCAGCTTAAGACAACACACCTTTATTACCTCAGTTGCTCTGTTCTCATCTGTAGCCTCATCTAGGGGACGTCTGCTTCCTTGCTTGGTGTTTATCATTAGCATTCAGTTCCTTACAAGGACCTGGAGTCCATGTCCAAGTCACAGCCAGAGCCTAAGACTCAGAGAGCATCAGAAACAGCCCCCGGTGGGGCTCCCGGCAGGCAGAGGGCAGCAGGAGCTGCAGGCGGCGATCACGTGTCATTGGCAGCCCCACCGCGTCTTCTCAGTGTAGGCTGTGGGCGGAACGATGGCTGATGCTCGCGGTGGTTGAGAATCCTCACTGAAATTCCCATAAACATCTGATAGCAGTCTTCTCAGATTATGCCCAAGTTAACACTAAGGGAAAAGTGTAAGGATCTGCCTCTATTAAAATGCTCACTTAATGGCTTCAGGGAAAGTCAGTGATCTGTCCCTTATTTACAGCACCTAAAAACCTTTATTATTATTAGAATATTAGTAATATTAAAGTATTTTTCCTTTTGCGTTGTATTAGCAGCTTTAGACCTTAGCCCAAAGAACTGTTTAATCTTATTTTCAGAAATATAAAATCAAGTTTTAATCGATAATTCAATTGTTTCTGGTTTTATAGGTTTATAAAAAACATTATGGACTGAATATTTTCAGTTTTATACGCAAGATGATGATCAGTGGAATTAAATAATTGAAGTATAAATGAAGATATATTTTTTAAAAAAGGAAACCTTTGTACAGATTGTTGGATCCACAGAAGCACTGCTCCAGAGCTGGAAGATGCCTTAATCTTAAATGAGCCCACTTGTTCAACACTGACTTACAGCTACAAAAGTGACTTAATTTTACTTTGGAAGTAACATTTACTCATAATAATGTATTATGATATGCTATAATATGAGCTGTCAGGTCACATGTTAACATGGCGTATGTATTCTTCTGATACCTGAGTTACATTATTAGAGTTCTTAGTATCCATATAAATTTTCACTCCAGAAACACAAGGTAGAAAACTTGTTTTAAGTGAAGTACATCTAGGTCAGTATGGTGGCTGAGAGCGCTTGTACTATGTAAGAAAAAGAAAATAATTGCTTTAAAAACAACTTGGTGTTTGCTAATTTATAGTTACTGTTTTATACTTTTCAACATTTTTACTAAAGATTTTTTTTATTGTTGCTATAAAATAACACTCAGAAGGATTTAGATACCTAATCATTTAAAACATGGAGCATATTTGTATAATTCATTGAAGGCTTAGTTCTAAGCATTAATTAAACCATGTGCAGTGTTGTGCCCAAGGCTTAAAGAAAATTCGGCAGTATAAGAAATCTTTTTGTTTCTCTCTGCTTTCAATATATACTCTTGTTGAACTTTCATGGGTATTTATACAGGTAGGGAAACAAAGGTTACGTGTGCTGTAGAAATACTGGACACAGTAGGATTGGGTAGAAGTGGCTAGAAGAAAAATAAAGCGAAAGACAAGCTACAGAAAGCTGTTAAAGTATGTTTTCAGAGTGCTGCCTGCTGCTGAGCTGACTTTCAAATTTCAGTTTAGGTAATGACCGAAATTTGCTTTGAAACTTTTTACAGTAATCCTATAATAGCTTAAACAGCAACATAAAGTACAGTTTGAACTAGGGTCAAACTGTTTAGCATAACACTGCTCTCGAGAAGGAAATTCTCACTTGAGTATCATTCAAAGCTTCCATTCTCTGAGAGGTGGATTCCACTCTTACATGCAGGATTTTAAATCTGACTTCCTAACAGCAACCCCTTTCTGCCTAGACACTTATCCCCCTTTTCCTTTTGAAATCCAATGTAAGTGACAGGGATCGTTGCATTAATTCTCAAGAAAAACAGTGTCCTATAGCGGAGAAACAATATACAGATGTTACTCCTTTATACTCTGCTTAGTCAGACACACACAAGCTAAAATGACTGATTGCTTCCAGTAGTGGGTGGAGATCAGTTTTAACCAGCGTCTGTAAAAACGTTATAGTTTCCTTGTCTATAAAATGGGGTTGGGGAGAGGGCTGTTAAGAATGATTTTGACTTGACGATCTTTAACATTCTTCAGTCTCTAATTTTGCATAATACCTTCGTCCAACAGGTATATTTGGAGTTCCTTCTGGACGCCAAATATACTAGGGATAGCTCTATAATCTCCTAATGTAGCATAAATTTTATAGCCTACTATTCCAGGTTTATAATTTATAGGATTTGTCTAATTCCATGGGCTATATTAATATTAGATGTTAAAAGCAAGTAATTTTTTCCCCCTTTGAACTAGAGGAATGAGTCTAGCTTTGAAAATATAGTTTGGAATACTATAATACAGTTTCTACCTTTATTTCAACACTGTAGTCTTAATAATCTTGATTCTAGAAAACTTATGAGAGTTAAGGGATATCCATTTACCAACCAGAAACATCACTTCAGTTTGGCGGTTTGAGTGTTACAAGGAAATAGTAAATGTTTAAACGTAAGTGACTGCTTTCGGAAATGTCCTGGTACTTCTTGTGGGTATTTTTACATTCAGGTCAAAGGATTTGCATGCACCTGATTAACAACTGAGGAAACTTAATTTTCCCTTTAACCTATCTGGGTGCTGTTGTGGTGTTTCTTTTTCAGTTCTTTCAGTATGTTAACATCATCTTAATAGCATTAGTAAACACCTTTTCAGGAATTTTCAGCTAAAGCCTTTTAATTTAGTTACCTTTGGTTTAGTTAATTTATGGCCAACATTTGCCACGTTCTAAATACTTGGCTTCGTTTAGTTGTACATATTAATGACTTTTGGCAAGGGCCTACAAGTGGTATGGGAATCAGGGAAAGGCTGACTCTGGTATTCCTCTGGGATTGATTAGTGCTGCCAACCTTTGCGGAGAAATGGTCAAAATGAAGCCCTGTCAAAATTTATTAGTACTGTCTTTGTTCCTTCAAACACTTGAACAGTTGTGATAATATTTAAGGAGAATAAAAGTTGAATTTCAGGTCTTGCCATTGCCATTAAAAACAAATTAGACAGGAAACTTGGTTTTACGTGGGTACAAACTTGAATATTCAGTACCTGAGGCCTCTGACCACTGTCACTGTGCCAGACCAAAGAGCAGCTACAGCTTAGTGGTCACTGAACTTGCACCGCTTACACAGTATAGTTTCATCTTTGCATATGGATGACTTTTTAAAATCCTTCGACATATTTAGTGGTTATGATTCCAAAGTGTCATAAGTTAACTTAGTTTAAATCAAATATGCAATGTTTACTTGAATTTCTATTAATAGCAGATTTTGACTGTTTGTAGGATTTTCAGATTTTCAGTCTTGTGAGATTTCCCTTCAGTCATCTTTAAAGCAGATGCATTTTAAGGGCTCAGTGTTAGGATCTGCATATTTGGGGCGCTGATAAGACAACTGACTTACAAATGTTTTGCTTACATTTTGTTCTAGGACTAGCACTGCTATCAACGGAAAGTATTTTTAACTAATCTGTTAGAGAAATTAACCATATTTTTGCATTTCAGCCAAAATAAAGATCGTATCTCATTCTATAAGATACAGCTAATATGTAAATCTAAAATTCATGTTTCTTATGATCTGAACTATATTTTCCAACTTAAATTAAAAATGCAAGATAGATTCAGCAAGGTCCATATTTTTCTAACGACTTCACTTTATATTATTTTGTTGAGTTGCATAAAGCAAGGAATTGTATTTGTATTAATAGCTTCAGAAAGCTGTTGAGTCTGTCACATTTGTACATGATTGCAGGTTAGTCTATGCCCATTTACAGAAAAGGTGGACACTATTTTAAAGGGATCTTTAATATGTTTTTATATAAACAAATCTGAAATAGTTTACTTTGGTTGTTTTTACATATCATGTCCCGTAAATCTTGTATTTGCTTTTCATAAGTGTAACCCTGGACCATGACTTAATGTTATCTTTGCTTTGCCTTTTGGGTGGCCTAACCTCCATTAACATGAAGGCTGAACATTTTAAAACTTGTTTTTTCCAAAAATCGTAATAATGATTACTTTATTAATAAATAAATAAAGTCCTGTATTTGAACAGCTGCTGTTGCTGTTGTTAGGGTATGACTGTTGCTTTAGTCACCTGGCAGGTGTGGCAAGGTACGGCGTTGCCTTGGGAAAGCGATGGGGCTCATCCTTCGGGCAACCACGGGGACTACCTGAGTGCGACGACACTGTGGTCTGCCTACGCCAGAGCACACACGGCTTTATCAAAAACGTTTTAATTTAGCTTTTATTGAACAATTTTCAGTTGTCCCCTTCATCAAACCTAAGAACTTCCATTCTTTGAAAGCCCTTCTGTTAAAAGAATGAAAAGTCGAACACTGGAAAAAGAACACCTGAAAAAGGACTCCTATCCAGAATACGTAAATCATCCTTAAATCTCAACACTGAGGTGCCAACCTGATTTTTTTAAACAAGACTATTTTGTTTGGTTTGTTTTTTGGCTGCGCCGCCTGGCTTAAAGGGTCTTAGTTCTTAGTTCCAGGGGAAGTCCCCCAAAATCGACGATGTCCAATTGTCCAATTTGGGGAGCAAATCTCACCAGAAACCGCTATTTTTAGGAGCGCGTTTAACTGGAAAAGTAGATTTTTTTTCATGTCCGCTTAGGCAAGACCTGTCGGCAGAAGGTAAGCGAGCATGCACGGCAAAGCCCCCGGCAGAACCTCGCACCGAGGCCCAGATGCCAGGGCGCGGTCGGCAGCTTTATTGCGGCTGCGCGCAGGTTGCGTTCCGCATCCCGTAAGACGCAGGCGCCGTCCGGTTCCGTCCTCAGGGCAAGAGAAGCGAGACGCGATCCGACCGAGACACACTGCGGGCGGTGGGGAGCGCGGGCCCGGGGCCTCCGTCGCAGGCACTCGCTCGGCTTGGCCGGGGCTCCGTGGGGCTCCCGCTCGTCGCCGCAGGACGCAGGCGGCGTGGCGCGGGTCAGGACCACTTCCCGGTGACCTTGAGGTGGCCGAGCTGGTCCTCCAGCCGCCGGGACGCGGGGAACTTGGACGCCTGCGCCGCCTTGAGCGCCTGGAAGGCGGCCGCCCGGCGGGCCGCCGCGTGGCCGCGCTCCTGCTCGGCCGTGAGGAAGGGCCGGCTCAGCCAGTAGTGGTTCTCCGCCTCGATCTCCAGGCGGCGGACCATGTTCTGCTTCGCCTGCGCCGACACGGGTCGCGGCCGCCGGTGCTTCCCGATCCACTGCCGGCCGGGGATGCGGCCGCGGCGCAGGAGCGCGGTCAGGAACATGGCGCCTGCCGAGGGCACAGAAGCGGGCGTCGGCAGCGCGCCGGCCACGGGGAGAAGGGAGAGGGGAGCCCCGCCGCCGCCCGCAGGCCAACCCAACTCGCGCCCCGACACTCACCAGCCGCGCCTCACGGCCGCTCTCCTCACGCCAGCACACGACGCCGGAAGCCGGAAGCCGCAAGCGCGCTTTCTCGAGGCGCCGCCCGTCTCCTCGCGCGAGGCTTCAGCTCTCGCGAGAAGGGCCTTGCGCGAGTCGCGGGACCAATGGCGTTTCCGGCGCCGGGATTCAAACGTGCGCGGGCGCTGAGGACGAGCGTGAGGCTCGTCCATGGATCTGATCCGGGGCTTCTGCGGGAAGCTGCGGTCTCTGGCCGTCACCCTGGACGGCGAGACGGCTCGGCTGCAGCGAGCGCTGGACGGAGAGGACAGCGGTGAGTGAGCCGCGTGAGGGACTCTGGCGCGCGCACTGGCCGACCGACAGGCGGCTGACTGTGAGGAGCCCTCCCGGGGGAGGCGGCGGCGCCCTTCGCCCCAGGCACCCCCGGGCCCGACCAGCGCTGCGCGCAGCCTCTGCCCCACCAGGGACGCGGGGCGGAGAAACAGCCGCACTTAGAAACCAAAGCCCTAATCGAGGTGGCAGGCTGGGCTCGCGATGCACGCGCTCATTTACACACGACGAGCTTTCAGGTGCACGTAGCGGGGGCTTATCAAGAAAAATACCACCAAGAGAAGATGAAGCGTTTCTTCTAACCGCAGCCGCTCAGCCCTGTTCTTGACATGTAGAGTGACTTTGGTCTCACCCAGATGGCCCACAGTTGCAGTGTCTGTATTTTTCCCAACAAACCGTACTGCCAAAACGAAAGCTAATACGCAGTACCGTTTTCTAAAATATAGATAAAGCAAAATTCTCCACCACTAACGTTTGTATTAAGAGACTTTTTGAAGTTGTTGCAAGAGTAGTGCAGATTTTGAGATTATTTTGTGCGTCATAACTGTAATCCGCCTTAAAATATCGCATCCTGTAGACGCAGACTCATTTTCCTTTAACTATATTATGAATAGTTTTCCAGCCATTTAAAAATGTTTATGCTTGTGCCTGTGAAAGCAATATTATGTGCACGGCAAAAAATTTGAGGTAACAGAGAAGTAGAAAGAAGAAAATAAGTCTTTGCTATAACTTCACCGTCAGAACACACAGCTATTAATAGTTCAGTAGCTTTTCTACCATCCTTACTTTTAGCGTTGCCTTGTTTTGCTTGACTTTGTTTACGTAGTTGAGATAACGCTATAAGACACAAAACTGTGTTAATGGTTTTGGAATTTTTAGACATAGCTGAATAGTTTTCCATAACGCTTTTGCTAATTTACCTCCTTACCAATCTATTGCCTGGTTACACATATTCTTTCTTTTCTTTTGGTTTTACAAGAAAAAGTTGGAATAATTTTTTCAGTTCCTGGCCTGCATGTATTACAGAAAATATGGAATTGTGATAATTAGAGAAAATGAACATCCCCTAAATTCGCCCTCTATGATCACAGTTATGAATCTCATAAAATTCACCATGTTAAAGGATACAATTCAGTGGTTTTCAGTATCTTCACAGAGGTGTGCGACCATCGTCACACCGAGTTTAGATTTTCATAACCCCCCGAAACAAACCCCCGTGACTGTTGACAGCCAGTCCCCGGAATCTTGTTCCCACCTACCGCACTGCTTTATGCGGCCGCTAATCTACTTTCAGTCTCTCTAGATCTGCCTATTCCGGACATCTCCTGTAAATGGACTTGTACAATCTGTAGTCTTTTGTGACTGACATTTCACTTAGTGAAGTGTTGCAAGGTTCATCCCTGTCATGGTAGCATGTATCAGTATTTCATTACATTTTATTGCTGAATAATGTTTCATTGTATGGATTTACCACATTTTGTTTATCCATCAGTCGATGAACATTTGGGTCGTTTCTACTTTGGCTATTATGACTAATGCTGTTGTAAACACCCGTGTGCCAACGCTTTATGTGAACGTAATGTCTTCAGTTCTCTTTGGTATGCATTTAGAAGCGGAATTGCTGGGTCATATGGTAAATCTGTGTTTAGCTTTTTGAGGAACGACCAAATTGTTTACCAAAGTGCACCACTGTACATTTCCCCCAGCAGTGAATGAGGGATGCAGTTTCTCCACTTCCTCATCAACATTTGTTATTGTCTGTCTTTTTTTTTTTTTTTTTTTTTTTTGCGGTACGCGGGCCTCTCACTGCTGTGGCCTCTCCTGTTGCGAAGCACAGGCTCCGCACGCGCAGGCTCAGCGGCCATGGCTCACGGGCCCAGCCGCTCCGCGGCATGTGGGATCCTCCCGGACCGGGGCACGAACTCGTGTCCCCTGCATCGGCAGGCGGACTCTCAACCACTGCGCCACCAGGGAAGGCCTATTGTCTTTCTTTTTAATTATAGTCATTCTAGTGGTATGAAATACAATATCATCGTGTTGTTGATTTGCATTTTCCTAATGAAAATTGGTCAGCTCTTTTTTTTATACAGCAGGTTCTTATTAGTTATCCATTTTATACATATTAGTGTATATATGTCAATCCCAATCTCCCAATTCATTCCACCACCACCACCACCACCCACCCTCACTTTCCCCCATTGGCGTCCATACATTTGTTCTCTACACCTGCGTGTATTTCTGCCCTGCAAACCGGTTCATCTGTACCATTTTTCTAGATTACACATATATGCGTTAATCTATGATAGTTGTTTTTCTCTTTCTGACTTACTTCACTCTGTATGACAGTCTCTAGGTCCATCCACATCTCTACAAATGTGAAAACTGATCAACTTTTAACGGGTGGAAGGAGATAGTCTTGAAAGGAGGCATATTTTAGAAAAGAGAAATCTTTTTAAAAACTGCTTCTATGTTAGGTATATGACCAACTGATTAATAAGAAAGGTGATGGTACAGTGGATAAAGGATGTCTTTTCAGTGCCAGGTCAATTGCACACTCATATGGAAAAAAAAAGAATGGATCTTGATCCTTACCTCTTGCCATACACAAAAATCAATTCCTGATGGATTGTAGCTCTAAATGCAAAAGGCCAGGACTTCCCTGGTGGTGCAGTGGTTAAGAATCCACCTGCCAATGCGGGAGACACGTGTTCGAGCCCTGGTCCCAGAAGATCCTACATGCTGTGGAGCAACTAAGCCCATGCACTGCAGCTCCTGAGCCCACGTGGCACAACTACTGAAGCCCACGTGCCTAGAGCCCATGCTCTGCAACAAAAGAAGCCACTGCAATGAGAAGCCCGCACACCTCAATGAAGAGTAGCCCCCAGTCGCCACAACTAGAGAAAGCCCGCGTGCAGCAACGAAGACCCAATGCAGCCCAAAATTAATTAATTAATTAATTAATTAATTTAATTAATGCAAAAGGCCAAACAATAAAGCTTTTAGAAGAAAACAAAAGCATTGTCACTGGCAAAGATTTTAAAAATAGGAACCAAAACGTGCTCACCATAAATGAAAAACAGCTAAGTAGGACTACATTCCCTCTTCCTTCCTCCAGTCCCTGATCTGAGTGCTGATTACATAGGTATGTTCACTTTGAAAGTTCATCAAACTATATACTTATGATTTCTATACTTTTCTGTATGTATGTTATAGTTTAATAAAAATTTTAAAGAAAAGTCTTAACACTTTTCTTTGCAAATGACAGGATATAAATTATAAATAAGTATCTACAAGGATTTTGTAATTCTAAATAACTATACTAAATTACATTTTCTTTCTTTTTCCTTGTTATACTCTTTTCTTTCAATATTCATATTGAAGACTTTGAAGATTATCCAATGAGAGTTTTACATGACCTTCATTCAGAAGTCCGGACTCTAAAGGTATCAATCCTACAATATTAATTTATCATTTTTATGTGGTAATTTTAAAAAACTAAATAGACTTAGTCAAAAGTTAAATTAAAATGTACTTTCTTTCCTCATAAAAGGATAATGTCAATATTATTCTTGATGAAGCAAGCTTGGACAGTCAAGAAAGCATTGGTTTCATAAAGGCAACAAAAGTACTGATGAAAAAAAATTCAATGGATATCATGAAAATAAGAGAGTTTTTCCAGAAGTATGGATATAATCCACGTGCCAAGGAAAATTCAGGTGTGAATAACTTGCATTTTATAGCATTTGTTTTAGTATTAAAGAAAGAAGGCAGCATGATTAAGACTACTATAGGCTTGGCCATTGTTTCTAGTTCTGACTCTGCCATTATATGATAGTCCTTTGATCATTTATTCAGCAATCACTGTGTTCTAGATGCAGTGCTGATCAGTGGTACAATATAAAGACAGTCCTTGCTCTCCTTTGCAAATGCTAGATGAGAACCAACACAGTGCTAGATGAAAGAAGGGTACCAGATAAATCTATGTCACTTGAGGATAGTTGTTTCTGGTCAGCTCTGCCAGTAAACGTCTGAGAGACCAACCTTAAGGCATGCTATTTCACTTTTCTCGTTCTCAGTTTCTTCTTCCATAGAACAAGAGATTTTTGGCTATATAAATTCGTAAAGTCCTTTTTAGTTCTAAAATTCTAATGAAGGGTAGGATAGCATGATGGTTTAGAATTTAGAGTCAAACTGCCCGAGTTCAAATCTCTAATTTCACCACTTACTAGCTGTATTAATCTTTGACCAGTTACTTAACTTTGTACCTCACTTTCTCATCTATAAATGAGAGAGTTTTTTTTTGTTTTTGGCCGCGCCACGTGGCTTGCAGTATCTTAGTTCCCCGACCAGGAACTGAGCCCAGGACCACGGCAGTGAAAGCACCGAGTCCTAACCACTGGACCAACAGGGAAGTCTTATAAAGTAGATATGTTTAATAGTATCTACCTCTGAGGCTGTATAAGGATTAAATGAGATACAATTTGCTTAGAACAGTACCTCGTATGCTAATCACCCATTGTCAATATTATTATTGTTATACCCATAACTGTGAGTAACTAATTTCAATATGCTTCAGTGTCTTCATTTCTGCTATGAGAGTCTTTGTACATAAATAAAACATTAATTAGATTCAACAAATATGTATATATCAAGGATATATATGAAGGTATATTAAATAATCCACATGGTGTAATGGAAAGAATTCAGTTGACTTTGGTGTGGACAGGTTGACTTTGGTTACTCAGAAAATGGTTCCACCAGTTACTACATGTGTGACCCTGGATAATTTCTCCAAATTGCTTTTCCTCACTAGTGAACTAGAGATGTTAATACCTCCCTAAGACGTAGTAATAATGGTGATAACTTTATTAAACTTATCAGTGACAGCCTTGTAATAAATTCAACAATAGGTTTTTTGGTAGTCCTTGTAACATTTCTCAAAATTAACAGAAAGCACAATGCCAAAACAGCTCTGAATCAGCAGCTCTTCCAAGGGCCAAAAGCCATGAAATCAAAGTTTATAACTTTTTTTTTAACGGTACATCCTTCATGTTTAACATGTCGTGGCTTATCATGCACAAAAAAACAATATCCTATCCTAGTTCATTTCGGTTGCCAATCAAAACAAGGAAAGTAATATCTTCATAGAAAAAGTGTGTACCTCTTCACCTCCTTCAAGCCTTCACTTCCTTCAATCTGTAATGACTCCTAAAAAATAAAAAAGTATAAGTATTTTCTTTTTAATATTTATTTATTTGGCTCATTGGTCTTAGTTGCAGCGTGTGGGATCTAGCTTCCTGACCAGGGATCAAACCCAGGCCCCCTGCACTGGGAGCACAGAGTCGTAGCCACTGGACCACCAGGGAAGTCCCTTCCTGGTATTTTCTTAAAAAAGATGCAACAAACAGGAAATTTTAGAAAATTTTATTTCCCATTTCTTTCGATAAATATGTATGATTATTACAATTAATATTTCCCATTTAGCAACCAGATGTTATCTGTTCAAAATTATCTAAAACAAATCTCTTTATTAACTCCCTCCAAATGCTTAAACATATGGCAGCATTTAGAATCAAAAGATGTGGGTTCAGATCTTGGCTCTTTAAATTCTATCAGCTGAATGAATGTTCTCCAAAATGTTGTTAAGTACCTTAATTTTTTAAATGAGGAAAAAATATTCAAAGATTTTTTTTGTGCTTGGAGCAGTTAATATGAAATATAAATGGAGTAAAAATTAAATATAAAAATGCCTATCAAAAAAAAAAATGCCTATCCCATCGGGGATTCTAAATACATTTTAGTTTCTCTTCCTTCATCTCACCCTCTCCTCTGTCTCTTCTTTCTATCAGCCCTTTCCAATTATTGGTTAATTTTCCTTCTCTACTTCATACTACATTTCTTTAATACACATTTTACATTTGTCATTCTGCATTTTCTTCCGCCATTCTATTCTCTACTTTATACCTTTCTACCTGGCTGTCTCACTGTCTAACCGAAGCCCTATCATTTGTTAAATTAATCTCTGCCCAAATCCTGACCAAATCCACTTACCTTCTTTCTAGGTATCCTCTTTCACTTTCTGTTGTCTCTCACACCGAAAACTAGTATTTCTCCTTCTTGAACTCTATCTTGGCGTTGTAAGTGCTATCCTGGATCCAACCTAAGTTCCACACCAAACTTATTAACCAGTGGTATACCCAGGAGATGGCAGAGGACTGTGGGAAAAAGTATAGTTGTTAGTAAAGTTATTTAGTCTGAAATGTACAGTGTAGTGGTTAAGCATATGGGGGTGTGGAGTCAGATATAACCTATTAAAGACTGAGAAACTACTTGTCCCACTAATTTCTCCTCTGATTTCTCTCAACTAGGTTTTTGACACAGGTGTTCCAGACTGACTTAGGTTAAAAATTTATATTTGTGTAACAGTCTTTCCTTTTTACCTTAGGCCATCTGTAAGTTAGAAATCTAAAATAATATTATTTTACTTTGTGTTAAATCTAGATTGTAGTTAACTCCACACTGTAATTAAATGTCATTACATGATAAGATAGTTTCATAATATGTTAAGAAAGACTGCTAAATCACATTAACTGAGAAAGTAAGGAAATTACACTTTTATTTGTGAGTATTGTTTTTTCATCTTTTAACATTTTCGTTTACTCCCCTTCTCTAATGTAATCCCCTAGATGAGATATGGATGGACAAGGCGGTACATGTCAGAAATTTAAAGGGACAATTGAAATAAAACCTTAGAGAATAAGGAGAGAGTCAGGACCTTTGCTGATTTGGGACATTTCAAATGGAGCTGTTTTATGTGGTTTTAGTATATGACATTTTCTAGTCTGCTGTTTGACCAGAATATGACCTTGACTTTTCCTCCCAGTGGATGAGCAAGAAGTCGTTGACTCTAAACCAGAGAACAATAAACGTGAAAATCCTGAGAAGCCTGATGTGAAGGGTGATTTGTCGGATTCCGCTCCTCCAAGCAGTTCTGTTTCTGAGAAGCCTCCACGTAGTCCACAACTTTCCGATTTTGGACTTGAGCGGTACATGATATCCCAAGTTCTGCCAAACCCTCCCCAGGCAGTAAACAACGAGAAGGAAGAGCCAAAAATTTTAACTCCATTTTCCAAACGGACACTAGTAAAAACTCCCAAATGTGCACTAAAGATGGATGATTTTGAGTGTGTGACTCCTAAGTTAGAACACTTTGGTATCTCTGAATATACTATGTGTTTAAATGAAGATTATACAATGGGACTTAAAAATGTGAAGAATAACAGGTAAGCAGCTTTCTTAAAAGGAGCATTTTATCTAACTTTCTAAATCTTTTGTATTTATTGATTTTTTTTCCCTAGAAGAAATATGTTTCAGACAATATCTTTCCTTCAAAGATTTTAAGATACTTCATATTTCAAACTTCTCTGAATCACCAATTCCATCAGTAAAGTGTTAGCTATTAGTTTCCTCAGGTTAGAAGATATAGAAGGAATGGTAAGAGCCTGAAAATAGATGGTATATGGTAGGATAAAGAAGAAGGGATAAAGTAAAATTATTAAAAACTTACGACTGATTTGGTATGGAGACTTGGGAAGAGAAGAGGATCTTGGGTAAATCACAGATTTCTGTTTTGTTGCCTGAAGTGATGCTTGGGAACTAAAATAGAAATACCTGCAGCTTGGGATGCAGTAAAGGTGATGAGTTTCCTTACATGTTGCTTTTGAGGTGCTCTTAAGCTTAGGTATTTTAATATGAATTTGAAGCGCAGTGATGAATTCCATGCTAGACTAAAGAGATGGGGAGTGATTAGTATGGAAGTGGTAATTAATGAGTTACAATGAAAATGAAAATACCGCATATCACAGTACCACATATAAATCCATACCTTTAAGAACTATAGTTATTAAAGAAGGAAAATAAACATTCAACTCAAAGTGTCAGAAGAAAACCCCACAATTATGGGGAAAAGTGAAGAGAGTAAACACTAAAGATAAAATGTCATTACAAAATATTTTCAGAAGGGTAAAACTGATATGTTGAAGAATTGGTTCTTATTTAAACATTAATGTAAATGGCAAAATTAGGAACTATGGGCTATATTTTTTATTTTTCAAGCTATTAGAAATACTATAGGGTATAATACTGGGAAATTTAGAAAATTCAGATAAATTAAAAAGTTTTGAAAACAACACAAAATTATCAAAACAGACTTGAATTAGAAAACCTATATAGACCAAAAATCAGAGAAGAAAACTAGAAGAGTTATCAGAGAAGTAGCTCCGAAAAGCTCTGGGCACAGATGGTTTCCTGGATGAATCCTTTCATAATTTCAGAGAACATATACCTTCCATCTTACATAAAAGTTCTTTTTCTGAGAAGGAGACATACGTTCTAGTTCAGATGCCAACACCTAACCTGGGGACCTCCAGACTCACAAACGCTAGTGAAATGGATACAACCATACCCATCCTGCTTACATAGAGTTAGTGGGGTATAATGGATAAAAAATTATAAACTGCCTTTAGAATGAGATACTATGAAAATAATGATTTTTAAAAAGAACTGTCATTATCAGGGGTCTTCAAACTATAGCCAGAGACCAAACCCAGCCTACTGCCTATTTTTTGTAAATAAAATTTTATTGGAACACATACTCAAAAAAAAGTTATTTTTCTAAAACTAGAATACGACAGAAAACTCTGCAGTTCAGTTTGACATTGATATACCCTTGATACAAACACAGAAAGAGCACACCAAAGGAAGCTATGGCCCAATCTAATTGTGAATATACATGTTAAAATCCCAATTAAAATACTCATAAATTGAATTCTACAGAATAGTAAAACTATAATGCATAACTTCCACATTAAGCTTATCCCAGGAATGCAAAGATAGTTTAATATTTGGGAATTCATAAAATACACCATTTCTATGATTCAACAAGAAAAAAAAGAGGACTTAACCTGGTGGTACAGTGGTAAAGGAACCACCTGCCAGTGCAGGGGACATGGGTTCGAGCACTGGTCCAGGAAGATCCCACATGCCGTGGAGCAACTAAGCCCATGCGCCACAACTACTGAGCCTGCACTCCAGAGCCCGTGAGCCACAACTACTAAAGCCCGCACGCCTGGAGCCCATGCTCCACAACAAGAGAAGCCACCGCAATGAGAAGCACGTGCACCACAACGAAGAGTAGCCCCTGCTCACCCCAACTAGAAAGGCCTGCGCGCAGCAACGAAGACCCAACACAGCCAAAAATAAAAGTAATTAATTAATTTAAAACTAGGATATCTCAATAGATTATCCTATTATTATTCCTCAGTAAGTAATTTTATGAAATTTGACACCTGTTCTTCATTTAAATTGTTTGGTCAAATTCTAAGTGGAAAGATACTTCATTAACATAATAAACAATATGAATATCTAACTTAATAGTGAAGCTATCTGTTACCACTATTAAACATCATTTTTTTTAATGTCATTCTTGATGTTCTGGCCTCTGTAATGAGATAGGAAACAGAAATAAGTATTACTCTGATGTATTTCTAGGCTATGTTTTGTGCCTGGGCAACTCGAGAAAGTCACATCTAAAATTTCCAGAAATAATAAAAGTTCAAGAAAGAAGCTGATATATTGATAAGATATATTTTATATAGTTATAACTATTTAAAGTAATATGCTTTCCTATATTTTATTAATTACTAATTGGTAAATACAGGGGGGAAAATCATTCAAATTTGAAACAGAAAGGTAAAATACTCATGCCAATTGTATGTGAAAGACCTATATGAATAAAACCATTAAATATTTCTGAGTTATATAAAGGGAGAATTAGGATGAAAAAATAGACCATAATCCTGAATAGAATGACTGAATATTATTAAGATGTTCAGTCATATCAAGTTAATGTATGGATATCATACAATTACAATAAAACCTTGGTTTTTTTTTTTAAGGTAGAAAGTGAGGGATATTTGACAGAATTATTCTAAAATTATTTGGAAGAATAAAAAGTAAGGATAACTAAGAAAATAATGAAAAATAACAGTAATGAGGGGACTTAACCTACTAGTTATTAAAATACATAAAGCTACAGTAAATAAAGCAGTATAAAATTGTGACAGAATGGACCTATTGCAGGAACAGAATAGCCCAGAAACAGCCTCTAATTTACATAAGAACTTAATATATACTGAAGGTGTTTTTGAAGTAAAGATTATTCAGTAAATTACACTAGGACAGTTGGTTAATTGAACCATCTTCTAGTATTCAGTGATACTCTTCTTTATAACTGTATTTCAGACATCTGGGTAATTGGCTAGAACTACCTTAAGATAGCAGGATGAGTCTTCTTAGTCTAAAAAAACGTTCTTAATCTCTATCTGTATACTGGTATAAAATTCCACTTTATGATTTTGAAGCCATGAGCTATACAATTCCTATATTTGAACTAATGAGTTGAACTCATAGCTTTCCTTGAAGTCAAAGTTGTTTTGGGGTTCTTTTGGCCGCACGGCATGTTGGATCCTAGTTTCCCGACCAGGGATCAAACCTGTGCCCCTCTGCAGTGGAAGCACAGAGTTCCAACCACTGGACCACCAGGCAAGTCCCTACGTTAAAGACTTTTAACCCACTTCTAAGTCAACACTGTCAATACAAAATGGTTCTTAACCTTTTTTTGAGCCATGGATATACATTTAAAAACAAAAGAACAATTTGTTCCGTGGGACTACTGTTCCATAAAACATAACTGAATATTTGTCCAGACTTGACGATATATAGTAAGATTAAATTTTTTTCCAGAGGTTAAATATTAACTTTTTTTTGACCTTATTATTTCCTTATGAATCACGCCAGTGAGGAGGCCATGGAAACAGAACCAGTGACCAACAACAATTTCTTTGCCACTCCTGGCCCCATAACCCAGCCATTGGAAAAAAATGGTAAGTGTGAAAATCGAGTTACTTCTCAGCTATACTCTTTTCAGACTATCTTTGTACAAAAAAATGGTTCTATCACCTTAGACATTCTAACAGCCTTCTGCATCTTCTCGGTTCACAATATTGAATTATAGGAAGTGCCATTCCATTCAGGTTCAGCATGATTTCATACAAGAGAAATATAATTTTCTGGAATGTTTTTCATACTCTTTCTGATTGTATTCAGTATTTTTCAGCTTGTTTGTTTGTTTTTAACATTTTAACTTAAAACATAAATATATATTCATTCACCAATCTTTTGATGTAGAGCCAATAATACCTTTTTCTGTTTTAGTTTAGCTTCAGCCTACTGATTAGAGTTCTACATTATCTTCCTTACGTAAACCACGCCCAGAATACATCAGCTACCATTTCAAATTTGGGGTTTTTTTAATAGTACAAAAACTGAAAATCATTTTCATGTAGTGTTTTCTTATTTGTCCCAGCAAACGTGAAAACACTAGTTTTCACATACTATAAAATGAAAAATCCTAAAGTTTTATGATTTCCCTGAATAATTATTTATAATCATCTGGTCTATACCAAATTTATTGGAAAATTTTTTAAAGTAACTTGTCTATCAGGTCTTTCCAAAGTATTGGACATGTTTTCAGAGAAATTCTTTTTTTGTACTATTTGCACTGACTTGTTATTAAATTAACAAATACTGCTGGCATAAACAGGTTTGAAAAAATACAACTGGGCTGGGGGCTTCCCTGGTGGCGCAGTGGTTGGGAGTCCGCCTGCCAATGCAGGGGACACGGGTTCGAGCCCTGGTCCGGGAGGATCCCACATGCCGTGGGGCAACTGGGCCCGTGTGCCACAACTGCTGAGCGTGTGCTCTGGAGCTCGTGAGCCACAACTACTGGGGCCCACGTGCCTGGAGCCCATGCTCTGCAACGGGAGAGGCCACTGCAATGAGAGGCCTGTGCACCACAGGGAGGAGTGGCCCCTGCTCATCACAACTGGAGAGGGCCCACGTGCAGCAATGAAGACCCAAGCAGCCAAACATAAATAAATTAAAAAACAAAAATACAACTGACTCATAGTAAGCTGAGCTCAACTTATAAGAGCATGATTATATTCAATAAAGGCCTTTTTTTTTAATAGAAAGAATGAACCACTACCTCCTGCACATCATACTCAGAAATCAATTCCCAATGGACTATAAACTTTTTAGAAAATGATAAAGGAGAATATCTTTAGGCCTTCTGAAGTGGGATGGATTTTCTGAAGAACAGCTTACCAACTGAAATCCTTTAATATAGCATCAGCAGTATATTTCACGGCAGGAACAGAACGCTTACGTTTACCCAGTAGTAATCTGGTTACGTGGAGGCTTGTTTGTTAATAGAGTTTCTGCTGTATTTAGTTTGACCCTATTTTTATGCCACAAAAGTGCGATTATTACAGTTTTTACAGTCTCTACTTACTAAAATTTAGTAATTCACCATTGCTTCTTTTATCCCACTCATTCCTTCTGGGTTTAGATTTCCCTTTTTTTGTGTCATTCTTCCCCCCCCATGCTATCATTTATGTTATTTACTTATTTTAAAAATTTTATTGAAGTATAGTTGATTTACAATGTTGTTGCTCATTCTTGAATGATAATTTAGCTGGATATAGACGACTAGATTGACAGCTTGTTTTTCTTGAACGTTTTACAGAAAGTATTCCACTGTGACCTGGTGAGCTGCTGGTGAGCAGAGTGCTATTGGTCTGATTAGCTTTCTTTTGTGGAAAATCTGTCTTTTTTTCCCTGGTAGTCTATAAGATTTTTATTTATTATGTTTAGAATTTAGTATGATTTTTCTTTTTTTTCACATCTTTATTAGAGTATAATTGCTTTACAATGATTTGTTAGTTTCTGCTTTATAACAAGTGAATCAGCTATACATATACACATATCCCCATATCTCTTCCCTCTTGTGTCTCCCTCCCTCCCACCCTCCCTATCCCATCCCTCTAGGTGGTCACAAAACACCGAGCTGATCTCCCTGTGCTATGCGGCTCCTTCCCACTAGCTATCTATTTTACATTTGGTAGTGTATATATATCCATGCCACTCTCTCACTTCGTCCCAGCTTACCCTTCCCTCTCCCCGTGTCCTCAAGTCCATTCTCTAGTAGGTCTGCGTCTTTATGCCCGTCCTGCCCTAGGTTCTTCATGACCTTTTTTTTTTTTAGATTCCGTATATATGTGTTAGCATACAGTATTTGTTTTTCTCTTTCTGACTTACTTTACTCTGTATGACAGACTCTAGATCGATCCACATCACTACAAATAACTCAATTTCGTTTCTTTTTATGGCTGAGTAATATTCCATTGTATATATGTGCCACATCTTCTTTATCCATTCATCTGTCACTGGACACTTCGGTTTCTTCCATGTCCTGGCTATTGTAAACAGAGCTTCAATGAACATTGTGGTACATGACTTTTTTTGAATTATGGTTTTCTCAGGGTATATATATGCCCGGTAGTGAGATTGCTGGGTCGTATGGTAGTTCTATTTTTAGTTTTTTAAGGAACCTCCATACTGTTCTCCATAGTGGCTGTACCAATTTACATTCCCACCAACAGTGCAAGAGGGTTCCCGCCTCTCCACACCCTCTCCAGCATTTACTGTTTGTAGATTTTTTTGATGATGGCCATTCTGACTGGTTTGAGATGATATCTCATTGTAGTTTTGATTTGCATTTCTCTAATGATTAATGATGTTGAGTATTCTTTCACGTGTTTGTTGGCAATCTGTATATCTTCTTTGGAGAAATGTCTATTTAGGTCTTCTGCCCATTTTTGGATTGGGTTGTTTGTTTTTTTGATATTGAGCTGCATGAGCTGCTCGTAAATTTTGGAAATTGATCCTTTTTCGGTTGCTTCATTTGCAAATATTTTCTCCCATTCTGAGGGTTGTCTTTTTATCTTGTTTATGGTTTCCTTTGCTGTGCAAAAGCTTTTAAGTTTCATTAGGTCCCATTTGTTTATTTTTGTTTTTATTTGCATTTCTCTAGGAGGTGGGTCAAAAAGGATCCTTGCTGTGATTTATGTCATAGAGTGCTCTGCCTATGTTTTCCTCTAAGAGTTTGATAGTGTCTGGCCTACATTTAGGTCTTTAATCCACTTTGAGTTTATTTTTGTGTATGGTGTTAGGGTGTGTTCTAATTTCATTCTTTTACATGTAGCTGTCCAGTTTTCCCAGCACCACTTATTGAAGAGGCTGTCTTTTCTCCATTGTATATTCCTGCCTCCTTTATCAAAAATAAGGTGACCATATGTGCGTGGGTTTATCTCTGGGCTTTGTATCCTGTTCCATTGATCTGTATTTCTGTTTTTGTGCCAGTACCATACTCTCTTGATTACTGTAGCTTTGTAGTATAGTCTGAAGTCAGGGAGACTGATTCGTCCAGCTCCGTTTTTCTTTCTCAATATTGCTTTGGCTATTCGGGGTCTTTTGTGTTTCCATACAAATTGTGAAGTTTTTTGTTCTAGTTCTGCGAAAAATGCCATTGATAGTTTGATAGGGATTGCATTAAATCTGTAGATTGCTTATGGTAGTATAGTCATTTTCACAATGTTGATTCTTCCAATCCAAGTACATGGTATGTCTCTCCACCTATTTAATTTCTTTCATCAGTGTCTTATAATTTTCTTCATACAGGTCTTTTGTCTCCTTAAGTAGGTTTATTCCTAGGTATTTTATTCTTTTTGTTGCAGTGGTAAATGGGAGTGTTTTCTTTTTTTTTTTTTTTTCGCAGTACGCGGGCCTCTCTGTTGTGGCCTGTCCCGTTGTGGAGCACAGGCTCCGGACGCACAGGCTCAGTGGCCATGGCTCACGGGCCCAGCCACTCTGCGGCCCATGGGATCTTCCCGGACCAGGGCACGAACCTGTGTCCCCTGTGTGGGCAGGCAGACTCCCAACCACTGCGCCACCAGGGAAGCCCGGGAGTGTTTTCTTAATTTCACTTTCAGATTTTTCATCATTAGTGTATAGGAATGTGAGAGATTTCTGTGCATTCATTTTGTATCCTGCTACTTTACCAAATTCATTGATTAGCTCCAGTAGTTTTCTGGTAGCTTCTTTAGGATTCTCTGTGTATAGTATTATGTCATCTGCAAACAGTGACAGCTTTACTTCTTCTTTTCCGATTTGGATTCCTTCTGTTTCATTTTCTTCTCTGACTGCTGTGGCTAAAGCTTCCAAAGCTATGTTGAATAATAGTGGTGAGAGTGGGCAACCTTGTCTTGTTCCTGATCTTAGTAGAAATGGTTTCAGTTTTTCACCATTGGTGACGATGTTGGCTGTGGGTTTGTCATATATGGCCTTTATTATGTTGAGGTAAGTTCCCTCTATGCCTACTTTCTGGAGGGTTTTTATCAAAAATCGGTGTTGAATTTTGTTGAAAGTTTTTTCTTCATCTATTGAGAATATCATATGGATTTTATCCTTCAGTTTGTTAATATGTTGTATCACATTGATTGATTTGCATATATTGAAGAATCCTTGCATTCCTGGGATAAACCCCACTTGATCTTGGTGTATGATCCTTATAATGCACTGTTAGATTCTGTTTGCTAGTATTTTGTTGAAGATATTTGCGTCTATGTTCACCAGTGATATTGTCCTGTAGTTTTCTTTCTTTGTGACATCTTTGTCTGGCTTTGGTATCAGGGTGATGGTGGCCTCGTAGAATGAGTTTGGGAGTGTTCCTCCCTCTGCTATATTTTGGAAGAGTTTGAGAAGGATAGGTGTTAGCTCTTCTCTAAAGGTTTGATAGAATTCGCCTGTGAAGCCATGATTTTTTCAAGCTAAGGACTTATGTCCTTAATTCTGGAAAACTCTCTGATATTACCTCTTTAATAATATTACTTCTCTCCTAATTCCTCGATTTTTTTCCTCAGATTCCTGTAAGATATATTTTAGAATGTTATCCTTCAGCCTCCTTGGTTTTCTGTTTTGTGCTGTTTTTTTGTTTTTATAATTTTATTTATATTTGGCTGCATTGGGTCTTCATTGCTGTGCGTGGGCTTCCTCTAGTTGCAGCGAGCGGGGGCTACTCTGCGTTGCGGTGTGCGAGCTTCTCATTGCGGTGGCTTCTCTTGTTGTGGAGCACAGGCTCTAGGCGCAAGGGCTTAAATAGTTGTGGCATGCGGGCTCAGTAGTTGTGGCTTACGGGCTCTAGAGCACATGCTCAGTAGTTCTGGCACGTGGGCTTAGTTGCTCCATGGCATGTGGGATCTTCCCAGGCCAGGGCTCCAACCTGTGTCCCCTGCATTGGCAGGCAGATTCTTAACCACTGTGCCACCAGGGAAGTCCCTATTCATTTGTTTCTTAAGGGATAATTAAATTGTTTTTGTTTGTTTGTTTGTTTACTATTACAGGCAGTGCTCTAGTTAAATTGTCCTTTGGACACATGTCTCTCACATCTTGGAGTAGAATTTCTAGATCAAAGGGGATGCATATCTTTACTTATTCTAGAAAATGCTAAATTGCCACTGTAGAGTGGCTATTGTGGTTTATTCTCACCAACATTGTTTGAGTTTTTGTTTCTCCATCTTTTTCAGCACTTGATGATTAGACTTAATAAACTTTTGCCAGTTTGACCATTTTGCTAACATGTTTACTTTTTCTCTTTGGTATTTTTAGGGTGCTTGCATACTTTGTTACAGATAGCAAATGTCCATATACACATGTTCTCGTTTCTAGGTTCTCTCTTCCGTTCTAGTAACCAGTTCTTCCATCCTTGGCCAGTGTTACACTGCTTTTAGTTACTACAGCTTTAGAGGAAGTCCTCATATCTTGGAGGGCAAGTGGCCTTCCTTGCCCTCTTCCTCCTCCTTTTTCTTCTTCAGAAATTTGATTTTGCCATAAAGGTCTTACACAGTTTTTAACAGATTTATATGTAGGTATCTTATCTTTTTTGTTGCTATTGTGAAAGATATTCTTTTTCAAATATATTTTTTATTGTTTGTTGATCTTATACTAGAACTTCATTTTTGTGTATTGCATTTGCATCTTGCAACCCTGCTGAACTTTTATTAGTGCTAATGATAATTAGATTGTGAATATGACAGTTTTGCTTTTTCTTGTCCAGTCAAGTACACAATAGTTATGATTCCTTCAGTTATTAAAAATAAAGTGCACAAATTAAACTGACAAAGATTATAATATAAAAGTTAAAATCTTTATTTCAACCTTATTTTCAAATATGTATTTCATGCCATTGTATGTGTCTTCTAGATGCCGAGCATACACATTCTCCTGTGGCACCTACATTCTGCACTCCTGGTTTGAAAATCCCTTCTACAAAGAACAGCACAGCTTTGGTAAACTTCTATAAAATTGAAAGTGCTAATCTTTTCCCTAGTGAATCCGATACACTATTTCGAGACTCAAACAGTCTGTTTAAAAAACGTAGACTGTTGTAGCCTTTGGGAGTATATTTCCAGTGTTTCCGGAGGGTTATTCGGCAGGAAATATCAAGAGCTTTAAAATTTTTGCATACCCTTTAACCAGCATTTATGCTAAGGCACATTGGAACAAAGATTTTTTTTTTTTTTTTTGGTGGTATGCGGGCCTCTCACTGTTGTGGGCTCTCCCGTTGCAGAGCACAGGCTCTGGACACGCAGGCTCAGCAGCCACGGCTTACGGGCCCAGCCGCTCCACGGCATGTGGGATCTTCCCAGACAGGGTCACGAACCTGCGTCCCCTGCATCGGCAGGCGGACTCTCAACCACTGCGCCACCAGGGAAGCCCAAGAATAGCATTATTTATAAGAGCAGAATATGGGAACAAACTAAATGTCAAATGATAAATGGGAAGCAAAGTATATTACGGTAAATCCATAAGAGCCAGTGTCATGTGACTAGGATGTTTTGAAAAACAGATAAGAACATATAGAAAGAATGTCTTCAAGAAATATTTAATGATATGGAAAGTGATGTATATAAATACACACATACACATATATATATTTTTTGTTTGTTTTTGTTTTTGTCTTTGCGGTACGGGGGCCTCTCACTGCTGTGGCCTCTCCCGTTGCTGAGCACAGGCTCCAGACGCGCAGGCTCAGTGGCCATGGCTCACGGGCCCAGCCGCTCCGTGGCATGTGGGATCTTCCCGGACCAGGGCATGAATCCGTGTCCCCTGCATCGGCAGGTGGACTCTCTCAACCACTGCGCCACCAGAGAAGCCCTATATACACATATATTTTATTTTAAGGAATAAGAATGGATAGAAACACACCAGAAAGTGGTTATCTATGGGTGATTTTTATGCCTTTTTTTCCAAATTTTTCCCATTGAACAAATTTACTATGTAATCAGAACCTCATCCCTGTTTAAAGTTGGTATGAACACTTAAGACAACCAGTATGGTAGATTGGGCCGTCCAGTGGATCTCTCAGCAGTGATGGAGATGTTCTGTAATCCGTGCTATCCAGTGTGCTAGCTAGCTGCTGAGCATGTAAAACGTGGCTAGTGCATCCGAGAAGCTAGTTTTCAGTTTTTTAAATTTTATTAATGTATAATTAAATTTTAATAGCACCATGCGACTTGTGGTAATCCACTGCTTATGTTCCTGGCCTCATTGCTGACTCTGCTGTAGGGAGACGGGCCAGGTTGGCGTGAATGGGCTTTCTCCCTGGCAGCAGTGAGGGCGTAGCTCATCCTCCTACGACTCTTACCTGGCCCAGGATAGTGTTGCTTGAGTCTGGGTGGTGAATCCGTCTAAATCTGGGGTTCAGCCAACAGGCCTATTTAGATTTCACATGAAGCTCTTGCTCAGCCTTCAGTAATGACGATGGTACTTTTTCCTCCATATGCCATTTCTCTGCGTCCTTGATTTTATTTAGTTCTCGGTCAGGGAAAAGGGGGTAATTTGGGGGCCTACTTAGAGATCACAACAGAACTAACAATTTTTATTTACTATATTACTTTATACCACCATAATTTAATTATTTCTTTTTATTCTATAGGTATCCACAAATTATCCATTATCAAAAACAAATAGTTCATCAAATGACTTGGAAATGAAAGACAGTACATCGTTAGTTTTAAATTCAGACAAGTGCTTTGAGAATTTTGCGGATCCCTCTTCTCCTACGATTTCTTCCTATGAGAATCTGCTCAGAACACCTACACCTCCAGAAGTAACTACAATTCCAGAAGATATTCGCCAGGTTATTTTTCTAGGCTATTGTTTGTTTTCTGCAAAAATACCTTAAACCATATTTAACTGTGTTATTTATCATCGGGCTAATGTGCTCGTTTGGATCTAAATCTAAATTCTGGGCTGTTAAGCCTGTCTAAGACCACCTGGCTAAGGCTCTTCAGAGCTGAGCACAAGCTAGTGATGTCATCATGCCTTTGTTCCCTCATGAGGCATGTTCTCTTTAACTTCATGTTCTGAAATGTATTCTCATAATATTTTCTAATCATTGTTCAAATGTGATCACCATGGTGACCACTGTTTGCACTGGTGTTTCTAGCAAAGTCAGAAATGTCATTTACCCTCCAGTTCTCCAGAGTTGGAGTATCATGCATAACTTGTATCACTGTTTCTTGAACTTGAGATGTCTTGGGCCTCAGTTTCAGAAACATTTGTTTAAATATATTAGAATATCTGATTCTTTTTTTGGCCACCGCGAGGTTGGTGGGATCGTAGTTCCCTGGCAAGGGATTGAACCAAGGCCCCCAGCACTGAAAGCGCCGAGTCCTAGCCACTGGAACGCCAGGGAATTCCCACAGAATGTTTGATTCTTTAGTACAACATAATTTACCAGTAGTCTGTTACTGGTTTATAGCAACTACCGACTCTACTAAATAACCACCAGCCTGATTCTTTGAGCATCCCATCTTGATACAAGTTACGGTGTTGGGGAGTTATTGCTTAAGCAAGTGGAGTTCTTAATAACCATTCTGGAGACCTTCCTAGCTTATGGAGAAGGATAAAGCTACTTGGGGAAATACCCAAATGCCATTGGAAGGGACTCATCCTAAGACAGCAGTAAAGTATTTGTTATCCTTCCTTCTCTATCTTTTGTGCTTTCCTGGCACTATAATAAACTGCGGAAGGAGCAGCTTCTGTCTACAGGCATTATATACAGTTTCCAGTTTGCCATGGTGATCCTTCTCTCTTCACTTCTGTGTTAAAGGAGGCAAAACTTGCATTTAATGTATTACTTCTTTGTGAAAAAAATCATAGTTGATATTTCAGATTCCTGTTTTTATAATCTTTACAGCTAACAATCTTTCTTTTGAGCATTTATGTCACCTCTTTCCTATATAGATTTCCCTAACGTCTTTGTAAAGGCCTGATTTGCTCACAGGGATGCACTGCTGCTTGCTTCCATTAACCCAGCAGTACATTTAGGAGCTTTAGAAATCCCCGCTACACCCAAGTTAAACTTCTAATATCTCCATCTCTGTGTTGCTGAATGTCTGTGCTGCTAAATATTCTGACTGTTTTAAATAACCCAGATCTTCAAATTTTCCTTGGTTTTTCTTGAATGTTTTATAACAGCTTCCAAATTTATGTTGTTCATATGACTTGGTGAAAGGAGTTTGCTTTCTTTTAGATTTTATCAAAATACAACTCAAACCTAGCTACTCCGGTAGCAGTTAGAGAACTGCCACCCAGCAAAGTGTTCCTTCCTCGGTGTGAAGGACAGGACGTCCGAGACGCTGGCAACAGAGAAAATCTGGTGAAAGTGAGTATGTTCCCATCCTAAAGGGACTAGATTTTGTTACCTGAGGAGAACACTGGAATGGTAATAAACACTTGTAATTGACATCTGCCAGCCAGGTAACAGCCCATCTCTTTTTTTTTTTTTTGCGGTATGTGGACCTCTCACTGTCGTGGCCTCTCCCGTTGCTGAGCACAGGCTCCGGACGCGCAGGCTCTGGACGCACAGGCTCAGCGGCTATGGCTCACGGGCCCAGCCGCTCCGTGGCATGTGGGATCTTCCCGGACCAGGGCACAAACCCGTGTCCCCTGCATGGGCAGGTGGACTCTCAACCACTGCGCCACCAGGGAAGCCCCCCCATCTCTCTTTTGGTCCAGAATTCGTGATCCCTGCATCTCAGGCTCCCACACTACCATGTTTTACAATATCACTGGGAATCTACTCCCAACCATATTATAAGTGTAAAAATAGATGGCATCGGTGTCGTGTCATTTGTTTCGTTGAAGGCTATTGGTTATACCTAATTGATATTTTCTGTTTGTATCTTTCTACAGAAATTGTAGTGGATCCATCCTTCCATTATAGAAACTGAAAGATGAAAGCAAACCTGCTCTTACTTTGTTTTTCACATTCCTCGACATCTTTCCCCTTTTGAAAATCCAACTCATATTAAAGATGAGCACGGACACTGATGTCATAAAATGCTTTTTATTAAGTTTGATTTAGTCTAACCTCAGTCTTGTTGACATGTAGTTCAGTTACTCAGTTTGGAAAGATCATTACTATTTCACTGATTTCAAATTTACCCTGCCTGATGGAAGAGTATGGTTTAAGTAATATTAGGAAGCAGGATAAATAATTTTTGAAATTTAAACGTTACTGTTTGCTACTCAGATAAGGCCACTTTCAGTCTTCTTGGGCTAGACAGTTGTTGCTAGACCTGGGCTTCTTCCTTGGGTCTAGCTCTGTCCTTCTGTCTCCTCTCATGACTATCCCAAGTCTTTTACACCTTTTATTTCAACAGTGCTCTTTTAAGGCACTGTTGTTTACAAATGACAGCTTAAATTAATTTAGGAAGAGAGGAATTTACAGGCCTAGGCAACTATACTGAAGTAGGTGTCTCGGACATTTGGAAATTAGACACTTGCCTGCAGTCAGACGCATGTTTTATTTTTACTTGTCAGTTTCATCCTTTCAAATCACCTCTTACCAGCATGGCTGCAACCTCTCCACGTCCCCCTCCAGCTCGGCAGCCCAACAGAGCCTGAGCCTCACACTCTGTGGAGGGTCCCAGGACTCCTGGCCAGGTGCTCATCTCTGGACTGTCCGCTGTGCCTCTAGAGCTGTCTGAGAGCTCCAGGCTGCCCTGTCCATGGAGCCCAAGATCCTTCCGGTCTAAGTAAAGTTGATGCAGCAAAGATTATCCTCTTTTATGGTTGGGCCTTGAAAGTCAAATGTGAAGACCTGTCACATTGTGAATCTTCGTTTTGTCAAGAAAATTGCCACTAAAACAAAACAATTTATTCTTTGTTCTAGGAACTACTGTGTAATAATTTTTGCTAAATATTGATACAATGTAAAATTCAAGATATTTAGTCTTATTTTTCCAGGTAAGCTCTGGTCAGCCTTGTATATATGATGGTGACTCCCAAATTATATCAGCCTTTTATACACTATTTACCATGGCTCTGTGTACCTAAGTCCACAGAGTGGACAGATTGCTTGAGGGAGGGAGTATATTCAAAGTGCATGCAGGGCTGAGTCCTGGAGTTCCATTTTAGAAGATGGAAAGAGGCAGAAAAATCTAGCAAAGGAGATGAAGCTGGTGAAGTAGGAAGGAAATACTTCAAGTCAAGTGATCGATTCTATCAATATTGCTGAGAATCCAAGACAAGACAGAATTACCGCTGGACTAGGCAAAATTGCTGTTGCTGACAGCACTGACTAATTCTGACAGAGCGCTCAGGACGGACTTCTGGGGTGGACTGGAAAGGTCGGAGGTGAGGAAGCAGAGATCACGGACTGAGACGGCTCTTTTCATGAGTTTTGCTCAAGAAGGGAGAAAAGAAATGGTGCTGCAGCCAGAGGGGGTGTGAGTGAAACCAGGTTTCTGAAGATGGGAAATAAAGAACGTTCCATTAATCATTTCCGATGGCCTGCTGGGTGTCTCCACCTGTCTTGTGATGGCCCCTCAATTCAGTTTGACCAGAATTTCTTTCCCTGGCCCTTACCACTCTCCTCCCGTGATCTTAGTTTCTGTTCCCTGGAACTAGGATGCTTCCGGCTTATCAAACTTCAAATGTTACCCTTCAGTGTCCTCCCACTGCTCTCAAGATGAATCCAGGGTCCCAACATGGCCTCCAGGACCACCCCCCTGTGACTCGACCCTCAGTTGCCCCTCCCTCTTGTCTCAAAACCTGGGCTCCAGCTGGCAGCCGGCCTTTCCTCTCCTTCCCTTCCTTCCTGCCCTGGGCTTCACAGGCCCCGGGCTTCACACGTGCTCTCTCTGCCCAAATGGCTTCTCCCACCCACTCTGCTCAGCTCAGCTGACTACCCTCACATCCTTATGCTGTAGATACTTGACGTTTTCGTCTGCCCACCACTCCTACCCCCTTAAAGGAAAACACTCCGATTTTCCCTGAGCTCAGCCCAGTTCCAAGACCAACCAAGCAGGGTCACAGTCCCTGACCAGTTGGTATTGGGCACGTGACCCACGTCATATCCAAGAGAGCCAATTGTGGGACTTTGGGGAACTACTAGGAAGAGCAGCACGTTTTTCTGGATGTGCAGAGATGTGCACCCGGAGCCACGAAGGGAGAGGCTGAAGGTGGAGCTGCCACAGAAGTTCCAGCAGGAGACGTGGGAGAGCTTGGAGGCCAACTCTAACCCCAATTTTTCAGGTAAATGATTCATAAACTCCTTGTTTTCTTGTTTTGTGAAGCTCTTAACAGTCCTGCCCCATCTGCTTCAGGTCTCAGATTAAATGTCATTTTATCAAAGATTTAACCGATTTTCCCAGTCAGCACCCCTATTCTCATCCTTTATAGTACTTGGTAGAATCTGTAACGGAATATTTGAGTGTACATTTATTTAATGTTCATTGCCCCACTGGACCATAAGGTCAATGTGGTCAAGGACCTCATTTGCTTGCCTTGTTCATTATTACACTGGTACCTGCCAACTTAAAATTATTTACTGGTTAGTGATAACATCAAACACTTACTGAGGTCTTACTATGCTAGGCATGGTTCTAAGTACATTCATTAACCCATTTAATTCTTAAAAAGTAACTCTTAGCAAACAGGTGCTAGCATTTCAACTTTTCCGATGAGGAAATTGAGGCTTTAATGATGGACTTCTCTTTCCACGTCCCATTTCCCAGCCCAGACCTTGCTGACGGCCTCTGGGCTGTGTTCCCTCCCCCCATCCTCCACCACGCCCCCGCTTGTCACCTGACGGCAGAAGCATCTTACGGTCCTCTTCATCCTCATCTCTGACCAAACTCCTGGTGAGTGCTCTGGTGTTCCTGCCGTTTCAGCTCACGCCACACCCTTTATCTACTGGGAGCCTAAATCCAACCCCTGTGGGCACTGAACAAGGTCACATGCCATCCTCAGCAGCAACTTCCCTTTCTCATGACACCTTCTAATCCGCCTTTGATCATCAGCATTTACACCTTTTGTTACCAGACTGCGGCTTTCTAAGGGTCTGTGTGTCCGGTTTGTCTGCACCCCCAGGCCCACGGCATTCATCCCATATTTTATTCCCTGGAAGTGTGGACGGAGCTAGTACTACTACAGATTCTGATAGTTTCCAATAATGTATGCAGATTTTGGAAATGCCTCAGGTGGTTCACCTCATTCATAGTTTAAACTGCCTTAATTTCATCCTCTCCTGGACACTTTCTGAGGAGTTGTTGGCTGCAGCTGGGCTGGCCCGCTAGCGTGGGTAGGAGCAGGAAATTCTGACAGCTGAAGGCATGAAGTGAGGGGGCTACATGTGCCTTTTTTCTTCTTTGTTTTTAAAACGGCTGTTTATTGAACATTCCCTCTCTACCAGGCCCTCGTCTAAGCCCCCTTTCACTTGGCTCTTCTCAGCAGTGTTCTGAGGTAGGCGTGTGATCAGAACACCTTTATAGAGTAAACTCCTCACGACATTCCCAGGCTGATGGGTTTTGCTTATTAAAATTATTTTAGTATTTACTATTAAAATTGCTTTTTAGGTTTCAGCTTATTCCTCCTAGGGATTACCGGGGCGGTGGGGAGATCAATGACTGTCTTCATAGAAGAGTCGCCTAGTTCATGATTAATCCTAACAGAATAAATATGCTTCCTTCAAGCTTGCTCCATTACAGGTTCCAAGAAACTGTAGCAATTTGTAAGAACAACCTATATCTAAGCAATACAATACACACCAGAACACTCAGACCTCACCTGGCTGCTCTGACACTCAACCTGGAAACCATGACCATATCATTTCCTTAGAAGACAGGTGTTTTGGTTTGCACCAAAACTGAAGCACGCCCACATACTCTGGATGACGGTCCCCTGGCAGAAGTCTGTAATGCAGACAGCTTCACCGCAAGAGCAGTACCAGTGCAGCGGGTGGAAGCCAGCTGGCAGTGAGCTGAGGACAACACAGCACTATTTTTGGAAACGTATGTTTCAAGTCATCTATTGTTGTCTACCTAGAGGTTCCCAGCCCACTTGTGAGCTGTTACTTAAAGCAGGCCTCCACTTCCGCTGAAGTGAAAATGGTAGCCACTGCCTGCACCTCAGTGCTGAAGGTTACATGAGGTCAGGCACCACCCGAGCTCCTCAGCACAACTCAGCACTCAAATTATAAGCTGCTCCATTTCACAACAGCTAAGTTTGGAGTTTGTGATAGAATAGAAACAGGTAGGCTGAGTTCTGCTCTACGTAAGAGTAACAAGAGTTTGCCTAACAGTTTAACAGCTTTCTTTCCCCTTCACAGCTGCCCTTACATGCACACACACACACACAGAGTTGATATCTGAAACATCCCGAGCCAGTGCCCACGATGGTAATGAAAATTTTAACATCGACTCCCTACCGAGGATCCGGTAAGTAGCTGAAAATGCCAAGCTCCTCTATGCTGTGAGAAAACTGAAGATACCAACCTCCGAAGGGAAAACACTAAAAGAGCCTGTGAGGCAGTCAGGACACTGAAGGTTGAGCACGTACCGTCACGGTGACCGTGAAACAGCTCAGCTGCTCCCTCAAAGCCGTACTGTCACAGCCAGAGGTGAATAAGGACCAAGTACAAGTCTTTTCATTCTTAGCATTATATTCAATGATAAATTCACTAGGTATTCTTTAACTGTACTTTTGATGGAAGAATTCCATGTTGGGACACAGAGGTGGCCAACAGACACATGGAAAGGTGCTCAACATCACTAATCATCAGGGAAATGCAAATCAAAACCACAAAAATAACACCTGACACCTGTCAAAAAGACGAGATAAGTGTTGGCAAGGGTATGGAGAAAGGCTCTCTGCACCCCCATGTTTACTAAGGAATTAATTATTTATAATAGCCGTGGTTTGGAAACAACCTTAAGGGTCTCTGGGTGGATGAATGGATAAAGTTGTGAGATACATACAGACACATACATACATGCAATGAAATATTACTCAGCCATAAAGAAAGAAGGAAATCTTGCCATTAGCAACAACTTGGACCTAGAGGGCATTATGCTGAGTGGACTTAGAGAAAGATACCAAGTACCACATGACCTCACTTAGATGTAGAATCCAAAACCCAAAACCAACCAACCAACAAGACAAAACCAAACTCATAGATAGAACAGATTGTTGGTTATCAATGGTGAGGGGCGCAGGGGTGGGCAAAAGGGTAAAGGGGGTCAACTGTATGGTGACAGATGGTAACTATAGACTTGTGGTGATCAGTTTGTAGTGCATACAAATAATGAATTATTCTGTATACCTGAGACTAATATATTGTTAGGTACCAATTTTACCTAAAAAAAAAAAAAAATCCACGTTGGAACCAAGCAAATAAACCGCTTTATTTTCAACTCGCCTGAAATTACAGGCGAAGCCCCCATTGTAGGAGTTCACACCGTTATGAAAAGTTGGCTTTCAAAGTCCTTTAATGAGTTCCTGCCTTCTTGATCTGCACAGTACGTATCTTCTCCACAAACAGGAAGGTAATCATGGCTCCTCTTCTCCAAAAAATTAGGTTTAAGTTAATTGTGTGACTTAAGGAGCTCAAGCCTATCTAGTGTGAATAAATAAAGAATCGAAGGGTCTGTGCAAACTTCAGTGGAGAAGAGGCCCTAGATCTGGGTTGCAGGCTTGCATCTGTCACCTGCTGACTGCACCGGGGACCCCAATCCTACAGTCATTAGATTTAAAAGGCTGCTTTTGTAGGTACAAGATCAAATTACTGCAATTTTACTTTGCTAGTACATTTTTTCAAATTTTGGAATACACATTTTCAAAATTTTCCACTGCAGTAGACTAAAGGTAATTGGCCTTATCACATACTGCACAGTTTATAAACCAAAATGAGACTAACAGTGCTGTGGAAGAGATGGCACCCGTTCTGACTGAACTCTACTTTATAGTTAACTTTGTTTCTTACATGTCAAACACTATTCTAAGCCCTCTGCAAACATTTAATTAGTCTTCACAATCCTGTGGGCTGTTACCTCCATTTTACAAATTTTAAACAAACAAAAAAAACAGGTTCAAGTAACTTGTCCAAAGTTGCTATTAGCGTAACCAGGATTTAAATGTTCAGCCCAACTGGTTATAACCACTGTGCATACTGCCTCTCAAATCAGAAACGAGTCAGCCCCAGCACTGAACAGGGTGTGTGAACATCCCCTACTTGTTAACTTGACCTCATCCCTGACCTTCTCCCTTGATCTTAAGATTCTTCTTTCATTCCTCCCTGCATTTTCAGATCTTCAAGGTAAACCTTTCCATCCTTATCCTAAGTTCTAATCCTTGTTCCTCTATACTACTTCCTGCCCTCAGAATGCCCGGTTCTCGCCATTTTTAAAATATAAAAAGGCATCACTGTGGCACCCATTCTCCTTTTCTCTAACTTGTCATCACACCTTGATTCAGGCAGGCCGCTCCCTTCAAACAGACAGCTTCTTCAACTTGCCTCAGCTCAGACTGTTCCAAAACGCCTCAGCTGCCCCTCTCACCTTCCCAAAGGTCTTCTTCCCAACTCCATACAACCTTCTGGGCGACAAACTCCTGCTCTATTTAATACAATCTCATGGCTTTCCTGTTCTGCCCCATTTGGGCTTAAACATACCAACTCCACTACTTAGTATAAACCCCCAATACTAAATCAAACCTTGAACCCATGCCCCATTAACTTTCACACTCCAAGTGACTGCAACATAATACAGTTTTACATATAATGCTAAGAGCACTTTTCATATTTTACAGAAGAACGTGAAACATGGACTTTCTATTAATATTCATACCACAGCAAAGCCAAATCTAACTCCTAAATAGATGCATTACAATTTGTTTAGAGTTTAAAGGCTTAATGGCAATAAGGGGAGGAGGAAAAAGCAAAAGTTTATTTTACATAACTGAATGGAAAATAAATTCAAGAAACAGTAAATAAAATTCAGTATGGCCTCATGCGCCCTGAAGGAGGTGGTGCCCGATTTGGAGGAGTGATTGCTATGTCCAGATAGTCTCCGATTTGGAACTTCTGCGACTGCAGCGTCATGGAGTCGTCAGTCCCCTTTCTCCCAGACATGGTGCTGCCAATCTCCTTTACTCTGCAGGGAAGGAGACCAACTGTTAAAGGGTGGCTGGTCAATGCCAGTGTGTGCTACAAAGTGACCGTGGGGCCTGACTTGCTCCATTATCTTACAGCACAGTTAAAATGTAAGTACTGCATTAATCTAAACCAGATATTAAGATGTATAAATCTGTAGTTCCCCCTCCACTAAAGAGATTCACTGAAGGGATTATCCCTATCAGAACATACTGAAATCAAAGAGATTATAGGAATTAAGAATGAAAAGTTACCTACCGATAGCCAGGCCTTTTAAGATCTGTAAAAACAATTGCAAAATTGAAGTGTGTGCCCTTCTTTCTGGCTTCTGGGTAGACTTCTTTTACTAAACTAGTCAGTTCTTTCAAGGTTGCATCCATCCTGAATTTTTTTTTTTTAGAAAAAAAGACATTACATTTGATTAATCAGCAATGATGTAACCAAGGACACTGACACACAGTGAGTTAATTACATGTGTCTCAATTGCAACTTTACCTTAGAAACTGTCAGGGTCTTACAACTGAGTTAATTTTAAAGCACCTACTAATACTATTTGCCCCCAAATATTCCCCTTTCCAGCCTCAGTGTTTGAAATTTTCATGAATTAAGGTCAGACTGGTAATATGCTAAAAGGGACTTCAGAATTACATATGCTACCTTTTGTTGCTATGTAACATCTCACTGGCCTAGTGATTTACCCACTTAAGGATAACTAGTCCAAATTAATCCAAATTCTTAAAATAATTGTTTTTCATTATTTCAAAGACATACTTTTCTACATTTTAGCATCTCCTTTCTAAGACTGAATATTCTGATGAGTTTTACAATAGATGGACTCCTAAAGCCAATGAAACCTATGGAATTTTCAAGACTAAGCATAGGCTCCTTTCACAATATATATTCTTGCCCTGCCAACTTCTATTTGAACTCAGAATTTAATATAGTCCCTTGAGCTAATATGGCACAATCTGGAAAAACCTTTTAAAATATAAGCATCTTGTTTTATAAGCAACAGTCTAAGTTTCTGAATTTTCTTCCCTGACAACTGGGAACATGAAACAGAGGACTTGGAACTTGAAGCAACACGGCCTGCAGAGTGCTATACAATGACCCTGGACACAAGGCACCTGTAAAGATGACAATTCCAATGGACAGCATCGAACAGGGAATCAAACACCCAAGGCATCATCTAGCTTTAACTCTGCACCCTATTTATACCATCTCTACCACATTATCCTCAAGTAGAACTATGGCTTCAACTGCAGTGAGAACAAAAACATCCACGATGACCACATCGACTTCTGTTCTCTACTGCTGCTGAATCCTCAATATGCCCGTAACAGAACTCAACAGTGTCCCCCGCAAAACATGCCCTTCCTCTCATATTACCCTCAAAATACCGTCACCCACTTAGATGCCCAGGTCACAAACCTAAGCATTGTTCAGTTCTTCCCATCTCTATCTTGTTTCTACCTCCTAAAGATAGATCAAACTGGACTTCCCTGGCGGTCCAGTGGTTAATACTCCACGCTTCCACTGCTGTAGGTGCAGGGTCAATCCCTGGTCGGGAACCTAAGATCCCACATGCCACGTGGCACAGCCAAAAGACAGATCAAATCTATTTCTTTCTCCATCTCCACCATCACAGCTTTATTTCAACCTCTCATTATTCAAATCTCTGTATGTTGCTTCCAACTCATCTCAACTTTCTTTTTAACCTGACATTCTAATGATGTTTATTCTGTGTCAATTATTCCCTGGTATGTACAGTGTATACTTATGTACCAGAAAGGACTCTTTCTTCCTTTCCAACATTTCCCACATACTGTCCTCTTGCTCATAATGAACGTGGGGAATTCGTTTCACACCTTTTGTCAGTCCTGAACAGTGGGAGTTCTCCACAAGCTTCCCACCTGCTGAGGACTCTCCCCAAACCAACAGTTGCAGTGCCAAGTGTTGCTTTCTGATTAGCAGTCTAAAAGGCGAGTACACAGGCGACAAATGCAAGAGCTCTCTCGGGGTTGAAGCCTTCGCTAGGTGACTGTGAGGGTCAGTTTTATGTGTCAATTTCGAGAAGCTACAGCCCTAGTTATTCAAACACTAAGGTAGGTGTTGTGTAAGGTGTTCTTTAGATGGGATTAAAGTCTATCATCAGTTGACTTTAAGGCAGATTATCCTAGATAGTCTGAGTCAACCCTTTTAATCAATGAGTGGGCCTCATGCAATCAGCTGAAAAGGCCTTCAGAGCAGAGCTCCTGACTTCCCTGAAGAAATTCAGCTGCTAAAGCTGCGGCGTTCCAGCCTGCCCTTCATCATAACCTGCACCACAGGTTATGCACCAGACTAGGGACTCAGGTACCTAAGCAGTCCCCACAATTGTGTGGACCAATTCTTTGCTGTAAATCTCTCTACATCTCCTACTGGTCTGTGCTTCTGATTGAACCATTACAGTGATCTACATAATCCTCTTCCCACAACCTGTTCAGTGGTCACCCAAGCACAGGATGTATCACTCCTGTGTGGGTATTCCCACAGCTCCACAGTGCCTTGGACACCAGCAAACTCAACTAGCTTCTGCTGGGCTCCTCTGGACCTCACTCCTTTTCCCTTGATTTGTCTTAAGGCCTCCTACTTTGGCCCCTCAGTCTACTTCTACAAATTGAGAATTCCCAATCTTCCCTCATTACTGCTTCTGGGAGTGGCAGCAGGGCTCTGTGCTACCCCTCACCAACCATCCTGTCTTTCTTTAGCCACCATTTTGAGGTATAACATAAGGTTGTCTTTCCTAGTTTGGTTGCAGTTTATGGACAGGACAGTTTAGGACAGGAAATTTTTGTAATTTCTTTCTTGATTGAGAGTAGAGAGTCTGTGGAACAATCTCACCCTGCCATCTCCACCCTAAAGTCTTAATTAGCATTTATTTCATCTGCTTTCTCTCTGAGATTGTGTTTACTCTAGAGAGGGGCAGTACCCTCTTTATACCCTCTGGGTCTAAGCAAAGCACCTGGCAAATAGGAACTCTTAATTTGTTGGAGGAAATATAGACTTCTAACATCTGAACAGAGGTGTTCATCAATCTATTGATAACAGTTCTTCCCTATAAGTTAAATCAACCTTCCTGAACTTTTAATCCTGGAACAATACTTAACTAGAATCATACTACATAAATTTCGCTGAAAGGTGGAAACAACCCCTGAAGTAGTCATCAACAGACAAGTGGACAAAATGTAGCACATGCTTCCAATGAACTATTATTCAACCCTAAGAAAGAATGAATTTTTATTATATACTAAACCATGAACCTTGCAAACATAAGAGAAATAAGCCAGACACAACAGGACAAATCTGATATGAGAGCACTTATATGAAGTACTTAGAATAGGCAAATTCATATAGACATAGAGGAGTGTCTACCAGGAACTGGGGTAAGGGAGGAATTCCCATTGTTACTGCTTACTGGGTACAGAATTTCTGCTGGGGGGAATTTAAAAGTTTTGTAAATAGTGGTAATGGTTGCACAATGTGAATATATTTAATGCCATCAAATTGTACCCTTAAACAATTAAAATGGCAAATATATATTTTACCACACTAGATGTATTTTTTAAAATTATACACCTTTCACTGCTACTAAAAAGCCACGATAATGTCCAACCAAGGAGCTGCATACAGCTTGCTGTATGTGATGCTCCTAGTCAGACGCGGGGTAGGTAAGGTACGCTTGAGTGGAAAACGCTCAGGGGCAGGTCTTCAGGAAACACACATCAAAAGCTTCTCCATTAAGCACCACAACAAAAACCACCCGGTTCTGTTTTTTACCATGCTACGACACCTAAGGCTTAGTAGTATGTGCAGACGCTCTACGAGGACGACAAATATCACCCAACAGCGCCACTCCCCCGCCCCATGTTATTCTAGCACCACAAACTCGACCAAGTTTAGGGGCGGCTACCGCACTGAACGACCTACGTGTCACTTTCGTACCAAGCAGCCAAGACAGTGACAGCAACCTTGGCTCAATTCTTTACAACCCAAAAGTTTCAACCTCAGACGTAAAAGCGCCACAAGATAAGCAAATACCCATTTCTCCAACAGCTGAGACCCCGACTTCCCGCGAGTTGCGCCCAGAGGCCCCGAGCGCTGGAAGAACTGAAAACGCGGCAGGCGGGCCCCCAGCGACCCCCGCCCCGACGCCAGGCCCTGACTCACCAGGTGTAGATCTGCAGCTCACTAGACGGCACGTTTCCGCGGGAGAACTCGTCCATGCGGTGGTGGCGGCCGTTGTTGGTGGTGAAGACGCGCAGCAACAGCGGGCAGGTCTGGGGGCGGGAGAGGCGAGAGTCAGGCGGCGGCGAGCGCGGCCCCTTCCTTCCCCTCCACCCGCACACGGCCGCCCCCTCCCGGCCGCCCCTCCGCCCCGGGGCCCCCTCTACCTCTCTAGACCCGCACCTTCTCCCTATCGATGGGCTTCTCGGGCTCCTTCTTAATCTCCTCCTGAGTAACGCGCGACTCCACCGCCATCTTCCTCCTGCGGCCCGCTAGACGCTCGCCCTGACCTCCGACCCCAACAGCGAGCATGAGAATCAAAGCTCTCGCGAGGAGACGCTCGAGAATTTATAGACGACCGGCGTGGGGGGGCGGGGCGTCTCTCGGCGCAGGCGCACTAGGCGGTGCGGCGCGGGGGCCCGGCGGGCGCGCCTGCGCTCTGCGTCCTGGGAAAGGGCGGGCGCCGGCGTAGCGGGCTAGACGCTGAGGGACGGGCGCGCGCGGAGGGGCTGCTTGAGGGAGGCGGACGCCGGGCTACGGAAGTTAAGGGTGAGCGCGCTCTGGGAATAACCGTGGGCCGCCTTCACGGCCAAGGGGTGGGAGGCGTGGTACTACAAGCGCTAACGGGAGAAGGCTGGCAAATCTGACTAAAGTGAAAAAAAAAAAAAGAAAAAGACTTCTCAGAGAAACAAGCCGCAGGCCCGGAGGAGACGTCCGAGAGGCGTGTGGTGGCTGGAAAGCTTGTGTCCGGGAGGCCCAAGGACTCCTGGAGAAAAGCACAGACATCCCGGTGGGAAGTGGGCAGGAGAGTTGGGCAAGTGCTTTATTTTTTTTTTTTTTCTAATTTTATTTTATTTTTTATTATTTGTTATTGTTCTGCTCTTCTCTGTTTGTTGCTTTTTTTTTTTTTTTTTTTTTTTTTTTGCAGTACATGGGCCTCTCACTGTTGCGACCTTTCCCATTGCGGAGCACAGGCTCCGGACGCGCAGGCTCAGCGGCCATGGCTCACGGGCCCAGCCGCTCCGCGGCATGTGGGATCTTCCCGGACCGGGGCACGAACCCGCGTCCCCTGCATCGGCAGGCGGACTCTCAACCACTGCGCCACCAGGGAAGCCCAGGGCAAGTGCTTTAAAACGGAGGAATCCAGGTGTCCGGTCAACACAGAAGGCGCTCGGGCGCAGTGCTAACCCGGGGACGCGTTAAAACCACAGGGACTGGCTTGGGCTGGTTGGATTTTAGACGCACTGCGCCCGCTGGCTTGGCGGAAATGAGACACTGACCTGCGCCGTGGGTGGACCGCGGGGATCCTCTGACGCTGGCGGCGGCGTAGGCCGTGCGCCCACTCTGGGCGGTCGAGGGTCGTGAAGCAGAGGTGAAGGTGCGTGTACTCGCGATCTAACAATTCCGCTCTGTGGTATTTACTCTAGAGAAAACCTGGCTCAAGGACACCCGGAGAAGCTACAGGAATATTCCCGGCGGCGTCGTTAATAAGGACGAAGTCTGGAACCCCCGCAAGTGTCCAAGGCGACGGTCCTTCAGTGAATTGTAGACCATGCAGCAGCAGACTACCCAACAGCAGTGGGTGGCCTACGGCAACCAGGACGAACGGACTGTTGCGGTGGCCAAGACGTTCGTTCGTTTTTCCCGGTAAGCTGTCTCTAGCAGTACCTAGTTGTCTTTCACTTCATTGGAAAGTTTTGTTAGATTGTATGTGACAGCTATCATATCAGTGCGTTTAAAAAAAGACATAAAAATTGGTGAATTTTTGTGTAGCCATCTTAATGTTGAAGATGGAAGGGAAAAAAGCAATATTTTCGGCATGTTATGCTTTATTATATCAAGAAAGGTAAAAATGCAGCTGAAACGCACAAAAAGATTTGTGCAGCGTGTGGAGACGGTGACGGATCGAACGTGTCAGAAATGGTTTGTAAAATTCCTCACTCGGGTTAGACCAGTTGAAGTTGATAGCAATCAAATCGAGACATTAATGGAGGACAATCAGTGTTATACCGCGCGGGAGATAGACAGCATACTCAAAATATCCAGATCAAGCGCTGAAAATCCTTTGCACCAGCTGGGTTTTGCGAATCGCTTTGATGTTTGGGTTCCACATAAGTTAAGCGAAAGACACATTATTGACCATATTTCCGCGTGCGATTCTCTACTTAAAGGTAACAAAAACGTTCCGTTTTTAAAACAAATTGTGACAGGCGATGAAAAGCAGATAATGTACAATAATGTGGAACGGAAGAGATTGTGGGGCAAGCGAAATGAACCACCTCCAACCACACCAACATCACTGGAGTTCATCCAAAGAAGGTGATGTTGTGTATATGGTGGGATTGGAAGGGAGTCCTCTATTATGAGCTCCTTACAGAAAAACCAATTTCAACAACTACTGCTCCCAATTAGACCAACTGAAAGGAGCACTCGAAGAAGAGCGCCTGGAATCAGTCAACAGAAAATGCATACTCTTCCATCAGCATAATGCAAGGCTGCATGTATCTTTGATGACCAGGCAAAAACTGTTACAGCTTGGCTGGGAAGTTCTGATTCATCCGCTGTTTTCACCAGACATTGATTGCACCTTCGGATTTCCATTTATTTTGGTCTTTATAAAATTTTCTTAATGGAAAAAATTTCAATTCCCTGGAAGACTGTGAAAGGCAGCCGGAAAAGTTCTTTGCTCAAAAAGTTTTGGGAATTATGAAGTTGCCTGAAAAATGGCAGAAGATAGTGGAACAAAAGGGTGAATATGTTGTTCAATAAAGTTCTTGGTGAAAATGAAAAATGTGTCTTTTATTTTTGCTTAAAAACGAAGGAACTTTTTGGCCAACCAGTAGCTACACAAACAGCATGAAATTCGCAAACATAGTTCTGGGTATACGAAGCCAAAGACAAAGGAATATTTACTGTGGGAATCCATTTTAACATCCAGAAGTAGGCAGTACTAAACTATGTTGTTCAGGGTGCATTTCCAGGTGATGTAATTATAAAGAGAAAAGCAATGAAGTAATTACTACAAAAGTCAGAATGGTAGTTACCTCCGAGCAAAGGAGGGGACTGTGATCATGGAGGGTCAGAGGAGGCGCTTCTGGAGTGTTGAGAACATTCTATTTTTTGACCTAGGTGGTGGTTACTCAGTTGTTTGATTTAAAAGTATTCTTTATAAACAGTGCTTTCGTGTTGTGCATACTCTTCTCCATGCATGTTATTTCTTGCTATTTTTTAAAAATAGCACCTTAAAGAAAAAACGAATGCCTATGAATCAGTAAGAAAAAGACAATCCAATAGAAAAGTGGGAAAAGACATGATAGGCATTTCATAGGAGAGAAAACACAGATTACATGGAAACATGGAAAAGATGCCCAACCTCATGAATAATCATAATGCATATTTAAACGACAATGAGATAACATTTCACTCTACTAGATTGGCGGGAATGTAGAAGTCTGATGACCAAGTGCTGGCAAGGATTTGGAGGAAAGGGAATTATTATGGGCTACTCTCATCCACTTTGGAAAAACTGGCATTACCTAGAAAGACTAGATATGTGCACCCCTTAAGACTCATCTATTGCACTCCTATTAGTATACTCTAGGGGAACTGTTACACATGAGCACCAGGCACCATGCTGAATAATATTCTAACACCTTTATTCATAATAACTGGAAACAATCTGAATGACTATGAAGACTATTTATAAAGTGGAGTACCATAAAGATTTGAAAGTGAACGAATGAATCAACATGCTTTTTGAAAAGGTAGTATAAAAAAAGCAAGTCACAGAAAACACAATAAGATTCAATTTATAAAAAGTTCAAAAATAGGAATGCATCCCCCCCCCAAAAAAAAAACACTATATAGGGAAGCAAACACAAGTATTAAAACTATAACGAGAAGCAAGGGGATGAAAACACTAAATTCAGGACAGTGTTACCTCTGAGAGTAAGCTTCATGCAATTTTGAAGGGCATCCAGGGAGTTTCTAAGGCACTAGTAATGTACTCTTTCTCACTAAAAGCTGCGTGGTTTTTCATTCTTTACATTGTAGCTATACATTTTAGAGTGTCTTTTATGCATGTGATTTACATCACTGTAAAAAAAATTTTTTTTTAAGTTGGTTAGGGATGGGACCTTGCATGCATTCAACTTTTTAAAGCATGATACTTAAATTTCCTCCCCAGTTCTGATTCCAATATTAAATCTTTTTCAAAACCACCGTAGTATAAAAATACAGACACATGAGGGCACTCTAGTCAATCAGTTAAAGGGAAAACATTGAAACTGTGAAAATGAAGAACCTCACAACCTTTTATTGGTGATATTGGGGAGGTTTAGTTCTTAGATGTAAGCTCTCATTTTGAACCTTTCCAAATAATAAGCTCTCATCAAAACAGAATTTCCCAATACCTTGAGTCAGTGGAACTGTAGTTTTATTATAGAACAGTTAAGCTAGTTTTTCAGGCATCCCTCAATCCACCTAACTTGGCCTTCTAGGTCCAGCTCTGAACACACGTTTTAATATTTAAGTATATGCATCCGTTCTCTTTTTCTTTAGAATTTACTCAAATGAGTATTACACTTCCAGGTATATACTGAAAAGAATTGAAAGCAGGGACTGAATCAGCTATTTGAACACCAGTGTTCATAGCAGCATTGTTCACAATAGTCAAAAAGTGGAAATAACTAAGTGTCAACAGATGAATGGTTATGAATACTATGGAATATTATGCAGCCTCAAAAAGGAATGAAGTGGACTTCCCTGGTGGCACAGTGGTTAACAATCTGCCTGCCGATGCAGGGAACACGGGTTCGATCCCTGGTCCGGGAAGATCCCACATGCCTCAGAGTAACTAAGTCCATGTGCCACAACTACTGAGCCCACACGCCACAACTACTGAAGCCCGCGTGCCTAGAGCCTGTGCTTTGCAACAAGAGAAGCCACTGCAAGTGAGAAGCCCGTGCACCAAAATGAAGAGTAGCCCTCGTTCTCCGCAACTAGAGAAAGCCTGCGTGCAGCAACGAAGACCCAACACAGCAAAAAATAAATTTTTTTAAAAAGGAAGTAAATACTGGTACTTGCCACCATAGTGATGAACCTTGAAAACATTATGCCAAGTGAAATAATCCAGACACAGAGGAGCAAATATTGTATGATTCCACTTATATGAGGCACCTATAATTGACAACTTCATAGGTACAAAAAGTAGAATAGAGGTTACCTGGGCCTGGCAGGAGATGGGACTGAGGAGTTATTATTTAGTGGGTACAGAGTTTCTGTTTGGGACAATGAAAATTTCTGGAAAAGGACAGTGGTGATGGTTGCCCAACATTATGAATATACTTACTGTTACTGAATTGTACACCTAAAAATAGTTAAAATCATACATTTTATGTTACGTATATTTTACCACAAAACTTTTTTAAAGAGTGAACATTTGAGGTATGTGAAAATAGGTCATCAAGCTTTCTTCACTTTTCCTGTTCTCCCTCTTTCTTTTACATATTCTGGCATTTCAAATTGAGAGAAAGGTACATTATCCTAATTAAAATCAGAAATATGTAATGTGAAGTTTTACAGAATACTCCTTAGTCAGTGACTATAGCTCCATGGCCATTTCTGATGCTGAGGTTAAGGATAGCTTCTGGTGGCAGGAAAATAGGCATTCATGAATATGTACAAAACATGTTTCTGGAAAAGATTTAATAGAATATGTTTTTTATAGAATTTTCTGACTCTTGATAAAAGTTGTGGATTGTAAATTTGAACCTCTCTGGGGGCGTTATTAAACTTTTCAAATTTTTCCTTCATGTACAACTGTGGGAGACCAGGTGTATGGCATTTATAGGCACAATATTTATTTATGGGTTTCTATTTCAGAAAAAGGTGTATGTAAACACTCTCAGTAAAGCATCTGCTTGTTACCAAGAGTAGAAAAAAATATATGCATTTCCATAACCATTCCTAGAAGAATTAAGCGTAGAGGCAGTATAATTATTACTTAGAAGATAGTTTGTTTTATATTCCCCTAAAAAGTGTATTTTTTACAAAGGAGCATACGTGCCTGCTTGGCATTAGCACTACAAGCAGTGCTGCCATGAACCAGTCCTGATGTCCCTAAGTGGTCTTGCTGTGTCATCTCTAGTCATTCTTTGCATTACAGCTCGGGGCGGTTGGTAGCGTTTTTTAAAGGCTACTCCCACTACAACACACTCTGAGGTATGGGATTTGGGAGTCCATTTTTTAAGCCCTTCCCTGGTTCTCAGAACCTTCTCATTTACAGTACCTTTTAAGCCAGTGGAACAGAATGACGGGTCACATTTGCTTTTCAGAGAGTTGAAATATCTCTCACTTTTTTAAGTGACCCCCTGTTTTAAGCATTTAAATGATTAGATTGAAAATTATTTTTTATATAAATTTTATTTTATTTATTTCTGGCTGTGTTGGGTCTTCATTGCTGCACGCGGGTTTTCTCTAGTTGCGGCGAGCAGGGGCTACTCTTCATCGCGGTACATGGACCCCTCATTGCGGTGGCTTCTCTTGTTGAGGAGCACGGGCTCTAGGTGTGCGGGCTTCAGTAGTTGTGGCAGGCAGGCTCAGTAGTTGTGGCTCGCAGGCTCTAGAGCACAGGCTCAGTGGTTGTGGCGCACGGGCTTAGTTGCTCCGCGGCATGTGGGATCTTCCAGGACCAGGGCTCGAACCCTTGTTCCCGGCATTAGCAGGCGGATTATCAACAACTTCGCCACCAGGGAAGCCCCCTGAAAGTGATTTTTAAACAGGTATGCTATTCCTCAAGAGTCTGCAGAGTGTCAACAGTGTATTTACCAGAAGCAAGTTGTGGAAGGCAACTAAAAAGCTTAATTAATGCTTAAAAAGCTTAGGCTCTGAAGTTAGATAGATCTTAAGTTTAAACTTCAGCTCAGTCAGTTGCTAGCTGGTTAATCTTGAATCACTTAACTGCTCCAACTCAGATTCCTGATCCATATTAAGATAACAGAATACCAAATAACCTGTTATGAGGAATAAATGCATCTAAAATAGTTGGCATAGTGTCTGCTATATATACTAAGCACTCAACAAATGTGAGCCATTGTAATCACCATCATCATTTTGTAGATTCTGTTTCATTTTGCAATGAGGCAAGGGGGACAAAATAAGAGGCTAATTTCCCGTCAACTCCCTCTATTGCCCAAGGGTAGCTGATTTCATGAAAGCATGAAAAAAATAGCATTGCTGCCATAATTACTTAATTATACATTTCTGCCAGTTCACTACCCTGCACAGTCAAATAAAGATGTACTAATCTTGGGATTAAGATGGTCCAGTGGTTAAGACTTCACGCTTCCACTGCACAGGGCGTGTGATCGATCCCTGGTTGGGATCTTCATGCCTGGGAAGTGGCACAGCCAAGAAAAATAAAATTTTAAAAATATTTTTATTTTTTATTTTCATGTGGGAAATGGTATTTTTTAAAAATATTTATTTATTCTTTTATTTATTTGGCTACGCTGGGTCTTAGTTGAGGCATGCAGGATCTTTTAATTGTGGTATGCGGGATCTAGTTCCCTGACCAGGGATCAAACCCGGGCCTCCTGCATTGGGAGCATGGAATCTTAACCACTGGGCCACCAGGGAAGTCCCCAAAAAATATTTTTTAAAAAAAGGTTACACATGAAGAAAGATCTCCAGTAATTTATTTGTTAGTTCTTTGGGATTAGGAAATGTATGTGAATAGATTTCTTCGTGGTATTGATGTCCACCATGGCCTGAATATTAAGACTCTGCTTTAGATATACGAGACAGTAAAATATGTGTTGAATGTTTAAAGACATTTTAAAGTGCTTAGATAAGTATCCCAGTATCATAGTCTCACCTTTTAGATTTATATGGCAGTAATAATAATAGTATTTAATCATCACTGTATCAGTTATCTTTTTATTGCTGTGTAACAACCACCTGAAAACCTAGAAGCTAAAGTAACAACCATTTTATTTGGGCTGGTCTCAGCTAGGCAGTTCGGTCTCGCCTGGTTTCCCTCATGTAATTGTGGTTATCTGAGAGCTCGGCTTGGAGGAAGGGGGTTAGGTGGTCTAAGGTACTTCACCTCCCTATCTAGCTGATGGCTATGGCTGCTGTCTGGGCCATGTGTCTTTCACATCGCGGTCTCAGGGTTCCAGTAGAGTCAGACCAGAAGCTGCAAGGCATAGTAAGCACTTGGCTCATTAGCTACACCGCTTCATTTTTGCCACATTCGGTTGGCCAAAGCAAGTCACAAAGCCATGCCAAGAATCAAGGAAGTGGAGAAGTAGACTTTACTTCCTGGTCAGTTATAGCTAAGACACACTACAAAAGGGCATGCACATAGGATGGAGGAATTTATGGCCATTTTTAACAATCTACATGCTAGGCACCTTACACATGTTTGCATGCATTATCTCATTTATTTTTCACAACCGTCCTATGAGATGTGTATATTATTGAACCTATTTTACAGATGAGAAAACTGAAACACAGAGATGTTATGTAAGTTAACATTTCTATTTGGAAAATATTTATTAAGAGTTCTTAATAGGGCTTACCTGGTGGCGCAGTGTTTAAAAATCTGCCTGCCAATGTAGGGGACATGGTTTCGAGCCCTGGTCTGGGAAGATCCCACATGCCACGGAGCAACTAAGCCCGTGCGCCACAACTGCTAAAGCCCGTATGCTACAACTGCTGAAGCCCGTGTGTCACAACTACTGAAGCCTGCATGCCTAGAGCCCGTGCTCCGCAACCAGAGAAGCCACCATAATAGGAAGCCCGCGCACTGAAACAAAGAGTAGCTCCCGCTCACTGCAACTAGAGAAAGCCTGCGCACAGCAACCAAGACCCAGCGCAGCCAATAATTAATAAATAAATAAATAAATTTATTTTTTTAAAAAAGTTCTTAATGACTAAAACTATGCTGGTAATAGATTACATTTAAAGGAAGCATAAAATATTATAAATAAAGTAATTCAATTATGTTTTTAAAATATATGCACACAAACATTCTGGGAGGAAATATTCAAAAATATTAACAAATTTTTCTGAGTTGGAAAGTAATGGATAATTGTGATTCCATCTTTTTTGTTTTCCACATTTTTTATGAGTATATATTTACTTTTAGAAATTAAAAGTAATGTTTAAAAAGTAAATCTCTATAAAAACTCACAAGAAGAAACAGATGATCTGAATAGACCTTTGTCTATTATAATGAATTGAATCAATAACTAATAACCTTCTAAAACAGAAAGCACCAGGCCCACATGGGTTCACTGGTGAATTCTACCAAACGCTTAAGGAAGAAAGTATACAAATTCTTTACAATCTCTTCCAGAAAATAGAAGAAGAGAGAACACTTCTTAACTCATTCTGTAAGGCCAGCATTACCCTAATACTCAAACCAGACAAAGACATTACAAGAAAGAAAACAACAGACTAATATTTATCATAAGTATAGATGCAAAAATCCTTAACAAATAATAGCAAATCAAATCCAACAATGTGTAAAAAGTTATACATTATGACCAAGTGGGATTTACCCCAGATAGGCAAATCAGGGAGCATGATGCCTCCAGCTTTATTTTTCTTTCTCAAGATTGCTTGGCTCTTCAGGCTCTTTTGTGGTTCCATACAAATTTTAGGATTGTTTGTTCTATTTCTGTGAAAAATGCCATGGAATTTTTATAGGGATTGCTTTTAATCTGTGGATTGCTTTGGGTAGTATGGATATTTTAACAATATTAATTCTTCTAATCCATGAGCATAGAATATTTTTCCATTTAGCTGTGTCTTCTTCAATTTCTTTTCTGAATGTCTTATAGTTTTCAGTATGTAGGTCTTTGACCTCCTAGGTTGAATTTATTCCTAGGTATTTTATTCTTTTTGATGCAATTGTAAATGAGATTGTTTTCTCAATTTCCTCAATGTCTTACAGCTTTCTTTCCAGCTTAAAGAAGCCCCTTTAACATTTAAGGCTAGTTTAATGGTGATGAACTCCTTGAGCTTTTGCTTTCTGGAAAACTCTTTATCCTTCAATTCTGAATGATAACTTTGTCAGGTGGAGTATTCTTGGTTGCAAGTTTTTTCCCCTTTCAGCTCTTTGAATATATCATGACACTCCCTCCTGGCCTGAAAAGTTTTTTTCTGCTGAAGAATCTGCTGAGAGTCTTATGGGGGTTCCCTTGTGTGTAACAAGTTATTTTTCTCCTTCTATTTGCTGCTCTGTTGAGTTTTACTGCCTTGTCTTCATGTTCACTGATTTTTTCTACTGCTTCATGTTGTCTGCTGTTGAACCCTTAAGTGTATTTTTCAGTTATTATATTCTTCAGCTCTGTTACTTCTGTTTGATACTTTCTTATATTTTCTATCTCTCTGTTGAAATTTTCACTGTGTTCATCTATTCTTCTCTTCATTTCAGTAAGCATCTTTATGACCATTAGTTTTAACTTTTTATGAGGTTAATTACTTATCTCCGTTTCATTAAGTTTCTTCTGAGATTTTATCTTATTTTTTCATTTGGAACGTATTCCTCTGTTTCTTCATTTTGCTTGACTTTCTGTGTTGGTTTCTATACAGTAGATATAACAACTACCTCTCCCAGTCTTGAAGGAGCGGCCTCGTGCTGGAGGTGAAATTTGTCATTCAACCCTGCCCCAGCTCTTGGTTGTCTCTCAAATCTTGTGCTTGTCCAAACAGCTTATTATTTTTTTTATTCAAGTATAGTTGACTTATAATGTTGTGTAAATTAATTTCTGCTGTACCGCAAAGTGTTTCAGTTATACATACATATGCATTCTTTTTCATATTCTTTTCTATTATGGTTTATCACAGGATATTGAATATAGTTCCCTGTGCTCTACAGTAGGACCTTGTTGTTTATCCATTTTATATATAATAGTTTGCATCTGCTAATCCCAAACTCCCAAACAATCCCTCCCCCCACACCCCTCCCCCTTGGCAAACACAAGTCTGTTCTCTATGTCTGTATGTCTGTTTCTGTTTCGTAGATAAGTTCGTTTGTGTCATTATATGTGTCATACCACATAAAAGTGATATCATGTCATACCACATATAAGTGATATCATATGGTATTTGTCTTTCTCTTTCTGACCTACTTCACCTAGTATGATAATCCCTAGGTCTATCCATGTTGCTGCAAATAGCGTTATTTCATTCTTTTTTATGGCTGAGTAGTATTCCATTGTATGTATGTACCACATCTTCTTTATCCATTCATCTGTCAATGGACATTTAGGTTGTTTCCATGTCTTGCCTATTGTAAATAGTGCTGCTATGAACCTTGGGGTGCATGTATCTTTTTGAATTATAGTTTTGTCCAGATATTTGTCCAGAAGTGGGATTGCTGGATCATATGGCAACTCTATTTTTAGCTTTTTGAGGTACCTCCATACTGTTCTCCATACTGTTTTCCACAGTGCCTACACCAATATACATTCCCACCAACAATGCAGGAGTGTTCCCTTTTCTCCACAGCCTCTCCAGCATTTGTTATTTGTAGATTTTTTTTTTTACTTATTTATATTTTTGGCTGCATTGTGTCTTCATTGCTATGCGCAGGCTTTCTCTAGTTGCAGCAAGAGGGGACTGCTCTTGTTGCGGTGCACGGGCTTCTCATGGTGGCTTCTCTTGTTGCAGAGCATGGACTAGGTGCACAGGCTTCAGTAGTTGTGGCACATAGGCTTAGTAGTTGTGGCTCACAGGCTCAGTAGTTGTGGCACACAGGCTTAGTTGCTCCGCAGCATGTGGGATCTTCCCAGACCAGGGCTTGAACCCGTGTCCCCTGCATTGGCAGGCAGATTCTTAACCACTGTGCCACCAGGGAAGCCCCTGTAGATTTTTTAATGATGGCCATTCTGACCAGTGTGAGGTGGCAACTCATTGTAGTTTTGATTTACATTTCTCTAATAATTAGCAATGTTGGGTACCTTTTCATGTGCCTGTTGGCCATTTGTATGTCTTCTTTGGAGAAATTCTATTTAGGTCTTCTGCCCATTGTTGTTGTTTTTTTTTTTTTTAAATGCCTGCCTAGAAAATGCACAGGCAAGAACTAAGTAGATGAAATTTTTTGTGTGTGTTTTTTTTTAATAAAGGAGGGTTTTCTTTTCTTTTTTTATATTTATTTATTTATTTTTGGCTGCATTGGGTCTTTGTTGCTGCACACAAGCTTTCTCTAGTTGTGGCAAGCGGGGCTACTCTTCGTTGCAGTGCACGGGCTTCTCGTTGCGGTGGCTTCTCTTGTTGTGGAGCACGGGCTCTAGGCGCGCAGGCTTCAGTAGTTGCAGCACGTGGGCTCAGTAGTTGTGGCTCATGGGCTTGGTTGCTCCACAGCATGTGGGATCTTCCCAGACCAGGGCTCGAACCCGTGTCCCCTGCATTGGCAGGAGGATTCTCAACCACTGCGCAACCAGAGAAGCCCTTCTGCCCATTTTTTGATTGGGTTGTTTGTCGTTGTTGTGTTGTTGTTGAATTGTATGAGCTGTTTGTGTATCTTGGAAATTAATACTTTGTCAGTCGCATCATTTGCAAATATTTTCTCCCAGCCTGTAGGTTGTCTTTTCATTTTGTTTATGGTTTCCTTTGCTGTACAAAAGCTTGTAAGTTTGATTAGATCCCATTTGTTTATTTTTGCTTTTATTTCTATTGGGTCGGCAGACTGACCTAAGAAAACATTGGTACAACTTATGTAAGAGAATGTTTTGCCTATGTTTTCTTCTAGGATTTTTACGGTGTCATGTCTTATATTTAAGTTTTTAAGCTATGTTGAGTTTATTTTTGTATAGGGCGTGAGGGTGTGTTCTCAGTTCATTGATTTACATGCAGCTCAAACAGCCTATGATATTTTTACTTGCTCGCGGTAAAAGGCGTGTGCCAAGACCTGCCAGTGTCCCAAAGGGGAGGGTCTCAGCACATGGATTCAGGCTGACTGGAAGCCAGACCCTCAGGCAGCAACTTTTAAAAGAATGCAATGTATACAGCCCTGTGGGACTGAAAGTGTAAGCCCCACTGGCCACCAGAGCCAGGCTATCCGGAGGTGTCCCCTGGGCAGCAGCTACAAAAACTGGGACTCCAGACGAGCGTATAAGCTCTTCTCTGGGAGATACCAGTGAGCTAGAGAAAGGTAGAGGGAGCATGCCCAAATGATCCACAGCCCACGTTCATTTCGTTTTGTTTTGTTTTAATAGTGGTCACCCACTATTAAAGTGATATCTTATTATGGCTTAGATTTTCATTTACCTAGTGATTAGTGATGTTGGGCATCTTTTCATATGCTTCTTGGCCAGGCATCTGGGTTTTAAACACTTTAAATAGAGTGCTGAATTGTAGCTGTATTCAGCCAATCCTCGTGTCTTTTGTAAGACTACATAACAAAAATAGCTCACAAACAATCTAGAGACCAATGAGCTTTTTAAGGTGCCTCAGAAGTTGAGCCCATGTCACTTCAGTTGGGTTCTAACACTGTTGGGTTGGAGAGCTTCAATGTGGCCCAAAGCATGTAGCAGTTCTAGTTCAATCACTGTTCAAGTAAGTGGATGAATACTCACTCAGAAGGATATAAAAGCCTCTTAAAAGAGAAGGAATGTCTTATTACATATAGAAGACTCTAGGCCTACATGGTTCCACTGCTGTATTCTTCCATCCATTTAAGGAAGAAATAAGACCAACTCTACACAAATGTTTCCAGAAAGTAGAACATTTCCCAACTCTTATTATGAGGCTGGCATTGCTCTGATCCCAAAGCCAGACAAACGCTCTCTGCAGAGGGCCCTCAGACCTCCTTCCTAGAGCACACTGACTGGTACCAGTGGGAGCTGACTGGTGAAGCTGGGCCTGGAGCTCAGTGCTGGAAGGGGGGTGGGGAGGTGGTACAGGCTGGGGTGCTGTGGGAGTTCAGTCAGGACGAGCACCCTGAAAGGAACTTTACAGAAGCGCAAGTTCTCTGGGTCCTGTGTGTGACGCAGCAGGAGGGGCCTCCTTCAGAAGCAGCTCGCTTATGCTGTGCAGTGTCTTTTTCCTCCTTTAAAGTTTATTTTTGTGTCCCGTTGAGTGAAATGCACCTTCCCACTGTACAGAACAGAAGGAATAGTTACTCTGCTTTTTCATCAAATGAGAATTTTTCTGGCAGTTTTGCAGTGATTGACGTGGCTTAGCCATTTTCACACAATTCCTCCCCATTCTTTTTACGCCTGTTTTGTCCTGAGTCCTTAGGTTTCTGTGGTCCCCAAGGTCCATGCACTTGGCCTGCTCCCCTGGCTGTGGAAGAAGAGGGGGCTCCTGCTGTCTCCTCCAGCTCCGTCTGCTGTGCTGCCTGCCGGGTGGAGTGAAGGCCACATGGGACCATCAAAGCCCTTTCCATCATCTTAGATCCTGACCTTCCCATGAAACCTGCCCAGGAGGACGGGGTGACACCAAGAAGAAGGAGAAAAGCTGGTGGAGTAAATGCTAAGACCTGCAGGTGAGCTTCAAGGAGAGATGTGGGCTGGGACACAGCGGGGACAGGCCCGGAGGTGTGGGCGCCAGGTGCTTGGCCCGCCCTGCTCTTAGCAACTGGCGGTTAGGCAACCACAGGGCTGGGATTTCTGGCAAAGTTTTCTCCAATTTACTCATCTGTGAGGGCTCAGCACTTCTCATGAATTAGTGCATGGAAGGCTCACAAAAACCTTGCAAAGTTATACGACTCTTCTTCCTTTTTCTTTCAGGTGTGGAGACCCTGAGTCCCGGCTGGGAGCCCAAGGATGCAGGCAGGGTCCCAGCAAGGGCGGCTCAAGATGCCTTCCCTTGGCATCCTTGTCATCGCAGCTCAGGAACTGTCCAAGAGCACACAAGGCAGGTCCAAACCCGGACCTAATGCAGGACTCACCCCACGGGGCACCCACAGGCCCTCAGCGAGGAGCGTGTGCCCCACGGAAGGCTGTACCATGCTTGCCAGGACTGGAGAGGCTGCCTGGAAACACTTTTTTTCCTGCCTTTAGAAATTTGCTTGCACTTTCTAGAAAATATACATTATATATATATTTTTTTTATATGTAAAAATATAAATACACACACATATTCAGATGTCTCCCTTGAAACTGTGATGCCCCCACGTTAACATTCTCATTTTAAACAGAGAACACTTGGCTTGGGGGTAGAGCTACCTGTATGCTAAATCAGCAGCTGTGGATTGTCTCGCCCCGTAGGTTTCAGATCTGCCTGGCCCTGTGATGCACAAGGCTCCCCTGGGCTTTGATGTCAGAAGAACTTGAGGTGCCCTGTCCCCTCGGGTCCCCACACCCTGGAGCCTCAGCTCCTTCATCTCTGCTTACCTGGCACGAGATGCAAAGTGCCCGGAGCAGCTTGGCACCAGTGGACAGAAACTCCTTTAAGCAGCTTCCAGCCTTGGAGGACCCGACAGATCCAACTTTTTCAGTTTTACACTCAATGTGCAAGTATAACATGAATCGTCTTCATTTATCACCCAAGTGAGAAAACATGGGTCTTTTAAAAACCTACCAAATGTAAACTTTTCCTAAGACCTCATCTATACAAAGAAGTAACTACTAGTTGGACTGAACTTTCAAGACCTTTCTCTATGATTACTTATTTCCTGAAATGTTTTATTTTTTATTAAAATAACATGTATTGCACAAAATTCAGAAGAAAATATCAAAGTGAAAGAAGAAATTTTTTAAACTATCCATAACCCTGTGAAGTAGAGTGATAACAGCTATGAATATTTTGGTGTTTTTCATTCATTTTGTGTAGATACACATGTATATAAATAAATACGTGCCAATGTGGAATGAACATTTATTTGATAATCTTTTTCTAAACATTTCATCAATATATACTACAGAAAAATGCACAACCTCCTTTTATATGCAATACATGACAGTCATCTTAACCTAGCATTAAATCCTCTTGTATAGCAGAGTGTAGATTTCCTCTGTGAACCCGCGCCTCTCCGGGATTCCGGAATTGCCTGAGGTCAAACAACCTTCTGATATGAGTTTCAGTTCTTCAGTAAGATGTTTTCTTTCTTTTTTTTGGCCTTGCCACGCGGCTTGCAGGATCTTGGTTCCCCGACCAGGGATTGAACCTGCGCCCTCAGCACCTCAGCAGTGAAAGCGCAGAGTCCTAACCACTGGGCTGCCAGGGAATTCTCCAGTAGGACTCTTATTTCAAGGTCCTGCACACTCTCCCAGGTCATCTCTGGAAACTCATGGGCCTTAGGACCACCTGTATCAGGACCCTGGGGCTCTTGATTAAGATGCAGATTCTTGAGTTCCCACCTCAGCCTTGCTGAATAAGAATATCTGGGTTTGGGGCCCAGGAATCTTCATTTCAAATAAGCCCATCTAGAAATTCTTATGAGCATTAAAGTCTGAGTGACCCTGGCCTTTGACCACATTAATGTGAGCATTCCTTCCTGGGGTGTTGTTTTCCAGAATGGTTGAGGAGGTATTCTTCATGAAAGGGGCTTTGTGTTCCTCGGTGACGCCTAGATTGTAGGGTCTCTGCTTAACAGGAGGTTGTGTGGAGATGAGATGCCTTGGTGGCAGGGGAGACGAGCCGGCTGCATTACCTACTCAACCACTTTCACCCCTCGGAGCCTGGATTTTCTCACTGCAAAACGGTGGTGAAAATAATTATCTCATGGGGTTGCTCCAAGGACTGCATGAGATAATGTTTGGGAAAGTCTCTGCAAACCAAAATCTGCTCTACAATATTATTCTTGTTATCCACAGCTCAACACTTTTCCCTCGCAGCCATAGGGGGTCCTGGTTAACCATTGCTCCTACACGTGTGATGCCCTTATACAGTAGCCACTAGCCACATGTGACTTGAACATTTAAAATGTGGATAGTCTGGGGAATTCCCTGGCACTCCAGTGGTTAGGACTCCGCGCTTCCACTGCAGGGAGCCTGGGTTCGATACCTGGTTGGGGAACTAAGATCCCACATGCCGTGCAGTGTGGCCAAAAGAAAAAAAAGTGACTAGTCTGAATATTGTTAGAGTTTTTTTTTATATTTATTGAAATAGAGTTGATTTACAAAGTTGCATTAGTTTCAGGTATACAGCAAAGTGATTCAGTTATACCTATATATATATATATATATATATATATATATATGTTCTTTTTTAGATTCTTTTCCATTATAGGTTATTACAAGATATTGAATATCGTTCCCTGTATTATATAGTAGATCCTTGTTTGTTATCTGTTTTATATATAGTAGTGTGTATCTGTTAATCCCAAACTCATAATTTATCCCTCCTCCCTTTCCCCTTTGGTAACCATGTTTGTTTTCTATGTCTATGAGTCTGTTTCTGTTTCATAAATAAGTTCATTTGTATCATTTTTTTAGATTCCGCGTATAAGCGATATCATATGATACTTGTCTTTCTCTGTCTGACTTCACATAGTATGATAATCTTTAGGTTCATCTGTTGCTGCAAATGGCATTATTTCATTCTTTTTTATGGCTGAGTAGTATTCCATTGTATATATGTACCACATCTTCTTTATCCATTCATCTGTCAATGGACATTTAGGTTGCTTCCATGTCTTGGCTATTGGACATAGTGCTGCTATGAACATTGGTCTACATGTATCTTTTTTTTTAATTTATTTTTGGCTATGTTGGGTCTTCGCTGCTGCCCACGGGCTTTCTCTAGTTGCAGCGAGCGGGGGCCACTCCTCGTTGCAGTGCACAGGCGTCTCACTGCGATGGCCTCTCTTGTGGAGCACGGGCTCCAGGCGAGCGGGCTTCAGTAGTTGTGGCTCGTGGGCTCAGTAGTTGTGGCTCGTGGGCTCTAGAGCGCAGGCTCAGTAGTTGTGGCACATGGGCTTAGTTGCTCCATGGCATGTGGAATCTTCCGGGACCAGGGCTCAAACCCATGTCCCTTGCATTGGCAGGCGGATTCTTAACCTGTGCGCCACCAGGAAAGCCCTGTCTTTTCGAATTATAGTTTTCTCCAGATATATGCCCAGGATTGGGATTGCTGGATCATATGGAAGTTCTATTTTTAGTTTTTTAAGGAACCTTCATACTGTTCTCCATAGTGGCTGCACCAGCTTACATCTGCACCAACAGTGTAGAAGGGTCCCCTTTCACCACACCCTCTCCAGCATCTGTTATTTGTAGATTTTTTTGATGGTGGCCATTCTGACTGGTGTGAGGTGATACCTCATTGTGGTTTTGATTTGCATTTCTCTAATAATTAGCAGTGTTGAGCATTTTTTCACGTGCTTGTTGGCCATCTGTATGTCTTCTTTGGAGAAATGTCTATTTAGATCTTTTGTCCATTTTTTGATTGGATTGTTTGTTTTTTGGGTTATTGAGATGTACGAGCTGTTTGTATATTTTGGCACTTAATCCCTTGTTGGCTGCATCAATCGCAGATATTTGCTCCCATTCCATATGTTGTCTTTTTGTTTGGTTTATGGTTTCCTTTGGTCTGAATATTATAATAGATATACTGTAAGTTAAAATACACACCAGACTTTGAAGACTCAGTGCAAAAAAAACAGAAAGTAAATATCTCAATAAATTTTTAATATTGACTACATGTTGAAATAGCATTTGGAGTTAAGAAAAATATATAATTAAAATCTATTTCACTTTTTTTCATTTTTCCTAATATGTGATTTGCACTGTATTTTTGTGGGTCGTGCTTTTCTAGAGACCTTTTCATAAAATACGTGAAGTAAAATGCACAAGTAAAAAAGAAGGATGTCAATAAGTAAGAAAACAACCCAATTTTTAAAATGGGCCGAAGACCTTAACAGACATCTCAGCAAAGAAGACATACAGATGGCAAATAAGCCTATGAAGAGATGGTCCACATCACGTCATCAGGGAAATGCAAATTAAAACAATGAGATACCACTCCTCCCCTACGAGAAGGGCCAAAATCCAGAACACCGACCACACCCAATGCCGGCGAGGATGTGGGGCAGCAGGCGCTCTGGTCGCTGGTGGCGGGAACGCAGGGTGGTGCAGCCCCTTGGGAAGACCGTTTATGCACCCCTCCTCGAAGCTGCCGGCCCGGCCGGGCTCCCGAGTGGCGGTCAAAGCACCACAGTCAGGAACCTGCACACGACAGGCCTGACTGGCCGGAAGCTGAACTGACCAAGGGCACCTCCGTTTTCTGGTGTATCTGTCTCATCAGATAGCGTAACGAAGATGTTTCAGAGTATTTGAAAACGGGTTGGAATAACCTTGAACTATTAACACAGCATGCTCTGTACAGTGATGGTGGTCGTCCCTCTGGAGTCACCAAGCCGTTGAGTTGTAAACGTGAGGGAGAGAGTTCCACGTGGGTGTGTGACAAGTCAGCATTTGTACTTTACACAATTAAATGGAAAAAATAAATTTTAAAAAAGTCTTTAAAGGAAAAGGAGAATGTGTTGGCCTGAAGGAGTAATTGGCCTAAGAGTAGGGTAATGTTACAATTATAATTTCACATTCTCAGCCCTGCCGGCCACCCGTGGAATCACAGAGCACTCTGTCCTAAGCGTTATTGGGAGGCCGAGGGAGGGGACAGAGACCCAGGCTTCATGAAGTCATTTTAAGGAAGTGATAGCTACAGAGTAGAAAACATGACTGAGGCCCAGGGAAGGTGAGGTGCTGGTCGCTGCTAAGGCCAGAGTCCAGTGCACAGCATTCTCTCGAGGGCGGCTGTTAGGAGATTTTTTTATTATTAATTAATTAATTAATTTTTGGCTGCGTTGGGTCTTCGTTGCCGTGTGTGGGCTTCCTCTAGTGTGGCGAGCGGGGGCTATTCTTCGTTGCGGTGCGCGGGCTTCTCACTGCGGTGGCTTCTCTTGTTACAGAGCATGGGCTCTAGGCGCGTGGGCTTCAGTAGTTGTGGCACATGGGCTCAGTAGTTGTGGCTCGTGGGCTCTAGAGTGCAGCCTCAGTAGCTGTGGCTCACGGGCCCAGCCGCTCCGCGGCATGTGGGATCTTCCCAGACCAGGGCTCGAACCCATGTCCCCTGCATTGGCAGGCAGATTCTCAACCACTGCGCCACCAGGGAAGCCCCGTAATTCACCTTAAAATACTCCAGTGCAGCCGGTGTGATATCACGTGTGTGCCAATCAGCTTGACATCCAATTCTGAGAACGTGCATCCAACCGCCTGCTCCCAGCACTAAAACACAGCTCAGCCGTCACCGGAGTGAGCCCCCCACAGGCAGCTCAGTCTCCGTTCTGTGTGCTCGGGGAGACGGCTGCACAGCACCTAGGGCCTTCCAGAAAAGGCGACTCTCAGGTAGATCAGTGCACAAATGGACTTATCCACCAAACAGAAACAGAATCACAGACACAGAGAACAGACCTGTGGTCGCCAAGCGGGAGGGGGTTGGGGGAGGGACGGACTGGAAAGTTGGGGTCAGTCGATGCAAACTAGTATATAAAGGATGGATAAACAACAAAGTCCCACTATACGGCACAGGGAACTATATTCAATATCCCGTGATAAACCATCATGGAAAAGAATATAATAAAGAACGTGTATGGAGACTTTCCTGGCGGTCCAGTGGTTACGGCACCGCGCTTCCGCTGCAGAGGGCACGGGTTTGATTTCCAGTCAGGGAACTAAGATCCCGCATGCTACACGGTGCAGCCAGAAACACAAACGGAAAAAACAAACAAAAAGAATGTATATATGTATAACTGAGTCACTTTGCTGTACAGCGGAAATTAACATTGTAAATCAAACTATACTTCAATAAAATTTAAAAAAACAAAACAAAAAACAGATCGGTGGCCACCCGGGGCTTGAAGTTACTACGAAGGGGCTTAACGAACGTTTTATATCATAGGAAAAGTTCTATATCTTGACTGTGGTGCCCAGCTTAGATATTTGTCTAAACTCATAGAGGGGAGTTCCCTGGTGGCCTAGAGGCTAGGACTTGGTGCCTGCACTGCCGAGGGCCCGGGTTCAATCCCTGGTCGGGGAACTGAGATCCCACGAGCTGCATGGCCAAGAAATTAAAACAAACAAGCTCATAGAACCCTATACGGAAAAGGGAGGTTTTTGCTAGATGTAAATTATATTTCAGTAAACTTAAAAAGACTGCACAGTCCACATTTCACTGCAAATTTTACTTCAAAAAATCCATTTTGGAATACTGGCGTCTAGTTGATGTCCTGTTGGCACGTTTAGGGGTGCTGGGCTGAGGCCTGCCACCTGCCCCGAAACGTAGCAGAAGTGAGAGGGAGGGCGGGAAGGTCAGACACAGACGTGCAACGAAGTAAATGTGGCAAAACTTTCAGGTAGCACCAAGGTCTGTGGTTCCCTAAGTGCTGTGCCAGACCAGCAGCAGAGCCTCACCTAGAAGCTTGTTAGAAATGCATGTTTTCAGCCCAGAGCCGCTGCTGAATCAGAACTGGAGGGAGGCCCCAGCGGTGGGTTTTCACAAACCTCGGAGGTGATTCCGACGCAGGCTACCGTCTGAGAACCGTCGATTAGAGGCTGGTGTTCGTCGTACAGCTCTTCCGAGTTTTCTGCATGTTTTGAAAATCTTCATAACGAAGTGTTGGGGCAGAGACTGTGTAGCCTGGAAGCTGGCCCCCGGCACTGACTCAGGAAGGGACACCCTCAGGGCGGGGCTGTCGCCAGCCCTCCGCCAACTCCATCAACAGCCTGGGCTTCTCTCATCAGCGTCCTGGCCGTCCAAAACGGGGTTTTATGGGTAGCAGTGGTGTCTTGTTACTTAGCGCGATAAATGCCAAAAATGGGCTCGCGTTGGTGAAGTTAAAGGTATTTAATTAGGGATCGGTCAGACTGCCAGAGCGGGCGTGGGAGCGTGGAGGCCCGTGGCCTGTGCCCCTCAGGCTGGGCCTGGGGTGGGGCCGCATGGGGGCTCAGCCTTTGCAGCTCAGGAATGTTGCATCTGCGGGTGTGGGGCAGACAGACTTGCAGGCAGAGGACTGAGAGCGGGCCCTTCTTTGAGCCTCCAGAACAGGTTGTAGGAACCATTCTGTGCCTGTGTTCTAACCAGTGTCTCGTAAATGCCTGTTTGTATCTGAATCCAGTCTGAGACTCACTTTCATTTTGACCCAGGGGTGAGATGTGGGTGGACCTCACTCCAACCACTTCAAAATTCTGTGTCTGGGGCTCCCCTGGGGGCGCAGAGTTTGAGAACCCGCCTGCCAGTGCAGGGGACATGGGGTCGAGCCCTGGCCCGGGAAGATCCCACACCCCGCGGAGCAACCAAGCCCGTGCGCCACAACTACTGAAGCCCGCGCGCCGCAATAAGAGAAGCCACTGCAATAAGAAGCCCGTGCACTGCAACAAAGAGCAGCCCCCGGTCGCCACAACTAGAGAAAGCCCGCTCGCAGCAACGAAGACCCAACGCAGCCAAAAAAAAAAAAATTTTCTGGCAGCCGTCACCCCCCAAAGGAACAGAGGGGCTGTGTGTGACCACATGAACTCAGACCAGGTGTAGCAGCAGGGGACCGATCACTTGATAGCTGGATGGTTCAGGGAACGTCAAGTGGTAGCCTGACCAGAAGTTCAGCCATTTGCCGTCAGTACTTCAGGAATTCCTTCTTAATTAGTCATTGCAGGCATCTGTGGCTTCTAGACTTTCTTTGATTCCTGGTTAGCCTTCACTACAGCCTTCTTTTGTTAGCAGGACTTGTCCTTTTCCCCCAAATTTTGCAAAATAGTTACTGATTACTCCAGAAAGCTCATTCCACATGGAAGGAAATCTAATGACGTGAGATGTATTGTGATCACCCCTAACATTTCATTCTGCATTGAGCCTCTTTCCAGGCTGGCCCTTCGTGCGGGGGATACTAGTCCAGGGCTCCTCACCTGAGGGTCACAGATCCCGAAAGTCCGTGGATGGAACTCAAGAGACTTGTGAACTTGGACGGGGAAAAGTTACATCTTTATCTTCTCCAACTTCGAACTGAAACTTAGCATTTCCTTCCAATTACAGATGTGGGCAGCACGATACAGGCAGGCCAGCAGAACCTGTGCCTTTGTCTCCAGTAGAAATCAGAGATATTTTCACATCACATGACAATTTTGTAGTTATTCTTGAAAGACCATTTATGGTCATCACTGCTTCAAAACTAGGGAAGTTGTTAGATCTGCCAACCGATCTTAATGCATGAATGAAGAAACACATATATTACTATATCACCAGATTTCTGAAATATTTGATCACTGTATTTCAATAAAACAGGTTTCCTTTGGAATCATATGTATTTTATTTTATGCCTTAGAAAATATTCTGAGGAGTCCACTGGCTTCCCCAGACTGTTAAAGAAGTTCCTGGCTCTAAAAAGATGAAAAAAATCCTGCTTAGCCAGATTGAGAGATGTTATTTATTTCTGAAATTTATTTCTGAAACATGTGAGGGTTGGAAACCCACCCCCAGCATGGCTCTCAGGGCACTGTCAGCCCGACTTCAACAATTGCTCGGAATTCAAAGGAGCTGAAGGGAGGGGAGGTAGCCAAGGGCAGGGCAGTGGAAACAACACTTGCTTAGGGACCAGCCCTCCCATCTGGGCCTGGGGATTTGCTGGTATTTCATCATCACGGTGACAGCCTTTGCTCTTAAAGATAATAATCTTCAGATTCCTCAGTTTTGGTGTGAGCCTCAGTATTTTCAGTGGCTCCAAAACAAAAGTAGATTTACTGCAAATGTACTGCATAGTTTTCGGTGAAGCTCAACCTTGGCCCGTTGTACAGAAACGCATGAAACGGCCCCTGCTTTGCTGGCTATAAAACCCAACTGGAAGCTGTTCCAAGCTCAGGAGGAAGATGGTTGTTTAATAAGGAGGAACAGGAGGAGAGAGCCCTGTCAACTCTCCTAGAGACGCTGAGAAGACGGGCACTGGCCGCCAGCACGCTCTGGTCATAGTACACAGGGAGCCAGATCTGGATTTGAAACCTGGCTTAGCCACTTACTAACTAGATGTGGGGCGAATTAAAGTCTTTGAGCCTCCGTCTCGTCTCTGTGAAATGCAGTTTATCAGTGGATATTTTAACTTTCACTGATTTCCACTCAACTACACCACTTCCACCAAAAAATGACTGTGAAGCCAAGCATAAATGGCTGAGCCCGTTTTGAAACCAGCATTCCACTTATTAATGCCTTTTGTCCTATCATGTACCACGTGTTTAAGAATAAATTGTCTTCAAACCAAATGTCAGTCAACTGTGCGACGTCACACAAACCAATTTTTTGTCTTTTACACGGAAATAACAGTTCAGTAGTGGCAGATACTTTATTTTAGAATACAATAAGAAAAAACATTTAATTCTTCCTTCTGGATCACGGGGGTGAGATGATAGGTCTCTGAGCCTAATTCTCGGGAACTACCTGAAAATCATGTTTGCAAGCCCCCAGGCCTCTCACCAGAGCGGGGGGGGCCCCCGAGCACCTCGTTTGTGTTTTCCACAGCTGCCCTCATTTGAACTTCAGATTCCAGCTGTGATACCCTGTGAGCATTCAGCCCTTGCTGTTAGTCTCCTGTCCTGATGCTGCTCTGTAAATAGCGCCCCGTCATGACTCCTCTTCCACGTGCGTGGCGGGGTGTCCCTCCATCAGTCCTTTGTGTTCATTCTCTTCGAGCCCTTGGCACGAGAGTGCTCAGTGGACACTACCGGCTGCCACGCAGTCCTGTCCCACCTGTCCCACCTGTCCCGCCCGACAGCGCACCCACGGAAACAGAGTGTTACACGACTGTGCGATCCTGGGCCTTTTAAACAATACAGTAACCTGCGTCACCCAGACCTGTGCTCAGCGTTTAGCACTGGAATCACAAAGGCAACTTCAAGTATGAAACCTGTTCTCAGCTGAGCAGAAAAGCACTTGTTTCTCACACAGATGAACCCCACGTGTCAGTGTTTTGCCAGTTGTGCTCTTTGCAGCGCTTACGTGTGATGACCTCACTGCACAGTAACACCCAGCACTGCCAGGGGATTCCCAGGGCTGAGAGCCCCTTGGACTGCTCTCTGGGTTCAGGTGGCCCACGTGGCACTTTAGACCATGCCCGTTAGGAGAGCTGTTTCCTGGAAGCGAAAGGGCAGCTTCCTCCACGCAGTCCTCACGGTGGGGGTATTGCTCCTCTTGGGGAAGAAGCTGAAGTCAGTTGACCATCTCTCTTCGCCCCTAGCCTCAGGTTCCTGACATTCTGAGAGGTTTTCAGTGACACGTTCCGATGGGTGTGTGACCTGCCCACACGGGGTGTGGCCTCGGAGTCCCCCTCTGAACCAGCCTGACCTCCGTTTCCAGCTGAGATGGAGGCCATTTTGTGTGTGTGCACGCGTGCGTGTGTGTTTGACAGACGATAGGGCTCGACTTTGATCAATTCAGCTAATTATGCAATGAGTGTAAAAGCACTCAAAACAAGGTGGAGTGGTGACATAATACTATCGGATGTCAACAAGTTCAAAGTCCTCTGCATATTCCCCGTCTAACCTGTAAACCCCACGTTTCTTCTCTTTGCATAATAGCATTAAAAGAAAACTAGGATTAGCCCTGAACCAGAACCCTGAATTTCAGAGACCCACCATAACATGTCGCTCTGCTCTCACCAAACAAAATACTTGTCAGGCCTTAAAATGGCCGAGAATTAATTCCACAGCTGGCAGTCGTGATGTTCACCCTGTGGTATTCCTTCCTGAGGTTAGGGAAATTCCATTCAAAGTCCCCAGATTCTTCTATTTTTTCAGTATGTACAGCATGTAGAATTTAATATAGCTCAATAGTTTTACAAAACAAAATTCACTATCTATAGGATGTTGGTCACAAAATCATCATAAATGCCTTTTTTAGATTTTCTGATCGTGATTCCTAAGAATGCACAGCTATGGGCTGTAACTGGGAGCAGACGGCGCTGTTACCTTCTGTAGAAATTCACTTCCCTCCCCAAATGTGACATTAATAATTTGATTCATTAGATGGAAAACTGACAGAAAGATTATTGGCTTTACCCTCCCTTCTAAATAAGACGTTCTTTTCCCTCTTGATATTTGGTAAGCTCCAGCTCTTCAGGATTTTTCCCTGGATAAAAGTTTCAACAAACACCTACCGTATGCTGGGGACTTTACACGTATGTCTCTCTCATTTGGTTCTCATGACACCATGGGACAGATATGAATCCCTACTCTATAAAGGAGGAAACCAGGGCTGTGAAAAGTTCCAAGAAACTGGGTCAAGATCTCATTACTAACCAGATCCGTTGGCTCCAAAGGCTGGGTCTTTCCAGTCCACTCAGCTACCTCCTGGACCAGAGGTCATGTGCTTGCAATCCAGGGAAGGCTTCCTGGAGGTGGCAGGATGGGGAGCTGATTCAAGATCAGGGTGATGGAGCTTTCAGAGCAATGAGTGGGAAAAAGAATTAAGGATCAAAATCACAAGGAAAATAATTAGAAACACAATGTACACATAGCATTCCTGGGCACCTGCTAAGCACCCCGTCGGACAGCAGTTAACTTAAATCGTTCTACCACATTTATTGGTCACTGCCCATGTGCCAGCCCCTGCTCTCGGCGCTGAGGATGGAACTAAGGCTGAATGGTTCCAGCGCTGTTGGCCGCAGTGGGGTAAGGGCTCTCCTTCCTTCGACTTCACCTAGTAATTCATCCACCCCTGCCTTTTCCAGGAGCCTCGGAAGCGCGTCCAGGGCGCGTCCAGGACGCAAAGCTCAGACAGAAGCCTGGCAGCGGAGCAGTGCGAGGAGGGTCTGTCTGTCCTGAGCTGTCACCGGGGTGGGGGTGGGGGGCGTCGCGGGAAAGGACCCGCCGGCGCCTGACCAGATCCCGGGCCACTGGTCCACTGTCTGCGCCTCTGACCGCGCCTGGCCCCGGCTCCGCGCCCCGCCCCCGCCCCCGCCTTGCCCGCATCCCAGCGGCATCCCGTCCCTGGGGATGGGGGAGGGCTCTTCCCAGCTACCTTGGCTCCACGCGGCCCGGGAACGGGCGCCCCAGGGTGGGGACAGAGCCCGAGGGGCCACCGGCCGCGGAAGGAGCGGGCGCCCGCGACTCTGGCCCGTCCCCTCCCTCTACGCCTCGCTGGCCTCCACGCACCGCCCCGTCGGGTAAGACTCGGAACCAGCCAGCCCGCCAGAGTTTGGTTTCCAGATGGGTTTTGTTTCGTCAGCGAAGTGTTTTCTCAAAAACGGACTCTGCAAATTTCTAGGCGAGTCGCGCCTGCCGCCGCGGGTCGGATATGGTTCCTTCCTCGGGGGGCCTCACCTGGTGGTCCTCGCAGGTACCTGCACCTCCTGAGCCGCTTGGCAACCCTGAGGCCAAGCTGGGCCCATCTCGCGTCAGCAGCCCCCTCGTCCTCCGAGCCCGCAGCTGTGGTTGGCGGAGGCTTCAGACAAAGGACGCGACAGCAAATACCGGGGCTCTGCGGGCGACACCGTGTCCCTCACAGCTGCTGCCATAGGGAAAAAGTGGCCACAGACAGCACCGAACGGGCACGCGTCACTGCGTCCCCCAAAAGCTTCATTCACAGACACTGAATTACGGGTTGTGTATCATTTTCACGAGTCATGAAATATTCTTTTTCTGATTTTCTCCCCCAATCATTGAAAAATGTAAACACCATTCTTAGCTCATGGACCACATAAGAACCGGTGGTGGGACAGACCTGGCCCGTGGGCCACGGTTTGCTGACCCCTTGTACAGGGTGAGTTGTGTTCCTCCAGAGTTCCTGTTGGAGTCCTCAGCCCCAGGACCTCAGACTGTGACCTCATTTGGAGAAAGGGTCCTTGCAGAGGAAATCAAGCTGAAATGAGGTCTTTAGGGCGGGCCCTAGGCCACGTGGTTATGTGTCCGTACACACAGGGGAAGTCTGAACACAGACAGAGGAAAATGGTGTGGAGACCCCCGCGGCCACCGAAGCTGGGAGAGTGGCCTGGCACACACTGTCCCACGGCCATCAGTGGGAACCAGCTCTGCGGACACCTTGACGGCACACCGCCAGCCTCCAGGACTGAGAGCCAGGAATTTACGTCGTTTGAGCCCCCAGCGTGCGGTGCTCTGTTAGACGGCCCCGCAAACCGCTCCAGCCCTGGCCTCCACTCTTCCCCACCAGGCCTGCCATCCGCTGTCCACACAGAGGTGTCCAGAGGCCATGTCCCTCCTCGGTGTGGACCTTCTCAGTGACTCCCGTTGCTCTTGGGTAGATGAGCCGCACTGCCTCGCCCCTCCTGGAGGCCCAGCGGCCCTCGCGCCTTCCTCCACGGCACCTCTCAGGGCTGTGTGATGACCACTCCTTCCTGGGCCCCTCCCGCCGTAACACTTACAATGCTATTTATACCTGTGTATGATCCAGGCTGGACTTACTGCTGTACAGTCATTGTCAGTACATTCACATTTTTCTTCTGATTTTAAAACAGTCAAAATTAAAACATTTCTTTGGGGCCTGGGCCCGATGGTGAGGCTCACGGGGGGATGTGAGGGGGATCTAGGTCACCAGCATCCTCCCTCACGCCGGCCCCCTCCAACTAAACGTACTGCTCTGCAAAAGCAGCCTGGGGACAAGTCCTCACCCTTACTCGAGCTGACTGGGGGCCCTACCAGTGCCAGCAAGAGGGAGGCTGTTTGGTGAAGAAAATGGAGGGGTGCCATCTAGCAAGAGCAGTGAAAGCTTCCCCCCCAGGCATCCTGTCCCCCAACACCCCGCAGATTCTCGAGCCTCAGGGCCTGGGATGCTGTGTGTGCCCACCCTCCCTACCCTGTGCCTGGCTAGCGCCACTCCTTCTGGCGCTCAGAGGCCACTTCCTGGGGAAGGCCAGACCCCACGTGATTTGGTTGGAAGTTCACCTCCTGGAGGCTGTAAATTCTACAATGACAGGGTCCTGTCTGGTTTGCTCACCATGGTGATCTCAGCATCCAGCACTGTGCCTGGAATTCAGCACACATGTGGTGGATGAATGAACGCAAAAATATTTATGATTCCTGAAATTCCACCTAAAGAGATTCAGTCATTTGAACCTTAAAGGCTTTCCATCTCCTGGGTTCCCTCTAAAGCACAAGTACCCAGCGGTTATCAGTTACAGAGGAAATGTAGTCTAGAAGGGCCAGACGTGGCCTCCTAAGTGACCACACGTGGGATGTAGAGAACAGCATCTCCTTCCATGGGAATCAGGCCAGGACTTCAAAGGGCATTTTCAAGGACCCTCCTCTCTTACTTTTGCCCCCCTCTTAGGGCCCGCTAATAGAAAGGAGCTGGGGGGGCTTCCCCGGTGGTGCAATGGTTGAGAGGCCTGCGTACCACAAAAAAAAAAAGGACCTGGGCTTGGGATCATATGAGATCCTACACTATTTTTATTGTACTTAGGAATTAAAAGTTAGCCTGGAGAAGAGACTGGTAAACGTGTCCAGAACGGTTCCCCAGTCGGGGGCGGGGGAGGGGTGCGCAGGGGGAGGCGGGGCGCGTGCAGCAGCCTGTGTTTGCAGGAGCGAGTTCCGGGCACTCAGCCCCCTCACAGCCGGTTCCCTCCCAGCGTCCGCCCCCGCCAGCTGCACTTCTTGGCTTCTCCCTCTGTATTCTGCCACTTCTTCCCTTCCTAGCTAGATTTCTTCTACAATTTCTCCAGATTTCTGTAGCTGTGTTCAATATTTGAGTAGTTATACATTTGTTAGAGGGCTCTTCAAGATGCTTCACGTCTCTGCACTTTTTTTTTTTTTTTTTTTTTTTGCGGTACGCGGGCCTCTCACTGTTGTGTCCTCTCCCGTTGCGGAGCACAGGCTCCGGACGCGCAGGCTCAGCGGCCATGGCTCACGGGCCCAGCCGCTCCGCGGCATGTGGGATCTTCCCGGACCGGGGCACGAACCCGCGTCCCCTGCATCGGCAGGCGGACTCTCAACCACTGCGCCACAAGGGAAGCCCACATCTCTGCACTTTTAGCTGTGTGTAGAATAGGTGGAAGTGAACTTGCCCTTTTTTTAAAAAAATAAATAGATTTATTTATTTTTGGCTGCATTGGGTCTTCATTGCTGTGCGCGGGCTTTCTCTAGTTGCGGCAAGCGGGGCTGCTCTTCGTTGCGGTGCGCGGACTTCTCATTGCGGTGGCTTGTCTTGTTGCGGAGCACGGGCTCTAGGTGTGCGGGCTCGGTAGTTGTGGCGCACGGTCCCTGAACATGCCCCTTGATCTGGGGGAAAGCTTTTTTTTTTTTTATCTATTTTTCTCTTTCTAAATCGAAGTACAACTTATATTCACCATCGTCATCTTTCCTCCATCATAATTTCACCCTGGAAGAGAAACTTTAAAATGCAGACTTGGTCCTTCAGGATAAGCCAAGTCCTGTTTCGTGTGAATGTAACTTACTATTATCTATTATCGGCAGTATTGAGAAAAATAATTCCTTGGTGGTCAGCAGCCATTTACAAGAGAAAGTGTGTCTTTATCCATTCTTATTTAGTATTAATTCCTTAAAGTTCCAAAGTCCTCTTCTAAGGAAAGCCATGAAATAGAACTGAATTAAAACTAATTACATGGGACTTCCCTGGTGGCGCAGTGGTTAAGAATCTGCCTGCCAATGCAGGGGACACAGGTTCGAGCCCTGTTCTGGGAAGATCCCACATGCCGCGGAGCAACTAAGCCCATGTGCCACAACTAATGAGCCCGGATGCCACAACTACTGAAGCCTACGCACCTAGAGCCCATGCTCTGCAACAAGAGAAGCCACCACAATGAGAAGCCCGCGCACCCCAACGAAGAGTAGCCCCCGCTCGCCTCAACTAGAGAAAGCCTGCACGCAGCAACGAAGACCCAACGCAGCCAAAAATAAATAAACAAATAAAACTAATTACATGACAAGAATAATATTTCTTGTTAACAGAAAATATTCAAATGGTTTTGGGGCCACTGACTAAGGAATGGCTTCTAATTTCAGAGAGATTCTATTTCACCTGAGGGAAACGAGGTGAGAAAAGCTCACTTACTGTGGTTATTTTGTTCTGCCATGTCCATGGGGACTTCCATGTGCTGATTTATTAGGTAAAAAAAATTACTGAGTGACTTCTGTGTACTAGGCAAGGGGCTAGATAGTTTGGCAGCTACTGTACCCACCCAAACCCTGGGCCTTCACCTCAGGGAGCTGGAAGTCTAACAGGAGAACTAGCACGATTCTGGAATAAACACTTCTCAGCAGGTGCCGCTGGGAATTCAAAGGAAAGGAAAGTGGTCCTTTCCAACGGAGACCATCAAGGACGGCTTCTTGGCGATGCTGCAGTAGAACCAGGCCATGACAGAAGGTGTAGTATTGACAGTTTCCTCTTGCTGCCATAACGATTCCACCAACGAGGCTAAAGCATCACAAGTTTATTATCTTCCAGTTGCGGAGGCCAGAAACCCAACACGGGTCTCACTGGCTACAACCAAGGCATTGGCAGGGCGGCCTTCAGCCTGGAGACTCTAGGGAGAGTCTGTTTCCTGTCCATTTGGGTTGTTCTTTGTGGTTGTAGGACCCAGGGCCCTGTTTTCTTGCCGGCTGTAGGTTGAGAGCTTTTCAAAGCTTCCGGAGGCTGCACGTGGCCTCTTCTGACCTTCCTTCCCATCGTCAGGGAGTAAGCGTAGGCTTCTTCAAGTCACTACTTTGTGGTAGTTTGTTACAGCAGCGGTAGCAATCTCCCATTAAAAATAAAAATAAGGGGCTTCCCTGGTGGCGCAGTGGTTGAGAGTCCGCCTGCCAATGCAGGGGACACGGGTTCGTGCCCCGATCCGGGAAGATCCCACGTGCCGCAGAGCGGCTGGGCCCGTGAGCCATGGCCGCTGAGCCTGGGCGTCCGGAGCCTGTGCTCTGCAACGGGAGAGGCCACAACAGTGAGAGGCCCATGTATCGAAAAATAAATAAATAAATAAAATTTAAAAAAATAAAAAATAAATCCTCCCCGTGAACCCTCATTCTCCTCCAGCTGCTTCTTGATCACTTTCCTCCCCTTTCCAACCGTGTGTCTCAGAGTGTTCTGTCTTCTCCTGTGCTCATCACAGTATCTCCCATCTAGCAGCTCCTCTACCAAAAGAGCTCTTTGCTAAGACTCCAGCGGCCGCCACGTCTTTAAATGCAGGGGGCACTTTCCAGCTATCATTTTACTTGCTTCTTAGTAGCCTGTATCTTGGTTGACCCCTCTCTCCTTGAAACACTCTTCCTTTTGTTTCTGAGAAGCCCTGTTTTCCTCCAGCCCCCGGCAGCTGATCTGTTTCCTGTGCGGACTCCCCCTCCGCTTCACCATGAATGTTGCATTTCCTCAGCGTCAGGGCCCCTCCCATTCCATCTACACTGTCTGTGAGGCTCTTCCTCCACACCTTATCCACGGTACCTGTAGGGCAACTCACGTGTTCGCATCTCCCCTGCTACAAATCAGTTGTCCACGACGGCCTTCGTAACATCTCCATCCACTCCACAGCGGCTCAGAAGATACCTCCAAAAACAAATTTAAGGTGTCGGTCCACAGGACGGCACCAGCACCCCAGTTACACAAGTGAGAACCCAGGAGCCACGCCCTTCTCGCGTGGTCCAGACGGTCAACCCATCACTGGGGTCTCAAAGTTTGACCACTGTTATTTCTCCATTTCAGCTACTTTTTCCCTCGTCCATTGTTACCATCCTGGCTCAAGCTGCATCACCTCCCTCCGCAACTAGTAACACTCTGGCCCCCTGTCTCCACCCCCTTCCCCCACTCATTCCCACACAGCTGATCCTGTCATTCCTCTACTTGGGACCCTTTCATGACTCCCACTGTTCTGAGTATTAAGACTGAAATCCTTAAAGTGACCTTAAAGGCCCTGGGTGCCTACCTCTCCTTCCTCACCTCCAATCTCTCCCTGCATCTCTGCACTCCAATCACAAGGGTCTTTTTCAGTGTTTGAGACGCTGGGTCTTGGTTCCTTCCACCACAGGGCCTTTGCACATGCAGTGCTTCCCCCCGCCCCAGCCCCTCTCAGAATGCTTTCCCTGTTCGTCTTGTTAATGTCTTCTCTGATTTTGCATCTCGGCTAAAGTGCTTCCTCATTTCCCAGACCAACCAGGTCACATCCCCTTTATGATAAGAGCTCAAGGAGCTGTGTGTCTCTCCTTTACAGTATTAATCACAATCCAAAATTTCCGTGAGTTTGTAGCGTTACCTGGTGATGATTTGCCTCTCCGCTAGACTTGGAAGCTCCACGATAATGTCTGTTGTCACTGTTTCGTCCCCAGGGCCTAGCACATCTGGGTGCCCAATAATGTTGAACAAATTAGATGCTGCTGGAGAGGGTGACAAGCCTGGTATATCGTAAGTTCTCAATAAATATTTGTCCTCTTGACTTTCAAAGGTTGTCGAGACACAAACGGGAAAATGTCTAGCAAGCAGTTGGAAGTGTGAAAATGAAAACATTGGATTTTTGTGATGCAGATCAACTTTCGTGACCCCTGAACACACCAAAAATTCCCATTTATGCAAAGTAACAGAGAGAAAGGGTAGGCAAACTCAAGACCTTGCTTTTCCTTGAGGTCGTCTTTCAGTGTAGGCATAAACCAGGCTCCACCCTTCTGCCCTATGAACCGTGGGCACTGTGACGCCTTCCACCAGAGCGTCGTCCTTTCACCTCCAACCTCTACTTGAGCTCAGTTCAATTTTCTCTCACCTCCTGTGATAGCTCCCAAATATTTTTTCAGCTCCTCTTTTCCCCAAGCATTGACTCGACAGCACGTGATCACGGAGCTGCCATCCACCTTCCCTCTGCTCTCTCGGAAGCCCCCTCTCTGCATGTCTTAAATGCCTGCCCTCCTGTGACTTACTTCTGCCCTGTTCCCCTTCCCAGATCTTTGCCTTGAACTCTAGTTCCTCCTCTCACCTCTGACTTTCTGAAGGGTATTAGCTCTGGGACATTTTTCGAGTTCCAGCCCCCAAGCCCAGAAACGCTTCTTCTCCTGGGGTTACAAGCAACCAGATGCAATCTGCATGCCTGCTTCCTGAGGTTTGTAGGTTTCCCTTTGCTCTTTCAAGTTGGGCAGCCTGTCTGTCGTGGGCCTCCTTCCACTTCTGCACATGAAATCACCTTATGATAATCTCATCATGGGTTTCACGATCAAAGCCCATTTATCCAGCATCTGAAGAAAACACACTCAGTTCTTCTTTTCAGGTTTGGTTGATAAAGCAAGATACATGGTCTTAAAAGCAACTGTTCAATGACAACCATAACGACAGTTAGCAGTTAATTATAAATTAAAAGTTAAAAATAGACCATGAAAATGTTCTTTTTACAGTTACACAATTAAATATTTCCTGTCAGTTTAGGTTGGCTCAGATGTTTCCCTTCGAAAATGTTAATTTTGTTATAGAGATTGATTTTGTTGAGACACGAGTTGGAGCCTTACACTCTTTGTTCTTCCTAGAGCAAGTTTTACCAATGTTCACTGCAAAAGATTAGATTAAAAATCTGAATGGAAAGTTTTAGAACATCGAGGAGCATACAGACCTTCACAGTAGGATTTTTCTTTCAGTTACAGACACAAGAACATTCTGCTCATGTCTGCAGAGGAAGCGGAAGTTTCAGCCAACTCTAAATGTAATGAGAGGTAAGTAAATAGCTGGTGTCGCTGTCACAGCTCACTCAGCATAAAAAGTAAAGTAACAGAGGATGTGGTAAGAAAAGAAAATGCGTTTTAGCAATTGTCTCTCAATAATGTAAAGTGTCAACATAAGAATTCTTTAAATGCAGGATGTGATTTTTATCTTGACAGTGTTTCTTTGAAGTCTTCTGGGAACACGTCTTACCTTATTGAGCAATTCTGACTTATGCAATCACATACTTCATTATTCATCTGAGAAGCAGAGTGGCTATTCGGAGAATGAAGCTGGGTTCTGTGTTGGAAAGGGCTGGAAGAGCAGGTCTGCAGAGACTGGCAAGGTGGCCACCCTGTAGGGCCTGCTGTGACCCTGGGCCTTTCCCTAAATATGCCCTAGAGGTTTTTACCAAATTTTCCAGGAAGCTCTGTTTTCCAAAATGGCTCAAAGCAATTAGAAATAAATTAAAATCAGAGAAAGTTTACTCTCTCATGGTTTTAAGATTGGAAAACACATGTAAGAATTGAAATTTAGGGAACTCCCTGGCAGTCAAGTGGTTAGGACTCCACAATTCCACTGCAGGGGACATGGGTTCCATCCCTGGTGGGGGAACTAAGATGTTGGAAGCCACGTGGTGTGGCCAAAAAAGAAAAAGAAAAAAAGGAAAAATGGTTAAGATGGTAAATTTTACATCAGGTATTGTTTAGCATAATTGAAAAAATAAAATAATTTTAAAAAGAAACCTAGTGGTAGAACTATTATGTAAAGGCTTTTGAAAAAAATATAAGGTCTGAAATATTTCTGGTTATTCATCTACTATCTATTAATTGACTACTCTCTTAAAAACAATAATAATCCACTTTTCCATAAGTGTGACTTCCAGTAGTATAAACCCTTTGGGAAATGTCCAGAAACTGAGGACAAGAGATGTTTTAATACTTGAAATAGCATCACAAGGCCCTAGCTCTCCTCTGCATAGGAAAGGCTTTTAGGAATAAGAGGTTCTGGTAGCTCTTAGTTTGCATACAGTTTTGAGAAGCGAAGTAATCTTTCATAGCCAACAGCAGACTAAAAGCAGAAAATTAGTGGGAATTCCCTGGCAGTCTAGTGGTTAGGACTCCACGCTTACACTACAGGGGGCACAGGTTCGATCCTTGGTCGAAGAACTGAGACCCCGTAAGCTGTGTGGCAGAAAATTACCTAACAGAGGAAAACAACAAAAAATCCCGCAAAAGAACAAGGTGGGGAGGAAAGTAGGGTGTTAAGTGTTTAATGTGGACAGAATGTCAGTTTGGGAAGATGAAAAAGTTTTGGAGATGGATGGTGGTGATGGCTGCACACAATGTGAAGGTACTTAATGCCCCTAAACTGTACAGTGAAAATGTGATAAAATGGTAAATTTTATATTATGTATATTTTATTACAATAAAAAGACAGTAAAAAAAAAAAAGAAAAAAGAGTTCGTCATCAAAGCATATCCCCCAACTAATAAACTTGGTACTGCCAAGTCTTTCTAGAAGTTCCTACGAGTTTGCAGAACCAAAACCTCCAAAGAACAGTGTACCAGGAGATCTCCCCGGCTGACCCAGAGTGCTTGATCCTGAGAAAAATGTGATCTTTAAAATTTTGATATTTCAGGGCTTCCCTGGTGGCGCAGTGGTTGAGAGTCTGCCTGCCGATGCAGGGGACGCGGGTTCGTGCCCCGGTCCGGGAAGATCCCACATGCCGCGGAGCGGCTGGGCCCGTGAGCCATGGCCGCTGAGCCTGCACATCCGGAGCCTGTGCTCCACAGCGGGAGAGGCCACAACAGTGAGAGGCCCGCGTACCGCAAAAAAAAAAAAAAAAAAAAAAGTTCATTCAATACGTTCAGATCAGCAGTTAAGTTCTCTATATGTAGTTTTGGGGGGAGAAAATGGTCCTTGTTCTTGAGGAATTTATAATCTAATTAAGGAGACAGACCACATGGGTATAAAAAAAAATTAAATCAGTGTAGCACGCCTTCTTTCTAGTTTTCCAGGCCTTTCACAATCTAACCCTACTCTACTTTTTCACTACTTCCCATAGAGAACATTCTTTGTAGTTAGCAGATTTGCTGTGTGTCCTCCACAGATTATTAACAAGGAGGCCTTTTCTTTCCAAAAAGACAAAAATTGTGTCTAGAGACCAGAGCCTGCTTTCCAGGCACTAAGGTATAAAGAGGCTGAGTCATATCAGGTTTCTTGCATTCACAGGTGGGGGAGGGGTGGGGGAGGGGAAGCAGGTAGGTAGTCTCAGGGCACACTGCACAGCAGCCTCAGGGAGAATCCTTAAAACATCCTGGCCCCGCATCTGCAGGTGAGGTGATGCTGGTTCCTGCCAGCCCTCAGCCTCTGCTCTGTCTGCTGCGGGAGGCCCTGGGCCCCCCTTCCTCACTCCACAAAGACCATTCCTCTCCCCTCAAAGTAAAAGGGAGCTGATTTGGTTTCGGTTTCCTTATTATTAAGTACATTGTGATCATGACTTTTGAGATTACCTGAAGACAGCCTTATAATTCAGTGCTTCCAAGCTCTGGCGTCAGATCTACCAAGGTTGGAATCCCAGCTCTTTGGTCTCTGGCGAGTTAGTTGGGCTCTGTGTATTTTAGGGTCTTCTTCTATAAAATGGGGTTAATAACATGGTTGACTAGAGGATTAAATGAGATAATACACAAGTTTAGGGCAACACCTGGTATACACACGTAGTATATGTATGTTAATCAATTAATTTATACATGGAGAGGTTGCCACTGCCACAGGCTTTGTGCTCAGTGGGACTTGTGCTGTCTCTCTTTTCTCCTCTTGGCGACTGGATGCATTATGTGGATGAACTTATGTAGCTGATTATTTAAACAGTTTTTAAGTATCCTATTTAGAAGTATCAGGAATTATAAGACAGAAATCACCCAGAATCACTATATCCAGAGAATACCACTTTTAATATTTGGCTGTATACTTTACTGGACATATATACATATTTTTGTTTGTTTAATATACGTTATATTTTATATAATATATATCATTTATATTTTATGTATATAGCTTAAATATAAATACATGTACTTGTATTGTTTCACCAAGTTAGATCCTGTACCCTATTTTGTCACTATATATTTTTAAATTTTTATTTATTTAAGTTTTGGCTGCATTGGGTCTTCGTTGCGGTGCGCGGGCTTATTGCGGTGGCTTCTCGTTGAGGAGAACGGGCTCTAGGCGCGCAGGCTTCAGTAGCTGTGGCTCGCGGGCTCAGTAGTTGTGGCTCACGGGGCTTAGTTGCTCCACAGCACGTGGGATCTTCCCGGACCAGGGCTCGAACCCATGTCCCCTGCACTGGCAGTCAGGTTCTCAACCACTGTGGCACCGGGGAAGTCCTATCGCTGTGTTTCTTGAATGCATCAACAAGAGTGTAAGCTCCACCAATGGGTAAATCGTGTAGTTTTGCTCACTGTAGTACCAATGGTGTTTGGTTTAATCCATGGTTCATGGCAGGTCCTCAAAAAAATTTAAAAAACAAAAAACCCAAAGGAATGATTGCATGTCAGTAAACACAATGTTCTCCTATATGGTGTATCAGTTTCCTCAAGTAAACCTCTATTTGGAAAATTACCCGTTTCCAATTTGTTTCATATATATATATATATATATATATATATATATATATATATATGTATGTAAAAATGTTTAAGATATTTTTTAAAAAGGCACAAAGAATAATACACTACACATTATTGGATCTAATCACTCAGAATCAACAAATTTTAAGATTTGGACAATTTGTTTCAAATAAAGAAATAAAGCACTGGAGAGAAAGTCGTTGTCCTTACTTTTCTCTCGAGTCTAATTTCTGCACTCCTTTCTACACCGGCCACAGCTGTAATGAGTCTGGTGTGTACATTTTCAGTCCGTGACTCTACTTGTATAAAGAACGTGATTAGCATAGGTTCTGTGGGATTTTATTTCTCAACATGGTATCATAGTGTAAATATAATTTTGCCACTCCCTTTTCTCCACTCTACAATGATTTTTGAAGTCTATCTACATATCCTTTGAAAAGTACAGCTAGTTCATTCACTTAGCTATTTTACATATTTTATTTTCCCACAGTTCCCTACTGCTGGACTTTTAGGTTCTTCCTGATTTTTCACGATTGCAAACAATTCTATAATGGTCATTGTAATCCCAAAATTTGATTAGGTGTCTCGCACATAAATTGTAAAGTCCATTCAATTCCTTTTATTTACGATATATTTCTTTCAGTTAACTGTGTTTCTGTCGTTGAAGACATAGCAAGGGCAGGACCTTTACCTGCATACAAAGGGAGGAGGGGGCCAGCCCCGGGGTGGGGGCGGGGAGGGAGGGAGGCCTGTCCGGGTGCGAGCGTCCGGGGCGCAGGTGAGGGCGGAGGCGGCGCCGCGCCGCGCGTCCAGGTGAGCCTCGCGGGGGGCGGGGCGCAGGTGAGCCGGATCCCGGCGCTCAGCGGTGGCCGGGCCATCGGCGCACGGGGACCCCGGGCTGTCCCCTGGCAGACAGTCCGGAGCCCGTCCGCGCGGGAGGACGCGGGACGGCAGCGCCGCGGGGTGGGGGTGGGGGGGGGGACGGCGGCTGAGGCCGCGGACCCCGCACGGACGGGCGGGCGGACGGACGACCTCCGGGCCCCGCGCCCCCTGGGCGGCCGGCGGGCGCGGGCGCGGGCGGGGGCGGCGCTGACGCGGCGGTCACGTGACGCCCCAGGAATGCCAACAATGTAGCGAATGTCCCGCTCGGGCTGCGCGCTGGGCCGCGGCGCGAGCGCCGGAAGATGGGGCCGCCCGCCCGCCCGTCCGCCCGGCGCCCCGCGTCCCCGCCCGCCGGCCGCCCCCGGGCTCGGCGTCCCCCGCGAGGCCCCGGAGCCGCGGGCCAGGCGGCCGCGGACGGCGTAGACGGCGCGAGGTGAGCGGGGCGGCGGGGTGCGGATCGGGACTCGGGACTCAGCGGCGGGCGGGGCCGTGCGCTCGGGCGGAGGGGGGGTCCGCGCCGTCGGGCCACCTCGGACCTCGGCCCCTCGCGGGCAGGTCGTCCCCGGACGGAGGCCGCGCCGCCCCTCCCCCTCGCGGGCCGCCCCTCCCCCCGGGCCGCGCCCCCGGGTCTTCCCCTCCCCCACCTTCCCCCACCCCCACCCCCACCCCGACCCCCGTCTGGAGTCCGGCCTCCCGCGGCGCCCCCGTGCGCTCGGCGCCCGCCGGGGTCCGGACGCGGGTTCCGACCCGTTTCGCGGCGCCTGGCGACCCGGCGGAGGCAGGTGGGGCCGGGGAGACACACGTGCCCCGCCCGCAGGCCTCGGTGGGACCCGGACCGTGCGCGCTGTGTGCTGGGTTCGTCGTGTGGACCGATTACACGTACGTGGGGGTTAGGGGAGGGGGTCTCCCTGGACAGGAGTCCAGACTTCAGAACTCACTAGCCCGGGACTGTGTGAGACCCAGCGCTCGGCAGGTAGAAATGCAGTGGCCAAACAGCTCTCTTCCCAAAGTGTTCAGCAAATACGTGCAATTGTAGAGGAAGGTTTGCCCCCATTTTACTACGAAACATGAATGGAAAGTCACAAAATGTGTGATGTTCGCACAGGCGTTCAGTTTGAATTTTAACCTAGGGGTTGACAGGCCTTCCCTTGGCAATGGAGAAAGTAACTCCTGGCCCATTATTAGGGAAATTGTGCTCAGGAGAGCTTGATTCATAGCTTCAACTCAAATCCCTGCTTGATGGATCACCATTTCTGAGCGCTCAATCAAGAGACTAAGCTACTTTGTATCTTTTAAAAGTTTTTTCTTTGGCAGATGTATTAATAAGAGAGTAACAGAAAAATCTTCAAAATAAGAATGCATAGACTGTTTAAGAAAGTCTGTTTTAAATTGTAATTAACAAGACACTGTGTTATTCAGCCTGTCATAAAATTTGGCCTCATTATCCAGGTATACCGAGCGCTGTTTAAAGAATATGCCAGCGTTCCTTTGAAATTAAAATATCTGAACATTTAACGAATCTCAAAATGTCAGGCAACTTAAATGATATCTGGGCAGAAGCTGTCATGAAAAATTATTAAGGTGAATTATGAGAATCTCGGAATTTTTGAACCGGAAAAGATTCTTCTAGCTTCTTCATCTAATTTGAAATCGTTTTGACTTAGGTGTAAATGGGAGCTGTACATATTTCTTTCTTTCTTTAGCAAATCGCAGGGTTGGGGGAGGGACTTTCCTTTGGTGGGAGGGGAATGTTTTTACAATAAGATGCCTTGTTATTTTAAATGATGTTTTGTAAGTAGCCAGCCCCGGGCTCCTAAATGCCACTGCTTGTGTGGGTTGGGCGTGAGGAGGGGTGTTGAAGCTGATAAATTCGCCGTAAACACCCAGGAAACATTTGGGGGAACTTTGCGGGGGTGTTCTGATTTGTATTGGAAAAACCAGACTAACACAGGTTTTGAAAAGCTGCTTTTATGTTTTATTTCATGGTTATAATGATGTGAAACTTCTAAATAATGTTCCTTACTGACTTTTAAAAAATAAAAGGTTTGAAGAAATACAGAGGATAAATTCACTGCATTTACTTTGTTTTGACTGTAAATCTGCTCTAAAAAGGAGCAAAATATTCTGATCAACAGAACGAAGAGCTTGGGCTTGAACATTTCTAGAACATTTCCGACTTCCAGCATGAAAAATTCCCTGAATCTCCTTCCTTTTAAAAAAAAAAGCCTATTGCTCAGTAATTCCTATGGACAGAACTGGGCGTCCCGAGTCCAGGGGTCACCATCCCCATTGTGTGCTGGTGGCTGACGCTCTGTGTGGGGCGGGGAGTGGGCTTTATTACAGAGAGCACCTGTGACAGCTCCCAGAGCCTGGAGGGAGCCCTGTTTGGCCACTCAGGTCACTAAGTGTTAGTGTTAGTACTATTGCGCCTAATGCTCTTTGATTTACAGTTTCATTTTGAAAGTATGATTAGAACAAGGTAATGCTGGAAATAAGGATAATAGTTACGGTGCTAAAATTAGGGTGGAAACTGGACGTTGTTTAATGTTTGCCGTTCACTCTACGAAAGCTTTATTTCGCTTGCCACTCGACCACGTCAACCTAATAGTGACAAGTGGTTGTTTAAGTTAATTAAATACTTTTTGTTCATATGCCAATATTTGACATTCACAGGAATTCTCTGGAGGACAAGGGAAACTCTCATGTTGTGTCGCAGTGGTTTGTGTTTACCGTTAACTGTTCCGATACTGTGGCATAGAGCAGATCCTGTAGTCTGTAGATTCCTTAGCACGGTGAGAATCTTCTCGAGGATGTAAGCTGGCTTTTGAATGGAGTGGGCTTCTCTTTGGAGTACTGACCGCCCTTCTCCAGGCCGTGGTCTTCAGCAGGAGTGCTAGGGACCAGCTCGTTCCTTATGAATTAATTAACTCCATCCTGTCTCACGAGTGTCACTCCTGTGTTTTCATTAAATGTACCCAGATGCACCTGCCTCGCCCCCCGACATTGTCTGCCTGTTCATCTTTTCTATGTTTGAGCCTTTTCACAGGAAGTTCCGGACTCCAAGAATAGCTTCACACTTCCTCCATCAAATCATAGCCCTTGCGCCTTTCCAACTTTGGTGAAGTGATCCTTTCTCTGGGAGGTTTTCTCCAAATAGGCCTGTGCACTGGGATTCCTTAGATGGTCATGGATCACCTCTGTCCACAGCAGTGACTCTCCAGTGGCATGGGTGGTCCAATCCCTGGCCGCGGAGTTTCCGAAACTTGAAGGGGAGAGGGTTTCAGAGGAGGTGAGGCTTCTCAAAGAGTGGAAGCCCCTGCCGGGGTGTGGAATGGAATATAAGGAGACCCATCCTGTTGGGTTGCTTGCTGTTACGATTGCTACAGAGAACAGGTGACAGATTTATCTACAGCCTGGTCATTCCACGTGGTCATCTTGAGTACAAACTTCTATAGCTCCGGGCTTCCCTGGTGGCGCAGTGGTTGGGAGTCCGCCTGCTGATGCAGGGGACACGGGTTCGTGCCCCGGTCTAGGAAGATCCCACATGCCGCGGAGCGGCGGGGCCCTTGAGCCATGGCCGCTGAGCCTGCGCGTCCGGAGCCTGTGCTCCGCAACGGGAGAGGCCACAACGGTGAGAGGCCCGCGTACCGCAGAACAAAACAAAACTTCTATGGCTCCATTTTTTAATGCTGTTATTCATAATGTGTGTCTCTAAGTGTATGTATGTGTGTATCTATATACACACTCATATATATCTATATATCATACAGATATCATGTACAAAGCAAACAGGACATGTGGTAGTTTGTTTTCCCTGGATCATAAACTTATTTGGGGGTGAGGCCCAGTTCTACCTGAGTGAACCCATATAATGTCCGGTACAGCCTTTGGCCCGAGTGGGAGACCTCCGTACCCGCTGAAACCTTGTGACTGCGCTCTTGGTTGGAGAGACATCCTCAGGGACCCTCCTGGCGCGGGGTATCCCCTGTGAGGGCTTCCTGGCTGGGGCAGCCCTGGGGAGGTCCTGCCGCACGGTGGTGCACGGTTCTGACATTCGGCGTCCGGCTGCAGGCCTGGCCTGGCTGCCTGGTTTATCTCAGCTTTGCCAGTTAGTTAGAGTAAGGATATGATTTAAGTAATAACTGGAATTTTAGGTCCAAGAAATACTGTTTTAAAAGTGCCAGCGTGTGTCCGTAGCGCGGGCCCTGCGGTCCGTGGGTTTGGTCGGTTTCGTCGGTCGGGGCTGCATGTCTGTTTGGCAGCCAGTGTGGGTTGTGAAGTACTGGGAGAAATTAGAATAAAAAGTCTTGAACATCTGATAGCATTTTCCAGGATTGGTTTAAGAACTAGAACTGGGTTTGGTAGGGCCAAATTAAGGGATGATTAAAATATTGCTCTCATATTAAGTTTTTACAGGAGCCACCTATACTAGGAATAGGATTTAGTAGTTGTCACAGCTCCAGATCTGAAAATGACTTGTTTTTGTCTTGTGAGTTGTATTGCAGTTTTTTTTTTTTTTTTTAAGAAGCATGAGAGAATAACACTTCATTGTTAGGAGATAATACAGGGGCTTTCTTTGCACATCGAGAGTATTGCAGTTTTAAAATTCCAGTGTCTTGTAGTTTCTTTTACTATTTTATTTATTTATTTATTGGCTGCGTTGGGTCTTGGTTGCTGCGCGCGGGCTTCCCCTAGTTGTGGCGAGCGGGGGCTACTCTTCGTGGCGGTGGGCGGGCTTCTCACTGCGGTAGCTTCTCTTGTTGCAGAGCACGGGGCTCTAGGCGTGCAGGCTTCAGTAGTTGTGGCTCGTGGGCTCTAGAGCGCAGGCTCAGTAGTTGTGGCGCACGGGCTTAGTTGCTCCGCGACATGTGGTATCTTCCTGGACCAGGGCTGGAACCCGTGTCCCCTGCATTGGCAGGCAGATTCTTAACCACTGCTCCACCAGGGAAGCCCTGTAGTTTCTTTTAAAGTATATTTAAATCAGTTGATGATACCTAAGAAATTTCTAAAATTAGATTACTTTGCTTGCTACCCCCGTTTGTTTTTTTCTTTTTTCTTTTTGGTTGCACTGTGGCCTATGGGATCTTAGTTCCCCAACCAGGGATTGAACCCAGGCCCCAGTAGTGAAAGCACAGAGTTCTAACCACTGGAGCACCAGGGAATTCCAGTACCCCGATTTTTTAAAGACCCATCCATGAGGCTTTAGGGTCGTATTTGTAAAACTCTCGATGAGAGAGCTTAGTAAAATGATACCGCGGTGTGTCAGAGTAGCTCGTTTCCAGCTGCAGTCTTAATTTGACAGATGAGTATTCTCGTGAAAAATGCTTTCAGAAGTTCATAATTTCACCACGAAATCAACTGCTGTCAAACTAAAGTCTAAAGTACAAGGTCTCAAGCTGAGAAAATACTTTCATTCTTTGTGTAACTAAAGGAAAGTTTCATCCTTACCAGATTATTCAGGCAGGACCAGTTTGCCTGTAGGTGTCCTACATGCTCACCTAGGAAGCCAGGTATACCCAGGAGACCGTGGTGGGAAGGCGATGAGAAGGGGGGGTGGGGGTCTCCCCCCCCCCGCCCCCGCACGAAGGAGCTTTCCCAGGCGCGGCTTTAGGAGGCATCACTGAATAACTCTTCCAGCTTTCCTGTATGTTTGAAAATGTTCATAATGAAATGTTGAGGGGGAAAAAAAAGAAACCAGGACGTCTGATCCAGATTCTGTTTGGGGGCACCTCCACCTGGTATTTCTTAGCTCGGGTAGAAATACAGATGGCACAGAAATGTCTGGTCTCTCCCGTGCTGCTTGGCTTTATAATTGGAATGTTTGTGGGACACACGGGCACTTAGACCCCCAGTATTTGCAGGCGCATGGCTCTGGGAAGCCCCTCCCCGTTGTGTGTTTCAGTGTCCTGGTGGAGTGCGGAGGGGCAGGAGGTTCAGACCTCCTGCCAGGAGAGTTTGTCCACTGCCAGCACCCAGCCCTGAGGTCCGGCCTTTCCTTGTGGAGCTGTGTTTAGTGAGGGAACACGATCAAACACTAGCTAGCCGGATGTGAACAGCTAGGTGACTGCGTAATGCTCGTCCTTGTAACCGTCGCTAAGCGCACAGTTCAGTGGCGTGGAGTACGTGAGCGTTGTCACTGCAATCAGCACCACAGTCTATATTACAGACGTTCATCGTCCCGGACAGAAACTCTGTACCCATTAAACAATAACTGCCCCTCCCCGAGCCCCCGGTGACGCCAGTCTTCGTGTCTCTCTGGATTTGCCCCATAGGAGTGGATCCCACGCTGTTCGTCCTTCGGTGTCTGGCTCATGTCACGCAGGGTAACGTCCTCAGGGCTCACCCACGTTGTAGCAGGTGGCAGAGAGCTTCGTTCCTTTTCTGGCTGAGTAACATACCGTAGTCGTGCAACTTTTTATAGGAGTTTTGTGTAAATGGCAGGAACACTGTGTCTGAAACCTCAGAGAAAGGGCACTGTGTTTTCCGAGGGCCGTCCCCGTCCACAGCCCGTGCTGCGTGTTCTCCCGTGGGCGCCGTGGGGCAGGTTTTACCCGCAGTCCAGGATCGCGGGGACGGACTCAGACGCTTCCGGGCAGCGGGCGGGGGAGCCCCTGCCCTCGTGGCGCTTACGGTTCAGGTGGTTGAGGAGGAAAGTGGGCACACTTGACAGTGCTCTGCGGGGCTGTGGGTGGCCCGCAGGGTCTCGGGGGCTGGGTGGGCGGGAGACCCTCTGCCGTGGGTCACAGCTTTCAGTGCTTCTCCCTTTTAGAGTAACTCCCAGGGAATTTACTCAGAACCCTCCTGGCGGCCCCACACCCTTCTCTCTGCTGCCGTGGCCAGGCAGGGAGGCCGGCCCTGCGTCCTGGCTTTGACCTTCTCACAGCCCTTTTTCCTTCTCCGCGGCCCTCAAGCTGGTGGAGGAGCCTGTGGACGGCGTATTCCTCTGCTCCTCTGCATATGCTGTTCCCTGGGCTGGAGTTCCAGTCTTCCCTGCACAGAGGTTTAGTTCTCTCTACTCCGGAGCTTTTTCTGACTTTCTCCTGTATTCTCCCATTTGTCAGATGATTCTTCTTCTCCTCTTGGGCATCTCTTTCTTTGGAGCAGTTTATCTGCCTCCCTCACCCGCTCCTCTCTGCAGTGTGACCGTTTGCAGGGGGGATGGGTTGGGGAGGGGTACCGGAAGGACCCTCCCTGCGTGTTGTCAGGCCCCTCCTTCACATCGGTTATTTATTGCGAGGACGGTATGATTTATGACTTCTGTATTTCCATTTTCAAAGGAAGGGAAGGGAGCTAAAGATTGGAAACAGTAGTTCGTGTGAAGGTCGTGGGAAAAGGTACAACTCCTGTCTGTTCTCAGACTCCAGACGTGCTCAGCAACTCCTTGGGAATCTGTTCGTTTTTGTTGGAATGTGAACTTGCGGTTTTAGACGGTTAGGTGTTTCAGAACAGACGCTTAGACCGCGAGGTCACTGACAATGAGTGTGGGCGCAGTGTGCCCCGTGTCACCCCAGTGCAGCAGGGCTCTGGGCTCGGGTCCGCTCCACGGGAGCCTCAGCTGTGTCTCAGCCAGTGGGTCACTATCGCGTACTCAAGGGCATTTCAGCGACTTTAACGTATTAGATGTTGTGTTTAAAAATATGAATTTCAGGGCTTCCCTGGTAGCGCAGTGGTTGAGGGTCCGCCTGCCGATGGAGGGGACGCGGGTTCGCGCCCCGGTCCGGGAAGATCCCACATGCCGCGGAGCGGCTGGGCCCGTGAGCCATGGCCGCTGAGCCTGCGCGTCCGGAGCCTGTGCTCCGCAACGGGAGAGGCCACAATAGTGAGAGGCCCGCGTACCGCAAAAAAAAAAAAAAATTGAATTTCACGTTGAAAATTTTATGTAGCCTGCTTTTCTTACTTTCTAAATAGAATCTTCTTGTAGTTACAGTGAGAAAAGGGACTGGTAAAACCTTTTGAGACCTTCCATCTTCCCATCTCTAAGAAAGGAATAGTAATTTTATGTCATTTTTTCAGGTTTACTGTTGTATATGGTAATGTAATAGATCTATGTAAGTTAATTCACATGAAATGCTTAGAACAGAGCCTGGCACTTAGTAAATACTGGATAAACATTAGCTATCTCCCCACCCCAGTGGGGGAAAAGGGGTGAAAAAGGCCGTGAAGCACGGTTCCATTTTACAGTCTCTAAGCTCCTCACTGAAAGAAGTCCAGACCCCTGTGCCCCTCTCCTTTTAGAGGAGGCTCCAAGAAGGGATCAGTTCTCCTTAGTTCATTAAAACTCAAAGTGATTGTACTTCACTATCTGCTCACTGGGTTCTGTGGTCACGGCCACGTGGGCTGCCTCCAGGGCAGCACAGCTCAGGACGGGAACGGCAGTGACCACGGGGCGCTGGCCTCACTCTGCACTCACCCGCTGCTGCCACCTGTTGGGCGGAGGGGAGGGAGGTGACCTCACCTGTCCCAGGCTACACAGCCCTGAGCCCCTGAGCCAGGTGCTGCCGGGCAGCTGGCAGCTAAGGGCAGCGTCAGGGCTGGGCTCGCCTTCTGACTGCCGGCATGACAGCACTCAGTGCGTTAGCCGGGAGCGGGTGGACTCATCGTGGGGAAGTGCCCTTGTGACAGTGAGCTCTGTACCAGCATGACAGTGCGTTAGCCGGGAGCAGGTAGAATCATTGTGGGGAAAGTGCCCTTGTGACTGCGAGCTCTGTACAGAGAGTCTGCTTCCACGCTGAGGGGTGGGTGCCGCCCACAGACGGCTTGCATCTGCACAGCCCTTGTTACTGTGGTCACCGCGTGACCACCCACATGCTGCTACCAGACCCCTCCATGCAAGTGTCAGTTTCCACAAGCGAGACATTCTCATTTTATTTTTATTATTTATTGATTTATTTTTGGCTGCGTTGGGTCCTCGTTGCTGCGCGCGGGCTTTCTCTAGCTGCGGCGAGCGGGGCCTGCTCTTCGTTGAGGTGCGCGGGCTTCTCATTGCGGTGGCTTCTCCTGTTGCGGAGCATGGGCTCTAGGCGTGTGGGCTCAGTAGTTGTGGCTCGTGGGCTCAGTAGTTGTGGCGCACGGGCTCTAGAGCGCAGGCTCAGTAGTTGTGGTGCATGGGTTTAGTTGCTCCGCGGCACATGGGATCTTCCCGGACCAGGGCTCAAACCCGTGTCCCCTGCACTGGCAGGTGGATTCTTAACCACTGCGCCACCAGGGAAGCCCCGAGACATTCTTATTTTAGTATTTAGGTCAAAATGCCAGCAAGAAGTTGACCACTTTATAAAAAAAAACAGAGGAGTCGTGACCCTCAAAGTCTCATAACACATTGTGTGAACCTTCAGCGTGGCAGGCTGTGGTTTCTTTCAGGAGGTTTGGGAGGGTTTTATAAGAAAGAGTTCCCAAGGTGTGGAAGGACCACCGGTTGAGGTGAGTGGAGAGGCTTGTTAGTCACGCTGTGGGGATGCAGGGCGTGGTATGGACCCGCCGCTGAACCCTCGAGCTGTGGATTTCCAAGTGAAATCATATTATAAAGGAGAACTTTAAATGAGCTGTCGGTTGTTAATACTGTTGTTCTTGCCCCAAATTGAGTATTTATAAGAAAGTATTGGCTTCTGCAGCGGTATGTCATTGCAGGTTACATGTTACAGGAGACGCCTGGGGTGGCCCTGCCTGTCACGTGCTCGAACCAGAGGTGAACCGTATCTTTTTCTGAGAGGTGGCGTGTTCTTTCTTTATCTTTCCAAGTGGAATATTTTCAGGATCATAGTCCATTTCTGAAAAGTGTCATTAACATTACGTGGGAACCACAAATGAACACCTCTCATTTTCCTTTTCAGGTAGAGATGGTCTTCAAAGTGAAGTCTGTGGAAAATGTTCGGTTCTCTGCAGAAACTACAGAAACGGAAGGAAAGAACATTTTCAAAACAACATTGTTGTGAAAGTGTGTTTACAACTAACTGATACTGTTGACAGTTTTGTTTTCATTTTGACTAATAAAACACTTTAAGAAGATTGTATTTATGGTCAAAGGAAACTGGACTAACCATGCGGCCGAAGACTTTTCCCGCCACGACCTACTCTGGGAACAGCCGACAGCGGCTGCAGGAGATCCGCGAGGGGCTGAAGCAGCCGCCCAAGACCCCCACCCCGGGGCCGCCCGCGGGGCCGGGCAGTGACGCCGCCCTGGATGCCAAGGCCCTGGGGGGCAAGGACGCGGCTAGGCAGCAGCAGCAGACGAGGACAGCCCCAAAGTTCGGGCCTTACCAGAAAGCCCTGAGAGAAATCAGATACTCCTTGCTGCCCTTTGCTAATGAATCGGGCCCTTCGGCCGCCGCAGAAGTAAACCGACAAATGCTGCAGGAATTGGTGGACGCGGGCTGTGACCAGGTGGGTGGACGCTCCCGGGAGGCTGCGCATCTGGGGTGCAGAGGAGACCAGCAGAGGTCCCTGGAGAGGGGTTTCTAGGCTACAAACCCGAGGCCCTTTCTGCGTCCCATTGCACTGTTTTCCACCTTCTCTCCAAAACCATCTTGTTAGCTGCTTTCCTTTTCAGGCAAGATCCGGAGATTTCTCAACTCTCCTGAAGTTGTGTCCCGTGCGCTTTCTGTCCTGTCCCTGTGAGGATGGGAAGGCTTTCCCACGTAGCCCTCTCCTTGGGGTTTATTTGGCTTATTGTGAGCTGTCGTGGGGAAGAGACTGGCTTCCTTGAACTTGTGTTTGGTTTGTGCATTTTTTAACTCAGCTAAGGGGAAGGTTGGTTAACATGAGTCGGCTCTTTGCCTCTGTTTTCTCCTGTTTTAAAAGATAGCATCTATGCTATTAGAGGAGACGTAACTATATTGCGAATGAGAAAGACTAGAAAATAAAAAGCTTGAGAAATCATCAGAATGGTGGCAACACAGCCTGACTTCTCACTGCTTAAGAATGAAGGCCAGTTAATGGAGGAGACATCAATTACACAGAAACACACACGGGGGCCGTGCGTACGCTCTTGTACTCTTCACGTGGCTGAATAAAGTCCGAACCGAGGGGCAGGACCGTATAAAATGGAGCTCATGTCCAACCAGGTAAAAATGTGTCCGTGACATGTAACTAGTAAAAATGCAACTGTCTTATGAAACGGCTTCTGAAAGCAAGCGCTGTATCATCACCTGTCACGTGAAAGTCAGAGCTGCATGAACGTGGAAATAGAGCAGGCACGTCTGCCGCCTTGCAAACTGAGTAGGATTTCATGCGCAGAGCGCATCAGGGTGGCTTGAGCACTTCTAGTTTCTTAGGAACAGCGTAACTACGTACTCTTGGCCTCACAGTCACGGGAACTGGGAGGAAAGAGAAACAACGCCCTCTTTTATTTCCAAAAGCTACCTCAGCCCTCTTATAGTTTCTTACCGGAGAACTTAGATTTCTCAGATGATCTGTTTGGGAAACCAGTGGCGCTGTTTTGTGGGGCTTCCTTGACCCTTCAGGATGTGCCGGGATTGACCTGGGTAACGAGCTGCTTTCGTGAAGCCCAGGCTGTGAATGGCGGGCGCAGAGGGTTAGCAGCGCGAGCTGACAGCACAGCCACGGCCTTTCTCTCTGTGAAAATATGAAGCTGTCCCCTGACCAACAGAACTTGATGCTTTTGAAGATAGGATGGAGCCGTCCCGGGGAAATAGTGGGTGAGATTGCAGGTACTCAGCCCAGTAACAAAGCTGAAACCTTCTTTAAATCACTCGCGAACAAAAGAGGTAATCAGAGCCGCTGTTCTTGCAGTTGTGATAAAAACAGACAAATCAGGCAAATGATCCGGAGTACAGGTGGGATCTCATTGTGGTAAAATCCATTCGTGACAACTACAGTGCAAGAAATAATGAAGCTGGCGCCGTTTATAGTAAAACACGAATATGGTAAAATTAAGGGTCGGGACACCCATAAGTTCCCATCAGCATTTAATTCATGTTCATTGCTGGTAGAAAGGACTCTTTACCCTTTTGATGCTCCTGAAATAATCCGTCAGATTGGTGCATGGTGTTACTTTGTGGCTCAAGACAACTCTGCCTTCTCTCTGACCCTCCAACTCAGACTTTTTCTGGCCTGGTTAGAGGGTACATTTGCTTTCAGAGAATTCTGGTTGGAAAGTCATTACGTGAACCCAAATAATGTGAGGAAAAGCTCAGCAGTACCTCTAGAGTTGTGTGTCTTGGATAAAGCAGGTGCTTAGAATTCCCGTGTAACAGGTACAGAGAATTCCTGTCGGTGCAGCTTTTCCCCTTGTCTCCTGTTGTATTGCCTTTTAATCTAGGTTCAGTTTTGTTTTCTTATATTTTGAGTTTAAATGCCATTTTAACCCTCTATTTATAAGAATGGCAGTAAACTCCCAGTTTTCCCAAGGTCTTATAGGTCCTTGTTGGTGATGACACACTTTATATGCAGTGTTTTATCTACCGCGTGTGTACACACATTTTCTTCCCCATTTTATTGGGACTCTGATTCAGTTTCTGGGAAAATGTAAAAGACTGTTCACTGTGTAATGGTATAATGTATATGTCAAACGGTGTAATGTTCATAATCTTTTGCACATAAATCATTAAAGACTTATGAAATTTTCTATAGGGCAAACAGAGAGGCCGGTGGGTTAATATTTCTTAAGGAAGGAGCTGTTCTTTAAATATAGATTTAAGGAATTGGAAAGATACGTTTTTGATTGTGGGCATCCTGTTTTGTCGTCTCTTATTAGCACGAGTGATGATTTAAATTTAGCTCTTACTTTATCTTTCTTATAAAATTTAGTTTCGCTTTTTCTTGTAATCTTTATGGTTCCAAACGACCCTATTACCAGGTGTTCCCTCTTTTTCTTCCTGAGACAGTTTTAAAAACGGCGAATTCAGTGTTGCCGCGATGTTCGTATGTGTGACATTGCTGCTTCTCGGAAGCACCGATTTGTATTCGCCCGCTGCACTGTGACGGGTTAGCGCAAGTAGGGCGCCCTTGGGACAGGCCTGCAGCCCTTGGGGCCCCTCAGAGTCTGTGTTGGGGCCTTGGGAGAGCAAGGATGCCCGTGGCTCCTGGGCCCTTAGAGCAGCTGAGCGTTCCATCACGGTGTGTCCCCAGAGGGGGACTTAGGTGAGGAATTTCTTTCAGACGGGAGTCCTGGGACTTGTTCGTGCTTTTTCCCAGTGGATGACCTGTGTCCTGACCCTGCCCACCTCCCTCCTTGCTCTGCCGTGGGCGGTGCTGAGTCCAGGCGCGGCTATGTTCCCCTGGTCCCGAATTTCTCTGTCGGTATAATTTTCCTAATCCTGACTTAATCCAGTTTTCCTCACTTTATTGTATGTGTTTAAGTGAGTAAACTCTTTAACGAAATGCAGGTAGGAAGAAATGTAAACAAACAAATCCATTTCTTATGCCCAATTCGGGCTGAGGAAGAAAGCCAGTGGTCAGGGACTCGAGCACAGCACCAGGTAGACTGGGGTGATTTGGTCAGTAGGAAAAGGGAGAGAATTCTTGGCATCCTCAAGCCAAAAAGTGCCGAAGAATCACGTTTCTCAGCCCACCACACAGGGTGCTCCTCGACCCAGGTCCTTTTGCAGAGGCTGCGGCGCTGGGCGTGCTGCTGTTACAGTGGAAGGACAGGCCGTGGCGGTGGCTGCGACCGTGTGACCCCGCGCTGTTCCGAGACCGCATGGCAGCGGTCAGAGAGGGCTCCAGTTGCGACCCCAGTGACTCAGGCTCCCCCCGCCCTGGCAAGCGTGGTCGCACGTGCCTGTCACACCCGCTTGAGTGGAGGGAGGACAGCGGTGCCCGCGGAGGGGCTTCCTCCTCAGCGACTTGGTCCCCTCCTCTCGCCCCCCTCCTCCCCCCGGCCACGCTTGCCCAGCCCCCCTTCCCCCGGACAAGCTCACGCCGGAGCTCTGTGGACGTGTCACACTGTGTCAGCGGTGATGCCATCTCCCCTCATCCCCGTCTGGATCAGCTCACCTCCTGCAGGAGCCCTGGTTCTTGCCTCCGGGTTTGAGCCGACCCCGGTCAGACCGCCAGGCTCCGTTGTTTCTTCTTTTTTTCTTTCTGGCTGCACTGCACGGCATGTGCATGATCCCCTGACCGGGGATCGAACCCCTGTCCCCTGCCCTGGAAGCGCACAGTCTTAACCACTGGACCTACAGGAGAGTCCCGGGGTCCGTTGTTTCTAACTCGTAGGCCCATGGTCGGCCGCCCCTCTCGGCGCTGGACCCGCGAGTGTGCCCCGCGAGTGTGCCCCGTGTGCCCTGGAGGCCCCGCGTGGCCATGGGGCTGTGCCCCTCATTCGGCAGGAGCAGTGATGGTGGGAAACGCAAGCTTTGCAGAGAGGATTCCGGGCGCTGGTCCACTAAACTGTCCCTCAAGTCTCAGGCACTAGAACAGACAGAAGCACAGCTCTGCCTCACTGGCCGTTATCAGGAAAGGGCCGGGGGTGACCCTGAGGGGCGCTGATGCGAGGCTGCCATCCCTTCATCCTGGTGACAGGTGGCCTCGGTGGTCTCAGTCTAAGGCCGGGGTTTTGCTAATGAGGGAGATGCAGGGATTCAGGTGACTCGTATGTTTCCTCCTCTTCCTCTGGAAAAGGGACTAGTGTTCAGGGTTGTCACTGCCCTGAAATATTAATAAGAGCAGGAGGAAAAAAGAAACACTTGAGTTGAGGAATGTCAGTCCTGTAACAGGAAACTGTCTTAACAATGACTGTGGGTGTAGCAGCCTTTGCCTTTTCCCCCCTCTGTTTTTTCTTTTCTTTTTTTTTTGATTTTCAAATTAATTTCGGCCCTGCCAAAAGATAAACTATACCTTTCTAAATAGGATTTAGACAAGACACTAGCAAATCATACCTTTGTGTCGTACCTTCCCCCAGGCTTCCCCAGGTTATTAAAGTAGCGTGTGTTCATTGCATACTTTCGGAAAATACATAAAAGTATAAAGAGAAAATAAAAATTGCCGCAGTTGTATCAGCCCAGATATGACCACTCTGAACATTTTGGTATAAAAGTGGCCAAATTTTTTTTCTAGTTAAAGGAAGTTAAGGGAAGTCATCAAGGAGTGATGTGCCCAGGGTGACAGGTGGAAAAATGCTGGTCACAAAACAGCACGTACAATATGATCCCAGTTCTTCTGTTGCAGAAATATACGCGTTGACTCTCTCCCTGCTCGCCTTCCCGCTCAGCTCTCCCGCCAGGCCCGGGACCGCAGGGCTCCTCTCCCCATCTGTTCCCTGCACAGAACCCTCCGAGTGGTCACTCTGGAAAGGAAGGAGCCTGTCCTTTCCCTCCGGAAACCTTCCCACTGTGCCGGGGACGAGTTCTTGGCCTCAGGTCCCGCCCTTTCCCGCGGTCGGCACCCTGGCCCTGCCGGCCGTGTGGCCTCTTCTCAGGCTTCCCAACTCCAGCCCCCACTTGCCTGGGTGATGCCCTCTCCCTTTGGAGGCTTGTCTCAGTGTCATGGATTCAGAAAAGCCTTTTCTGATCCCCGGTCTAAATTGGAACCCCCTGTTTTCGTTCTTTCATTACAGCGGAAGTTCCCTCCATGGCGTTTATCAGAATTTGTTTCTATGTGTGTAGGTGTGTATTTCGTTCAGTAACCATCTCTCCCTTCAGGTTGCAGACCTGTGAAGCGGTGGCTTTGTTCTGAGACCACCATCCTCTAGGCCCTGAAACTGTGCAAACCCTCAGAAGTGAAGGGATAAAGATTTCATCATAAACACTTTCGTCTGTAACATCTGTGTTATATTCCATTGTTCAAACAGATGTTCTGTAATTTATTGTAAACAGCTGGTGTTAAAAGGTAAACCGAGGCATATTAAACATTTTAAGAGTTTATTTGAGCAAAAATCTATTTGAGTTGGACAGCACCAAGTCGGAAGTGTTAGGAGCTCCAGTGACCAGGCAGGGGAGAGGGAAGCAGGAGGTACCGGTGGGCTGCAGCGAGGCCTGGCCACCGCGAGGGGCAGAGTTTCGGGCTCGTGCCCGGGCTGACGTGGCATCAAACCACACAGGGCTCGCGGCCTCCTCGTGTGAGCAGCTCAGCGCTGGCGATGAACAGCCTTCTGCGGGAATCATAATGGATTTCACTGATTTCCTGGGAATAAATTTTAGAAATGGAATTACTAGGACAAGTGATAAGGGCATTTTTATAGTTTTTATTTGAATCGCCACATTTCTTGATGTGTTTAAGTTGCACTTACGCTTTCAGTCCTTCCAGCAATGAATGAGATCTGTCTTGGACTCGTCCCTGACCAGAGCCTCTCCTTCAGTCATTGTTTAATGAATACTTTCCCCGATGCCTGCAATTTTTTCCTCCTAAGTAGCTTTCACATCTCTGTCTTTTCCGTGCTAACACCCTGCCCTACGCCAGATTCTCCTGAGAAGTCCCCCGACCCGCATTCCTCCTGGTGGCCTTTTCCTGAAACGCGGCCGCAGCCACCCCCTTGGGAGCCGCTGCACTTCCTCATCCGACCCCGTCCTTTCTCTCGTTACCAGGCACACCCGCCTGCCCCGGCCGTATCCCCCTCCTTACACGCCGGCGGCCTCCAGGCCGAGTAACTGCCCCGCACGCACTGTCCGTCCTCCCGCTGGGACCTCCCCGGCAACCCAGCTGCATCCCACCCCGCCAAGGCCCGCTTCTTCCGTGGTCCATCGTGTGGTCTCCTTGGGCAGTGGGTTCCCGCACGAGCCGTGTTCTCCCTTCCCCGAATCCCCGTTTCCATCAGGACCCCCCAGGCAACCGTGGTGGCTTACACGGGGTCTTAGGGATTTGCTGGCCCACCTGGCACGTTTCGCAGGTGAATTAGCTGAGAACCCACAACAGTAGAAGGAATCGGTGAAATTAAATATGGATCAGTGGACATCACACAAGCAAAAAACATAGAAAAGATTGAAGAGAAGTAAACAGACTCTCAGAGGCCTGTGGCACAATACCGAGGGGTCCAGGATGTGTGACGTATGTGAACTGGAATCCCTGAAGGAGGAAGGGACAGAAAAACATCTGAAGCAGTAATGGCTGAAAACTTCCCAAATTTGGTGAAAACTTTCAGGTACAGTCAGATCTCAATAAAACGAGGCTTCGCTTTGTTGCGGCTCACGCACTGGGGGGTGGGGCTTAAGTGGAGATGCCACTGACCCTTGAACGACTTGGGTTTGAACTTCACGGGGCCACTTATCCACAGATTTTCTTCAGCAAATGTGTCCCACGCACTCTGTGGTAGGTTGAATCCGCGGACGTGGAACCACGAGTGCGGACGGCCGACTGTACAGCTGTACACGGGTTCTCAGCTGTGTGGGCAGCTGAAACCCCTAACCAACCCCCATCGCTCCGGGTCAGCTGTGGCAAGGGTCCTATATTTTTCCTGACACAATTAGAAATCAACATTTAAGTAGGTGGTGGTAAGTTAAAAATGCATGTTGCAGCCTTTAGAGCAATCACTAAAATACAGTTGGAGGAGACAGAGCTACAGAGTCAGTGAAGAATTAAAGCGAACGATTAAAGCAGCATTTGATTAACGTGGAAGGAACCGGGGATGGAGGAGTGGCGGAGTGAAAGCCAGACGCGTCAGTAGGCATGCAGACCTAAATAAAGCCATAGCGATCATTACACTCGCTGTGTAAAGCGATTAAGCACCCCAATCAAAAGGCAGAGACTGTCACACTGAATAAAAAAGCAAGATCCACCTCTGTCCCGTCTACAAGGCACACCTGTTACAAGAACAAGGACACGAAGAGACTGAAAGCCAAAGTCCGGGGGAAATGTCTGCCCTGCAAACCGTAAACATCAAGTAGATGCGGTGGCGACGTTGAAATCAGACAGTACCCTTCAGGGTGAGTGTTACTTGAGACAGAGGGACACAATAATAAAAGGGCCAGTACGTGAGGATGATGTACCAGGGAGAGCACACCTGAAGACAAAGCTTCAGGCTCTATGGGGTGAGGGGTGCCACGCGGGAGCTAAAAGGAGCAATAGACAAGTCCACGGTCGCACGTGGAGGTCTTCACCTGGCTCTCCCGTGGTCGATGGAGCGGCAGACAAGGATCGGTGGGATGCAGGACACGCAGCTCCGCGTCCCTCCAGCCTGGAGCGTCGTGCGGGGGTCCTTCCTCCGTGCTGAGGGTGGGAGGCCCCGCCCTCCATGAATCAGCCGGCCACTCACGTGTAGAGATTCTAGATGCTGACGGGGACAGTCGAGGCCCGGATTGGGTAGGTCAGTAGTTTTGATCCCGAGCCAATAAAAACCAGACAGGGTTTCAGGGTGCTGTGCGTCCCGTCACGGACAGAGCTGAACACCCGAATGACCCTGCGTCTGGGGAGGTGCTGAAAGGCACTTGCTGAACAAGAAGGTGCCACCAGCTCGGGCGCCTTCCCTCTGAAGATGCCTTGCATGGTGTTCCCGCAGGTGCGCCCGTGCTGGCCCCGGGACACCAACAGAAACTTCTCTGTCAGTGTACTTGAATTCTAGTTCAAGAACGGTGCAGAACTCACTGGGAGTAGTAAATAGGAGCTTAGACGTAAAGGAATACTAACGTAGTTGACAATAACCTGTTAAATAAATAAAAATCCATGAACCAAAAAGCAAAACAGAATGAGACGGCCAGTCAGTGGGCAGCTGCAGCCTTCCGGGTTCTGCAGTGGGCGCTCGGTGGGGCCGGCGGAGGCTCCCAGGCCCTTACGGCCCGTGGGGGGCGGCTGCGCTGACCCCGGCGGCTCGTCTGAGTTGAAGTCTGCGCTGAGCCCGATACACGCCTGATTTGGAGGACTTCGTGCAAAAAAGAGAATGTAAGATATCTCTGTACCTTTAATATTGATTGCACTTGAAAGAGATCTATGGGGGTAAATAACGTATTAACACTAATTCCACTTTTACCTTTTTCTTCTTAAATGTGGCTACAAGAAAATGAAAGTCCCTCTGTGGCCCGTGTTAGCTTTCTGTCGGGCAGTGGTCAGTTGTGCCAGTGAAAGCAGTCGAACCCTCGCTCACTCCCTGCCCAGACCTCGTGCACTAGAAATGTCAACCAGCTTGGAAAGGGCAACTCATAATTTCATGACTACTATAGGTATATTGTTTTCAAAATCGTAATTTAGGTTTGTTATAGAACGTTCTAGACATTGTAGATGAAAATGAAAGCAGCTGAAAATCTTACCTCTGAAAGGCAGCCACTGATAAGATTACGTTTTTAACATCAATATTTTGATAGATAAGCACCTTCAGTCTTTTATATGTGTGTGTGTGTGTGTGTGTGTGTGTTTGTTTAGTCCGAGTTGGGTCTTCGTTGTTGCTCACGGGGGTGGGGGTGGGGGCTTCTCTTCATTGCGGTGCATGGGCTTCTCATTGCAGTGACTTCTCTTGTTGTGGAGCACGGGCTCTAGGCATGCGGGCTTCAGTATTTGTGGGACGTGGGCTCAGTAGTTGTGGCTCTCTGGCTCTAGAGTGCAGGCTCAGTAGTTGTGGCGCACGGGCTTAGTTGCTCCACGGCATGTGGGATCCTCCCGGACCAGGGCTCGAACCCGTGTCCCCTGCATTGGCAGGCGGATTCTTAACCACTGCACCACCAGGGAAGCCCCGCCTCTCCTTCCTACCTGGTCCTTGCTAACACTGTGGCTTAGGGTAAGTTGCTAATCCATCTTACTCTCTCGGTTTTTGCATCTCTGACACATGGCTGGCGGCACTCATTTCTCGGGGTGACTGTGGCGGATAGGGCGGGGCTTAGATGCAGGGTCCTCTGTCTACACATTCACTCCACAGGCCTTCCTGCTGTTCATTTCTTTACAAATCTGCCAACAGCCTGTACGTGCGACTCTCCGAAAGGGGTGCTAATGGCATTTTCTAAGAGCATCGTTTTAAAGTGGGACCACTGCTAGGTAGAAGGTTTGGCTGGAAGATTTCCTAGTGGATCTCCGGCAGGTATTGATGAAGCTTGTCGTCTCTGGAACTCTTAAATCTGCAGCGGCCCAGATGTTTGAAATTCCTGGCCAAGGGCAGAGCCTCCCATTGTACGGACCTGTCCCAAGGTGTGTCAAAATAGCTGTTTTCTCAGAGAAAACGATCGTGCACCTCCGAGCACGTGTGTGGTCATTGTCTGGTGTTTAGTCTGCTGCCTGTGGGCACGTGACCAGCTGGAGAAAACAGGCCTCCCTGTAACGAGCATCCCTGCAGTGGTGTCACACGTGTCCGTGGAGGGTGGAGAGGACACGGGTTCTGACCCGCAGCCGGAGCTGACACCCACGCACGGTCTCTAGAAGCCCGTCTCGATAGAGCCGAGAGAAGGAAGCAGATGTTTTTAAACAGCAGCCAAAGAAGAGGTGAGAGGAAGTGAGGGGGGGTCGTGGGTCCCAACACCAGGGAATCTGGCGGTTACTTGGCTGCGTTTCTGGAAGATCATCAGGCCCCCATCGCTCTGAGGTGCCACCGTGAACATGTCGGTATCTGGTGTGATTTTTTTTTTTTAATTTACAAAATGAGGTCATATCGTGTGTGCTGTTGGGTTTGTTTGCTTTGGCTTGAGTTGGAGGCTGTTCGTACCTGGCTGGGAGTGACGGCCACAGCGCTGATGGCAGGGGCTGCGCTGGAGGCCGGGCTCACTGCTGCCCACGCCGGGCTTGGCTTCTCCGGGGGAGGGGAGACCCTCAGCTCTGTGAGGTGTGGCGGGGCCGAAGGGCTGTGTCCTGGCTCCCTTGACCCGCTGCCTCACTTCCGTGCTGCCCGTCTGCCCCTCGCTGGGCTGCAGTCTCTGGTCGGAGCTTCGGGTTCAGTGTCCCCAGGGGAGGGCCGGGCCGGGAGGGACCCTGGGTCCTCATCCTCTCCTGCCCCGTGGGCTCACAGCTTGCTCCTGGGCGTTTCACCCCCTCCCTCTGGCTTCTCTATTCCAAGACGTCCTGAGGCCCCTTCTCCGCTGTGACTGTCGCGTCAGAGCACGGATGGAAAGTAATGAGAGGGATTTGGCGGCTGACGCACCAGGTATGAGCCGAAGCCCCGTGTGTGTTTTTGGGACCCACTTTTTGTGCTTGGCTTGTTTTACTTTACAGTATATTGCAAGCATTGCCCCGTGTCATTTTATTCTCCGACACACTGTCTAAAAAAACAAAGTGTCGCGTTCCAGTGAATTGATGATAGACCTCGGTCTATTCTGGGGCACCCAGGTTGTTTGAATGTTGTCACCCGTAAGCGACAGCCAGTGGGTCACTCTTTCACTGCTGGACGGGACCCGCTGGGCCACAGGAGGGGCTGTTTGAGGCAGGAGCAGGTGCGGAGGAGGGGTGGGATTCGGCGCCTCTAGAGCCTCCAGGGCGGAGACCACGCAGGGACGGCGCTCTTCCCGTCCCCTGTGCGCTCACGGGATGGGGCCGCCAGGGCAGGAAGGGCTGGGCTTTTGCACGTCTGTTCCTTCATCCGTTCATCGCTTTCCGAACGCCCAAGCAGTTCCTGTCTGCCAAGCCGTGGACACAGACGTGAGCAGGACGCAGCTTCCGGCCCCGAGAACTTCAGGATGAGCAGGCGGGATCGTGGACGAGGGGCACAGGCCGCGCGTGGGCAGGCAGCACTGGGGCTGGCCTTCCCGTCAGACATGCTTGTGATGACTGATGATGAGTAATATTTCAAACATTTATAGAAGTAGAGAGAATGATGTAACATTTTCCCACCTTGCTCCAGAGACCTGTGGGAGAAACGCTGTGTCACATGGAGCCTCTCTGTGCCTCCGCGCTGGGTCCCTCATTCCCATTTGTGTTCGGTGCTGTTGCTTTAGGCGCGTCCTGTGACCAATCTGCGGTTGTTTTACAGGTGTTTTAAAACCCCTGTATAATGCGACTTTGCAGCTTCCTTTTCCCGTCTGCATCGTGGTTCTGAGGTTTATCGACGTTGAGGGACGAGGCTCCCGTTCATTGTAATTGCTGTCATTTCACCGCCACTTACGTCTCCGTTATCCCACTAACGGATGTTTAGATCGTTTCCAGTTTTCCATTCTCGACAGAAGTGCAGCAGGTGTTCTCCTGTGTGTGCTTCTTGTGAACACGTGGGGACTTTCTCCAGAAGTGGGGTTTGTGGGTCACAGGATGTGAGCATCCCTGACTTTACCAGATGCTGTCACAGTGTTCTGTGTGGTTTACAGGTCAGCATCTCGTCCTCAGCCTCTGCGGGGCGGTCTTCCCTGTCCTAGCCGACACTTGGTGGTGTCAGGTATTTTAAACACTTGTCCATCTAATGAGTGTGAGATGGTCCCTTATTTTAAAAAATGCAGCCTCTGATTACTGGTCGTGTTGGACTTGTCTTGACTATTTGGGTTTTGAGTTCTGACTTTACCACTGACTGTATGAACTTGGGAAATGATTACTCATTCTGAGCCTCAAGTCTCCTGATTTTTTAAAAAATATTTAATTTATTTATTTGGCTTCGCCGGGTCTTAGTTGTGGCATGAGGGATCTTCCTTGCCGCGTGTGGGATCTTTAGTTGCGGCATGCGGGATCTAGTTCCCCGACTAGTGATTGAACCCGGATCCCCTGCATTGGGAACTCGGAGTCTGGACCAGCAGCGTCCAGCCACTGGACCAGCAGGGAAGTCCCAGTCTCCTGATTTTGATAAAATACAAGCACCTACATTTTAGGGCGATTCCAAGACTCGGAGACTCGTGCACAGCTCCCGCTCCCTCTCTGTCTCAGTCCCGAGTCCGCCCACCAACAGGGCTCACGAGGCTGCGCCTCCATTCAAGAGACCCTCCCAAAGGCTGGTCTGCAGCACGAGAGGAGCTGAGCTCCCCGTGGGCTGCAAGGGCCCTCCCGGGAACCCAGCAGGAGTCCGTGGGGACCTGGACAGTCGGTGCGTCTGCACGGTCACGCCGGCCCCTTAACCTCCCCCATCCCCCTTAGACTGTGCTCTCCACAGCGCAGCCAGGGGACCCTTTTAAAACGGAAGTCGGATCTTGTGCTCCAAACGCTAGGTGGCTTCCTGCCTCGATCAGGGTAAAAGTCAGCGTCCTTGTCCCGGCCTACTCGATGGGCTTTCACACGGGGGTCAGCATCCATTTCAACCCTGAAATCAGTTTAAAGGATTTCAAACATGTTTTTAAAATTTATTTATTTATTTATTTGGTCGTCCCGGGTCTTAGTTGCGGCACACGCCTGGGATCTAGTTCCCCGACCAGGGATCGAAGCCAGGCCCCCTGCACTGGGAGCGCGGAGTCTTACCCACTGCACCACCAGGGAAGTCCCAGTTTAAAGGGTTTCAGAACCACGGGGTGGAGTCGGCCAGAAGGGTGCCTGCATAGCAGCTATGTGCCTGTGTGCGGAGCTCCCCGATATGTGTCCATTTCAAGGTTACACTGTGGCTTTTTCTTTGCTTTTTTTTTTTTCTTTTTAATAGATTTTTTGTTTTGTTTTGGCGTATTTTTTGTTTGTTTGGTTTCGTTTTGGGCCGCGTGAGGCTTGCGGGATCTGAGTTCTCCAACCACGGATTGAACCCGGGCTACGACAGTGAAAGCCTGGAATCCTAACCACTAGGCCACCAGGGAACTCCCTAACTTTTTCTGAAAATTCCATAAAAACTAGCTTGGAAGTTTGTCTTCAGTACCATATTTCATAATTAAACATTTTTGTAAATTTCACTGTCTCTTTCAAGGGTGTAGAAGTAGCAGAAGACTGTCTTCCTTCTTAAATGAGCCCATAGCTTTCTAGATCGCCCCGTTTACTTGATAACATTTTAAAAAACAACCACAGAGAAGAGAGCTCCCTGAAATCTGCATCTAGACGTCCCTTCCCTTTGATGCCTGTGGGCTGACGGTCCCCAGCAAAGTGGGACGGAGGCCGTGCAGAGGGCTACAGGACACACAGGAGAAGAGCAGCTACTCATTTAAAGCACAGAAAGGAGCTCGAAGGTCTGACTAAGGATGCTCGGTGGGGAGGCCCGTGTGCTGTCTGTGGGTGAGACGTCTGAATGGCAGGAGTTGGCGGTGGCTCTTGTCTGCACGGGAAGACTCTCCCCACACACTCAGGCCACTGAATTTCAGGGGCCAAGGCGGGCTTGTAGCCGATGAAGAGTCTCTTCTTCCAGAATCACGCGGAGCCGCTGGCGCCTGAGCTCTGCCGGCTGGTCCATCTCCCGGCGTCCTGACGCCCATTCGCGGCGCAGGTCTGGCCTCCGTGGCTCCGTCTTGTGTCCGCAGGTACCAGGCGGTGGGCAGCCCCCGCCCCCGTTCCCTGGGCCCAGGGTCCCGCTGCTCACGCACTGGACTGCCACCTCCTGCTTCGTCATCCGGCATCGTGGGCTGAGACAGAAACCGAATCCTTTCCTTCGTGAAAACCTTGTACCTCCGACGACAGAGTTCCCAGCAAGAGTGCGAGCCACAGCTCCCCGTTAAGCCCCCCCTTGATTCCCCTCCCAGCCCCGGAGGACAGTGGCCGGAGGCTCTTGGGCCTGCCCTCTCCCGGTGTCTTCTCTCTACCCTGTAGAGCCCACAGTGAGGTTCAGAGCCAAGTGTGCAGAGCTTGGAGCTTGGCAAGCCCTTGCTTCTGAACCCTTGTCCCGACCTCCGATCCTGCCCTGAAAGGAGCCGGGGCCCTGCCCAGCGGGGGAGCAGGAAGGCTGGTCCTGGGCCCCGTCACACCGCGTCCCCCAGTTCAGACCATCCAGTGAGGCTGTGTTGTCCCCAGGCTTTCTCTGCCTGAGACCTTTGCTTCTGAACTCTGCCCGCCCCCAGCTCCACCCTCCGTCTGGCTGAGTCAGCTCAGGCTTTGAACGCGCCTGTCTCTAACTCAGCGTCAGGTTCTTTGTGTTGGGCCACCACGGACCTCTACCCACTCGTGTCGCCAGGCTCTCTGGCTGGTGGTGACCAGCTCCCCCCTGGAATCTGTCTTCTGAGGGGCCCGCACCGCCCACCCCTGTGCTCTCTGCCACGGGCTCCTTGGTTCCCCCAGAACTCAGAACGCCAGGGCTTGTCTGTCCCTGGCAGGGACGGTCTGGCTCCTTCCTTGTTTCCTGGGGCAGAAGAGACTGTCCTAGAGATTTTGTGGTTTTGTGTGTGTGCCTATTTATTGCGTGACTTGCGCAAGCCAGGTTTTAGAGGACCCGTCGGCCTCCCTAAAAGCAGGCATGTGCTGGTGAGGGTGCGGTCAGGGGGTTCCTGCCAGAGCACGGGGGGCGGCCATGCTGGGGAGGCCCGGCAGAGCCTGTTCCCTGAGCCCAGCGGCGGGCCCACTGTGTCCACGGGCAGGTTCATGCCGCTGACCGTCCTCAGGAGGCCCTGAGCCTGGGCAGCACATGTGCTGTTAAAACTGGTTCCCTACCCTTTCCTGGAACACGGCTAAGTGTTTTTGTATGTTATATTCTCTTTCTCTGTGGCTTTTCATTATTGACAAAAATGGGAGTGTTGTTTTCAAAAAGAGGTTGGACCTAAGTTATCATAATAGGCATATCCAGGAGTGTGGTGTTCCTTTAAGAACAAATCCCACGAAGATATAAGAATGGTTTTGTAGTTAAATATTAACCCAAGTAAAATACTTATTTAGGGGCCTGTGAAGTTGCAAGAGCATGTAGAAAGCAGCACTTCCTGCTGACTGTGTAGCCAAATTATGATAAATGGAAGCAAAGTAGGTATTTGATTATTGGGCTCATAGTAGGACAACTGGAATAACCCGCTGGATAGACTGAACTAAAGACGTTATTTAGGTTCACTGATCACACCAGTAATCAATATTATGATAACGTTCTCATTTCCTGTGTGTGTGTGTGTGTGTGTGTGTGTGTGTGTGTAAACTCATAGGGGATTTTGGTAGTTTCCCTGGAGTGGGTCACACACCTCCGCTCACCTATCTCGATACTGCCAACAGTAAAATCCTTAATGTTTTAGCAAACATCCCTTGAAATCGTGGAACTTTACAGCTGAAGGGAGCTCTGGGATGACCTTGTGAAATCTTGCCCTCTCGCTGGACTCAGCTGTGAGCTGGAGGATTTTTGTCATCTGCCCACAACTATGTAGCTGGATAACACTGGCAGCTTTATTATAACGGAACTGGGCGCACGCATAAGTATTCTCACCATCTTACGCTCTTTAACAAGAAGAAATCATCGCATATTTCAATGTAAAACTGTCAAACTTGTTTTCCTCGTGTTCTGATCAAGCCCTTGTTTGTAGGCGATGCTCAGACGCATTTTGCACGTCAATGTTTCTTCGTGTTGTTTACGCTATCGAAAGTCGCACATTTTGTTCACTGCTGTGTACTCTGTAGAGAAGAATATTAGATGCTTAGTGCTTCTCCAGTAAGAGAATTTGGCCATAGCAAGTATTTTTGGGCTGCATTAAGTGTGTCCCAGGGAATACTTTAATTATAATGAACATAATCATTCTCTCATTGGATTATTTAAGCCCTTTCTACTCCTGCCCTACACCCTTCTGTTTGAGGGGCTGATTTATTGTATTATATCTAATTCGGACAGACATTTTTATGCAAGTTGACTTTTAAAATAGGATTCTTTTAAATTGGCCTGAGAATTTTAGGAAGTAAAATTATTAAATCAGGGCGCACGTTTAATAACTTTTGGTACTTGTTAACAAATAGTCACCTCAAAGGACCAAAAATATATGACTGTGAAGAGTTTCGCCAGCCATTTGCCTTTATAACTATTTTGTTTTGGTGTTAACAATTCAATATAAAACGCTATTTTATTAAAAGTGTTTCTTTGATCCTTGGTAAGGTTGAGCATTTTCCATGCTTGTTTAATTTTAGCCCAAATTTCTTCTTCTTCATTCCCTACCTATAAGTTACTCTAAAAAACATCTTTTTCCTCGGAAGCGCTCAGTGGGTGCCCTGCCCCGCGGCCTTGCTGTAGGGCCTTGAGCCGGAGTGGTGCCTCATCTTCTCGTCACCCACTCACAGTTCAGATTCAGAGGCCCCTTGCGGGCTTTCTTGGCTTTAGTTTTCTCTTCTCCTTCTCCGGGAACCGCGCGGATGCCGGGTGTGTCGGACTGGCGCGGGATCCACTCGCTCCGCGGGGGCCTGCGTCTCTGGCTCCGGCCGCAGGCAGGCTGGGTCGCCCTTTCCTTCTCCTTCACAGCCAGCCACCCGCCCTTCAGGCTCTTGGAAGCACCGGGAACGGGCCTTGAGGAGCTGCCCTGCCCCCGGGCTCTGGAGCTGCGGGACTTTCAAGCCGGGCAGCTCTGCCGGTGGCGAGGGAGGGCAGGGGGGAGGGGACGTGGGTCCAGAAGCCGAGGGGCAACGGGGTGGCGCGGGGGCAGCCGTGCAGACCCCGGGCCCCTGCTCACCGGGCTCCCGAAGGCCCCAGGGGCAAGCGTGCCGTCCAGCTGGGGCGGAGCTCAGGGGCAGGGTGTGGGCGTCCCTGGGCACCGCTCTTACAGCGGCACACACCGTGCTGCTGGCCTGACGTCTGGGCGCTGGAGCCACAGAAAGGGCGTCCTGCTGCCTGGGGGGTGGAGGCAAGGCAGGGTTGTGATTCCTGATGGGTTTAAAAATGATCCCGAGTTTCCTGCAGTTTGTGGGGTTTTTTAGTATTTATTTACTTACTTATATTTATTTTGGCTGTGCCAGGTCTTAGTTGCGGCATGCGTGCGGGATCTAGTTCCCTGACCAGGGGTCGAACCCGGGCCCCCTGCATTGGGAGTGCAGAGTCTTACCCACTGGACCACCAGGGAAGTCCCTCCCTGCGGTTTTTAAAGCATGCCTATACATATGTGTCTAGTGGTGTCTCTGAGAGTTAAGGTATGGAAACTGCACCCTTGCTAAATTTGGTGGAAGGGACAGACGGCAAGGGCAAGACTGCCTGACTGGGTTGCTTAGTAAACAGGAGGGCTCATTAGCGTGGTCGGGTGTGTGACGGGCGTTTGGTTAGTCGGTCGGTTGTGCGATTCGAAGCAGCCCTGTGAGCACGTCGGCACCTGTGGTTGCCTCCGGTGTTCTTGCTGGTTAAGTTCCTCGACTGGAAGCCAAGCGTTGGGAAGGTCGGAATCTTGAGGCTGAGGCCAGTGCGCGGCAGGGGGTTGAACACACACACTGTCTGACGTGGTTGGTCCTCAGAGTCGCCGCTTCCTTGACACGTAGCCGGTCTGAAGCGACGCACACGTGCGGCCGGTCACCCCAAAGCAGCCAAGGCTTCGGTCCCGTCCCAGACACAGCAGATGGGCGCTGTCCGCAGCGGGCTGGCTCTCCCCCAGCTCGTGCCCTTTCCTTCCATCCCAAGGCAGCTCTGGCCATTGCCCAGCCTCGCGAGCCGTCCCTTCCTCTGCTTCCCCCAGAGGCCGCCTCCCCCCCAGCCCTTGGCTCACGGGCGGGGCTCTTCCTGCCTCTTCTCTCCCGAATCCCCGAGGACACAGGCCTGTACAGGTCACGGCCGCGTGCGCGCTTTGTCCAGCCACCCCGTGGGGCCCGGCCAGGATGGAGGTTAATATTATGTACACAGTCAGTGGATGTGAAGCACTGGAGTCCTTCCCGTCCCTGTGTTAGGTGGGTGGGCGCAGCCCTGAGCCACAGGAGGGTCAGGCCCCCAGGCTGTCGCAGTCCTAACAGAGGGGCAGACACACAGCGCGGGGACAGGACCACTCTGTTAGCCTTGAAAAGCCTCTGGCCCGGCAGGCGGGGAGAGCGGCTCATCCGTCCTCAGGGTCCGGGGCATCTCCTGGGTCTCTGCCGTGGCTCTTTGCTGACCGGCCTCTGTCCCCTGGGGACCTGGGGTCCTGCTGCCTGCTCACTGCCTTCTCCTCTCCTGTCCGAGCTACAGCAGTCTCTGTCAGGGCTCTCCCACCCCTGCTGCTCTGAGACCCCTCCCCTCCGGTCACCACCCACTTCCTGCATTTGCAGTTCCCTCCTCCTTGCCCACCCACCCCTCCACCTTCAGAAGACCCCTGTCTGTCCACAGAATCCCCTCTTGCTGCCCCTCCCGGTTCCATCCTTGAAGGCTGGCTCCCCTGTCTGCCCACAGCTCTGCAGAGCCGACCCAGGGCGCCTGGGCCACAGCCCTCGCAGCCCTCCCCCTCTGGCCTGAGCACCCGACCACGGGTTCTGCAGCTCTGCCCCTGGCCCATCCTCTCACTGACCCCGACCCTGCTTGGAAAGCTCCCGCGACTGCCTTCAGGTAGGCGGCCCGGTCTGTGGTGCCTCCCCGCTGTCCTCTCCCGCCTCCCCGTTCTTCCCCCACCAGGCCCCTGCTCTGACTGTACCACCTGCTGCCGAGAATACCTTTCCTCCACTGAGCCCTCCTGCTGCCCGAATCCCGGCTGTCCTTGAAGAGCCGGCTGTGCCTCCGTCTGGCCTGTGATCAGTCCCTGGTCCCTCTCCGTCCTCCGGCCCCCTTCCCCGGTGCTCATCCCGCCAGCAGTGCTGGGGCCTGTCCTGGGCTGATGTCCTCTCTCGCCCGCCGCCGCCCGCATGGGCACGGGGCACCGTAAACAGTAGATGTGCAGGTCTCCCCTCGGGGCAAGGGTCCCTCCCCCAGGAAGCCTGGGCTGGGGAAGGGCAGTTTTCTGACTTCCACAGGCTAGATGAGAATTTCAGTCCAGTCACAGAAGTTTTCTAGCAGGAGCAGGACGTACGGTCTTCCAGGCCCATCGTCGTGGTCTGGGGGTCAGTGAGGTTGTCATCGGCGCCTGAGGACACATCCACAGTGGTGCTGGCTTGGAGCCGGGCGCAGGGCGGGAAGGCAGTCCTGGAGGCTTCGTGTCGAGGGGACGCGCACCCAGGCCCCCACTGACGTCTCTGCGTCCACCCCATCCCCAGGAGATGGCGGGCAGGGCCCTCAAGCAGACCGGCAGCCGCAGCATCGAGGCCGCCCTGGAGTTCATCAGTAAGATGGGTTACCTGGAGCCGGGCAAGGAGCAGATTGTGCGGGTCGTCAAGCAGACCTCCCCAGGTGAGCACGCTGGGGGCTGCGGGCAGGGGCCATCCTGACGGTCGCCCGAGGGTGGGGACGGCGGGTGGCGGATATGACACTGAGCTGGGTGCCTCCTACTTGCTGGGTTTGTGGACTTGTTTTGCTTATGGAAGATCGGAAAATTCACTGGATATTAAAATGAGGCAAGCCCCGCAGGTTCTTTCTGCTTCCTCTTGGGCTTGTGGGGGAGGCTTATTTCATTGATTCTGAAACACACCGTTTCCCACTCTGTGGCCTCTGAGAGCAGGCTGCCCAATGGCAGGTGCCTCCAGAGCTGGACACCTTGGGCAGAGGTGTGGGAAAGCCCCCTGGTGCCCCTGGGGAGGGCCAGAGGCCCCAGCACCAGATGTCTTGCCTTGCTGCCGGTCACTGAATGTTTCTGTTTGCTGGTAGAGCAGATGGGGCCCATTTGGGGACCGGAGGCCCCTGGGTGTAGTAAGGGATTCAGGATACTGAACAGGAGTGTTCCCTGTTTTGTGGGAGACCTTGGAGAAGCCCAGTTCATCTGCTGAGGGGGAAATGGCACGGGCTTTGTAGCCGTATCTTCTTTGTGAAGAGGACACAGGTTTCTGTTTTCTTCTTGACTGAGGAGTTCCCTTAAACAGTGCCTCGCTGGCCACCGTGTCCAGACTCTGAGGGTCCCGGGGTCTGTGTTGCAGCCCAGCCCCTCAGGAGGCAGCGCCCACTCTCTGATGACCCCGCACCTGCCTTGCTCGTGGTCTTTCTGATGCATCGTCTTAGCCTGAGAACACAGTGTCATTTGCCGTGGCTTCTGCTGGAAGCACAGCTGCAGACGGTCAGGGCTCGGCCAGGTGCTCCGCGGGGGCGTCCTCAGACAGGCAGGGCACGGCCTTTGGACTGGGAGCCCGGCGCCGCCCACGCGGCCGTCACTGGCGTCAGCGGCCTTCCCAGGCCTTCGGCCGCGGAGTAGCCGTGCCGCGGCGTCAGCCTCCCGTTCCCTCCTCTGCAGGAAAAGGCCTGGCGCCAGCCTCTGTGCCGCGGAGGCCGAGCTTCGAAGGAGCAGGTGACCCTTTCCCGCCCTACGCCCAGGTGAGCGGGCCGGCCTTCGAGGGCCCCGCCGCCCTGGACGAGGCGCCCCGCCAGTACCCGGACTTCCTCTTCGCTGCCGTCGGGCCTCACTGCCGTCCGCACCCACCCAAGGGCTATGCCGCCGCCGGGGAGGCCGCCGGGATGAGCCTCCCCGGCCCCGGGGGCCCGGCGCCCCCGCTGCAGGGCCCGCACTACAGGGCCCCCCTGCTGGTGCCCGGGGAGGCCCTGGCCTACGGCGTCCAGCGCAGCCCCTCCTTCCAGAGCAAGACTCCGCCGGAGGTCGGTGGGTACGCGGGCCTGGCCGCCAAGGGCCCGGCCGTGCAGGTGCAGGTGCAGCCCGGCCTCGCGTTCCCGCCCCCGGGCGGCGCCGCTGCGTACGCGCCCCACCCGCACCCCAAGCAGCCCCACCCGGTGCACGCGGGGGGCCCCCGGGGCGCCGTGTTCGCTGGCGACAGCCCCCCGCCGGGCCTGGCCACCCCCTCCCGGACCGGCCTCGGCGCCGAGCGGTTCGAGCCGAGCGCGCCCCCCGCGCCGCAGTGGCCGAGCGCCGGCCTGGCCCGGCGGGACTCGCTGCAGAAGCCGGGCCCCAGCAGGACCGGCTCCTTCAACGGCCACCAGGCGGCGGCCGCGCCCTCCCCCAACGCCATCACGGCCGTGACGGCCGCGCACATCCTGCACGCGGTGAAGAGCGTGCGGGTGATGAGGCCCGAGCCCCAGACGGCCGTGGGGCCTTCGCACCCCGCCTGGGTGCCGCCGCCGGGCCCCGCGCTCGAGGGCCTGGAGCCCCAGGACGAGCATCCCCCCGCCCCGGGGGGCGCCGAGGCGCGGGGCCGGCCCCCGCCCTACCCCCGGCACCTGCTGCGGCCGCAGGGCCGCGCCGAGCAGTACGACGTGGACGGCCTGTGCGCGGGGCTGCAGCAGGGCCTCCGGGGCAGCCGGGCCGCCGAGCCCCCCGACGGGAGCCCCAGGAGCCCCAGGGGCGCCAAAGGGGAGAAGGCGGGCAAGGACCGCAAGCAGATCCAGACGTCCCCGGTGCCCGTGCGCAGGGGCTGCCGCGACGAGGAGAAGCGGGAGTCGCGCATCAAGAGCTACTCGCCCTCCGCCTTCAAGTTCTTTATGGAGCAGCATGTGGAGAACGTGCTGAAGACCTACCAGCAGAAGGTGGCTCGCAGGCTGCAGCTGGAGCAGGAGATGGCCAAGGTGGGTCGTGGGGTCGCCGCGGGTCCCTTCTTGCTTCTGCTTCACGCACCTCCCCTCCAGGCCGGTGGTCTCCTGGGGAGGGGGGCTGGTATCGGGGGTCCCACCTGGAGAAGTCCTGCACGTTGCGTTCCCCTTCCCCCTCGCTCTCGGGAGGGGATGGGCTCTGCCTGATGTGCCGGCGCGTAAATGAACACATTGGTTTTTATGGTGTGTCCTTACTAGTGCACAAATCCACCAAGTTTTCCTAACTGCTAAGGAAACATTTTGAAAGAGTAGAAAGAAGATTTGAGGTTTTATACATTGAAATTGTGGGATTTAGAAATTGTGGGATTTATAAAGACAAATATATCTAGTAGTGATTCATCTATTTCTTAAGTCTATAGTTAGAAAATAAGGTTTGAAACATACCCTAGTTGGCACTAAACTGTTAGAAAAGGTAATTATTAATGAAATTATTTAGATTAAAATGCTATGGTCAATTTAAATCACACAGAGCCGGTAACTGCAAATTCTAAAAATAAGATTTGTGCCCTTCCCGCTGTCCCATTTTCGTTGACTTTGTTTGTTTTCCCATTTTCCCCTGAACTATTATTAAATTATTACATTGCTCTTAGAGCTCCAGGAATTTTGTGGTTCCCTTTCCCCCAGATTTTTATTAATATAAGTTTCCTGTAGTTTTTAGAGCCTAAGGTCACTTGGAGAAAAAAGTCCCTGTTATTATGTCTTCCCTTTCGATTCTAGATCTGCGACTCTGTGTGGATGTAAAGAACAAAGAGTTATTTTCTCGCTTGTAGTGTCTGGCCCCATTCTTCTGCACCCTGGTTTCCGCGGATCGGTTGGGGTTCCCTGCGTTCTGGGGCCTCTTCCCCATCCCCTCCCCCTGGGCTCCCCCAGGGTGACCCTCCCCTGTTTCCTCCTGCACAGGCCGGGCTCTGTGAAGCTGAACAGGAGCAGATGAGGAAGATCCTCTACCAGAAGGAGTCCAATTACAACAGGCTCAAGAGGGCCAAGATGGACAAGTCCATGTTCGTGAAGGTGAAGACCCTGGGCGTCGGCGCCTTCGGGGAAGTGTGCCTGGCCTGCAAGGTGGACACGCACGCCCTGTACGCCATGAAGACGCTGAGGAAGAAGGACGTCCTGAATCGCAACCAGGTGGCCCACGTGAAGGCCGAGAGGGACATCCTGGCGGAAGCAGACAACGAGTGGGTGGTCAAGCTCTACTACTCCTTCCAGGACAAGGACAGCCTGTACTTCGTCATGGACTACATCCCGGGCGGCGACATGATGAGCCTGCTCATCCGCATGGAGGTGTTCCCCGAGCACCTGGCCCGCTTCTACATCGCGGAGCTGACCCTGGCCATCGAGAGCGTCCACAAGATGGGCTTCATCCACCGCGACATCAAGCCGGACAACATTCTTATAGATCTCGACGGCCATATCAAGCTGACAGACTTTGGCCTCTGCACGGGCTTCAGGTGGACGCACAACTCCAAATACTACCAGAAAGGTACCGCCTCAGGCCTTTCCTTCCCCGCCTGGGGGCGCAGCTGTCACCGGGTGATTTTATAATTTGGCGTGACATCCTTTTCTCCCTGAAGAAGTCATATGACGTGTGAGGTGGTTTTTTGTTTTGTAAGTTAGTGGCTTCAAATTTTATTAATACGTTTTTAGGACAGTAGGCCATAGCGTCTCATGGGGCCTTGCTGAGGAGCCATCACTCTGCCCTATTAAAACAAGCCTTAAAACACAAGCCTCCCAGCCTGCCAAGGAGCCCTCTCTCACAGCCACCCTGAGTCTACCTGCAGGCACAGACCTGGCTGTGGCTCCAGCTTAACTCCACCTCCTGTGGTCCTGCTACCTGGAAAAGTCAGAAACAGCTGGTCATTATCTTATCTATGGCTTGAATTTTTATAATAGTGATTTTAATACTCTATAGCTCAGGATTCTTTTTTTTTTTTTTTTTTTTTTGCAGTACGCGGGCCTCTCACTGTTGTGGCCTCTCCCGCTGTGGAGCGCAGGCTCAGCAGCCATGGCTCATGGCTCACGGGCCCAGCCGCTCTGTGGGATCTTCCCGGACCGGGGCACGAACCCACGTCCCCTGCATCAGCAGGCGGACTCTCAACCACTGCGCCACCAGGGAAGCCCTCAGGCTTCTATTTTTTAACTCAAAACTAATCCTAAATCATTTTGTTCATTCCCATTTTTGGGCACTGAAGTCATTTGTGTTCATATTTTCTAAATCCTCTCACTCTTTTCCATGCCCGTCTTAAAACATGTCTATCAAACAGGTGGTGTTAGCCTTTGAGATGGGCCTGAGAGGCTCTGGGGCCACCATCCTACAGTCTCTGAGCCTTTCTCGCTGGCCCTGCTCCGTCACCCAGCACAGGGCACAGCCCCTGCAGCCGCCTCCTCCATGCTTCCCATGTTGGCACAGGAGCGCACGTCACAGCTTGGGTGTGAGACCCAGGACCTCAGCCACCTGCGAGATGGCGGGAGGAATATTTCTCACTGTGTCAGGAGCTGGGTTGGATTACTTTTCCTTTTGAAGCTATGGATTTGTTGCATTGTTAAAGAGTGAAAATTAACTTTCTCAAAAAAAAAAATTAACTTTCTCATTCTCTTCTCTCCTCGGCTCGCTTCCTGGGTGAAAGGGAGTCACACCAGGCAGGACAGCATGGAGCCCAGCGACCTCTGGGATGATGTGTCTAATTGCCGCTGTGGAGACCGGCTCAAGACCCTGGAGCAGAGGGCGCGGAGGCAGCATCAGCGGTGTCTGGCTCATTCCCTGGTTGGGACCCCAAATTACATCGCCCCAGAAGTGCTCCTCCGAAAAGGTGCGTGCTTCCGCCCTGCACCCAAGCCAGGTGACCTCTGAGGGTCCCGAGCCCCAGCTTTCAGAGACTCAAAGTGTCCCCACTGTGTCTGCTCATGGGAGCGCGAGAGCTGGATTCTTCCCTTAGCAAACACAGCCTCCAGTGTGTGTCCCTCTGTTTGGGAGCTGCCTTTGCTTCTGGCCCGTCTCCACTTGCCCCTCCTTAGGCTGGAAGTGACAGGCCGGGTGCGAGGTTGGCTTGCTCCCTGGAGCCCAGAGGAGTCGCTCCAGAACTGGTTTTGACAGAGTCCTGTGATAGACAGGACTGTGGGGGAGGGATGCGGGGGGGTCCTACCTGGGTCAACCACCTTCACTGGTCAACGGGTGTGAGGATACAAACACTGTGTCCTCCAGTTCTCCGCCGCAGGTCCAGAAGCACCTTCAAGGTAAGATTTGGGGACAGCAGTGCTCCGTCCCATCCAGTGGGCGCCTGGCCGAGCACGAGAGGCATATCTGACAGTCAGCTGCAGGGCCCGCAGCGCCTGCGTTTGTTCATCTGATTCCGTTTGATCAACCCAGAGAGCAGTGGTCTGTCTGTTCTCACGTGTTGTTTCCACTCATTGGAGCCAGGACCCTCTGTCCTCACCCGTGTTCTCTGTGAGCTGTGTGACCCAGCGCGGGTTACTAGCCTTTCACTGCCTCACGTGTAACAGCAGTGCCTCGAGAGTTTAGAGTATCAACCTCCCTGCCCAGTAAAGCTCTCCCCCTGCCCCTCCTTTCAAAGAGGGAGGGGTGGGTGCCAGCCTGCGGGGGAGGACACCCGTCTTCCCCAACCCCCCGTTCGCAGCAGCCCAGCGGAGCCTCTGGGGCCAGACGGGCAGGGGCTGCAGGTCACACTTAGCAAGAATTCGGTGACAGCAGGGCCGGAACGGGGCTCGGACTGGGATGTGGGACAAAATCAAAGATCAGCCTGCTCCGCAGCCTCCACGAGGCCGCCCTGCCCGAGCACCGGGCCGCCGGAGCCCTGCGGGGGGGGGGGCCTAGCTCCCTTGGTGCCCCCAAGGAGCGCGACAGGTGGCAGCCGTTCCCTTTGCCAGTTTCCTCCCCCCGGTTCTCCCAAAACCTCCCCGGGAAGCCTCATCACTGGTCTCAGCTGACCTCAGGTCACAGAATTTCTGCTCTTTAGTTTCTATGATTTTAACTTGCGTCTGTTCGTGTTAAGAACCTAAAATTCTGGTTAGTATTGTTACTAACAATAACAGTAATCTTTTAAAATTAAAAAGCCTTTTATTACAAGAGCATCCTGTGTTTATCACAGACTAATGGTGGAAAATAAGAAAATGCTCGTGACCACGCTCCTCCCACGTGGAGACCGTGGACGCCCCGGCAGCGTTTTTCTCGCAGACTGTTCTGAGCCCCACGTGCCGGAGGCGGTGACGTCACGCGTGCGCCGCCGGGTGTGGAGACGGTGGCATCACGTGTGCGCCGACACGTGCGGGAGTCCGTGACGTCACACGCGCGCCGTCAGGTGGGGCGGTGACGTCACCTGTGTGCCGCCTGGAACTTCCCTGCCGATGTGAGCCGGTTCTCTCGGGGTGTGTGCGGGGTGGGAGCTGAGTGACGCTGTCTTTCAGGATACACCCAGCTCTGCGACTGGTGGAGTGTTGGCGTGATTCTCTTCGAGATGCTGGTGGGGCAGCCGCCCTTCCTGGCGCCGACTCCCACGGAGACCCAGCTGAAGGTAATGGGGCACGTGGTTTTCTGATGAACCCAGGAGGCTTAGGCCAACATTTGACCTTTTATTCTGAATAGGGACGTCATTTGTATGTCATGGGATGTTTTCAAGTATTCTTGTTATTACCTATTAATTTTTTATCTGGGTAAGTAGAGGCACAGGGTCAGAGCTGAGCTGTGATGTGCGCGTGAACCTGAACCATGGTCGCCTGCCGATGTGGTGCTTGCAGGTGAGAACTAGGGGTGGGCGGAGCACCGAGGCTGCAGGTCTGGGCCCGGCGGCAGGTGCGCCGTGCAGCAACCAACACGGCTTTGAGACTGTGCCCGAGGAAATCGGTTTGATACTTGGATGTTCTGTCGTTACCGTTGGCCAGTTATAAGCTATGTGTCAGGCTAGTTGTGCGCATTTCTGATACTCATTTCAAGAAATTAAAAAATTACTCCATCAAGTAATAACTCAGTACTGAAGAATTAGTTTTAGAATGGTAGCCATTTACTGTCTGAAATGAATGATTTGATTACTTAAAGACTGAATAGAGAACCTGATGAAACCTTTGGAACTTCTCAGAACAGTGCCCTTACACATGTTCACTGACAGTTCTAGGATGTAGTCACATACCCCGGAGTCCACAGGAGACCCGAAATTAATAACCTCTTAATTAGAAAAACCCTAAATGAAGGCTTGGTTTCTTTACCGTAACAGTGAAATTGGAATTTGGCATTATCTATATCCTAATTGAATTGCTGAATTAGTTACCAATTTGTCTGCATGATAATAACCCAATTTTAAAAATTGTGGTGAAGTTTACCATGTTAACTACTTTTAATTGTACAATTCAGTGGCGTTAAGTACATTTACAGTGTTACGCAACAGTCACGGCTACCTATTTCGAGAGATTTTCACCATCCCAAGCAGGCTTAACCACTAAAGGATAACGCCATGCCTCCCTCCCCTCTGTCCCTGTAACAGCTCTTGTATCAGTACTTCCTGTCTATGAAGTTGCCTATTCTAGGGACCTCATATAAGTGGAATCATACAGTATTTATCCTTCTGTGTCTGGCTTATTTCATTCAGCATAATGTCTTCAAGGTTCATCCATGTTGGAGCCTGTGTCAGAATTTCCTTCCTTTTTAAGGCTGAATGATATTACATTGTATGTAATACTGAGTAATACTCCATTGTGTGTAAATAACATTCCATCTCTTTAAGCCATCGTCTGGCAACGGACGTTTGGGTTGTTTCCACCTTTCGGCTCTTGTGAGTAATGCTGCTGTGAACATAAGTATGTGTACAAGTATCTCTTTGGTCCCTGCTTTCAGTTCCTTTGGGGACATACCCAGGAGTGGAATTGCTGGGTCCTACGGTCATTCTACGTTGAAACTTGCTGAGGAACCTCCATACTGTTTCCATAGTGGCGGCACCATTTTACATTCCCACCAACAGTGCACAAAGGCTCCTGTTTCTCTACATCCTTGCCAACACTTAATTTCCTTTTGTTTTTTAAAAAATAGTAGTTATTCTAGGGGTGTGAGGTGGTATCTCATTGTGATTTTGATTTGCACTTCCCTGAGGTTCAGTGATGTTGAGCCTCTTTTCATATGTTTCGTGGTCGTTTGTAGATCTTCTTTGGAGAAATGTCTATTCAAGTCCTTTGCCCTTTTTTAATTCGGTTCTTTGGGTTTTTGTTGTTGAGTTGTAGTTCTTTATATAGTCTGGATATTAATTCCTTGTCAGCTATATGCTTTGCAAATACATTCTCCCATTCCATGGTTTGTCTTTTCACTCTGTCAGTAGTGTCCTTTGATGCACAAAAGTTTTAAATTTTGATTAAGTCTGTTTTATATATCTTTTTGTTTTATTGCCCGTGCTTTTGGTGTCATATCCAAGAAATCATTGCCAAATCCGACGTCATGAACGTTTTCCTTTATGTTTTCTTCTATGAGTTGTATAACTTTGGCTCTACTAAAACAACAACTCAGTTTCGAACCAGCCCTCGCACCGCCTGCCCCGTGCCACTCCTGGTTATATTGGCCTTGCTTTATCCTGACTCCAGGTGTAAACAAGAAGTCCCTTAGGCTTCCTCCTCACAGCAGACAGGTCTCTGTGAGCGTCCTGATGGCTGATGTGTGTGGTTGAGCGCCACCAGCTGGGGGTGGCTTCCTCGCCCTGTGCCTCAGGCTGTGGGCTCCTCCTGAAACCGCCCCGACCGTTTGTAGCTGCTCAGAGCCTCCTGTGTCTGTTCTGCTCTCCCATCGTGAAATTATCAAGATCTTTTTAAATTAAAAAAAGTTATTTTTACTGAAGTATAGTTGATTTACAATATTGTGTTAGTTTCAGGTATAGCAGCAAAGTGATTCAGGTATATATTATTTTCAGATTCTTTTCCATTATAGGTTCTTACCAGATATTGAATATAATTCCCGGTGCTATCCAGTCGGTCCTTGTTATCTATTTTATATATATTGAATAGTAGTGTGTATCTGTTAATCCCAAACTCCTAATCTGTCCCCTCCTTCCCTCCCTCTCCCCTTTGGTAACCATAACTTTGTTTTCTATGTGTGTGAGTCTGTTTCTGTTTTGTAAATAAGTTCATTTGTATCATGTTTTAGATTCCACACATAAGCGATGTCATGTGGTATTTGTCTTTCTCTGTCTGACTTCACTTGGTATGATAATCTCTAGGTTCATCTGTGTTGCTGCAAATGACGTTATTTCATTCTCTTTTCATGGCTGAGTAGGATTCCATTGTATATATGTAACACATCTTTATCTGTTCATCAGTTGATGGACATTTTGCTTCCATGTCTTGGCTATTGTAAATAGTGCTGCTATGAGCATAGGGGCTCATGTATCTTTTTGAATTATAGTTTTGTCTGGATATATGCCCAAGAGTGGGATTGCTGGATCATATAGTAGCTCTATTTTTAGTTTTTTGAGGAACCTTCATACTGTTCTCCATAGTGGCTGCACCAACAGTGTAGGAGGGTTCCCTTTTCTCCACGCCCTCTTCAGCATTTATCATCTGTAGGCTGATGATGGCCATTCTGACCGTTGTGAGGGGGTGTTCTGCATTGTGGTTTTGATTTGCATTTCCCTGATGATTAGCAATGTTAAGAAATGATCGCGTTCTTTAACACCCTGTCCTGGGACGGCCCTCGTCGCCTCGAGGTTGAGGAGGAAGGAACACCGGCCGTATTGTCCCCGCAGGTGATTAACTGGGAGAGCACGCTGCACATCCCCGCGCAGGTGGAGCTGAGCCCCGAGGCCCGGGACCTCATCGCCAAGCTCTGCTGCTCGGCTGAGCAGCGGCTGGGCCGCAACGGGGCCGACGACCTGAAGGCCCACCCGTTCCTGGGTGCCATCGACTTCTCCAGCGACATCCGGAGGCAGCCTGCCCCCTACGTGCCCACGATCAGCCACCCCATGGACACGTCCAACTTCGACCCAGTGGACGAGGAGGGCCCCTGGCAGGACGGCAGCGAGGACAGCTCCAAGGCCTGGGATGCGCTGGGCCCCCCGGGCAGCCGGCACCCCGAGCACGCCTTCTATGAGTTCACCTTCCGGAGGTTCTTCGACGACAACGGCTACCCGTTCCGGTGCCCCAAGCCTGCGGTGGCCGAGACCGGGACTGAGGCCGAGCAGCCAGCTGCGGGGGGCCCGGCCCCGGGGGCACAGGCTGGGAGCTGCCAGCCCGTGTACGTGTAGACCCTGGGGGACCGGGAGGTCAGCCCCTCAGGTCAGTCGGCCGATCGCCCCTCGAAAGTCTGGTCTGCACCCAAAACCAAAGCAGAAAAGCTTCTGAAAGAGGACTCGCCTCTGACGTCTCCTCCGCATTCTGGTTGCTGGCGGGGCGGGTGTCAGCATGGCCTGGAAATTGGCTTTTGAGGACCTTCACTGCATTAAAGCAATGTTTTTAAAGTTAGCACAGTTTAGAAAGAGCACTTATTTTGTTTATAGCCATTTTTCTTACTAAATTATAGGGATTAATTTTGACAAATCATGCTGCTGTTATTTTCTACGTTTGTATTTTATCCACAGCACTTATTCACATTTAGGGAAAGACGTAAAGATTGAAGAACATGTGATAAGAAATCTCTGTGCAATAATGTAAAAAAAAACAAAAAAAACGATAACACTGTTCTGATGTTACTGATACCATTTTATTCACACAGTGGTTTTTGTTTTATATTTTTCCCACATTTCAAAATTGTGATATATGTTAAAAGCTGCTTTTGTTTTGTTCTGTTTGCTTTTTGCATATTATAGTACAATAGGAAGTGTGAGCAGGTGATCACGCGGGTGTGACTTCAGATGCCAAGTGTGGAGAGATCGCTGCACGAACAGGGTTTTTCTGTTAAGCGTGACCGTGTCTTGCCATTCACAGCGGGTTCTGTGAATACGTTTTGAGTGAGTAATTCTGGACAGTGTGCTGCTGCCGTGTCGTCCTGTGGTGACTCCCTCGCTGTGACTGCACCCCTCCTCTCTCGTTGAGGAAATGCACGTGTGCCTGAGAGCTGATGTGATTGTATGTGTCGTGGGTGTGATTGGATTCTTTGGGGGGCAAAGACGTTTGTCCTACACAACACTTGTATACATCAAAAGGGATTCTCTTAGCTCTGCCAAAAAAATGTAAGTTAGTCGTGGACCTCTGTCTGCTTCGCGAGTCAGGATGCTGTCCTGGTGGTACAGCCGCCACGGGTAGCCGGAGCCCCACCCGGCAGACGCCCCGTGGAAGGGCAGTGATCTTGGGGTTCTCTCACCGTGTTTCTAGTGTGCTTTGAAGGATCCATCTTAACTTGGTTTTAGAAGCACATTTTTCTAATCTTTGTGAAACAGCAAAGTGATGTTGAAAAAGAAAAGATATTTAAGCCATACATATTTTCTTAGGAGTGTAAATGTATATATAACTACATAGATAAACACAAAATATTCCTATTTCAAATTAGTATATTCCTATTTAAAGTGATTTATATTTGAATAAAAAGTTAAATTCTTTTTTTGCTTTTTAAAAACCTGATGCATCGTATTTTTCATTATATTATTCCACGTATTTTTCCTTGAGGTTTTTAGCATAATGTATCCATTGGTTAGTGTACCTCTAGGCAGCACACTTACACGTCTATCGATGGCTAAACTGAAGAAGACAATTCCTGTGTACTGGTTTACATGTGTGTGAGTGGCAGGTTCTGGGTCTGCTGTGCTGTGTCGTGACTGTCAGTGTTTCTCTAGTTTTGCAGTAACGCCGTGTTGTTATTTACGCTCTGACAGACGTCATGTGGTAGGTTCTTTCTCAGGAACTCAATTTAACTATTATTTATTGATATATCATTGCCTTTGAAAAGCTTCTACTGGCACAATTTATTATTAAAGTTTTGAATCCAAATCCACTGGTGTCAAGCTTCATTGGAATTTGTAAGTTCCTGCTTATATCACGTGTTGCCACTCCCCCAGGCTTTCCTGTGATTCACGCGCAGCCAGGGCTGCCATCGGGTGAGGGAGGGGGAGGGGGAGGGGGGAGGAGACCCCCCCCCCCAGAGGAGATCGGGTTTCAGGTAAGCACACGGTCCAAGCAGGGGTGCGGTTGTGTGACCAGCTTCTCTTCGCGAAGTTGGTGACAAGTGTATGGCATTAGATTGTCGAGCGGGTTAAGTGGGGTGTCAGGTAAATCGTGAGTGGGAGCTGATTCCCCTGCTCGGGACAGTTACACTGACAGGACAACGCTAACGCCTCACCTTTGCTTTAAGATGGTTGATGGCATTAAGAAATACAGAAAATATCGTTTGTTTTACTCTGAGTTGGTCTTTTGAAAGGTGCAGTCACGTGGTCCCCACCGGGCAGTCGCGACGCCAGCAGGCCGCCTCCGACCCTGTCCCAGCGGGGAGGGGCCCCCCTTACTGCCGGCCCCCGCTCTCCTGGTAGGCTGCCACGTTGGGGAGGCATCGTCAGCCGACGGCGTGGAGGTCCCAGCGTCCTGCCCTAGCAGGAGTCCCGGCACGTCACCCCAGCAGGACGCTGGGGGCTCTGCTGGCAAGGCCGGGGGCAGGGATTTCTGGTCTGACTGGCTGTACTGGAGCAGTTATGCCCGTCTGTCTGCCCGTCTCCTCTGGCTCGCGGGTCGGGCTGTCGCTGGGACCCGGCTTGCTGGCACTTGCAGGTTGCTGGGCTCAGCTCCAAGCCTGGAACCGGAAGGAAACCCCGGAGCGCGGAGCGCTGCGTCGTTCCTCAGGCCCCGAGGCCCAGCTCCTCTGCCGCCGCCTCCCCACCTCTCAGGGTCTTCCGTTCCGCCTGCCGTGTCCAGGAGTTTTAGTTGTACTTGGTGGGAGGCGTAGGAAAAATCTGCTCCATCTTCCTGGAGGTGGAAGTGGGTTTCGGTTTCAATTTCAGTTTTGAGTAATGAAGGCTCACAACTCACCTCCTCAGTCACGCCAGCCACGTTTCGCAAGCTTGTCGCCGTGTGTGCTCAGCGGCCCACGCTGGACAGCACGGTCTGCGCAGAGTCCTCTGGCTGTGCGTTAGCCCTTGCGCTGACACCTGGCAGAATCTGGGCACTAGCGGAGCACTTGGCCTTCGTCTCTTTCTCATGTGTCATTCCCTCTTGGGTAGTGGAGAGACCACCCTTCCTCGCAGCGGGTCAGCTGACCTGACCACCCACAGTGTCCAGCCTTCAGCTCTGCAGCATCGCGCCCTCTTCCTTTCCTGCTTGCCCGCCGCTCTGAATGCGCGGACCCTCCTAAAATCACCAGCTTCCTGCCTTTTCTAAGCCGGTGACTGGTGTCTCCAAAAGGATCAGAGTAGCTTATGGATCCAGGACCCGGGTACAGACGTGGAGCCCGCCTCCCCGCCCCTGCAGTGGGAGCTCGGAGTCTTAACCGCTGGACCGCCTGGGAAGTCCCCAAATTATATTATTTTTAGAAAAAGAGTCTCTGTCCATATCTCGCCATTTCCTGCTTCCCAAACTCAGCCTCTCCCATGTTTTCTATGTCATTTTTCTGGCGTTTTCAGTGATAGGCTCTTAATGATGTTTCTTGATTTACTTATTTTAAATATTTTCTATCAATGACATATATGGTAATTCTCTTATAGGCCTTCCTCAACCTCTGTTTCCTACTGTAAGTTCTCTCACAACTTTTAGTTAAATCAGTTATCAACGTAAATATCATGAAGACTATGCTGGGGAATTCCCTGGCAGTCCAGTGGTTAGGACTTTTACTGCCATGGCCCCGGGTTCAATCCCTCGTTGGGAAACTAAGTTCCCATAAGCCTCGAAGTGTGGCCAAAAACAAAAACCAAAAAACAAAAACAAAAGACTGCTAGGTTGTCTTTGAGCCAAATAGTGTATTCTGATTGTGTTTCCTTCTCATACAAAAAAAATTTCCTCTTGGACTTAGTAATTACCTTGCTTTTTCATTTACTTTGTTTTCTTTGAAAGTACAGGTGTTTTGTCCATCCTTCCTTCCTTCCCTCCTTCCTCCCCTCCCTCTCTCCCTCCCTCTCCAGTTGCTACGATGGATCTGTCAAAGCCTAGACTGTTTTCCAGGAGCACGAGTGCTTTGTCTACCTCATCCTGCAGTCTGGACCAGCTGCCCTTCAAGCCTGACAAACAGCTGTCATCTTGGGAATTCTCTTTGTCACCTTCCTGTGTTGGATCCCATTTTGCCAAATGCTGTATCTTCCTTTTCCTCAGTTTACACCTGGAAAAAAGTTGGGGTTCTTGCTTGTCCAAAAACGTCCCTTTTCTACTTTATTGAAAATATAGATAAATCTAAGATTCTAGGATGAAATTCACGCAGCATTTTGGAGGCATTAGTCCTCTGTTTCCCAGGTTCACAGTCTTGTTGAATACCCTTTCTCTCTAGAAGCTTCTAGAATCATCTCTATCTACCCTGTGGTCTACACTTTATGGCGATGTTCCTCCATTGGTTTCATTTATTGTCTTGAACACTGAGGCTTCAACCTAGAGATGTGTGCCCTTTGGCTCTGGAGAATTTTCTTGCATTATTTTTTAAACATATTTATTTATTTATTTATTTTGGCTACGCTGGGTCTTAGTTGTGGCATGCATGGAGGATCTAGTTCCCTGACCAGGGATTGAACCTGGGCCCCCTGTATTGGGAGTGCCGAGTCTTACCCACTGGACCACCAGGGAAGTCCCTTCTGGCATTATTTTGAACTTTATTCCCTCCAAAGATTCTCCAACTCCTCAGCCGATTCTCTGATTTCTTATATTTATTTCCTGTCATCCATGTTTTTTTTATTCCACTTTCTTTTATTTTATTCTTTTATTTTAAGGTTTCATTGACTTCATCTTACAGATTTCATATTAAATTTTTGGGGGCGAAGGTATTATCTTTTTAATTCCCAAGAGCTCATTCTTGTTCTCCAATCAGTCTGTCCATCCCTGTTTTATGTCTTCAGTATTTGCGTTTGTTACCCCTCTTATCATTTCAAGGGTTTTAAAATTCTGCTTCCAAATTGTCTGTATTTCCTCCGGGCTCCTTTGTATTATGTTCTTGCCGCTTGTTCTTTGTTTTACTCTTTCTCCAAATTCACGTTGGAGGCTTTCCTTAAATGACTCGGACCATCTTTTTTTTTTAAGTAACTTTAATGAGATATAATTCACATAAGTACAAAAGCTTCACCCAATTAAGGTATATCATTCAGCAGTTTTTAGTGTATTCACAGACTTGCAGAAACATCACCACAGTCAACTTGAGGACATTATTATCACTCAAGAGAGGCCGGGTTCCCTTCGGCCGTAACTTCCATTGTTCGCGGCCATGACAAGTGCACTCCTCAGACAACCACTGATCTCCCCCCGTCTCTACGGATTTGCCCCTTTTGGACATTTCATATAGATGAAGTCATACAGTAAGTGGCCTTTGGTGACTGGCTTCTTTCACTTAGCATCATACTTTACAGTTTCACCCATGTGGTAGCACTGTCCGTATGTCATTCCTTTTTATTGTCAAATAGTATTGTCTTGTGTAGATTTACCCCATTTTATTTCTCCTATTTATCCAACAGTTAGTGAACATTAGCGTTATTTCTGCCTTTCGGCCGTTGTGCGTAGTACTGCTCTGAGCATTCATATGCAAGTGTTTGTGTGGACATACTTTATTTCTCTCGGCTGTCAGCCCAGTAGTGGCTTTACTGGGTCAAATGGCAACACTATGAACCTTCTGAGGTGGTGCCAGACTGTTTCCAGAACAAGTGCACCATCTTACATTCTCTCCAGCAACGTATGATGGCTCTAATTTTTCCACATCCTCACCAATTTCATTTCTTCGTTTTGGTGTTCTTTGATGCCCTCCCGTTTTTTTATTTTGCTGAAGTCCAATTTATCTATTTTTATTTCTCCCGTTGTTTTTGCTTTGGGTGTCCTATCAGAGAAGACTTTGCCCAACCCAAGGCCGTGAAAACTTACTCCTGTATTTTCTCCCAAGACTTTTATAGTTTAACCCTTCATTTAGGTTGGTGATCCATTTTTTTTTTTTTTTTTTTTTTTTTTTTGCGGTATGCGGGCCTCTCACTGTTGTGGCCTCTCCCGTTGCGGAGCACAGGCTCCGGACGCGCAGGCCCAGCGGCCATGGCCCACAGGCCCAGCCGCTCCACGGCATGCGGGATCCTCCCGGACCGGGGCACGAACCCACGTCCCCTGCATCAGCAGGCAGACTCCCAACCACTGCGCCACCAGGGAAGCCCCGGTGATCCATTTTTAGTTTATTTCTGTACAGTGAGATGAGGGGTGTGATTTCACTAGTGTGCGAGTGAGTAGCAGGGAGTCCCAGAACCATTTGCTGAAAAGACTAACATTCTTTCCCCGTTGCATTGACTTGGCACTCTTGCCAAAAATCAACTGACCCTAAAGTTTTAAAGGTCTGTCTCTGGACGGCCCATTATGTGTACTTGACCTAGCATCAGTCCTTACTGTCCATTCTCGTGTAAAAGCTCAGCACTGACCACTGACTGGAAGCCCCCCGGGGGTCAGGGAGTGTGCTTTGGTGGCTGTGAGCCTGAGGTCTTTTTGTGTTTGCAGGGAGGGCGTGCCTGCTGGTACCTGCTGGTGGTCACACACCCAGGTACGGGCCTTCCCTGTGCACCCCTCCCCCTCCCTCGAGAGCCCTGCCCTGCTGCTTCCGCTTGGCCGTGTGCTCCGTCTCCGGGAAGGATCTTCCATGGTGTGGAAAGAAGCCTCCTTGCCGCGTGACGGCTACCTGAAAATGGTCCCCGGTTACTCGGCATCTGGCCCTGCCGGCGTGTTTGTGATTCTTAGATGGACCACTGCAGGCCCTCTTCACTCAGTGCCTTGTTCCTGCGCTTTCTGTTTGCACTGAGAGCTCTGCCTGTCTCCCCGGGACCACAGGGGACCGGCTCCTCCTGTCTCAGTGTGTTGTACGGGCCCAGCTGGCTACGGATCAGGCCTCTGAAGGTATCTGCATCCTCCCGCTTCCCTGACACCATTAACATGACAGGAGAGAGGTTTTGTAAATTAACAAAACTTATTTTTCAGAGCAAAATGGAGCGGAAGTACAGAGTTCCTGTCCACCCCGTCCCCAGACACACAGCTTCCCCCCACTGTCAGCATCCCCCCCCAAGGTGGTACCTTTGTTACAGTCGGAGAACCCACACTGACACGCCGTCATCTCCCAGAGTCCACAGTGTGCATTAGGGGGTCACTCTTGGTGTCGTACTTGCTATGGTTTGGACAGATGTATAATGACGTGTATCACCTTATGGTCTCTCGTGGAGTGGGCTGCCCTAAGAGCCCTCTGAGCTCCACCTATTCATCCCTCCCTCCCTGTAACTCCTGGAAACCACTGAGGTCTTTTTACTGTCTCCATAGTTTCGGCTTTTCCACAACTATGGAATCACACGGTCTGTAGCCTTCTCAAGTTGGCTTCTTTCACTTAGTCATATGCACTTAAGGTTCCTCCAGGTCTTTTCATGGCTGACAGCTCATTCCTTTTTAGCACTGAATTATATTCCATTTTCTGGATGGACCACAATTCATTCATTCACCCACTGAAGGACATGTTATTTGCTACCCAGTTTTGGCAATTATGACTAAAACTTTTATAAACATCCAGGTGCAGATTTTTGTGCGGACATACTTTTTGACCCACTGGGGTAAGTACTAAGGAGTGCAGTTGCTAGATTGTATGGTGGGAGTGTGTTTAGTTTTGTAAGAAACCGCCAAGCTATCTTCCACAGTGGCTGTTCCAGTGTGCGTTCCCACCAGCAGTGATGAGGGTTCCTGTTGCTCCACATCCTTGCCAGCTTTTGGTGTTGTCAGGGTTTGGGACTTTGGCCATTCTAATAGGCGTGTAGTGTGGGTCGTTTTAATTTGCTTGCATTCCCCTGATGATACGTGATGCGGAATGTGTTTCTGTGTGCTTTCTTGCTGTCTGTACCCCTTCTTTGGTGAGGTTTCTGTTGAGATCTTTCGCCTATTTTTTGACCAGGTTGTTTGTTTTCTTACTGCTGAATTTTAAGAGTTCTTTGTGTATTCTGAATAACAGTACTTTATCAGATGTGTCTTTTGCAAGTATTTTCTCCCAGTTTGTGGTTTATCATCTCATTCTCTTGACAGTGTCTTTCACAGAGAAGTTTTCAATTTTAATGAAGCTCAGATAATCAATTCTTCCTTTCACGGATTGTGCCTTTGGTATTGTATCTAAAATGTCATCGTTGGTACTTCCCTGTCGGTCCACAGGTTAAGGCTGTGCTTCCAGTGCAGGGGGCGCGGGTATTTGATCCCTTGTCGGGGAACTGAGATCCCACATGCCGTGCAACTCAGCCAAAAAAAAAAGTCACTGTCATACTCAAGATCATCTAGGTTTTCTCCTATGTTGTACTCCAGGAGCTTTATAGTTTTCTGTTTTACATTGAGGACCATGATTTTTGGTGAAAATAATTTTTGTGAAGGGTGTAAGGTATGTGTGTCTAGATTCACTTTTTTGCATGAGGATGTCCAAGTGTTCAGGGACCATTTGTTGAAAAGACAATCTTTGCCTTTTCTCCTTTGTCAAAGATCAGTTGACTATATTTATGTTTGTTTATTTGAATGTTGATCCAGCCTTTCTTACCTGGGACAAATCACACTTGGTTGTGGTGTATAATTCTTTTTATACATTATTGGATTTGATTTGCTAATATTTGTTGAAGATCTTGCATCTATGTTCATGAGCGATATTGGTCTGTACTTTTCTTGTAACATCTTTGTCTGGTTTGGGTATTAGGGTAATGCTGGCCTCACAGAATAAGTTATATTCCCTTGGCTTCTATCTTCTGGAAGAGATTATAGAGAATTGGTATGATTTCTTCTTCAGTTTTTGGCAGACTTCACCAGTGAACCCATGTGGGCCTGGTGCTTTCTGTTTTGGAAGGTTATTCATTATTGACTTAATTTCCTTAGTAGATACAGGCCTATTCAGATGATCTGTTTCTTCTTTTTCTCCTTCTTGTTTGTTTGTTTTTTAAAATCTATTTCTTCTTGTGTGAGTTTTGGCAGCTATTGTGTTTCAAAGAACTGGTCCATTTTATCTAGGTTGTCAGATTTACCCTTTTAATGCTCATGGGCTGGTGATAATCCCCTCCTGCATTTCTGATATTAGCAATTTGTGTTTTCTCTCTTTTTTTGTTAATAAGTCTGGCTAGAAGCTTATTGATTTTATTGATCTTTTCAGTGAACTGGCTTTTGGTTTTATTTTTCTCTTCTGATTTCCTATTTTCAATTTCAGTGGTTTCTGCTCTCTTACGTCTTTATCATTTATTTTCTTCTGCTTACTTTGTATTTAATTGCTCTTTTTCTAGTTTCCTAAGGTGAAAGTTTAGTTTATTGATTTTATATTCTTCTTCTTTTCTAATATATGAATTCAATACTATAAATTTCCCTCTTGTCACTGCTTCTGCCACATTCCACAAATTTTGATAAGCTGTATTTTCATTTTCTTTTAGTTTAAAATATTTTAAAATTTTCTTGAGATTTCTTCTTTGACCCATGTGTTATTTAGAAGCGTGCTGCTTAATCTCCCAGTATTCTGGCATTTTCCAGACATCTTTCTGTTATTGATTCCAGGTTTAATTCCACTGAGGTCTGAGAGCTATGATTTCTGTTTTTTGAAAGTATAAAAGTGTGTTTTGTGGCTCAGAATTCAGTCTATCTTGAATGTTCTTACTAAAATAAAGAGGATTGGCTGAAAATCTGTTTTAGAAGTTACCCAGATCATCTCCACAACTCTAGCCGGACAAGTGGCTGCCCTTCCCCCAACTGGAAAAAGACGGGAAAGTTTTCTCTGAGGATGGTAAGCTGGAGGGTTGCTATGGTTACAAGGCACGGTTTGGGACAGAGCTATGAAGTGAATATGTGCATCCTGACTCCTTCAGCCCTCTTCTCGCACTCAGCTCTCGGAATACCGGCAACGAGGTTGTCATCCTCTGGGCAGGAGACTGGTGGTCTCCTCTGGGGCCTCTGAACAGCCCAGGAGGAAAAGACTGGAAGATACTGATATCAAGGTTCTCCAAGTAGAGGGCCCGGCCGGGTTACCTCGCATGGCAGCTTCACGTGCACACGCAGAGCTTCCCATCAGCATTTCCACGGTCAGCCCTCGGATAGGAGCCTCTGAAGAGTAATGTGAGGCTGACGTGGACGCCGCAGACGAGAATGAGCCCGAATGAGACTGTAGAAGAAGAGCTTCGACAAACCGTCACTGATGTTCTCGAGATAAGAGAAGGTGTTGCAGCCTTGAAACAAGAAGAGAATATATTTAAAAGGAACATTCAGAGGACAAGAGGGAGGTCTTTGGAAAATTAACAATGATAGCAAAAATTAAAGTCCGTGGAAAGTTTGGACAGTAAAGTCAAGGAACTCTCCCAGAAAAAAAAGAGCCAAAAAATGAAGAAATGGAAAATAAAAGGGAAATGTAAGGAACGTAGAAGATACGTCCATGTCTATATCTGAATTGTGGCAGTTTCAGAAAAAGAAAAATATGTTAATGGAGTTGAGGAAATCTTCAATTCAGTAATTCAGGAAAATGACCTAGAGCCGAAGGATATGTTTTTAGATTGAAAGGAGCTGAAATGCCCAGAACAGTGGGTAAAAATAGACCCATACAAATGTGCATCATAAGATATTCCGGAACGTCTGGAACAGAGAGAGAATGCTACAAGCTTCGGAGAGATACAACAGTCCATATACAAAGGATCAAGAATCAGAAGGGCTTTGAAGGTAACACCAGCTCTAGATGTTAGAGGGTAATGGTACAAGGCCTTCACATTTTGTGAAAATAATTGTTTTCAACCTTAAACTCTATCTGCAGACAAGCTATTAATCAAGTGTGAAGGTAGAATAAAGACATTTCAGACATTCAAGAATTCAGAATGTTTTCCTCCCATGTCCTCTGTTTCAGGAAGCTGGAAGCAGACATGGGGTCCAAGAAACGGGTCTGACAAAGGGGATGAAGAAGGGGCTCAGTGGGAGCTGCTGAAGGGGTCCCAAGTGACAGCTGTGCCCCAGGTGCGGGGGGGGGCAGGCTGCTCGCTCGGGACCAGCGGAGGGTCTAGGGTGGCCTTCGCTGGGAAGAGGTCCTTCTCCTGCCTTAGAGGAGATTCGGTACTTGGAGAACAGTTTGGGATTGGGTTTGGGTTGAGGATATAAAAAACTAAGCAAATGGAAAACACGAGCCAATTATTAATTCTAGGGAAAACTAAAGGTTGTATGGAAAAGTGAAAGTGATTATAGGAATAGTGTGGTTCGTTTGGGGATAGCGTTTACATAGTCGTAGTAATATTGACTTAACCAAACGTCCAAAAGTCTGACAACGTGTATTAGGAAGACAAGGGAGTGGGAAGGGCATGCCTGGGTATCAGGGGAAGAGGGTTTAAAAGGAGCTAAATTCTCACCTTCCATAACGGGAAGTGATTACATCATGCCGAGATGAAAACTCAAGACACTGCTTTACAAGGATGCCATCTGGATGCAAGTCCTTTGTCAGACACACGTATTGAGAATATTTTATCCCATTTCCTTAATGGTGTCTTTTAAAGAGCAGGTTTTAATTCTGATGAAGCCAAATGTATTCTTTTTCTCTTATTGTTAGTGCTTTTGCTATTCTATTTAAGAAATCGTTTCCTTCCTCAAGATCGTGAAGAAATTCCCCTGTGTTCTCTTCTAGAAGCTTTTTAGCTTTAGCGTTTATATTTGATCTGTGATCCATGTCAAAGTATTTTTGTGTTTAGTGATTTTTGCTAAAGTGAACATGTCTTACTCTTCCATTGACTTCCTGTGCCTTTTTGCACATAGCAGGCACTCGTATTTTTGTTGTATTTTATCTATATGTTTACCTATATGTTCCTTCTGAGCAGGACCTACGAGACAGTCATTTGTGTTCGCCCTGACCCGTCCCCATCACACACTGCTCCACACGGGAACAACCCTCCGAAAAAGGAGCCCAGGGGAGCGAGGGCACCAGCCACGGCTGTTTGTCCCTGTGCCGCGGAGCCAGGCAATGCTGTGTTCCTCAGATCCAGAAGGTGCATCTTGCAGGCACAGGTAGAGCCCTCCTGGGAAGGCCGCACATGCTGGGCACTGGGCATGGGCGGTGGCTGGCCCTGGGGTCCGTCTTCTGGCCTTTTCTTCCTGGGATTTCACGTGCCCAGATGCTGGCGTTCAGTTTCCGCGCTCTGAATTCTAAGCCAGCCTGTGAGCCACGGCCACTTCTTTTCTCCCCGGGAACTCTTTGATCTTAAGCTTTATCTCCCAGTAGCATGGAGTCTCCTTTCAAAATAAACCCCGCCTGGGAGTGCACACAAAGTCAATATTAGTAAATCGTTAATGCTTAGACACAAACATGTTTTTACTTTCATCTACCCAAATACAAAGTGAAAAATCAACCACGATCATGGAATGCAGCCACCAGCTTCCTGCTGAGAAAACCCAAATCTGCAGGGACTTCCCTGGTGGCGCAGTGGTTAAGAATCCGCCTGCCAATGCAGGGGCCATGGGTTCGACCCCTGGTCCAGGAAGATCCCACATGCCGCAGAGCAACTAAGCCCGTGCACCACAACTACTGAGCCTGCGCTCTAGAGCCTGCGAGCCACAACTGCTGAGCCCACGTGCTACAACTACTGAAGCCCGTGTGCCTAGAGCCCGTGCTCTGCAACAAGAGAAGCCACCGCGATGAGAAGTCCGCGCATTACAACAGAGAGTAGCCCCCGCTCGCTGCAGCTAGAGAAAGCCCCCACGCAGCAATGAAGACCCAAGGCAGCCAAAAATAAATTAAAAAACCCCCCAAAACAACCAAATCTGCACTGGTTCCGTCACCATCGAACAAAAGGACAGGAGCAGGGGGGACACTGAGGGCAGAGCTGGGCCGAGGTCCTGCCGCATCTCCCAGGACACTCACCAGCTCTGGACTCAGCCACGGCTTCCAGCCCAGAGCATGTCCTTGTCCTCATTTCTCTGCGCGAAGGAATGACGTGAGGGGCTGTGGAGGACCAGCCCTCCCCCACCCCCTTGGGGCCCTCAAGACCACTGCCCGGACGTGAGCTGCTGGTGCCCGCGTCCCGGACACAGCCCCAGTCTGAGTGAATCATCTCCCTGATGAAGCACCTTCCATGATTTCCGTTGCCCCAAGACAAGGTGGTGCAGCGCTGGAGAACCTGGCCAGCCCAGCCCAGGCCCCTCGCCTGCGGGGGATGGAATCGTGGGAAGCTTCGGCTTCGGATGGACTTGACTTTCAGTTCCTGATGGGTCTGAAGCTGTGTGACCTTGGGTGCTTTTCCTAACCTGGATGAGTTGCTAAACACCTCAGAGGCTCAGGGCCCTGAATTCCTGAGCACAAAATGATAACGGTGCCAGTGGGAGAATTAAATGAAAAGCATCTGCAAAGTGATGCAGATACGCTAGATGCCCCTGCCCGGCCGGTTCCCCTCTCGCCTCCCGCCTGGCAGCCACCCGAAGCCACTCCCGCGTGAATCCCTGTGCACTCGGCCCTCCTTTGCCTCTTTCCTTTACCTGAAATGTGCTTGCCTTCAGGCCTTCACCCGAAATCTACCGCGTGCCCTGAACACCAGGTCACCTGCCGGCATCACCGCGAGGGCACGCCCGCCTAAGGCACCCGTGGTCTAGCCCAGCCAGGGAGCGTGCCTCTGGCCTGGGAGCCACACCTGTGTTGTCAGGGCTAAGGCTCCTCCGAGGCTCCCTGGAGGCATCGCTAGGACCCAGTACCACTGGGCACAGAAGGAAGCACTTGAAGTGTCTGCTGAGTAAATGAGTGAAAATTAGTACCTGTTGATCCCCTCCCACCCTGGCGTCTGAGGGAGGGCTGCCGCCCTTGTTAAATATGACCGTAATCTCTCTGAGCCTCTTGTTGTCTGTAAAATGGAGCTAATACTGGTGTCTATTTCAGAGATTTTACTGGTAAAGATGAAGGGATACACTGCAGGTAAAGGATGCACTGATGACCTTTTAAAGCATTAGATCGCTGTCATCAAACCGTGCTGCCCTGGGTAAGTCACACAACTGTTCCCTCTCAGCCTGTGCGTCTGTGAAAGGACAGCGCAGAGCCAAGTCATTTCTAAAGCTATTCAAGCCTTCAAGGGTTTCTGTAAAGTCAGTGTTTAACAAGCTCATATGACTCTGAAAGGGCGTTTATAGAATAAGCTCTCTTTTGTAGTAAGAAATTTGCAATTCAGGGGCGTGGGAGCACGGGACAGAGTCTAAAGCAGCTTTAGTAAATGAGTACAGCTGAGAAGTGATTCACTGAGAAGTGATTTTTATGGAATATTTTTTTAAAGTTTCTTAAATATCTACACAAAATAGAAAAACTAGTTTTCAGCTATTAACCTAACTGCTGATCCCTTTTTGTGTCAGGAAGCCTCTCCAAATCTGCCTTCCCAGTGTCCATCACAAGAGCGTACTTTCTGTTGGTCCCACAGAGAAGTAACAGTTTACACTGGATGGTGTTTTTCAGCTTATTTTCATGCCTATGATCTCATTTAAAATTGGTCACGGGGAGGGACTTCCCTGGCGGCCCAGTGGTTAAGACTTTGCCTTCCAGTGCACGGGGTGTGGGTTTGATCCCCGGTTGGGGAACTAAGATCCCGCAGGCCGCAGCCAAAAAGTAAAGAAAAAATAGTTAAATAAAGAGAAGACAATTTAATAAATAAATAAATAAACAAAGAGATAAACTTTGTCACAAACCTGAAAGATGGCAAATACTGGCAATTCACCGTTCAGCTGAGGAAACCAAGGACAGGGAGACCTGCCTGGGAGAGCGAACACGTGTCACCTCTGTGCTCCCAGCCAAGGCTCCAGACTGCGTGTCCTTCTCAAAGACTCTGTTCAAAGGAGACATGCGTTCTTCAAAATAAACAGCCCCGTGGTGGTTAGTTTTATGTGTCAGCTCGACCAGCCATGGCCTGCGCAGATGAAACATTATCTGGGCGTGTGCGTGTGAGGGTGTTTCCGGATGAGACGAGCGTTGAATCGATGGACTCAGATTTTCTGTATATTTCTAAGTTTCCTACAATGAAAACATGATCCTTTACATCCTAATTGTGAGAAGGTAGAAATGGGGGCTGGGCTCTAGGGTCTAAGTGCACTTTTCGCTCTAAAATTCCACACGGTTCACAGTTCACAGCACACGAGGGTTTTTCCCTCCACTGGTATAGCAGGATGAAGTACAGGTTTGCTAATAGCAGTGCTGTCTGGCATTTCGCTTCTAAATCTCGGGAAGACTGCATTGTCATCTGTAGAACTTAAGTGCTGGATCGTGTTCGTCTGCGAAGTTTGTCCACGCTGCCTGAGGACCAGACTGAGCTAGGACAGTAACGCGATAATAACGTTTTACTTGTAAAGGTGACGTCACAGTGGCTGGGCAGCTGTGCAGCACTTACTCATCCCAGGGGCGTGTTCCTTCCTCCAAGATGCGGTAATGCTTCTGACAGTTTCTTCAAGGCAAGGCGATGAGCCCAGCCTGCTCAGAAAGGCAGACCCAGGGGTGAACCCGGCGTCTGCGCGCGCGGCCACGTGCCGTCCGTCAGTCCCGATTTCCCGTCTTTGTTCCCACCTGGGGAGGTGGTGTGCAGAGGGAGAGGCGGGCGGTCTTAACAGCCTGCCCCGGGGCGGGGGTAGGAGGCCCCTGGCTTGCCAGGCCTGTCTTTGCGGCAGTCCGTTGCAAGGGAGGGCACTGCCTGCCTCAGGTCGCTGTGGGGGGCTGGCTGAGGGGGCCTCACCCCGGCAGTCACCTCTGGTGGCTCATGCAAGGTCAAAGCGGGGCCTCCAGCCCGGATGGGTCCCAGCCTGAAGCCCCTCTGCTTCTTGACTCTGCCCTCACGGTCGAGGCGGTGGTGCCCCTTCTGGACAAGTATCCTGGACCAGGTCCCAGGCCTTGGGTGATGACACACGGATTCCCGTTGGTCCCTCCCCTCCCCCGTCTGTCCCACGTTGAGTCCCCTCCCTGCAAAAGCCCATTTCTCTACTTTCACAGCCGACCTTTACACGCCCCCTTAAGGCCAGAACCCACATCTTCAGCACTCCCCCCTCCCCAGGTGTGTACCTGTCTCCTCCTGAGCCAGGGTGGCTCCGTGTGGTGGGTGCACCTCTTCCACCAGCTCCCAGTGGGTGCTTTGTGTGTTGGGTGCACCTCTTCCACCAGCTCCCGGGTGGGTGCTTTGTGTGGTGGGTGCACCTCTTCCACCAGCTCCCGGGTGGGTGCTTTGTGCTAGTCGCCCGAAACCACGTCTGGTCCGGAGGGGCAGGTGCTTTGCGTACCTCCCCACGGCGCCCCGCTGGGGACGGCGCGCTGCTTCCCCTGGTCAGGCCGCCCCGTGGGAGGAGCGACCACCCGGCGGTCTCACGCTGTTCTTCCACAGGAAACAGAAATACGCTTGAGAGAAAAGAAACAGTTTCTTTTTAACAAATGCATGTCTTTGTACACAAGTCTTTTCTGCATCTCTCATTATACCCTTCAGACATTTCCGAGTGGATTTTCTGGAAGGGGTGTGCTAACTTACACCCCGTGGGAGCGTTAGCTCTTAATACCGTTTGTGAAGGTTCTCTTAGTCTTTAAGTTAAAAACATTTATTTATGTTATTTATTTGGCTGTTCCGGGTCTTAGTTGCGGCATGCAGTATCTTTAGTTGCGATGTGCGGGATCTAGTTCCCTGACCAGGGATCAAACCCAGGCCCCCTGCATTGGGAGCGCGGAGTCTTACCCCCTGGACCGCCAGGGAAGTCCCTCATTTCTGTATTTTGAATAAATGTACGACGTGATGTTTCCTGTGGGCTTTTCCTTCATTCCAGGCTCAAAGGCTTGGCCGGAGGTTGGTAAGATCTACACGTTCCATTCAGGGAGCCTGGGGACACCCGGGCTTCCTGAGGCGTGCAGGGTGGCGGCCCAGTTGCCACCAGTCAGCCCTCCAGACCCTCTCACTCCTGGCATCGGAGACCTCTTCACGGGACGGGCGTCGGCTCAGCCAGAGCTGTTGCCCGTCGGGAACCCTGTGTCACCCCAGTGGGAGAAGGAAAGCTGGGGAGAGGTGAAGGTTCAGGGCGGGAAGGGGAGCAGCTCCCAGCTGGCCTTGGGGCCAACCCCTCCCTTGGGTGGAGTCGAGGCCGTGGGTGACAAGCAGACCCCAGGCAGCCAGCTCGAGAAGGTACGTGGGAGATCGGGTCCCAGGGCAAGCAGCAGCCTGACCCCGGGCCTCACTCCTCCGGCCCCTCCAGCGGCCGGCCTGGGACCCGTGCAGCCCCTGCGCGGGGAGGGCCACCCACAGGGCTCGGGTCCCTCAGCGTCAGCCCGAGGGCAGGGGGTTACCGGCGGGAGTGGGGGACTTACCATGAGGAGTCAGGTTCCAGGTCCAGGCCCCTCACCTGTGTGAGCCGTTTCTGTGTTACTACGTGAGGGTCCCCAACCTTTTATACAGTTTTATGAGCTTCATATCTCGATCTGCACCTGACGGGGGTCACAGAAGGAACCCTCGGTCTCCCACACACTTCTTTCTTTCTCCATCAGAGATGCCAGGAAGGAGGAAAAAGGGGGCTGATGCACACCTCCTCGACTCCCACTTCAGGCACCAAAGCACTTATGCAGAATGCACCAAAAGTCAAGGCGTCTGCCCAGAATGTCTCTAAGGGACTGGTTGCCCAGTGGGAAGCGGTAGTTTGATTTTGGACAAAGTTCTTGGAGGTGAGGGTGGAGATAAACATGTGCTGTTCCAAAGGATTGAGTCGCCCAGGTTGGAAAGTCATAAAAGGATGTGTCGCTGTGGTTCTCAAACTGTGTGCCGAGGTGCCCACGTGCCGCCCACCCACAGGGGCAACGAGGGGGGTTTCAGCTTCTCAGGGAGACAGTGATGTTGGTTGGCTAGACTCTACCTACAAGCCAAGGTGGCTCACAGTTTCCACAGCACCTACACTACATTCCTCGCAATGACATACATCTTTGCAAAGCTGGGGTTTTACGGGTGCCTTGATAAAAAGCAAGCTCCTGGTGAAAGTCACTGTGGAATGGGAAACAAAGGTGGCGGCAGCGTCTGGTCTTGTGCCAGGATTTGAGGAGCTGTGCAGTGCCCGACAGGCCCACACATCCCACTCGCAGTGGTGGTTACTTAAGAATGAAATTAAAATAGCATTTTTCTTTCAGTTTACTGTATTTTTTTCCCAGATGGCTACTAGGTTTTTAGGACACAGACACTTCTTAAACTGTTTGGAACGAACTACCTAATAAACAAACTGCTAGGCAGTCCTTTTGTCATAGAAGCCCTGAGAGAGATGCTAAGAACCCGTGAAGTGAGAAAGTTTGGGAACCTGCCGTGGGCATCCCACCCCACCCACGGAGGCAACCGCAGATGCTGGGTTTTGGTCCGTCCTAGAGATATTTAATGCACGTGATAGCAGCTCACATTTATTTAACTTTTACTTTGTGTCAAGCGCTGTTCTAAGCTTTGTGTTTCTTAACGAACTTAATCCTAGAGATGAGGCCACAAAAGCGCCCGAATCCACATCCCCCCACCCCACCCCCAGTAAGGGCTTCGGGGGCTGAGCTGACACAGACCTTCTCTGCCTTACCTCTGTGCAAAGTCGGGGCATTAGCTTTAAATACGTGTCAATTTGATAGGAAAAAATAGCAGTTGTTAGAATATTAGTTTCTTTAAACGCTTTTTTGTATCTTTTTTAGTCATTTATATTTATTCTTTCCATGACTGTCCTTTGTGAACATCTTTAAGCTTTTGAAATGTCACCGCTTTCTAGGTGTCTCTACAACATTAATGTGTTAATTATTTTGAAACACCCAATCAGGGGAAAGGTTGTCGTGCTAACTGGAACCTTCTCCTCCTCTAAACTTCAGTAGGTCAGATCCATTTTTTAAAATTAGATGTTTACCTGCTAGACTCAGAAAACTAATCCTGAGCTTTTCCCTCATAGCTTCTAGGTTAAAATGGTTATTTGAGAAAAAATAAAAAGAGAAGACTCTCCCTACCTCATAAAAGGAACCTTAAAACGTTTGTCTCTGACAATCCGTGACTGTGGGCGCTGCAGAAGTCACTTCTGCTGATTGATTTTCTCGTAACAGGGGATTGTTTTTTTCCAAGTCTGAGGAAGAAATCGATGCTGTGTGACATTTTCTTATCCAGGTTTTCTGATGTTCACGATTGACCTTTGCTGACTGTCCTTCACTTCTCCACGTGAGACCTTGTTCCGCATCCTGGTTGGTCTGGAAGGGCTTTGGTGTCGCACTGCTGAGGCCTCCATTTACTGGCTGGCAGCCCCCTGAGTTCACGTGAGGAGTGGAGTTCTGAAGAGTCATGTAGGTTTCCTTTTATTATATTACTAGTTAGTCCAGACAGCTAACCTGCAGCACAGGCGTTACAAAAACAAACTTGGGTCTGCTTGCCCCAGCGCGATAAAGCCAATCCACTGCCCCCAGGTTGTGGTGAGGAAAGGGCAGTGTTTATTGTGTTTAATTGCAGGCACCAAGCAAGGAGAACAGGCGGCTCAACGCTCAAAAGACCCAAACTCCCCGATGGCTTTCAGGGAAGGCCTTTTAAAGACAGGGGGAGGGAGGGGGCTTGTGGAGGGCGTGATCAGCTCGTGGACGTTCTTCTCATTGGTTGGTGGTGAGGTAATTGGGAGTCAACATCATCAACCTTCTGGTTCCAATTGGTCTGGGGTCTCTGTGCTTGTGGGCAGCATGCAGTTAACTTCTCCCACCCGGAGGGGGTTTTAGTATCTGTAAAAGAGCTCAAAGAACATGGCTCAGAATATGATCTACAGCCCTGGAGGAGGAACTAAAGGTCCTTGACTTTGTTTAATGGCTAAACTATTATCGTTTTGTCTTGCTTGACTGTTTTCCTTTCTTTCTGCATTTTCTCACTTCTCTGATTAATTTACTCTTTGGAACTCGGGGAAGACCTATGAGGCAAAGGTTTCTCTACAGACAAGAGGCAGGTGGAGGGCATAGCGGGGATGGGGGAGTGGGTGTGTGTGTGGTGTGTGGTGTGTGTGTTTGTGTGTGTGTGTGTGTGTCTGTCTGTCCTGGGAAGGCCCCACAGGGTCCCAAACAGTCACACATCAGCTATGATCTGGACTTCAAGAAAAGGTTGTTCCCATAGAGTTGCTTTTTCTTGGATCACTTCACTTTTTTTACCCAAAGAGTGATTGTTGTATAAAAATATAAAGGATTACTTTTTCCAAATAAACCTGTCTTTTCCAATTAATCTGGGGTCCGTAGGAACTAGTAAAATAATGTAGGTGAAATACACCAGGTATATAGGTATTAACAGAGGAACAATATAGAAACTAAGATAATGCACTTTATAAGTGGATCTATGAGTATTTTTTAAATTATTATTTACTTTAATTAAGGAGAAATAACTAGAATCCACCTTGACGATTTCAAGAAGGCTTTAGTACTTGGAATGAAAAATAGTTTAAAGCTAGGGAAAGAAAATAAAATTGTTGCCCTAAATACAGCTGCAGGTTTTCTTCCTAATTAAATTAGTTGTTTTTCCCCCAGAATTGTGACCTTAAAGAGCTGATGAACTGAAGATGAAGGCTTCAGTTCAAGGCAGAGGTGGCCCCAGGGCATCATCTCGGCAGCTTGGGGGTTTTCTATTGAAGTGGCTAGTTGTTTGGATAAGTGGGGATTCACACCTAGAGGCTTTAGAACTCCATAGGTGGGTTTGGCTACTCTGCTCTGATCTTCCACAAATAACTTCCAGAGATCATCTGAATTTTGTTGAGCAGATTTTTTTTTCGTGTTTCTCTTCTGGCCCATGTAATTTGTACTAAATAGATATAAATAGATGTTGCAAGTCATTTCTTCGCAATAAGAGGTTATATGATCACAGCTGAAACAAAAACAGAGATACTGTTGAATATAATAGTAAGAATATATAGAGAAATGCTCTTCTGCAAATGTGTTTGGTGGTTTGATTTCCTTTACTCTGGAATATACATACAGAATAGACTCGCCTGTGCCTACGCCAGTAATAATTTATCCTGAGTTCTACACAGAGTTTTAGTCCAAAAGGTACCATAGATTCTCTGAGTTCCAAGTTCAACCAACAGACAGCAGAGGGAGCTGGATGCTTTTGCAACTGAGATTTGTGCTCACTTTGAGGGCTCACAAAATGTCTTGGCGTGCCCCTTCCGTGGAGAGGAAAGTAGGGATTATTATTAAACCACCCGCAAATTGCAGTGTTTTCTTTCACATTTTTAAAAAATTGAAGTATGGTGGATTATAGTGTTGTGCTAATTTCTGCTGTACAACAAAGTGACTCAGTTATACATATATGTACATTTTTAAAAATATTCTTTTCCATTATGGTTTATCTCAGGAGATTGGATATAGTTCCCTGTGCTATAGAGTAGGGCCTTGTTGTTTATCCATGCAATGTTTTCTTTATTTCTTTTTATACCTATATATGCTAGGAAGGTGCTGTTGAACCTACACAGTCACTTAGAAGTGATAAATACTATACCGTGCAGATTTCTATGTTAAGGCAAATCTGCATTATGTGTCCTTCCCCTTCCCTCCTCCCCACAATTCAAAAACTAGACAATTGTCAAGGGACCCTGGAATGGCATGGCTTACTCTGTTCTTGAACCACTGTGGGCACCTACTATTTGTTCATCACACATTGAGTCAACAGAAATATATCGGACTGCACTGTGTTCAGTGTGTATATTGAGCGCCACCTGGCACATGCTGAACCCTTCAAATGGAAGCTTGAATGTTTTAAAAGCCATGGGAGTCTCTACATAAATTTGTCACAAGTTTTTTGCAGGACGAACAGTATGAAGCAGATGGGATTAGCTGATTCAATGAATAAGTTCTCTAGTCATTACTTTCCTCAGACTCGGAGAGAAGATTATTTTAAGGCTACGGAAAGAACAGAGTTTTACCTGAAACGTGACTTTTCCTTTTACGTAAACAGTGCGGGGACACAGTCGGGCGAGCTGGCGGGGGCCGTCTTTGAGAAGGGGTGGGCTTGCGCTTTGTTGGAGGGTACACAGGACTGCAGTCATCGCAGGAGGCAGGGATGCGGCTCCAGCTGAGGGTGGCAGTCGTGGGGACCGTGGGACCAGACTGGCCAAGGTTGTTAGAAAAGCAAGCAAGCAGCGCTTGCCAAATGCTGTGTTCCTTCCTACCAGACAAATTGGAGGACGCGCTTCCAGATGGCTGCATTCACCAGTGCAGCGGTTCTCAAAGTTTCGTTTTGGATCCTTCACGGTCTTTTTTTTTTTATATAAATTTATTTATTTTATTTATTTATTTTTGGCTGTGTTGGGTCTTCATTGCTGTGCGCAGGCTTTCTCTGGTTGCGGTGAGCGGGGGCTACTCTTGGTTGCGGTGCGCAGGCTTCTCATTGCGGTGGCTCCTCTTGTTGTGGAGCACGGGCTCTAGGCGCGTGGGCTTCAGTAGTTGTGGCACACGGGCTCAGTAGTTGTGGCTCGCGGGCTCTAGAGCGCAGGCTCAGTAGTTGTGGCTCACGGGCTTAGTTGCTCCGCGGCATGTGGGATCTTCCCGGACCAGGGCTCGAACCCATGTCTCCTGCATTGGCAGGCAGATTCTCAACCACTGCGTCACCAGGGAAGCCCTCCTTCACACTTCTAACAAGTACTGACGGCCCCACTGAGCAGGCTGCTGGCTGAGCTGTCAGGTCGGGAGAGGAGTTAACAGCGCTTCTTCTGGGCCTCTGTGAGGCAGGCCCCTCGCCCCCCGTGGATGCCGGGTTTACCTGTTTTGCTGGCATCAGGTCCACGCTGATGACACAGGGCTTTGTCCAGCAGGTAGAGGGATGGATCCAGAAGACCCTGCAGGGAGAGCCCATCCTCCCAGGAAGAACTGAGGAGGATAAAAATGAGACCAGAGGCTTTAAAAAGACCAGAATATTTTGGAATGTTTGGCAAAATATTGGAAGTTGCCATCAATAATGACACATAATACTCAGGTCAGGACTTCCCTGGTGGTACAGTGGTTGAGAATCTGCCTGCCAAGGAAGAGGACATGGGTTCGAGCCCTGGTCTGGGAAGATCCTACATGCCGCGGAGCAACTAGGCCCGTGAGCCACAACTACTGAGCCTGCGCGTCTGGAGCGTGTGCTCCGCAACAAGAGAGGCCGCAACAGTGAGAGGCCCGCGCACCGCGATGAAGAGTGGCCCCCGCTCGCCGCAACTAGAGAAAGCCCTTGCACAGAAACGAAGACCCAACACAGCCATAAATAAATAAATAAATAAATAAAATTAAAAGTCCAGTTCCTTCCTAACTCTACTAATTAATAACTTGTCCTTTCTAAACTTGTTTCTTCATCTATATAAAGGAGCTAAATTCTGCTTACTTTATAAGGCATTGTCAGGTTCATACAAAATACTGCCTATGAAAGTCCTCAGAAAAAAAAAACAACAAAGAAAACCTCAGGTCAGAGGGTCCAAGTGCCAGTGTTAATGGCACCTGTGTCTGGTTGGAGGATGCTCTCAGGGCTCAAAGTGAGAAGACAGCTGGGTGGAGATGGCAGGACACCTCTGCCCCCAGGCCCAGAGCTCCTGCGGGTCAGAGGACAAGGCCAAACACATCAAGAACATGAACAGAAGCTGCTTCAAGACATTTATAAATTAAATCCCCACTTTCTCAAATTACCTGTTGGCTTCAAATGTGAAGAACAAAGCTGACAAAGAACAGAGCTCTGCTGACAAACCCCCAGATCCTCTCTTGGGGTCCTAGTGATTATTCCCAGGGACATCCAGCAGGAATAGCCTCCACCAGCCCTTGTTCTGTCAAAACCAGCCCAGGCGTCACTGTCGGTTCCTGGGTCGCAGAGCTCGAGCCCCTGTGGCAGGGGCAGGGACAGAGTCGCAATTGCTGTTGAGACAAACCAACCCCGTCCCTGGGGGGACCTCCTCCTGGCCCAGTTCCTGGGGACTCACAGCAGAAGCCGGGCCATGTTGCCCTTGGATGTCAGCCCTCTGAAGTCATTTAAGAGCCCCATCAGGCCTGCTTGAGGGGACCTTGGCCCCACTCCGATCCCCTTGCTGCCTCCACCCTCAGCTCTGCCGGGGCCCCGGGCTCTGACCCTGACGTCCAGCAGCACCCCTGCTGCCACCTCTCCATGACACCTTCTCAGTCTTGCCCCGAGGCGCCCGCAGTTTCCATCTTCCGGGCCTGGAAGCCCCTGCTCTTCGGTGGCCTTCCCGTGCAATGACATGCTGTCTTGAACGGTACGGCAGTCTTTCAGATGGTCACTCCTTAGCCGGAGTCTCTGGCCAGGGCGTCAGGAGGACTCCCAGCAGCAGGAGGCTCGGTTAAAGCCTTTGGGAATCTGTGAACAACTCATGCCTTTAGGTTGTTGGGTTGTAAGGACAATTCCAGAGATTTGTCTGGAAAAACAGAGGTCTTTATCACAATCTCAAAAAATTGTAATGGGATGGATGTCTTATAATGTTGAGCTTTATAAGGAAGGTGGCGTATTGTACTTGGTTATTGATTAGAAGCATTTTACTTAATAGGAGAGTTGCTAAGTTTTTACATATCATATAAATTTTAAAAAGAAAGCAAAAGAAAAATAGATTCTATAATTATGGTGCCACCCTGCTGAATAGGGTTCAACAGCATGAGAAAGTCTTGATTTCATGTTGTAAAAGTAAAGTGGTTCAGAAATAAATTTCAAGATGATAGGTTGTGAGAGCAGGAGGGATAAAGCCACGGACTATGTTTTGCAATTACTTCGATATACACACATCAACACTGTGCTATATTAATCAAGTATTTAGTATTTAAGAACTCCAAAGAGTAGCATTTCACAGACATATCATATGTGCAGAAATACACTTTCTGTACAAGAGAACTATTTTAAAGACATATTTCCCTTTTGGTCTCATGTTTCTGTTTCTGGGGAAATATATTAAGTTCCTATAAATTTGATACCATAATACTTTCGGTTCTATACTGCTACCTTGAAAGGTTTCAGAACTTTGGGTTATAAGATCCCTTAACACTTTCTAGATCAGGTGTCTTCTATATCAAAAGGAATTATTAAGTGTTCCCATCTAATTTGGGCTTTAGAGATGCCTTCTAAAAGAGAGATTTTGTTCTTCTATGGAGTCTCTCAAGTAAAATAGAATAATCTCGCACTCTGTTGCATAATTCATCTATATTCATGTAAGGGCCTCACTGTAGTTTTGATTTGTGTGAAGTTATTTTCTTAATTTCCTTTTCTGATGGTTCGTTGTTGGTATATAAAAATGCAACTGAGTTTGTAAAATTGATTTTGTATCTTGCAACTTTGCTGAATTCATTTATTAGTTCTAACAGATTTTTGTAGAATCTTTAGGATTTTCTATATATACGATCACATCATCTGTGCACAGAGATAATTTTACTTCTTCCTTTCCAATTTGGTTGCCTTTTATTTCTTTATCATGCCTAATTGCTCTGGGTAGCACATCCATTAGTATGTTGAATAGAAGTGGTAAGAGGGAGCATATAGTTCGATCCTGTTTTTTATCCGTTTAGCCAATCTATGTCTATTTTTAAAGTTTTTTTTTAAATAAATGTATTTATTTTATCTGTTTATTTTTGGCTGCGTTGGGTCTTCGTTGCTGCGCGTGGGCTTTCTCTGGTTGCGGCGAGTGGGGGCTACTCTTCGTTGCGGTGCGTGGGCTTCTCATTGCGGTGGCCTCTCCTGTTGTGGAGCACGGGCTCTAGCCGCGCAGGCCTCAGCTGTGTGGCACGCGGGCTCAGTAGCTGTGGCTCGTGGGCTCTAGAGCGCAGGCTCAGTAGTTGTAGTGCATGGGCTTAGTTGCTCCGCGGCATGTGGGATCTTCCCGGACCAGGGCTCGAACCCCTGTCCCCTGCACTGGCGGGCAGATTCTTAACCACTGCGCCACCAGGGAAGCCCCCAGTCTGTGTCTTTTGATTTGTCTATGTCAATTTAAAGTAATTACTGATAGGATGATAGCCATATGAAAATTCTTTTGACCCAAGACCCTCTGATAGGATCTTAGGGACCTACTAGGTATTCTGGGACTTAACAAGTGTCCCCAGGCCACACTTTGAGAACTGCTGCTCTAAGGTATTTCATCAATATGTTTATGTTGACAAGATGTTTATGACTTGACAAAAACAAACAAACCCAAACCAAACCTATGTTTCCAAGGAGAAATACATAATATACTCAACTAATCACTTTTGGTTCAGAATAAGTAGGAATAATTTTGCACCCCATGACATCATAGGTGTTAAAGGCATACCCTATAAGTACAGGGGATGTAATATCTGTGAAATGTTTTTGATTCCAGGAACATTTCGAGCAGATTCTTAGGCCATAAATATTTCTCTTTTGTGTCTAGTGAGAAATTATTGGAATTTGCACAACTTTCTTCCCTTCTACTTCAGGATATGAAGAGCCTGTGGCTAGGCTGGACTACTACTCCTTACCCCGTCCCGCACCCCCAGGAGAGCGCTACTGTTGCATAGTAAACCAAGAAATAACAAGAGTCAGGCATTGGAGGGGAGGTTAAATTAGTGGGTAAATTCTAGAATCTTCCAACAGTGAAATTCTACAACTCTGCCCTGAAATTCATGGCGCCATTATGGGAGATGTAACTTCAAAATGCTAATGTGATAGGAAGCATACTCAACCTCACATTTAATACTTTTCCTTCTTCCTCTTTCTTCAAGAGTGTCTAGATGTAAAGTTCTTATGTCATTGCACAAAACAAATGCTTTGGAACACAGGGCCCAATCTGAAGCATTATAAGCCTCAAACATTTAATGTCACAAAACATTCATTTGTCTACACTTTTGCAGATATATCATGGAACTGCCGTAATTACTATTTGTAGTGGGTAGAGACATTTTGTAATCTTTTTGTAGGTTGCTTTATAAAGATCTTCCTTGACTTAGGATGGGATTATGTCCCAATAAACCCATCGTAAGTTGAAAACATCCTAAGGTGAAAATGCTTTTAATACATCGAACCTACCAAACATCACAGCTTAGCCTCCCCTGCGTTAAACGTGGTTAGAACACTTAATATTAGCCTACAGTTGGGCAAAATCATCTGACACAGAGCCTGTTTTAGAATAAAGTGTTGACTGTCTCATGTAGTTTGTTGAACACCGTACTGAAAGTAAAAACCATTATGGTCTTAAGGGTACCAGTGGTTCACCCTCGTGATTGTGCGGCTGACTGGGCGCTGTGCCCCACGAGGGTATATCGGACAGCGCATCGGGACCAAACATCGCAGCCCCGGAAGAGATCAAAAATCGAAGCACGGCTTCCAATGAATAGGTAACGCTTTCACACCATCAAGAAGTCGAAAAATCGTTAAGTCCAGACGTCTGTACTTAGTGAAGTATTTATTGAATGCCTACTACGTTAACCACCTAGTTTCACACAATTCTTAAAGTAAAAAAGGCCATTCACTGCACTCTTTGCCCTTTTGTAACGAAATAAAAGGTACTTCGTTTCTCAAGCAATAAAAGCCTTGTTAACTCACTTCCTCAACTTCAGTTGTAGAGATGCCCAATATAAGAAACCCGTTTTTCAATGGAGCTAATAATGCAATTCTGTTGCAGGGACATAAAGAAGGGAAAACCCCAAAGTATGGCTTATTTACCACTGGAAGAAGAGATAAAGGAAGACGTCAACAGAGGAAACTTAACGAACACTGAAATGAACGTGACTTTCTGTGCAGCCCCAAGAAGCAGGACAGCACCAAGAGCTAGAAACCTATGCGTAAGTAGGTGTCAGCTCAGAACAGAACAAGGTTTCCAGCAGTTGGAGCTGGTGTGAGCGCTGAAATAGTGAGGGGAGGAAGGGTGGGTTCCGAGGTCCCCTAACGGACCTTCCCTCCAGGCTCCACACCGAACATCGCTGCTGCGAGGTCCCCACACGGCACAGCGGGGGCGGCGCGCTCCACCGACTCCGGAAGCTAGGCTGCCCGCCGAGGGGGCTCCGGCCTCGTCCCCGTCCGGTGCCCGCAGCTCGGGGCTGTGTGAGGGGGGGACGCGAGCGGGGGGGACGCGAGCGGGGAGGACGCGCGCTCCGCGGGGTCGCAGGCACTTCTAGTCCCGCAGGCCGCCCTGCCCCGGAAGGAACGCGGCCGCAGACGACACGTTCAGGCCGGAGGCGCCCCCGGGTCGGGCGGCGGGCGGCGGGCGGCGGGCGGCGGGCGGCGTGCGGGCAGGCAGGCGGAGACCGGCCCAGGGCAGGGGAGCACCCCGCCGCGCGCCCGCAGCCCTAACCCCGCGACCCCGCGTCGACGTCGGCGGCGGCGACGGCTCCGGCGGGAGCGCGCGAGCCCGGGGCGCCGCGCGATTGGCCGGCCGGGCGCCCGCTCCCAGAATGCAGCGCATGGCGCGTCATTGAAGAGAGACCATGATGGCGGCGGCGCTGGGGCCCCCAGAAGTGATCGCTCAGCTGGAGAACGCGGCCAAAGTTCTGATGGTGAGTAGCCGCGTCCCCGCGCCCCGCGTCTGCTGCCTCCGGCGGCCCTGCTGCGCTCGGCCTTGGCGCCCGCAGGGCTGGCGGCCGGCCGCGGCCTCCCGGGAGCCCGGGGCTGGAGGGGGCGGCTGGCGTGGCGCAGGACTCTCCCTCCGGCTGTGCGCTTGCCTCCGTGCCCCTGGCCGGACTGTCCCTTCCCTGGGTGTCCGGCGCCCCCGCCGCGCAGCGGAGTGGGGAGCCGAAGGAAAAGGGCTTCTTGCGCCCCAGCCCTCCCGCGCGGGGTCGGGGAGAGGCGGGCGCGAGGTCGGGGGCTTGTGCGCGCCGCTGGGGAGTGGGTGCTGGCCGAGGGCTGGCCCGGCCTGGGTGCTGTTAGCAGCGCTCGTTCCCCTTGTGCCTTCGGGTCCGCGAGTGCTTTCTCCGGCCTGCAGCCACGGCTGGGCAACCGCAGTCGGCCGCACGTGGAAGGACCGGCGCGCGGGCGGGCGGTAGGGAGGGGAATCTTAGGGACCAAGGTCATTGGGGCAAAACTTTGTCTAGTACTGAGCTCTGTGCGGGTCGCGCGTTGAGAAGAGTTGGGTCTACGGTCCTCGTTGACTTCTTTCTTCCCCTTACAGTACAGTGAACAGAGCAGTTTAGTGAGTAGGTTATTTACCTACTTAAGGAGGAGGTGAAGCCTTCCACGCAGGGAGTAGAAGTAAGGATAAACCATATTTAGTTACTCAGTAAACTGTATTTGCTGGCTCAGTTTTGTTTTTTGTAAATCATGACTTCCGTGCTTGTAGATCTCTTTGGAAGCTAGAGGCTTATTTGATTCCTTGAATTGACACAGCCTTTCTAAGAAATGAATGTAGCCAGCTTCGTTACCTTTTTGCACCTTTTTTCCCCTTTTGCTTCGGTGTTTGGGTTATGTGTTCAAGCATCATAGTTTAAAATATTTGAACTAATTTTAGCATAGTTTGTAGTTCCTTTTCTCAAGTTTTGTTTTCACACACAACACCAGGTAGCTCATGAAATTTAGCTCATGAAACTGAGAAGCCTAATTAAAAGCAGGATTTACTTGCTGCATTATGAGCGAAGTTAGGTGAATCGTTTTGTCACAAAAACTGACTTAGAGAACGTTTTCAGACTCTTCCAAGTTAAGTCCAGAAAAAACCAGCTACTATTCCCCCTCAATACAAAGTTCTTAAAATCTCTGACTTACAGCGTTTCCTGAAATATCTGAAAAATTTCTAGGAGCTAGAGGCCCCATTTTCATTAGGCTTTGGAAGGAGTATGTGACCCTCAAAACACTGCTTTAGTTCTAAGGTCGATCAGGTAAAAATGTGCCCTTCATCATTGGGCTGAATTTTTTTTTTTTTTTTTTTGCGGTACGCGGGCCTCACTGTTGTGGCCTCTCCCGTTGCTGAGCACAGCCTCCGGACGCGCAGGCCCAGCGGCCTTGGCTCACGGGCCCAGCCGCTCCGCGGCATGTGGGATCTTCCTGGACCAGGGCACGAACCCGCGTCCCCTGCATCGGCAGGTGGACCCTCAAGCACTGCGCCACCAGGGAAGCCCCCTGGCCTGAGTATTAATTAGCATTTGTGCTTGCTAGGACCTTCTGTCTTCCCTGGCAAAGCTAGTTTTATCACCTATAAGGGAGTAGCTGAGAAGAATCGGAATAATACTGTTAATTGAGTGCACATTACCTGCCAGATGCTGTGCTTGATGCTTTAAGTACTTTGTTAATCCTTGCAGCCGCCTTACAAGGTTGAGAGAGAGCTTAAGGTGGCCCAGGTTATGTAATTACTAAGTGGCTGAATTAGGTCTAGAACTCGCATCTGTCTGACTCTAATACTCGCTCTCTTTCTACTCTACCTTACCACCTCTCATATGTGTTGTATAGGTATCCATTTACGTACTTTTAAATCTTTCCAGAAGAGAAGAGTATTGAAAAAAATGTTATTAAAAATAGGAAATTCCTGGGAATTCCCTGGCGGTCCATTGGTTAGGACTCCATGCTTCCACTGCAGGGGGCCTGAGTTCCATCCCTGGTCAGGGAACTAGGATCCCACAAGCCTTGAAGCACGGCTGGAAAAAAAAAAAAAAAAAAGGAAATTCCTTTTTGGAAGTGTCCACTTACTGTTTAAAAATGTGGAAGAGTAGCGCTTACTGCGTGATTTCTCAGTATGAAAGCTGCACTCCGTTTTATTATAATTAACAATAATAGCTCACATTTTATTGGGTGCTTACCGTGTGTGAGGCACTATGCAAGCACTTTGCATATATTACCGTATTTAATCATCAGTGACTATGGTAGTTATTACTTTCATTTCCATTTTCTGGACTAAGGGACTGAAACGTGTAGATGCTAAGTGATTTACCCAGATTTTCAAGGCAAGTAGCAGAGTGGGGACTCCAGCTCAGCTTTGTCTGTTATCAGCCTGTGGTTCTTGGCCTGTGGGGTAGTGGGACTAGAAAGCAGGTAGATTCATTAATTTGGGGATAGCTAAGATTGTCAAACCTCCTTCAGTTACTTAGCATTAGAAGATTAAAAAAAAGGAAAAGAACAGGTGATCGTAGCATTTATCGGGTCTGTGGGTCAGATGGATATCCATCTGAGGAAATTGTTTTTTTTTTTTTGGCCACGCCACGCGGCTTGTGAGACCCTAGTTCCCCGGCCAGGGATCAAACCCGTGCCCCCTGCAGTGGAAGCGTGGAATCCTAACCACTGGACCGCCAGGGAAGTCCTTGAGGAAATCTTGTTTGTAGGAAACTGCTGTGTATTTTAGCTGTTAATATGTTTTGGGATTCAAAGTAATTAGTGATGTCTTTCACAATTATTTTTGCTTAATTTTTCCATTTGGTAGTCCATATATTTCTTTCATGAAAATCAGCTTGGCGTTTTAGTGTGTAAAACAATCTCAGGAGATCTTTTCGTGCAGAGGTCTTAGGGAGTTCACAATGGGTATTAGAAGGAAATTGTAAGTAAATTTTTGGGTGCAGACATAACATTTTTGGTAATAGGGTTTATAGCTTTTATCAGCCTCTCTCAGGAAATAGAGACCCTGAAAAAAAAATCTAGTTTAAGTGTTTTGCCTTCCATTCTACGGATGGGGAAACTGAGGTTCAAAGAGGTAGAAGTGACTTGCCAAAGGTAGGTCACAGAACAAATTTGTGATAAGAGTGATCCAGAACCTAGATCACCAGACTCCCATTTCAGAACTCTTTTAAAATTTACTTACTCAACCATGTTACTTCTCGAAGTCAACATATTATAATACTATAAATGTTAAATTTTATTGCTTGATGGGAAATTTCAAAATGTGTTTTTGGTTATTGCAGTTGCTTCACTGTGAACACCTATATTCTTTCCTCTTTAGGTTATTGGATAAGCTGCCAATAAAGTAGTATATTAGACCTTTAGAGTAAAAAAGATGTTTATGGGATTTATAGATGTAGGTCTCAACATAAAGCCTGATTCCCCGCCCCCAACCCCCAAAGTAGTAATAGGGAGTATTTTCTGTACATGTTTGTGAATACTGCTTAGTCTTCTGATTCAAGACAGTGAGGTTACTTGCTGGAAAATAAATTTGAAGGTGAACAAACTAGAATGAGGAAGGGCTTTTGTAAATTAGTAACAGTATGCACGTGACGCCATCTATTCTGAAGACAGTGTGCAAATGGAGCGTTGTTTAAATAGGTCTTGAAATTTTCTGTTCCAAAAAGATTCCAGTTGTTGGCTTCTGCTTAAGATACCTAACCATGCGTTTTTGAGAGGATATTAAATACATACAGAGTAAGTAAAGTGGACCACACTTCTGTGCTGACATTCTCAGCAGTGAGAGTGTGTCTCTGACTGTAAGAACTTATAGCAGGTTACAGTTACAGACCTGAGAATTTGGAGTTGCTGATACATTTTATGTCATTTACAAATTATGACAGTAATACTGGAACATGTTATTTTAAAGTACATCAACAACGCACAGTGTACAGAATAACAAGTGTTCCCTCCTTCCCCCACTCTCAGTCCCCTTTCCTAAGCAATCTGTATTAAGTTTGAATATACTGTGACCTTATTTCCTGTGCCTTTACAATATACATTATGTAGTGCTTTTTGTATAAATGATACACTGTAAATATTATCCTTGATTTAAAAAAATCTTATCAATGCCTTTCTGAATATTAAGAAATTCAAGCTGTGCAGAAAGGTATATGGGGAAAGTAAAGGCTCGCTAAGCCCCCATCTCCTCTCTTCAGAGGTCACTGTTCCTTGGGTATCCATCTTGAAGATCTCTGAGCATATAAGAGCACACATATGTCCTTTTTTAAAATAATCAATTAATTTATTTATTTTTGGCTGCATTGGGTCCTCATTGCTGTGCGTGGGCTTTTCTCTAGTTGGGGCGAGCAGGGGCTACTCTTCCTTGCGGTGTGCGAGCTTCTCATTGCCGTGGCTTCTCTTGTTGTGGAGCATGGGCTTTAGACGCGTGGGCTTCAGTAGTTGTGGTACACGGGCTCAATAGTTGTGGCTTGCGGGCTCTAGAGCACAGCCTCAGTAGTTGTGGTGCACGGGCTTAGTTGCTCTGTGGCGTGTGGGATCTTCCCAGACCAGGGCTCGAACAGGTGTCCCCTGCAGTGGCAGGCGGATTCTTAACCACTGCGCCACCAGGGAAGTCCCTAATGTATTTTTTTACATAAATGAGATGGTGTGATCCATATCTTCCTGCACTTTTCTTTGTTGACTTCATTGTGGATGAATCTTAAAGAAGTTTATTTCCATTTTCTCCTTTATGTGAATAGATATAAAATAAAGGATGTGTTAGGATTTTACAGACACCATAATGGAGAAACCTAGTATTCTTTTGTTATTAATATTGCATTTGTTTGAACCATAAATCCAAAGAGTGATTTATTTATTGTCTTAAATTTCCTTGGTTTTGCTCCCCTGGCTCCCTTGGATAAAGGGTTGTCCATAACAGGTGTGTGCAGTGACAGTATAAAATAATGCAGAGCACATATGTTAATTGATACTTTATAGGAAAGTAATTTCATATGTATGTTAATTGATACTTTATAGGAAAGTAATTTCATATGTATCTTAATTGATACTTTATAGGAAAGTAATTTCATATGTATGTTAATTGATACTTTATAGGAAAGTAATTTCATATGTATGTTAATTGATACTTTATAGGAAAGTAATTTCATATGTATCTTAATTGATACTTTATAGGAAAGTAATTTCATATGTATGTTAATTGATACTTTATAGGAAAGTAATTTCATATGTATGTTAATTGATACTTTATAGGAAAGTAATTTCATATGTATGTTAATTGATACTTTATAGGAAAGTAATTTCATATGTATGTTAATTGATACTTTATAGGAAAGTAATTTCATATGTATCTTAATTGATACTTTATAGGAAAGTAATTTCATATGTATGTTAATTGATACTTTATAGGAAAGTAATTTCATATGTATCTTAATTGATACTTTATAGGAAAGTAATTTCATATATTTGTTTTAAAGCTGGAATGGATTTTAATAAATCTAAATGCAACTTTAATGAGAGAGATTCATGATTGGTTTTCATGGCTTTTATTTTGGAATTTGGTTAACATTTTAAAAGCATCTGCAAAAATGTAGTGCTGTAGAAAAATTCTTCCCATCTTGTTTGATTTACTTATTCTGCAGCATTTCTTCAGTACACGTGTGCTGGGCACGATGCTATGTATGCTGAGGAGACAGGAGAAACAGGCCTTGTTTTCAAGGAGAACAAAAGTCTAACGGGGAAGAAAGGCAAAACTATTAGCGAGTATTAGGTGATGTTATAATAGGAGCATATGCTGCTGCTCTGTGAGAGTACAGAGGAGGGACGTCTATCTGAGGCTGAGATGGGACCTAGAGAGGGCTTCTCAAAACCTAGGTGATCCTTAAGCGGAGACATGAAGGACAAATTGGAGTTCTCCAGTTGGATAGGGGTGTCCCAGGTAGAGGGACATATTTGTGTGAAGGCCTGAGAGAACCAAGTGCAGTGTGTTTGGGGAATAGTTGAGCATTTATTTAGTGTTTCCTGAGCCCCTTCTAGGTATAAGGTATAATGCTTTGTGTGTGTGTGTGTGTGTGTGTGTGTGTGTGCGTGCGATCAGTAGTGCACGTCATAAAATTAATTTGCTTATAGCATTTACTTTTCGTATTGAAAAGATTCATTGTATCGTGTAAGCATTTTTATTTATTTCAACCTTGTCTTTTCATCCCTGCTGTGGCGCTAGATATTAGACTGGCACTAACAGTTCTTTTTCTCAAAAAACTAGGTAACAGGAAATTTTTATTTAAAATTCAGTTTAATTAAATTTGTATTTTGCAGTTGGATTTGTGTCAAACTCAGCTAACTGGAACATAACCAGTGATCCAAAGAAGAAATGTGAAAGACGTTTGAAATCATCCATAGATAACCTAAAAGGCAGTTGATAAAATTTAACAGCATTTTATGATTAAAAATTCAATAAATTAGGAAATGATAAATATATGATAAAAATAATTATTTGAAACCACCAGTAAATGGAGATAGTCTTAAGAGTAAAATAGGGAGTTCTAATAAAACTATTATTCAACACTTTCTGAAGGGGAGGGCCTAGCTGATACAGTAAGATAAGAAAAAGGAATAAGGGACTTACCTGGTGGTCCAGTGGCTAAGACTCCGTGCTCCCAATGCAGGGGCCCGGGGTTCGATCCCTCTTCAGGGAACTAGATCCCACATGTTGCAACTAAGAGTTCACACGCCGTAACTAAAGATCCTGCATGCTGCAACTACAAAAAAGAAAAAAAAAGATTCCGCCTACCGCAACTAAAGATCTGAATGCTGCAACGAAGACCCAGTGCAGCCAAATAAGTAAATATTGGAAAGAAAAGTAAAAAGATCATAATTTGCAGGTGATATTCAGAAAGAAGAAATCCAAGGAAATTAACTAAAAAAATTTACTAGAACCAATAGTTGTTTGGTAAGGTGGCCAGATATAAGGCAAATAAACCAATTGTAAGATTTCCTTTATACCAACAATGGTCAGCCTAAAAATGGAAAAAAATCTCATTCTGTTAAGAACAAAAACTGGAGGAATAAACTGTAGGACACTATTTAATAAGAAATATACAACATTTTTGTGACAAAAACTAGACAGCTTATTTGAAGAATGTAAAAGAAGATCTGAATTAAATGAAGGTTGTGTCCCTCAATCCAAAGAGCTAATCTGGTTAAGGTGGCAGTCCCTTCCACATTAGTCTATATACTGAATGTAATATCAGTAAAAATCCCTCTTCCCTCCTCACCCTTTTTTGAGGTGGGAGAAAATCTTGACTGATTAATTAGAAAATATATATTATCTGGAAGAATATTGCATGACAGTAACAAAAAACGTTAAGAAAAAGAAGAAAGGAGGGTTTGGGGGAGTTTGTACCAGTTGTTGAAATGTATTCAGAAGCTACAGTAATTGCAGGGTTGTGGTGCTGGCGTGGTAAAAGAATGGGAAGTTGGAATAGAATAGTGCAGAAACAGACCTGCGATTGAGACGATATTTCAGGCTGTGGATGTATGGAGATGGACAGCGTGTGTGGACGCATAGCAGGCTGCAAGTTTGGGAGATGGTCTGGAGGTGTGCTACAGGAGCCTTGAAAGTCTGCATGCCCTCTGACCCAGCTGTTCCACTTCTGCCCCTTCATTCAGCCTCCCGAAATACTTGCACATATGGGAAAAGCACTTACTGTAGTGTTTATATACCTTGCTGTAGCAAAGAACCGAAACAGTGTGGATGTCTCCTTGGAAGAAATTGTGGTAAATAAACTGTGGTACTCTGTATAGTGGAATATTATGGAACTTTCAAGAAATGTGGGTCTAATATGTGATAGTTTTTTTTGTTTTTTAATTTTTTGGCTGTGCCGCATGGCATGCGGGGTCTTAATTCCCTGACCAGGGATCAGACCCGTGCCCCCTGCAGTGGAAGTGTGGAATCTTAACCACTGGACCTCGAGGGAAGTCCCAAATTCAAGTTTTGCTTTTTGGAACTTTCTGGAATTTTTTCCCCAGATATTTTCCATCTGTAGTTGGTTTAATCCTCAGATGTGGAACCTGTGGATTCGGAGGGAAGATGATGATTATTTACAAGTGTAAATTGTAGTGCATTTACATCTCATGATTCTTGCAGAACAGTTTTTCTAAAAAGATTGAACTCTCCACATAAATCAGTTTCATGTGAGTTTGAATTTAATTTTAGGTGTAAATTTATGAATATTTTAATGTTCCTGTGACAGTTATTGTTACTTGCAGAGGTTATACAAGAAACCACAAGTAGCTTAATGATTTGTATGTAATTAAAAACGCCTATTTATGTATCCTGTGGTTGTATCTTCAATTGTAGGAAAAAAGTAAAATTGTCTTCCTCATTAATAAATGGTTCATACAGAGCTTTATGTTAAAACAGCATTCTTCTCCATTGAATGTGACAATCTCTGAATTTAATTTCTGTTTCTAAACCTGTAGATGTTTGCTTTGCTGTAGCAGTTTGAAAATCAGAAATTCTTTTTAAAAAATATTTGTTTATTATTTGGTTGCACTGGGTCTTAGTTGCGGCAGGTGGGCTCCTTAGTTGCATCTTGCCAGCTCCTTAGTTGCGGCATGTGGGATCTAGTTCCCTGCCTAGGGGTTGAACCCGGGCCCCCTGCGTTGGGAGCACAGAGTCTTAACCACTGCGCCACTAGGGAAGTCTCCAGAGAGAAGAATCAAACTTTTTGAAAAATTCTGATAACTCCCTGAAATGCTTTATTGTGGTGTCCGTGTGTACATTTTTGTTTTGTAGTTTACTGAGAAAGTTTACTGACTTCCTGTCACAGTGCTCAGGCTGGAGAGTTAATGTCTGTGCAGGTGCCTCAGGGACGGGCTCTGGGGATGGAGAGCCAAGCTGGCCTCGCCATGGGTCTGGGTGCTGCTGCCTGCTTGGGCCCAGCTCCCACCCTAGCCACCTTGACCTGGTGCCCCAGGCTGCCTCGAGACACGTGTGCGTGTGCCTGGCCACCATCCTGTCCTCACTACTCCCATGCACGCTCCATTGTCCCATTGGGCTTCGCTTACAAAATACAGGTTCAGAGATAAAATGATTAAGAATTTCAGGATGGCGAGCGCAGAGTATTGCATTAAGCATGGGGCCCTGTGGAGAGTTGGGCCCCATGCTACTGCCCCGGTCACACATTGAGGAAGCTGGCCTTGGGCTGCGCAGACGGGGCATCAGTCCACACGTTGGATCTGCTGTCTCCTTCCTGAACCTTACATGCATGGATTCCCTCGGCTTAGAACACCCTTCTCCCTCTTTTGCCTAGTTGACATTTAATTTTTCAGATCTCAGTGTAGGTGTTTACTTTGACAGAAAAGTCTGACCACTCTGAACTAGGTTAAATTCTCTTCCCATGGCACCATTTGCTTTAGTAACATTGATGGCATCCACAGTTTTATGCTGCTTATTTGATTATATGATTGACTTCTCTGCTGGATTGTAAGCTCCTTGGGAACATGGATTCTGTTTGTTTTTGTTTATCAATGACTCACTGTTGCGTCTGAAGCATCTAGCACATTGCCTGGCACATAGTGGACATTTGATCGTAATTTGTGGATGGAAATATGCTGTAAGGGAAGGGTTCCAGAGACAGATTGCCCGGGTTTGAACTGAAGTTTTATTACTGCTTTCCCTTGTGAGGCTTTCGATAAGTTTTTATCTTTCCAGCTTCTTCCTTTTTTTTTTTTTTAAATTTATTTATTTTTGGCTGTGTTGGGTCTTTGCTGCTGTGCGCGGGTTTTCTCCAGTTGCGGTGAGCGGGGGCTACTCTTCGTTGCAGCGCGCGGGCTTCTCATTGCGGTGGCTTCTCTTGTTGCAGGGCACGGGCTCTAGGAGTGCGGGCTCAGTAGTTGTGGCTTGAGGGCTCTAGAGCGCAGGCTCAGTAGTTGTGGCACACGGGCTTAGTTGCTCCGCGGCATGTGGGATCTTCCCGGAGCAGGGATGGAACCTGTGACCCCTGCATTGGCAGGCGGATTCTCAACCACTGCGCCACCAGGGAAGCCCATATTTCCAGCTTCTGAGGACCCTTCTCCCATCTTTTTCTCTGCATCAGCCGCACTAGTTCTTTCTCCATCCTTCCCTCTCCTGTCCTTGGTCCTGTCACAGAACCTTTCATACACTGTTCCCTCTGCCTAAAACGCGCTTTCTCTCTCTCACCTGATCCTTCAGGTCTCCCCACAGTCGCTTTCTCAGGAAAGCCTGCCTTAGCTTCTCAGAAAGGTGAGACTCACCTGTCCTATACTTAGATAACACCTGCCCCATCTGGAATTTTACATTTATTTGTGTGGTTAATTAATGAATGTTGGTCTCCCTAGCTAGATGCTAATATGTGTTAGTTTAGGGACCTTGTTTGCACATAATAGTTGCTTGGTAATATTTGTTGAATGAAAGAAATGAATAAAGGGGGAAGGGAGATGAGCCTAGAGAAATAGGCAGGGGCTGGGCTATCTAAGGTCTTATTTGCACAATAATTAGCTTGGACTCACCCTGTAGTGTGACATGTCAGTTCTGTGGTTTCACTCTGACAGCAGTGTGAAAATCTCATCTGAGGGAAGCAATTTGTGAGGTGGAAGACCAGTTAGGAGGCTGTTAAGTTGTTCTGCAAAGAGATGATGAGACTCTGAACAAAGCCAGGGTGGAAGGGAATATATTAATATTCTTAAAATTTGTTTTACTGCTAAGGTGACTCTTATGGTAAAAAGAGAGTGAATATATATTTGGCGGGAGCTAGGGAGTACACCAAAACAGCTTGTATAAGCTAAAATTTCTCAATTTTTATCTTAAAAAGTTAATAGAGGGACTTCCCTGGTGGTCCAGTGGTTAAGACACCACACTCCCAATGCAGGGGGCCCGGGTTCGATCCATGGTCGGGAACTAGATCCCACGTGCTGCAGCTATGCACCTAAGACCTGGCACAGCCAAATAAATAAAATCTTTCAGAAAAGGTTAATAGGAATTTTATTCTAGTCCATAATATATCCATGTTTTAATACAAAATTATTTGACCCCAATCTTGCTGGTCTATCTATATTTTGTGGATTTGTGGCAGGAATTAGAGAACTAATTAGAAAACAACAGTAGTATGATAGTGACCTAATCAGATAAGATGTTAGAAAAATCACCCTATTGCTAGACTAGGCAGCACACATGGAGCAGTGTTGACATTTAGGAATTGAGCAGCAGTAGAGCATAGAGAGTCTGGAGCCAGACTGCATTCCTCTTGACTCCACCCCGTGACTAGCTGTGTGACATTTGGCAAGTCACTTAACCTCTATGCGTCTGTTTCTTCTTCTCTAAACTAGGAAAATAATTATTTCCAGGGAGTTAATGTGTAGATTAAATGATTTCGTTTACGTTAAAAGGAAAGTGTTTAGAATAGTGCCTCGTACATAATAAGTGCTCTGTAAGTGATAGCAGTTATTTTGTACATTAATCTATCACATAACATCGCATCAAATCATATGAATCTAGGTAACCTTATAGTAAGCACTCTGTAAATATTTGTTGAATTAATTAAATTTCTTCAAGAGTAGCGTCTTCTATATCTGCACTCTGCAGTGTGGTGGCCAGTAGCCACATGTGGGTGTTGAGCTCTTGAAACGTGCCTTGTGCAGAGGAGGAACTGAATTTTTTACTTTAATTAATTTACAGAGTCAGTGGGGCTAGGGACTGCCATATTGGGCTGCATGAGTCTGGAGTGTGACTGTATCTCTTTGCGTTCATCTTCTGCTCTGTAAATACTGAGTCCAGGTTTCAAATACTCCTCTTGGGTCTTGTCTCTACTCCTGGTTGTTACATTCTCACCCTCAAAATGTAGTACTGATTCTAGACATCAGATGAATCTTTAATACATTTTCGCTTATTATTCTGATTCTTTTCCCTGCTTTAGAGTCATCAAAACAATACTTTTGAAAACATTGATGGCATTTAATATTTTATTTATTTATGTATGTATGTACGTATGTATGTCTGTGTTGGGTCTTCGTTGCTGCGCGCGGGCTTTGTCTAGTTGCAGCAAGTGGGGGCTACTCTTCGTTGCGGTGCGTGGGCTTCTCATTGCAGTGCCTTCGCTTGTTGGGGAGCACGGGCTCTAGGCGCGCGGGCTCAGTAGTTGTGGCACGTGGACTCAGTAGTTGTGGCTCGCGGGCTCTAGAGCGTAGGCTGAGCAGTTGTGGTGCACGGGCTCAGTTGCTCCGTGGCATGTGGGATCTTCCCGGACCAGGGCTCGAACCCATGTCCCCTGCATTGGTAGGCGGATTCTTAACCACTGCGCCACCAGGGAGGTCCCAATGGCATATAATATTGATGAGCAGAAGATGACCATATTTTTTGCTTCCTAATTGTGAGCCATTTTTATTTTTAGATTTATAGACACCAGTTAGAATGAGCAAGACAGTTACTTTTTTATTATCTTTGTATACACACCTGCCTTTAGCATTTATCCTTCAATGAACTGTATCAAGCAAACTTTTTACACAGATATCGTAAGAGAGTAAAAAATACTGTCATATCCTTTTAGCAAAACAAGTTGGTTCCAGTTATTGTCACGGAATATTGGGTAATAAAGTGATTCTAGCGTAATGACTGACTGGATGAGAATACCGTGTTTCCTTTTTGTCCTTGGAAGTATATTGTTCATTCACTGATTCTTGAGTTTGAGAAAATTCACCTAGGGCAGGGTTTCTCAACTTTGTCACTGTTGGTGTTTTGGGCTGGGTTGTGCATTGTAGGATGTTTAGCAGCATCCCTGCCCTTTATACACTAGTTGCCAATAGCACTCCCCAGTGTGGCAACCAAAAATGTCTCCAGACGTTGCTAGATGTCCCTTGTGGGACAAAGTTGCCTCAGTTGAGAACCACTGATGTAGAATGTCAATATCTCAAGACTCAAGTTCTGAGGTTACACTTTTATGATTAGTTTTATCATCGTTAATGGAGTTTGTCTGTTAAAACTTTCTGCAGTGATACGAATGTTCTGAATCTGTGTTGTCCAGTGTGGTAGCCACCAGACACGAGTGCTATTAAGCACTTGAAATGTGGCCAGTGTAGCCAAGGAACTGAATTTTTTTTTTGTTTAATTTACTTTTAACAAAGGTGGCTGGTGGCTGCTGTTTCGGACAGTGCAGGTTTAGTGTGCTGCTGTATGTCTTTTTGCATTCAGCTTCTGACTTATCTCTTAATTGTGAAATGCCTTTCCTTATCAGTTTTTTTCTCTTTGTCATTATGGGTAGAAAATTCTCAATTCCCAACACTCTTCAATGAAATCTTAAAAAAAAAAAAGACTACAAAGATGGTGTTCCCAGATTTCATTTATACCTTGCTGAAAGATCATGTTATACTCTGAGCAATGTAGTAAAAAAGTTGAGGATAATGTAATAGTGCTGATTTATTTTTATTTTGTTATTGTATTACTTTTCTAGGTGATTTTATCATTTCTTATTTATCTTTTTAATAAATTATTTATTTTATTTAATTTTGGCTGCATTGGGTCTTCGTTGCTGCTCGCGGGCTTTCTCTAGTTGCGGCAAGTGGGGGCTACTCTTTGTTGTAGTGCGCGGGCTTCTCACTGCGGTGGCTTCTCTTGTTGCAGAACACGGGCTCTAGGCACGCAGGCTTCAGTAGTTGTGACACATGGGCTTAGTTGCTCCGCGGCATGTGGGATCTTTCCGGACCAGGGATCAAACCCATGTCCCCTGCATTGGCAGGTGGATTCTTAACCACTGCACCAGCAGGGAAGCCCCCATACTCAGTATTTTTGTAGATTATATTCCATTATAGGTTATTACAAGATAATGGCCGTAATTCCCTGTGCTGTACAGTGTATCCTTGTTACCTATTTAACGTAGTTCTTTAATGGAAATATTTTCATTTTTATCTAGAGAGCTGTAGAGGGTGCTATATCATTAGGAACAGTAGTCTGAACTGGCTTTAGCTAATTATAAGAATTGCTTTAGGCAAGAGAATCAAAGTTAATTTTTCTTGGATTTACTTCTTTTTTTTCTATTTTAACTGAAAGTAGAGTAACTAATGTTGCATAATTGATATAGTTTGTAATGAATATTAATCTAATATACCTGGTTATGTTTTTCATCTTCCAGAGTCTTTGAATACAGTTGAAATGATGATTTCCCCACTTTACATTGGTTACAATAACAAAGGTTTATTTTCCTGCCAACTCCCCCACCCTCCCCTCCCCTCCCAAATTGAGAAATCTGATATTTTGATCTGTATGCTGTATAAGCAATCTCTTCTTCTCTTCAGATGGGTCTCAGTAAGGTCAAAGATAACCTTTGAATGTATATTTTAGGAATGTATATTTTAGGTAGCGCTGGTTCAGAAGAGTATTATCTTTGGAGGAAAGACTGTTAGAACAAAATGGAATTTAAAAACCTGAGCAGACTTTTAGGAGCTGTTTTTGTTGAGAGAGGAGGCTGGCTTTTCTGGCTGATTAATTTATTATTCAGAAAGGAGTTTGGTAAACTCCAAACTCGGCTGTTCCTAATTTTTCTGGTTTAATAGTGATTTTAGAAAACTTGAGGTAGAATTATCTGATAATATTTCTATCTTAAAGGATTGTTTTTAGAAGTTCAATTTTTAGTAACTTTGGATTCAGTTTCACCAGGGCTGAAGAATAGAAATTATTTGAACTTGGTCAGTTTAGATGGAGTGGTATATTTCAGAATAAAAGGCAATGAGTAGGCTGTGTTTTTTTTAAAAAATTACAAAAAGATGTTAAATAAATATATCTTTCTTAAAAGTAGGCAACTTGAAAGGATTCTGATCCACACCTTGTCAGGAATTTGTTTCTTTTCCCTGAAACTGTATTTTAAATATTTATCATGAAGTTTAATACTATAGTTACTTAAGAAAAATTAAGCAAGAATTTGTACTCCGGTAGTCCCCTGAAAGTGAAAGTATTTCTTTTGTTGTGGGTAAAAGGATTGCTATTGTTCAAGCTTCCTTATTAAACAAGTGTGCTCTGTGTTTGTGTTTGTTTTTAAATCTCAAGGCACCACCTTCCATGGTTAACACTGAGCAGCGCCAGCATGCTGAGCATATATTCTTATCATTTAGGAAATCAAAATCACCATTTGCAGTTTGCAAGCATATTTTGGGTAAGTGTTTACTTTAAAAATACCTAGTTTTTCTATCTTGAACGTTAGATATTTTAAATTCCTTTAAAAATAAGCAGGTTTGTACAGTTATAATTTTCCATTAATAATCATTCCACTGAAGTGGCTTTAAAGATATTCCATAAAGCCAGAGAGAAAACTCTGATTTTGCTTTGGATTTTTCTTCCTTAAATAAAACATTCAATAAGTTGTTTTATTATTGACCGTAATATCAAGGCTGTTAATGGTGGGAGGAAAATCTAATGTTTTTTCTGTTGTTTTCAAGTATGATATCACTTATAGGAAATGTACTATAACGTATCCCAGTGTTTTAAAATTAAGATTATTTTTGGGGGTTTCTACAGTTTCTTTTAGTTGTTTTTTCATCATTTTTTAAAAACCATGTAGTTTGTACTCAGCTCGCTTAGCGAGTATTGGTTAGTTCTGTGTAGGATCTTCATTGTATGTCCTAAAATGAAGCATTGATTTTTACTCTTGTAAAAAGTGTTTTGTGAGTACCTTATGTCTGACATATGTATGGAAGTGATCTCTTTCCTTTAAAAATTATCACAGAAGTCATAACTTATTCAGAGATGGCATTTTCTCTGCCTCTTAGGTATTTTTCAATAATAGTTAAGAGAGATTTCATTGGTTATTGTTATTTTATAATCTGATAATTGTTGGCTGTTTTTCTTAATTGGAGCCACTTTTTTTGTAACCCATATTGAAGGCTCAGAAAAGAAGGCTATTTGAGTTGTCCATGACCACAGAATTGGTTAGTTGAGCGTTAGGAACGAAACTATCTGACCTTTTATTCTTGTGCTTTTAGGAAGACTAATCCGTAGCCACCAGCACTCTGGTTTCTGGATGGAAACAGCCTGCCATTCCAGCTCTGTGGGCAGAGTGCTCTCCAGCTCAGGGCTGGGGTGAGGACTGTGGGGCTCAGTGGGCAGGGCCGGGCGCCAGGGTGCCTGCGGCCTGGAAGCAGCTTGAAGTCACTTCACCTCTCAGGCCCTTTTTTCATCTGTGAAATGGGCATAATGATGTCGTTTGCCTTAAATGGACTTGACTGTCTTAAGTCGTAGTGAGGTGCAGACGTAGTAACATATGAAAGCACTTTGTGAACAGTCATGTAAATGTCATTGCCCCGTTACTTCATTTCAGATGGCCTTTGAAATATGCTCTGTCCTCTGCACGGAGCTAGCATCAGCGGTAAAGGCGGCCTTGTCTCCTTCAGGAGTTAGATCTTACATTAGAGAAGCAGTTTAATAACCACCTTTAATTCTAAATGAGGCGGGGATTTTTGTTTTTTGGGTTTTTTTGAGTAGCCTGTTTTTATACTCGGTTGAATTTGCTTCTGGCACTAAGGAAATTTGTTATCTTGTGGAGAATAACTCAGTGTTAAATTAAAAGAAGCAAAACTAAACATCATTAAGAATTTAAGGGAGCCTTGCTTCATCCTTACTGCCTTGAAACTGCTGAGCGTTAATAGATGTAGAAAACCTCAGATGATCTGAGTCTGGCTCTTGTGGCTGTGCCCTCACTGCATAAACAGGGTCCCAGTGGTGTCTCATCTGACTTCCGACTGACTGTGACTCAGTTGTCCTTCTGTGCTAGCTGGAAATACCCGATCTAAGTGATAAGTATGTTATTAGAGTGTATTTGTTTATACCACTCTTTCCTTTTTAGAGTATGTATATTTTATGAAGAACTATTGCTTTGTTATGCTGTGAGCTTGTTTTAGAATACTTTTGTTTTCCTGGTAAAAATTTCTAAAGAATAGTATTGCTAGTTCCAGCCGCGCTATTGGAAGCAGTTTGGGTTTTGAGACATTAACTGTTTAAAAGGTTGGGTGCATGTGTTATAAGCATATCATTAATGTACTGCAAAGCCTTGTGTTACATTAATGTTTACATCTAAACTTCACAGAAAATCTTAACTCCTTACTCAGTTGCCACCAGCCCAGAAAGGTTAATTCCTCTAAGAAGACTTCTCATGCACGTGGCAGTCGATCGCAATCCAGAATTTTCACATTCTTATTTCGGGATTATAAGTCATTTTTATAGAGTGTCTGGGTGATAGATTCTAATGAAGGGGAGACTTTCTCTTGGATGCTTCCCTTTTCTGGCCTCTTAAAATTCTTCCTTCCCACTGCTAACTTAAGTTTTATTATGTTTCTCATTTTATCTCATTTCTTTCTCGTCTTGTTCTTTTGTTTTCACTGTAGTTTTCATTTCTTTGCTCTTTTCTGTGTGTTTGTGCGCGTGCGTGCGTGTGCATGTTGCATGCTTGTGCGTTTTGTTAGAAGAGCACTTTCAGACCTCTTGGCCTCAGAAGTCTTTGGCACTTAGGAATTTACTAGTTTTGTAGGGTCAGGTGTTCCTTCAAAAAAGCTGTGAGTTCTGCTCTTGTTAAAGAAATACCCCCAGACCTTGAGGGTTCGGTCCAGCACTTCTGGAGCTAACTTAGCAGCTTCCTTTTGCCCTTTTCTCAGGGAGAAAAGGATTTCTTTGGTTTCTTATCTCGGAGGTATCCGAGACAAAACAGAACAAGCCTGAGACTTGTTACATTACCGTTGGTGTGCTTGTGTGTGTCACCGTGGAGCTTACGTTGCCCCTGCTTTGGACAGGAGCCCCAGGGCCCGAGCGGGGAGCGTAGCTGCCGGAAGCCAGAACGCAGTGCTCTTCCTCTCGGCCCTTACCTTCACTCTCGCTTTAGTCTTCCTGGCTCGAATTTCAGATGGCCGACAAGATGCGTGTGAATCTTATTTACGTAATTATTATTAAAGAGTTACTGTGGTAGGAAGTGAAAGCTTCCTGCTAAAGTGGCTTAAACTACATTGTCATCTAAACAGTGTCCTAGTCAGTGGGAAATCATCCCTAAGAGTATTAGAAATTCTAGATGAACTGTGAGTTCTGCACAAGGACCTTGCAATTTTGAGCATCTTTCCAGCAGGAAGCAAGAATAAGGCTCCTGTGTGTGTCAAGTCCTCATCCTCTGCTGGCAGGCTTCCGGAGCTCCCGCGAGCATCTTCTGCACGTTTCTGTTGTGTTTAAGTGCAGTCTATGAAGGCCAATGGCAGTTTTTATGAGAAAGTGTAATTTATTAGGTTAGGAAAACTTTTAACTTTGGAATCTGGCTTTCTTTTTTTCAGATTCCTCCATTCTTAGAGACAGTTTCTTATAGGAATAGTAATTTAGAGATCTTCATTGATACCAAACAGAGAAATCTAAGGAAAAGAGGTATCTTGAAAACTTCTGAATGTGATTTACTTTCTGTAATTGTTCCCCTACTGACCCTTGCAAAAAAGGGGAGGGGGCAGAAAAAAGCTAGGCTGTAAGCACAGGGAGTTAGACAGGAGCGTGTTTCCTTGCTCACGAGAAGCAGGAGTGTGTGCTGGGCCTTGTCTAGTTGGCACCTGCATTTAGGGCAAGGCGCATGTCACCAGAGGACATCACCCAGCCACGCGGGCTGCAGTTTCCTCTCACAGTCTCTTGGTGCATCAGTTTCTTCAACAGTCAAATGCAGGGATCGGATTAGATGATCTTCGGAGTTCTATTTCTAAAATTCTATGAGTCCCTACAATTTTGCTTCCTTGTTAAAATCCATGGTTAAGAATTTCAGGTCCTTAAAATGTTTACAATTTCAGTAGAAAGTACAGATAGGCAAACAACCATCATTTTCTTTCAAGAAGAGGTTTATAATAAGAGATGATTTGAATTACCTTTATGAGGCAGTACCATATTTCTCCTTAGTGAGCAAAATAGATAGAACTGGTTTCTGTTTCCAGTCCTCTTTGAATAAAACACTTTTTGTTTTTCTCCTGGAACTTTAAACGCATCTTTTTATAATAGGTTTACATTTTTGGAAGCTGTTGCTTTATTTATTCATTATATTTTAAGGTTTCTAAAGTTTTGTGGGTTCTGATTACCATCTCAATTAGAATTCATGTTAAGATGGCATGGACTAATCGAACTTAAAAAAAAATAAAGGTCCAGATTGGTTCCTCTTGCTAGTTTTAGTATGTTCAAAACTCCCGTGCTGTAGTCTAGTGTGATAGGAATTGATGTAGGCATACCTTTTCTCGCACATTTTTATAGAAAATTGTGTCAAGATCACTTGTAATATTTTTAAATGATCTGTGCTTGAAATGGAGAGAAAATGATGTGCCTGCCTGTATCTTCATTCTCTTCTGAGAAGTTCTTGAAGGTGTTATTCTGTGCCTAGAGGTATTTCTCGGGCTTCCAGGCACTCCTGTCTAGTGATCTTGGCAAATACCCAGGAGTTGAATCAGACTCTGCATGGGTTTCGCATGATGGTTATTTTGTAGAGCTTCAAAAAGTTTCTTTTTCTTGACTTCATTTTGACTGTTTCTCCCTTTTGATAATGCTATTTGGAAACTGACTGTAGTGGTATTGCTGAATTAAAGAAAAAATAGAAAATTAATGTAAAATATTTCTTCAGTATGTTAATTTTCTATTTTTTTCCCCTCCTGATTCAGTTCTTAGTTTGGATACTGTAACTTGCTAGTTAAAGCTGGATCTTTCTGAGTGTAGCTTTGGGATTTTACTCAGTTTGATCAGCATTGCAATCAGAAAATGCACAAGCACTTCTCACCTTGTGTAAATGTGATCCCCCCCCCTTTTTTTTTTTAACATTTTGAGAAAAAGAACATGAACATGATTGTGTTTATTTCTGAACTTGCTATTGGAGATGGGCCATCCTGCTGAAAGCTTAATTAATTACTGAACAAACATATTTTGACAGCATGGCTCCTCGCAGATAGTAATGTTCAAAGACTAGTTTATTAGATACTTTTCTGATACAAAGTTCTGTTTTGCACAGGGTGAGAATCTCTTAGGAAATTTTCTGATTGCTTTATATTTTTATTTTATTTTTTTTAAAGCTGTGTTATTTTTTAGTTCTTCATGCTTTGGAAGTAACAGTTGAAGAGAGGTGAGGAAAGTTTGTGAAAATTGTGATCGGTGATTAGCTGCCACCTGCCTGAGGTGTCTTCTGAGAGGAACTAACCTCTTTGTGGTGCTAGAGCAAAGGTCACTGGATAAAAAAGGAACAGGTAACCATCTCATTCCTTGTCTGAAAGTTCTCTTTAAAATTAAGAAATGCAGAATGTTCAGGGGAAGGTGAGCTGCTGTTTGAAGAAGGTGTCTGTTTCCTCCTTAGAAACGAGTAAGGTAGACTACGTCCTCTTTCAAGCTGCCACAGCCGTCATGGAGGCCGTTGTCCGCGAGTGGATCCTCCTGGAGAGAGGGAGCGTCGAGTCACTGCGCACATTCCTCTTAACCTACGTCTTACAGAGGCCTCAGTAAGTGCGCAGGGGAGGCGCCGCCAGACACTTCCCTGAGCCATCCTTTGGGATGCTTTTTCCTTTACTTTTTAATGATTGACATTTATGGTTAAGCTCTGTGTGGGCTTGTATTTTAAAAACCCACACACGATTGTAGGTTGTTTTGGGACTTAATGAAAGAATACTTTTTAATTTAAGCTTGTGTCACTGGGTTTTGTTTCTTTGAAGAGATTGTGCTTCGATGTTAGGGTTTTTTTTGTTGTTTAGTTCCGGGATTTTGGTTATAAATAAAAGTTGATCTTTGACTCTGTCGAAAATCCTTTATACTTAACTTGATCTTCTTTTGGTTCTTGGTATGTATTATAAGACGTAAGTGGGTAGCCAGGAGGGTGAGGGGAGATCAGGCACCATTATCAAACCAAATGTTACACGTATATATATGTGTCAATACATAGAAACGTGCATTGAAAAGGTTGTAGAAGAAAAAGTACCAGATTCTTTAACGATTTTTTTTGGATAGGGGGTCAGATTTGAGGAATGGGATGAAAGTGAATTTTCTTTTTATATTATACACGTATTGTTTTAAAAATTTACAAGATTGTGTGTATTCATTGCTTGTATGATTTAAAAACAAATGAGGAAAACTATTAGCCGTACAACTTTGGGAGAAATTCATTTACTCTGTATCTTTTTTTTTTAAAGTCCCCTTAATTCCAAGTTGTCTTCTAAGAGGAGGCAGCGTACATTGTATGTATGCAGTTTGTGCCGTTGATACTTTTTTCATAGATACTTAGTTTCACACTCAGTGAAGAAAATGTTACATAATCAGAAATGCTGGTAATTCGGAATGTTGATTGACGGCGATAAAGATGCATAAAACTTTCGAGCGTGCTGTCATACCTTTGTTCCTGCTGACTTCACTGACAGCCTCTGAGTTCATAATATTTAATAATAATTACTGGCATGACTTTTGCACTCAGTAAAGTGCTAGTAAGTGCTTCACATATCGAAAAATGTATGAGAGAAAAAAACCAAGTGTTACTTAGCCTATTAGCATTACAGGTTTAATGGACAGCGTGTTCCAGGGATGAGCAGGTATACATATCTCTGAGTGAGGGTGTGGCTTATTTTTTCTGATTTTAACAGAATAAGGAAAACTCGCCCCCATTTCAAACCTTTCTCTTCTGCTTCATGCTGGTTTTCTTCCTTTATTTAAATTTTAATCCGTTGTTTACTGAACCCTTTTGGGTGGATACCAACTTGCCCTGGAGCTGCTGATTTATCACAGCCCCACCTCCACCCCCCACTGAGCTCGGCCGGTTTCAGCTGTGTTTATGCATGTCATCTCTTGTGTCATCCAGAATCATCTCACCGTAATAATTTTGATTCAGGAGTTATTTTAGAGTTGATTGTAGGGTTCCACATTGAAATAGTTCACTTATATATTGTCTCCCAAACTCTTTCTTTTTTTTGCTGTGCAGCTTGTGGGATCTCTGTTCCCCCACTAGGGACTGAACCTGGGCCATGGTACTGAAAGCCCAGATTCCTAACTACTAGGCCACAGGGAACTCCTCCAAACTCTTATTTTGGAAAAAAGAAAACAAAGTTTTCAGCCAAGTTGAAACAGTAGTACTGGGAACACTCACGTGCCCTCTCCCTAGTAGAGGCTCAGCCAGCATTTAGTGATACTACATCCCTGAAGACTGCAGCGTGTCTCTTCTAAGAGATCATCTCAATACTCCTGATATAATTACTATATTTATATTATTTAATATAATTCTGACCTCATATTTTGATATTTCCAATGTTCTGGAAAACGCTATTTGTATCCTTTTCCTCCTTTATAGGTTACTTTTTTGATCCAGGGTTTAGCCTCAGATTACATGTTGTATTTAGTTGTTGTGTCTCCTTTTTTTTTTTTTTTTTTTTTTTTGCGGTACTCCGGCCTCTCACTGCTGTGGCCTCTCCCATGGCTCACGGGCCCAGCCGCTCCGCGGCATGTGAGATCTTCCCGGACCAGGGCACGAACCCGTGTCCCCTGCATCGGCAGGCGGACTCTCAACCACTGCGCCACCAGGGAAGCCCTGTGTCTCTTTTAATCTAGAATAATTCTGCCTTTTTTTGGTCTTTCATGACACAGACATTTTAATCTTGTAGAATGTCTGATGAATGGATTAGAGTCTAGTTAAAACTTTTGATGCTCTGCATGGGTAGAATGCTACAAGTTATATACTGTAGAATACTAAGTACGTAATGTTCTGTACTTCCCATTGCATGCATGGAAGTTTTCCTTTTCTATTTTTTCCTCCTAATTGTGATTAAAATTTGCACAGAGTGAAATGCAGGGTACACTTTTTAATTTTTATTTATTTTTTGGCCACACCGCATGATATGTGGGATCTAGTTCCCTGACCAGGGATCAGACCCACACCCCCTGCATTGGAAGTGCAGAGTCTTAACCACTGGGCCACCAGGGCACACTTTTTTAAAGGCAGTATGGCATAGTGGTTGAGAAAGGGACTGTGAGTCCCCCTCTGCCACTTAACTCCATGACCGTGGGCAAATTATTTAACCTCTCTGTGCATTAATTTTCTGATTATTAAGTGGAGTGAATAACAGTACTGATAGTACTTTACTAAAAAGATTGTGAGGATTAAGTGCACTAATTTTTGTGAAGTTAGTTTATCTAAAGACAGGTCATAGGCACTCCATAAATGTTGGGTATTATTATTTACTTTCCTAGTAATTTATAACTTTTGCCAGTAACAATGTTTAAAGCTAGCTTTGTGTACATTTCTAGTAGCAGTCAGTGTGTTTGAAACTATCGTGTCCCCTCAGAAGTACGAATATTCCCTTTGGTCAGTTCACACTCTTGCACACAGTAGGATCTTTGCTGCTATTCGCTTAGTGAATGCTTCAAGTCTGTTTTGAAGGAATCCTTTTCGTTCTTGACAGAGCGGGACACGTTCGTTCGTGTGTATGAATGTCTGGTGAGTGCGTGTCACGCAGCAGGCGGCGTGCTTTTCTGTGGGACCACAGCAGCATGCTCGGCGCGGCGCGCTTTGGGTTGTGTGAAGTGTGAGGGAGCCCTTCTGTGTACTGACCAGCCACGTGCAGAGAGTGGCATTTACAGGCCAGGAACTGAAAGAGGTTTGGTGTAGCTGTGGTCATGAGAGTGCGTGGAGGGGCTGCGATGAGAGGGGAGCAGATCCCTGGCCATGAAGGGCCTTAGAAGTGGGTGGCCATATCGTTTATGTCCAAATGGGGACACCTTTCAGAGTAAAAGAAAGCACTATTCATCATTGTTCTGGATAGCGGGTAAATTGGGAGTACCCCAGGAAGGCTGGGATGGGACCCACTGCTTATAAGCCGTGTTAGGGAATTTGGGTTTTATCCCAAGGGCATGTGGTGGTTGTATCTGTATGGCATTCTAGAGGCTGGATTATAGTTTAGGGTTATGTTTTCTGAGCCTTCTTTTTAAGAAACCGTTGTGAAAAGGCAGTTAAATCCGTGTGCCCTTGTGGCCCAATGGCGCTTTGTAGGAGGCCTCCACCTGAGATGGGTGCTTCTGCCACCACACTGAGGGACAGATATGAACATTTACAAAGGTTTGGAAGAACGTGTATGTTTCCATAATGGCTAGCTAGCATGTTGCCTTTCCATGTTGAAGGGAGTGGATCTAAGATGACACTGCTGGTTGGAGACGGAGATTAGGTCCGAATGTGGCTCTTGACTGGTAGAATGTCCATCTGGCTTAGTGAGCTGATGACACCGCCCGGAGCTGCTGACGCTCACGCAGCGCTCGCTGTGCACGGGGCGCAGCGTTAAGAATATGTAACTCTTGTGACAGCCCTGTTACTGGTATCCCCATTTCACATGTGAGAAAACTGAGGCTCTGAGTGTGAACGGTCTTGCCCAGGGTCACATAGCCAGTAATAACTGGAGTGTGGATTGGAACCCAGGTCTCTGGCTGTGGAGTCAGCGCATAACCAGGAGCACGCTGCCTCAGATGTGAGCCGTGCTGCCAGCAGCTGCAGGCACAGTGAGAAATTGGGGAGTATTTTTATATTGGATTTGTGTAAAAGTTTTCACAATGATTTTTATGTTTTACAGCCTCCAAAAGTATGTTCGGGAACAGATTCTATTAGCAGTAGCAGTAATTGTAAAACGAGGATCATTAGATAAATCAATTGACTGCAAAAGCATTTTTCATGAAGTCAGCCAGTTGATAAGTAGTGGCAACCCCACTGTGGTAAGTGTGTTAACTATTCGTAAATACTTAAAAGTTTTATTTTGTATTACGCAAATACCGTTATAGCAACAGTAATGGATATCTACGTAAAAGAAAAAAGGCACAGTCTAAGAAATCAAGCAATTTCCATTGTTCATGTTTTCCTCTAGTCCGTTTTTTACATGTGTACGTACTGTAGATGCAGTATACTTCGCTTTTTCATTTGATTGTTTTTTATGTTGCCAGTGTTCATAATCGTCATAAGTTCATAAACCTCGTGTGGTTTCCATGATCCTGTTTAATGGTGTCAAATATTACAAGCTAATGTACCATAATATTCTTAACCGTTTCCCTTCTGTTGAACATTTCCCCCTATTTTTAATAAACCTTTGACAAGTACTAGTGATAATGGAAATGTGAATAAAATATAAAATGATATCTGACATAAAAACTCTTAAATGTTGCAATACTAATCGGCCAAGGTATGCCACGACTACCGGGTGTGACTGTCAGCTTCCTGAGTTTTCTGGGAAGCCTGGTTGGTTTTTCCCCTCTCCATCTCCTGTCTGCCTGTGAGAACCGGTCAGCTGGGAGGGTGACGGGTTGTGGCCGCCCTGTCAGAGGCCAGAGGAGCTGGAGCTGGTGTTACTGATAGATGTGGTTGTTGGCTGGAACCATTGACTTTTATCAGCTGGGTGAGATTTAACTCAGGTTGAATTGGGGTTGGCAATACCTAGCTCTTCTTTTTTTTTTTTTCATTGAATTACAGTTGATTTACAGTGTTGTGCCAGTCTTGGCTCTTCTGATTCTCAGGTATTAAATCTTTAAATATTTTGGGTAGTCTGTTCACTTTCCCAGTTTCTTTTCTTTAATCATTTGAAAGATATCTGTGAGGCTGTACCCCTTACGATTCTGTATGGTTGGTGTCTTCAGTGGGCCCTCGGCGCGAGGTGTGATTTTAGGTTGTTTGTGGTGTGAGTTAGGGTGCTGTGGTCATTTTAGGAGGACCGCGCGCACTGTCCCTTCCCTTTCACAGTGTCTGGGTCTCTCCTTGCCACACAGACGTGTGCTCACCTTCCCGCTCCTGCTGTCTGCCCTCCACTCTGCTGGGAGTGACCCAGCAGGGTCTCCACCGAAGGAATAAATGAACAAGTAGTCAGGATTTCCTGTATCTACCCTAGGTATTTTTTGTTTTTCCTTTGGAATTTTCCTTATCAACTTTATTGAGGAATAATTTACATGCGTTACTGCGTCCATTGAAAATATACACTTCAGTGAGTTGTGACAGTTCTGTGTACCAGTGAACAGTCACACAGTCAAGATACAGAATGTTTCTATCTGTGTTTTCATTATTGATTGTGTAGATACTGTGTTCTATGTCATTTTTGTGGCAGGTTTCTTCCAAGAGTAGTGCTGTACGGTAGAACCTTCTGTGTTGATGCAGTGTTCAGTATCTTTCCTCTCCAGTGTGTGGGACCGCACTAGCCACATGCTGATTTTGAGTGTTTAAAATGTGACTTGTGTGACCAAGGAACTGAATTTTTAATTTTATATAATCTTAATTAAATTTTATTTGAATTCAGATAGCCACATGTCGCTAATGGCAACCGTATTGGACCATGTAGTCTAGAGACTTTAATATCTAAAGGTCTAATTTTATGTTCCTAACACTTAATCTTCGTATTCTAAAATTTAATTGTATATCTAAAACTAACAACTTCGAAGATGTGCATGTTTGAATCATTACTTTTTTTTTTTTTTTTTTTTTTTGCGGTACGCGGGCCTCTCACTGCTGTGGCCTCTCCCGTTGTGGAGCACAGGCTCCGGACGCGCAGGCTCAGCGGCCATGGCTCACGGGCCCAGCCGCTCCGCGGCATGTGGGATCTTCCCGGATCGGGGCACGAACCGGCGTCCCCTGCATCGGCAGGTGGACTCTCAACCACTGTGCCACCAGGGAAGCCCAATCGTTACGTTTTATGAGTTATTTTGGCTTTGTTTTATATAGTGAGGAGCTCTGTTGAAAATAGTCCCCAGATAAGATTCTATTTACAATGTTTTGAGGTGAAAATAATTGGGAAGCTACTTTTTACTACTAATAATCTATATGCTCTCAAAATTCTCTCTATTGGTAGACATAGTCTCCCATTTCTGATGGAGAGCTTTGCTCTCGAGATACTGATGCTTCAGGGCTGCCCACATTCATTGTGTCAGTACATCCGTAGTCTTACATTTCCGTGGATTTCTGTTAGCATTTCCTGCCTAACTAATGGCCGTGTGCGCAGTCCAACGGGGACGTCACTGTTGGTCAAGGGAAAATCAAGCGGTGGTCTGACTAGCCAGAACTTGTAGGGAAAAGGCTTGGAACTGAGGCTGCTACTTGGAAATATTATCCCAGCCCCTACTGCTCTAAATCAAGTTACTCTTCATAATTTTGGTTCTCTTCGTAATGTGTCAGGTGACACATCGTTTCACTTGACAATCTGCAGTGAAGGAGTCCAGCTCATTGGATTGACCAGGATTTAAACTTTGGGAACTTAAGCAGCAACTCTGGGATCTCTGCTTTTATGACTGTAGTTGGGTGATCATGTTGACTGGGGTTTCAGTATTAAGGTAGGATTTCTACAGTCTGTTCTCACCCCCACGAGTAGCTTCTTGGCAGCCGGATGCCGAAGGATTCGGAGCCCTGGCCCCTCAGGAATGAGCACACACTCGGGAATTGTGTTCTCCGCTTCCTCTCCCCTGGGTAATTTGACCCACCACAAAAAGTAGGCCCACTGCAACCTGGCAATTGGTTTTTTTGAGCCACTGAAATAACTGATGTTCTGAGAATGATTGGAACAGATGTAGCTGTCTAGTTAGAGAGGATTTTGCTCTGTTCACAGTACATACACTTTGAGGGGAGTGGATAAATTTAATATCCTCGTGAAATATTCCAAAGCAGGAGGAGTTTTTTAAAGTTGAATTTCTGCTAACAGGGTTGAGAACTTCTGTAGCGGTAAGAAGTCAGTAGCGGGGGGTAGAATTTAATTTCAAGATTGCTGGATGAATCTATTTTGGTGACCACACTGAAAACACAACTCAGAAAGCATTCCTGTGTTTATATGGCAAGTTCAGAATTCCTGCCTGGAGCCATTCCTGCTCATTCAGCAGGTCTAAAAAATGAGGTTACAGACCAGTAAAACATTTTAATCTATCTTCCTCTGTCTTCTTCTCAGACTGTTAAGAATTTGTGGGAGTGCTTCAAGAATTTACTTAAGATTTTCTTAGGCTCAGAGACATGAATAGCATTGGGAGAGAGGTTTAAAACTTTTGATAAGAAAGTAAAATGGTAAGATCAGAACATTGATACAATGTTGGCTAGAAACTTTCTTTATAAAGGTGATTTTAAGAGATATTTGAAAGGAAGAGATAACCGACTGGTTTTTTTTGGATGAAAGAAAGGGTTGACCTCATGGATTACTAAGTTAGGGGACTAACTTCACCCTTGCACATCTTCTAGAATGATGCTTCCAATCAGCCCTAATTGACTGGGAGCTGTGTGTAGTCTGGCTTTCCTGCTTGCTTTCTAAGAGTGTGTTTTTTGGTCCAGCATCATGCTAGTCAAGTATGCATGTTTAAATGAGTTTAGGGGCAGGATAACATGAAACAGATTTTGATTTTGGATGTACACTTAGGTTCAAATCCTAGCTCTGCCATTTGCTACCTACTTAACTTGAAAAATTGTTTAACTTTTCTAGGTGGTGATTTACTAATACGTGGAATAAATGTGGTAATATCCAGGCCCAGAAGAGGAAAGACAATATTAAGTGCATTTAGTAAGCATTCAGTGAATGTTTGTTTTATGTCCCTAGTTAGTGGTTTCACAACCCTTTGTTTATAGAATCTTAGGACATGAACTGTCATCTCTTTCTATCAAATAATATTTTAAGTGTTGAAAATCAGAAGAAAGTATTTATACTATTATCCATGGATGGAAACTAATTGAGTATTTAAAAAATATATAAGCAACGTATTAGCTTTCCTTTAAACGCTCTGAGAAGTATCTTATGGTCTTTGTTCTCTGTAGGTATTTATGAGTTAAACGATTTCCTATGGAGATTGTATTTTGTAGCCCCATTCAGTTTTCTGTGTATCGTGATGTCCTCTCAGAGGGACAGTGCTTGTGTGGCTCTTACGTTCTGTGCTGTCTGCTCCAGTCTGTGCACAGGCTGTCCTCCCTCTGCGGCTGCTTCACCTTGCTTTGCAGTGGTGTTAGACCTCGGAGGGATACATACAGAGGCTTCACTTCCCAAAGAAAGTGGTCACATTTTTAATTTTAATTAGCATTTAAGCTAAATTTTTAACCTATTTCATGTTTGTTTTAGTTCCTTTGAAAGAAGTAGGCCTATTTAAGTCACTTTTAAAGCTGTTGAACGCATCATTTAAGCCTCCTTTCTTCCTCTTTGCCGTGCTAGAGAGAAGAGGGTGAGAAATTCCCCGTGTGCTGCAGTGCTGCCCCGGACGTGATAGCAACTTAATCTCTCTTATCACAAGTCTCATTGATGTTTGCTTAGAGGAGCAGCTGGAAGTCTGCTTTATGTATGGCAACCTTTCATAAAGTTTATTCTTGGTAATAAAGCTCCTGGGGTAAGAGCCAGGCTATTATAAGAGACAGTCCTCTCTCTGAACAAGAGTATTTTATTTTGTCAGCTGGAGTTAGTGTTTGAGTATCTTGTTCTTGTGACAGTAAGCTGGAGAGTAAGGCAAACTGTCTCTGAAGGGTGTTTTTCCACTGTCATGAAATTAATGTCTTTTACTGGAAATGAGAATTCTGCTGAAAGATTTTTAATGCGAAGGCAGCAGTACTTCAGTTGTTAGCCGGTGAATTAACTTGTGATTTTTTAGTACTTCAGTGAAAGAAAACATATTAGACTCTTTCATAACCTCGAGACCTCATTGAATTTCTTCTACTTGTTTTACATATTTAACTTTTCTCTTTGAAATTCATCAGTAGGGAAAAAAATAGGGAGCACATCATTTATTCATTTTCTGCCTTCCCTTGTGTTAGTGTCGTGTCAGGCACAGAGGCAAACATTGGATTATTAATCCAGGTGATGTTTAGTGAGTACGCGCTCTATTGCTCTAGTGATGCTTTAGTTTAGTATATATATTTTTAATCGATAACTTATTTTGTGATTTTAATTTGGTGGATTGCAGATAACAGTCAAGAAGGACTAAGACGCCAATTTTTTTTTTTTTTTTTTTTTTTTGCGGTACGCGGGCCTCCCTCTCACTGTTGTGACCTCTCCCGTTGCGGAGCACAGGCTCCGGGCGCGCAGGCTCAGTGACCATGGCTCATGGGCCCAACCGCACGCGGGATCCTCCCAGACCGTGTCCCCTTCATCGGCAGGTGGACTCTCAACCACTGCGCCACCAGGGGAGCCCCCGAAATAGGTTATTTTTTATGATAAGGATGAGAATACTGTTGCCGCTTCACCTTATATCTTATCAGAACCTGCTGCATTTACATAGTACTTTTTGTTGCATTATCTGATTTGAAGGTTAGGACAATCGTGTGAATTCTGCAGTGTACAGGGTAGTAGCCCTTTTCATAGATAAGAAAATCGGGGCTCAGGTAGATGAAGTGGTTTGCTCTCAGTTACTTGAAGTGATAAATCTTGGACTCTCAGAGCCCAGATTCTCTGACTTCTTTTTCTGCACTATTGAAAGAGACTGCAGAGTGTTGTCACTCAGAATTTATTTGGGAGATAGTTGTGATAGCGATTGTTGTTTGGTTTCTGACTTACTGAAAATGAAAGCTGTCGCTTTGGGACTGCTTGTTAGTGCTGGTCAAGTGGCCAGCAGCAGCGGGTGACAGGCACAGACAGGGTGATTGGGCAGAGCTGTGGGCAGACGCGCATCGGGGCTTGGGGCTCTGCCCCCAAGTGTCGTAGGCTGGGAGCCCTGCCCTGTGTGTTTCAGCAGAGTCCAGGTGCTCTCCTTGTCACCACGTCATGTAATCATTGCCTTAGAAATGATTCTCTTGGAAAATTTTACATGAAGGAAGTTTCATTAAAAGTGTTTGCTTGCTGCATTTGGAAAATTAAGATACTACCTGAATTCTTTATGATCCTGGATAAATGAAGCATTGCCATGTGAGCCTCTTGGAAGTCTAAGATTTGTGCTAATGGTACTCTATACTGGCCTCATCCCTGTTAACTTCAGTGTTACAGCCCCATATATGCTGCTTACCAGTCAGTCCGTCACCTTTCAGCTGGTTTCATTGAGACTCACCTCTCTGCAGTACCCACCACAGGTTTTGTCTCCGACCCTCTGAAGTATTGGAATCACCATCTCTAGTACAGAAATAAGATCCAGCCCTGCCTGAGGCAGAGGCAGCCCTGGAGGCACTGGTCCGTCGGGGGAGGGAGGGGGGTCAAGAGGTAACACACTCGGAGTGACCCCTGACACCTAGAGTGTGAAGCAGGCAGACTGAACGTCCACAAGGGTAAGGACGACAAGAACTTGTGGGTGCCTTTCCCCCGCTTCCTTCCTCCGTTTCTCTGTCCCGAGAAGGAGCTTCCCTAGCTGTCTCAGTGCCCCTGCTCCGCAAGTCACTTTATGTTAGTGAGATTTAATTGATAAATGGTTGTGGAAACGAATAAACGTATCGGGTAATGCGTCTTAGACACACGGTGTGTGCTTGATTCCTCTGTGAATAGGGAGAAGTGCTTTTCTGATCTGTGCAGAGTGCTTTGCTCTTTTAATGTACAGTCAGTGCTTCCTATTCATCATTCTCCAGGAATTTCTTAATTAGCACCTCTGAGCCACAGTAGTATAATCTTTTTTTTTTTTTTTGGCCACACCATGCAGCATGTGGGATCCTAGTTCCCCCACCAGGGATCGAACTCGGGCCCTGACAGTGAAAGTGCCAAGTCCTAACCACTGGGCCGCCAGGGATTTCCCTGTAATTAATGTTTATGATGCTAATCTCAAATCCTTTCAGGGCTTCCAGGTTAAGGAGCAATTAAACTGTTTGGTTATCTTTTAATGATGAAAATATCTTACTGAATTTTAGTTCTTATAAAGCTGGTAATTTTAGGTGGGTCAAGGCCAGGACGTTTGACTTCTGGCATTACCACAAACCATGCTGCATAATTTATTTTTATGTATTTCTTAAGTCTTTGAGTGGTAAATTTGGTAAGGAGACACTTGTTTTGGAAAATTTGTCCTTTTATTTCATAAGTGGAAAGTGGAAAAAGTAGAATACAAAACAGTACATTGGGTTAATAGTAATGGTATTGTAATAAATAATGTATAACTGCATTTCAAAATTGGAAAGCTGTAAACAAATATTACAGTAGTAACCTATGGATGGTTACTTTTGTAGGAAGAAGTTATTTAAAAACAGAATATTCTTATGTTCAACGAGCTAAGTCCACAGTAAGAATGTGTTTTGTTCATACTTACGCACTAAGAACACACTTTCTTTTATGGGGGAATTTGTACTTCATTGTTGTGAAGTTTGTAGTTGTGGTGGGATGTCTTTATTGCTACATCTCAAAAGCAGTCCCATCCCACCGAGGGCTCCTTGTTTGTCTGCTGAGGCTTTTACTTTTAAAAACTCTTCCTTTTCCTAAGTAGTAACCTCAAAAAGCTTGTCCCTTTTCACTGCTCCTGCCCTTTTCTGCGCTCACTGACCACAAACACGTGCTTGTAATCCTAGGAAGTGTTTATTTCACAGAAAAATAAAGCTTTATTGTGAGTACATGTTGGCTTCAATCATTAATTAGAGTCGTGTTACTAAAAATTTAAATATGGTCGTAGTCTAAAAATATGTTGTTTTGTGGTGAACATAGTTTGGCACTAAAAAGCAATTTGTGGCTAAATTACTTGTGCAGAACTACTATGGATAATTTCTTGGTAAGAACGATAAGCTTGTGTCTGATGGTGCTTCTGGGTTCTCTTCAGCTGCGTGTTTTTGTGTAAGTTGTGCATGAATTCTGTTTTCGGTAGATTGATCATCTCACCTGAGATTCCAAAATTAGTTTCCTTTTTTTAGTAAGACGCATTTTCTTAAACATTTAGGTATCTGTTCATAGTGTCCTGTTCACTGAAGTCTTATTTAGAAAGGGTAGGAGAAGAGCAAAAAATATGGGGAAAGATTGTTTTCAGGATCATATGGCCTTGTAATCCATCATGGTAGATCCTTGTAAGTTAACTTTTCCTTTTGAATTCCGTTAATTTGAATTTAATACTACCCACTTTCCCCACCAAAGCCTAGCTGTATTTAAAAACTGTTCATGGTTGATCCCAACGGTATTTAAATGTATCTGAACTTTCGATTGCTGGCACTTTGGTCATTAATCACCATTTTAAAAGAAAGCCATTTTTTAAAATACAATTTTGTTAACTAAAAAAATGAACGATTGTACTTGATATGTTTCTAAGGTCTCTTTCAACTGTAAGATGAAGTGTGTGATAAACTGTTTCTCTGTAAGAGGCTCTTTAATGCTTGGTTTCTTCCTCCTCGTGCCTGGGTCCGTGCAAAGGCAGTTGGACTTACACACTTTTCTTGAAAATTGGGTAAAAGGGGACATTGTAATGTTAAAACAGATGTATCAATATATTTTGAAGTACAGTTACAGAGAGAGAGAGAGAGAGAGAGAGAGAGAGAGAGAGAGAGTGTGTGTGTGTGTGTGTGTGTGTTTAAGCTAATGGAGCTATAGTCAGAGGACTTACTGTTGAACACAGCCCTGTCTGTATACCCCCGGATTCCCAAGGGTATTTGCACGTATTCTGTGTTGTTAGGGCTTCTTGGTGTGGAAAAGTCTGAGAAACTGCTTGAGTCTCTGGGCTAGTGTGCCATCATAATTGTTAATTATACATCATACTTACCCTAGTTAAGATTGAGGCAAATAGGAATTTAATTCTTTTTTACATTTTCTTAGAGGAAAGTTTTAGATATATACACAAATATACAGATATACTACAAATAGTCTGTTGGTCACCTATGTAACCATCATTCATCTTCAACAAATATCAGCTCATGCTAATCTTTAGGAATTTAATTTTATGTATATTTGCTAAGATTTGCCAAGATAAGCATCTGTAAGGTCAAGGTACTGACATCAGAAGCATTTCTGAGCAAAGATGTTGCAGTTGGTGGGCGGGTAGGACCGTGCTCAGCTGTTGTATAAGCTGCATAAATAGTATCATCTTGACTTTAATCTTTCGGTTGTTCAGAGGTAGTGTGCATATTTCTCTGTAACCCTTGGAAACTTGCCAGAATAATTTGTATCGTCCCCATCATGGCACCTTGACTCTGAGCAGTCCATGAATAAAAGCAGCGAGTTGAGAGTAGACGCTTGTTGGATACAGCCATTGAGAAGGAAAATCGTCATTTTCAATTTTAAAAACTTGGGAGTACTACGTGGTTAATGTTTTGGAGACCATAAAATCCGTTTCACTTTTCATCTATTTGGAAATACATTTTACAGACATCAGAACGTAGAGTCAGACAGACCTGGGTTCAAATCTCAGCTGGCCCGAATTACCTGCCCTTTGAATCTCACTTCTTTCAAATGTAAAATGGGGATAGGGATTGTTGTGTGAATTCAACGAAATGATATGTTAAATACTGATCATCTTAAAATATCATTTACACTCTAGTTGAGTACTAGTAGGAGTACTCAGGAGTGTGTCCTGAGTTCAGGTCTCAGATAGGTTTGTGTAACTGGACTGAGGAGGAATACTAAACAGTCCCAAGGCCACTGCGAAAGGAGAGCTAATCTTTATCTTGTCATATCTGACTTTCTGGCTGGTAGGTATAAGATCTCAAGATACCATGGAAGATCTAAAGATAAAAATGTTTCATTATGTTTGAACAAATATTGTATTGAAACAAAGCATCGGGAAAATAATGCCTCATAATGATTTGTTATCAAATAATTACAGCAAACTCTGGCCTGTTCTATTCTAACTGCACTATTGAGTGAATTCTCAAGTTCAAGTAAAACTAGCAACATTGGACTGAGTATGGAGTTCCACGGCAACTGCAAAAGAGTTTTTCAGGTACTGGTATTTTTGTTCTTGTGTTTTAATTATTAGATCACTCACTTTTCACTCAATTTGTTGCTAATGGAGTGAGGACATTGCTTTTATCTA